>NC_138102.1:157898641-159298495 GCF_964146895.1 Miniopterus schreibersii
AATGTGGCAGCGTCCCCGGTTACTTTGCATGCTGTTGTAAGGTGTTTTAATGAAAGGCACCCCACACATTCTCCAGCTCCTCCAATCAGCTCTCATTTTCCCTGTTCACGTGTCTGAGAATTAGCTTAAATGACTACGCAAAGGGTCAAAAAATAGTGCATCCTACCATGTTAACGTCCCCTATCTCCCACTGACATCCTCTTGAGAAGTATTGTAAATTCCACTTTTGGGTAACTAATTGAGTCATTTTTTATACTATGTGCTTTAGAGGTGGATGATTAGAGGTTACTTATTGTAAAAACTGGTTCTAATGTTAGCCTCTTGGTAAGATGGCATAAGATCCAAACAGCTGACCTCAGAACCTTGAAGTCACTTAACATTTCATTTTTTATACTCTGATCAACTCCATTTTGCTCTCTCTTCTTGAAAGGCTTTACTTCAGAATGGGAAACTCTCTAGAAAATCTGTAGCATAATTGTCCTCTACACTGTTAAATCAAAACCTGCGAGGTGATCCGTGCCTAGTACATTCCTCAGAGATAGCACAGGAGTCTCCATTGACCTGGGGACTATCATATCACGTTGATGGAATGTGTTGTTGTTTTTTAATGTAACTGTCTTCTACTTTAACAGCTCCATTTACTCTAACGAGAGTCTGTCAGGCTGGTGTCCTTGGTGCTCCTGAGCTGAGCTGATATATACAGCAGGCTCTCAGCAAAAGAAATCCAGAACATATAAAGCAGTTGAAAATACCACTTTTATACACAAAACAAATTGGGATAGGTTCAACATTTTAAAATTGATCATTTATTTCATTGTGGGTACTAGATAATCCTATAGAACTAAAGTTGATAGAACTATTCTATTCCCAGTTTCCCTACTGTATTTTATAGTGATTTACAATTAAAAAATATTTTTCTATTAAATCATATACATAATTTGACCAGTAGAGAACAGGGGTTCCAAGGCCACTAAATTAAGAGAAATTTTTATCTAGTATGTACAACTGTAAAACTGTCAGAGAGTGTATAGAGAGAAAGCATGTACTGTATTAATTTCAATACCCTTTGGCTCTTGGTGAGAACATTACCTGGGCCCTTTGCCTGTAATACAGCGATCTTAAGTAGTTGATTATTTCCTGTGAACATTTATTGCATCAATAGCTGTTCTGCAGTGTATGTGGTTCACTTGTTCAGTTCATGACTGTGTTCCTCAGAATACAAGGTGAATAACTGTAAAGAAACATGAGCAAATTTTATGAAATCCAACAGATGCTTTTCTTAAAACTGTTTTGGAACCACATCGTCCTCAGAGCAATGATGGAGAGTGCTAGAGAAAGTTGTAAACCTTCCACTGTATGCTTTTTCAGTTCTTAAACTCACCCAGTTAATTTGGAAGTGATTTAATATCTCTTGTGGTCCAGATTAAGTATTATATTTTTCTTGAAAATAATTTAGTTTGGAATGGCATATTCTCCATGAATTCAAATCATGCACTGCATGCTTTTAAATTACTTGATTTCCTGGCAGATCTAATTTTGGTATATTTGTATCTCAAATAATTCGCCAACTCAATATTTTGGCTTAGCAATCCACACCAAACTGTGGTCCAACTAGCAGGCACTCACATTGAATGTACAGAGCCTTGACAAGCAATTAGCAATGAATATTTAAATGTCTTCATTACCCTTGCATGAGGAATGCAGATGGCATTTAAGGAGATGGCAACCAGAGGGCACTACTGTGAATTATGCTTCTATCAGTTGGTCAGCTGACTATTGGAAGACTTTCTCTGGGCCCAGGCCACTTCTACCCTTCTACTGTCTGTCTAAACATAAGGCAGGCATTTTAGATGTTATAAAACAGGTCGCTTTCATGAAATTTCTATGTACATTTTGTGATTTGGGAAGGTTATCTCCAAGGATCCTAGCACTTATCTTTTCGGCACACCAAACCCAAGTGCCAAGATTGTAACAGGGATTCTAAGAACAAGAAAAGATGCTTAGAAAGTCCTGTCGATCATTTGCTCCAGTTACATAATGTGCTGGATGTGCAAAGGTGGATACATCGGTATCCCATCCCTCCAGAAGCTGATGTATTATCTATGGCCCAAGAAAAAATGTCTTTGTGTACTTATATTTCCGGATTGAACTCACTATAATTTTTTTTCTTTTCTTTTTTTTTTTTTAAGGAAAAAACAACACTGGAGAGTCTGACTCAGCAACTGGCAGTGAAACAGAATGAAGAAGGGAAATTTAGCCATGCCATGATGGATTTCAATATGAGTGGAGATTCTGATGGTTTGTGAAAATTGTTCATATGTATTCCAATAGTGTGCAGAAACCTCTATTTAGTGCCAGTTATGACTGCTTAAAAATTTACAAGGCAGTCACCTCACACCTGATCATTACACTAGGAGCTCGCGCGTGCTGGGCGGTCCCTGTGTGCCACGCACTCCGCTGAGTGCTTTGCACCCACCGTCTCAGGAACCCCTGGCGCACCCGGTGGTAAGTGCTGTCGCAGATAAAGAGCCTGCCCTGAGGGCTCTGAGTCATTCCCCTAAGGTGACAGGGCAGCCAGTGCCAGAGGCAGGTCTTGGATTCAAGATGGAATGATTCCAAAGCCGTATTCAAATACTCTCAATCACCATCCTGTCTCTCTCTTCTCGATTTCTTTTTTGTTTTTGTTTTGTTTTGTTAATCCTCACTTGAAGGTATTTTTCCTGTTGATTTTCAGAGAGAGAGGAAGGGAGGGGAAGTGGAGAGAGAGAGAGAGAGAGAGAGAGAGAAACATCATTGTGGGAGACACTTCGATTGGTTGCCTCCCACGTGTGCCCCAAACTGGGGCTGGGCCTGGGGCTGGGGACCGAGCCTGCAACCCGCCTACAGGCCCTTGACCTGGAATCTAACCTGAGACCCTTCGGGGCGAGGGCCGACGCTCTAACCACTGAGCCACACCGGCCGTGGCTCACTTCCCTATTTCTTGTACTTGAAACAAACTTTCCAGAAATTTGTATCTATCAGCTCATTTGTCAAACCCTGACGAGAATACATGGCCCAGAGGACATGTGTAGGATGGTCTCTTGCCCTCGGGAACCTGCCCCCTTACACCGCCCGGGAGGCGTCCTGCCCACCCCGGCCCCGCGGGGAGCGCAGCCGCCAGCCTCTCGCCTCCTCGCGCGCCTCGCTCGAGACATCTGTGTGCATCACCTCGGACCACTCTGAACAGCCACGGCGGCCATTCATGAAGCGGATGCTCTGCCTTTAATAGCACAGCAAAGCGGGAAAAGCAAAAAGTGCTAGTCCTCTTCCACTGAGCCCATCTGGACACGTCTCTGCAGTGGCAGGTGACATATGCATCGTAAGGGCACTGGCCTCACATTGCTGCTCCTGCAGAGGAAGCTGCTGCGCAGAGAAAAGACTGCACCAGGAAAACTGTACTTTAAGATAGAGCAGCTCCCCTGACTCTCCCAAAATACACAAATGTCTGCTTGTGCCTTGGGCCAATTCTGCTTTTAAGTCCAATTCTGCACTGGCCAAACTTGAGCATTTAACCAGATAATTCTGTCAAAACAATTTTATTCAATTGGATATCCAAGAAAAGTCTGTGCTTTTCTGGCCTATTCTACCCGAACATTTTTTCTATTTTCTCCTTTCCTGGGATAAGATCCCCCGGCCTGACTACATACAAAGAGCTTGTTTAACTCTGATGGGGCCACGTGACATTCAGTTTCTTGCTTCTGTTGCTGTCAGGTGTAAGAACAGGAAAAGGCAGATGTGCGAATGATCATTTGCTAGTTATGAGCCCACTTTAGAAAGATGTTGCCATATATTAGCACTCATTTTTGTCAATAAAAAAGCAATTACTGGTATAACACATTTCATAAATTTTAAGTTGCATTAGCATGATAAAATATACGCAAGATAATCAGCAATAAAACATCAAAATTCTGTTACTGTTGTTTGTTAAATTCAGTCATGCTTGTGTGCAAAATATTTCCCAGTCTTCATGAGACCGAAAAGCATATAATGAATGAGAGCTAATCAGAAACTCCAGCAAGAGATAGGCTGTGTTTTTTGGTTTGCTGCTATGGAGGCCTTCAAGTCTGGGTAATTTTGGTTGATTCCTAGTCCTTCAAATTAAGAAAGGAAGAGGAATATGAAGGAGGGGGGAAAACAATGCTTTTATCATTACGACATGCTCTAAAAATCCCAAATTATTTAAAAATTGTATGTGCTATCAATATACCCCTCTTCCATCTTTTGTAACGATAACCCTGGAAAACTTAACATCAGAGTGTCATGTGTTCTGCGCTCTCTCTCTCTCTCTCTCTCGTGTGTGTGTGTGTGTGTGTGTGTGTGTGTGTGTGTTTCTTTTTGCCTAAATTGAAGCACCTCTGGAAGCTGTTTAATCTACCAAAGCTATTCTACGGTCTCATAAAGTCTAGAGGAGTGACTGCAGCTCCCTCAGTTTCCACTGTGACTCCTGGTTGTGTTTATCAACATGAGTCTTGCTGATTGGAATGTAAAATTCACTGGGTCTCTGGATAACTTAGGCAGAGATTAGGGGCAAAATTAAGGGAAATGAATATATCATTTTCTTCACCTTAAATATGTGGATGTTGACTTTTTAAGACACCATAGTAATGTAATATTTGTCCTTTTCCCTGCAATTATCAAATGTCTTTTGGGGAGCAGAATATCATTGCTGCATCAGCATATTTCACGCATTTATTATTAGCACATAATTGCAAAGAAAAGCCAGGCACATTGCAGGAGAATGTCTATATTGTGGTTTAACCTTTAAATTTTATATACAGCATTTTTATTTATATAACCTCAGAGAGGAAAAGTGCATGAATACTTGACATATATGTTCTGATAGTCCTTAGGTAGCAGAGACACATACTTACCTGTACTCATCCAATCTGTTGAACATACTAGTGTTTTACAGTTTTTTGAGTTTCTTTGCCTATTTAATATTTTAATTACCCTCATGTATATTGATCTAATCCAACTATTCTCTTTCCAATTTGTATCAAAGATCACATATTCATGTTTCTTTTGTGCTCTTAAAAGTAAAAGGTGAAATATTCCACCATTGCAAGAAAGGGAAATATAAATGGGTTTAAAATACAAATACAACATTTGCCACCACAAGGCTTATCACAAAAACTTCACAAATAAGCATCTGTCTCAAGAACTAGAAGTACCATTTTCATATGTACTTTTTGTTTTCAGATATTTTAACAGTCCAAAAAACAGTAATGCAAGGAATAGAAATGTCAAAAGTTTTAACACTAATGTGAACCCATGTTTCCTATTTTTAGGAAGTGCTGGAGTCTCAGAATCAAGAATTTATAGAGAATCCAGGGGGCGTGGTAGCAATGAACCCCACATAAAGCGTCCAATGAATGCCTTCATGGTGTGGGCTAAAGACGAACGAAGGAAAATCCTTCAGGCCTTTCCTGACATGCACAACTCCAACATCAGCAAGATACTGGGTAAGAAAGGCGTCGAGGGTTAAGCGCTGTGTGGATTAAATGCACAGTTCTGTATTTCTGCGTTTGTCGAAAGATCCGGGGCTTGGAGGCCGGCCAGCTCATGTTATCTGCTTATCTAAAAATAAGCACCGTCACTGAACCTTTTCTTCTGATGGTAAAACAGCCCATGTTTGTTGAGAAATGTGCCCAGTTACTGCAGCTCGTTTAGCTGAGTGTCTCTGTATTAATTGTTGTAATATTTTCTCTTCTTCAAAAATCTAGAAATATTTGTACTGAGACTAGGAAAAAAGTCTCTTTTTTATGGGGTATTAATAATCATTTTGGTCTTTTAATGTTTTTTTCTACTTCTTCTTTTTCTCTTTTTTAACCTCTTTATATTTATATGTGACCTTTGGCCCACACTTAAAAACCCATCTGCAAAGGCAGCAAAAAATTCTGCTCCTGTTTTCTTTTAAATTTTATATATCAATTACAGTTTACATTCAACATTATTTTGTATTAGTTTCAGGTGTACAGCACAGTGGTCAGCCATACACTTCACAGAGTGTTCCCCCGATATTTCCAGCACCCACCTGGCCCCATACATAGTTATTACAATATTATTGACTACACTCCCTAGGCTGTACTTTATATCCCCATGACTGTTTCGTAACCAATCATTTATGCTCCTAATCCCTTTACCTTTTCATCCAGTCACTCAAACCCCACCCCTTAGAGGAAAGAAAATTATTTCATATGAGCCACTCAGTATTGGAATTGAGCATATTTATCTCTCCATTTTCCACTGTGAAAGCCATCATGGCGGGGGTGGATTCGGGGTGGAGATGGTGTTTGTTCTAGGAGCACAGCTGAAAACCAGTTTACAGTGTCAGGACACAAGATGTCGAGAGTGCATTTCCCACGGCAGTTGTAGCTTCCAGCTGAACAGATAACAAAGTACATATTCACCCTACACGCTTGGACACAAACACACAGGAAGATGGGCGAGAGGGTACTGACTGCAGAGACCTATTGCTGACCAGTTTAAGTCCCAGAAGAAAAGGAAGGGACAATTCCATTTCTCTTGTTTTGCATCATGACCACCATTACTGGCGTCACTATTATCATCTTCAAGTAGTGCAGTGGCTAGATACTGGACAACCTAAGCAAATTTCCATTACTGACTCCCTGCCTTCTAACAATAAACAATAAAAATAGAATAGGAGCAGCTAACTGTCAACAACTTTTAGCTTTAACAAGTAAGTAACAAAATTTGACTATGTTGTTAAAACTTTGTTAAAATCCATAATACACTTGGAATTATATGTAGTTAATGTAGTGTTCTTTCTGAGTCTTTACATTAAGAAAGTGATCATCTAAAAGCAGTTACTAAGCATACACATGTGTTTTCATGATCCCATAATCTCAGCAATGGTAATAGATGCCAACCAGTCCACAACAAGCATCTGTACAGAAGCCAAACAAAAAATGGTAACCACTTAAATCTGTGTCTCAGTTTTCATCTAAAATGATTCTGAGATTTTTAAATGAACATTATTTTTATAAGGTTATGAAGCTTTAGGTATACCTAGAAAACATGAATAATTACGTATGAAAGTATATGTCCATGTATAATCAAAAAATGGAACCAATCAAAAGGACATGCACATTTTTTTGCATCTCTTACCATTTCTGATCTATTTTTCCTTTTTATGACTTTACCTTCCATATGGAATTTTTCATTCTTTAAAGATAATCATACCTGTTTTATTTGGAAAAACTATAGAAAAGAATAAAATACTTTATGTAACTTTCATATTTTAACATATCAGTCATTTTCAAATTAGAAATCTCAAAATCTCAAACTGTAAAAGTAAAACAAACTAAATACTAAGATTGTTGAAATTGTCTCTATATCACTCAAGTCATATGTCTGAGCACTAAAAATGATAACCACTGATTAAAACTTTATCCTAAGTATAAGAGAAATGTCAGTTTTAATGATGTGAAATATTTTAGGAAATTTTAGCAAAAGCCTATATGGGAAAGGGATGACCAGCTAAAAGAATTCCTTTCTGGTTAAGAGGAAAGAATATTACACTAGCCATATGATTATCTTATAATAGACTACATGAAAGAGAGTGCTGCCTAATTTCAGACTTTTCCATGAAATTATATTAATTAAAGATATAGCAGGAAAAAGAAACACCGAGGTGTTGGGGACCTCAATATTTAGTCATAGCTTCAAATAAATAAGTGATCTTTAAATAGCCACGAGATTATTCTGAATGTCCCATTTCATGTACAAGTACAAAGAAAGCTTGGTGTTTTCCCTTTCCCTGATTGTTTTGGATAACAGCGTCCGACAGCATGCCGCTAATTCATTCTGCTTAAAACAGGCGCTTGAGCTGGGTTGACATTTTACGTAGTCTCTGGGGATGCTAGTTGACATTTTAAAGGGCTTCTAAGCATTTTATAATACCCTAAAATCTGGTTTTAATAAGCCATTCTGCTGAAATTGTTAACATAAGGAATCACCTTTTACTGTTTGGCACTAGATCAGGGAATGGGGGACATCTTTTTCCGATTAGATATACAGTAGTCGGAGTAAAATGTGCAAATTCATTACAGACCCCACGGAGATGACAACGTCGCTCAGCTCAAACTCGTCACTTGTATTGTGTTGCCAGATTTGGACAGGAAAAAAGCACTGCCAAGACTGTGTTTTTGGTTTTTTTTAACATCAAATATTTTTTATTGAATCTCCCTCTTTGTCATCAGTAGGAATGCCCAAATGTCCTTCTCTGTTTTTCATTGTAAAAGGCCAGCCTTTTGATAAAGCAGGGGACTTACGCCCTGGGCATGGCCCAGGGTGAGCGACCGGCCACACCCAAGTCAAGCGGACGTTTTCATATTCTTAGAAATATAGCAAGTGCTTTCCTGCCATTCTCATCTTGTGGGCTCCAGGGGTTCGTGTCGCAGTCACATACAGTGGTTGTACCTACAGAGCCATTGACACTGAAACCGAGCTCGTCATGTGGTTAACCCTGTTCAGAAGTTATTATTAAAAAATAAAAATGGCACTTGCCACCAAGCTGAAACACTGTTCTGCCCTGTCATAAAATGGAAGAGTTAGGGAATTTACTCCACTCAGTGATGAAGCTATCTTTTTTAAAAAAATACACCAAGAATGAACTATCAGGAAGAAAAACTACAAAACCAATTCCATTTGCAATTGCAATGAAAAATTAAATATCTAGGAATAAATTTAACTCAGGAGATAAAAGACCTGTACTTAGAAAATTATTAAGCTATCTTAATTCTTAATTTTAAAAGAACTAGTAACTGATATGGCCATATTTTAAAATGTAGCTTCGGACTCAGTGATAATTCCAGAGAAAATATGTTATTAAATATCTAAATAGTTTGTGATCCTGGGTCATGCCAGATTTAGAAGCCAACTTCTCTGAAAATGTATTCATCTTTAATTATAGAAAGATATAATTTTATCTATATATACATAAACATATATTTTTTTCTCTGAGTTTTAGCTATACCCAGCTTTCTTTAAGTTCCTCTACCCCCCTTCCTACTGCAAGGCCTGGGCCATTCCAGATCTTTCCTCCCTAGGATGCTCCTCTCCCTCTGCTACCTGTAGGAGTCATTCTGCAGCACAGCCTTCCTCACCCACAGAAGACTGATTCCACCTCCTTACCATATGTTCGTATAGCTTCCTGTACTTCCCTCAACTACAATTAAAATAATAAAATTTATAATTAACTGTTTAATATATTTCCTCTCCACTGCAAGAAGATAAGAGCCAAAGCAATTCACCACTGCATAGCCAGGAATTAATACAGCGTCAGGCACCTAGTGGGAAATCTAAACAGAGTGTTCACATACCAAGGCAGGTTCCTATGAGGCATAAGCAGTTCCTTCCTTAGAGAAGCGTATTCTTTTTGAGCTTATAGAAAATTTAGACTTAGGAAAGAATCGCTGGCCAGTCCTGTTTGAATGAAAACCCTGAGTATTCTGTCTTATGGGGTGATAATGGTAGCTAGTGACTTTTAAGTCAACCATTCTTGATCCATTTCACTGTATTCCTATTATTATTCAGTAAATTATTTTGGTCAGCTCGCTTTTTCACTCCCTGATATGAGGTCCAAAATTCTGGCAAACTGTACATACTTGTAAGAAACTCCACACAAATAACTGATCCAGTTCAATAGTATTATGGCTTTATCCGCATGTGTATTTGCCATGAGAAGAACATAATGGTTTTCAAGTACTTCTAGAGCATAGTGTTGGGCAATAAGGAATTTGAGACTATGCCTACAACTGACACCACTGGACACTGCTAATAAAACACGTTTGATAAAAGAATAGAAAAATAAGTTCTATTATGTGAACCATACCCTGGGTTTTTGCTGTAAATAGGATAAAATCATATTGGCCGTCTAGATTGGAAAAATTAGTTTATAGATCTTTGTAATACCTGTGTGGATATACCCACCCAGCCAACATCTGGAACGTTCCAATAGGAAACATTGCAGCACACTTTCTAAGGGAAGAGCTACTGTCCCTTCCACGGCATCCCTTTAATACATATCACAGCCCACGCTGAGGGATTCTCCACAAGAACTGTTCATCTGGAGCTATTTGCATTTGAGATACGGAGTTACGTCTGAGTAAGGAACCCATTTGAAACCTGTTAAGACCTTGCTTAGATGACTCTGGAAGGCAGGTGGAAGCAGCAGTGCCGTATGTATTTGGTAGGGATCTCCTAACTTCTGTTATCTGGATCTTCCTGCATTTGGGTAGGACTGAGCTGGATTCTTGCAGATAAACACACTCCATCTGCAAATAGACAGATTTTTTTCACATGCTCAATAAAAAATAAACATTATTACTATGACTTCTTTTAGTACTACACATAGCCATACTGATAGAATCTAAGCTTTAAATCGTATCTATATTGAGAATTAGCATAACCTATTTGTAATTGAGCTTTAATACTTGTTTTTGCAATCCTAGTTGAATCCAAACCAAAATTAAAAGTGAAGAGAAGAGAAACATCAATTTGAGTTAACATTACATACTATATCACAGGAAGTGACATTACTATATATTATTGAAAGTGTTTTGTTAAAAGTCTTACACACTTGTTCATGTAATTCTGACCTCTGCTACATCATATATAGTAAGTGGGTATAGGTATGTAAAGACATACATTGTAGCACACTTTCAATTCCATCAAACCTGATTTTGAGCCAGAAATCTGCAGTTTAATAGTTGTGTGACTTTGCGTAAGTGACTTCATCTATTTGAACTTCCATTTCCCAATCTATAGAAACAGGTGTAAATGCTGTCTATCTTACAGGATTATGGTGAAAGGTAAAAATCAGACAATTTATGTGAAATTTTAGCACAGTACCTAGCACACAGCAGACAGTGCCTGTTCATTAATATAATATTTTACCATTAAAATTTCAATGAAATGAATTTTTATACTGTAATTATTCTTATAAATATTCTTAAACATTTTGGGAGCATAAAAATTATATGTAATAAGCATTAGAAACCTTTGTAGTGAGTCATGGACCCCACATAAAAATACTCAAAACTAGATAATTAACCTCAGATTCAAAATATGTAATGAGTTTTTGCATAACTGTTCAGTCCACACTTAAATTATATCATGGCCTAATGCAGAAATGAAAGATATATCCATTAAATTACCTGTGAGCTAATTTAATGATTATATCCATTAAATTACCTGTGAGTACATGCCAGACAAGTTTGGCTAAATTGTTAATTCATGCCAGAAAAAATACTTCTATTGCCTAGTGTTTGTACCATTGGGTGCACAGTTTCTTTGAGGGCAGAACCGCCAACACCTCCTTCCTGGTGGAATCTCACCTCTTGGGTCAAAGCTCAAGAAACAAAAACATTATTATGGATGTCTGGGTTTGGCCGGCATCTTTCCTTGAGCTTTTCTCGTTCTCAGGCGTATCTTTCCAGGCTCCCCGGCAGCTGTGCAAACTGGCCCCTAACCTTCCTCTCCTCGCAGGGTCCCGCTGGAAAGCTATGACGAACCTCGAGAAGCAGCCATACTACGAGGAGCAGGCCCGCCTCAGCAAGCAGCACCTGGAGAAGTACCCCGACTACAAGTACAAGCCCAGGCCCAAGCGCACCTGCCTGGTGGACGGCAAGAAGCTGCGCATCGGCGAGTACAAGGCCATCATGCGCAACCGGCGGCAGGAGATGCGGCAGTACTTCAACGTGGGGTAGGCCTCCCGCCCGCGGCTGCCAGGGGGCACCCTGCCACCCTGAACGGCGTGGCGAGCCGATGTGTTTAGCTGCGAAAAAGCAGGACTTTGAAAAAGGACCTGAGCATAGTGTATTTTCAGAGGCTAAACTCTCCCCTGCACGGTCCTGCAGGAGAATCCGCTCATGGGACTTCACCCCCAGCTCCTAGAACGGCGGCTCTCATGGGAGCTTGGTTAATGGCTGGCTTGAAAATCCAATAGCTGAACGTAGATTATTTTCAAGTTTCTTATTGAAAACTTAGAAGTATCACTGACTCCTTTCCTCATGGGCTTTCATTACCCACAAAGGCTGCACAGAGATAAATGCCACCGTGACTGGCAATCTGGGTGAGAGAATCCAGCATACAAATGATTTCCAAAGAAGGAAACACTGGTTTCTGGGTAGAGAGGGGTTTCTGGGTTATCGAGGCACATCTGGCCTTAGGAGAGCACACAAGGTAGGGACTCTGTTCGGGGCACAACCAGGTGTGAATGGGAAAGTTCTCTTCTGAAATGAGAACGCAGCTCCCGGGGTGTTTTACCTGCTTCCTACAGCAATGCTGTGACCACCCCATAATATGCTGCTTACAACTGCATCGCTTCTGCAGAATTTTCTCAAAAACCACAGAAATAAAGTTGCTCATATTTGGAACAGAAGTTAGTAAGATCCCGAGATTTTCAGAATCAATACTGTTATGAAAATGGTCAGAGGCTACCTTAGAAAAAACCTTTTCAAATCTGCCCTGTCCCCTCCATTCCCTTGAAAGGGTCATCCTGCTCTGTCTGGGGGTCTATGATTTATTTATATGCCAGTGCGTGGTTCTGCTCAAAGGTGAGAATGAAACCCAATACATCATGGGGAAGTAGTAAACATATGAACATATGAATGAATGAAAGGATGCATGAATGAACACCATTTATTAATCCCTTCCTACCAGGACCAGCTACATAATTTGTGGATCCCAGTGCAACATGAAAATACAGGGTCCCTGTTAAAAAGTTATTAAGAATTTCAAGACTGTGCCAACAGACATTTAAGACAAGTGTAAGATCTTTCTAAGCCCTGAGGCCTGTGCAGTTTCAGAGATTGTCCACCCATAGGACTGGCCCTGTTTCCTACCCCCCTAAAACTATGTCAGAAACTAGGTGGACAGTGACATTATTCAGTTCTGGTGAGTTCTGGGCAGTAAGATTTTATTTTCAGGGCTCTAATACGTTAGGATTTTTCCGTTAAAATTGAATTATAATCCTTTTTTACAAATGTTTCTGCATGCTGTAATGAAGGAAGGATGAACTCGGGGTCCAGGACTTGGGTTGCTTTGCTTAATCTTTCTGCACCTCAATTTTTTCATAAAATAGAATAGTTACAAAACAGAATTGTTTTAAGAATCCAGTGGGTAACACATATGTCTTGTAATCTATAAAGCACTACACAGAAGTAAGGCATTGGAATCAAAGTGGGATACAATTTTGTAAATGTTGGGTGATAAGGTGATAATCCCTGCCTTCGAGCTGGGCAAACTGAGCAAATCAATTCTATAGCAAGGCCTGCACCTAACTACTCACTCACGGCAGTCTCTCTCCGGGCATCTCTCCCTGACAGGCAACAAGCACAGATCCCCATCGCCACTGCCGGTGTCGTGTACCCTGGAGCCATCGCCATGGCGGGGATGCCCTCCCCTCACCTGCCCTCGGAGCACTCGAGCGTGTCCAGCAGCCCGGAGCCTGGGATGCCTGTCATCCAGAGCACTTACGGCGTAAAAGGAGAGGAGCCACATATCAAAGAAGAGATACAGGCCGAGGACATCAACGGAGAAATTTACGATGAGTTCGATGAGGAAGAAGACGACCCCGATGTAGATTATGGGAGTGACAGTGAAAACCATATTGCAGGACAAGCCAACTGATAAGGACCAAAAGACTGCTGCGACCGTAGGACTTAAAGAAGCCCTAGCTGGTTCGTCCTTACCAGTGGCCAAGCACATTAACTTTCTCATACACTGACTGTTACTTTAACTGTTAGTCTTAAATAGTTGGGACATCAGCTGACTAATAGACCTCAGCCTCAAAAGGCTTGGAAAGGAAAAACAAAAAAAAAATTCAACAAGCAAACAACAATATCAACAACAAGAGATTGAAATAAGCTATGGGTAAAATAATGCCAGTAATTCAGCTGCTACATCCAAGCACTGAAGTCTTACCCGTCAACTTTTTTTTTTTAAATAAACTTTATGGCTGTTTGTTCTACAATGTTCTAGAAATTCTCACTCAGGTACACAGTGCCAACAAGTGGCTTGTGAATGTGTTTTGTTGTTTTGTGCTACAATTTTTAAAAAGAAATAAGTTTTGTTTTGTTTTAGGGGTTTTCTGGGGGTTTTCCTTTTCCTTCCCTCCTTCCTTATCTTTTTTTTTTTTTTTTTCTTTTCTTCGTTTTTTGGGTTTTTTTGTTTTTGTAATGCACCTGACAGATAAAAGAAAGATGAATTTCTCTTGACTTCTCTCCACCTTCTCCATCTCTATACTTTATAGATGGAAGTCTGTGCATGGGGGGGAAGAGGGAAAAAGAGCCTGTTTTTAACTTCCTTACTATCCATCACAAAAATGAGCAATTATTTTCTTTAGAGGACTTTATCTAGCACACCGCACTACATCTTTGAGCAAGTGCCAAATTTGTACTGAAGTGTTGACCCAATTCATTTCTTTCCTTTTCTTTTTCCTGTTCCTTCTTAAGTTAGGACAGTGTTATATCTTAGACAATCCCTTGAAAAACCTGAAATACCAGCAGCTGGTGAGATTTGACTTTTTTTTTTTTTTAATGGAAACTGTAGGTGCTGTTCTCAGGTGAAAAAAGAGAGAGAGAGAGAGACATAAGAAATTTAGAGAAAAATATTTTCTGATCTTGGATTTTTGTGTGTATGTATGTGTGTGATTATGGTACTAATAGGAATGACGTTGGACCATTGTGAGTTAAACCCACGCCTGGGGATGAAATCCCACCATCCTCCTAAGTGACTGGTCTGGAAGCAACCTTGACCTTGACTTTGCACTTCAAATGACAACTTAACCAATATAGGGCTCAGAAATTATATTTTTAAATTTCTAATAGGATTATTATTGGATGAATCAGGTGGCCCTGTGTAACAGACGTGTGCATGTGTAATATGGAAGCTACTAGCAAACTGCTCCCAGATGTCCCTTCTCCCTGCTCAGTTGGTTTCACTAACGTTTGCTACTTAATGATTTCTGTTTGTTTTCCCTGTTGATAACTTCAAGCAGAACAATTGTTTTCCTTGAATACATTTGCCCATTTTCCAGAAACAAAGAATTAGCTTCTTTCTTCAAAATCCCATCCTTTCCTGATGAGGAAATGGAACTGATGATTTTTACAAGGGTATTTTTCATCTCTCCATTAAATGAGGTGGAGGCCATTTGCATTTCAGAATTGTGGGCCACGTGCATCTCATGCCAAAAGCAGGATTTGATTAAAGGTCATCGCAGCCCAACACAATGGAGCCCGGCTGAACCCGGCGATCCCTGCCACTGCTCATCCCTTGCTGTCAGAGGAAGCCACTGGAGTCCAAGTTTAGGTTCCAGCGGAGTGTGTGCGTAGAGCAACACCGGATGGTGACGGGACTGCTTATTTAAATGTTGCCAGCCACGTGCTAAGGCAGGTGTAGGGCCTGTACAAATAAATGCAAACTCACTGAAAGCCAGCTGCCACCGTTGGTGCAGAGGCATCAGGTAGTAAATACTCCAACCAGTAGTTTGGAAGTGCTGTGATTTTAACTCCAGTCATCACTTCCCTATCCCATTTCCCCCCACCCCAAACCCGACCCTAAAATTTGATTTTTACATATAAATAAGAAAAAAATTCCTTTTTATTTTTCTCTCTCTCAAAAGACTTGCTCTGGGGTTTTTGCTTGGAGGAGCTGATCATATCCTGCATGTCAGAGATTTTGTTTTGTTTGTTTTACTGTTTGTTTTTGATGACTGTATTTTCATTTGAACTGCCTCTTTTTGCTAGTGTTGTAATAATGATGATGATGAAATAATAATAATAATAGTAATAATAATAATAATGGTCAGCTGTTCCCAGATTAGTAAGTTATGTATAATTTATTTCTCCCTTTCTATTTTATTCTGCTCTGATTTGGAAGTGCAGCCAATAAGCTGTTAGATATTTAAAATGAATTTTCACACACACACACACACACACACACACACACACACACACATTTACCCAGATAATGTTACTGCTCCTTCCATAAGTTTTCTCCTTTTAAAAAATCTGGCCCCAATAATGTCAAGTTCTGGTGTTTAATACAAAGGAGTGAATTAGTAGGAGGGTCGTGTTCAATCTTAATTAACTTACGCTCTCATCAGTCATTTCAGTTATTTTACTGCCACAGTCATCTAGAGCCAACTTTTTTGTTTCTGTTTTTGTTTGTTTCATTTTGTTTCTAAGCACTCTGGATAAGAAAAAAAATAGACACTTGTTTTTATATCGTTATTATGTACAAATGTGAAAACAGATTTTTAAAAATTTGTTCTCTGTCTTCATTAAGAAATTTTCTCTGATTTATGTGGGTTCACCTCTCACGTTTGCTGGATACTTATTTTACTCCATGTTATAAAAAATACTTGGTTTTCATTTCATGACTTTGGGCTACAAGAATACTTTGTTTTAGCTCCAGGTAGATGCCACTTGAGGGCATTCGTGGCTGAAACCATACTAACGCACATACCAGGAAATTGACAAGACACTTCTGTTTGGTCTTCTTTGTATGTTTTTTATTTTGTTTTAGTTAAAAGGGAAAACAAAATTGTTAATAGTGACCTTTAACTGCTGAAATTTAGAAGTTAATTCTGTTTAGTTAAATTTATGTCACAGGGACTAAACTGTGCATGACTAACAAAAAGCAAGTTCGTGGCCCTGCACTATATTCTCTTGTTCTGACATCTAACTCACTGGTGTTACGATTTCTTTGCCTTAGTTTTCCCCGAAAGAAACAAAAAAATTAGATTAATGTTTAAAGTACTTTGAAGTCATTTGATAAAGGTGCTATGAATAGCAACATACTGTGTTAACAGGTTGCCTTTTTGGCATTTGATTGGTTTATAATTTTTGTAAAGGATCCTAAAACCTTGTATTCTTTTTCTGTGCCCCATGATGACCAAGAAAGGTGAGGTGAAAGAAATGAAAGTAAGCTCAAACGAAGATGAACATAATCTCCCTCCTCTCTCCTTTCTTTCCCTACCTCTCCATTCACCCGTCTCTGTCTCCCCCCAACACACACACACACACACACACACACACACCCTAGTACTCACTCACCCTAGTACTGAGGAGTGATCCTGCCAAAATGCTTTTTTATGCTGTTGTAATCAGTTCCTCTAAAAATAGTCATGTTTTAATATGAATCTAAGAGAACATTACTGGACAAAAACAAGTTTAAGTTGCTCATTTGTAAGTTACTAATAATTCAGCTGGTTACTACAATTGGATAAAATACAAAAGTATCCTTCAGTACACTTATCCCTAAATTACTTCAGTCCATTTTTAACATTTATTTGGCATCTGCAGGTAAGAGTTAACCCTGTATAAAATCTGCCCCCAAAGAACATATTGAAACCAAATCCTCTTACAAGGAGCAAGTATAAGAGAGTTTTCTTTGATGAAATTATTTCATAGATTTGATTTCTACAGTAGGCTTTTACCTGAATTTGTTTAAAGATAGTTATCTTTAAGTATTTCATGGTCCAATTTCAGATATTTTCTTAATCCATAAGTAGTTACTATTCCCAGAAGAAACCTCTTATATCACATTTAAAGCATCAGAAATAATTACATTTTCAAGCATTCTAATAGGTAAATTATTGAATTGTAATAAACAACTGTATATTTACAAGCAGGTTTATAAGATATTTGTTTATCAAGTTAAGAGTAAAATAAAAATTATGGGGTCTGCAAGGAAAAATATGAAGCCCACTAAAAGTGGTTCAGATAGCTCTTTGTCTTATAGGGCATAGGTTTTTGTTTAGACAGGCTTTTACAGTATTTAATTTTAAAGTTTCCTATAACTCTCAGTTTCCCAGGTCTAAGATGATGTTGTGTTGAGTTTTCTACTGATTGATTCCTGTCCTCCCCAGTGTTTCTGTCACTGGTTCACTAAAACAGTATTTATATAGCTCCACTGGCTCTAAAGCTCTTAGTCCTTCTAACATTTTGGATTTTATGAGTAAAAATGGTAAAAAAAAAAAAAAAAAAAAAGTAGAAAAGAGACAATCAAATGCCTGGAGCTTAAAACAAAGTATGTGCAACCTACCATCTCACTTGAAATTTAATAAAATAAATAATTATGTAAATATAACATAGAGTTATAGATTTATATTTTGTTCATAACACATAGTGTAATATAAGTTGTATATTTTCATGTTTTTGGTTTTATGTTATCATTCATGCCACAATAAAAATAAAACAGGAGTTTATGTACTCTTAAAAAAAAAAGATGTGGGTTGCCACCAACCTGTTTTTGTTTTGTTTCTGTTTTTTTTTGTTTTTGCATTCTTTTTTCAGTATTACTGCCATGCAAGGCACCAATAAAAACAGCAAATGTGTTCTTTACCTATTATACTGTGTTTCTTTTCACAATTATTGTTATGAAGAGGGAATTAGTTTCATTATGAAAAGATCAAACGTATCGAAAATCCTTTTGTTTTCAACATAACTAACCCCACTTCCTGAAGTTGACTTTGAACAGAAAACTAAGGGTTTAATTCTTAAAGGTGGACATTCTGAGAAGGAGATGGACAGGCAGATGTGGCATCTCATCAGACAGGGAGATAGCTTCACTATAATGTCAAAAGATACCCCTCGGATTTATATAATCGAGCCTAATACACTTAAAAATCCTACGGCTGGCAGCACCCTTATTGGTGTTTTCCCAAGCTTGACACTATTATTGAGGTGAGTTTTCTATACTTCAGAGTTGTCTTTCATCCTGTTGTTTGTATAGAAAAAAAAAAAAAATCTAAATTTCAGGTTATGAACTTACTAATAAGTATAATGTTCAACTTGCTGTTGTCTAATTTAGAAAAACAAATATTCTAAATTGTTTAACAGTCTGACATTGGCCTCTGGATTCTACCTTTAACTTGTCAGCAAATGTTAGACACAAAAATTCTCCTTTTCTTCCAGTGGCCATTGTTTGCTTATCTCTCCCATAATAGTTTTTTTTTTTTCTATCCTGATAGGTCTATGTTTGTTATTAGGCTTTTTGTTTAGTTGGTTGGTTTTTTTTTTTTAGTGAGCATCAAAACACTGGGTCAGATAACATCTGGTGCAAATGAACATAAAGCATATAAAGGGGATATATTCTAACACTTTGCCCATTTTATACCTTAACAGAAGTATTTTACAGTCTTGGCCATGGACCACTTGATTCAGAATCCACAATTAGAAATGCACATCTGGGTCCAACTGCAGATGTAAGCTCATCAGAATGTCTAGAGATAGAGACAAAACTGTTGCCTTTTAACAACTTCAAATGATGATTCTGCATGCTCCCATGTTTCCAAACAACCAGGAGGTGGGGCTTTTTTACTCAGCCATCTGCCTTTTTGCATGTCCTATCCTGCAGATCCTATTGCCTGCCATACTATAGCCTAGACCTCCATGCAAACCTCAAAATTTAGGGTCAGCGAGTAGGCAAGAGTTTGAGGTGGGAAAGAGCTCTCAATCTGTCTCTTCATAGGTTGTTTTTAAGGGCATCTGACCCGCCAGGACCGTGCTCATCTGTTATCTTTGTTTCTCTGCTTCTCACGTTCATCATGGCAAAGGAGTAGACTTCATAGACTTCAGCGATTCCAGGCGTGTGGAGCACTGAAAGTATAACTGGAACACACAAACTACACCCCCTGAGTATCTGGGGAAAAACTGAAGTCCTTTTAAAAGAAAAAAATCCATTGTAGAAGTTGAGAAATAAACATTCCATGTAGCATTTATAATAGACCACCTATGGCTACACTGGTCACGGTTCCACCCTGTTTCTTTAGGAAACAGCATCACGAGGCTATGCTAAGTACACATGGGTGGGGAGAATCCTGTCTGATTATGAAACTTGGCTCACCCAAGGTGCAAAGCCCCAACCACCACTCATTCGCTCCTATCAAATAAAGTTCACTTAGTTTTGTCCTGTGAAACACCATTTTAGAAACATCATTTTCTTGGCTTTATGTTTCTTAGTTTCTTATGGAATATTTAGGACTAGCATGCAATAACACATTGTTTTTTACTGCCAATGCCTTGAACAACTAAACCAACACTGGCAGTAATGAAAACAAACCCTTCCCCCCCCCCCCCCCCCATTTATCTCAATTTTGCCAATTTTAGTTATTGGTGTTTAAGGAAGTTAAGGTCTGTGTTTTTCAAAAATCAGGATACTCTCATTCTTACCAAATTTTAAAGCTCAGAAGTCAGTCCTATTTATAACTTGACATTATCATTGAAACCTCAATTATAGCAATGGAGGTGAAGGTAAGCATGAATTAGTTCAATGTCTAAGTTAAAAAATATTTATGAAAAAAAATCCAATTTATTTTTCTTGAGTTTCTAAAGCAATGAACGTAATAGCTAGCTGAAAAGACCTGTTTTATAAGTAAGCATTGTAATTAGTATGTAAAGTGAATGCAATAGTATTACTAAAAGTTCTTAAAAAATAGTTATGTTTTCTTAAACAGGCTAAACATCTGTCCTACAATTTGTTTGTTCTACCAATTTGCTTAGCAAACTACTTATACCACCAATAATGAAGCAGTTCAGCTCTGATCGCAATCCATCATCATTTTTTAATTAGACAGATGCACATACATGAGATTTTACCCTCCCCCCCCCCCATTACTAGCATTTTCTAATCATGCAAGTGAATATGGAATGGAATGGTACTTAGTTGCTACTCAAGATATAACCAAGATGAAAGTTGTTTTATCATTGATAATGATGTCTCTACTGGTTCAGTTTTTAAAAGGAAAAAGAATTAGCAGAACAACTGTAGGAATTCAGTAGTCCTAAGTAAACACCATCATTTTGTATATTGCCTGTTCAATTTAGTATAAAATTTCAGTCTGAAAAGCAATCTTAATTACATGCAAACTGTAAAATATATTTGAAATAAAGTCTTTTGTTTATAAAAATCACTGTTGTGATAACTTTTTAATAAATTCATGTGTAGAAAGTTGGAGAAACCACAGAACATATTTAGATAATTACTTACACAGATGACTGACTTTCTTCAACTTGCTCCAACACTGGCCCTCAGTAAACATTCATTTTGCCTTGTATCCCAAACTTACAACTGACTAGAGTACAAGTTGACAGATTGTGGTTGTGTGAACTTAAGTTTAATTCAGGACTGCAATCATTACTAGGAGGCCTCAAATAATTACACAAATTGTCCTTTTTATTTTGAAATGATCCTTCAAGCAACATTGTTTTCTGCACAAATGGAATTAGCAATCTACTTTATTATGGACATAGTTTATTTGGCATCTGAAATATAAAGTGAAATTGCCATTGGTGTACCATTTGGGCACAAATTGCTAACTATAGATATTGCAGAAAAAATTTTAGGTTGTCCTCATTAAAGAGTTATCAGTTTCCCCCTAACCCAGTGATGCCACAGATATATAAGCTTTGATAGTATAGCGTATCATGTCATCTATATCTTAGACCTTTGCTTATAATATTCTCTGTTAGAGATTTATCTTTGCCCCCTATTGTTAAAGTAAAAACAAAGGTCACTTAGCAGTTCAGATACTTCAAGATTCCCAAAATTTATGTTGGCAAAATTTGAGGAAGTTTTATAAATTTTACTTTTTATATATTTTAAACACATAAAGACTGAGGTTATATCATGGATAGATATTTAGACATTTTTATAAGTGAAAAATACAAGTCAGGGAAAATGAACAATAAGAACCTTAGGAGGTTGTATAGGTTGTGTTGTCTTAATGATTCAATATTTGGTGACTATTGAAGGAATGATGCTAACTTGGTCCTGCTGGCCATAAAAAGCCTAGGTCTTCTCAAAGTTGATGAGTATCTAACTCTCTACTTTATCATATTGGCTTTATATTAGTTCCTAGGCTCTTTTACCCATTTTCAAAATTTGGTGTGGCTTGTAATAGATATACAAGTATAAAAATGTCAGCACAATTAGCACATAAGAAATATAGAGACAAAAAGATAAGAGTAAGAAATAAAAAGGAATATGTAACACTCACTCATGTACTATACAAACACACATGCACACACATACATACATGCATGTGTGTGATTCCTTTTTATTTATCTTTATATCTCTTCCTTTTGTCTCTTTACAAGAGTAGGGGTTGTTGTGTGTGTGTGACCACACTGACTGAGAAGGATGCTTCAATCAGTAAAACAACAGCTCATATTTTCATAGCAGTCAGGGCAAAAAGAAACTACATGGATTAGAAAATTATCTTTGCTTAATTGAAGGAAGCGTGTAAGTTTTCATGAGAAATAAACCTTTATTGCCCTAAATTCTCAGGTGGATTTCACACTTAAGGGATAAGAAACAATGCAAAGAGCCACTTTTTTGTAAGCAGATTTACAAACGCTGTAGATTTGTTTCGTATATACTTGCTCTATCAGCCCTTCAGCAGAGCTTTATAAAGACAATTTGCAGGGGGTTCGAGAGAGGAGAGAGAAAGGGAGAGAGAGAATATACATATGAATAGATAATTGGATATATGGATTAGACACAGATTTACAAGGATAAAGCTGGAAGAATTGTGATTGTGATATCATATCACATAGACTAGATTTTTCAACTTCGTGTTTCTAATTGGCTTTTAATTATGCTATGTACAGTACTATAATAGGTCTATACAAGACATAAAACATTTCTTCCCTCAACATTTTCCAAAGAAATAAGACTAACACACATTAAGTAATAAAACAATATAAAGATATGATTAATGAACCAGAAACTATAAGTAGCACAGGATTTTGAATGAGAACAAGAATTATTTTAATATTTACTGAGACTTCAGCTTCTAAATAAATGTAGTAGGTGGTGAATGGACAACCTCTTACTGAAACAACTAGAAAAAACTGGAAAATTACAAAATTATGTTTTAAAGGAATTAGAAAATTATGGAAGAAATGAGGATAGATGAACTACAGTTCCAGAAAAGCAAGAATCTCTCCAAGGTGAAGCTCATAATTGCTAGTTGTTTTCATTCAATGAAGACACTAGCAAATTCTGGGGTGCTATAAAAGATGTGGCAACTCTGGCTGAAAGAGAGACCAGCCTGGCAGTTGTGTGGATTTGAAGTGACAAATTGGAAACTTGAGGGACCTCAAACACAAGACTGGTTCTACTAAACAGCATATTTGATGAATTCTGGGGCTGTGAGGGATGTTGGAGATTTATAGGAAAAGTTTCTAAAAGAAAAATTTAAATCTCTTGCTGTTATTTAGTGCTCAGGAAATAAAGACCAACTAGAGATATGGGACCTGACTCAACTGTACAACCAGTCCCCTTCTCAAGACATGTGCCAGATTTTGTGTCAAGTGGTGGGATACTGGAGAGTTGGGCTGGATATTTTAGAAGGGCAGACACGAGTCCTCTGTAATCGTTCATGGTGAGGAGACAAATGCCCACCATGCTCATAAGTAAAGTTTGGAAAAATCATACTCTGAGACAAAACAGATGTACCCTAAGTATTAGCAAATTTGCCAAGCAACCTTGACACAGCTAAATCCCTGATAAAAGTAAAATGAGCAGCCCTTCATCCCATCTAACACAAGAATGAGCAACTATATTCCAGCAGAAGATGAAACCATATGAGTTTTTTGTAGTTCTTTTATATTACAAATTTAGGAATAAAAAATTCTAAATATATGAAAAGCACCCTCCTCCTTAAGAAAAAGACTAATAATCAAGGAAAAAACAAACAGTATCATTTCAGTACCAGAAATGATGCTGATATTGAAGTTAGCAAACAAAGACTTTAACATAACTATAGGTAATATATTCAGGAAAATAGGTGAAAGAGATGAAATCAATGAAGAATAATCAAGTGGACACAGAAGAGCACAAGACTAGTAAAAAGCAACACAATTTAATAAAAAATATTCAGATTTGTCAACAGAAGTATTTAAAGAGCAAAATGCTGAGAACTTTTCTAAACTAATAAAATATATAGGAAGGCTCAGGCAATCCAAGTAGAATAAATACAAATGAAACCACATATACAAACTTTATAGTGAAACCATTTAAAAACCAAGGAATAAGATAAATTCTTAAAAGCAGCCTGAGGAAAAATACATTATCATCAAGAAAATGACGATAAACCCAGGCGGGCATGGCTCAGTGGTTGAGCTTCAACCTGGGATCCAGGGGATTGCAGTTTGATTCCTGGTCGGGAAGCATGACTGGGTTGCAGGCTCAATCCCCTGTCGGGGGCGCATGCAGGAGGCAGCTGATCAATGACGCCTCTCTCATCATTAATGTTTCCATCTCTCCCTCTCTCTTCCTCTCTCTGAAATCAATAAAGATAAATTTTTAAAAAAGAAAAGAAAATGACAATAAGACTCACAGCTGACTGTTCAATAGAAACAACGGAATGCAGAAACAATGAAATATTTTTATAGTGCTGCACGAAAAATTTGCTAAACTAGAATCTAAAAACTATCCTACCACAAAGAAGTTGTGATAAAGACATTTTCAGACAAACAAAATCTTGGAGAACTTAGCAGCAGCATATCTGACTACAAGAAATGTTAAAGAGATTATTTCAGGATAAAGGAAAATGATTCCACATGGAAAAAATGGAACTGCAGACATACATGAAGATCATTAGAATTGGTAAATATGTGTGTTAATATAAATGAGTTGAATTTGCACACAATGCCTTGTTGAGTTTTAAATAAATAAGCACTATTTATATAGCAGTCTCAGGAAGACAATGATCCATGCTCTGATCTCTAGAGCAACAAAATATAGAATGGTGACAGAGTGTATAACCAACTTTTTGATAGAAGAAAAAATAGAATAAAAAATTCAATCTAAAGGAAGACTATAATGTCAGG
The DNA here is from genome assembly GCF_964146895.1 of Miniopterus schreibersii. Classification (NCBI taxonomy): domain Eukaryota; kingdom Metazoa; phylum Chordata; class Mammalia; order Chiroptera; family Miniopteridae; genus Miniopterus; species Miniopterus schreibersii. The sequence continues at coordinate 157,923,550 of NC_138102.1, forward strand.
CTGACTAAAATAAAATACATGATACCACAAGAAGTATAACCCAAAATAGTTGAAAGTAAAGGGTGAAAGAAGATATATCATGTAAACACTAATGAAAAAAAAAGCTACTGTTACTTTACTAATATCAGACAAAGAAGACTTTCAGACAAGGAACACTACAAAAGATAAATATATGCCAAATGATAAGAGTCAATCCAATTGGAAAATGTAAAGAATTTTTAAACATATATACAAATATACTATATATACAATGTATATGCTTCTGTTATCATCATAATTACCTAGCTAATATTAAAATAGGAAGAAAGCAAAAGGGAAGGCCAGACATTATAAGCATGGTCATCTGGGCAGCTTCACCAGGAAGCTGCAATGTCACGCCCCACAGGGAACCACACCGGTCCATTCCTTGCAAAGCCCTGGGTGAAGGGAGATGGGCACATGTGCAGCGAAGTGAGGTGACGTGGGGAAGGAGCTTAACTGTCAGTCTAACCTTAGAATATGATAACTGGCTAGGGAGTGGAGGCACTGCAAGCACATGAAATCCTGAAAGGTTATAATCCCCCAGACAATGTCTTCTCTTGCTCTGTGAGAGGACACAGAGTACCTCCACAGCCATATGGCTTAAGCAACTGTATGGCATCATGGCCATGCAGATCCTACCCACAATGGACTGCAACTGGGAACACCGTCTAAGCTAACCAGATGTTGGACGGGACTGTGCTTTAATATGGAGTGGGAACTCTGGGCACTGGCTTTAATTCTTGCCCTGCTGAAGACAAGATTGGACTCTTTTCATGGTAGGAAGGAAGGAGATGGGGTCTTGGAAACCTGGGGATTTAATTCCACACAAATAAATATCACTCATCTTCCCATGCAAGTGTCAGGAAATTCCTTCCCTTGTTACATCATAAGAATTCCACGTTCACCGGCAACAGGTGGGGACACAGAGGGCACCCAGATGATAACACTGCTTTCTGCTCCAGGTTGACAGTGTTGAATTTTACCTGATCCCTGTGTTCCAGGAAAACAACAAAGCTTAAGAAATCTCCCTGACCCTTTGTGTCTTGGAAAAGTATTTACTGCAACTAAGCAGCCTTCCGGAATAACTTAAGTAAAACCAGTGGGTGCTGCCCCCTCCCCATTTCACTGTGATAAGGTCAGACTAAAATCAATATTTTTCCCCATAAATGATTAGCTTAACTACTTATGATCCCTGATCAGTGGGAGCAAAATGCTTGTTAATCAAACTTTGATTATGTTTTTCTCCTTCCTCCAGACTGGTTGACCCACCCTCAGTTTGGGCCAGCACCCAACTCCTTCTTAGAAAAGCCTGGCATCACAGCCAAACATACTGCGACCTACTATCCCATCAGGTCACTCTTTCATCCCATTTCTTCATGCCTGGTTCTTTCTAGACTTATTTATTCCTCCCTACCAGAGAAAAATCCTTTGTGCCTAACCCTTAAGACTCTCACAGATGTTACTGGCAGAGTTCTCCCTATTGTAAAAGTACCCCCTGGCTGCAATAGTCCCTTTCTCCCCACCCCTCTTGCCATGATACTTTTGAGCATAGTCTCTCCTTATAAATCAGAATTTGTTTTTTATTCAACAACATAAACCCAGAAATGGAATGGAATTTCTTTTTCTTCACTTTCCTACTCAAAAGCAGTGATGCCTAAGGTAGGTGTTCCTGCAAATTTAAGAAGACAAAGAGGATCCAACTTAATGGCCACACAACTAAGTTAAAATGCCAATTATGCTTCCAAATATGCTCTCAGACCCTGACAATTTAGTGCTCCCACCTGGATGCTTTGCTTTCTCAATTCTCCTCTTAATCTTTCATACCCAAATCCCTTTGACTTTCTTATGCAGTTCAGAACTATTTCTTTTGCTGTTATCTTTCATTTCATACTCTCTAGGCTTCCCAGCCCCATACATGTAGCACATTTTTTTTTTAGGATAAAAAGTAGAAAGCCAGTTCTTTCCTTAAAACAAACTATCCACTGGAAATAGACACTAGGTAGTATGCCCACCCAGAGAAAGGACAGCTAAGGCATAAGGGAATATTCCCTAAACTTGGTAATTCTGAAACTACTCTGCAACTAACTTTATAATCTTGTTCAGGTCATTTAACTTCTCTGGGATATTTTCTATTTTCTGCTGTGTAAGAACAGTATTGAATTACATGGCTTCAAATATCCCTTCCAGTTCTAAGATGCTATATGTTGTTTTTTTAATCTAAATACAATGAGGGTCGAAAAAAGGAAAAAATGCCTTGAACAACAGTGGTCTTGAAAACAAGTAAACAAGGCTGGAGAGAAGTCTCTACAACAGGCTCACGGACAAGTAGGCATGAGAACCAGCAGTGTAGCATGGCAGAAAGAACATTGGTTTTGGAGACAAAATGACTTGCTTTCAAAATCTGACATTACTTCTAGTAACTAAGCAACTTCAGACAATTACTTGATCTCTCTGAGATTCAACTTTAATTGAAAATGATAAATCTTATTTTTTTGGTAAGGATTCAAGGTAAGAGTAATTCATATTTTAGCATATAGTTTTGCCATGGTTTTCTAAATGTCCTCAATAAAATCTTTCTAACTTTCTTTATAGTAGAATTTATCATTCATGTTTTTGCATCTCCCTGTGAGCTGCATATACTTTAAAAATACTGCAAAAATGTATTATTGAAAATATAATATTGTATTTATTATCTTGCAAATCTGTTTTGCTAAAGAGAATGTGAACTTCCTTAAAGGAGTGAGTGTATATTTTCTGGATATATGTTCTCAGTGGCTAGGATAGTGCTGGCACTTGACAGTAAACTTTGCAGAGTAAATAAGATAATAAAACAAGGGATGGATAGATGATGGACATGGGGGCTTCACTAATGGGTCTTGTGCATAATTTCATACCAATGAATATCTTCTATTCTTAGTTGCAAGAGCAGTTGCTTGGAAATTAGCTTAAAATAACTAAATGAGTTTAATGACATCAATGGGATTGCTAACTAAATTTTAAAGAAAGACACTCATTGACAATTGATAACTTGTCCCCAGGGCTAGGCAAACTACACCTCGACCTACAGGCATTGATCCTATTAATGTCTCAGAGGTCATTCTTATTAAATTTGTTAACCTAAACTGAGTACGTACATTCCTATACCGCTCTTAATCTTTCTTCCTAACTTTGGGATCAAGCTCTAATGAAAAACTAAATCAAAGAAGTTAGACATAATTTAACCATTTTAGCCAAAACACACAATAAAACAAAAACCTGCTTTTGAAACCCTGCCTTTGTGGACCAGAAAAAGGGGATGGGGGTTATGAAAAGTAACCTCACAGGTTGATCTGGCCATAAATAACTGGGCAGGTCATGGTGGGTAGTGACGCCCCAGGCCTATAACTTCTTTAGTAAAGGTTTTAAGCCAGCCCTGTCCATTGTTCTTATGCGCCGAGGCTACCACACCTTTGAAATACCAGAAGTAATACCACTGGAAGGGGGTGTTAACCCCCAAGAGAGCACATAATCTTGTAAACTGTCCTGTAATTCAGTCCCCACCTTGCTTTCTCTAATCTTTCTAAGTCCCCTCCTTAACTTCAGATGCATAAAAAATGCTGCAAGACTGTTACCCTCCAGAGTTTTTGAGATCTTGCTCACCCGGCTTATGTTGTCAGTTTGGCTCACACAAACTCATAAAAATTCTCTACAGGTTTGGACGCTTTTTACATCAACATCTTTATAGCATTCCATAAAATATATATTTTCGTTCTTTAAGAAAGATAAAATTCTTACTTAAATAAGAATAAAAAAGACGTATTGGAACTGCCACTTTTCCTGGGCATCTCTGGTTGAAGACATTGTGCCTCTGAGGTTTCAGAAAATACTTCTTGGCTTTCTCCTTTCTCTCTCTCATCACCAAGCAGAACAACTTGCAAATGGGTTGATGCTGAGAGGAAGTTTGCAAATCTTTAGATCTTAATTAATGTTCAACCTCAGTTTCCAAATAACACTTGAAAGGAACACTGAAGAAACGAAGTAGAAATGATTTTGATTCTCAAAGGGTCTTTTGTCTCCTTCCTGATAGAAAGTGAAGTCACGTGTAGGAGGTGGGTAGTGCCATCAGAGCCTACTTTATTCTGCTTGAATAAGGAAGGTCAATATATTTATTATCCAATCAGGGAGGAGAAAATTGCATAGACATCTCCTGGAATGACAATAAAGACGTCCTTGACAGCATGTTGAAAACAGTGGCAAAACTTTCTTTTTTTTCCCATGGAGAAAAAAAAAAAGTATTTAAATGACAGGTGAAGGTAAATGATGGGCAAAATGCATTATTCTTAGTGTCTCCCAGTTTTGCTGAAAGAATTATTACATTTTGAAGGCTGAATTCAAATGATTTTAATAATAATATATCAGTTTATCAATAAGACAGTAGAACTGTTCTTTGAAGCCAGGTTTTCAAAATTTCTTGTAGTGTTAGCTTTGTCTCCAAACAATTGCAAAAAAGAAAAAAAACAAAAAACTCTTTATTTTTGCATAGTGTTTCCATTTTATAGACATTAATAAGAAATAACAAGTAACAGAATTTTAAAAAATGTTAATGACTATTCTCTTGAAGACTTTAGACAAATAGAAACTGTATTTGTTTGAGCCAATTATATTTTTGGCAGCTTAGGAATTCATTTTTATAATTGGTGGTAAATCTGCAAATTTCCAAAATGACAGCACAACTCAGTTAGTCTTGATTTAAGCCAGCATGTTTCCACCTGACAAGTTACTATTCTATTTCTATTATATCAGAATGGACTTAACCCAAAATAGAGATTCAGAGTATAAAGGAATATACTTTACGAAGTTTTCTCCTTGATATTTCCAGTGCCCACCTGTCACCATATACAGTTATTATAATATTATTGACTATATTCCCTATGTTGTACTATACATCCCTGTGACTATTTTATAACTACCGATTTGTACTTCTTAATCCTTTCATGTTTCCACCCAATCCCCCCTCCTCCTACCCTCTGGAAAACATCAGTCTGTTCTCTGTATCTGTGAGTCCATGTCTGGTTTTTTTGGGGGTTGTTTATATTGTTCTTTAGATTCCACATATAAGTGAAATCATATGGTATTTGTCTTTCTGTGACTTACTTATTTCACTTAGCATAATACCTCTAGATTCATCCACACTGTTGCAAATGGTAAGATTTCATTCTTTTTTATGGCCAAGTAATATTCCATTGTATATGTATACCATAACTCTTTCATCTACTTGTCCGAAAATGTAACTTCCATAGAATACTGCCCATTCTAAGTCATCACACAGGCAGTCATGTTATTAATGCAATCACAGCTAGCCACGTTATTTCTCTATTTTCCAAGTAGGAAGGATGGCACTTTGGAGTCTCTGATACAGATGAGGACATTGGCCACGTCACATCTGGCCAAGGTTTTGCCAAACAATGACATCATGAAGAAATCAATTCCTGTTCCCTTCAGCTGAACTTAAGGCTATCTTCTCAAGCTTGCTCTTCTCCATTGTAATGTAAAAATTAAATTTTAGTCTTTATGATTAAAAAAATAAAGGAATGTCAATTTGAGACATCATGATCTTATAATTTAATAATCTCAAAGGAACAGTATGAGTGAGAACTATTTAAAAAACATGTATTTCTTCATGGTTTTAAAAATTTTGCACTAAAAATGCGGGAAGTATGAAATAGGAAAAAATTTAAGAAATAGCCACTTTGGAGTTTTTACCTCTGGAGACTTACGTTCTTCACACATGATATTTTACAAAATTGAAAATATTATGAATGTATTTTTTTCCTTTCTGGTTTAAACTATCTGCATTCTAATTGAACATGTAGGTAATTTTCAATTTTTGCTGTATAAATAATATTGAGTACATTTACGTATATAAATCTTTGTTGGTACTTCTTTTCCTTATAGATATTAACAGATTGAAATGGTTGAAATTTTTCTGGTCAAATTTCTTTCCAGAAAACATACAGATTTACATCTCTTTTGCTTCTAGTCCATTCTGAACCATCTCCACTTTAAGGCAATTCAATCTCTACTCCAAACCTTGGTTTGTTTTGCCTCAGAAAATATTTCTCTCTTTCTAACATAAGAAGCATACAGATTTCATGAAAGAAATAAATGACCAACATTTGTGATAAAAGACTCTTTTCCACACCCAATTTCTAAATCATGAGTTGAGTAAAACCCCTCACTTCTGCCTGGGAAAATTTTAATGATAGAAATAACATCATGAAATGAACAGGTAGAGTATCCACATACTAGGATTTAATTTAATGTCCAGCTTTACTGCCAGCTGTATATATAACTTAGGGGCGTGTATGCCAGTCTTTACACCTATAAAATGATGTCATTGGACTAGATGATCTTAGTTTTCTCCAGGTTCAAAAAAATTTTGAACCACCTCCTTGAAGTCCTCTGTGATCACCTCAATCACAATTAAAGTCTTCCTCTTCTCAACACAATGGTAACTTATTTATTGCCCAAGTTCCCTGTTCAACACAGGTGCTGGGAAAAACAATTCCTGAATTACTGTATTATATTATTTTAAAATTATTTAATAAATATGAGCTTAACCATGAAATAACCAGATCACATGGCTTGAAAATAATAGCTCTTTTCATTTTGAAAGTAACAAGTATAAACCCAAACTGCTTCCTTAAAAAAATTGTGAGGTGGTATGTAGTAACCCATCAATTTTATAAAAATTCCTTAGCTGATTTGAATATAGAACAGAGCTTTATAAATGTATGCATGCTTAAGAATTGTTCGAAGGCTATTATCAAAAAGAAAAAAGTTTAGAAGCATCGGCAAGGGTGTGAAGAAAAGTGATGGTATACAGATGGCTATAGTGGTACAGCCACTGTGCAAAACAGTATGGAGGCTCCTCAAGAAACTAAAAATAGAGCTATTATATGATCCAGCAACCCCACTTCTGTATATATATCTAAAGGAAATAAAATAAGAATCTTGAAGCAATATCTGCACTCCCATGTGAGCAGCATTACTCACAAGAGCCAAGACATGGAAACAACCTAAGTGTCTGTTATGTCTGTTGACAGATGAATGGATAAAGGAAATGTGAGATCTATCTATCTGTCTATCTATCTATCTGTCTGTCTATCTATCTATCTATCTATCTATCTGGATACATATAGCTATATAATATAATATAATTCAGCCTTTAAGGAAATTCTGCCATTTTTGAAAACATGGATGAACCTAGAGGACATTGTGCTAAATGCAATAAAGCAGGCACAGAAAGATAAATACTGCATAATCTCACTTAGATGAGGAATCTAAAATAACAGTCAAACTCGAAGATGCAGGGAGTAGAACTGACATTTGCCAGGGGCTAGGGGGTGGGAGAAATGGAAAGATGTTAGTCAAAGAGCACAAAGTTTCAGTTATGCGAGATAAATTAGTTCTGCAGTTCTAATGCACAATATGGTGACTACAGTTAAAAAAACTGTATTGTATGCTTGAAATTTGCTTAGCAGTAGATCTTAAGTATTTTCACCACACAAAAATGAAAAAAAAAAAAGGTAATTGTGAGGTGACGGAAATGTAAGTTAGCTTGATTGTGGTGATCATTTCACAGTATATACATATATGAAAACATCAAGTGTTACACCTTAAATATATACAATTTTCATTTGTTAGTTATACCTCAATAGCTGAAAAAACAACTATAAGCTGGTCTTGCTAGAAGATTCCCCTTTCCTGCCGGATTTAAAGATGCTAGCTATAATGCCATGTGGTGAGGTGCCCGTGAAGAGGGCCAGGTGGCAAGGTGCTCAGGGCAGCCTCTGGCCAAGAGCTGGCAAGAAACAGGCTTCCAAGACCCTGCAAGGAATTGAATTCTACCAACAACCACCCGAGTTTGGAAGTGGATCCTAGTCAAGATTCAGATGAGACCACAGCCCCAGCCAACACCTTCAGCTGCAACTTTGTGAGACCCTGAAGCAGAGAACCCAGGAGCTCAGCCCAGACTCCTAACAACTGAAACTGTGAGATAATAAATGTGTGTAGTTTTAAGTTTGTGGCAATATAGTTACACAATTACAGGTAACTACAATGAGGAAATTGAACCTTAGAGTGTGGCCCATTAATGACTGGGTTTCACGGAGGTGAAGAAATACCTCATCGACCCACCAATATTTGTTCTTGCATGCATTCATCATGGAAGAACAAACTTAGTTTTTCTCAGTTTCCCAGCATTCTCCAGAGCCCAAGTGGGTAATTGCTACTGTTATATATAATTGAAAACAATTACATTTTGTGTTACGTCTGGATGCAGTGACAGTTAAGAGTTGTCAGAGAAGTTATTGAGTCAAGCCACTCTCCAAACATAAAACTCAACTCAAAAAAGAGTGAGAAACCAGATAAACATGGCAACTTCAACAGGCAGTAAAATGAATTATCAGATTAAAAAATGTTTTCAATAAAATGGACAGAGTAGTCCCAGGAAAGGTTCTTACCAAAATAGTTGGTATGAATTATTCCAAATTTTACAATTAAGAAAATTATTTTATTTCTTCTAACATATTTTAGCCTGATACATGAATGCAAGTTAAATCATTCTGAAAATCTTTGAGTCTGTGGCTCTAGGTATTAAAATATTCAAAAGAAGATTTCACAACTTTTAAAGGGCATTCTGGTCATTTTTGCTAAATAAAAATGAGCCCTCAAGAAACTACTATTTTGGGGTGACAAAGTGATAATGAAAGAAATGTGCTTAAAATGGACAACAAATATGCCTTTCAAACTGAAATGATTAAATAAAGATACGCCTGTGGAAGTGATTGAAACTAGAGAAGTGCTGAAATTCAAGGCTGTGCTCAGAACATCTAAACTGGAATAGCTTTAGCAATGTCTGCCAGGAAAATCAAACTTCATTTAAAATTTTTTTCTTAGAATTTCTTCATGTCAATGACATTCTGTGTGCGAGGGCTCCGTTAGCATACAATCTAACAGAAGCTGTGTTCAGCTGACTGGGGAAAGAAGACCATGGTTTACTTTGGTATTTTAAAATGTGCTATCCTCTCCTTGTGTTCTGAATATTTCTGCTCATGGAAATGTGTGGGTTTTTTTTTTAACAAGAGCATTTCTTTATGACATTTTAGATCTCAGACAGTCAACTTGCCCTACTAAGCTCAAGCAAACAGTGTTTAAAGGAATAAAGTGGAAGGAAAGTGTAGCTCCAGAGGCATGTGATTGGTAGTGGTGTCTAACCTTGACTGTTTTTTGACAATGAAAGAATCAATGGGTCACAATTACTTCCTGAACATAAAGGAAAAAGAAATGTAAGAAAAAACAATGTGTCCGTGTGTGTGTGAAAATGCATAATGTGGGTAAATTAGATTCAATGGATACATTAAAAGCAGGAACATAGGTTTTAAAAAGAGAATACTAATCATGGAGGCTCCACCCTTATGAGCTCTTCTAAACCTAATTACCTCCAAAAGGTTCCACTTCCAAGTACAATTGCATTGAGGATTAAGGATTCAAGACATACATTTGGGGTGGGGTGGGGGACACAAACAGTCAATCCATAACAGTAACATGCCTCTGCCAGGCCAGGCTCATATAAACCTCCCGCATGTGGAATGTGCTCCCCTATGCTCTCTTCACCTTCTGGCTGACTAGGAAGATGAGCTTGGGAGCCACCAAAGATGGCAGAGCCTGAGCGACACGGTCTAGCCTAGAGTAACTAATATATGCTTTGACCTAATAATTTCTTTCTTGGGCATCCATTCTAAAGAATTAAAAGCATCAATGTATATGAAAATGTGTCCAAAAATAAGCATTGTTCATAGTTATTAGCATTAAAAAAACTGGAAACAAATGGAATGACTGTGAAAGGGGTGTGATTGAACAAATTATGGTAAACTCATACTTTAGAATACTTTGCAGTCATTAAAAAGGATAAATTTGGTTCATACCACTTGATGTGAAAAGGTTTCCAAGAACTTTTGTTAAAGGAGATAGAGATGTAGAGAGCCTATTTACTATCATCCCATTTTTGTAAACTAGTCAAAGATTTAAAAACCTCATATGTGTATGTGTTTGTGTAGACAGAGTCATACATCGTCACTTAATATAATTATATAAGCATGGAAATAAATAGCTATATATATACTAAACTGTAAGCTGTTTCCTGTGCCAGTGTTTGCAGAAAGTGGTAGCAATATAAGAATAAGAAAAAAGGTTTTTACTTAACTCTTGAGTAAAAATGGAAAGGAAATTTTAAAAGACAACATATTAATGAGCGTACCCACAATATGCATTATATCACTGTATGTATGCATTTATGTAAGTTTGTAATCAGTGGACATTTATATATAAAATAAATCAATAACAAAGTTGGAACTGAGGTATATATTTTAAAAATAGTTCTCTCTATGTTTCCTAAGAACCTTTTCCTCTCTCCCTCATTAGGACTCTGTTCCATTTTATTAAAATGAGATTTTTACAGGAAACTACCCTTGGTATTAGAATTTTATTGGCTTAATGAGTGATTTTTAGAAATTTCCCTTATGCATAGGTAAATCAGAAAAACCATTAGAAGAAATACAAATACACAAGCAGTAGGTTTTTAAAAATTCTATATACTCCCATGTTCTCACTTGAAGGAATGAAGCAAGGATACTTGGCATCAGTTTTGTGGAGGATGTTCTTCATCTCAAAAGAAACCTGGGTACGTAAGCATTTGCCAAGAACAGATATAGTTCTGCCATATACAAATTACTCACTAAGACAAAGAGCTTAGGGCAAGATGTAGTAATGGGACTGAGGTTTTTTGTTTTAGCTTTTTCATTTGGGCACATGCCCAGACGGTATAGGTCAAAGGTTTAATGACTTCGGATACAGCTTTGGTTGAAGAGATTACTTGGGACACTAAAGTGTCCTTCTTTAGAATTTTTACCAGCTACTGCTGCAGAGTTAAACAAGTTTCCATTAACAAAGAGAGGGAAGATGACCTTGCTGACCCCAGACTTCACTGGCAACATCAAAAGCCCAAAAGCAAGTTTATGCTTAAGGCAAAACCAAAATATCAACAGAAGCTAAAGATGGTGGCCCATTGATCACCAAATGGCTTACCTAATATTTTCCCTTTATTACGTTTTGGAGACAGATAAAAGCTAGAGACAAAATTACATGCTTGTATTAATATTTTGTATCATCCACACAGTTGCACAGTTTCCAAAACTTATAGGACTGTCTAAGTCAGTTTGGGCTCTATAACAAAAATAACATAGACCATAGCTTAAACAACAGATGTTTCTCATGGTTCTGGAGGCTGGGAAGTCCCAAGACTCAGTGTCTGGTGAGGGTCTTTTTCCTCACATGTAGATGGCACCTTCTCATTGCATTCTCACGTGACTGAAAGAGTGAGCCCTAGACTCTTTCTCTTTTTATGAGGATGTTAATGCCATCAGGGGGGCTCTACCTCATGACCTCACCTAAGCCTAATTACCACTTCTGTAATACCATCTCATCGAAGGTTAGAGTTTGAAAATATGAATTTGGGGCACACAAACATGCAGTCCATAACAAGGGCAATATTTAATCTGGCTCTAGAAATACTGTTTGTTGCAGGGTTAACTGGAAACTTGGGTTTGGGAAAAAATTCCGGCTCTTGCTTTTTTAAATAATTTTTAAAAATTGTATTGATTTTTAGATAGGGGAAGGGAAAGACAGAGAGAGAGAGAGGGAGAGAGAAACATCAATGTGAGAGAGAAACATCGATCAGTGGCCTCCTGCACATGCCCAAACAGGGATCAAACCTGAAACTTGGTTAGGTGACCTAACTGGGAATGGAACCCCCCACCTTTCATTGTACAGGACAATGCTCCAACCAACTGAGCCACACTAACTTGGACTCCTTGCTTTCTACCTCCCCCCCCCCCACCAAGTAACTATAGTGGTGAAATTAATTTGACTATTGATCTAGTCTGGGGTGTAAATGTGATCAATAACCACTCCTCTATGATGAAACCAATTGATGTTTGAGACCTACACAAAAGTATAGATCATAATACCTTCTTTCTGATGTTTTTATTTTTTATTAAATTAATTGGGGTGACATTGGTTAGTAAAATTATATAGACGTCAGGTGTACAATTCTATAATACGCCATCTGCATATTATAATGTGTGCTCACCACCCCAAGTCAAGTCTCCTTCCATCACCACGTATCCCCCCTCACCCTCTCCTACCTCCCCTCATCCCCCTTCCCTCTGGTCATCACCGTACTGTCGTCTGTTTCTATTCATTAGATTCCACATCTGAGTGAGATCATATGGCACTTGTCTTTCTCTGCCTGGCTAATTTCACTTAGCATAATATTTTCCAGACCCATCCGTGCTGTCACAAAGGGTAAGAGATCCTTCTTTTTTACAGCTGCATAGTATTCCATGGTGTGAATGTCCCACAGCTTTGTATCCACTCATCTACTGGTGGACTCTTGGGTTGCTTCCAAATCTTGACTGCTGTAAAAATCCCACACTTCTTACCAGTTCCTTTCAGGGTGGTTCGAAGATGAGCAACTGGACCTAGATTTTTGGGTGAGTTAAGAGAATGTAAAGCACATCCTCAGTGTGCTCAGGAAACAAAGTCCTACCAGGCTCAGGGAAAGGGTCTCCATCAAGCATGTCCTCTTCTTTCTCAAGATATTTGCTAGATTTTGAAGGGCAAAGCACAGAATGCTAGGGAGCTCAACTGGGAAACACTGAAGGACAGACCAGGGTTTCCTGAAGTTTTATACAACTAATGAAACAAGGACCCAATAGCTTGTGGAAACATCTAGTTTATTTTTTGTTTGCTTTATTTGCTGACTGATTAAATGGAGGAGAGGACTGCACTTGTTGCTGAATCACATTTATTACACTGATGGATATATGGTCAAAAAACCCACAAAAACCCTTAGTTAGTTTTGATTCCATTTCAGGGTCCCACGAACTTTTGGCTCAATCCTGTCTCTACTGAGTCTCAGTTACTCCTTAGAAGACTATGATGAGCAAGCATGCCAGGGACAACCCGCCTCTGAACATCCTATGTCCTTGACAAATCCCAGTCTCGGATAAACCTGGGTGGTGAGCCACTCTGGAAAATTATGGAGCTAATTTACCTCTTCTAAAGGAAAAATAAAGATATAAGATAAAGTGATTTAGTGGATGTTGATAAGTGCTCAGCATTTACTGTGACACCTCTTTGTGGACTTCACCTTGTCAATACTCATGGCATCGCCATCTGTCCTGACAGGTGATGAACAGTAAACACAGAATATTAAGATACGGAACTGAAATTCAAACCAGGGTCGTGCAAAGCTGGGATTGCCTCTTTGACCATGATGTTTTAATGCAGTGAAATAGCAAGTTTGTTGCTACTGAGTATTTTTTCCAATTCTCAAAAACTTCCATGTCTACCCCAAGTCAACTACACTTTTTAGGTACTCCCTGCCCCTAATATGAAGTTAGCCCATGCAGACGCTGCAGCTCTGCCTTGAGATATCTGTTTCCTTAAAATAAATATGTGCGAAGCCTTTTCAATCCACTTGTGCTGAAAGTTAATCAATCTGGGGGGAAAACTGACCATTGCACGCCTGTGAAGATTTTGTTTGTTTATTTGTTTGTACAGCTTATAATTAGCTGGCTTCTGTGGCATGATTCTGGCTGAAGTCGCTTTCTCCATGCATCTGATTTAAACATCTATATTCCCTCGACTTCCACCGGCTGGGGTGAGCTATTGCAGACAGGTTAGCGATTTCGAGTTTGGCAAGCACTTTGGCTTTTCAGTCTCTTTTGAGTGAAAATCAATTTACACTCTTTGCAAACATGTGACAGCATAAATCAGGCAATTGAGTTCACTCTTAAAACACAATAGGGGCTTGTTTCATTTTGCTGAGGAGATGGACAAACCGTTTTCCACTAGTTGCAAACATATCCCTGTCACACTGTGGCAATTTGACAAGCACACTGCTCCACCATACTTAATTCCACAGATAATGGAAACGGAAGCAAGGAAGGTTAGATTATCCGCTGAGGGCGGCACACGGGCAGGAACGGAGTCGGGTTCTAAATACCCCAACCGTCCTGGGCTGCTCAGTGCCTCCCTGCATCACCCCTGATGTTTGAGGCTGAGATTTGGTAGCATCCATTTTCCTAATGAACCTATTCCAAGAGCCTTCCCATTCAGATGCCTTTTAATTAAAGATGGTCTGAAGAAAGTGGAGCTTTCAATCAAAACTCCAAAACAGTTGGGTGCTAAAAAACTAATTTAAAATGGAATAAAGTGAAAAATAAGAGTTGGTTACAATTACACCATTTAGGCATTAAATGGCAAGTCATTCTAGTGATTAAGAAATCGTTGATGTAATGTGGTTAAAAAAGAACATGTAGAGCAACGCAGAGTTGGGACTGGGAGTCGGTCATTTCTCACGCCGCTCCAGGGAACACTGAGCGCGGACTGAAGAGAACATTCTGCGGTAGGAAACTAACGATCACGAAATAGTGTAATCTTGTGTGCCATCCAGTTATGCTTGCCGATTCTAACTTTGTTTATGTTATCTCTTTGCTAAATATATACATTCTGGAACATTTGGCTATTAGCTTCTCGATACTTTGAAAATAAATTATTCTGACTTTTCCCCCTCAGTTTCTTAGCTAGATTTGATCAAGCTAGACTTTGTGTTTTTCATGACAGCAGACTAAACTTTTGGCAGTTTTTAATGATTTACTCCACCCCAAATATCTGGAAAATCCTGTAAGTTTTGTGTGGACTACTTTTTCATTGTATTTTGTTTGTTTAAACCTGTCAGCGTCCTCAGTATGAAGGATTATAAGGTGAGCTTTTCTTTTGGAAAAACTACTTAAATCTGAGCTAAACTAGAGGATAACTTTGCCCAGAAACAGGGTCCTCAGCTGAATGTGGACATGTATATGTTTGGTGTGATACTGAACCACTGTAAACATCTTTAAAATGAAAACCATGGACTTGAAAGAGGGTTATCCTAGTGTTCAGGGCTACCCCAGTGACTGAGTAGTAGGGGCTCTCTTGCCTGTTCATTTTGAGAAACTATGGCTGAACTCATATTACGTAAAAATTGGTTAATTCTGTGGCATGTACCTTGTGGTGACCCCTAATAATTTAGTAAAAATAAAAGCATTCTAAATTGATATGGGGAGCCTGATGACAGATGGAACTTAATAACATCCCATGGTTTTTAGTTTAAAACAATGTCATATTTTAGCAACTCATATCCATTCAGAGACATGTCATTTTGTATCTTCATCTTTATCACCACATCTTAGTCCTACCAGGCAGAGGTACTGGACACAGGATAAACTCAAAGGCACGCAAATGCTTTTGCGGTTTCATCAAAGGGTAAACTTTGAATCAGGAACAGTTTGAAATATCTCCACATGTTTTCTAAACCTGAGGTGCGTTAGAGTAATTCTCAGGTATAGTGGACCTGTGCAAAGTTTATGACAGCCCAGAAACTTTGGAAAGCCATTTCTATATTTTAGGTAACTTTCCACACTATGATTTCCTCTTCTCCAAGTGTGAGGCCACCATCTTACCCTTCTGTGTCCTTTGCAGGTGAGGCAAAGCCAAGTGACCTAGGTCCCAACAATCCAACCATGACAATGACTTCCCTGCAGCAGAGAACAACACGAGGGATGAGCTGTGTGCAGCGGTCATTGTGCTGACATACGTAGAGGAATATGGCCCAGGGACAAGGAGCTATCAGATGTAGCAGGGACAGAAGTCCTAGCAGTAGCTTTCCAAGGTTCTTACCATCTTCCCAGGGAAGGGGTAAGCAGTACCTGTGGAAGTAGCACTATGCCCGTAGGCAGTCCAGGGGCATGTTTGGATTTTTTCCTGATAGGGTAGCTTCTGAGTTTAATTTGCTAGCAGCCTCATGGAGATGATGTGAATTGCAGAGTATGACTTAACACATTTGTTTACTGCTTACACTGGCTGGAGTGGATTCTGTTGCTTGCAATTAAGAACTCTTACAAATGCAGAAATTGGGATCAGAAGTGCTTGCAAGCAACAAACCTTCAAGGAAATATGAATCTGGATTCACTGTTGGGTCTGATTAGCTTTGCAAACAAACAAACAAAAACAAGAACAATCCATTTATTATCAGTGAAGATAGCTTTGGCAGCCCACTGAGAAAAGTGGCAAAACATGTAACAAAATTATGACTATGATCACCTGGAATTAGTGCCCCTGGGGGGAAAATTACCACACCCTAAAACATTATCAAGACTAGGAAGAAAATCAAGGCCACAGACTGGGAAGGCTCTTTAAACTGCCCTAGAGAAGAGAAGGAAAGAGAATGACTATCTCATCTACTAAATTCCACACTCCAGGTACAATCAGATGAAGTAAATGCTCCAAAAACTCCTTCAACTAATACATTAGGGAAAGGCGAATACAATGTCTTCCTCTGACATTGTATTTCTCTTGTCTACCAGAAGACGCTGATCACTAATAATATCAACATAAACTAATTGATGTCCATAACACATTTCACCCTAGGCTACAACTTTACAGAAGGGATTATTTTTATGGTGCTTGTCTCTCTCAGTCTAACAACAAAAACTAAACAAGTTCACAGAATTCTACGTTGCTTCGGGCTTGTGGTCTTCTACTTTCTTCTTAAAACCTGTTTTCACGTTATTCCACTAGTCAGAATGTAGACATGCAAAGGTATTTCTTCATGGACTCAGATCTTAATAATGTGACAAAAGAAGAAATCTTTCAGTCAAATAGGTGTCTGTTTTGGTAAGTGCCAAATGGTCAAGCTGACTTTAAAAAAAAAAAAAAAAAAAAAATGCGGGGTAGGGGGAGGAGTAAAGAAAATACTGAAATGTCCTGTTAGTTCTGAATTGACACTGTGAACCAAGCATTGACTTTCTTCAAAACATTAAATTATTTTTTTTAACTCTTCAAATAAATATTTTTTAAAGGGCTAAATAAATATGGTTTCTCATTTTGTGTTTCTGCTTTGTTTCTATGTCTATGCTTTTAAGGGGTAATGCTTTTACTCCCAAGAAACTAGTGTAGTCATTTATTAGGGTTCAAACGGAAAAATGCCAAAAAGTGGCAATGATCCATTAATCCAAACCTGAAGCCTTGTAGAGCTCTCAAGTTTCTATACTATTTATAAAAGAAATTAATCTTCATGATGTAATTTTACATTCTATTTATATCATTATTCTTTATACAACACAAACATAGAACTCTGTGATGTTATTACATGTCATAAATGTCATCATAATTTGTCTTTACACATCATAAATATCTTAGTTTGTGACATTATTACACCTTCGGGTGTCTCTTTCCATATTTATGGTAATTACATCAAAGTATTTACTATAATTATGTCATTTGATGAAATTACAGTAATTACTTCGAAAAATGATAGCCCATGACTAATGAATTAAAATAGCATGGAAATTCACATTAGAAATGACATTAAAATAATGCTAAGGATCTGAGATAACCCACAAGAACAGGAACATTCATTACTGAGTCTTTAACCTCCAAGCTTGGCTCTATAGGCTTCCCCTTGTTGAAAATTTTATCTTTATTGAGGACTGGGGAATGCTCTGTAATGGTGCAGTAAACCATCAAAACATTGAATGAAAAAGGTTGAAACCTAGTTGCTAGCATTATTTTTGGCAAACTGGAAAAACCAAAGCATAACTTAAACTATAACTTATTAACCACCATAGAAGGTAATTCAAATCCCCCCAATCTGTATTCCTACTCACCCTCTTTCACACTATCATTTACAGTCAGTCAAAAATAGGCTTATTTAGTCAATATTATATATATCAGGTAACAGAGTGAGCACACAGTGAACTCATGAGGGACTTGTTTTTCAAGCTGAAACTCATATTCATATAACACAACACACAACTGGAAAGGACCAAGACGACATTTCATTCAGCCTCTACCTACACATAGATTGGACTTAACAATAGCTGAAAAATGACTCTATTTTCAGCAGTCTCCATGGAAGAATATGCCATGGAAGAATATGCCATGCGTGAGAGCCTACATAAAGGCTGCCTTCAGTATTGTCAAGAATACCTTTCCATCTATAGCTCTGAAGCATGAAAGCTCTTGCAACCAAACTTAGCTTGCACTTAATGGTGTTTGCCTCCTTCCATTTGCCCCACTTTGTCTTGTTACCATAGGTATTTCCTACTCTTTCTGGATATCATGACTTTCATATTTTTATATAAACATTATACATTAAACAAACATTTGAGTGCCTACTGGGTGCCATTCTAGGACCCGGGAATAGAGTAGAACCCCCTTTATCTGCAGATTTGCTTTGTGTGGTTTCAGTTACCTGACCTCTGAAAATATTAAATTGAAAATTCCAGAAATAAACAATACCTGTGTGTTTTTTTACTTTTTAAATTTATTGTTGACGTTATTACAGATGTCCCTCATCCCCCTCGCCTCTACCCATCTCCACTCAGCCCCCTCCACCTCCCTCTCTGGTCATCATTGTATGCTTTCTGGGTAGTGTGATTAAATCTTGTGCTGACCTGCTCCATCTGCCCAGGATATGAATCATCACTTTGCCCAGCATTTCCACACTATATACACTCTCTGCCCATTAGTCATTTAGTAGCTGTCTTGGTTATCAGATGTACTGTCGAGGTATTGCTGTGCTTGTGTTCAATTACCCTTATTTTACTTAATGTTGGCCCCAAAGCACAGTAGCCTAACACTACCTCCCAAAGCCTACATCACTCACTCCATTTTACCTCATCAGCAGGCATTTTATCATCTCACATCATCACAGGAAGGGTGAATACAGTGTTTTGAGAGAAAGAACACATTCACATAACTTTTATTACAGTACATTGATATGGTTGTTCTATTTTATTATGTTTTGTTGTTTACCTCTTACTGTGCTTAATTTGTAGATTAAACTCTACCATAGGTATGGATGTATAGGAAAAGACATTGCATATACAGGGCTCGGTACTATCTGTGGTTTCAGGCACCCACTGGACGTTTTAGAGCATATTCCCTGCCCATAAGGGAGGACTACTGTACATACATTAGCAAATAAAGCAAAAAATATTGTCCTTGTGGAGCTTATGTAGAAAGAATATAAACACAATTGACATCTAAGGGGAAAAAGGCAAATAAATAAATAATTACAGTACATAAAATTTTTAGTATGTAATACATGGTATAATTTAGGGTGTCACCAAAAAATGTATACACACTTTACAGCTGATAGCTCAATTGCTGTCTCTTTCTTTTCAGATTTAACCAATTGGAATTAGTAATTATTCAAAGTGTGTATACATTTTTTGAGACACCCTGTATTATAATTAATAGGATAGAAAGTTGCAGGAAACAATGGGGAGCACAGAGTTGCAAATTTTAATGTTTGTACTTTTCTCTTTTTTTTATTCTCATCCTAGGATATGCACTTTATTGATTCAGAGAATGGAAGGTAGAGAGAGAGAGAGAGGAACATCGATTCGAGAGAGAAACGTTGATCGGTTGCCTCCCATCTGCCCTCAGTCAGGGATCGAACCCGAAATGTATGCCCTGACCAGGAATTGAACCCAGCACTTTTAGTTGGTTGGGATGACGCTCCAACCAACTGAGCTACTCCAGCCAGGGCTAGTTTGTAGTTTTTAAACAGGACTGACTGAAGAGATGACATTGGAGCAAAGATTAAATAGGAGGGGTGCCACCAGTGTATTTGGGAAAAGGGCACACAATAGGCTGAGAGAAGAGCTGTAAAAAGAACTTGTTGGAAAGTCAAGGAATCCTATATATCTGGACAGGAATAGAGATGGGTCACTAAGGTGGAGGTAAGGTTTGCTTTTAGACATATGGAGTATGAATTCTCATTGGCCCTCCAAGTAGATACGCAAGATAGGCCGCTGGCTATTTAAGCTTAGGGGTGCACATTTGGGATTCATCAGCATACGGGTGTTATCTAAGGCCATGAAGTGGGTGAGTTCACTTAGGAAGTAGTGTAGATGGAGTACAGAGGAGGGACAAGGCCTGTTCCCTGGGGAACCCCAATGGTAACTGCTCAGAAAGAAGAGCAACAGCTGAAAAGGTATGGCCAGGTAGGCAAAGGAGAGGGCAATATTCTGACTGACAGTCCAATGAAGAGAGTGTTCAAATGGGGAGAGGCTGATAACCAGTGACAAATATTTCTGTAGGGCAAGTGCAATGAGGACACAAGTGGATCACTGGACATAGCACTAAGATGGGACATTTGTGTTCTCTCTGATCTAGGCATCCAGAGAGATGCTAATTGTCCATCCTTTGAATCCCAAGCCAAGGTCCCACTAAGCAAAAGTAATAGTGGGTATAAAAAGCTTTATATTTCACAAAGTCTTTCTAGTATAGACACTTCAGAAATGTCCTGTTAAAATTCCTCCATGTCTTCCAGTCTTATCATGCTCTGTCCTGTCTGGAAATTGCTATGTCAGAGATTCCCAAAGTGTGGACCAGTGACCCTGGGGACTGGTGAGATCAAAACTATTTTCACAACCAAACTAAGACAGTATTTGCCTTTTCGCTCTCATTTTCTCATGAGTATAGAGTAGAATTTTCTAGAGGCTACATGGCATGTGAAATCTCAACAAAATGAATGCAGAAGCAGATATGAGAATCCAGCTCACTTCTATTGAGTCAGACATTAAAGAGATTTTTGAAAATTTCTAACACAAGTAAATACTATTTTTCTTAATGACTTTTGAATCTAAATCCTTCTCAAGGTAGGACCCCTACTCTATACATACATGGAACTAAAAAAAATTGTTTTCATATGAAAAATAAATAACTAAAAATGTCTAACTGTGATTCTTCTTCCTTATTTTTTGTTTTGACAAATATATTTTTCTGCAAAATAAAATATCACTATTGACATATAATGATTTTTACTGTTATTTTTAAATGAATTAATGAATTAAAATTGTTTTAACTTTTAATACGGCATATATCAATAGATATGCTTACGTTAAAAGAAATCTTTCTGGAATCCTTAATGATTTTTGATGGCCGTTATCTATAGCATTTTAGTCCATGCCGCTCCACCTTGCATTCTCTTACATAGCTGTTGGCGTTTATCTTAGTTTCTTTTACATAATCTTTATTTACCATCCCAGATTATTAGCTCTTCAGGTTGAAGGGACTATCCTTTTTGTTTTTATTTTTTGGCTTTTCCTAGGACTATTCCCAAGCAATTTCCAATTAATACCTCATGATTTTTCATAGATCGGTTGATTTCCCAAATTCCTTTTCCATTAGTTTTTTAAAAAATTCTGGTTGTAATTTCACTGCTTCTGGAGATAACTTCTCTTAGAGATTCATTTAACACATATTACTGAGCATCTGTTGATTAGAAGGACTGTGGGAAATACCAAGATAGACAAGACATGGTTCTTTCCTTCTCGGCATTTATAATCCAGTAGGAAAGATAAGGTGGGGTTTCTCCTAATAAGACATGGTGTATCAAGATTCAAAGAACGCACCATACATCCAGGTAATCCTGCCACTGTTTTCCTCTAAGCTGTGTAGATTAGATTCCATTTACTTTAAACTTGATATCATTTTTAATTTTACTTCTCTATATTAGCCCTAAAAATATGGAGCCTTTAAACTAAAGTTTCAGACCGAGCCTCCATCAAATCTCTAATAGCTGAACACTGAGAAAGGACTGCTTGCGACAGTTCTCCATAATTTGTCAGGAAAGAGATTTTCCATATGGCTCCACTAGGTGTGTGGACAAAAGGGCATGGGGCCCTCATTTTTGGACAGTATATTCAAAGGAAAGTGCCCCCAAACTGTTTTTCAATACTTTGTCTACCACATCCTTTCTGCACAGTTATATTGAGATCCCACGCAATTACCGTGTGAATGTACATACAGAAAGTGAGTTTAGAGATCAAAAAGTTACCATTACTATAACACTCAATTCACCAACTAAACTAATTAGTCAGACACAAACTACTCATGGCCTTAGTGAGCTAGTATTTTTCTCTTCTCATTTTTGGATGAAAGAGAGAAAAATAAATACAGGAATCCAATCACATATTACAGTGAACAAAACAAGCTCATGGTAAGTACAAGCCCAGTCTAGTCTCTTCTACCATCCAAATTAAGATTCATTCTTATGATCATAAGACCCTGTAAAAAATTCAATAGTTATTTCCATTTACTCTATTATTGAGGTAATTGCTTATACATATGAAAAAGTTAGCAAGACTTCAAACTAAAGCAAAAATGAAAACAAAATTAAATAAAAATAATTTGCTTATTAGAAAACTAAATTTGTCAGAACAGAACACTCTATCCTTTGGGTTTAATACTGGTAAAAGTGTGCCATTTTACTATACATTATTCTGCGAATGTTGTGAGACAATAATTATAATAACCTTTTCTATTTGGAGTTAATAAAACAGGAAAACAAATGTGGCAAATTTTCATTATCCTTGTTTCTGACCCTTTCAGACGAGGGGAAGAAGTATAAATGTTTGCAAAACAAATATAAATTATTTGGTTCCGTATCTCTTTAAAAATGTGTTTAATTTTTTGCTGTATTATCCAAATTATTTCCCTTAATGTTACTCTCTGGCTTCAAGTTTGTTTCTGCATTAATGTTGCATTTATAATTATATCTTGGAAGGAGTGGTTAGCTTGAAAGGATTAGAAGTGAGATATGGAATCCAGTCCCCTTAGGTCATTTGTTTGTATCCAGCTGAAGTCAGCAGTGGCTAAAATTCATTACCATCTGGCAGTTTTTCCATGGCCTCTGTGACAGAACTTGTGGTCCTCGTCTAGTACATACTAGACAGATGTCCAGGTCATAAAAATCACAACGATACTTGGCACCGTGTCACCCCCTTGTTGACAGTACCATCACACAGGCCAGAGATCGAAGTGGAATAAAGAATGAGCTGTCTTTATCCCATCCAGTGGTCCATTGGCAAACAGATACTCAGCCCTTATGTATTCCGGGCGGGGGGGAGAAGTCTCTTGGCTATACTCAAAGGAAATGGAAAGAATGCTAATGAATCCAGCATCTCACAGAATAACATGATCAAGTGTTCTGATTTATTTGCAGCACAAACACAAATTAGACGAAATGGTTAAATTTTCAAATCTTTCCTTTTTGATGACAAACGATGCTTCATGTACTCATGTTGTCTTAAGGTTTCCAAACTATCGGATGAAGTGTGGAGGGCCAGCCACATCTGTGATTGTAAACACAGCTTGTAAACTTGAGCTAGCCATGCCAACTACGCTTCTTTACAAGCTCTGTATAGGCTGTCCTGACCTCATCTCACACCTCTCTCAGGCATCCCAAACATTTTCCCATGACAGGCATATGTTCTTCCATAGATAAAAAAAAAGTCCCTATAGCCTCAGTCTTTTCTCTGAATATTTCCTTCACCTTGTTGTTCCAACTGAAATCTTCTGGTTCTAACAATGATGCCTCTCCTTCCATTTTCTCAAGCAGTGGCTGGTTTTCCTTTCACTGGCCATTTTGAAATCATTATATGTCCCGCCTATATGATTTCCATATCGCCATGGCTGATCCGGTGGAAGAGTTCTAGACCCAGTTACTGACTTCCCTTCACTGACCTAGTTGTCCATTAACCTCAGCCACCCACTCCCACGGTTTCAGCCCCATCCACGCCAACACCAGTAACTACACGATGTCCAGCCTCTCAGTTTAAATCATTGTACTCTGTGACTGTTACCAACTATAATTCCATCTGACATCCTTTAATTCCTTAATTCTTTACTAACCCAATATCTCTAGTCCATTAACCTGACTGCCTTCTCTCTGTATATCATTTCTCTTTTGTCATCACACCCCTTCCAACTAAATTCAGGTTGCAGGGCCCACCATTATCCTAGACCCTTATCAAACCACTACTCTATTGTTTCTCCCCCCCTCTGGTATATAACTGATAAAAGCCCATTTCTGTTAAGCTCCATCTCTCCTACTGTGAGTTTATATTCAAGGAATGGAAAATGGTGATCACAATCAAGAGACTCTAACGTCTGGCCTCTAACTGAATTTATGGCCACACACTGCAAATGGGCCCTTGATCATGACTGTCAAGTCTATTAAGTTTTCTTAGCCACTGTCCAATCAGTTCACTCTCTCATTGTCCCAGAGGCTATTTCACACCAAAAACTTCCACTATGCCTTGTTTCCCCTTTCACAGCTCGGAAGCCAGTTTCATATTTTGTGCATAAAAACAGAAGCAGGTCAATTGCAGGGTCATCAGTTGTAGATGTGGATAATGGGGGAGGCTACGCATGTGTGGGAGCAGGGGGTGAGCAATATCTCTGTACTTGCCACTCAGTGTTGCTGTGAACCTAAACCTGCTCTAAAATGGTCTTCAAAAATCCTATGGGGAGGGAGCAACAACAAAAAGAAGCAATTAGAGAGGACTTCTATAACCTCCCAACACATTACACATCAGCTTACCCATCTCTCTCCTGGACCACCTTATCCAACTGCATTAGATTTTTCCCTTAATTGCCATATACCATAGTGTCATTCATCTTACAAAAAGTACAAAACCAGAGCCTCATATTCTCCCCAGCTCCTGCAGCACTTCTCTACTCTTCTTTACATAAAAATCCTTAGAAGGCTGGGCAATACTTGTCTTCACTTTCTCTACCTTCCCTCTTCTCTCTTGAGCTCTGCCCAACTATTTGCTCGAAAAATTCTGTCAAGGTCAATTTATTAAAAGATCCAATGGTAAATTTTCAATCCTAATCTTGTTCAACCTCTTAGCATCATTTAACAGAGTTGGTCATTCCCTCATCCTCAAAAGTGTTTCTTCACTGGGTTCCAGTGCTCTGCTTTCTCCTTGTTAGCCTTGTGCATGCCCATGGCTGCTCCCTCCTGATCGCCAGACAACGTAATATTATTCAGCAGTACCAAGAAATAAAGTATTGATATATACTATAACATGGATAAACATTAAAAACATCATGCTGAATGAGAGAAGCCACTCATCAGTTAATGGACTTTGGATTGTTTCCAATTTTTGGTAGTAATGAATATTGTTGCTATGAAAATTCATACACATTTTTGGGTAGATATGTATTTTCATTTCTCTTGAGTATATATGTAGAAGTGTAATTACTAGATCATATGGTAACTCTATGCTTAACCTTTTAAGGAATTGCCATTTGCTTCCCAAAGTGGCTGCACCATTTTACCTTGCAACCAGTAGTGTATGAGAGATTGACTTTACCACACCTTCACCAACACCTGCTATTATCTGTCTTTTTTATTATAGTCACCTTATTGAGTGTGAAATGGTATCTTATGATGGTTTTGACTTGCATTTTCTTGATGGATAATGATGTACACCTTTTCATTAAGCATTGGCCATTTGTATATCTTTTTTGGAGAAATGTCTATGTAGATCTTTTGTTAATGTAAACTTTGTGATATTTATCTTTTAATGATTGAGTTGCAATAGTTCCTTAAATGTTCTGGATACAAGGTATTAGATACAAAATTTTCAAATACTTTTTTTCTTTCTGTGGGTTATCTCATTACTTTCATGATAATGTCCTTTGAAGCTCAAATTGTTAAATTTGGAAGATGTTCAGTTTATTTATATTTTATTTTTGTTTCTATGCTTCTGATGTCTTATATAAGAAATCATTGCCTAATTCAAGGTCATGAATATTTACCTCAATGTTTTCTTCTAAAAGTTTTTTGTAAATCTTACACATGGGTATTTAATCCATTTTGAGTTAATTTTTCTATAGGGTGTGAGGTACGTGGTCCAACTTTTATTCTTTTACATGTGGATAAACAATTCTCCTAGTACCTTTTGTTCATAAGACTATTCTTTTCCATTTAATTGCCTTGGTACCCTTGTCAAAAATTAATTGACAGTATACTGTAAAGGTTTATATATAGACTATCAATTCTATTCCATTGATGTATGCGTGTCCTTATGCTAGTACCACACTGTCTTGATTCCTATAGCTTTGTAGTACATTTTAAAATTGGGGAGTTTGAGTCCTCAACTCTTCTTTTTATTTCAAGATTGTATGGACTACTTTTGGTCCCTTAAATGACAACATGAATTTTAAGAGTGCCTTATTATTATTTTTTAATAATTGAGATTGAAGTATCAGAAGAACAACAGCTGTCTGAGAGGAGAGATTTAAAAGTGAGATAAATAAGATAAATAAGAGAATCTTTCTATCTAACTCATGTAATTCACACTACCTGGAGAGCAATGAAGATCTCATCATATACAAAAATATAAAAGGAACAAATTTTTGTTTATCTTTCTATTGATGATTTCAATAAGATGGACTATCCCAATAGAAGTATAAATTGATAGTTTCATGTCATCAGTTTTATCACAGATCATTTGTATAAATTATGCAAAACCACAAGTAGTACAGGAAATAATTTAAAGTGGGAATACTCATGGCAAGAAGAAAGATTTCTTGTGGGTCTTAGCAAGATTTCTAGGATGAGTAATAAGGAAGACCTGGGAATCATACCTATCCACCCATCTAACATCAATTATTTTAAACACCCTTATGTAATCTTGTACTTCATCATATGCACTGACAATAAGATTTCTTAGAAGGCAAGCAACTTGTTTGACAAACTTTTAAGAATCATGTGTAGATGCAGCATTTTGTATCTGGAAATTTTGATAGCTATTGTTACATCTTGCTTATGACATTTCTCTTCAATCTCTAATTTGTGATATAATCTCCATCTTAATTAAGATGCTCTGTAGACAGGATATCTCTCTTCATCTTGCATCTACAGGGCTTAATACACTGTCACATGAAAGAAAGCAGGTGATCAATAAATGCTTATTGAATAAGTCAATGAAACATAAGGCATTCCTATAACTTTGATAGACAAAAATGTGAGGAGTTGAGCTCCAACAATTTTATTTTGCATTAGACAAGTTGCAGCATATAGCTAAATATAATCTGGGTAACTGAGAGAAAGGATCATAGCTTCATTCCATCTCAGCCATCTTGCTATACGTGTCAGAGGAGTGGCAAGGGTGGCACAGGACGGTTTGACTGCATTTAGTCAAATGTTTTCTATAAAAGATCTTAGCAGTTGTCACTCCTTTTACATTTAATCTCCCAACTGTAATAGGGCTACAAATGTGCAATCTTCTCATTCGGATGAGGCTGCGTTCCTATTCACATAATTACAACCCAAGATCTCATGAATTAAGTCATGTGCCATTCAAGAATGTGATACATTTACTAAAGAATTAATACATACAGCTACATTGCCTTTTATAAATTATTAGCCAGAATATGAAATTCATTGGTAAGAAATACTTAACAGATGATACTGTGACAATGTGTTATTAAGCATGCTACTGTAATGTCAATATTATTAAACCTATGTACCCAGCTAATCCATGAATATAAATTACTTTTGTATTAGCCACACTTTATTATTTATTAGGATCAGTGTAATAGCTACAACTCTCCCTCTGAGGAAACCCAAAGGCTCGTCTCCATCAAAATTGGAGCCTAGGGAACAGTGGAATTCAGATCTTATCTAAGGGGGAGTCCCTGAGGCACTATTTGTCCAGACCATTCTGTTGAACCAAATGTGACAAAGAAATGTGATTGTTTTTCATTGCAAATCAAGGTAGCCACAGCAACTATTGCTGTAATTTGTTGAGGTCGGCCAGCTACCTGGCACTGTAGCCAAGAGCTTTTCATATAGTGTTGTAAATTATCTCCCCAATTGGTAAGGTATTATCCCAAATATGGGGGGAACAAACTATGAGATTAGAAAGTATCCTGTATAAAATTAATTAATTAATTAATTTTAAAAGTTTTTAGAACAAATAAGAACAAAAAGAAAGTAACTTATATCAACTGTCTGAGCTTCAGTGCAAATACTTGGGGGGGTTCAAAGTCAGTCACAGCTTTTTACATAGGACTGAATTATGTGATAAGCCATTGAAAATTGGAATAATTGCAAAAATTGGAATATTTGTAATAACTCTTATTTGAGTTCACTGCCAGCTTATGATACTGTTTTTTTCCTCAGCTTCTCTCTTTGTAAAACAGAGATGGCACATTATTATAAAAATAGTTGTGCATCATAAGTGTAAAATTATTTTAAAAGGTTTCCCACAAAAATCACTGCTATTTCTAAAGTACAATTGGACAGTTGCTTTTATTACCCCCATCAGAAAGGTTCTAGTGAGATGCACAAGATTATTTCCTTATTTTCAGCCCTTCTTACACCCAGTCTAATGCTTAGTTTGTTTTGAGATTTGAGGATCACTCTTTTCTTGAGCTGCCTTCTATTTCCCAATATTACCTTTGTTAGCAATTGTTGCCCACTTTTAGGCATTCTGGTTAATTAAATAAATGCATAGATGTGCACATGTAAAACTTTCCTCTTATTTACACCACCGTCAAATACTGGGGAAGGTAAAATCAGCATTGAGATGAGTAAGAAGTGACCCCCATTCTGCAGATCTGCTTGTCTTACATATTCTTCTAAATACAACTCAAACTCTGACCAATTCCTCACATATCTGCTCTCTTCTCCATAACAAACTATATCTGACTCATTAGCCCAAATACCATCACAGTCTTTTTTGTATTCATTTTTATAGCCATTGAGAACAAGATGCCAGCCCCAAGTTGGTCTGTGAAGGTTAGGGAAGGCTCCATGGAGGAGGTGACAATTGGAGCTGAATTTTGAACTTGATGATGTGCGTTTACTTTATGTATGGAATGGACAGACAGCCAAATACCTCAATCTGTGCTTCTGGAATGGTGCAAAATGACAGCCTCTATTGCAATTGCTTAATAACTATTGTACAAACCACTGTGTTTTAGAATCACAGTTTTCATTCATTTAGATTAAGTATTTATTATTAGGTCGCCTTATGTTTTTAGTTGAGAGAAAAAAAATTGTGTTAAATGTTAATATCCCTCTCACAGGGTTAAAAATTCAATCAGATTTTAATTGATCCCAAATTAACCTCAATTAGGGCATCATCATTGTCAAGATTTTAATATCCTTATTGCTGAGCTGAATGTTGATTACTGTCAGCAGTGAATAAATAATGCTAAAATGAATGTAATGAAATAGTTGGATATGAATTTATATTTACTTGAGATATGCATAATTTTAAGTTTGGATTCTATTTTATACTTTATGACTTCAATATATCATAAAAATACAGAAAATTCAGTCTCCTAGACATTCCTTCAACATTTATTCAATATTAATTTATTTAACAAATACCTATTGAATGATCTACTCCTTATCGGTTACTCTGCTAGCTTCTAGGAAAGGAAAAATCCATTAAATGCAGTCTCATTGAAATCTGCTTTGGCGATAAACTAATGACCTTCCATAGTTTCAACCTGTGTTTTGTTTTTGTTTTTCTTTTACTTAGATCTGATGGTATTTTTAAGCACATATGGAAATTGAAGCAATATTATCTAGTGTCTCCTAATTAAAACTTTAGAAGGTGTTTCATGCAAAGCACCTAGTACTTTGTCTTGTGTATTGTAAGTAGTTAACACTGTGTTATTATTATCACTGTTGCTACTACTACTTCCATTATTATTTCTACTGTTACTACTACTACTAACAAAAGCTAAGTTGTATGTTTAATGTCTGAATATCCTGGATCTTGGATGCAGAAGAATGAAACACATACAAGAGAGTTGGCATACAAGAAAATGCAAAAGTAGAGAGTTTGAAGCAATGCTTTAAAAAATGTGCTATAAATTTTGCAACAAATTTAAATAGAGTCTTGGAATTCCTTGAGTAATTTGGTGAAAAATTCTCTCAGCCAAACTAAATAAAATTTTCATCTTGTGTATAGTTTTCACCAATAGGATAGGAGGAAGTGGTCAATTTAATTAGTTATATCTGTTGCTTGAGTAGATTTAGTCTTTCTTATTCAAGCCAAATTGTAAATATGAGGTTTTCTTTGATCACATTTATTCTTCTTTCAGTTAAAGTGTTTACCAATTTATTACTAAATGAATTGGATTAGGTAGAAGCCAATCAAAAAACAGCTTTATTCTGTCTTATCACTTGCATTCCTCCATGCTCCACTGAATCTCCTTGAAATATTTTGGATTGACCCAAATCCTTCCTCATCATCTTCAAATGTGAACTAATTATTTTATATTCTACTTATTGTAAAAATTACAGTTCAATATGACAAATGTTAAATCTCTCATTTAATTCAAACTATTTTTTCTCCCACCGCTCAGTCTGAGAAATCGTATTCATTCTACCACCTTGGTCTTCCACTCTCCCTCCTCCATTCACTATGTGGTCTCTGGGTTCCTTTGGGGGAGAAACGGGAAGAGAAAATAGAGGTGAAGGGTAAAAAGGTATCCCTTGATTGCTGATTATGCAACCTGGCAGGGAGCAGCCCTCCAAATGCTGATGAGTTCCTGAAGAGCCTCCCACTGGGAACTCTTGGCAGTTCCCAGATCCCTTGCTCCTCACACCTCCCACCCAATCCCTGGTTCCCCAAGTCCACTTTTTCTTGACAGTTTGCATTAGTGTTTCAAGGCTATACAGGGCCATGTTCCTTCATCAGAGTCTACCTTAGACTTCAGGAAATAAACTTACACTTCGTCATTGGTAAGAATGTGATACATTCTTTTTAATATTCCAACAAAGATCCAGCCTTTTACATTCAGCCTGCTTTTCAGACATGAGTCAGATTCCTGAATTTCTCAAATCTGAGGAGATACAAGAATTGGTACCAATATGGTTCTCTTGACATTCCCTCCCTCCCCCATCCATATGTGCTTTCAAGGTGAGTGATGACTAAGTGTTGTCTGATATACTGTGGGTCATCTCTGAGGAAGTTATGCAAGAATCATCAAACAAATCTTTTTATTGTGAAAGGGTATTAACATCCTTTGTTCTCAGACTGTTGGGACCTCAGCCAAAAAGGAAACAGCAGGAATTGTCCCTTTTAACATTAGGATATAGACAGTAACTTGAGATATTTTTTCCCTTTATTTAAATGTTCCTTTGAGGAGAAAGATTATGTCTTATGCAACATTATAGCTATTATAACCAAGAGCACAGTGCCTTGCATATATTATGTTTTCAATAAATATCTACCAGCTAACTATGTGGCTAATAGTAGTTTTACTATTGCCCTATTGTACCAAAACACGGACAGGTAATTTTTTCATTTAGTCTGGTTCCTGGCAGGAAAGAGGTAGCACATTCAAAGGTTTTAACTCAAGAGAGGTCAAGGAAGAAACCAATTATAGTAGTGGGGCCGGGTTCAAGAAGCCAAAAAGGTAAAGCCTTTGGGCAGCAGCAGCGGGAAGCCATTGCTGCCCTAAGTCTGGGGAGGGGAGGAGGGCAGGGTGTTGCTAAAGCAAGAAGGAAGCTGGAGGCGTGGAAGAAAGGTCGTCTGTGGGATCCAAGGCCATGGCGGGACAGTCACGCTCACGCCAGTGGAGAGGCAGGAAGGGGGCATGGGGACAGACACAGGCTTCTAAACACTTCGTCTTCATCTCCTCCCACCCTCCGGGCTTCTGTCTCTGCCTGCCACTGGCTGACTCCACCTGGAAGCCAGCCGGCAAGGGGACCTGAGTGATGCCACTCTAGAGGTCACCCAGTGAGAACAGGAAAAAAAATACAGATAATGGGTCATGGAAGGAAGAGGGTGGCAGAGAACAAGGGCACATTATTATAGTTGGAAAAAATCAAACTAGTTTCTGTAAGCCATTAGACATAATATTTTATATATATATATATATATTCTTTCTTACATATAAGAATAATATATATTATATATTATATAAGATATATTATCATGTATTATTATATATAAATATACATTTTTATATGTATTCTTCAATGAATTTGAAATATACCACAAACAAGCATTTTAACTATATATTATATAACTATACTATTATATTATATTATATCACATCATATTATATTTAGTTAAATACTTGTTTGGTGTTATACCTCAGGCTCATTACAGAGTAAATACATTTTTGAGGAATAACCTGAAGTCCAAACCTACCTTGATTTTTGTTTATTTCTATGCTACCTTACTCCACAAAAAGTTTAGACAATTCATATAGATTTATATAATACAATGAGATGAAATCAGATTATAACAAAGAAAAATAAGGGTTTAAGTGATTTTCCTTAATTGAGTCTTTGATACAGTCATTTTATTTTTTTAAAATATATCTTTATTGATTTCAGAGAGAGGAAGGGATGGGGAGAGAGAGATACAAACATCGATGATGGGAGAGTCATCGATTGGCTGCCTCTTGCACGCCCCCTACTGGGGATCGAGCCCGAAACCTGGGCATCTGCCCTGAGCAGCAATCCAACCGGGACCTCCTGGTGCAAGGTTGAAGCTCAACTGCTGAGCCACATTGGCCGGGCAGTAATGACAACTTTTACTTTAGGACCCCCTAGTAACCATGCCCATCATTTAAAAAATATTCTCTTCTTGGTTCTCTAATTCATTTAATGAATAGAAAATAATCTCATACAAGAAAGATATCTTGGATGCAGGACGGTGGTGAGTAGCTGGTCTGACTTTGAAAGGAAACAGTTGTTCTGTCAACACTGAACTAGAATCTAGGAGTGTGAAACTGTGGTTTCTGCAGAGCATAAACAAGTCTTATAACTTGAAATTCAAGTAAATGAATTTAGTTCTTGACTTAAACTATTGCTGAGAAGAACTTCATTTCCTGAGTCTCTCTTCCCTAAATAGATTAAGGGTGACATGAAAGTCAAGTTGTGCTCATTTGTCTTCTCTCTAGAGAGATTTCACCTGACTGCTTGTCAGGTTCTCCTTAACACAATTGGTTTCTGAAATTTTTCTCTTTTCTGTTCCTCTCCAACTCCTTCCCTTTCTTTTTCTCCCCTCCCTCCTTCTCTCCCTCCCTCCGTCCTTCCATCCCTCCATCCCTTTTCTCTCTCTCTCTCTCTTTCACTCTTGATTGACCAAAATCCAAGTCTTAATACATTCAATCCTTCAAGAAGTAAAACAAAACAAAGAAAAAAAATCACAACTTTCTAAAATAAAATAATTTAACAACTCTATCCCATGAGACTATCATAAAACTTAGGACATAAATCTACCTTGTAGTTCCTCTGCTTCAACTCATGGTTCTTATTGATTAATAAATTATGTGTTTGGAATGAAGCTTTGATTTGTAGTGAAAACAAAAATTTAAATAGTTTTTATGAAAGATCTTTTAATCATGAACTTCAAGTTAGTTTTCTAAATATAAAAATAAAATAAAAAATCTACAAGAAAAAATGACTCAGATTCATTGATTAATTTTATTGTGTAAGTAGCTATACATATGTACAATAATTATTACCTCCTCTCATTTAATCAAAGAGAAATATAAGGGACAGAAAGGTTAGGTATTTTGCTAAGCGACAGAGCCAGAAGGTGGTGAAGATGAGATCTAATCATAGGTCTTCATGACTCTGAAGTCTGCACATTTACATCCCCTCCCAAAACTGTTCATACTGATAAAATTGAAAACAGCATAAAGATTTGATTCAAATTAAAAAAAAAAAAAAAAAAGTCTAATATTACTATCAGCACAGACTCGGACATGACGCAACTTAGAATTTTCAGCAGAGACAGGAAAGATCAAAAGGATTTATCAGAAGAACTTGTGTTTCACAAGTCATACTCAGAATATTTGAAACTATATATATACACATGTCATTACTTATCCTCAAATCTTTCACGGGTAGCTTTAAAGATTTTGACAGTCATAATAGATATTTGTGGAAGGAAGCAATTTGCACTGCCCTCCCTTCTAATGAAAATGAATGTGTTGGCCCCTCTGTCTCAAGTTGGCTGAGAGAAGTGCATGTGGAAAGGCAGCTATCTCCAGAGCTGCGCGTAGGGAAGGGGCCCGTACCCCAGCCTGTCAGCTCATCGCAGAGAGGAGCAAGTATGGACAAGCACGGCTTCTCCAAGCCAAATAAACACTCAGCACTTAGCACACGCCGGGCATTAGGTTAGGAGAAGTACTTGATCCAGAGGCAGATAAGACATCAGAACATGTATTCTACTTGGAAGTAAAAATTATTACAGAGTAGAAACCTTGTCAAGGAATGGCACAGAGTCACTTTGCAAAAGTGTTGCAGAAAGTCTCTTCTGTAATCATTGAGAGAATAGATTCCTTCAGGGGGAAGTGATGAGGGACAGGAAGGTATCCGGGAAAACAAACAAACAACTCAGCCAGGGGCAAGCAAGGCACAAAAAGGAACTGTTCTTGAAATACTATCTGCAGTGTGTTAAGCCACCATTCTCTAAGGGAGTCTATGTAATAATAAATAATAATAAATTATATATAATAACAATAATATATCACACTTATTTAAACCTTACTACCTACCAGTCCCTTTTATGAATCCTTGCTATTCTAAGTATGGTCCACAGACCAACACCTTCAGCATTATCTAGAGCTTGTTAGAAATGCAGAATTCCTGTCCCCACCCCAGACTTACTGAAACAGAATTTACATTTTAACAAGCTTCCCAGGTGATCCACGTGCACATTACATTTTCAGAAGCACTGTATCAGAACGGTTTACTTGGTTAACACTCACAGCAACAATATGGGAAGATAGCAGTATTATCCCATTTTTATAGAGAGAACTGAGGCACAGAGAGGATATATAAATTGAATTAACTATGTGCCTGCAGTTAGTAAGGAGCAGAGCAGGATTCAAACCCATGAATCCAGAGCCCATGCCCGTACTTACTGCATCGCTCAGTTCCTGTGATCAGCTCACCGAAGGCACAAGGAACTCAGCCAGGAGCAACTGCCAGCTGGATTGGTCCAAATATTATCCTTCAATACATTTAATTTCTTCTTTTGATTCAGGACTAAGGGTAGGTTTGAGAGTCTCCACTGAGAACAGGGCTAGCCAGAGTTTGAAATGAAAACTAAATTCTGGCTACTATCCAGGACATTTTAAAGGAAATAAATATGCAGCTGATTGTAAATAATAAATGGTGTGGGTCTTTTTAATTTCTTCCTCGGAAGTGGTGAAAACCTCAGAGGTGAGTGTGGCATTGTTCTCCGGGCCTTCTATTTGCTGCTACAGCAGTAATCATTAATATACTTAATTATGCCTAAATTTAAGGATACGCTGCAAAATCCCCAATGTCTCTCTTCTTTCCTGGGAATTAGGCCTCCCCTTTCGGTGATGCCAGGGTGCTCTTCTCCATATCTCTAAGGACTCACGATTTGCTTGCTGTAATCATGATGTTGCTTGTCTTGATTCTGGACCTTTGGATAATGAAATATTTCCATGTTGAAATGTAGCTGAAAGTGTTCCCCAAGAAGACAGAGAATCTTGGAGCAAGTGATACTATCTGAGCATCTCAGTTTATTGTCCATCGTCTTGCAGCCCCAGGAACCCTAAAGTTAACCATCTGCCTGCTCTTATGCAGGCTGCATATGTCTGGAACAACTCTAGCAAACAATGAAACAAAATATTTTGAACAATGTATGGAGATACTACTAAGATTCAGTCCATCAAGGCCTATTTTACTATTGATTCTGAAAATAATGTTTTGAGGCTAAGACTTAATGGGAATGAAAACCTACCAAATTAGCAATCAAATGAAAATGGGCAAACTTATATGTACGTATGCTGTACAAACCTCAAATACAAAGCTTAAAGGCAACCAGCCAACTTTTTTGTAAGCACGTTTCTTTCAACATTGTGAAATAATGCACTGGCAAATTAACAGAAATACTGTTTTAGTTTTCCACAGAAACAGGATATATTTTATACTGAGTGCTATAGCATGAAGCTAAATATTTCAAGAATTATATTTTGAGGGTTTAAGAAACATTACATATGTAAAACGAAAGAGGAAGAGATAAGAGGCAAGCCGTGCTTATCCTGCAGCACAGGGGAAGGGCCCAGAAGTTGGGGGAGGCAGGCTCAGACTCTAACTGTGACAAAGTTATTACTACACGTTACTGTTGCTTTTTGTGTGCTCCGAGATCAATTCTCTGCTCTGCTCCGTCTCCCAAGAGGCTGACAATCTGCAAACTATAACCCAGCTAAGATCCACAGAGGGCAGGAAGAAGAATGCCAGGGTATCTCCTTCCCTTTCTGCTGCAGGCTCCCCAAAACAGCAGCCTCTGTTCCTAGTTCTCTCTGGACATCTCTTTCCAACAAGGTCCCTGATGGACATCTCCTGGGTTCTGTCAATGCCACTGCCTCCTTTTGGATGGTAGCAACTTTCTTCTGTTGCTAATCTTGGGGTTGTCTCTCTGTACCCTGGTTGACTTCTTAGAGCTTCTGACACTGCATTAAGTAGTTCCTTGTATCAAATTCATTTGATGGAGGTCTGCTTTGTTTTCTCAATGAGATCTTATATACTCTAAGTCTGTCTGAATCCCAGCTTCTTCATCTATAGAATAAATTCAGCAATAACATTCTTCGATGTTGGTTCTAATGACTATAGGTAATGTATATAGCAGAGGTCACCCAACTAGGGCTTGTCAGTCAAATGCAGGCCACTGCTGGTATTTATACAGAAAATGTTATTGGAACACAGCCATGCTTATTCATTTACTGCTTTCTAATGCTGCTTTCATGCTACAATGGCAGCTTTGAGTAAATGCTACAGAGACCAAATAGCTTGCAACCTAAAATATTTACTCTCTGGCCTTTTCTGAAAAACTTTGCTGACCCCTGGCATATAGCACATTGCCTGCCCCATAGTAGATGTTCCATAATTGGTAGCATTTATTTTCCTTTCATATTGTATAGTCATATTCCTAGTTATGCAGTCCTAATTATGATGCTGCATAAGGAATTATCCTTGAGATGCTATTAAATAATCCTTGTAGATTGCTATTAAATAATCCTTGTAGATTAAAATTCATAGGTGACATTAGACATTATCTATGTTTTTCCTCCTATTTTCTACTGATTCCTGAGCTAGTAGATCAAACACAATAAACAGAAAAGTAGCTAATATGGGTGACCCATGGATGGGCCATTATTGAGACTATAATTCAAATGAAAATGAAGCTACACAAAGAAGTACTTTTCAAGTTTTTACTTGTATATGGGATGTAGTCCTCAGACTATGAAACTGTAATCTCTACGGTAAGTAAAAAATCAGTGGAAGAAAAATCACTTAATCTACTCTCATTTATAAAGCAAAACTGAACTCTATTTTTGAGAGAATTGGCAGGTTAATTAAGAAGCCTGTTAATGATTATGCTAAGAACACTGACTCATTTTTAATTTAGCTTGATGTTACCTGACATATAGATGTAACTAATGTGTATGTGAGGAGTTTAAAATGAGGTATATAAGAAATTTGTTACATGCTTTGCAGGTGATTTTCACCCAAAAGTTGAGTGTGATCTCACAAATAAAAAATGGATGTGTAAATTCAAGGAATACCATAAGGATGTACTTGAAAAAACAAGGAAAGTTTATTTAAACACTCTAAAGTTTATTTTCCTTAATTATAAAATAAAAATTATATGATCTTTTATGAGGAGTAAATGAGTAAAAAGATGTAAGATGCTTAGCTTAGTCCCTAGTACATAGTAATCACTCAAAAAAATTGTAGTTCTTGTCTCCATTACTTCAGGACACAAATTAGAGCCAATTGATTCTCATTTAAAACATATTTATCTTGTTCTAATTGATTTATATCGTACATTGTGTTCCAAATATGAAAGAATCACTCTTCGTATTTTTAGAATATTTGATTGATAGAAATCGAAAAGTCAAAGTATACGACAATGGGTTGGCATTATGACAAAACAGCAAACTAATCAAGGTTTCTGCAGTTATATGTCATAACAGTTTGTGAATGAGTAACTAGTATCATTATAAAATATGTGGCCTCAGTCAAATGTGTGTACGTTTTGTTTCATTTTTAAAGGAAATAAAATAAAGAATATTTTGTATTCATGTTGTTCTTACCTTTATTAGAGAAACATTGTTCTAATACATAAAGGAAGTTATAAGGAAGTTATCTGAGTCACCTTCATTCATTTCTACGATAATTAATTGGGTTAAGTATGTTTCCTACCAAGAAGTTTAGTGCTCATAGACAAGGCTGAGTTATTATTAGCACACACATACACTATAGAGGCTATAAAATTGCTGAAATATTTTCCTAAGTCTCAGGACATGAATACCACTTAAAAATGATGATACAGAAATGATGTGGTCTTATTATCAGCCCAGTGAATGACTTCGGGTCATTCAAAACACTGCATGCTGAATCGAGTGGTTTTAAAGGTGCTCTTACCCGTGAAAAAATTTCTTACTGTATAGACAAGTTCAGAAATCAATACTATGAACATCTGAAACTCAGGAGGAAAAATGGTTGAAGGGTTTTCAATTCACATTTACCAGAAAATACTGAGGCTAACCAACACTCCCACAGATCTATTAAATATACATTCACATCTTGCTACTTATAGCACATCATGATTGAAGGACCCCTAAGTTTGATCTAAATGAACAACTGGCCAGATAAAGAACAGCTGAAAAAAAAATTTTTGTTTCAGCTACTGAAGAATCATTGTGATGACAAAGACAATGACATCAAACCTGTATTAGTTTGGTAATTATATTTTAGGTTACTTGAAAAACTGCTAGATCACTTAATAATCTGATATTGTGTGTCATGAATCTAGACCTTATTTTAAAAAATTAATAGAAACATGTCTGAATCTGTAAAATCTGATAACCTAACAACCAGGACTTTTCAGCTGGAAGACCACACTTTGGAACTTCTCAGTTCTCAGCCCAATAAATGTCAAATGAATGGAGCAGCAAGAAAGGCGGCAACTGGCATATTCAAAAATTCCAGTGCTGCAAATAAAATCAAACACTTAATATTACAAAGTTCAATTAGTGAGCATCTTCAATTAAAAGCCATGTACACTCTAACAATGTTCCCGAGTTCATCTGAACATACATTGAAATTTTATCCTCCAATCTCCTAATATTTTATTTTTCTCTGTTTACGGTTTTAGTTATCTAAACATGAGCCTTAAGATGAGACTCATTGAAGAGCAATAGCCTGGAATTTTCCTTCCAATAAGCTTAAAAAACTTGGCACAGCAATAAGTCAATTTTGTACTTCTACTTCTCTAAAGAAAAAAAAATTCCACTTCCCAGAGAGAAAGGTATAGAAATGCTGTTCATCATAATTAGGGCTGTGAAACTAGAAGTGTGTGGTATAAACATATTTAGTGCAAAATGTAAATATTGCAACAAAGTGGGCTGGGCACCTGGGTCTCATCTGGATTTCCCTAGAACCAGTTCTAGTACACAGGTAAACACAGGTGTAGATGTTTCAGATTTGCAGTATGCTATTCTAAAATTATATGCTAAATCATCTTGTAATGGCCACTTTAATTAACAGCTGCACGAGCCTCAAAAATTAACTAGAACACAGTAACTGTTGGCAGCAGAGGAGGAAGTTTGTATATACACACACATGCACGCATGTATGTAAAGCAAAAATATGTACCTGGAGAGAAACCCTTTTTAGAAAATTATGATAACAGAGATCTGGAAGCAGATAAATCTAAATGGAATGGAGGTACGGTAGTGATGTGTGGAAAGAAATAACTGGAATTAACTTCTAGATAATGATTTAAAAAGCGGTGAAAACTAGAAAAGCAAAGTGCACCTTAACTTTCCTTACTCAGAAAGGATGCCTGCCTGAATTTAAGATGCCTCTTTGCGGCCAAGAGGAGAACGGGCCCCCACTTCTTCCGTGGCCTCCTTCCCATGACTCTGCAGCGTGTCGGGGCCCAGCTGGGAGTCACGGCCTCTCGGGGACACCGTGTTGCACGGCTCTTAGCACACACGCGTCTCCACAATTAGCTTTCCACGGAGCCTGCGGCGCGCAAGAACGGTTAAAGATCTGAAAGGGCTGGCGTTTTCCCAGCCGAGGCTTTCAACCCACTTCACGACACCTAATTTACCACTCAGGACATGCTCTACAAAAAGCAAGCGTAGGCTGTCATTTTAATAATGATCACTGCAGATAAGGGAGGTACGGATTTGGAGAGGATTGGGGTTGAAATCCCACAGGAAACACTGAGCGGTAGAAAGAGAACTTAGTGCCCCTTTCTGTATGGTAGATGGCATTTAAATAAATAGTGACACCTTACCCAAACACTGGGAGGGCCTTGGGGGAAAGAGGCCGAAGGGAGATGCAGGTGACAATTCCAGAAGTATGTTCGGAGGGAATCAGTACCATTTGATGACTCTACTGCCCCCCGGGCCAGCCTCCTGTTATACCCGACTCTAGGGCGCACACATCCTTTACGCTCACTCATAAAAGTTGGCAGTTTTAATGGACTGGTGCTTCCTGTGGCCAATGGCAGGGGGCAGGGGGCAGAGAGACCACTGCCCCAAGAGACAGCTACTAAGTGATGAATGGGCTTGGGTCACATACAGCATGGAGACACTGGGCCAAGGGATTATTCATGGATCCAGACAGAGCTGGATGGAATGAGGTTTCATCTTGATATTTAGAGCAGTGCCGAATTTAAAACTTATGAATTGTATATCTAGAACTTTCCATTTACTATTTTCAGACCACGGTTGACTGCAGGTGACTGAAACCATGGAAAGTGAAACTTCAGATAAGGGGGGACTGCTGCAAACTGATGAACAAGCCTTTGTTCCCCCTTGAAATTCTCGTCCGTTACACCTGACAGAACCTCGGGGTGTCTCAGGTAGTTTCAGGCGTAATGCTCTAATGCTCTGAGGCATCCTTCTGTCTCCTACTTACAAGCCTACCTGAGGATAATACCTACTCATTTCCCCCTAAGGCAAGGGACGGGGCTCCAATACCATCAACAATTATGGAGCCAAATAACAGCATTTCTTACATCATTGTTGAACTGAAGCCACTCCACTTCCACCCAGAACTTTATGGGGAGAACTTTGTCCCCTACATACCGGAGAAGTACTGCTTGGGACCCTCAAGACTAATAAATATCCTTTAAAAAATAGCTCCTTTGGCTTCAGCCAGCAGCCTCTTTCTCATGGGGCCCAGCAACAGTCCCAGGGGAAAGCCAGGAATTAGACAGCTTGCAGCCTTCTCCAGGGGTTGCTCACACACCAAGCTCTATCTCGGGGACCCTTCAGTCCCATGCAAGTCTACTGAAAAAAAAAAAAGATCAATGAGCTCACCATCCCATCACTTCCTTAAACATACCCAGCTATGTCAGAATCCTCTTAGCTCATTGGGATCCTGGCTTCCTGTACTTTACTAGAGTAAATTAATGATGAGTGGCACAGCCCTCTGGGATTTTCACTCATGATGCAGACAGATGCCTCTCATTCCCTCCATGGCTTCCTCCAGCTTTTATTTTTATTTCGAGGTCGGGTACTAAGATTAGTTGTTCTTTTGGCTTAATTGGCCCCCCTCCCTGCCCCCATTCCAAAGCTAAGTACCACTATCCTACACTTACACACACGCCAACCCTCACCTTACTGGAAACATAGTCTGTTTCTTGTTGAAACAACATGGTAGCAGGTTTTGACTCAACAAAATGGGCAGTGGCTCATAAAATACTTTCAACTGAAAAGCAGCGATCTGTATTCTAGTCATTCCTTCACCAATGAGGAGTCCTGTGACCTTTGGAAAGTCACCTAATTTCTATAAAATACTAATTGTGATAGGCATTATTTTATGATGTCATTGGAAATTGTGAGTGATACTCCAGGGAAATCTTTTAAAAGATATATAAGCATATCAAATCTGTGATAATACTTTACATCATTTTAAATTTTAATGAATTAAATTAAATTAATTTTAAATAGAAGACCACTCAACCCACTCAATGGTTTTATCATGAAAGATGATTTGACTTTGGATGGTGGGTACACAGTGTAATATACAGATCTTGTATCATAGAAATTTACACTTGAAACCTATATTAGCCTATTAACCAATGTCATCCCCCAAAATTTAATTTTTAAAAATTATTGTTTTGAGAATTAGATTTTATTTTGCTTTTCCTAAGTATGTCAAAGTTTGTTTGTGAACAGATAAGTCTTATAAACCCTGTAGACTATAATCAAAAAACAAAACACTTGCAGTAATATGGTATTGAAACCTGCTGTTCTCGTTCCCAGTTTTTCTTATTTAGTTCAAATGTTCAACTGTTTAGCAGGCTCAAATAACTTAATCAATGAAGCTCTTATTTTTGGCATTCTCACATTCCAAATTAAAATTACATTATATTTTTTTGGGAAAACCCCCCACCAGTACCATCTGTGAATTGAATGGTGTCATTACATCAAAGTACTGCAATTAGAACAATAGGGTAAAATTAATGCCAATGTTAAGTACAGATGTGCCAAATATGATGGGTAGTTGATACACAATTCAAATTGACAACCACGTGCAACGTGGAAAGTATCCAGGCATAACCCAAGATCCAGTTGGCCAATGGATGTCATGATTGCCTCACAGAGAACATATTTAAAAGAGATTCATTTGGCAGTAATAAAAAGTTAGTTTCAAAAGACCATAGTCTCTCCTAGGTTATTCATGCAAAGCTTTCATTATCTCAGGGTAAAAATGGGCCCAAAGAAGATAATCCAAATGGGATATAACATTCCATAACCATAGA
Organism: Miniopterus schreibersii; assembly: GCF_964146895.1. Taxonomy (NCBI): domain Eukaryota; kingdom Metazoa; phylum Chordata; class Mammalia; order Chiroptera; family Miniopteridae; genus Miniopterus; species Miniopterus schreibersii. Next base: position 157,966,338 of record NC_138102.1, read on the forward strand.
ACAAAATTCCCATTTTGTTCTCTTCAGGAATACAACATTTGGTATTTGCATTATATGGAAGATCATATGGCATTATTAGCCTGATAGTGCTGTGTTTTCATTTTTGTAGCTGCGACAAGCTATTAGCTTTAGCATGCATTGGGGATTTCTTAGTATAGGTTAACAGGACAATATATTTTATTATTTAGTTTCACCATCTGTAAAATCAAAATTTGAGAACAGATGATCATGGGCTAGAGTTCCTCTCAGTTTAGGATCTTCTAATGTTTGGTATTAATGTTAATGCTGCAAAGATGGTTTTGCTCAGGCAATCATTGCTGTTTAATCTTTGTCATTTCATGTTGATGTCGTTTCATGTTTATCAAAATGTGGTATTAAAAGAAGAGATATAAGAGGGTCAAGGTGCAGGAGTATCGCTGAGTCAGTGGGAGCTCTCTCTATCAGCCCTTAAGTAAAAATGATAAGTAGCATTTTTTTGTGTTAAAATAAATTTGCTACTAAACCCAGAAATTTTTAGCCATGAATTTAAAAGAAACAATTGTTTGTGAATAGGCACAATTAACCTACAAGCCTCATAGCAGCAGCTTTTATTTAATCAAATAAGTTTCTAAAATTAGGCAATATTTATAAAGCAAGGATATCAGTTGCTAGGTCGACAATTACCAGGAGATATCAGCTGATGGGTTTCTGTTCATGGAGGCTAACTTGACCAGAGGTCATGATGATACTTTTCTTTAGAACAAAAAAATTACAGTCCAAAAATAATGGCATATCCTTGTTCTTTTCTGAAATGCCACATTTCCAAATTATTTCCCTTCATTACAGCTTAATTTTCTCAGTGTTGAACAAGGTTTAGAATGGAAAAGGGAGCATAAAATAATATAAACATAGGATGCCACGTGGCATAAATTCTCACCTCTTTTCATCACCAATTGTTGCTAATCCCAAAATTTGCCCACAGTCACTTTACAAGCAGTAATAACGAATATATCACAACTTAGAGCTCTTAATATTTCCCCTGGCAAATTCTCTTACCTAAAGATATAAATATATAAGTACATACCGAGAACACAGCATATACAAGCTGCTGCAGATGCAACATTGTTGACTGCTCTCACCTTAATGATTCTCACCCTATACAAGGTCCCAAATAACTGTAGCAGAGCAAAAAGAAAACAAATGGCATATAAGAAATCTAAAGGGTTTTAATGGGGGAGAAGTCACTTTAAGCTGAAAAGGTCAGAAACCACTGCCTAGTAGAGGGGACATTTTTGCCTGAGTAGATGGAGAACTCCAGGTAGAGTGAACAGAATGAAGAAACCTAGAAAAAGTGTTAGGAATCAAGAATCCTTTGCTCATTCGATAGGGTAAGAGATGAGGGTGGCTTGGGCTAGAATGATGGGGGTGAGGCTCTGACTCAGGAAATACTCTGCGGAGGCTAACAAATTGGCCGATTATTAGGATGTGAGGTGTGAGAAAAGAGGAAGTGTTATGACTACAAGTAATGACTACAAGTAATTATGACTACAAGTAATTTAGTGCTGCTGAAACATGGGGAACTATTATTATGATAGAAAGAATCAGAAGTATTTGTTTCAGCTCTGTAGGTCTTTGCATGCCTTGACTCACCTCTTTTAGCTTAAACCCAAAGAGAAATTCACAGTTGAGGTTGCTGGGAAGGACTGTAGAAATGACCTTAAGGATAACCGGAATGGGGACACTGACGATGTCAGGAATATATTCTCCATCTCCTCTCTTTGTTTGATTCTTTTGGGGTTTCATTTTCTAGGACAGCTTGTGAATATGGCAGCAAGTTGCAAGCTTACAGCCTGGCAGTGCTGTGACCAAGGAGAAAAGAGGTGCCTCTCCTCAGCTCCTATTTAAACAATTCTGAGAGGGACACTGAGTGGTCGCATGATTATACCTGGACCATTTACTAGAAACCACTGTGAATCACATACTCATCCCCCTGGTCAATGGGCAGCCCACATCCCTCCCCAAAAGCACCCACTTCATATGAACAGGCATTTTCCAGAAAAATGGAATGGAGGGAGGGGCAGGCAAAACATTATTCATTAAACGAGACTTAAGTCTGAAATATCTTATATATGTAAATAAACATAAAATATATAAATACATTATATATACATTATACATTATATATAATATATTCTTTCATATTATATACAAAGTATATATTATACATAAAGTATGTATTATATGTAAAGTACATATTATACATAAATTATATACAATATGTATTACATAGAAAGTATATATATGTATTGTAACATACATATAATATATGCACATATGATATGTATTACATAGAAAGTATATATGTTATATGTATTATATATAAAGTATATATGTAAAGTATACTTAAGTCTGAAATATAGATGCAAATAAATATGATACATGTGTACACCATACAGATGTATGTATCATGTAGAAAGTGTGCATACGCAATGCGTCCGCGCCCGGCGTCCTTTCTCCTTCCTGCCTGCAGGTGCTCCCTAGCCGACTGCACTTGCACCCGTTTGCTTGAAGCGGGTGCCCCAGCAATTCCCTTGCTTCTCTCCTGCACCATCAGCTTTCCACCTCGGAGGGACCCTCTCATCACACGCATACAGTCTATTATGCCTCATCCTAAAGATGAAAACTTTCTCTTGGTTCTACATCCCCACCTGCTCCCCTTTAGGACAGAATTTCTTACAACAGTTCCCTTTACTCTGACTTCAGTTTCTCTGATTCTGCCCCCTTAGGCTCACCCCACTCGGGCTTCTGTCCCCCAGCTCCTCATCAATACCACACTACACCATTTTACCAGTGACCTTCACGTTGACAAGTCCAGGGATCCATTCTTAGACCTCACCTTATTTGACCTATCAGCAACTCTGACTACATAGGATTTCTCTCTCCCTCTTGCTACTTCTTGCATCTTTTCATGGTTTATTCCATTTTCTTACAGTCTTCCACCCGTTTCCTGCGATAGTTGCTGCTTATCATTGATTACCTACTGTTGGGGTGCCCAGTGGCTCCAGCTTTGGTCCCCTTATTCTCTTGATGATCTCATCAAGTCTCATGGCTTTAAATTTCACTGCTGACAACCTAAAATTTACATCTTCAGCTCTTATCTCTTCCCTGAATTCCAGACCCATGTTCCACACTGCCTACTCGACATGTCTAGGGAGATGTCCAGAATATCTTAAATTAGCATGTACGTAAGCTCCCTAATCTTCCATCCCCAAACCTGCTTCCCCAGTGTTACGGGCTCTTTTGTGTCCCCTCTTCCAATTCATATGACCTCCAGTGCCTCAGAGCGTGACTGTATTTGGAGACAGGGCCTTTAGGATAAAATGAGGTCATATCTGACTGGTTTGCTGCTAAGACCAGGAGACTAACATATACAGAAAGATACCAGACGTGCATGTGCTAAGAGGAAAACGATGTGGCCACACAGAATGCAGCCACCTGCAAGCCAAGGAGAGAGGCCTCGGAAGAAACCAAAGCTGCTGCCGTCCTCCATCTCAGACTTCCAGTCACCAGAACTGTGAGAAAATGAATTTCTGTTGGCTTGGGCACCCACTCTGTGGTGCTGTTATGGCAGCCCTAGCGAACTGATATACCCCCAGTCTTCCCTAAGTCAATTCATAACAACTCCAGTCTTTTCCCCATGCCCAAAACTTCGGAGTTTTGCTGGACTCTTTTTTTTTTTTTTAAACATATCTTTATTGATTTCAGAGAGAGGAAAGTAAGGAAGAGAGAGAGAGATAGAAACGTCAATGATGAGAGAGTCATTGATCGGCTGCTTAGCCCGCAACCCGGGCATGTGCCCCGACCGGGAATCGAACCCTGATCTCCTGGATCCTAGGTCGACGCTCAACCGCTGAGCCACGCCCGGCCGGGCTGGACTCTTTTTTTTCCTCACATGCCATGTTCTGTCCATCTAGAAGTCCTACTGTCCCTAAATTTAAAATGGAATCTGGCTACATTTTTTTTTTTTAATTATTTTTCACTTACAGTGTGCACTCAATATTATTAGCTTCAGGTATACCACACAGTGGTTAGACAATCATATACTTTACAGAGTGTTCCCCCAATATTTCCAGTGCCCACCTGGCACCGTACATAGCTATTACAATCTGACTATATTTCCCAATACTTTACATCCCCATGGTTATTTTGTAACTACCGATTTGTACTCTTTAATCCCTTCACGCTTTTCACCCAGTCCCCCGACCCCCTCCCGCCTAGCCACCACCAGTCTGATCTCTGCATCGGTGAGGACACCACTTCTCGTCAGCTCTTGTCCTGCCACCCTGGTCCAGGTCACCGTCATCTCTTGCCCTGATTACTTCAGTGGCCTTTTACCTGGTTAGCCCTGTCTATTCTGCACACCTCAGCTGGGACTGATGCTTTAAAAGGCAAGTAAAAATATCTCAATTCTCTGCTCAAAGTCCTGCATTGGCTCCCCATTCCACTCAGAGTGAAAATCAAAATGCTCACATTTGCTTTCAGGCCCCTGGAATATCTCGGGCCACCACCCATGCCGTTTCTGACCTCATTTTCGGCCACGTTCTCTTTAACTCGCTCTGAGCCAACTATGTTGTCATCTCCGCTAGTCAATGAGCTCTCTAGGCACGCTCCAGCCTTAGGGCTTTGCACTAGCTCCTGCACCTGCTAAAATGTTTTTCCTTCAAAATGTCTTCTACTCCCTCATTTCCTTTAAGTTTTGCTAAAGGAAATCTACCTCAGTGAGACCTCCTAGCTGCATTATTCAGAATGGATGTTCCTTCTACCACCTGTAGTGCCAATCCTTCTTATGCTGCTTCACTATTCCTTCTAACATACTACGTATTTTTTTTACTTATAATATTTTAAATTTCTTATTCCTCACACTCACCTTTCCTCAGAGTTAAATATAAGCAGACCTTATCATTCCTTTGAACACTGTCATAGTTACACTTCACAGGTAGGCATGCCTAGACTAAAGCACATTCCTTAGTTTGCATGCATTTTAAATTAAAAACATGTTTCTGTACTTGCTCCTTTGCTCAATATTATGTTTGTGAGTCTCATCCATGCTGAAAATGATGTCGTTTATTCGTTTCTAATGCTGTAGTTTTCTATTAAGTATTTAAAATATTCTAGACATTTGGCTTATTTTCATATTTGTACGCCTCCTGCACATGTATGCAGTACAAGCATTTCTCTAGGATGTATAAGCAATGGGGTTGGCTGGCCCACGGTTTCCCTCTGAGCTCGTTTTGCCACAGGATAGCTTTATAAAATCCTGCACTTTCAATGAGGGTACAGCATTGAGAGGTTTGGCTTTTTCTGGGATCAAAGTTCAGTTTCGCTGCCTTATATGGGCCAAAGGCCCTGCATTTTGTTTCCTGATTGATATAAACAAATGACCCCGTCCCTGTTTCCCATTCTGTTTCTCAACTGGGTTTTAATTCTCTCTTCATTTTGGCCTTGGGTGGGTTGAACTTACTTTAAGCCCAGAAATGTATCACCAGTGTAGTTTGTTGAATCTTATAAAGAATTTCAGCATGTTTTAAACAGAGTGGTTTTTCAGAATACATTGCCTGCCACAGTGCAAGAAGCAGCAGGAAGCTTACACTTTTACACTTAATTTTAAAACTGTCTCATATTGGTGACTTTGGTGTTGTTATTTAGAATAGGGTAAATGTTATATAAAGCAACTGTGTTAATATTAATATAACAATAGCAGCTGACATGGAGGAGCTATTGATAATGAAAGGTGCTTCATTTATACATCTAGTAGTGTACTATATTAAAAATTATCAGATTACCTGGGGCAAAGGTGAGCATTTGAGTAAATGGTGTTGTGAGAAATGAACACTTTTGAATAAAAATAAAATTAGATTCATGCTTCACACCACACACAAAATAAACTTTGAATTCACAGATCTAAATATAAAAATTAAATTAAAACCGTACAAGTAGAAAAAGTAGGTGAATTCCTTCAGAACCTGATGAGAGAGAAATGGCTTTCTAACTACCACTCAAAATTAAATACTGATAAATTTAAATACCTAAAAAAAATTTTTTTTTGAATGTCAAAATTTACCATAGGCAAATTCAAATGACAAAAGACAAACTGGGAGAAAATATTTGCAATATATGTCACAAATGGAAGGCTAATATTCTTAACTTATAAAGAACTTTTTAAAAATTGAGAAAAGAGGAAAATAACAAAGAAATATTAAAAATATATATATATATCCTCTAAACAAATGGAAAGATTTTCAACTTTACTCACAATAAGACAAATGCAAATTAAAACTAGGAAGATGCTATTTTTACATATCAGTTTGGCGAAAACTCAGGTTTGACAACACACCTTGCTGTTGAGGCTGTGGAGAAAAGAACCCACACATTACTGGTGGAAACGGAAAGCGATACAGTATCAATGAAATGGGATTTGGTAATAGCTAATAATACTGCCTCTGTGCTTACTTTTGTCCAGTGAGCCCTACCCTGAGGACACATCTCCATTAACATGAAAAAACTGTGCCAGGTGTTCATTGCCACACTATGGCACACTGCATTACATATCATTGCAAAATCTCAGAAATAACTCTGCTTAGGGAAAAGCTAACTTGTGTGTCTCCTTTACCCATGCTTACAATCCTTCTGACACCAGGTTTGTAGGGGGCTTTCCCACAGCAAGCAGTTCTGGAATACCAACTGTGCGTCCCACAAGTGAACTCACCCCCACAGGTTAAGGGCTCAGTCCCACAAGACTGCTCCCTCTCTATGCCAGATGCCAGTCCCAGTCCAGGTTGCTATCTGTGCTTATGACTGATCATCTATAATTCAGAAGCTCCCATGAACCCCTCATCAAATTCAAGTACTTTGCTAGAATGGCTCACAGAACTCAGAGAGAAAGGTTTACTTACTGTTTATCAGTTCATTAAATAGGATATGATAAATGATACAGAATAAATTCAAGTAGAAAATATGCATAGGGCAATGTATGTGAGAAGGGGCACAAAGCGTCCATGCTCTTTGGGGGGGGGGGGGGTGATCACCAACTATGTGATCACCAACATGTATGCTCTCTGAACCCTGTACTTTTGGTACTTTTGGGATTTTTGTGGAGGTTTTATCACAGCAAACATGATTGATCATTAACTCCATTTCTGGCCCCTGTCTCCTCTCTGGAGAATGGAGCTAAAAACCCCAAGCTTCTTACCATGGCCTGGTCTTTCTGGTGACCAGCCCTCACCCAGGAGCCCATCGAGAGTCATCTCATTAGAACAAAAGATACTTCTATCACCCAGGTAATTCCAAGGCATTTAAGAGCTCAGTGTCAGGAACCAGGGGCAGAGACCCCGTGTTAGAACAAAAGATGCTCCCAATGCCCTTATCACTTAGGAGTTACAAGTGTTTCAGGTGCTCTCTACCTGGAACTGGGGGCAGAGACCAATGTATATATTTTTTATTATCTTGCAAACACAACACCCATATACAGGAGGTTGATTGAATAAACTATGGTAGGTCTACCTAATGGTATCAAATGAGAAAGATCTCCAGAAATAGATATGGAATGATTTACAGGATATATTTTTAAATTAGAAAATCTACATGCAAAAGAGTATTATAGTATGCTACTTACTATGTAAAAAAGAAGAAATAAGATAGTGTGTGCGTGTAATGCTTCTAATTACAAAAAGAAACACAAGAAGACAGTAAAAATAAACTGTAAATTAGTGAAACATTCTCTACGAGGATTAGATGGAGATGAGATACAAGGGACAGGGAGGAAGCAGTGCTTCACTGGGTATATCCTTTCTTATACTTTTTACACTTAAAGTCATATTAATATTATACAGATTCAAAACGTTTAAATTAACCAAGATAGATCAAACCTCCTAAAAATGAATACGATATAAACAAGTGAACCTAACTGTATGTAAAGTGTATAAAGATAACCAGGAGGAAGAAAAAGGAAAGAACTTATCCAAGTAAGTTTTGAACACAGTACTTTGTATGCCTTCAGTGTAGAGACACAAAGAACTATAAAAAAGCCTTGAACTTTTCTTAGTAGTTTAGTTGTTATTTGTGGTGATATTGTAGCAATTCTGAAATTGTTTTTGTGAAACATGGGAATCAGGAAATGAGTAAATATATAGGTATTGTTAGCAACTAGGGTCCTCACTGTGGGTACAAGGAGATACCAAAAGGAATTGGGGAATGCGAGGAAGAGTACTGTGGTATTGGACTGGAATTATGATTAGTAATATGAACCCACGATATATATCATATATTTATATTTCATGATCTATATGTAACTCATGATATATGTGTACTATATATATATCTTCATTGTGCACATATCCACACACATATATATATATATCCTCATTCTGGCATTGAAAGGTCCTGGTAACAATGGCATCCCAGTAGCAATGAGTTCATTTAGCACCCATATCTTGGCTTCTAAGTACCCTTCCTCACTAAAGAAACAAGGGAACCTTGAAAAGATAACTGTTTACAGGGCTAAATAAAAGAAAGAACAAGTTGTGCTTGAAACACTTTGTTGTACCAAAAAACAAGAAAAGGTTCAGAAATTAAGAGGGAGCTTGTTAAAAAGAAATAAGGACCTATATGATATTATTAACAAATAGCATCCCAACAAATGTAATTTAAAAATAAATAGATGTCAATTAAAAATAGACATAAGAGCCTGCTCAATGCAACTCCCACTGGCCAAATATGCGTCAGTTTGAGTAGCAAAATGAATAAAGTCAGCAATGGATTATAACACGTTGAATTTTTTTAAAAATCTAATAAAGGCAAGAAAGAGGGGAAAAAATAGCTCAGAAAGATTTTCTTTATAATGGAATGCCAATCGATACTTGTTAAAGGACTAAGAGAGTTAAGAAATCACTACTTACAACCACAGAATGGTTGATTCAGGGGAGAATCACTAATGTCCCCTCACACAATGGGAGAATGGTCTTGGGTAACAGGGTATTTTTAGACACTCTCAAGTATTCATCAGCTATCATGTACTCATTACAAAGGGAAACAAATACATTTTGGTGGAAAATTTTGATGAATGCCACCTTTAGCCAAGTTATCAAAGGGAATATAAAAAATAATGAGGCAAAGTAACACACTGTGACTCCTGAGGTAATGTCCTGAGAAGGCACATGTAGAATTTCTTCCCCAAATACATAGCCTAAATGTAATCGTAAGCAAATAGACAAACCCAAAGCGTGTGATACTTTTATAAAGTGTCACTGGTTATGTCATTTTGTAAATGTCATAAAAAAAAGAGAGGAAATAATGTTTGTGGAAGAATTGCTGTAGAATGTGGAAATTCAGACATGTCTTAGGGCACATGATTAATTTGGCCTCATACAGAGTTGACTTCAAATGGACTCAGCTCTTCAGAAACTGTAATGAATAAAACTAATGCATGGTTACAGCACCCAGGGAGTTGACACAGGAGTACTTCTTTGTTCTTCTTTTTATTCTCTTTCCACCTCTACTCTTTATTTTGGTATGCTTGAGCAATTGCAGTGCTAATGTCACCCAAATAAACAAAGGGTTGAATCAAAAATTTTAGGCAGTACATGGCAAAGTTCAGATTCAGGTCCCCATGTTACTTCACTGCTATGTGCCTTAGTTACATATCTATAAAATGGGTTAATAATAGTATCTATTTTGCAAAGGTTATAAGGATTAAACTGGTTAAAAATATTTAATAAATACAATAGTGGCATATCGTAAGTATATCATAGCTGTCATCAAAGAATAAAATAATTTATTGTCCAAACCAGGATACTTTTGAAAGTAAAAGAGAGCAACATGAAACATTATGCTGGGATAACAGGCACGAACAAGGACTGTTCTAGGAAAACCAGGCTGCCTGGCATATTAATCAGGATTCCCCAGAGGAGCAGAATTGATAGGATATTAGGAGGTCAAGAAGTCCCATGATTTTCTGTCCATAAGCTGGAGAACTAGGAAAGTTGGTGGTGTAATTCAGCCCAATCCAAAGGCCTGGGAACTAAAGGAGCCAATGGTATAAGTCCCAGTCTTAGCGCAAAGGCCCAAGAATTAGAAGGGGATGGGCAATAGAGTAAGTCCCTGGTTGAGTCAAAGGACTGAGGACCAGGAGCACCCTGTCTGAGGGCAGGAAGAAATGGATGCCCCAGCTCAAACCAAGAGCAAGTTTGCCCTTCCTTTTTCCTTTTGTTCTTTCAGGCCCTTCACAGGTTGGACGGTGCCCACCCACACCGTAAGGGTGACCTTTACTCAGTCTACTGATGCGAAATGCTCATCTCTTCAGGAAACACCCTTACAGACATGATCTGACATAATGTTTTACCAGCTACCTGGCATCCCTTAGCCCAGTCAAGTTGACGTATAAAATTAGCCATCACATATGGCCAGCCCAGCTATTATTATTATGCCCCTCAGAGTAATTATTATATCTATTTAATAAGAATTTATTATATTTATGACACAGAGTAAAAATTCTGTCATGACTTTGTTTAATCCTATTAAAATACATTTAGGGAAATGTTTGTTATCCGTGTAATTTTGAGAGAGAAACTAAGTGACAGAAATTTTAATTGGCTTCCCAAGGTCGCATATCTTGAAAAGGTTAAACTGGGACTGAAGGAGGCTGTCTCTGATTTCAAGATCCACTCTCTTAGCGAATATTCTATATACTTGCCCCACTCACATCACCCATAATCTCTCATCACCCCGGTACAAGAAGCAGATGATGGCTTCCAGATTCCAGACCATTTCCCACTTCCAATCTTAGTATGTATTCTTGGTGTACAGGAACACGTGGTGTTTTTCATAAATGTGTGATTTCCGGCTTCCACCCCTCCATAGTAGCCCTAGTATGTAACAGTGTCTGATTTAGCACAGAGTTATACGTTGTAGGTTTAAAAAAGAAAAGAAAAGAAAACAGTAAGAGGCAGTGTAACATAATGGCACTGTCTGACAGCTGGGATGAAAATCCCCATTCCATTATTTATTGTCCATTTGATCTTGGGCTTGACACCATTTCAGTTCCTAAGTGCACTGTTCAGATTGGAGGGAATAAAGGGGAGATGGCAAGCTTAAGGGGGACCAGGTTCAGGATATAAAGCTGTAACCAGTCAAACCACCATCATCTCTGAGTATGTCTGCTTACTGGAGCAACCTGTAAGTCACCACAGCAGTCCCAGAAGCTATCCTTCGCCTCCTCAGAAGGTTAGGTCTCCTATAACCGAATGCCCTGTTTGCATCATTGCTCCCTCTCTTTCTCCTTCCTTCACCAATCTATTTTAAAAACCTGTTTTTAAAAGTCCATATTTACTTCTGTGCCCTGTTTGTTCCCGCCAGATCTCTCATACTATGCTATGCATGCTTCTACTATGAGTATCATGCCAAATACTGAAATAATGGGTGATTTAACTAATATCCTATAATGCAATACCCATTAGTGCAATACAAAATAATATTATGAGATTTTATTAGTTCATATTAGTAAACACAGATTGCATTAAAAGCTGTTCTTGTTTTATTTTTGAAATGCTTGGATATGATAGATTAATATAAAATACCCAATTATGCTGCTCTGAAGCTGTAAAGTTGAGTTTCCTGCTGAGCAGGTTATGTTTAATCTTTTCCTTTTATTTTATTCTTATGCAGGATAAGGGAATGGTGGCTACAGGGTTTCTCTTTGTTCACCTTGCCTACTGCATAGAAAACAGTTTAACAGCACTTCCCAGGAAACTGTTTCTGACCTCCTGCCCCCTGCTTTCCACCAGATACTAGTAACAACATCAAATGCCACTTCTTAGCATTAAAAATTAGATATTACCTAACATTAGACGCTACATAGCACAAGGTAAAGGGGCTTTCTGGCAGGTAGCCAGGTAACTAGCTCAATGCTGACCAAACAAGACCGTTCGAAGCCTCACTGGAGAGTCCTGGTTATGCTTCTAAAGTCTCTCTCATCCTTGCTACAGGAAAACCTGTCAAAAGAGGAATTTAATATTTCCACTTTAAGTCTTCACTTTTTGAATTTTTACTACCCCCTACAAGTATGCCAGCTCTTTCATTTAACAAAGCCATTATCACACCAAGGTGAAGGGTATAGAGGAAAAAAATCTCATTCAAAATTACAATGCCATTAGATGTTTTTCTAAGCTAATAACTTTGAGGGTGAGAATAGAGTGACACCAAATGACCATTTCTAAAGTCTGTTACTCAACATGCTCTTCTTCTATTAAGCAAGAAAAAGGATCATGTGCTGGTAATAGAATCAAGTCTGGTACATTTAACTAGAATATTGCAATTTTTACTTTGTGAGTAAAGGACTTTTAATGCTTATACGTGGGGTATGGACTGTTTTAAAGGTTTGTTTGCTTAAACAATCATAAATATCGCAGTGATACTCATAGATTACAGATCATGGGAAAATATTTTAAAACAGTGGAAGGCTGCTTCTCCAGAATAACCACACAGGGTTATTTTTTTATCAGAAGCATTAATTAATCAATAAAGGAGAAAGGGGTCATCCACTGATGAACACAGGCCATACACAAAAGTCTCTAGCAAGCATCTCCAGAGAGCACGTCCTCTCGCTACGCTGACAGCCCTGTGACCCGCTGCCTCATCTTCCTCTCTAGCAACAAATTCCTCAGAAAAGCTCCTATAGATATGGCCCCTATTTGCCATGCCATTCCTTCTCCACTGAAATCCAAGTTTTACCCTGAGCTTTTCCAAAGATGTTCTCCTCAGGTGTGTTTATGGCCGCCTAATACAGGCCAGTGTTTTGGGAGTTCTGATGGGGTGACAGGAGGGAGGAAGGATGGGCTGTTTCGGTCAATGGGTCAGCCTTGCCAGACTTCCTAGGGCCCGTGCCTGGGGATCCCCCATCTAACCTCTGCCTGGAGCTCCCCACCAGGAGGAGGGAATGCTCGTGACCCGCAACCAGCCAGTGAGAGAAATGGGTGAGGAGTGGCAAAGAGGCAGGAGCCGTTGGCGCTACACAGAGACTCGGGGGGGGGGGGGGCATTATATAGTTTTCAGTAATCAGCTGCCAAGGAAGAAATCATAACTGGCAACATTGCTGATTCCCGATGCTTCTTAAAGCTGTATCATTTTCCCAATAATTTTCCTTCCAAAAATTGGCTGCGTGACCTGCCCCCACCATGAGTGTCATTTAATGTCCAAAGGCAATGCTTGCCTTTGCCTTGGGCGTCCTGAGCCACCCTCCGTCCCGGGAGAGTGCTCACCCACTCTGTTTCCTGCGGAGTCCGCTCTCTGCTTCTGTCCTGCTGCTTCTGGTGCAGTGGACTTATCTCCCCTCTTCCTCCCCTTTGCATATCTTCCTCTTGTTCATAGTGTGGTTTTCACAGTTTATTCGGGTTCTTTCATTGGAAAAACATAGCCTGAGTGCCATAAGAAAACCAATTCTTTTGAAATCTCGGGCACTTCTCGTATCACATAACTGACTACGTCTTGGACTAGAGCAGCCACACATTTTACTTTTAATATTTCATGTCCGTGTTGTTTAAGAGATACAGAGTAAAGGCACTGCAAGGGAGGGGGCAGGCTATTAAACAGGTCAATCTGCAAACTCCTGTACGGCCAAACAGAACAAATTGTACCATATTTTTACAATAAGCATGAGGAGATATATGAGCATAGTCCCAACTCTTCCTAAAATAGGGGTTAGCTGTGAAAAGTAGGAGACCTGCATGCTTTTAATGAGACTAAAGAGCTGTGTGAACAAATAACCACTGCTATACACAGTGCTGGTTTAATTCTGTGAAGTGAAAGTCCTGGTTTTTTAAGATGACATCCTTGGTGGCAATCATTAGGTAGCTCTCGGTGGGATAATACATACACTACTGGGCTTGCTAGAAAGTGTCTTTGATCCAATGTGGTCTTTCCTGTGTTCTTACGAACTTCAATTTCATGTTTAAAGTAACTTGTAACTCTTTTTCTCTGAAGTTCCATCTGTGCATGAATAAGTGCAACAATCTTCACTTATATACATATTTCACCATTATTTCAGATTATAAAAAAATCTTGTACATGTGTTTAGTTAGAAGGGGGACAGAACCTAAGAAAGAGGGTCTGTGTCACCCCTGACTGGGGATGTACAGGCTCCTGAGAAACATGTGAGCTGAAATGTGCTGATCCTCCTGCTCAGCGATCATGCCTTCTTCCCATACACCCAGATTTCACGAGCTAATAACCGGCTCCTCTTGCCACACTCATTTTACTGGCCGTGTAAATGACAAGCTTTCATTTTGCTGCAGTTTTATGCTGCCACAAACTGTGTTTCATTTTATGGGAACATACCTGTGTGAGTGGAATGCTTTTGATTCTAAAGCCTGTGCAATGGGACACCTAGTATCCAGTCATGCAATTTATTAAAAATGGTCGTTCTTAATCCTGAAATCTTACATTTATAGGATCTTAACAACATACAAGGTAAAATTTTTCTTTGCTGGAATTTTGCTCACATTGGACAATTTTTAAAAAAAATATATCTTTATTGATTTCAGAGAGAAAGAGAGGGGGAGAGAGACAGAAACATCAATGATGACAGAGTCATTGATCGGCTGCCTCCTCCACGACCCCCACTGGGGATGGAGCCCGCAACCCGGGCATGTGCCCTGACCGGGAATCGAACTTCGATCTCCTGGATCCTAGGTCGATGCTCAACCCCTGAGCTACACCAGCCAGGCTGGACAATTTTTTTTTAAGGCAGTTAGATCACAGTACTTAGTCTTTAATAGCAAAAGTGAACCCAAAAGTTACATGTCTATGGGAAGAAGCTGCACTGTTTAACAAGGAGGCACAGACAAGGGCATTCTGCATTCCTTTCTTGTTTCTCTGTAACATTTTACATGAACTGTTCACTTGCCAGTGTCTTAATTAAAGGCATTCTTTCTCAGAGCTGAGATTGTTGCAAATGAATCAGAGAAGCATAAATTTGTCAAAATATTTAGGGATCTGGATAAAATAATTAAAAATTGTATGGAAGACCACTACATGAGCAAATGTCAAACCATGTCACATAGAGATGCTATGATCAAAAAGTAAGCAAAATAAGGCCTAATGTATCAAGAAAGTTGTGTAGCTGATATGATTCCAGAAGAGGAAAATGCTATACAGACACAAAAAGACAACATGACTGCAGGGTGTCCCCCTCAATGCCCCAATCTCTCCCCCTCCTCTTCCCTCAAGGCGTGTTTTTTTGTCGTCTTTGTTCTCGCTCTCTTTCTCCTAAGCATCAAGGGCCCTTCTTTTGCTGTAACTTGTTTCCTGAGCCCCTTTCTTCTACAGCTCACTCTTATAATTTGAATCTTGGCTCTAAATTCTTCCTGTAGCCAGAACTCAATCACCCAGCTTGCTGAACAGAGGTCTAACACCTGGTGCCATTTTTCCGCAGCTCACATTACCATGGGAATTGATAAGGCAAAAAGGTGTTCATGTAATCCATAGAAAGCTGTAGGCAGAACATTCTTCGACTGACGAGATGGCTAGTCTGGGAGTTGAACAGGGTAGGGATTTCATGACTGACCTGCATTTAATTTTTTCCTGCTGAATATGACTTGTCTCCCTTTCCAGCCCTGAGCTCTGTCAATTAAAGTGCAAAATAAGGATGAAAACCTTTGGCAGGTAAGCTGGCCCTTCATGTAGGCCAAGACATGAACAGTCTGTCTCAGTGTTCTTAGAGGAATCACATGTCAGCCCCTCAAAGTATTCAGGGCATCAGCCAAAGGAATTAACTCTCAATTTGCTTTACTTTTAGTTTACTCTGTAAATTCTTCCCCCTTGATAACTCTGCTCCTTAGACTGGCTCCCGTCTAATCTCATTCTGCCCAATAATATAAATAATTAACAGGTGTCCCTGCTTATCATTTTAAATATCTTTATTCAAATAAAATAAAACAAAACAATCAAGCAACCAAAAAACAAAGGCTGGAGAGCTCATGAAGACAATCCTACATAACTCTGGATCCCTGTATCTCATTTTAGGCAGATAAACCAGGTATAAACAGTCCAAAGTGAGTTGGCGAACATGAATCTTGAATCTTAAAAAAACAAACAGATGCATCATTTTGCCTCCAAGGTTGTTTTCAGTTATATTTTCCAATTACTAACACAGTTGCAGAGTTGAGAATCAAGACAGAGATCCTGATCTTTTAACCTTCCTGTATTGCCTTAATCTTACCTATCTACAAGAGATTATTAAAAATTAATTTCCCCTTAAGATTCAGACATTTTTTTAGTCCTGCCATCTGGAAAGGACACTTTCAAAGTAGAATCATAAACTAACAGGTCTGCTTTCAGTTAAGATCAGAATGTCAACCTTTGAACTCTCTCTGAAACACAGAACATATTCCTTGAAATTATGATCTGACTTTCTCATAGAATCAACATTTATACTTTGAAACACACACCCTGCATCCTAACTTGGTATCCACACATGTACCAGGCATTGTAAAATTTTCAAGCAGCCAATATCTGACCTAAAAATTTTAAAATAATTATGGACTTTTTAAGACAAAATAAAGAAATAATGAATAATATACTGAACAACTCTGTAGACAAGCTTGACACCAGAACTAGAGGTGTTATACTTGTGTGTCCCTAGCCAAAGTCATTCAATGCCACACCCCAAGGAAACCACAATCCTAAATTTTTTCTATCACTCTAATGAATTTTATTTCTTTTATTACATATCTATTCCTAAATCAAGCATAAAATTGTTACTGCATAATTTAAAATTTTATATAAATTGTCTCATACTGCAACAGTCTATAGCAGATCTAGTTCCTTAGTTTTTCTACTGGTATATATTTTCCGATATATGATTTCCATAATATAACCATTCTACCATTGATGAATTTGCATTGTTTTCAGATTTTTGCTGTTTCACACAAAAATACATTCTCATACATGCCTCCTGGTGCCCATTTGTAAAAGTTTTTCTAGAATATAAAACAACAGTGAAATTGCTGTGCCATCTTTAACTTGACTTAATATTGACTTAATTTTCCAGTGAATGGTGTCACCAAGACGGCGACAGATTGTTCCTGACTTTATGCCCCCTCACAAGAACAACTAACAACTATTCAAGAGTAAGACATCACGGAGAGAATTGTTTTCCAAAATCATTTCTGTTGGTGAATTTGTTAATCTCTGCTTCAACACCACACTGACTTAACGATTATGAACAAAATAATTATTGCTATATAAAAGAAAAGGTTCCATCTTGTTCTTAATGAGTTCTGCCAAAAAGATTGTTGAGATTTAGATGGAATTGCATTGGCTCTATATATCCTCATTTATATTTCTAAATGTTATTCAGCAAAACTTAGAAATGTCTCCGTAAACATCGTTGGTTATCTATTATTGATATAATACATCATCCCCAAACTCGGTGACTTCAAAACAACAAAAATATCTCATTGCCTTTTATGGTTTCTGTAGTCAGGTTTCTGGAAAGGACTCATCTGGGCACTTCTGGCCCCACCTCTCTCCCTGCGGTTGTAGTGAGATGATGACTGAGGCTGGAATGGGAAGTGGAAGTGCCAGTTTCTGTGAGGACTGTGTGTGGAGCCGGCACAGCATCACTTCCCCTAGACTGTACTGGCCAAGCAGCTACGGACCCAGGTTCAAGGGGAGGGGCACACATCTCTCCTTGTGATGAGAGGACTGGCAAAGAATTTTAAGATCATGTTTTAAAATTGTACAAATTTTGTGAGATTGATTGTGTGGAACGTTCTATTTTTAAATGCTATTGAAAACTATTGCAAATGATGTCTTCTTTTAAATATTACATTTTTAATGGTTGGTTACTGATGTATAGAAATAGGTATTAAAATTTATATCCAACAACATGGGTAAGCTTTCTGTAAATTTCCATAATGATTATTTTGGATTTCTAAGAACAAACTTATATCCTCTCTATATAATGACGATTTTATTTCTTTTTTTCACATCTGGTTTCTTTTATTTACTGTTCTTACCTTACTGCACTGCCTACACTCTAATACAACATTAATAGAATTGCGGAGAGGAAGAACTTTTGTCCCCAAGTTCAAAAGAATGATTTCACCTTTTTGCAATGAAATGTGATGATTTCTATATGCTATATGTAGATATTCTTTTTTAGGTTAAAGAATTTCTTTCTACTTTTAGTTGGCTAAGATTAAAAAAAAATACTAAAGAATAGATGTTGAATTATATCTAATTTTTTCTACATCTCTTGAGATCATCGTATGACTTTACTCCTTTAGTCTGATGAATTCCAGGTAAACCAATGTTGCATTCCCAGGATATAACCAGTTTGTTTATGAAATATCTTTTTTATACATTGCTATATTTGATTTGCTTATAATTTTTAGCATTTTTCATCTATAATTATATACCAATTGAAGCCATATTTTTTCTTTCTTATATGGTCTTTGTCTGGATATGTTATCAGTGTTTTGTTAGGCTCATTACGCTCTCACCAAACTGGTCCTCTTTCTATTTCTTAGACATGCCAGGCTGCTTCCCACAGCGAACAATTGCACCAGCTGCTCCTGCCGAGAGTGCTCACCCCCAGGGCTCCACACTGCTGCTTTACTTGTATAACTCACACCTCACCTTAAAAGTCCTCTCCTTAGAGTTCTTTTTTGACCATCTTACATAGCCTTCCAGTTATCACATCATATCACACCACCAGTTTTATTTATATCTTAGCCTTTATCACTACCTGATCATTTTAAAATTGTTACTTATCTCTTGTCCTGCCCTCACCCACCAGAATGTAAACTCCATGAATTAACGGACTTTTGCATCTTGTGAAATATCAATTCCCTATATCTAGAAAAACATTATATATATCATTTATACATATATGATTATACGTATATAATTTAATCTACAATGTAAAAGTGAAAGAATTGGTATAAGAGAATATTTTTATTTTGTTTACTATTTGTGAGATATTTTGCTAACCACTGTACATAGATGCTTTCAATTATTTCTCAAGGTTCTTCTGGATCTAGCTTCTAGCTCCTGTTAATTCTTCAGCCTCAACTCTTGTAACTCTGATGTCTCTCAACCCACCAGATTTCCTGTTTTCAGCCACACTATGTTTTTCTTAGTGCCTAAATCTGCTGACTTTCCTCACCCTGCTGCCCTTGGACCACCTGTTAGAAACTATTCCCTTTCCTTTTTTACTGAACACACTTCTAATTTCATTCCCTTCATTCAACAGCTATTAAACTCATGCTAGGCTGGTTCCAAGGACTGGGCAGAAAATGGTGTACAAAATAGGTGTGGTCCCAGTGATTCAAATTTAATGCAGGAGACTGAACAGCAAAATACTCCCATATAGACGTAAAACTTCAAACTGCGAGGTCTGGTCTCAGGGAAAGATAAAGAGTTTTAGAATCTGACATGCACAAAGCAGTCTAGAAAAACTTCTTGGAGAAAGTTATTTCTTCAGTGGAATTTCTCTTCCTTGACTCCTCAAAGGCTAGTTGGATGCTCTTCTTTATATTTCTATAACACACAGTGCTGAACATCATCACGACCTTATTGTGGTTTTTAAATTGTCTTTATTTGGGCAACTAGAAGCAATGTCTTTTTCATTATTGTATTGCAAGAATCATCACACGTCCTGCTTCATATTAGTGAGGACCCAGTAAACATTTGTTGAGAAATGTACTTAATAAATGAAGTCCCCTAAATAAAAAGAAAAAATTAATATTTCTAAAAGGAGTGATTGAACACAATATTCCATACATGGGCTTGAGGATCATATAGAATGGGGTTCATTCACCTAAAATGACCCTCTAACACTAATGCGACCTGAGATTACACTAGCTTTTCTTAGTTGCCATGTCACACAGTAGTGATAAATGTCATACCATCTGTAATACTTATACCAGAATTTATAGTAACTGATATATATTTATATGAATATACTATATTTATATAGTTATGAATAATCTTGTCTCCCAGTTTTAAAGCAAAACTCGAATTGTGGGACATGCTGAACTCACTTAAAATTTTTGGATTTTTCTATTTTGCATGTCAACTTTTATATTGTTTTTTTAAAAATGTATGCTTAATTAGCTTCTTCATTTGGATAATGCTAATGGGCTGTTATTGACTAGTGTCTCCAGTTCAGTTCGTCACACACTGGGCAGTATTCAAATATGCTCCTTATTCGCCAGCTGAAATCGGTAGTGGTTTGAAGGCAGAGAGCCAAATACATCAAAAGGATAACGGCTAAATATATTTTGTTTTGTTTTCTGAATTTTAATGCCTGAATGGAAGACTCATTCATTATTTATCTATTTTTGAATTTTATCAAATAGTTCTAGTGGTAATTACCCTATCTCTGTATTTATAGAAAAGTGGCAGATTATCAAGATAATAGCCTGATTCCATATTTATGAAGTATCTGTTAAAATTATAAATATAAATACACAGAACTATGTGGTTAATGCCAAGGAAAGCCACTTATAGGTTAAAGATGGGGGGAAAACTACAACTAGCGAGCACCTTTGGTGAAATTAGTACTCTGCATTTGAATTCCAAGTGGGAAAAATCACTATTGTCTTTTAAAATGCAGTTTCTTTTAATGAGAAACAGTCACTTATTCTTATTAATAAGTCATATACAAGTAAAAAAGTAAAATAGGTACTTCATTATATTCTACATTGCAGATTAAATTACATTGGACCTAATTTTATTTTATTTTAGTATAGAAAACACCAACCTGTGGGTGTGGATATCAGTGACTTCATATATCTACACTTTTATCTATCACATTTCTGAAAACTCATGTTGATATTTATTTTTTTTAAAGAGAGCCCTATTTTTTTTAGAGAATTTGAAAATGAAAAAGAAATGAAGGCAAATTTACTTTTAAAAGGCAATGGTTTAGAAATAGGTATATAGAATAATAAATTCTTACAACATCTAAATTTTCTGCATTGGAAATAAAATTGTATAAAATTACTACTTTAATTTTATAAATACTTACAAAGTAAAAATTGAGAAATTTGCAAAATTTTCTATTTACTTTTTTTACTTAAATTTGACAGAGTTGGGTAACTCAAGAGTCTCTCAACTCCATTTTCTTTTTAACATACATAGTGTGCATGTGTGAGTGTGTGTATTGTGCTTCTCCCACTGATTAAAAGTAGACTGTGTTGTTATTCCTTGTCTTGTTGATAACAGCTATTCTAATAAGTGTGAGGTGGTATCTCATTTTACTTTTGATTTGCAGTTCTCTAATAGCTAGTGAAGCTGAACATCTTTTCATAAACCTGTTGGCCATCTGTATGTCTTCTTGGGAGAAGCATCTTTTCAGGTCCTCTGCCTATTTTTTAAATTGGACTGTTCGTTTGGTGTTGAGCTGAACGATTTCTTTATATATTTTGGATATTAACCTTTGTCAGACCTGTTGTTTGAAAATATCTTCTCCCTTTCGATCGGTTGCTTTTTGTTCTGTTGGCTGTTTCTTTTGCTGTGCCGAAGCTTTTTAGTTTGATAGAGTCCCATTCATTTATTTTTGCCTTTACTTCCCTTGCCTAGGGGTCAAATTAATAAAATCCTCTCTAAGACCAAGGTCCATAAGTTTAGTACCTGTGTTTTCTTCTATGTAATTTATTGTTTCAGGTCTTATATTTAGGCCTTTGATCCCAGTGTTGGAGAGATTGCAAAGAAAAAGGAACCCTCATTCACTTCCGGTGGGAATATAAACTGTCACTATGAAAAACAGTACGGAGGTTTCTAAAAAAATTAAGAACAGAGCTACCATATGACGCAGCAACCCCTCTCTGGGAATCCACCCGAAAAATTTGAAAACACTTATTTGCAGAGATATATGCAGCCCTAGGTTCACTACAGCATTATTCATGACGGCCAAGACATGGAAAGAAGCGAATTGTCCTTTGCTAGATAATTGGATAAGGAAGATGTGGTGCAGATATACAATGGGATGCTGCTCAGCCATAAGAGAAGACGAAACACTGCCATTTGTGACCACATGGATGGACCTTGAGAATATCACGCTAAGTGATATACATCAGACAGAAAAGGTTAAGAATGACATGATTTCATTCATATGTGGAATATAAAACCGAAAGCAACAAATGAACAAACAAGAAAAACAAACAAACAAAAACTCGTAGACACATACAACAGCATGGAGGTTGCCAGAGGGAAGGGTAAAGGGCAAAGGGGTCCCATACATGGTGACAGAAGATTTTATTTTGGGTGGTGGGCACACTGGAAACCTATATAATCATACACTAGAAACCTATATAATTTTATTAAACAATGTAACAGTAATAAATTTAATGTTAAAAATGACCAAATTGGACAAATTTGGGGGAGGGAAAGGAGACTGAGTTGGAAGTGAACTGCTTTTTCTCCCCCAGATTAATGAAATTACATTTCACTTAAACTCTTATCTGAAGTTTCCACACAGGCTTTGTGAATAAGGCAGATTGGACTTCCATCAGATTCAATGGCTTGAACCCCTGACAGTAATTTCCACTATTCAGAGATCAT
Source organism: Miniopterus schreibersii (assembly GCF_964146895.1). Classification (NCBI taxonomy): domain Eukaryota; kingdom Metazoa; phylum Chordata; class Mammalia; order Chiroptera; family Miniopteridae; genus Miniopterus; species Miniopterus schreibersii. The sequence continues at coordinate 157,988,937 of NC_138102.1, forward strand.
TCTGTGAAGGCACATTATCTGCTGCTCATCAGCAGAGCAAGGACCACTGCAGCCCTGCACACTGACATCTTCTAAAACAGGGCTTCAAGAATGCAACAAAAAGAATATGTTAGGAACAAATCTTTACTATTAAATGAATTTTGAACATTTTAACTATATTCTTACAGGATAAGTTCCAGCAACTAAAAATCCCTGTGCATTACGGTGTTAGCAGAAAACCCCTTAATTCAGAGCATTCTGAGTAGCGCCTGCTGGGATTCTGGCTTAGGCGCTTCCTTCCTTTGCTTGTTTATCCTCTGACCTGCTGATATGCACCTACTAAACTAGTGATAAGCCTGTGTTGGAGCTGACATATCAGTTACAGAAGTGATCATAATAAAAGCTTTATTTTAAAATATTTTATTGAATTTTAAAAATCTCACAAAGTTATAAAAAGTTGCAAATATAGTACAAAGATCATTTATTTTTCCAAAACTGTTGAAGAGTAAGTTGTTGACATAAGCCCCATTACCTATGACTACTGTAGTGTGTATTTCCTACAAATAATGACATTCTCCTACAAAACCGCAATGCGACCATAAATACAGCGGTGCCTCGGTTTCCCAAGGTCTCCGTTGACAAGCATTTCGGGTCACGAACGCCGCACACTCGGAAGGAAACGCCTCGGGTTTCGAACCCGCCTCGGGAGTGGAACATGCCACAGGCTTCCGCTGAGGGCAAGGTCCTGGGGCCCGGCTGTGGGCTGCGGATCCCTCGGTTTTCCAGCGTTTCAGAGCTCGGTCTCCCGGAGCGGATCACATTCGGAAACCGAGGCACCGCTGTATCAGGAAATTAACACTGATCCATTGCTGCCGTTCAATCCTCAGACCCTATTCAGGATCGGCCAGTTGTCACAATGAGGTCCTTCATAGCAAAATGACTCAACCCTGAATCTCCAGTTGCATTTGGCATGTATTTTAAGTTCCTTCACTCTGGGCCAGTTCCTCTGTTTTAACTTTCATGCCCTTTATACTTTTGAAGATGAAAGGTCAGATATACTATCTTTTACAGTGAGTTTATCTGATGTGCCTCAAGATTATATATGGATTATATATCTTTGACAACAAAATCATTACAGTGATATTATGTTTTTACTGCATCATGTATAAGGGCACACGGTTTTATTGGGTCCACTTGATGTTGTTCATTTAGATCACATTAAGATGGTGTCTGTCAGATTTCCCCACTTTAAAGTTACTTTTTCACCTGTTTCTTAATACCTATGTTTGTGTCTAGGTACTTTGAAACTATGGTTAAATAGTTCATTTCTAATTAAATTTTAAACTTATTCATTTATATCATTTCAATCTATTTATTAATCTATAACTGTCTGGACTCATGATTTCCAATTTTATTCAATGGGCTAAATTTGTTATAAGCATTATTTATTTTGATGTCAAATTGTCCTAGATTCTATCAATAGCCACCTCTTCACGCTGTGCTCCATGTCCTTTTGACACGTCTCCATCATTCTGTGAGCGCTTCCTTGATTTCTGGCACAAGATGTTTTAGACTTACCTTGTATTTTCTTTGCCACAGCTATGGAATACATTATTTTCCCAAGGTCCTTGGTCTGCTTAGTAGAGAATAATATTTAGAAGCCAAGATTTTGAAATATAAGTGTGCTCACTGCTATGAGATGTGTTGTTTCCAGGTCCTCTCAGCAGATAAATCTAGAGAATATATGTATGCATATATATTTGTGGGTATACATCTATCTATCCATCCATCCATCTATCTATCTACCTATCCATCTATCTACCTATCCATCTATCAATCATCTATCCATCCATCTATCCATTCATCTTCTATCTATCTATCTATCTATCTATCTATCTATCTATCTATCTATCTATCTATCTATCTATCATCTATCTATCTATCTATCTATCTATCTATCTATCATCATCTATCTATCTATCTATCTATCTATCTATCTATCTATCATCTATCTATCTATCTAATCTATCTACCTACTATCCACCCATCTATCTCCCTATCTATCCATCTATCTACCCATCTTGTGCATTTAGACAAATACTTCCAATCCAGTGATTTTTAACTGGTGTGCCACAGCATTTTTAAAGTATGCAATATCTGGCTATTTAGTTAGAGGCATTGATCTCTTTTCCCTTAAATTGTCAAATTTAAAAAAGAGAGAGAGAGAGAGCAGCCAGCAGAGCAATAGTCATTTGTTGTTAATGAATAAAATCTGTATCTAATTTTTTTGTCAGGTTGGCAAAACATATATTTTCTGGTGTGCTGCCGAATTTTAGTAATTAGTTTATGCGTGCCATGAGATGAAAAAATGTTGAAGATCACTGTTCCAAACAAATTCTACACCACAGGCCTTTTTCTATTATCTTGCTTTCAATATTTTTAACACCCTTTCTGAGCAATGAGGGACCTGATTCCATTATCGTTTACCTGTTCACTTTTTGGTCCGTCCGCTGTAGGTAACCCTCCCTGCCGCCTGCATGCATGCCCCCCTCATCCTGTGCCAAGCCAGGGTGTGCGGACACCCCCGCACCTCTTTGTTTCTGAAACCCCAAGCCGGGCTACTCCCAAGCGCAGACGTCTCCATCCTGCCTGGTGCCCAACTTGCTGTGGTGGGCCCCCCCCCTGCAAGCCTGCTTCACCTCTTTGGGATCCAGCATCCCACTCCCGGCTCCTACACCTCTATTGCCCCAGGACATCTACCTTGTTCTGACCCAACTAATGGCTTTAGGCTTGATCTGTTCAGGAAGGGAAGGCAACAGGAAGAGATATAATACCAAACTGTAAAGTGCAGAGAACATCTGCCTTGTACTATAGAAACTCCTTAACATTATTCCAAATTTCATTATTTCAAATTTAAACAGGTCATATTTGAGCCTGAACAAAGCAATGTAGATGCAGGTCATTGTGGAGAAAGGCATTTTTTCCAATGTGAACATGGTCACAAAGTGCCCTTAGTAAAATATTTGATGATCAAATACATACATATCCCTTCCAAGAAGGAGGCAGACGTTACACTGTTAAACCTTTCTTACTTTATATGAGAAAGGCTCTGCTAGGGCCTGAGGGCTGCCCACAACATTGTCCTCAATTATTCAAAAGCACTCTCTTTTAGACTGTTTTTTATCTTTGCCTGGTTTAGCAGCTAAGCTTAAAAAAAAAAAGTCTGTGGTTTCACTGGAATTTTGCTACTTATCTATTTGAGTAGAGGATAGTATTAAAGGCAGTCAGTTCTGTTAGGCAGACTCTTGTTTTTTTTCACTAGCTGTGTGACCTTGTGTGGCTAAATCTTTCCATGGCTCAAGCTCACTTATCTATAAAATACAGGTATCACATATCCACCTCTTAGGGTTCAGTGAGGTAATGCATGCAAACTATTTCATGTCTTAAGAGTAAGGAACCAATAATGTTATTTATTAACAGTAATATTATAATCACCACAATTCAAGTATTGATTAATCTGTTTTTACACTCTAACTAAGGAGCAACAAAAACATCAAAATTATTTCCCCTTGTTTATCACAATGAATAACTTCTCTTGTTCATTCTATCATCACTAAACTGGAGCCGCACTGGGGTGAAATGGAAAGAGGTTATTTGATGTGAATTATACACAAAAGTTTAGACATAATAATGAAGAACACTGCTTACAGTTAGAAGAGAAATTCAGAAGAGCACTGCACACTTAGTATTTTGATATGTTCTAGATCAAGGACTCACATGGCTTATTCCCAAGATATTTCAGCTAGATTTACCCAAACAGACATCCAAGGAGAATATCATGAGCTTACTTCAGCCCATGCCAGGCTATGCTGCTTCAGAATTTTTGGAATAGAGTTCCTATCAGGCAGGACAGGTATTCGACAATTAGGTAAAGTAAGTGACTCAAGGAAGCTAATTCACATGTGGATACACCAGTGTGGCACATTTCATCCACAAAGGCTAAGAGCAATTTAAAAATTTCTCAAGTTCTCACCGCTTTCTTTCACAGCATACCCACTCAGTGGGCAAGCTGTAATAGCTCTTTCCTAGAGAAACTTTAAAAAATTCATTTCCATAAAGCATAGAACAATTCATTACAGGAAAAGAAATCCACTTTTAACACAGAGTCCATCTTATGCCCATATGGTTTTCCTTTTCTTTAAGTTTCAGGATTCCACCCACCAGTAATCTTTGGAAAAAGCAAAGTATATATATATAATTTGTTACTTACTTTCTTTGATGTATGTAAAAGTTACAGGGTAAATTTAGAGCTGTGTTGCCCCCCTTGCAGTCTATAAGAAAATCTGATTGTGAGCAATTCCATGCAAAGCCTAGCATGCTCCCTCAGACGCCAAGGCTGCCTCTGACTTCCAGGGACCCTGAACACTGCTTCTATGCCAGGAGCAAAATTGGGGAAATAATATGGATTGCAGTTTCTGTGATGCCCACTCTCTTCTCAAGTTCCTAACCATCGTTGACAAAGATAATAATATATTGCAGAATCTAAATAAATATCAGTAATACCATTATTATTATCTGGATAGTATTATTTAGAAACTTTTAATGATTAAAAATTAAGTATAGTTTCTAAGACAATAACAGAAATAAGTAAGAAAAATGGAAACTCTACTAAACAAAATAAAGGAGAAGCATGCAGCAGTAATTGCATCTATCAATCATACTTTGAAAAATAATATTTCACTAACTTATATACTGAGGTAATAGAGCATGCTTGCCTGTCTGTGCGGGCTGGAGGGATTTCCCAGGACACGGGGCTTTCAGTGATAACATCAGAAGGTGCTAATATGATAGGCAAGCTGGGGTGGTGAGAGAGAGCACATAAAGAACTCGGCTTGGTGTGGAGGTGGGGGTAAGACCCTGTCAGGCACTCTTTCACCCCAGCCATGCAACCCAAAAAACATAACCTATTGGACATTCCAGGGTCTCTAAGACAGATTTGTTTCCCAGAATGAGTAGGTAGGAAGTGTGATTAATAGAATACCTACAACAGACATCACAGTAACTGTAAGTACTATAGTTTCTTAATATACAACCAGGGGTATTAATTAATCACCTTCAATTACCTGAAGGAACTGTGCCATTTGAGAATCCTTGGCGCCCGGGATACCATCCTCGGACCGCCCGCATGGGATATCTTTGCAATGGCTGATTTGTCTTGGAGGCATTGTGCTCCCTCAGGCAATCTCTGTGATTTCTACTGACCAGCAGGGTCTTCTTTAGGAAAACATGTCTTTTTTTCAGTCATCCTCTGGCACCCGTGCCTTTAGTAGAGAAAATCTTAAGATATCTGCTTTTTTTAAATTGATTTTATATATATGATATTTGCTTTTTCATTCATTCATTCATTCATTCATTCATTCATTCATTCATTCATCTATGTAACAGGCATTTATTAAGCATCTACTACGTGCCAGACCATGTGCACAGCGCTAAGGAGACAACCGTCCACTGCCTGAATCGCCTGCACAGCCGCTGGGTTCCGCCAGCGGGCTCAACCTACACGGCCCCAGAGGGCGACGGCGGCGGGGGGAACGCGGCGCGGCGGCCAAGGCCCGGGCGCCGCACAGCCTCCGCCCGGGCCCGTGCCCACACCTCTGTAAACGCACCTCCCATGCGCTCTGCGCTTAGACTGTGCCATCTGTTTCTGGTTGGGGCCTTGACAATTCCACAAATTAACGCTTTTCTATCCGGAGAGCTCTTTAGAGACCACCTCAAATGCCTCCAAGCACACACTCAGGTAGGATTCCTGCCTTTGAGAGCTGAGAGCAGCGCCGGAGAGGAATCTTAATCAAGGCACTCACCATTGTGAGGGCCGCACAAGACTGGCACGTGGGTCTCTGACAGTGTCTCACAGGGGGATGTGCAATAGTTAGGGAGGTGAGGGAAGATTCTTTCGGTAAAGTGATGGTTGAGCTGAATTAGGAAGAATGTGTGTGTGTTAGTAGGGCAGAGAGTGGAGAAGTCTTTCCAAATGGATTGAGCATTAGGTAGAAAGGTTTGGTGGAAAGGCTGGGCACGATGCCCCCCTGAAACTGAAAGGCAGCCGGGGGGCAGGCTTACAGAGGGTAGGGAAACCCAGCGCAGGGTTAAGCTCCGGAGGCATAAAAAATCTAGAGCACGCAGAATATAGACCAGTTAGCTGGGGCATCCAAAGTTACAATAAAAGTTTTGTTCTTCCAAAGTTTGCCATAAACCATGCCAGCGGTCGGGATATGCCAATTTGTATTTTAAAAGTTCGATCTGACTGCTGTACAAAGAATAAGCTTGAATATACAACCAAGACAGGGTTCTTCTAACATGGATTTCATGTAATGAATGAAGACAATAGTTTTTTTACCCAACACAGAGGGACAGTGGATTAGACTTTCTGAAGACTTTTTGTATCATTAAAACACATCCATTTTTGACATCTAGAGATGAAAGATGGCATGTTAACAGAGACGATGGTTTGTATGCCTGGAATTTTTTTCAGTTTGATTTGTATGAATATGACCTTGTGGAATGTTAACCTTAATAAAATTTCTACCATTTAAAAAAATAAAATAAGCTTGAGGGTTAAAGAATTAACAGGAGATATCCAGTAGTCTCCTATTGCATAGTCTTTAGTCCCTAATGCAGAGGTCCAGAAAGGAGATAATAGTCTGAAGGTGTGATGATGGTGGAGATGGAGGAACGTTGATAGTTTTGGGGATTTTTTTAGGAAGTAAAATAATAAGGACTTGACGAGGGATTCGTTCTGGGTGGTGAGGGAGAGGAAGGTATCAGTGCTGACATCTGGGATCAATGGCAATGCCAGACATTGAGATAAGGAACACATGGGGAGGGCCACACGGACATAGGTGGTGAGGGGAAGATGGGAAACTGGAATAGGTAGTTCAGTTTTAGGCATATTGAGCTTGAGGCGACTTTTAGAATCCGAGTGAAGTTGTCTGGTGTGCTGCCAGTTACGCATTTGTTATGCAGCACTTGTGGCCTGGTCCTTAATCAGAACATGACTCCTTTGAGGACACATTCCATGTTTTTCTCAGTCATAAGGGAGTGATCTAATAACTTTTCAAACAGTTGAAATTGTAGTTCTTGGTGACAAACAGAGTCAGCTTGTTCCAAAGGGAACTGTCAATAATTCTATTCTGTAAGGATGAGTGACAAACTCATCCCTCCTCTGGGCTCTGCATCCTAGCATTAGCTCAATTAATCTCTCATCCAGGATCCCTGAGGAAGAAAACTTCTTGTCACTCCAAAGGTAATGCACTGTCTGTTTCTGGAACTTACTTTCAACATTCATTAACCCTTCAGTGGCTTTCCAATGAAATCCAATAAAATATAAACTCTTTGTGATTTGGCCTTGCCTGTCCCCCAGGCCTCTCCACATCCACTCACCTTGCTCACTCCATGTCCTCATACTGACCAATTTCTAATTCCTTTTACAAGCTTGTTCCCATTTTGAGACCTTTGCACATGATTTTCCTCAATCATTTCTTGGCTATTTTCCACCCATCTTTCAGAGCCCAACTTAAAAGCCAAATTCTCAGAGATGTCGTCCCTGCCCTCTCCCCATCTAATTTTGCTCTTCCATCCATTCCTTATGGTCTTTCTTGTTCTCTTTTTTCTATCCAGGCACACATCAGACACAGTGATTGCATATTCATTTGTGTGCCTGTCTAGTTCCTCTCTTTCCAACTACATGATAGTCTCTGATAGAAGGGACCATGGTTAATATGCTTTTCAATAGTAAACCAGCAATTACACCCCATTTGTTCAACAAATGAATGAATGAATACATACATATCTAAAGTGCTGTCTCTGTACCAGGCACTGATTTAGACAGAAAGATGTATGAGATACGACCTCCCTGCTTGGTGCCCAGTGGAGAGAGAGAAACGCAGTGCGGCCTGAGCTTTGGAAGATATTTGTCTGAGCTGGTATTGAAGCAGACAGTAGCTACACACTAACTCGCCTCGTGAGTATGGGAAAGTCTCCACAGAAGGCAACGCTTAATTTGGGTCTTTAAAGATAAGCAGGAGTTCACTGGGAGCAGAAGGGGAGGAAGGCCTATAGACAGAGATTACATTTTGTGCAAAGGTTGAGAGGTGTGAAAGACCTTGATGCTTTTTGGGCAACACTGAAATGTCGGGCCTGTCTGAACAGAACATAGAAGGGGAGGGTTAGAGATAAGATTGGTCAGGAAGGTTGGAACAGACTGGAAAGTCCATGCTGTTTTGTTTAGACTTCATCCAACAGGGATGGCAAACCAGTGGAGATGTTTAAGCCAGGGAATGACGTGGTCAGGCTAATGTCTCGGTAAGATTATTCCGGCAGCAGACGTGTGTGTGTGTGTGTGTGTGTGTGTGTGTGTGTGTGTGTGTCGGGGGTGATGCCTGGAGTTAGAGAAGTGTTCTAGGCATCAGTGGCCCACATATGAGATGATGCGGGACACAGAGACAGGGGTTCTAAAGAAAGACAATGGAGGATGAGCTTTGAGGGCTCTCTAAAATTATCCTTTTGGGGACTCAGAATTTGGGTAAAATATATTCCTAAAGTGTTCCACTTTCATAAAAATAAACTCAAGAAATTTAGATCTCTTAGAATACAGCACAAGTGAACTATGCCTCATACAAAAGTGAGATGGGTAAGGTTCCTCGTGGATGGGGCCAGAGATGTCATGAAAAAGTGCTCTGAATGGGTTACGTGGGATAGTATAGCAAAGGGAACCATTTGTGCTGCGCTTCAAACCAAAGCCTCCTAATGAGCCTTCTCCCCTCATGGCATAGCCTTAGGTGAATATACTCTGAGGGGGAAAAATGTTCGGGTGACTAATATTTCCATATCCCTTCTTTCTCATTGTCACTACTGTTTATTTTGACATAAATGTATAGATTTTCACAGAAATCAATAGATGAATTTAGATGAGCAGACTGAGGCATTGGCAGGAAGCTGGGATGAAGCAGGAGAAAATATAAACCAAATAGTAGATTACATTCAGCCCAGATGAAGTGGGGAACCATGGAAAGAGGGCAGATCTGAGGGATGCCTACTCATCAAATTGACCAGTCTTTGAGTGAAATGAACACACATGAATTTGCGGAGACTGTTTGGATCAGTGTTTATTAGGTCTGTGTGAAGTCATTTCCTAATTGTCTTTAATGTATGCCCTCAGGCAACACCAAAGATGGAAGAAATTCCTTCCCAGTCCCAAGGGATGGTCCCTCCAGGATACTTACAGTCAAACAGCAGCCAGAAGACAAGACGGGAGAGTGTCATCCGCTAAACTAACTGTTCAGTGGCTTCTAAGAAAATACCACATACTTGCCAATGTGCTCCTTTTCCTTTTGCAATGTAAATTAGTGGGGGAAATATCCCAAGTCATAACAAGTAATTTGAAAAAGTTGGGGGAAGGGGATTATTCACATGCTTTAAATAGCAATTTGTTGATTTATTTCACTCTCAGGAGAAGAAACATTTCCATGAATAGTTTCCCTTCTTTCCAGAAAAGCCTGTATATATACTTCAAGTGTCTCAAGGACCTTATCTTGTACCCCAACACAAACATTGTATTAAAAATAGTTTCAAAAGTATTTTGTTAAAGTTGGTAGCACATAATCCTCGCCTAACATTTCTCATTTCTCTGCTGAAGTTTTAACTAAAATAGATACAAAATAACATATTAAGCCTGTTACTGGGAGTCTGACCTCAGAATCATGGCCTTCTGAATAATTTTAACCTGTGCCATATGTCCATTCCTTCAGCTAATTAATTATTGCTAGTAGTTTCTACACATGATTCTAGCACCGGCTCCCCTGAGCTGAATCATTTGACATGAACATCTTAGTCTTCCTCACTCATATCAGAGAATTTCTGTTATAGCCTCCATAGAATACATGGCCAACTTATCTTTTTCTTAAAGCCATACTCCTAGAGCTATACTAGTATTAAAAAAATTATAAATTATCTATCACACGAACAATCCAAGGGTATATACTGTACTTTCAAAAAATAAAACAAACAAAAAAACTCTAAGTCTTTGTAATCATTAACTTTAAGTTCAGAGGTTTTCATAATTTGGGGAGCCAGAGGTCCTTGTTCCTGGTATAGCATCATAATTAGGAACATGGGCTCCAGAATTTACTAGTTCTGTGCTATTGGGCAGATTATAACCTCTCAGTATTTTCCTCATCTGAAAAATGGGCATCATGATAGTACTTTCCTCATAGTATTGTTATGACTTACTGACTGGTGGTGGTTATGACAAAAGGAGCCAAGTGCCATCAATTGAAATATGGACAACAGGGATAAGAGGAGGGATGAAAGGAAGGTCATGACTAAGACATACTCAGCTTGAGCTGCCTGCCAATTCTATTCAACATGAGGACTATTCAGAGTGGATTTGAAAATAAGCCTAAGATTGCCTGGGTTTGGGAGTCCATTTTCCTGAATGGCCTATATTGAGTGACTCAGGAAACTTTGGACTATTAAAGGTAGATTTTAATATAACCTATTAATTTGACAGTTGAGGAAACAATTCTTTAGGTCACATGATAAGGTAACCTGTTACACTGGTGGCCCCCTGATGACCACATCTCTTGATAGTCCCACACTATTACAGCCCCTCCTCCCAATCGAAGATTCACTATAGTGAATAGAATTCAGCACAAGTGACACTGCATTACTTTCAAGACTAAGCCATGAGATGACTTGGCAGTTTCTGCTTTTAGGTTTTTGGAATCCTTAAGCCCCACTAAGAAGTCTATTCTGTAGGGGAGGCCACATGAAGAGGCCACATGGAAAGGGAGAGGCCCTGAGACATCGTGGAGAGAGAGAAAGTCCAGCTCACCCAGCGTCCTAATCCCAGGTGACCACCCCCACTGCCAGATGAATGCAACCCATGGGTGCTCATCCTCAAGACTGAGTTAACTGAGTCCAGCTAACCCACAGAACCCAGGATATCTGATTTTTCTTAAGCCACTGAGTTATAGAGTGGTAAGTTACATAGAGAAAACTAATCAAAACAATGGCAAAACCAGGACAAAAATCTTGGTTTTCTGAATGCAAGAACTAAGGTCTTCTAGGGCATGGAATTCATACTGTTAGCTTATACTCTTAACTTTCACAAAAGCTTAATAAAGAGTGCAGAGTGAGCCCAGCTGGGGTGGCTCAGTGGTTGAGCATAGACCCATGAACCAAGAGGTCACTGGTTCGACTCCTGGTCAGGGCACATGTGTGGGCTTCGGGCTCGATCCCCAGTAGGGGGCATGCAGGAGGCAGCTGGTAGATGTTTATCTCTCATTGATGTTCCTATCTTTGTATCCCTCTCCCTTCCTCTCTAAAATCAATAAAAACATATATTTTTTAAAAAAGAATGCAGAGTGAATAAATGCACTTCTTATCCCAGTGTGCTCAACTGCAAAATTTGTATAATAATTACCTTACTGACACATACTGTATTATCCTCAGATTAATGACAGTTATGTTACTTAACCATGAGACAGATACATCTATCCTTCCATTCGTCCATCCATTACCTATTACCTCTCTATCTATATCTTGCTACCAAAGAACCAGACTGCAATTCTGTATCAAACATATGTTTTACCTCATGGCTTTCAGAGCCACCAGGAATTACAGGAGAAGTGGAATAAAAAGCCAAACTTTAGTCTTTCTTATTACCTCAATTTTAAGTCTTCATGATTCTCATTAGGAAAATACCAATGGTGCAGTGTTTATGTTGACTGTCGAATGTCTAAAACTTATATTAAATGTTCACTGTCCATGGAACAGGATTGTGTGAGAAAATTTACTGTAACTTCAAGACAATGGTCATAATCTTCTGAAAATAAATGACTGTCCAAGTAAAAATGGAGTTTAGACAATACCAACATGCTATCTCTCAAGGAGGCGGTGTTTATCTGGCATGCATCTTTAAGGCTAATCATTTTTTTTCTTTTTATAATTATTTTTTATATTTTGGTGCCCAGTCCTGCATGTTTGTGGGTTTAATATTAGATACCATTGTAGAAAACCAGGAATCTTATTAATTTCTATATTAGAATTATATTTGTTTGGGAACTGCTCAGAAGTCTGTCTTGTGGCATCTGACAGCTTGACAGGGCTTGTTGCCATGGAAAACGTTTGTGATGCTATATAAATATATCCCTAGGTCATGAGTTGCCATGTATATTTTGGACATTGATGCTGAGAGGCAAATGACTGGCCATCTTTTTTAGGAAGGAAGAATAACATAGTAAACAAACAATAATAACAAATAATAAATACGTGTATCCAGTAAAGTGGTGTTCTGTTTTCTTAAGAGTCAGACTTATGTTCTGACAACCATTTTAGTTATAAAGGTTCATTTATTGAAAAGGCTTTTCCCCCCTTAAAATATTTTTATTACCAGTCATTTTGCAATATTAATGGTTCCACTATTAATAGACCGAGAGACAAGGGAGCTATTATTCTTGCGCTCTATCTGTTATTCCATTAAGTAAGGCTGCCAGCCTCTGGCTGCTCGCAGCGCTATAATGAACCATGTGCCCAAGCCACAGGGTATAGCCTAAGCAGAAGCTGTCCTCACATGTTGTTTTGGTGCATATTATGACTGGACAGGAAAAAAGCGCAACAACAAGACGCAAGGGGGAAACACTCAATTCAGGTGAGGAGATAAAGCAGTGGGTTTTTTTGGAATTGGCGGGAGGTGAAGAAGTGTCGGGGAAATGATGCCGAAAGTCCTGGGCGAACGTCTCTGCAATGTGTCCCCTTCCGTGACCGATGGCCTCTGGGAGAGCCCCGGGCACCGCAGCCTGACGCGCCCAGGCCCGGCCCGCCCTGTTCCCTCTGAGCGCTGTCACTGACTCGCCAGTGACGAGGCCGCCGGCTGCCGAGGGGCCGCCCTCGCTGCCGCCGCCGTGGCCTCCGCTGCTCTTCACGCCTCCCGTCAGTAAAGGATGTTACAAATGCCACCTTCTCATGCCGCAGCGGAGGGGGCGCCCCTCCCATCTGCGGGCATGCCATCTTGCCCTAGGCCAGAGCAAGCTCCAGGACCCTCGACGGCTGGTAGTCCAGTGTGAGATCTGCCACCATAATCTTCCTAAACACGAGTCTCCACGTTTGAAAATTATTGACTTTTTCAAATGAATTTATAGGAATTCAGTTGTTTCCCTGCTCGGCTCGTCCTGTGTCCCCCGAGTTACGCTGTGCTTGCTCGAGTGGGAATCCAGAAGGGACTCCATCTACCTGTCACCCCGGGCCTCATGCTTAGATCCGCCACACGAAGCAGTGTCATCTCACGTGCACAGAAAGAAAATGAAGGCTGAGAAAATAAAATCAGGCACTTATTTGATTTTTACCATTGCAGATTACATACTTTTGCAAACATCACCTCCTTCGACTCTCCCCTGAACGCTGCAAGGTGTGTAGGCAGGTGATATGTTAACCATTTTACAGATGAGGAAACGGAGACTTAGATTTAGGGATTCGCTCAAGCCACGCATCACGGACCTGGCAGAGGTTTGCTTCTCGCTAAGGAGCACCGCCTGGCTAACATGTGGGCAGAATTTGCTTTGGCGAGCTTTCTGCATCCCCAGCAAGGACACGTTTTCGTGAAGCCCTCAACCCAGGCTGCAGCCAGGAGAGGAACGGGCGGGTGGAGACCAGCTTCTCCGTGGCCTCCGGCCCCTTGCACCTGCTGTGGAGGTTGCTCCCTCTGGGTGAGAAGCCTGTTGCTTTTCTCTCTACATGTTTGGAGCTTTCTTTGCCATGGAAACTGAAAGGACAAAACTAGGAGAAATCGGATGTCTTCCAAACTAAGCAAAGCAAGTCATTTTCTTTTTAAACACTGCACCCCTGACTAATTTTTTCTCCAGTTTGCCCAGGTAAATCTGTCTGCGAGGAAAGGAGGCAAAAGTAACATTGGCTTGAATTGTCTGTCTCCATCCCCGAACCTACTGCACAGATACAAAAAGCTCTTGAAAAGATTTAAAAAGTGGCTCCACAGATACAAGTAAATTTAAGAAAAACGTTTTCAGTGTTTCCACTTTAACATTAATGTTCTTAAATTAAAACTTTTAATTTTTGAATTTAAAGTTGTACATTAATTTTTAGACATATTTTGTGATTTTAGGTAGTTTTGAGCATCCCCGGAGTCTTTGTGCATAGGAATGCTGCACAATTAAAATAAAACCTGAACGTTCATGTAATGAAGCACGTTGGGAATTCTACATCACATATAGGATGCCATCTTATAAGAGTCAGCTTCTTTTACTTTAAAAACACATATTAACAAAGTAACATCATTGATTAATCAGACTGTATTCCAAGCACTTTTCAATAAGTAATTGCCGTTATTCCAGAAAGTAATAGGACTGTTTCTAAATAACCTACTTTTTCTCCTTTCGGACATGTGGTAAGATTGTACTTCCCCACTCCTTTTAAGTTAGATAGAGCCATGTGACTTGCATTAACTCATGGAATCTAAGTAGAAGCAACATATGTCACTTTCAGACAGAAACATTTATTTAATTGCCGAAGCCACTTTTCCTCTCGCACAGCCGTCATGGAAGCATGCAAAGAGGGCCTCCAATACGCTGAGCCCTCGAGTGACCACCGCAAAGAACCATATCGGTTCCTGCAGCAGAGCAGAGCCTGTCCTGGCTGATACAGCATTTTACAGAGGAGAAAACAAAGACTAAGGGAAATAAAGTTATGTGTCCAAGTAAAAAATAAGTAGTTCTTCTAATTGAATTGGCAACTTCAATTAGTTAAAGCAACAGTGGTGTTGGATATTAAAATTAACAAAGACTAAATCTACTAATGTAAGCCATGTTACAGATTTTTTAAAATTGCTAATTATGGCTTTCTAAGTATTTGGAACAGTGAGGTCTCTGGGATACTTATGTCTAGCTTTTTTATTCAGACGATCAGTAGGTGACCCCCAAAGAGATCCTTATGAGAGATTGAGAAGGCAAGTATGAGCCAAGAAGACAGCCCCTTGAACACTCTGTGACTAGGTGAGACTTCTAACATAGTTGTAAAAAGCTTAGAAATTTTACTTGCCATTTACATTAATGCCCCTGGGTCCCTGTCTTCTGGACATGCTGATCTATCTTCAAGTGAAAATGTACTTGGCAAATGGGCTTTTGGTGGAAATATATTTCTGCAAGATTTCATGACTTGGCAGCCCAATTTCTTCTTTTATACCAAAGAGATTTTTTAAAAATGAATTTTATATCTTGGCCACTTCAAAGTCAGACAAATTTCACACTCAGTTTTCACTTTGTGTTAGCTCTTACTGGTGATATTTTAATATCCCTTGTTTAACTACTTTCTATGTCGTTTATTTTTTGTATTTTTGGCAGCCTGTGTCCTGTTTCCTTTAAGCTTTAACCAATGCCAATTACTTTATTTCTTTACCTGATGTTTTGCTCATTTCCTCCATAAGCATATCTTTCAGGGTTTATGAGAGATATATGATTTTTTTTATTCAAAATAGTGTTAGGAGCAATAGTACTCAAACTCCAGAGGAAACAGGAAACATTTTTTTAACATTCATTCTACTTTTAAGTGGCAGAATGGTCTTTCACAACTCACTTAAGCCTTTAATTCCTTAGCTCTCCCATCTTCTCAATATGAATGACTGCTATAGTCCTCATTTTAAACTCAAAGAATGTTTTGAAAAAAATGAAATTATGTTTCTAAAACTCTCTCAGTCTTGTAAAAAGAGCTAGATACATTTAAGACATATGAATCAGATCTGTATACATTTGAGACAACAGCATTTTAAAACAATGATGCTATAACCTTTGGAATGAGCTATGGTGTTCAGAGCTCAAAAGTCAGAGTTTCCAAGTGTCAAAGTAAAGCATAATTTGATACCACAAAGGACTTACCAGACTTACATCATTTCAGACATCATGTCTGAAAAAACAGATATTCTAATTCTTATACTCAGAACAAAACAAAAAAATGAACTTGATAAACTGAATTAGGTATCACACTATATGACATTTCGGGAAGTATTCTCAGTATTAATAAAAGTACCAAAAATTTCGTACAGTTCCTATGGGGGTGTTTATTACCTCACCTCATTTACTGGAATTCTCTCACAACCACCAAATGAGCTAGAAAATTTCCCTATCATCTTCATTTAACATGTTCAGAAAGTTGTAAATTAATCAATTAGTTCAAGGTTACAGAGCTAGTTATCAGCAAAGCTCAGATGTGAAGACAGTAAGTCTAATTCCAGAGTGCACATTTTAACCAATACTATAAAACCTTTTGTGAATATTGATGAAATTATTTTAGGACACTTATCGAAAGATTCCAGGTTAATAGACAAAACAGAAAGCAATATAGGAGATGCCCTACCTCGGAAATTTTATCAGTAACATCTCACCAGAGCAGAGGAAGGTAGAGGAACCTGAACTGGATCAGAGAGAAGAGCGGGAGAAGTATGTTGGGAAATCTCAGAACCACATCAAGCGATGCCTGTTTTCTTAAGACTTAAAGGATTTGGTCTCACAGAGACAAGGCTTAGGAACATTACAATTTAGTTAAAACCTTTTAAAAGCTGTCATGTGATAAAGGAAGGAGGCTGACTCTGGGTTGATCCAAAGACACTAATAAGAGCCCTTCAATAAAAGTTACAGGGTGGAGACCCGTTTGCAGTTCATCTGTCAGTCAACCATCACTCTATGAGCATCCTATTGTGCAAAACTTTCTGGAGTGCAGTTTGCAAACAGCACCAGAAGAAAACCTGGATCAGAAGTCTCTCTGATTTATTTTCAGTGAAAAATTGTGCACCTCTAGTGGTTGTTGGGGGAAAATTTTAAAGGGGTAAGAGCAATAGCGGCCGTTGGAAGAAGCCAGAACTTTAGAAATCTCTCAGGGAGGCTTCCACAGAACTTGAGCAGGTTGGGCAGCCTCAGCATGCATACATGGGAAAATCACTTCGTGAGTGTCGCTCCCGCTAACTCAAGTAGCATTACTTGAAGTGCTCTCTTTACAAGTGCATGAGGAAGGTTAATCAATTATTTTAAAACAAGAAAGCCCATGTCAGGCTTCTATCAGATTTACTGATAAAAGCCATAAAAATACAGGCATAAAAATACTTTGGAGATTATACATACAGTTAACCCTTAAACACCATGGAGGTTAGGGGTGATGACCCCCAGGTAGTTAAAAATCCACATGTAACTTTTGACTCCTCCAGAGCTTAACTGCTAAGAGTCTACTGTTGACTAGAAGCATTACCAATAACATAAGCATTCGGTTAACATATATTTTGTATGTTATATGTATTATATACTGTATTCTTACAATAAAGTAAGGTAGGGGAAAGAAAATGTTATTAAGTGTATCATAAGAAAGAGAAAATACATTTACAGTACTGTTCGGATTTATTGGAAAAAATTCTGTGTAAGTAGACCAATGTAATCCAAATCCATGTTTTTCAGGGGCCATATATATATATTTACCCCCAAATCATCTAATCACCTGGAAGCTGAAAGTCCTTTCACTGGAAAACCGTGCAGTCAGGGATTCTGTGTTCATTACTGACTTCTCAACACCTATCACAGAAGCTCACACAATAAACAGTTGTTGCGTGAATCTCGGCAAATGCAATAGGTAGTCATTCCCAGGAATTGTATAAAAATGATGATCAGGAGTGGACTGAGATTGCTTAAGTCACAGGACTTCTGAAAATATGTTAAATCTTTCCTGTTGCTTTATGATTTGACTCCAAAGACTCGGGTTCAGAACTTAAGAAAACTGGAGGTAAGTCGTCTAGACAGTTTTGCTTAAAACAGTAGAGCAGCTCATTTGTTCCAAGAAAAGAGCCTTTCTTTTACAGTTAGACCTGTGCTCCGTTGTATTTTCAGAAAGCCTCATTTTCATAAAAAGAATTTGGTATGCAATGCAACTCAGACAGGGTATGGCAATACTGGTGAGCAGACTTCTGGATTTAACGGCTTTGTTAAAAATTAAGACCACAAAACCAGACAGCCCGCAGGATACCACTGAGAAAATTTTCATTATGTTTAAACAATTGAACGTCAATGCTAATAACTGACTCCTGCTAGATTCCACTCTTTCTCAACAAAAAGGAAACCATTTATTCACACTACAATGTTTCCTTCATGTGAAACACTCTACGCTGTATTAATGTGTTGCAGATGATGCTGTGAAGGAAGGTTTCTGACCCTGGAACAACTACTGAACAACTTGGGCGCTGGTTACCCCGCCTTTATTCTGTTCCTTCCCTGGAACTCCTGATGTCTTCCTAAGCACTCCATAAAGTTTGTGTTCACACCAATATACTCAAACCAAGAGCAATGAAGGGAAGTGAATGGCTGCAGGTGACGGCATCACTGCCATTGGCGCGACTGGCCTCCAGTCAGAAAGTTCTGTTCTTATTTTCTCTCTTCCACGTGACTTATGAATGTGCTACGTTCTAGAAAACGAAACAGTATATGTCTCATTCATATGAAAGCAGTGTAACTATAAATGAGATTATTGTTTAACTTGCATTATTTCAGTTTTAAATGTTGTAAGTTGAAAAAAATGCTAAAAAAGAAAAAGAAAAAAACACAAAAAAACAGAGTATTAAATAGTGTCAAGTACACAGGTTGATTGCAAACTTTTTCGTAGTTCTATATTTAACCACTAAGTGGTAAAAAACTAAAAGAAAAATTCAAGGGAAGCAGCTAGACCAACTTAGACTCGGTCAGGTTAGACTCCTGTATTGTGGAAAGCAGAGTACCCACGTGAAACCCCAAGACTCCCCGCTCCCTTTCTTTGAGGCTAAATGGATTAATCATCAGTCAACAAGTAATTATGGAATCATCTACCTGACACCTAGGTGCACAGCACTGTTCCAGATCTAGGCAAGCCATGCCGAGATAAATCACTTCATCTGCCTTAACATGAACCCCCCCCGGCTCTAAAAATGTAATTTTACAAAATACATAAAACCAAATCAGTGATTGATTTTCATGCATGTGAATTTGAAAGCTTTGATTGAAAATGTTCTAAACATTTCTCATCTTTCTTCCTACCCATAACAGTAAAACTGAAAATAAGCACTTACACAACCTGGCCAAATATTTGGATCAGGAATGAATCCGTAACCAGCAATATCCTAAAATGTGTTTTAGTTATTCTGTGTGCTCCTTAAATAGTTAAACCGTCAGCCTGGGACTTTGTATATATTCCTCATTAGGTTGCTTCAAACACCCCAGGGTAGGTATATCTGCATTTTAAAATTTTGTATTTTTCCATGGTTTATATACCCCATAAAACGCCTTGAGAACTTTATGAGGGATGTTACATTAATATGTGTTATTATAAATATGATTTAAATAACTAAAGCATTACAGAGTGATTACTGCTCAATAAGGCAGCGTGCATAAAAGGGTTATCTCCACACTGTGCTTAGGTTTCTACAATATAATATAATGAATTGTTCAATATAGTTTGCATGCTATTTGTCTCCGTTTCTTCCTAGGCTCGAGGGAAGCTGATGTGCAATCCTCTAACAAGGCGATCATAAATTGCAGAACAATAAACAGCCCTTGAGATTTTTAGATAGTATGTGGTTAGTATGCAATCCATCTTGGGAAACTTGATTTAATACCTCAAAGGAACATCTCTGACAACGCTCAACATTGTTTTAAACTGCTGCTAAATCAATTAGTGCACTGGAGAATCCTAATGTCTCTGCCTCTTTCACAGCCCATCCCAAGAACTCTGGCTGCTTATTTTGTAAAGCAGAAGATTTAGGGAGCCACTGCATGGATGCGCTTGGTTTCCCTGGAAATCATTAAAGATAATCCTGCATGAAAGGAGGGATGAACCAGCCTCCCTAAATCATCAAGATCAATGAAGGCTTCATCTTCTAAACTCTCCTCAATTTTTCTGAATTACCCTTCTTGTAGCCAAAAGGATACATTTAGGTAAAAGGTAACTATTATTCTAAAGTCAAGGCTTTCAGGTTTAGTCCCCCCGCCCCCCACAAAAGATTATTTTTTTGCTTTAATATACACATTTCCTTTGGTGTATATATCTTGCAACAATATTTGTATTATATTGGAAGACCTCAATCATATTAGATAGATATTATCCAATCCTCACACATTCATTAACTTTTAAAGTAGAAACAACAGTTAAAAACCAATGATAAACAAAACCTTCCCAGTGGAAAAAGAGATAGTGTCAATTTCTCAGTTTATGATAGATTATTCAATCTTTTTTCTTAACTACACTAAACATAATAATTAACGTAACAATTGCAATGAAGGGAGGGGATTATGACCTCCCCTTAACATTTATGGTGCTTCTTCCTTTGCTTAAATGGTGTCCTTTTATTTTTGCACATTAATTTATTGAAGACAGTTCTCAGGCAGTCCCTTGTCTTTCTTTCCATCTTTTGTTATGGTGCAATTCTCTGGCTTTTTCAATACCTCACAGACCCGCTGGTTCCTGTTCCCTGCAGGGAGTAATCACAGCCTGTGCTGAGAGGAGAGCCTCAGCCTACCCCTCAATCACACCAGCGCTTTCCTTCGAAGGCAAGTCCACTCCATTTATGCAACAGGACTAATTGATGAAGAAATAAAGCAGAATGAAACAAAGCGGTGAATCAGTCCAATGAAAAGATACTTCTTTTCCCTTTAACAATTCTAAGTACCTGTTTTACCTGCTCTTTAAATAACTCAGCAGCCTGTTCTGGTGATGTGTAAACACAAGGTTAGTTTCCTCTGGCAAAGGAAAAATTTCAACATTTTATGTCTCTATTATTTCCTTCATAGATGCATAGGGTATGACTTTCTGGAAGCCATCTAAACTTAATATTAACTCACATATATAATGGGAATCCTTACCCTATTACCTCCCCTACGGCATGGGACGCCAAGGGGGAAAGCCTTTTTGCTCCCCTCTCCAAATAATTGAACGAGTACTTAAATAGCCTGATTCATAATTTAGGGTCAGGGTAAAGCTCATTTCTAACCCCTGAGAGCTATAGATGTTGTTATATTTCACTTTCTTTATAATGTTATTTCTAGACAAAGTGAGAAATAACTAAATATTTCTAAATTACATTTCTCACTTTGTTCTATAGCTCCTTTCGGGGATCATTAGTATCTTTGAACAATATATTACAGTGTAAGTGACAATAATTTCTCATGCATTTTTAAAATTTATTACTCTCATATGTATATTTGTTTGGACTCACTACAATGCTATAATATAGTTTGGCAGATATTAACCTCGTTTTATGTAAGTAAAAATAGAGGCAAGAGGTGGAAAAGCTGCCAATGGAATGGGGGAAAGTCAATGCCAAAATCAGGCCATTTAAATATTTTAATAACTTTTGTAGTGTTTTGATTGGAAAAGAGGCTTATAGTAAAAATTAAGGGAATGTTTTGGTATTAGGTGTCCCTTAAAAATTACCCAAGAGTTCGTTCTCACACTTTCTCTCTTTGTCCTCTTAGGTATCAATGAAACTTTACTACGTATCGGGCTTGCCAAATGCAGCTGTATTTAGGTTAGCAATCCTTAATAATAGAAGCGATTCTGATCACAGAACTGGTTTCAATAAATCCTATTCCCATGTTATCTTTCATGGAACCTAAATGACATCCTCCTTGCAGTTAAGCCTTTCAGTGATTTTGAAATCTAACAAGACTTGCCACACAGCAGGGGCTCAACAGTTAGAACCCGTTTCATTGATTATTACAGAAACCACTGTTGTTCAAAACAGGAACTCCCAAGATATAAGGGGGAAAAATGACACGGTAGAGCTTCCTTCTTGTAATTTCCTTTCTGTAGAGATCCTATTTAAGGGTCTTTTCTACAATTTTACCCTTTCACCCTCCTCAGATGTATCCCTGTACCTCCTCAGCCTGACCACATTGTTAGGTAATCAGAGGCTTATGGCTCAGTTTGGAGGTTATTCTGGCCCACTGCTATTACTATTTCCTGAAGCTTTGGTATGCCATTATGACCCTTTCTTTTCTTGTTCTTGCCTTTATCGGGAAGTGAAAACATAGAGGTGTTAAACTGAAATCAGTTTGGTTTGTGAATTTCGAAAGAGCCTCCCCCAAAAGAGCGGCTGAACGATGTATTCCCTTCACTGGAGTAATCCAAACTCTGTATTACATTAACACAGCCAGTCAGTAGTTAGGTTTTCATGTGCTCGTATCTTTAAAAATGTTTTACATCTATTCACCTCCAAGTTGCTGTTATTAATAAAACAAACATTTCTTGGCCACGCTGTGTTAGTTGCTGTAATAGAAATAAAAAGTGGAGACAACACAGAACGCTCTAATACAAGGTAGGTTATTATATTAAGTGTTGTAAAAGATAGTAGCTCTGCCAAGGGGGTAGGGAGAATTAATCTCTGGGGGAATCTAGGAAATCTCTACAGGAAAGGTAGCTTTTGAGCTTGGTGTTAGAGGACGGTGTTAGTTTGTAGAGAGATTGAAATACTAAGCTAAGCCATTGATTTTATTCTGTAAGAGAAAAGAGCCTTCTCATTTTTAAAGCTAGAGAGTAACAGGATCCAAAAACTTGGTACATAATTTTAGGTTATTTTTAAATTTTTCTCTATTTTTTTGTAATCCTCACCCAAGGATAGGCTTTTTATAGATTTGAGAGAGAGAAAGGGAGAGAAAGAGAGAGAGAAACATCGATGTGAGAGAGAATCATCAGTTCCTTATGTACCCCACCAAGGACCGAACCCGCAACCTGGGTATGTGTCCTAACCGGGAATCAAACCCGTGACCCTTCAGTGCCGAAACGTTGCTCCAACCAACTGAGCCACACTGGTCAGGGGCTCTCTATTCTTAAACTTACTCCAACCATTTGATATTTAGATTATGATCTGTATTATTCTATAACAGAAAATTTCTGATGCCTTTACTTATCTCGCAAGTAAAACATAAGAATTTGAAAATAAGTAACCTAATGATGATTTAATTAAGCAATGTCATCAAAAGCATTTAAAATTAGTTCCACTTACTAAAAAATTGACCTTAAGAAACAATTTGAAGATAATAAATATGTTGAACTTAAGACTCCTAGTCGTCTTCATCAAACCCTGACCAGAGACCCTTCACTAATTCAATGCCTTTCCCCGGCACTTGTTACTCTTCCTAAGATGTTACCATACTAATTACTTTATTCTTACCCTAGATGTTTCTTGAATACATACTGGGTTCCAAGTACTGTGACAAGTATGGAAGATAGAACGTCAAATGTGCTTAACTCATCTTCAGTGATCATACTTTTTAATGAGATATTTCAAAATCAAAATTCTTAAAGGCAAGAAACATGTCTTATAACACCTGTATACCCCAGATAGTTATGAGTTCTGGCAAGTTACCTAACTTCTCTGGGTCTCATGTTGATTTTTGTATAGGGCTACTTTGAGGTTTAAATGAGTTACTGTATCTAAAACTCACTATAAATGCTCAAATGTCATGTCATATTTATTGTACAAAGTAGGTATTCTATTGAAATTTGGTGAATGAATATCTAATTTAACCGGGGCCTCTCTCCCTTGCACCTTGCAGGTTGAGAACTGACATATTAAACAAACCCATTTTATAATGAAAAGCAACTTGATAATCTCACATTTCACTAACACTAAAATGCAGAAATGTGGAGTCACTGCAGAAGTTCACTTGGCTTAAAAGTAGTTACGGTGTCTTCAGGAAGTTGTACTCTGTGGCCTTATCTCCACACATCACTTCTAAACTCCAGCAAGAAAATAATATGGGTAACATTACGGCAAAAGTGACCATCTCTTCTGTTCCTTAGCTGATTTTCTAGACTTCTACTTGCAGCGGGGATTTGATGCCATACGGAGATATGCTTCCTTGCTGTCAGGATACGGACCTGTGGCGTTGTACAAAACTCCCTTTTCCTCATTAAAGGCACACAAAAGTCTAAAAATAAATCTCCTGCTCTTTCCTCCTCCAGGTTTCAGCAAACCTCTGAGGACAGCTGCCAGGCGGCCTGCTCAGGTGATGGAAGTGAAGCTCAAGTGTTCACAGGACAAAGCAGGAAGGCAGAAACCCATGCTTACAGGACTGGAATGGAAGTCAGGGGGAGGTCCAGAACTCATTAGTAAGATTTTTATTTTAATACTTTGGAGGGCCTTCCACCTCTAAGCTCGAAGAGTGGTCGTATAGCTGGTCACAGTCAACTGGGCTGTTGCTTTCATATAAGGATTTGGAATAGCAGCAAATGGTGAGGATTGGCAAGTCTTGACCTTCCTTGCAGCTCAGCATCTGTGCAAAAAGTGTGACTCCTTGGAAGAGTGGTCTCCTTTACCGTTTTTATTTCATAGGCATTAAAATTCTTGCCCCCAAATACCTCCTCACTTGTCTTGCCATGATGCCTAAAATCTCCATGGTACTAAATCAATCAATCAATCATCAATCAATCAATAAATAAAATCTCCATGGTACTTATTCTACTATTGTAATGGATAGGTTATCTGGAAAAGCATTAGATAAAACCATTTAGAACCACTCAATTTTTTTTAAATATATCTTTATTGATTTCAGAGAGAGAAAGGGAGAGGGAGAGAGAGATAGAAATATCAATGATGAGAGAGTCATTGATCGGCTGCCTCCGGCACTCCCCCGACTGCGGAGGGAGGCCACAGCCCAGGCATGTGCCCTGACCGGGAATCAAACCGCAGTCTCAGGGATCCTAGGCCAATGCTCAACCGCTGAGCCACATCTGGCTGGGCAAGAACCACTCAAATTTTAAATCCAGTTATCAGTTTACTTTTGTTTTTCAGTAGGGTTCTAAGGGATTGAGACTCGAAAGGAGAAGCTTTGGTGGGGGACACACCCCTTGAGGAAGATAAGAGCATCTTGGTCACTGGGCTGCCCAGGAAGAGCACTCCAATGGTGGTCACTAAGAGGGTGGTGTGTGTTCAGAAAGTCCTGGAGGGTGCTGGAGATCCACTTTATCACTTCACCAAATTGCCCAGATTATTGAGCGAAATGATGGTGGAGCTGTAATTGTTCCAGGACTATAGCTTGGAGCATTTAATGAACAGCAAATGAATAGTGGGATTCTTAATTTCATGGAACAGCTCATGCTCTGCTGCTACTCAGATAAAAAGATTAAATTCCAAAACTGAAATATTGATATCTATCTTTTAAAATGATATCCAATTAAGATTATCTTTTGTTTTTTCCCCATTTTCCCCCCTATGACCTAAGGAATATTCTAGAAAAAAGACAACTCTTATCTTCAACTTAAACCCAAGCCTTCAAAAGGCTTGATTTCTTTTTATTAAAAAATATCAGAATATTCTACAAGTGGTGAGATTTTATTAAGAAAAATTTTGCCTCCATTTTCACTAGGATCTGGAAGACTTGATAACAGCAAATGTTGTTACTGCAGAAGAAATTCATAGCTTAACTTCGGAAAGTACAAAATTACCATCCTTTTGGACCAAGCTTTATCGAATGAACTGAGCTGCAGGCTGACTTGAGAGTAATATTTATCTGAGGCTAGATTTTTACAGGAGAGTCTACAGACATTGTGAGTTAAATCAAATAATTTATCTACATGTACTCTGAATAGTCTATTTGCAATAGTTCCAAAATATTTTTTTCTGTACTCTTCTTTTCCCTTTAAAAATCCATACAGTCATGATCTGAAGAAATATAAAGACAGACATAGATATAGGTAATTTTCCCTACATATATACATTTCACCCCCAAAATGCCTATAGCTTGATCGGATTTTACTGGCACTGGCAGAAGACGGAGATCCCTGGACAGATGTGGAATATTTTCAATGTTTTGTTAAATTTTAAATATGTCTGTGCTTTCACCCTTTCTTTCAGACTGTTTGATCTTTCAACTGTATCAAACATCTTGTTAGATTTAAGATTTTAGAAAGCGCTTTTTCCTCTTTCATTTTTAAACTAACATGAATCCATTTATTTGAGAGAATTTTATTGAACACAGAAGTTGAAAAGAATACTTATAAAACAGCACAATGAAATAAGAGCAGGGACATTAAATTGCTAACTTTATTGATTGACTATATAAGGCATTCCAAGCTCACTCAGAGAGGAGAACTGAGGAGCTAAGTTCATCGCAGGCCAATTAAAAAGAAATTTCACGCAATGTGAACTCGGCTTTCAACATAGACTTAAAGGGCTTCTGCAATCATGAGGTGCAGCTTGCACTAACTGTATAAAGGACAGAAGTATATGTATCTGTAAAGGTAAGAAAAATGCAATACTTTTAAATAAAGTATGATAGAATTCATTTAGAATTTCCTATTCCAGGTCTCAAAAAAGAATTATAGTTTTTACAAACATAAAATACAGGTATCTATATTCACCATTTTATAGACTCCTGCATAAAGACATATGGCAATTTCTTTTATTAATTTTTTTTTTTTTAATATATCTTTATTGATTTCAGAGAGAGGAAAGGAGAGGGAGAGAGAGAGATAGAAACATCAATGACGAGAGAGTCATTGATCGAGCCCACAACCCGGGCACGTGCCCTGACCGGGAATCGAACCCCGATCACCTGGATCCTAGGTCAACTCTCAACCGCTGAGCCACGCCCGGCCGGGCTCTTTTATTAATTTTTAAAATGATTGTTCAGTTTCCTTGTTTGTAAGAAAGAAGTTGATAACAGATTTGCAAAAACAAACAAACAAAAAACCCCATATACAAAACAACCAACCTACCAAGTTCTTCCACACTAACACGGAACTATAGGCACAGAAGGATTCTACCCACACAGGGTATATAAATAAAGGATTCTCAGATTCTCTCTCTTGATAACAAGCTTGAAGTATTGTTGCAAAGACATGTCCATGAAACACTGAGATAGCCTATTCAAGGGTTAAATTAAGGACGGAGCGCCTGCATGGGGTGGAAACTGTGCATTCCAACAATAAGCATCCTACTATAGTTCATCCTCCTTTGTTTTGACTTTATATCATGACATACAGCTAGCTGTTGCATATTTCTCTGGGTTTTTTCTTCACCCTGTAGCCTTTCTCTCTGTCCGTATTTGGGGGCTGACACTCTCCCTCCTCCTTTCTGCCTCCTGGTTCGGGGGGTATCTGCAGATGCAGCCACTCCGTTCTCTCTGTGAACATCCCCTGATAGGCAGGTGCAGAGACTGATCGCGGCTCTGTGACAGGGCTGGCAGTGGGCGCCAGTTGTGAAGAAGAATAACAACTGGCAGCCGTTCTGATTGGTGCTGGCACCGATGCTTCCTCATGAGATCCAAATGCCTTGAGAACCAAATGTTCCTGGGACTCGAGCTTTCTGCAGCCAACAAAGCTGAGGTCAAAAAGCTAATTGGCTACTTGAAACTTTACTTAGATATCTTCAAGAGAAACAAAAAGGGTTGTTTCTGTTAATTCACAGTATGCATATACCAGGAGCGATGGCTAAACAGATAGGTGATAAAAAGCCAAATGCTTCTGTGAAAGAGCTTTTCTTTCAAGGTGAGGTGAGGAAAGGTATTTGAAATAACAATGGAAAGTACACCTTCCACATAAACCCACACCAAACGTATTTCTCATACCCACAATGTAATTTATGTCTTTGATGATACAAAATCTTCCCCACTGTAATTGTTCAATGCTAAATGGGTGTAGAAAAAGAAAAAGAGAAAAGAAAGAAGAAAAGAAGGAAGGAAGGAAGGAAGGAAGGAAGGAAGGAAGGAAGGAAGGAAGGAAGGAAGGAAGGAAGGAAGGAAGGAAGGAAGGAAGGAAGGAAGAAAGGGCTCTTTTCAGTGGATTGTTTGCTGGGATTCAAATAGAATCGTAACCCCACACCAATAAAACTCCGTGTCCTAACCCTTCTATACCACTGCCTACGTGAAACATCAGTATTCTCTCTCCTTTGCCCCTCACTCAAATGCCAGAGCCACCGTGGGGCAAGGCACAAAGAGTGAAACAGTGCTGTGGCATTCTGATTAGACTCTAACAAAAACATTTTCCCAAACACTCTTTCACTAGTAGACAGTTCAGTAAGAGAGGGAACTGGGAAGGCAGAACCTCCTGGACACTGTCATTAATGAACACCCAGTTGACACTGACCTCCGTGTAATGCTATTCTGGACGCATACAGAGCAGTTCACAGACCCACTCCCTGCTGCTCTTTAAAGTTTACAATTGAAAACAGATGACAATAGGCTGAGAAAACTGATAATAAGCCACTGTAAGATTATATGCTGAAATTAAATCATAAAGCAAACAGAAAGGAAAAAAATTAAGAGTTATAATGTACAATAGATTTGGATTTAAAGAGTTACTCTAATGCCATTCATTGAGAAGGCTTTTCATTTTTATTTAATGAGAGAAAAGTCATATCATAGAGGTGTGATTGAAGAGATCTTTATGTAAAGAAATCAGATGAGTGATGTTGGCCAACTAGGGGAAGGCCAGTGCACCAGATGTGGGGATCACAGGCTCACAATGTCAAGCATTGTACAGGGGCCAGGGGACAAACCGATGCTGGCCAAATGGAGGGTATGGCCTACAGCCCAGGGAGAGAACACAGACTACAGCTAGATGCCACTTGATACAAAATTAAAACTCAATTTTGTTTGCTCCAGAACTTTTCTATACTGTCACATGAATGAATACGTCCACAGCATACGATGATTTTCCACCTTGAAACTAGGCAACTGTCTGGTGCCGATTTGCCATGCTGCCTCGAGGTGGCATAGGTAAGGGAGAAAAGTGGGCCTGGGGGGTGCTCTGAACTGAATTTGCCCACTTTCTCTGATGGTGCTCCAGTGATAGACTGGACTCTGAGGAGAGAAATAACTGGAGAAGGAAAGAACAGAAAAAACACAAGAGGAAAGAAGGAGAACATTTATCCATTTTGTTTCTTTTCCCACTTTTATTATTAGCGTTAATTGTGGTTCCCATTAATGCTTTGTTTCTGTGTACAAATATAAGAAAGTATTTCATGAACTCACTTCTATTTTCAGTGTTACATATTTGAGCTAATGTGAATCTTTTTAAAAGGGACTCCTCTTTCCCAGGTAACCTGACCTGCTAACCAACCATCATGGATATTATCCAGCCTATTTTAAGATAGTTCAATTTGAACAGCAGTGTAGCACTCTAGAAAAAACAAATCCAAGTGCATAATTGTGGGAAGCTACTTGTCTTATTCAAAGTGCCCTGGGCCCTTTCATAGCACAGTGTCATTGTTTGGAAAATTGCTAAGTTTTTAAGCATGAAATCTTATAAATGCAGAGGTGGTTTAGATAAAGACTTGGTAAAGGGACTCTGAACAAAGTTTATAGGAATTGCCACTGCTTCGCCTGGGAAAGAGAAAATAAACTACAAAGGGCCAGCCTGTATCAATGGAGAAAACGTGAATGATTTATAATGTAAACGTTTCATTTAGACTAAAGGGAGAACTCTTAAAGTAGGAATGTACCACTGAGGAAATTAGAAGTTGTAACAAAGGTAATCTTTAAAACTGGGATGGACAAACTTAGCTAATGCAAAAATTCACCTGTCTGGGGAGGCAAGAGCTTGATTCACACCACCTCTTCCAAGTCAGTCGTCATTTGACACTACTTCTTGCCTAACGCATGTGTCAAATGACATGGAAATGTTATCCATGGAAGTGGGGTTCTAGGCGTATTGCTGAAATAAGAACTTCCAGAGCGCCCCATGGGAGGGTGAGGTACTGCAGAAAGTTTTATTTCTGTGGAATCAAGCCCCTGAGTTTCCAAGGTCCTATTTCCCTTTGTCCCCCCAATGATGAAGTATAGCTGTGGTTTCAGCAGAGCTAGAATCAAAGTCAATGTCTAGAATTTTTGCTCCATATTGGAGCAGTATACAGTCCAACATCAGGCTAGCTTAGTTGGTCTTCCCAGTTGCAGTCCATCAGTCCATTGTATGTGGATTCTGCAGGGCCACATGGCCATGGAGGAAACACAAGCAGGAGCAAAGCCAAAGGAACCAGAGGGGCAAGAGCCAAGAGAGCGAGCTCCTTTGTTTGGGGGATTATGTATTCCCCAAATTTTCACAGGCTTGAAATGGCCCTGCCTACTTTATCCAATCCATGGTTCCCCAGGCTTGACTGACAGGCACTTACCCTGTGTTACCCCGACTCATTGTACATGTGCCCATCTTCCCCTTTGTTGGACCTCTTCCCCCAGTGACCTGCAGCTAATGGGCTGATGGCTCCCTGGAAAGTGTGAAATTGCAGCTTCCTGGTGAAGCTGCCCAAATGGCCATGCTTATAATGTCTGGCCTCCCTTTTTCTCCTTTCCTATTATTAATAACTAGCTAATTGCAATGATATCAGAAAGATGAAGTGTTGTTGTAAATCTTTATTAGTGAACTCACATGTATTGTTATAAAGAACCAGGAAGGTGAATAAGTCACCTCCTTTTGACTCAAATCTGATATTATCTCTTATCTCCTACCACAAATTCAGATTTATTTCTTTTTATCAGAATTTGCTTGAGAAAATTCAAGCATAAAAGAGAAGTGTACGTTCGGTTCACTAACTCATATATTTTCTCATTATTGTGCTTCTTTCAGTTGGTTACTAGAGGTTTTCTTATCAATATAAACAGGACCTTTTTTTTTTTTTTCCAATTTAAGATTCCCATTTTCATAGCATCATTACTGACACTGACAGCTGCCTAACAGCCATGTGAAATATATAATTGCCTAAGGAAGAACTTCCCATGACTGTTTCTTTCTCTTTTATATTAAAAAGAAGTTAGACAGGCTTGCTAAGCCCAAGGCTTATGAACTTTATGTCAGTTCAGGAATTCTTTTTATTTTCCAGATATTGTATTCATATATTTTTCTACAGATATCAAATTATTTTCTCTGAAATAAGTTTAGCAATATATTTCTCCCCTGCTTTGATGTAGATTGCCTTTTGCTGTTCTAGGTCTTTCTCTATAGCACCTCTTGCAGGTCCAAAGAGACAGATAATTCATGCCCTTACTTACTAGGCCGCTAGCAATAGTATAAACCTCAACCCAAATTTCAAATATTATCTAATGTTCTCTAAAGTTTGAGTTTGAATTTAATGTAGGGTTTTAATTATTACCAAAAAAAAAAAAAGATGAATTGCAGCACCAACATTTTTTTTCTGTTGATTCTTTTTTCACTGTTTTGTTCCTAAAGAATCATCCCTCAAGGCATACCCCCAACGGCAATAACATTCCTTCACTTCCCCTCTCTGCACCCTTTATAATCTTATCAAACACTCTCATTCTGGACTAAAAAGAAATACCTGAACTTTTTATGAAGGCATCCCTACTTTTCCCAAGGACACATCGCTCTGATTCCTTTAGCTTTTCTAATTGTTCATTTTAACAAGCCTGATCATTTTTATTAGGATCTTTTGGACCCTCTCCAAGTAATTGGCGATTATGACATTCCTTTTTCTTTACAAACTGGTAGGCAAAAGATGATATTACATCATGGCAGAGAGCAATTCCCTAAGGAATAAAATCTTAAGGAGAGTTAGAGAATTGAGGGCTGAGGAATTAATACAGGATGTGCGATTTATGTCGGACTTCGTCTCAGTTGTAGACTTCAGGCTACTGTCATTTTAAGTTACATTCTTTATGTCTTTGTATATTTTCCCTAGCCACAGTCAACTATGAATAAAAGTGAGATAGATAGGAGTATTTCCCTGGCCCTTTCTTACCACGCTCCAAACACCACAGCCCTCCAAGGCCCTGCTCTGTACCCTCCCCGATGTATTTCTTGGAGTCCAAGGAAGATGTCTCACATATACTCATGAACAAATTCACATGGCTACTCTTCATTCTATCCACTTTGCACCAATATGTAAATATTCATTTTGTCACTCCTGCTATTGCTGGTTCATTATCAAGAGAAATGCGGCCATTTCAGAGTACTGAAGCTGTCCAACTCTGACATGGTCACAGTGCCGAGGTCCCCTGATGTGGCCATGCTACTGTTACTGTGGTGGTTGTCACTGCTTTACTGGAGCATATGGTGGCTCCAGAATTTCTGGGTAGGACATATCTGGGCTCAGCGATTGGAGAGGAAAGGGAGCTTGGTGGAGTTTGTCCTGAGGCTCTGTTTGTATTATTTATACGGTTTTGTGTCTCCTTGCATACTTTTAGAGGAAAAGCCACTGATGGATACCAGCTACCTCAGCAGCCTTCATCTGAGTGTAACTGGGGCTGCAGTGGAGCTGCAGGACTAATTCAGGGCTGCAGTTAACTCCAGGACATCTTTTTAGGGTTTGAGATTAGCCCCCACCACTAAGCAAGCCCTCAGGTCTCCTTTGCAAATGTACACTCCTCAAAACTCATTACAGTCCTGGAAACTCAAGGTGGGAAAGGAAATGAGGACACTGGAGTCGGCGCTGGCATTCACAGTGGCAAATTTCTCTTGGCAATAACGTGTGGTTTGTCTCCCAGGGAGCACCTTCATAAAGACTTGCCTTTTCTTCTCCCTCCTTTTTACTTTCATACAGAATCTGATAGTTGGGGGGAGTCAGGGAGAAGACAGAGTAGTGCAGTAGGTGCTCAATTTAAGCAAAAGTTTGTTTTTTCAGACTTGTCTGTAAACCGGAGAGTCAATGTGACAAAACCCACTGCGCAACTGGGCCTGACAAGGTCCCTGGAAAGAATGGAAGGCACCTGTAATGATAGGTGAGAGTGCAATGGCCTTTTCCTTACCAAGGCTCTGCCAACCAAGGAGAAAGCTTGTGGATGACCCAGGAGGTGGAGAGCAGGGCAGGAAGTGCCTAAAGGGGCTCTGAGTGTTGAAAACAAATTTTGTTTTTTAAAATACTTCACTACTCACTTTATTGTTTTTGTTCTCAATCTTTTAGTTTGTAATTTCATTTTTTTTCTTTTACTCTTATTATCAGTTTTAACTGTTCACATGTATCCTTTTGAACTTTTTGTCTGAAATCAGATTTTATGTCTTTACAATTTTGCTGCCTGAGTTTGTTTTGTTCCTCAACGTTTGAAATGTTAACCTTTTTCCTATTATTGTACTTTATTCCATTAAGTTACATTTCTTTCTTTTCTTGTGAGTCAACTTTGTTTTAATCATCTTTTTTCTTATCTAGCTTATTCCTTTTTAATTTAGATACTTCTCTTTTAAAATTATTTTTACATCTTCTTTATAGATCTCAGGAAGGGCACATGATCGTGGAGGCAAAGAGAAAACTACCAAAAACAGGGAGGCCCAGAGAACAGCAGCACTTCTGTTCCCCCTTAATAGTTCCCGAATCCCTTTTAATGTTGAATCTGCTAAAACGTTAACTTGAGTGACTCAGGAGACCACCAAGTTTCAAATTTCCTCCCAGGATAATGCTAACATTACCTGCACGAACAGCACATTCGACCTGCCGCAATGGTGTTGTTTTCTCAGCTCCCTTATGAAGGGAAACATTATTTAAAATCCACGGTTTCTGCCATATATGACTGTAGACATTGGGCAAAGCTCCAGGTCAGAGCTGGGCAAAGTTACACAAAACAGAGGGAGGTAAGTAAGAGATTCCTTTCAGGCAAAGAATATTAACAAAACATCCCTAGTTTGACTTTAACAAGGACGTGGGCTGTCTTTCCACTTTCACTGAGACACTCAGAAAGGTGACATTGAGAGGCTTCTTGGTGGGCATGCTGCAAGAGTTATTCAGGGTAGATGAAAGCTAACGTGCGTTTTGGTCTTTTGGCTGCTGCAGGCTGTTGAAGAGTAAGAGAACATTTTCCCCTCTGGAAAAAAAGACTGACATTGTTTTCTTATAAAGGTCTGAACACTAAAAACAAAAACAGAATACAACCCAAAACCCCAAATTAATTTTTTTTTTTTTAAAGGCCCTCAAGGAAGGGGAGTCGGAAGAAGTGAAAATGCGCCGAGAAGAGGTTTCACACTCTTGGCCTTGGGGAATGGCGAGGACTGAAGAGGTCGCCAAAGGTGGTGAGACCCACGCCTCATTGCCCCGACTCTTTGATGAGGTGTGAAATGCTTGGGGAAAATGGTCCTAAATGCTGAGGCCTTGAAAACAGCAGCAACTGGTCACTCCGCCTGGGTTAAAATCCAGGAGACACCAGGAAGCCATTTTCATAGGCAGGAATGCTATGGATTTATACAAGTAGCTGTGCTGCATTTAAAACTACTTCATTGGTCTTCACGGTTTAAGTCGTCATTATGATTTACTAAATTTGACGATACTTAATTCCCTCTTAATTGACAAAGAAAATTATTCCTATAATGGTGCTGACAGCATTCGTCCCCCCACTTAATCCTGCATTAGGACACTGTCCTGTATATTTTCCTTACTGAAGACCTTCATTGCCAGGTTTTCCCTTATTAATATCCAACTTCATTTTCTCCAGTAGGAAAAAAAAAAGTATCTGGAATTATTGCAGCATTACCGTTAACAACAGAAAACTAAAAGCAAACTAAATGCTAGAGGAGGATTATATAAGTTATGGAACATTGGCATTATGGAGTATTACATGACCAAATTATGATTACAAACCATATAATAAAAAGGAATATTATTTGAGTAGATACAATGTGTAAAACTTCAAGTCTTTTTCAGAAAACTGATAAACTAACCACTAAGCATCACCATTTGGAAACTAAAAAGCACACGTACAAATAACTTTTGTATTAAAAAGAAAAACTAAATTAAAATGATAAACATTTACCACTGAATGACCATGAAAATGTCATCTATCAATACTTTCACAAATTAGAAAGATTAAAAAAATTTTTTAACTGTTCAGATC
The DNA here is from genome assembly GCF_964146895.1 of Miniopterus schreibersii. NCBI lineage: Eukaryota > Metazoa > Chordata > Mammalia > Chiroptera > Miniopteridae > Miniopterus > Miniopterus schreibersii. Next base: position 158,023,751 of record NC_138102.1, read on the forward strand.
AAGATACTGTCGAAGGAAGATAAAATAAATAATAAAATGAAAGGTGGTAAATATAAAACAGAAATAATGAAATAGAACACTAAAGCCAATAGTGATAACCAAAAATCTGAAAAAAACATTCCTTAAAAGGACTAACCAAGTAGAAAACTACTTGGAAAATTAATCAAAAGAGAAAGTATAAATAGCAGTAAGAATGAGAAAGAGGAAATAACTCAGAGAAAAATAGGTTTATTAAAATCCAAAAGAGACTATTATAAACAAATTTACTTAATAAAAACTTAGAAGTCTAGATAAAATGAAAAAATTAGGGAGATAGAAATTAATAAAAATGTTTTCAATAGATCAACTGCAGTAAAAGAAAGCAAAGTGGTGGTAAAGATATCCTCTTATAAAAGACATGAAACAAAGGTGATTTCGTAAGAGACCTATTAAACCATCACAAAATAGACCATCTGTACCTTTTAAAATTTGTTCCACAATATGAAAAATGATGGTAATTTATGCAGCTGACTTTTTGAGGTGTGTCATTTTTTATGTGAAATCAAGGCAAAATGTCACAGACTAGATCAACTAGTGTATAATTTCATTATGGAAATAAATGTAAAATTATACATGTAAAATTAACATAGTCAATTCCAAGAGTAATGCACTATGGTTTATCCTGGAATGTAAAGATAGTTCAATATCAGAAAACCTAGCTGTGTAAAACATTTTGATTAACAGATCTGGGATTTTAAAAAGAAACACACTGGGGTATAAAACTTGCCCTGAAATAAATTAAAATTTCCCACAATCATCCTGGAGCAAAAACTGAGATGAATATATTCATTTTCCTGGGACCAAAAGAGAATTGGGCCTGAACTTTGCTGTGTGGAGATAACTGCAGATCCTGATGGTGAGAAGGAGATGACGCCTGCTGTGTAAAGATCTACTAGCAGTAATGCAAAGGCTCTGAATTTTGCTATGAATATGGGAGTCTGAAGAAATACAGCTTAAAGCAGGTATAAGCTATTTGGTGTATTATATGTCCTTTTGTCAAGCCTTCAGCAAGCCTGTTTACTTTCTCTCTTTTGTCTGAGTTATATTTTGGAAAATGCAAAGATCTATGCTTCTTCTCGATGGCCAGAGTGGGGCCCCAGCAGAGCACCAATCCTGTGGAGTTCAGTGGCAGTGGCCACAATGTAGCATTGAGACAAAAAGCCTGAGGGGTACAGTTTGGGGGGTGATGATTATAATAAATAGATTGCTGAGGAATTGTAACAGTTAATTTATGTATTAAAAGATTGGGTAATCTTATTCTTTGGCCACAGTCTAAAAGTCTAAAAGTCTACATTTCTCATTTCCTCCTCTATTCTAATATATCCTAAGGTGTGTTTTTTCCTCCACAGTTTCTCCAGTTCTTCACATTTGTTTTTCATTCTTTTTAGCTTCATTTTGTAGAAATATAATCTGATAATATCTACCATTATGGGGTTTCAGACTCAATAAATAATATTTTTTATTGCATATTACACTCATCTACAGGTAGGTATTATTTTCTACATCTTAGAACTGAGGACACTGAAATTTAGATAAAGGGACTTCCCAAGGTGAGTAGCAGAGCCATGATTTGAACAATTATGTATCCAGATCTGGAACCTATGCCCTTGATCTTGAAAATTACAATTGACAGCTTTCTCATTCATACTACTTCCAGCTTTCCTCAGCAATGTTTGGTTATTATTAATTTAAAAAATTATTAAAATTTTTGTCCATAGGAGGGCTGTGAAATGGGTATAATTTTAATTAACATTTATCTGTTGTATCAATCAGTGTTCTATACAGGAAAAATAAAAGATTCTCTAGGTATATTGAGAAGGGAGAGATTTATTAGAGAGATCAGGAGCCCTCTAGAGTCAATACCAGAGCAAAGCAGAACGGTCTTTTTAGTGGCTACCAATTCTGAGACTATTTCTGGAAGTCACGAGTTAAAATCACACCCTCCATAGCTGCTCATCAATGACCAGAAAGGCACAACCAAGAAGTCCCCTCCACCACTGCGGCCTCTGCGAGCACTTCTCACCACCCAGGCCGCTAGAGAAGGGACTCGGGGAGCCTGTCGCAGGCAGGATCAGGTTTCCCTCCACCGCTTGCCTACAAAAGCAACCAGAAGGGACAGGGAAAATGGCCCCCTCTTCTCTCTGCCTTCCGAACCTCCCCGGAGTACAATCAGCGACACACTTAATTTTCATCTGGAATCCGCGCAGCTGAGGGTCTAGAAGTGTATGCTTAGCTTTCTCCCCTTTCCAACCGGGAAGGAAGAAGAGAATACAGCAGGAGCGAGTCCACTCCCCCGGCGCCCCACGAGCACTGAAGCTGAGGGCTTTCCAAGCGCTTGTTGGGCCCCTGAATTGTTTTCTCCTGTGAACTGAATGCACGTTCATATCCGTTGCCGATTTTTTTCTTTTTGGACGGTTGTCCTTTCCTTATGATTTATACACTTATTGATTGATTTATTCTGAACACTAATCATCGTTGGTTGTATGCACTGCAGGTATCTTCTTTCAGTCTGTTCCTTTTTTTTTTCCCCCGTAAACTGCTATTGTAATGACATCAAATTTATCAATGCTCTACTTTATGAATTGGACTTTTTGTGTTTCTCCATGCGGAGGCCATAGGTTAAGTCTGTCCATTTTCTTTTAAGTTTTAACCTCCACATTTAGGGATTCGTCAGTCTGGAATGCATTTTTGAGATTGTAACAGGGAGAAATGTCATGTAAATTTTCTGTAATGACAAATGACTCTGCACAATTTCACCATTTATTGTTTCATCTTTCCCTCACTGATACGTAACGCCCTTCTTATCACGAACCCTGTTTCCGTTTACACTTGGGGTTTCCCCACAGCTCTTTAATTTGGTTCAATTATCTTTTTGTCTATTTCTATTGCGATGCAACACAGTTTGAACTACCATAATTTCATAATATATTGTTATGACTTAGTGCTAACTTCTTAACCATTTTATTTAAAATCACTGGCTCATCTTGACCCTTTACCATCCCATAAGAATTTCAGAATCAGTAAATTTCCACTTAAAAAGTTGGGGTTTGCCCAGCCGAGGGTGGCTCAGCAGTTGAGCGTCGACCTAGGATCCAGGAGATTGGGGTTCAATTCCCAGTCAGGGCACATGCCCGGGTTGTGGGCTCGATCCCCAGTCAGGGGCGTGCAGGAGGCAGCCGATCAATGATGGTTCTCCCATCATTGATGCTTCTCTCTCTCTCCCTCCCTCTCCCTTCCTCTCTCTGAAATCAAATATATCAATAAAGATATATTTAAAAAAAAAAAAAAGTTGGGGCATTGCATGGAGTTGTATTACATTTACAGGTTAATTTGGAAATAATGTGCACTGTTAAAATACCAAGTATTCATATCCTTATGCATAATCCACTTTATTTAGGGGAATTTTTGACGTCTTTCAATACATTTTCTAAATTTTCCATAAAGACCTTATGCATGTTCTGGTAAACATTCCTAGTTACATTACTGCTTCTGAATAGAAATATCTTCTTAGTTTTTACCCTTGTTGGTTGAGGGCTTAAAGGAACATCATTAGGCCTATGACCTTGCTAAACTCTGCCCTCGTTTGTATAGATCCATGTGGGTTTTTTGTCTTTAGCTAAGCATAGCATCTGAAAATACTGACAATTTTTTTTCACTTTCCAATCTTTACACCTCCTATTTCCTGTCTCATGTGCTAAGAAGTCCAGCTCAACGGTGACTAACACATGCCCTCTGAGTGAGGGACAAACTGGATTAAGGGCCAGCTGGTTCTCACCAGGGGTGCTAATCTGCAAGGGGCTCTAAAACTTCACTGGGATAAATCGACTATACTGTGCCAAAAACTCAGGTTTCCACAAGCAAGTCCTTATATTATTGGCAAAATGAATATTGGTCCTGCTCCCACCAAAGTGGTAATGCCCTGAATGGAAATTTATTTTGTTTAAAAAATACCCTCTTTGCCAGCCAACTCTGAAGCTAGCTCGCAGACAGTCACCTGAACTTGGCAGTCACTGGCAGCTAAAGTTCTGAAACAAAATAATGATTGCAGAGTGCTGTTTCCTGGGAACAAGTGATTTTCTTTATTGTCTGAATTTTAGTCGCTTTACTGTGTTGATTCCCAAACATACCTGGCTTGGAAAAGAAAACTGATGGTGGGATGGAAACCTCAAGAACTAGAAAACATTTTGCCCTTTTTACTTCAGTCACTGGAGGCAAATTAGTAAGCAAGTTAACATGTGAATACAATATTTATTAATAGAAAATTGGTGTCCCTTCATCTTTACTAAATCAATTTGAAAGAGAATTGTTTAAAGATTATTTTGAAAGGGAACCACATTATTAGCTTACTTAATTTAGGTCCTGAGTGAGAGCCTAACAATTGCCCCCTGGAAAAAAATGATCTGAGCATAATACATCTTTAAGGATCTTTTGATTACCTAAATTCAATACTTTTAAAATAGTAGCAATTATCAGAAAATTAAGCATAATTGTGTGCCCACAAATATCCATACAGACAAACTCAATTATATGAATTTAAAACAGGGGCTACGGACGTTCGTCCACCTGCCTCTAAAGGGCAAGAGGGGCCTTTTGATATACGGCTGACATAGTCTTGATTTCCCTTTCTCCCGGAATTCACAGCCAAACATTTATATTATTTTGGTCTTTGTTTTTGGACAGTTTTTTGGATCTATGCCAACATCTCATAATTCAGTCCTGCCACTCACTCATTTCATTTTTGCTTCAAGTTTTTCCTTTTTTTTCCTATCTCCATGTCATACTTTCTTTTGGTCTCTGTTCGTTTTTTCCTTTTTCCTGTCACTCATTCTGTAGCAGCTCAGTAGCTGTGTAACAGAGTGAAAAGGGAGATACTACCCAAGACTCGTGTGTGGGTGTGTGTGAGAGAGCAAGCGAGCAAAGAGAGAGAGACTTGAACAAGAGACTTTCTTGAATATAAACAAAGCTTGCGTAGATCAGCTCCCAAGTAGGTCTGAGATATATAAAACAGGTCACAGGCTTGGGACATGCTACTGTGCATACTAAAAAGCATACGTTTTCAATGACAGACACAAGAAAGGTTTAAAAACACACACAGCGTGTTTATTAAAGATAAAAGTAAAGTAATGACGATTAGAAAATGTATGAACATGAGAAGTAGACAAAGAGAAGAGGAAATCCCCAGCTGAACATCATGTACACAGGGAATCATTTTATTCCTAAGAGAGCAAATATGTATCACCTGACTACACTTAAAAGTTTATTTGAATCCTGGACACGGGTCCTCTGCCTCCCACGATGCTTAGAGACACATGTTTGTTCAGAGGACCTTACTGGAACACTCCGGGCCACTGTTGAATATTCACAACAAAAAATGATCACTTCCAAAGTGTCCTGCGTTTCTCTGTCGAAATCATCTCAAGGAAAGAAACAGAAGCAGAAACACAAGTGCTACCAACTGCACTGCTTTCCCGCAAGAGCTTGTTTTCTAGTGGAGAGATGCAGGCATCAAAGCAAGCCAAGGCAGTGTAGTGTGTCCAGGGTAATGATAGAAGGCTGCAGGGAACACAGGGTGGCACGGAGGAGGGGAGGGGTGGGAGGCCTGGGAGTTCTGGGAGATTCTGAAATCCCAGGAGATATTAGAGTGATTCTGCAAACTGAGATGAGAGCTGCACAACAGGAAGTGAGCATGGATGGGTAGGCAGGGTTCACTTAGGATACTTATGACTTGCCAAGAAATTTGGAATTTTTCCTCTGTGAAATGGAAAGCCCTTTGGAGGCTGGTAAAGGGAGGAGTCCGGAGGCCCAGGTTCTAGTACTGACTGTCATTCATGAGCTGAATGTTGTTAGACAAAAATTTCCTAACTTTGTGGGGTTTTGTTTCTCATATATGAGAGGAGAGGGAGTAGAGTCTATAAAGTCCCTTATCAACTGTGGTCCATATTATCGATAATCGCTATCATTTATGCATAGTTATGATGTACCAGACACTTCATTTACTTTGTCTCGCTTAATCCCTGCAATAACCCTGAGATAGGTCTGACTACTGCCATTTATTACCAAAACATTGAGCTGAGTAATAGGAGCACATTTAGTAAGTGAAGAACCTACATTGAACCCACATGTATTTTCCCAAAGCCAATGAGGTTTTAATAGTACTTTTTTGTGCTTCCTTAATTCTAAAAATATTTATAAAATGGGATGTGTAATACAGATATTACTTGAAAGGTGGTGGCCGATAAATTTCTATCTTACATGAGGAGGGAACAAAAAGAAATAGGTTGTAAATGCAGTATATCAACAGGGATTCCACTTAAGTACACAGGGGGTTTTTATACAGTGGAGGCTATTAGTTACACTTGAGGTTTCAGGCATATTTTCTCTAGAGACTTTTTTATTAATCAGAGTCTTGCCATTCTGAATTACTTAGAGTATTGTTCCAAGCAGATGTAAGCAGTTGAATAGCACAGACACTTATGGTTCTTTTTGATTCGTGGCCTAATCTGGAAATATCTCCTAATAACCAGACATGTTCCCCCACTGGAAGGGATAGAAAATATTGGTCTTAACATAGTCTTAAATGATTATAATATCCTAACATATACTGTAGGAAATGCTTTAGGAACAATGGAGAGGTCAGTTGTTTTCAATTAATTTTTAAAATTTCTCTCTCAGTTAAATGTTCATCGTGATAATGCCTATGTGTGTTATGTTTACATATGCTTGAAGGGGAAAAGACCTGTGAAAATCCAAACTTACCATATTCAAAAATCAGGAGGTAATTTATTTAAATCAGTGTTTCTAAACTTCATTTGTCCCTTTTCATAAAACTGAGCATTTCATATACATTCCTCCTAGTATTCTGATATAAGTGTGTTCCCTTCTTGAAAGACTAATATCTCCTAAGTGTGCCTCCTGGTCAGCAAGGTATTGCTAAGCTTTATTCTTTACAGTTTCTCTTACAAGAACAGTAGTTTTTTCTCTCTCTTAATATAAACATACTATGCATTTTTAAAATTATAAAACCTTATCTGTCCACCTTTTCTAAAAATTCTGGTTTACCATTGTGGTCTAACGTATTTCCAGATTTCAAATTTTAAATATATACTTGAGTGCTTGCAAGTAATCTCTGCCTACTATTTAGGGAGCTGGGTGAGAACAGAAAAGAAAAATATTAAAGCTGAAATGTGAGGAATAATTCCCAAATAACTAGGTATGGTGATTTCTTTGAAATTGTGAGATCTCCACATCAATGCAGTTAAGTGGTTAACTCTTTAGCTGCCTTAAGTGAAACTCACCTGTCCCCAGTCTGGTTGGTTTCCCCTTTTTGATTTTTAGCTGCTCTTTCAAACACATACCTAAACAACTTTGCTAGACTTTATTTGAACTATACTTGTACTCTTCAGGCAAGTTAATTAAAGCACAGTTGAAATTCTATTCAAAAGGTCTTCAGCATTTCTACTTAGAGGAAAGCACCCCTGCGAGGACCTGCTACTGTGTACCCAGCTGACATTTCAGATGCATCTATTGCTCTTGAAAAGTGTCCTTGAGGAAACAATATGCCATAAATGCATGAAAAATACTAGCTTCCCCATTATTATAAAACTCAAATTACTTAATGTCTCTCCTGTTAGATACAGTTACACATTTATAAACTGTCATAAATGAAAAAGAGGAATGATTATGTCTGAAATTTGGTCACTGAAGTTACTAATGATTTGGTTGATTCCATTTTCCCCTTGCCCGGCATCAATTACCAGATATCTCTCTCATTGGGTGGTTGCCAAAGCATAGAAAACCCTAATAAAAGAATGTTAGTGGAGTTATTAAGTTATTACTATTTCTATTACTCCCTCTCTTCTCGTCTTTTCTGCTTTTCTTTCCTCTACTCCCCAAATAGGCACATTGTCTGCAAATGGGCTAATCATCTTGCCCACCTTTATAATACCATTAAAACACTTTTAAAGCCAACTGAAATAGCAAAGCCTACAGAAAAGTGAGCTATTAACAATGAACATGTAATAGCAACTGCAATTATAATAAATACAATAAAATTGTACTCATTAGAAGTAGTGAGGAAGACATTCAAGGTTTGAAAAAAACTCACTTTGATGAATTCGCAAAGTGAAGAAAGTCAACTGAATCCTTGTTCACACCTTCTTGCCACTCTCCCAGAGCCCATATCTATCTCCTTATGTGCAAATGACTATCAAATTAATATTTACGGCTAGAAACTTGGCATCTTCACTCGGACATTAAAGGGATCTCTAATATTTTTAATAGCTTTAGAGAGGCATAACTCACATATTGTACAATTCATCCGCTTAAAGAGTACAACTCATTTTCTAAGTAGGCTCACTAAGAATTAAATTGTGCAACCATCACCACAATCTAGTTTTATATTCTTTCCTCCCCAAACAAACTCTATGTCCTTAAGCAGTCACTTCCCACCTCACCCCACAACCCTTGGCAACCATTAATCTACTTTCTGTCCCCATATAGCTTGCCTATTCTGGACATTTTATATAAGTGGAATCATAAGATAATGGTTTTATGGTTCATTCATGATGTAGCATTTTATTTCTTTTTATGGTTGAATAATATTTAATTATATGGATACAACACATTCTTTTTATCCATTCATCAGTTGATAGATATTTGAGTTGTTTCTACTTTTGAGCTACTATGAATAATGCCTCTATGAACATTCATATAGAAATTTTTGTGTGGATGTGTGTTTTTATTTCTTTTGGGTAGATATATAGAAAGAATTTACTAGGTCACATGTAAGACCATGATTCATATTTTGAGGAACTGCCACTCTTTTTCCTAGTGGCTATACCATTTTACATTCCCATTCTCATTGTATGAAGGGTCCAATTTCTTCACATCCCTGTGAACACTTGTTATTGCTTGTCTTTTTTCAGTGTAGCCATCTTAGTGGATGTGTAGTATCTCATTTTCCTGATGCATAATTATGTCAAGCATCCTTTTATGTGTTTTTTGGCCATTTATGTGTCTTCTCAGAGATATATCAATTCAAATTCTAGGCTGATTTTTTGTTTTAAAACATACTTTATTAATAAAATTTTGAGGTGTAGATTAGGAGATAATATTCATTGAAAAGACAGTGTGTTACAGTTCTCAAGAGGAGGGAATATGCCATGCTGGGAAAGGTCACATGGGGAAGCACCAAGGTGAGTCATGAGACAGAGAGGAAATAGGAGGTAATTGTGGGCAAGAGCCTTTATATCAATTTCCACAGTATGAAACAGATAAGGTAGGTCAAGGAAGCTTAGGATTGGCTAGTTTGAACAATTTCAGTAGGTTCTGGGCCACAGGGACCATCTCTGTTATTGGTACTAGGGTGATTAGGGCAGGTGGATAGCAGCCTGGGGTGTGAGAGTATGATAAATGAAGTAGCTGAAGGTGTGGACTCTGGATTGATCACAATGTATTTAAAAATTGTACCCCAGGGAGGAAGAGTCCCAGGTGATGATGAGAGAGGCAGGCGATTCAGGTACATAATCAAGTTGTCTAGAATCCAGCACGTCCAGCACATGCATTTAGAGCTGATGTTCAAGCATCAAGTTTATAAAAGCTAGAAATATAGTTTATAAAATTTTAAATTGTGTTATTTATCATTTAAATTGTTGAGTTGTATGTGCTCCTTATATATTCTACATACAAGTCTCTTATCAGATACATAATTTGCAAATATTTTCTTCTATTTGGGGATTGCTTTTTTCACTTTTTTGATGGTGTGTGCAGCAAAAAGACTTTCATTTTTATATAGTCCAAAATATCTCCTTATTTTTTTGTCACTTGTGATTTTGGTGTTATATTTAACAGACCATTACCTAACTCAGAGTCACAAAGATTACTCTCTTATTTTCTTTTTCTTTTTTCCCTTTTATTGAATTTACTGGGGTGACACTGGTTAACTAAATTATACAGGTTTCAGGTGCACAGTCCCATGACATGTCATCTGTACACTGTATTGTGTGTTCACCATACTCTCTTATTTTCTTGAGTTTTATAGTTTTAGTTCTTACATTTAAGTCCATGGTATATGGTATGGGAAGAAGTGGAAGCTCATTCTTTGGCATGTGGGTAACCAGTTTTTCCGGCACCATTTATTGAAAAGACTCTCCTTTGCCCACTGAATGATTTTAACATCCTTGTTAAAAAGAAACTGAGTATATATAAAAGGATTTATCTCTGAAGTCTCTATTTCATTGGTTTATATGTCTGTCCTTATGCCAGGACCATACTGTCTTGATTGCTATAACTTTGTAGTAAGTTTTGAAACCAGTAAGCATTAGTCCTCCAACTTAGTGCTTTTTTTTTTAAGGTTGCTTTGGAAATTCTGGGTTCCTGGCATTTCCATATAAATTTTAGAATCATACTGTCAATTTCTGCAAAAAAGTTACTTGGGAATTTGACAGGGATTGAATCTGTAGGTAGACTTGGGGATGTCTTTCCATTGTTTACATTTTATTTAATTTCTTTCCATTATGCTTTGTTGTTTAAAGTGTTCAAGTCTTACACTTTTTTCTTTAAATGTATATTTAAAGTATTTTACTCTTGTTGATGTGATTATAAATGAAAACCTTTAGCTATATTGATCATGGGAGAAAGAGAGAAAATTCAAATTAGCAAACTCTAAGGTGACAAAGAGGACATCAATACAATCCCCGCGGAAGTAAAAAGGATTATAAGAAAATACTATAAATAACTATATGCCAACAAATTCCTGAAGCAAATCAGGAAGAAATAGAAAGCCTGAATACACTTATAACAAGAATACAGATTAGTTAGTAATTTTTTTCAATTTCCCACAAAGAAAACTCCCAAGACCAAATGCTTTCACTGGTGATTTCTACCAAACATTTAAAGAAACTCTTCAAAAGAACAGAGAAGAAAATACTTCTCAACTCACTAAATGAGATAAATATTAACCTTATATTAAAACCAGACAGAGATATCACAAGAAAAGAAAACTGTAGACCAATATCCCTTATGAATGTACATGCAGAAATCTTCAAAAAAAATCTAGCAAACAAAATTCAGGGACATGTATAAGGAATTAGAAGTATGCACTGCTTTTTGAAAGTTTGCATATGCCACTTCACTTTTATGAAAGACCTGTTTTTGTTAACTGAGAGAAATTCAAAGAGGATTTTACTTTAAAAAAAAAAGGTAAAAAGCAAAAATAGTATTCAGTGTTTGTTTGCATCGAGCCATTATAGAGGCAGTGCATACCCAGAGCAGTAGAGTGACACCACCAAACTTGCTCCGTTCGAAACACAGTTGGTTCCTTCCTGTAGAGCTCTAGAACCCTCAGTCCTACGGCTTCCCACTGGGCAGAATCATGGCAGCACTGCATCAAAGGTAGCATGCTTGTACTGGAATGACACTCCCACTCTCTGAATGGACCCTGGCATGGTGGCTTGCCCTTAGTCTTCTTGGCTTCTCCCTCCTGACACTGAACTGGAGCAAGCTGAGGCAGAGGCAAATGTGGACCTAGTATGTCAGCCTGCCACATCTGGAGAAGTACCCCTACCCTATGAATGGGGATAGGGTGGGTAAAAGGAGACCCAGTCCTCTATTATACTTGCCTAGAACAGACCTCTGCAGCAGGAGGCTGGGGTGGGAGTCAGGGGAACAAAAAACATTGTTGGCCTGATCTTCCTAGGGTGAAACTGTAGCCACTGACTTGGAGAGGAGAGGGCGTCCCATTCTCTTGGCTGTGCCTGCCTGAAGAAGAATGCCTAGAACAGTGCAGCCCTAGGGTAGAACTGAGGAGAGTAGTTAAAGGAGTGGCCATGACTCAAAGCCACAGGCTCATTTTTCTCAAAGACAACTAGTAGATTGTCTTAAATGACTGTTTCTCTATTCACTGTATGCCCTTACAACAATATCCAGAGGCTCTTAATAATTATTTAAAAATTTTTTTTACAAGTTAAATTGTCATTTCACTGAGGAAAGGCTCTGAAGAGCTTTTAATACTGCCTTCTGGAAGTTCTACCCCCTCTTTCCCCCCTTCAACCTCCAATATTTCTTATCTCATTAAATGGCTCCATCATTCATGCTCTCATATTTAAAAGCAGACTCAAATTTCTTCCACTACTCTTCATTATCAGTACCTTCTTTATCAATAACAGTAGAATATTATACTATTTTAATAAAGAAATCCTCAAATGCAATGCATCAAAGAATGTAATTCTGCTGTCTTTTTTCTCTTGTTCTTTCTCCTGCTGTGTTGGGTCTGCTTATGCACTCATTGAAGAATATCTTCAGCTCTGTTATTGTATTTTCTATTATAGCATTTTAATTAATTTTTTAAAATGTTTTCTATCTCTGAGCTAAAATAATTTATCTCATTTAGCTTTTCCCCAGCTTTTAGATTGCATTATCTTTTGCCATTGTGGTTTTTTGTTTGTTTGTTTTTTGTATGTCTCACGTTTGTTGTTGAAATTTGAACATCATATATAGAACAGCAAAGGCTGAGATTTTACAGTTGAAATTAGGCCTACTTTTCCTTGTTCTAGGCCATGAGTGTGAGATTCAGAGTCTGTTTTTTCAGAGTTGAGCAGGACTTGAGACTTGTTATTGCTATGGTCATTATAAGTGTAGCACTGATTTTAAATTTCTCCGACATTACTTTGTGCTTAAGGTGGGAGCCAGTCTGCTAAAGAGTTTTTCTTAATATATGTTCCAATCCTAGTTGTCAGTGTCTCTTTTGTTCTTTCAGAGAAGGATTCTCTTCATGCTCATATCCAGTTATTTTTGCTTGTTACTCCAAAGCTGTTAGCCTGGTGGTAGGGGGAGTGTGGAGGTATGCTCTTTTCCTTAAGCATCAATCTTAGGAAGCACTCTGTTCTTCTACTTAGGTTATGTGGCCTTCTCAGTGCCCCGGCCTTTTGCTCAGCTTTATTTATTTGCACAGCATACATTTCACTACTACCCCAAGAGCAGAGAACTTTTTCTGTTGCCTTCTCCCAGCTGCAGTGAGTTGTTTTTTAAGCTTATATTTCCACCAAGGATAAAAATACAACCTAGCCAAGTCATTGTTGGAATGAGTTTTTAACAGTGCGCTGAGGGGGCTACTGTTTGTTGCCCTTCTCACAGCACTTTAAGACCTTTGTTCAATAAAGAAGACGGGAGAAAGACCAAGGGTGGAAATGTTCATGTCTTCCTCACAGTGCCTGCTGTTTTCTTCTTCATACAGTGCTACAGGTGATGCCTCCTCTGGACTCTATTTGTCCTCATATATCTGTGTCCCCTAAGAGTTCTATTCTTTTATTAACTCACATTTAAAAATCGGTAAACTTTTGCCTAGCCAGCATGGCTTAGTGGTTGACCATCGATCTGTGATCCAGGAGACTGTGGTTAGCATCATGTCTCTCTTTGCATGCACCTGTCTTCCTTGGATTTCAGGTTAGTGACTTGTCCTATGACCTTTGCTCTATAAGTACTTCAAGAAAAGATGAAAATTTGAAGATTGCCCAGAATTTTTTTTGTAAGGGTGAAAGTGATTTTTCTTTTAGCTTTCACCATTCTAAGCAGAAGCAGGTGATCTATAAGGTATGGAATAATTTCAATGTTGCAGTTTGGAGAATAAATATGGTATGACTAGAAAATGGATGCAAGAAAACCAGGGACTGGGTCTCTAGTAGTTCAGAAGTGAAATGATGATTATTTAGACCAAGGTGGTGATGGTCGAGGTGGAGATAAATAGACCTGCCCAAGAGACAGGTAAGAAGTAAAATTAACATGATTATAGATTGGATGTGGTAGGGGAGGAACATGGAGACTTGTCCAAAATGACTCCTAATTTTCTGGTTTATAAGACAAGATAATGGAAAGACAGGGGACATTAGAAGAGGATGGTTTTCTGTGAAGGATGATGAGTTTGATTTTATACATATGGAATCTGAGGTGCTTTTGAAGCTGTCAGTTGAAGACCTTCAATGACCTAGTATATAACAATGTAGAGTTCTGAGATATCTGATCTACTGAAATAGACTTATAAACCATTTTCTTGTAGGTCATAATAAAAGCCATGGTCCCTTGAAGCTATAGAAACAGCATAAATGAGAAGAAAAGAGGGCTTAGGCCAGAGATTTAAGAAACTCCTCTGAAGAACGCCCTGCTTGTTCTCAACGCTCCTGTTATATATTAGCCCTTTCTAAGTTCATGGATTGCAGTAGGGTTTTTCTCTGCCTCTTTGCACATGTTTTCTTTGTGGGATTGTTGTTTCTGATCTCTATCAACTCTCCTTTCTCACCCCCAAACATTTTCACTAACTTCTATTAGGTTACAGTGATTAGTTTAAAGTATTTTACCAGGAAGACTTTATTCACTTTCTCTAAATCACACTCCAAAGTATTTTAGGCCCCTATTACACGCTCCCATCTGGACTTCTCCTTCATGACATTTTTCACGTTAATTTCTTGTTCAGCATTTATCTCCTCCCACACTATAAGCTTCATGATTACTTGAATTTATATCTATCTTTCTCACCAAAAAAATGTGTTGTTTTAAACCAGAGCCTGACCCGTAATGAGCATTCAATAAATAGTATTTGAATAAGTGAGTTTCTGTATGACCAGGTTTTATCTTACCTATTGATAACCTGGCATTGTATGCTAGGACTCATCTGATAATACAGAATAATTCCCAAGCTATCATAGTGGAAGTTGAGATGGCATGTTTTAACCATTGGTAGTTAACTCACTGAAACGTCTGAGAGAGAGCTGAAAACAGGGAGGTGGAGAAGACAACAGTAAATGGAATATATTTTATTTTCATAATTTTATGCTTGGGTGAGAACCAGAATTTTGATAGTCAGAAAGTTAGACATGGAGTGAGAAATGAAGTCCTCCTGGTTCATATCTCCATCTCTCTCCTCTCTCACTCTCTTCTTAACATGACTGTTCTCAGCTCTTTCCTATTAAAAGTGCTTGCATTCTGGAGAAGAAAGAAATCTGGAGGGACTTGAATATATTACCTATATTTTTCTTTCTCATTAGTTTAATCTAATTATGTTAATCATAATCAGTGCTTCTGTTTGGAGCCAGGAATTATTATGAGCTTATTCTTGTCAATACTTGCTGTTAGTCTTGTGTTCCATCCCATCCTCTTTGCTAATAATGTAAGAGAGAAGGGTGTACAATACTAAAGTAATAAGGTGTAACAAGGTGTGTAATTATTGTACAATAACCTTCTCTCGGGGAGCAAGAAAAGATACTGCACAAAGGGCAAGATGCTTGGAAATCCTTGCTGTGCAGTTATTATAGCCTAGCTGTGCAGCAGTTATATCAGTATTGTGAAGATTTTTTTTAAATTATAACATAAATTGTTAGAAAAAAGAGAAAAAAACATTGGGAGAATTGTAAGGAAAATGCCAATTTATAAAATAACTTTTACTATTTTTAACTTCATTCTAGTTAATGTTGCAGCAGATGATAATTTCCTTGCCTGTTGGAGACTAGTTTTTTAAAAATGTCTTCCAAAATTAGGTGAAATGTTATAACAAAACTTACTTTTCTTCAGCATAGCGCTGAGATGATAGCTTACGAAAAGTGCTTATTAAACAGAATAGAAATACAAAGTTAAAAATTTAAATCTCTTAGAGACACCAGCATTCAAAATTTTCAGAGCAGAAACCGAACAGCTTGTAAGGCTGTCGGTAAGAAACATAAAGAACCCCAAATTAAACTAAATATGACTTTATGGTTTAATGTCTATATTTAACTGCATGTAGGTGGTTCGGTGGAGGTGGCAGTCCATTGGTGCTGGAATATCTTTAGGTTAATATCGTCTTTTTGCTACCATAAAGAACGTTACTCCAACTATTGTTCTTTCAGCATTTCCTTCAGGCTCAGAGTTTACAGGTATGAGAAGGCCTTTACTAAATGAATGGTGAGACATTCTATAATTGCTAATGATGTAAGGGTAGGATTTTGTCTATGCATCTATTATTCCTTTAATCATAAGGAAATACTATATAAATTAAGAACTCAAAAATACTTGTTGAATCAACTAAATATACTGAGATGAAATTATTTGGAGAAGTCAGTTTTTAATGTAGTATCTCATATCAAAAGAGGTAAGGTACCTAGATAAAATTAAGATAAACCAGACAAAATGAGATAAGATTTTGAAAGTTATTGAGAATTTAGGGTTATTGGTAGCTTCCATAAAACATGTATGTACATCATTGTTACCTGAGTAATCACATAAGATATGACTATTCTCACGCTCTGGTCCCATTTTTAGAACTTCTGCATATGGACTAAAGACTCAGCCAGACTATTAGTCATTAGCCAGGAATCACTATAGAACCAGACCTTAGTTTATTCTTCCTTCCTTTCAAAATGAAAAAAATCCTCCCCACTGGGATGGTTTCAGAGTCATGCTGAATGGGGCCGTATACCTCAGCAGTCCGCTTCAGCTTGCGTTAACATGTCACAAAAAGCTAATAAACTAGGCTGGAGGTTTTTTCACTCCCAGCCAACTAATCATAGGGAACTCTCCAGAAAACCATATCAATGAAAAAAAAGAAAGCACTGTAGCACTAGAGGAAAGCTGAGGGGGTGAGTAATTGGCTCATGCAACTAACTTTTATCTCTGGGTCAGCTGATTACTTATCCATGGATACTATTTCCATTTGACTGCTGTTGTATGTGCTCAACTCCATAGTCAGGAGTGTTTGAACCTACTTCATGATGGTAGCTTGCCAATAAATATGAAGGAGCTAAGGTTTCACTCTGCTTGTGGCTAAGAAGTTGGTCTGCCAGTTTTATACAGATGCTGGCAGAAGACACAGGACTCCTGGGTCAGGACTTTATTTCTCATGGCACAGTAAGTAGCCTGTATCTTTTTGATGTTTGTATCAGTTCCATGGGGAGGGTGTGGAGAGATTCCCAAGTGGATGCTGTATATACAGTGGATTTGTGTTTTACAGAGGTAAGCAAAGGAATGTCTGTCTTCCACAAAGGAAGTACAATCCTGAGGGTAGACATGGTGCTCCTCCTGGAAAAAAGTGTTTACAAGAGTTGGGACATTCAGTGACTCTTTTATCCCTTAGTGGCATAGGTTGACAGTGCCTCCTATGTGGATTCTTGTCTGTCTAGGGCAGGGATGGGGAACCCTTTTTTCTGCCAAGGGCCATTTGGGAATTTATAACATCATTCGAGGGCCGGGCCATACAAAATTATCAACTTAAAAATTAGCCTGCTGTATTTGGTAAAACATTTAATTAACCTACCCCTCCCTAATGTGACGGCTGGAACTGCTTCTGTTTGGTGAGATGTTTGCAGGGCCAGGCCAAATGTTTTCTCGGGCCGTATACAGCCCGCAGGCCAGATGTTCCCTACCCCTACCATAGAGGATGGAGTGCTCCCCTCTTCAACATTCCCCAGCACATTCAGGAAGTAGGTGAGGTGGGGTCGAGTGAGAGTGAGAGAGTGAGGGAACAGAGTTGGAGAGACAGAGACAGAGATAGATAGAGATGATAGAAACAGAGACAGAGACAGACTTCATGAAAGCAAGACACAGTAACTTTCGGGGCTAGTAAGCAAGGCACTTTTGGTTTTGAATAACTGCATCGTGGCTCCACTAAATGAACTTCTAATGCCTGCGTTGCATTCAAGTCTCTGTACTAGAGTTGGAGACTCCTTGGCTCTCTCTCCTCCTGCCTGAAGGCGGATGAATAACGGCAAGTCACCAGGAGCAGCTTGTTTCTTTTCTGCCTCCTGGCTCTCAGCCTCACTGAAAGGCAGGGCAGTAGGAGACCCTACCCTGCCACCGTATTCACCACTTGGGCAACAGCATTTGCTGCTGGACCTTGGGGGGCTTCTCAGATCCCCTGACCCAGCCCGCAAAGGGCCCTTGTCCTTTCTTCTTCCGGAAAGCCATGTTCCTGTCAGCATCGCATCCTTGTCACCAAAACTGTCATACACTTTAAAGGGTCTGAGATTTTACTCTTCTGACAAGCTAACAAGTTAGACTGCTACAGTTTCATAGATGCTGTTGGGAGATATATAATTCCTGGGTTAGAGATGAAGGACTTTGTTACCCATGGCAGAGTAGACAGACAGAGCTTCACATTTGCCTCTATTACCTTTGCCTCCAAAGTTCCACGGGGCCCCGGTGGATGCTGTGCACATGGTAAGTGTGTGTCACAGCTGAGGAGTCCTACACTTAGGAAACCCCAATCTTTTAAAGGGGTTATTAGCAAATCTGCTCAACCTTTGTACTGAAGGGACACATACTTTCTATCTTCCCAGGCTGTTTTCTATGTAATCATCCTTAAAAAGACAGTCCAGTAGATAGACCTGAAAAGAAGATGTGTAAAAACACAAGAGATCCATGGAGAATTGTCTTCCAACACGTTTCTACCTGGTATTCCATGGTTAGGGAAGGATTCAGTCTCCATCAGAGTTCACAGCAAGTCAACACATTAGCTATTTCCCAAAAGGGGAACAAACACTTGAGAAAGGTGAAATGACTTCATTCCAAAACCTTAAAAAATTATGCAGTGATTCTTCTATATAAGCTTGTTATAACTGTCATATAACCTGCCATAGACCCTGAAGTAGGCAGAATACCATGCCCCCAAAGATACCTATGTCCTAATTCCTAGAATTGTGAACACTGCCCTTATATGGCAAATGAGAATTAAGGTCAAAGATGGAATCAAGGTTACTCACCAGCTGAGCGTTACATCCTAAATCTTCAATGTCTGATATTTGAAGGTTCTGGTATAAAAGAAGCAATGTGGGCTTTGGATAAGACAAACTAAGGTTTAGAATTCGGATTCTACAGTTTGGATGGTCATTTAACTGGAGTCTCCGTTTATTCATGTGTATAATAAGGATGAGAAGACTTACATTATAGAAATATGATGTTTAAATGAGATAATATTACCAGAGAAGGTGCTCAAAAGATGTTAATTTCCAACTCTGTATACCCTTATGTTTAGGGAGGACTAGATAACCAATCTACATCTTAACTCAAAGACCTTAGTATTTATATTAGTTTGCTAGGTCTGATGTAATAAAGTCCCCAAAACTGAGTGCTTAAAACAGAAATGTATTGTCTCATAGTTCTAGAGGCTAGAAGTCCAACATCAAGCAGAATTGGTTCCTTCTGAGTGTTGTGTGGAAAATCTGTGCCACACTCTTGCCCAACTTCTGGTGAGTTGCTGGCAATCCTTGACATTCCTTGGCTCATAAAGACATCATCCCAATCTCTGCTTTCATCTTCACACAGCATTTTCCCATGTGCATGTTTGTAAAATTTCCCTTTTTAAAAATAAGGACACCAGTCATATTGGATTAGGGGTCCACCCTACTACAATATGACTATATATTAACTAAATACATCTGCAATGACCTTATTTCCAAATAAGATCACATTCTGAGGCAGTAGGGGATAGGACTCTAATGTATGAATTTTGAGGACATAACTCAATCCATAGTATTCTAAGTTATCTCCACTAATGACAGCTTTTTGTAAAATAGGAATTTGATGTTAATAATTGTCAACCCAATATCATCATCTTCCACTAAAGAGTGCAGGTTTGTCAGATTGTCAGGTAATAATGTCTAGTATAATAAAGTACATGATATGTTTAATGAAAGCAATAACTGAAACATTTCTTTAGTTAAACATCATATAATTGTCTTCCCACAACATGTCAGTGTAACCAGAGAAGGTCAAATCATTATCAATGAAAGAAGCTCCGTTATTCAGGGAGCTTTAGTATTTATTATTATCAGACTAAATCAAACCACATTGTTTGATTTTTTTATTGTAATACCATATTTTTCATGTGCTCTGATTGATAGTGATAAATAGTGCATGCATTATATATCGATTACCATTTTTTTAAAGTGGCTTTACAGGCAGCCTTGCTTTAAGATTTGTATGGAGAGAGTTCATCCTTGTGTTTGAAGAGAGCTCTGGCAATAACAGTGTTTTAGGGATCCCTTTATAAGATTCAGGATCCATTGAATTCTATCTCTCTCTTCCTCACTTTTCTTTTGCCATAGTAATTTGTTTAAAAACCTTTTGAGAAACTACCATATGTAAAACATAACACTGCATTAGGTGCTTGAAATGCAAAACCCTACAATTAAGGACCTCACAGTTTAGTAAGGGGAAATACAGTCATAAATCAATAATTAGAATATAATGTGGTATTCTGCCTCTAATCAAGATGAAGTAAAAGAATTTAGGCTCCTGCTAAAACAATTTTTAAAAAGACAAAATCTATAAATCAATGATTCTTAAGACACTGAACATCAGGAAACAAAAGACAGTGGTTTCTGAGAGATGAGAAATAAACTAGACAAGCCATAAGATTGCCCTAGCTTACCACTTGGAGACAGTTTCCAGGCCATGATGCCAGGGGGAGGAACCCAGACTGAACTCAGTGGATTCTTTGAGCTGAGGAGTTGGATCTGAGAATTCTGGGAGACCAAGCAGACAGAGTTCTCATGGTAGACTACAGGAAAAAAGAATGCTGCACAGAGAGAGCCCTGGAGAACCAGGACGGTCTCCTCCAGTCTTCAACGAAGTACCGATCAGTTCATGGCGCTGAAGGAACTATCTAAGGCCAACGGAAAAACCACCTGAAACAATTAGAAGGAATGATACTTGGATTTCACAGACTGCTAAGAATAATTTGTTTTTCCATGAACCAGAGTGGAAAAATCTCATAATTCACAGAGCATCAGGCTGACTACTCAGTAATGGCCCCAAATTAGCCCTTGACTATAAAGGCTGTTCTGGTCTGGCTTAATAAAGCTTATAACCAAGAACCGAAAGAGTTAAACTCTTTCCAAGTAACTTAAACGTGTCTCAGAACAAAGCTCAAGAATATTTCTAACAATACAAAAATACCCATCTATAACAAAGTTAAATTCATAATGTCTGGCATCCAATCAAATATTATTAGGCATGCAAAAAAAAGCAGGAATCTATGACCCAATGAGAAAAATAATGTAATGTGAGTTGTAATACTGGGGATATTCAAAAGAAATTATGAGAGTACCAAGGAAAGAACAATGAACTCTGCTTGGTTAGTATGTGTGAGGCAGGAATTCAAAGAAGGCTTCCTGGAGGAAGAGAGAGCTACTGTGAAAATTAAAGAGTAGGTATTAGCCAGGTAAGGATAGGAGAAAAAGCATTTGTGACTGAGACCGCAGGAGGCGTGCCACAGCATGGAAGCAAGCAATTACAGATTCTCTGTGACTAAACAACGTATAAGTGGTCCAGTGTGGCTGAAGATAGGAAGGGGCCAGGGAGATTCAAGACAGGCGTGTGTGAGTCAGGACTTGGAGTGTGTCCTCTTTGGCAAACTTTTCTGTAAAGGTCCAGAGAGTAAATATTTTGGGCTTTAGAGACCAAATATAGTCTTGTGGCACACTCTTTCTTTGTGTGGCCCTTGGGCCATAGGCTGCAGGTCTCTGCTGTAGGTAATGGGGGCATGACTGAATGTTTTTCAACAGGGAAAGTCCTGTTAGGTTTGCATTTTAGACAAATCACTTTGCCATTTGTGTGGAGGATGAATTCAAGGGAAGAAGGAGGGAGAGCGCCTAGAGAACTATTGGGTAAGCCCATCGGCGTGGCACTGGAGGAGCGGAGGCTGGCTCTATGAGTCTGAAACCCTCAAGAGAAGTCCGGCTTGTGATACAGATTTGGAAGTTGTCAGCATATATCTTAGTTTAACCCTCAAGTATGGATAAGATCATGCAAGGAGAATAGGCTGAGGGAGGAGAATTTTTATGAAAAAACTAGTATGCGCTTAACACATTTACTCTTTAATGCATTCATCCTTAATATAATACCGTATCGATAGATTTCATTGCCCCCATTTTACAGATGATAAACCTGAGGGGTTAAGCAGCTTACCCAGAGGCACCAATTAGAAAGACAATTGGAACAAAACCAGTCCATTTGGTTCTAAAGCTCTTGCTCCATTCTCCAGGGCACACTGCTCTCAGCTCTCCTTCAGACTTACAGCTGGTGGCCTTGACCTGCTACTGTGGCCTCTGTTCACATCGCTCCTCTCACTGCATGTGTCTCACTGCACTTTGTCTTCAACCATTAGCCAGTGGCCCAACAATCACAAGACCTGGCCAAGTTGCTGACAAAGGAAAGAGAGCCCACTGGTGCCCAATGCCTGTTATGTTGCTGTTTCTAAAGATTACACCTTCCCTCTTTGCAACTAATTTTGCCTCCGAGTCCTTGATTTAAATCAACCCCACTACCCTGCCACTATTCCTTCAAAACTTAAAACATTTCATATAGTTCATACACACAAAATTCACATGAGCCTTGAGACACTCTCCTGTAGTGAGGAATTTCTAAAAGTCAGTCCTAGCACTGCAACTGTTCGCAAAGAGAAACTGGCCAATATTCATAATTCTACAAACATATGGTAAGGCAGAGCATATTTTAAATATCAAGAACATTTACTCGAGACCTCCCCAAATGGTTTCAAAGTTTTATTTGGGGTTTGGACACATATCAGAACATGTGTTTACCTGACAGATCGTGCCCTGCCTAAACCTTTGGGGTGCATTCGTTTCTCATGCCATCATATTGAATATACATATTAATTAAATTTTGCATCCAGTTTGCAGCAAAACTGGGAATGGCTTTGATAGATAGGCAGCACTTTGCTAAACTAACTCTAACATACTTCTCTTAACACGAATTTCCCCTTTTTATTTGTTCGGCATGAAAAACAAACACTGAACATATGGAAGGATAACAGGCAGTGCTGAAAACTTTGAAAAATATTTTGTGGAGGTTTAATTTTGGTTACACAGGACTTAATGTTTTGAAGGATTTAGTGCAAATTTCTCTTCCTTCCCAGGGAATTTCTCAATATGAGAAAAGTAGAATTGTGTTTGCTCTTGAACAAACACATGCTTTGGGAAGAAGGCCGCACTCTGGGTTACAGGTCCATTTTACTAAGAGGGACTGAAAGACATAGAGGAGGGTGCATTTCATAGAATTACACCCAGACTCTAAAAAACCCGAAAAGACCCCAAATCTTTCATTTTCTCAATATTTTCCTCTACCTCCAGCAGATCTGTTATTTGCAAACTAGAAGTTGAATAAAAATACTGAAGAGAAATGCCTTTTTAATTTATTAGGATTGAAATTTCATATAAAAAACTTTAGCAGCATGAATCATGAAACAATGAAATTATATAAATGTAGTAAGAATATGATATCAGTTTAACAACAAAATACTTGTAACGTCATGGATTGCTTTAAAAGTATTTAGTCCTGATTTTCTGAATTTCTGGCTTCTCCCAATCCTTATTTTGCCCATATGTTTTATATGATTTCTTTCATATCATCTCTTTGTTTCCACTGAGTTATTTTTCTCTGTCCAAAATATCTAAAATTCCACTTCTCACAAGAAATATACTTTGATTACAGGGCAGAAGGGGGTACACAGAGATGGGAAAATGAAAATATTCTTTTTTTCCTAGCAGAGTCACAAACAGCTGACTGTTCTTTGGCTTTAATTTCAAATGAAATGAAATGTAATGCAACCCTAGTCAAACACTTTATTATGCCTTATTATACTCTTCATACTGTTCTAAGACTGTGGCTTATTGATAAATATTCCTGTAATATTAAATCCAGGGACAAATTTATTCTTTTTCATTAAAGGATCCAAAAGAGAGTGATTTTTTTCTATATGGAATTAAATTATATTTTTTACATGTGGATGCATACACATATGTGTATGTATGAGTGTGTGTGTGTGTATATATATTTTATTTATTATTTTCCTGTTTTTAAATGTAGCACTTTTAAAAATTCCTTTTTTAACAGCAAACATAATAGCATATTTTGTCTTTAGAACTGCATTGTTTCTGTGAAACACGAGATCTCTTGTGAATTTATAAGCTTTGAGAAATATGAATATAATAAAAGAGGCCAATGTCACTGACATATCGTGAACACCCACCACTTGTTTTTTAAATAGTAAATGCAAAACACATTCTAATTAGTAGCTATAACCCTGTTACTTGAAAGATTTATCATGTTGACTCTATTGCAAGTATGCTACCTTATAGATCAGGAGTTTCCAGTGAAGACTTGCTCTACAAATAAAGAAGATATGGCTGCACATAAATCTGGGTGTGTGCATAATTGAAAGAGCTATAGAAACGAAAATGGGGAGGGAACGAGCAATTCCTGGAATTGATGCCCATTGAATCTCTGCCCATTTCTAAAAAAGAACCTTGAAAAAAAGCATATCCTGGCAAAATGTTGGTTTCCATTACTTTTCATTTTCTCTTGCCAGGATCAGAACCAGATGTTCTGTAATATAGCAAAGTCTGTTCTATTGGCATTTTTGGTGTATTAACTTCAGGAACTACTGGAAATTTTATGTGAGAAGATTCACAGGTGATTAGCATCCAACTTTCCTGAGACTTCAGGGGTTTTGATGGGGCTGGAGAAGAGATGGCATACAGGGGAAGTGTCCAAATATCCTGTGTTCTCTTCTTGATATGCTTATATTCATAATGAAATACATATGCTCATGTAACTTATCTTACAACATATGGTGCAATATAATTGAAGAAAGTATATGCAATTATTTCACCCCTCCTGAAAAAGAAAACAGTTCTACATTACTAATAAAAAAGAGTTAGGGCTTAGAGTATGTGCTAGAGATAGAGATTTTAAATATAGCCTATCCTCAAATACCATAAGTTTAAATGGAAATAAGAATGGAACATTGTACAACTTGGTTGCAGTTTGGGTTAGTGCTTCTTTACCCCTCTTACATCACTAACTATAAAGTAAGTGATTTTAAAACTGACCAACTCAAGCATATAGAACCTGAAATAAGTGGCTGATCGTACTTAAAATTAGACTTGTGACTGTCATCCTTTGCAAATTTTGTCCTATCAATTAATGGTGGGAATATCTCTTAAAATGCAATACTATATTTAAAAGCATCTCCCTACAGACACACATACTACATTTGAGGAGCTAATCAAATGCCTTTAATAGCATTTTTAGATTATATTCTGGTGATGCTACCAGAGTCCCGCTGTCATGAAGGGCTTACCACACCTGGAAGCTCTGCTGGGATGGTCCAGGTAGTTGACATAACATTGACCATGTAGGTGAATTTCAGTTGGACATGCTTATATAAATTTGTAATTTTATAATGTCCATTAGATGAGGCAGTGAAAGGCATGTGTAATAGTAAAGAAAACAGGAAAATGTAACTAAAAATATTTTGCTCCAGTGAAATAACCTTTCTGAAGAGATTCTCAATTCTTCATTTTATTCACTACCTCTGTGGTGTTGTGGAAATGAATGCGGTGAGGCAGAGCAGGTCCCCACTATAACAGTGGGAGACGAGGTGGTTACTGAAGTGTGAAACTTCCCATATCCGGCTCATTCCCCTGCCCCCCTCCCCCCACACACAAGGCTTTATGGGTGAGTTTCCTGTGTAACATTTCATATCCTGTAGGAAGAATGAGAATCAGAAAAGGTTATCAATGAAGCCAGGCAGGCTATGACCAGATGTTCAGAGAATCCCTCATGACAGTGCTGGAAGGCTGAGTTGGAGTCCTGACATTTTCCAAAAGCCCCTTTAGTAGGACTTCTGTGGCCAGGTCAACTGGAAATATTAGTCAACACTCCCTCAAACATATTACACCCATGGTCTAATGAAAGGCTCAGCAGTGCAAACTCTCCTTGTATTTACTCCTTGTATCTCCTTAATATTTACCAGTGAACAGTACTTTAGTTATAAAGCCTCATAACACTTACTTGATAACCCACTGAGAGAGCGAGAGCGGGAAACATATACATGCAAGAACCTGACCCTGGAATTGCAGGGAACAAGATGATGGACTGGAAGAGGGAGCTGATGAAGTAGAGGCAGGGTGTTAACAGTAGGTCGCGATCTGTTTCACAATTTTCTCTCCAATTGGCTTTGACAAAAAGGATCAAAGCTAAATTCAGACGCGTCATAGCTTGCCAATGCTGTGGACAATGCTTTGTTTTTCTCCAGTCGCCCTGCCTAGAGAGAGATTACAATTGTGTATTGCTATTCTAATTCCCACAATGGCAAATCACCTCTGGAAAGAGGCTGGCCTTTTTCCAATTGGTTGGTTTTGGAATCTCTGGAACCACCAAGAGATATTTTCCTTAGAAGGTTGGCAAAGTGTTCCACTGCCTGGGGAAAGGGTTTGTAATCGGATTTGCCAGAGTGGAAAATACAGTTAACCCCTCTGAACCACGATGCTTCCAGCTGCTTCCAGAAAGCTAATCAGTTTATCTCAGTTACCATCCCCACTTTCCAGATAAAAGAGGCTGTCTGGCCTTGACACCATGGGACTTCTAGGTAGGCTTCTTGACTGTCTGACAGTCCCCTGGGCAGTTAAAGAATGTGTAAACGGACCCTGCCTGGAGGAAAATTGAAGGGCAATACTTAAATTGATATATGTCAGATGCAGGAGTGTCTTACAGTCAACAGATATCATGATTAGACAATTTATGTTCTGAAGGTTTAAAAGAAAGTCAGTCCACTCTGTAGGTATGAACCCTACAAAGGAAAGAGAGTAGTGGTTCTGGTTCAGAAAGATGGCACAAAGTAGAACAAAACATGTCCTCATGCTGGCTGGGAGAGAGTTGGATTTAGGATTCAAAGAGTTGTGTACTAATTGTTGTACCCTAAGAGCTGACCAAGCTGACTCTAGTGATTGGAATTATCCTCCCTCCCTATAGATGCCACAGCAAAGGTGAGCTATGTGGACCAGAGCAGCACCTCTGGGTGACACCATGTGACAATGCAAAGCCAGAGCTGCAGCAGACTGGTGAGATTCATGTTCTCCCTGCTTTGTATGGCATAAGAGCTGAGGTTAGCAGAAGATTTGCAGGAAGAAAGAAGCAGATGTTTTCTGGCTAATATATACATGAGGTATTAGAGTAATTAGTTGGAAAAAATAAATTTCCTATGACTATATTTGCTACTTGAGTTTGTGGAGAAATTTATGCTGGTTATATTCATTAAAACCCTCTCAATACTCAGATTATAAAAGAGAAAACTTAGGCTGGGAAAAACAGTAGTTGGGGCTAAAACTGTTGATCAAAATGTTACACAGCAATTTAGCTTCATGCCAGGAAGGAAAATCCAATTCTGATGTCTCTTTCCACACTCTATTCCAGTGATTTTCAACCGGTGTGTCGCGGCACATTGGTGTGCCATAAGGATTTTTAAAACATGCAATACCTGACTATTTAGTCAGGGGCACTGATCTCTTTTCCCCTAGATTGTCAAATAAAAAAACAATAACAACAGCCAACATGGCAATAACTGACCAGTGTGAATGAATCAAAATTATACCTTTTTTTTTTTTCAGATGAGCCAAAAATATATGTTTTAGTGCACCACAGAATTTTAGTAATTAGTTTATATGTGCCATGAGATGAAAAAGATTGAAAAGTACTGCTTTATTCATTACACAAGACAATCTTTTCTGAAGTCCAACAGCCTTGACCCTACCCCTTGATGATTGCTGACTTCATTTATCATTCATGCATCCACTTCTTCAACCAAAAAATACTAACTAAGCAACTATTACATACCAAACACTCTCCTAAATGCCGAGAATACAGAAGGGTAAAATATAAATTCCCTGTCTTTGCAGAGTTTTGTTTTAAATGTTTTTTTTGTGTGGCTTTTTTTTGTCTTTTGCATACTAGGGCTCAGAGAAATTAAAGCCATGTTGTAGCAAATAGCAAATCTCAAAACCTCAAAATCATTCTCTACAACTGGACACGGCGAACGATTTCTACTTCCTAAACATTGTTGAATCAAACACTCAACCCACACGGACGGTGTTATCAATAGGCTCACTTCACGACTTGTGGGTAAGAGCTCATTTGTAGACTAACAGGGAGTCAGGGAAGGATTACCTCAAAGCAAAGCGAATGTGAGTAAAGCTTGCTTTTAGCACTCACCCGCTGTCTTCTGTGTTCTCTGATGCTTTTCACTAAAAGTAGCATCAACCGTTCATTCTGGTGATAGAGTTCACTCTTCAACCTTTCTTGTTTCTCTTTTCTCTCAAATCTGCATTCCCTTCAGAGAAAGATGTAAATAGAGGGTGAGAGTTTTAAGTGCTTTAACCCAGGTGTTTTAGCAGAAGTCAAAGTGTTAAAATGAATAAATTAAACAGAATTTAAAACCAACTAATACTAAAGCTGGGATGTCAAGCATGGATTAGCAGGAGGTAGAACACAAGCATTTGGACAGTATCTGATCCTTCCAGGCATCTGAGTCTCTGAGTTTGGGATCACAGCCATTGATGCCATTTTGGATATTATTATTATAGTGCTTTTTATTACAGTGACACTAAGTTATGAAATATAAACGTATATTAATAAGTGGGAGATAGTTAAGCTGTTAATTCTTATTTTGCTATTATGTATTAGCAAACCATTAGGTGATACTTCACAGATTTAGAAATTGTCAACACTGTAGTCATGTATTTTTTATTAGTCATCTAATTTTGCATAGCTCAAGTATATAATTCATAGGCACTACATTTTTCTAAAATCATCAAAACATGCACTCATTTAAATTGATGTTAGCTTTAATCCTACAGGCAGATCCTCGCAAGTTCCAACTTAAAAAACCTATAGAGACAATAAAAAGAAGAAAAACTCACAAACGTTAATACCAAAGAAAGAAAGAAAAACATATGCCAGAAGCTTAGAGGAATCTTATGAAGCGCAAAGCAGATGAAGTTTGATTTGTAAAAAGCTTCCTCAGGCTTTGCCTTTGAACGAATACTGCCTGAAAATAAAATTAAGAAGCTATATTGTATTTCTCATTAACTCAGAGATTCACAGCCTGTACCAACTCAGGTTTGCTTACAAGCCTGCTCTCTGCTTTGGGAAGGTGGGTGAACACCATTTCCATTTTTGTTTCTTCAGTCCCAGCTATCCACTAGATATAATGTGTTACAAAAGCCAAGAGAGCAGTAAATTGACAATAAGCATGCACTTGAGGGGTACACATATAGTCTCTTCGAGTAAAGTGTATTAGGTCGAATAAAAAGATACCCAGAGCAGTGCCAGCTTAGTCGTGTAGCATTTCACATGCTCCCCTGGTTACTACGTAATATATTAATTCCTGCCAAACGTAGAGTCAGTTGGTGCTGTGCGACCTGAACCCCACCTAAGAAAAACAGCAGGAGAGTATCGGTCATCTCTCAGCTTCAGGTAACACACACTCATGTACATTAGTAAATACTAAGTCTGGAAATATCTTTCCTCATTTGAGCAAAATCAAAGTTAAAAAGTATATGTATACATGGTTTTTGAAAAAGATATTTATAAACAATAGAGTAACAAACTCTAAAAAGAAATCACTAAAAATAGATCTACTTTGGAAATCAGAAGATAAGTTTCAGAAACAAATGGGAACACTCAATAAAATTTAAGAAAATATGGCCACTATAATGCTATTAAACTGTTTAGAGACAAAATCTAAAATAAGAAGTCATTAGGATGGATATAAATCGATATAAATAGGAAACACTTCCAGGAAACAAATATGCAACAACTGGAGGTAGTAAAATACAAAAATGACCAAAAAAAAAATGTAATTTGTCATGCAGTATACAGACTTGCAAATCATCTTAGAGTTTAGAGCAAAAAGATAAAGATGTGAAAAAATAAGTACTGAGAAAGTGAGAAACTTGGACAACAGAGAATAAAAATGTGAGTATAAGTAATATGCCTGCAGAAGCAAGAACCTTTAGTCATGATCAAAGACATCACTGGAGAAAATATTCTGAACTGAAAAAGATTCATGTAAACAATTGTGTAGTCATCCCACATTTTACGTTAAATAACTGGGAGAAAGTCACATCATTAAACATTTTCAGAAGTAATATCTGAAATAGAATTATGAAAACCTCCTCAAGATTGTGAACAAATCACAACGGCACGTGACTTTCCTTCACTAATAAATACTAAAAAAGGGTAATGTAGCTGTATATGCAGAGATCTGAGGAAAAACTTTTGTAGAATAAGGTGAGAGAAAGTTTACCTTTCAATGTGAAAAATATATATTCTCAAATATGCAAGAATATGAAAGATAACACTGCCTTCTACATAATTTGTAATTAAAGACTTAAACAAACCAGACTTAAGATAAAATAAAAAATGGGACATTTAAGGACACACAATATGTAATAAACCAAGATAATCAGATTCATTTTAAATAATGTTTACAGCCCAGCAGGCATGGCTCAGTGGTTGGATGTCGACCTAGGATCCAGGAGATCAGGTTCGATTCTAGTTAGGGCACGTGCCCCGGCTGTGGAGTCGATTTCCAGGAGGAGGTGTGAGGAGACAGCCGATCAATAACTCTCATCATTGATCTTTCTCTCTCTCTCTCCCTCTCCCCTCCTCTCTT
Organism: Miniopterus schreibersii; assembly: GCF_964146895.1. Lineage (NCBI taxonomy): Eukaryota > Metazoa > Chordata > Mammalia > Chiroptera > Miniopteridae > Miniopterus > Miniopterus schreibersii. The sequence goes on from NC_138102.1 coordinate 158,054,286, forward strand.
TGAAATCAATTAAAATATATATATATTAAATAAATAATGTTTATACATGACTGTAAAATTTAATGTCACAACGTCAAAATTATTCAGAAAGCAATACATATAATGTATGAATTTTAATAAGTGACAGTCTTGTCATCATGTTGGTATACTATGCAGAGACATGCATGACTCTAAGTTCAGATGGAAACAAAATTTTGTTAAATTATGTATCTTAAAGAGAAAGTAAAAGTTATGATTTCAGCTTATGTTCAGCTAAATGAAGAATTACAGTTAATTTTTTCTTTTAGAAATATAAGATAACCACTAACAGACAAAATTTATACCTCTTAAAATAACAGACTTTTAAGTTAATGCAGAGAAAACATAATTTGTTTAATAAAGACCAACAAATTAATCAGCAAAGAAAAATGATAAACATGATATATAAGATGACATAACCAAAGTAAGATAAATATTTCAATAATAATAATGATAAATACAAATGGGCTATATTTTTACGAGAAAAAAAAATCCTTAGATTGATTTGATAAATACTATAATATTGCATGCTGTTTACATTCTACTTCTAAGGCTAAATCCTAAGGAAATGATGACAAATTTTCCTAAGCACATTTTTATCATATATTCATAAGGTGATGAATTTAGCGTAGCCATTAAAATTATTTACTAGCAAATGACTTAATATTAAATGAAAAAAATGAGGACACAAGGTGATCCATCTGTGATGTTAAATGACATGTATCATAGAGGTTTTACTTTAATTATATAATTATTATGTGCATATTCATTAATTCAAAAATGTCTAGCACCTACTGTAAAGCAGACAAGGATCTAGACACTGAAGATACAGCAATAAACAAAACTAAATAAGAGAAATATAAATCCCTGCCCTAATGGAGCTTCCAATTTGATATAACACATACTAGTAGATACATTATAGTACATAATATTCTGCAATATAGGCAAATGCTAAGTCATTTTTGCACAGTGGGATTATGGATAGTTCAAAAATATTTCTATTTTAATTCTCTCCCACAACCATATACTATTTTATACAAAAAATATATTTTAAAATGACTTCTAAGTCAGATTTCTTAATAAAGATGTACTTCAATAGAACTTTTTAATGTTAATAAATTATTAAATTATTTTTATAATGCTGGATATACATTATAGTCATGACTCAAAATTAAATTCAGAATCATGATTTTAATTCTGGTTATCTAATTAAAATTCCCAAAACTGGCACTTCTCTAAACCACTATTTCTGAAAATGTTTCTTTATTGTGACACAGTGGAATTTACCCGCATGTCAGAAAATTCCTGGGCACTTCTGATGCCCCGATTCCAATTATTTATTTTAAATAATTTAATTTTGTTTGTACTGTATCCCTTTCCTCCTGCATTAAGTTTCTGTCTGACACCAGCGGAAACAAATTGCTAAACAACACAACAAAGGTTTTCTTCACAGCTGCTTCAACCAGATGGTAGATTCGAGCTTCTGGAAACATATTAGGGAAGCCTATTCTCATAGAAAGTCTGTCTCAAGCTCAGACATCCCTAAGGCCCTTGCAAGACACAAAATGGGCTGCTAAGTTTGAAGTGTTTTTCTGTACAGTAATTTCTATCTTTGTGCTACTTAACTGTCGTAAACTATTAGGTTATCTCTGCTTCCCTCACCACCACATTCATGCTTATAAAGCACCATGAACTAGACACATGCACTGGGCAATCCTGCTTCTACCCCATCCCGTATCTGAACTCGTGTTTTACGGTGCCATCTCACAGAACCATGCGTATCTATGCAGGCCCTTTTCTCCAATGAGATGATCTTTTTGAAGAACAAGATACAAAGATGACTATTGAGAGCCGATGAAATCGATTCAAATGTTGCTACAAGCAGCCTTAGAACCAACCATCAAGGGTTTAGAAACAAGTGGTCCCTGTCTTCTGGCCACTCATCTCTGCATTTTCTTCCATATGGACAACCAAGAAACAGAAGAATCTAATTACTTGATTATAGGGTAAAATTTTATCACCACACTGTGGCAGTAATTATCACAAGTTTTTCCTATTTTTAGTTTTTAAATGCATATAATTTGCGTTCCTGAGTTGGCAGTTTGCAGTATGTAAACCAGTGAGCCGGAGCATTGCTGACTTTATGCTAGATACCCAGATAGCAAGCCCAGAACCCAATTTCTTCCACCGCTAGCAAAGAATTTGAGTAGAGTTACTGTCTAACTTCTTGCCCTGTAGAGCAGCTCCAATTACGTAATTTCAGTGAGCAAAGACTTTTAATGGCGCTCTACTGTCTGCAGAGAGAGGCACAAACTCTTCCGTCTAACGTTTAAGAAGCTATACAGTACGGTGAAGCCTTTTTTCAGTTTTACCTTCTTTTGACCCATATATCCCAGGTTTTCTCAAAATATGCCTGGTGTACATTTTGAGAATGACTGGACTGTAGCAAAGTAAATCTTGTCAGACTACTTGATTGTCACTCGAATTCCCAGTTCCACCTCCAAAGTTTAGCTCACATTACTTCCATGTTCTTCCTTCATGATCAGCTCTAATGCTCATGTATTGAAGTCTTTCCTACCTAACCTGAGGATTCCCACCTCTGATTCTACATGAATAATACACTGTGGGAGGGGGGGAGTCACTGGATTTGGAAACTGGAAACTATTAGCATAATTTGGACAACTTCCCTGACTTTCCACAAGCCTCAGCTTCCTGATCCATAAAATGAGTCCTTTATACATTCACTCATCCATTGGGCAAGGTTGTATTGAATATTTCTACACATTAAGCACTTTTCTGAGAACTGAAGTTATGTAGAAGACCAAATACTCTGGGCTCCCAAAGATAGTGACTGCCGTAGACCTTCACAATACTATGTGCTTTGCAAAAGCACCTGATACTGAAGCTTCCTGGCTTTGAAGTATAAAGCACTGTTTCCTAAAGCGGTACCTGGAACTGCAGCAGTTTACCATCACCTACCTGGGAATTCATCAGAAATGAAAATTCTCACGCTCACCCAGATCTACTGAGTCAGAAATTCTGGAAGGGAGACCTTCCAATCTGGGCATTAACAAACCTTCCAGATGATTCTGATGCATGCAAACATTTGAGAAATACTCTATTAGCAAAAATAAAGCTATTAATTCTTCATGTGTCTGTCTCCTCTAGTAACCCAAACATATTTAATTATTCGTCATCCAGGCACTCTCATTCCTGTGCAGCTCTCTCCGTCTCATCTGAGCCTTTCTGTTATCATGCCCTTCAAATACTTCCACTGTACTCTAATTCATTTAGATTGTCACTTTTTAACTATTTATCAGCCCTTTCCAGTGTTCCCAGAGCCAGAGAATTAGATATATTATCATACTTTTACCTTTCCTATTTTGGTTTTTGTTTCATCTGGAATTCATTTCCTTTTAGTGTGGTGTGAGTTAGATATCTCTACATGCAGTGAGCCAGTTTCTCAACACCATCTGCTAAATATTCTGTCTTTCTCCACTGATTTTTTTGGTGCATTTTTTATCTATATTGTCTGTATATAAATAGTTCTTTCTCTAGGCTCTTTTTCATTCCATTTTTATGTATCATCCTGTTTATTACTATAGCTTATGTTATGCCCCAACATCTGGAGGGACAAGTGTCCCCTCTTTGATCTCTTTATTAAAGTTGATAAACTTTTTGGTCCCTTAATATTTCCACAGGAATTGAAATATATTACTCACATTCCTATAAAACTCCAGGTGGGATTTTGATTGGTATTATATCCAAATTGTAAATTAATTTAAAGAAAATTTTCATAATATTAAAACTTTCCATACAAAAAAATGGAATATACATTATTTTGTTTAGTTTACCTTAGTAGAGTTTTAAAATCTTACCTGTAGAGGGATGGTTTATTCTTTCTTAAGTGAAATTCCTAGATATTTTATAGTTCGTTGCTATTGTGAATACCATTTTTCAATTATCATATTTTTGGATGATACCTGCTGGTGTCAGGAAAAATACTTATATGATATTTGCTGTCCTAATTTTGTCTTTCTTGTGTAGATGATCACATAATAAAAATGGGATATTTAACCTCTATTGAAATTCTTATGCCTCTTTAACACATTTTCATGTCTCATACTATTTGCCAGTCCTCTGGGACTACATTAAACATTAGAAATAACATTAGCATCCTCTCTATTTTCTGTCTTAAAGGAGATAGAGCTAAATTTTTCCATAAAAAGAAAACATTTTCTTCAGATTTTTGATATATAAACTTTATCAAGTAAAAGATGTTATTTTCTATTTCCTAGCATGGTATTTTAAAATCATAAATAGGTAATGAAACGTACCCAATGCTTTTTCTCTATTTATTGAAAAAATATATGAATGGCGTGCTATATTACATTGACACATTTCATGATATTGAAGCATTTTTACAAGTTGGAATAAGCCAAAAAATAGATAAAACCAAGTTATTGATTTTTTGATTTATAGTTGGTGTTAAAAAAAATAAATTTCAAAAATCTTTACCCAAGATCTTTAAGATACTCATATGTTCCAGAATTTTTATAGTTTTAATGCTTATAATTAGATCTAACCAATTTTTAAATTGATATATAATTTATATAGCATAAAATTTACCCTTCTAAAGTGTAAAATTCAATGGATTTTACTTGTGCAATCATCACCAATATATAATTCCAGAACATTTCCATTATCTCTAAACCCAATATCCATTAGCAGTCACTCATTCCCACCTCCCTCAGGCCTCTGGCACCTTCTAATCTACTCTCAGTCTCTATGGATTTGCCAGTTCTTAAACTTTTTTGAAGAACTGTCAAATTGTTTTCCAGAGTGCACCTTCTTACATTTCCATCAGTAATGTGTAAGGCTTATAATTCTTTCTCCTAAAACTTGTCATTATCTGTCTTCTTTATTATTGTCATCCTAGTATATATAAAATGGTTTCCTCTTGTGGTTTTGATTTATATTTCTCAAATGAATAGTGATGGTAATCTTGCATGTGCTTATTGGCCATTTGTATTTCTTCTTGGAGAAATGTTATTCAAGTCTTGAAATCAGGTACTATCAGTCTTTTTTTTTCAAAGTTGTTCTGTCTATTCTAGGTATTTTTTTCATTTCCATATAAATTTTAGAAACAGCTTTTCAATTTCTACAAATAAAACATATTTACGGGGATTGTGATTGGGATTATATTGAATCTATTAATCAATTTTGTGAAATTAAAATCTTAATAACCTTGAGTCTTTCAGTACACAAAGATGATATATTTCTGCATTTATTTTGTTGCTCCTTAATTTCTCTCAGCAACATTTTGCAGTTTTTAGTGTACAGGCCAAGCGCATTTTTGTTAAACTTATCTCTAAATAATTTAAAATTTTAATGCTATTATAAATGGCATTTTTCTTTCATTTTAAAATCTTATTAGATTAAGAGCCACAATTAATTTTTATAGATTAATATTTAATACTAAAATTTTGCTAAACTCACTTATTAGTTCTAGTAGCCTCTTTGTAGATTTTTTTTAGAATTACATTTTTATTTTTTTGTTTAAAATATTACAGATGTCCCTTTTTCTCCCCAATGACCCATTCCTCCCTGTCCCCTACCCCTCCCCAGTCCCTCTCCCCTCCATTGTCCATGTCCTTGTGTTGTGCATATATGCATATAAATTCTTTGGTTACTCTCTCCCCCTCCACCCACCTGCCCTCCTCTATCCCTCTGACATTCATCAGTCTGATCTATGCTTCCATGTCATTGAATCTATTCTGTTCATCAGTTTATTAAGTTCTTTAGATTCCACATATAAGCGAGATCATGTGATGTTTGTCTTTCTCTGCCTGGCTTATTTCACTTAGCATAATTTTCTCCAGGTCCATCCATACTGTCCCAAAGGGTACGAGATCTTTCTTCTTTACAGCTGTGTAGTATTCCATGGTGTATATGTCCCACAGCTTTTTTATCCACTCATCTATAGATGGGCACTTGGGCTGTTTCCAGATCTTAGCTATTGTAAACTGCACTGCTGTGAACATAGGGGTGCATAAGTTCTTTCTGTTTAGTGTTTCAAGATTCCTAGGATATATTAGAATTAGGTTGTTTTTAAATAAAAAGCAGTTTGTTTCTCCCCATGTAATGTGTCTTTTCCTACTCTGGCTACTTATAAGATTCTTTTTATTTATTTTTGTTTTTAAGCATGTTGATCAACATATGATTGATATGTGTGTGTGCATGAGTGTGTGTGTGTATGTGTGTGTGTGTGCGTTTTAGTATTTACTCTAATTGAACTTCATTAAGGTTCTTGGATCTGTTGTTTATAACTGCCATTGAGTTTAGAAATTTTTACTGGTATTTCTTACATTATTTTTCTTTTCTTCTAGGTCCCATCTACGTACATGTGAATTTGAGTTTGCATGACACTGTCACTCAGGTTACTGATTATACCTTTAGGCTTGTTTCTGTGCTTCATTTTGAATTGTTTCTATTGTTACATTCTTAAAGTTCACTGATGTTTCTTCTGCTTTGTCTGCTCTGTTATTAATCTCATCCCATATCCAGTTCTTTAATTGAAGATATTATATATTTTCATTTGTAGAAGTTCCATTTGGTTCTTGCTTTTACACCTTCCATTTTTTTCCTCACATAGTCAAGCTTTCATCTGACTTTTTTAGTATATATAAAATCCCTCTTCTACAATCATCTGCCATAGCCTCAACTTCAATCTCAGTTCAAAGCACTCTTCATCTCTTTTAAGTTTTCACCTAATTAGCTGAATGTTGCTAAATAATATTATACAACTTGGAAAATTGATTCCACTCCAAACTTATAATCACAAACCTCAGATAGCCACCTAATTTTTGCAAAAAATTTTACTGCTTTTCCCAATTGTGTCCTCTTTACTCAACAACAGGACCATTTCACAAATTCTCCTATATCTATAAAAACTCCTAGGTTCTCCAAAGCCCCTCCTCCCACCAATTTTATCTGATATCCTCTTGTCATAGCTGTCCTACACCTTAAAAAATTAAAAACAAACAATCCAGAGGGGAGAGGTGCGGGGGATAGATGAAAAAGGAGAAGAAAAATATACTCAATAATATGATAAGTTTGCATGGTAACCGATGATTATTTGAATTAGTCGGGTGATCACAGTGTAAAGTACAAAACTATTGAATCACTATATTACATACCTGAAATTAATGTAACAAATACAATATTGTACACTAATTATACTTAAATTTTTAAAAAATCAGACAGAAAATCTGCTTAATTTTTAATCCCCAAATCTAAAATTCAAAATGCATTTCTACTCATTTCAAAACCTGTTATGAAAGATGATACATTCCTCATTTTTTCAAGGCTGACCTTTGCACTGCATCTTATTCCCTCTTGCCCTCAGAAGAACTTTGAATATCTCCCCACTTTTTAAAAATATCATTGGTCTCTCCAGCTTACTGGTTTAAACATGTAAAAAAAAAAAAATCTCCCACTATCTCTCATGCTTTAAAAACTCCCCTTGGCACCACATCTCCCAGCAGTCATTTTTCAATTTTTTTTCTGCTATTCTATATTATTTCTTTTACTCAAGTGAAAATCCAAAGTTTTCCTTAATTTTTTTCTTTTTCCTCATTCTCCGTATCTAATTTTTCAGAAAGTGCTATTTATTTTACATGTAAAAAAAATCTCAAACCCATGCAGTTTTTTTCCCATCTCCAACACTACCATCCTAGGCCCTGGTATTATTGCATGCCTTTCTTACTACTGCAAATAGGTTCTGAAATGATGTCTTTTCTTCTGTTATTGTCTGCCAAAATTTATTCTTGACCCAGAAATCATAATGATTTATATTGCATGAAATTTGTATCATTTAATTTCCTTATATAAAATCCACTTAGCATGGCCCACAAAGTTCTATATAAGCTGGTCTAACGTTTCCTTCTCTACCACATCTTTTATCATAATACCGAGCAACCGCTACACTCAAGACACTGGCCTTTCTCTATCTGGAAAAGCTTTTCCCTCCTTCAGCTACTTTGCACATTTAATGGTCTCTCTGCACATTTCCCTGTTGCCCCAGAACTTCGCACAGCCTCCTCTCTCACAGGACTCTAATCTTGTCGGCTCCTCAGGGCGGCCTTCACTTTTTCCTAATCCATCCATATCAGTACTCACCCATCATGATTTTCTAGCACAGTCGTCCATTTATTCCTTTACAGCATCAATTGAATGTTCTGCTCATTACCTCTCCCCCTACCCCACACCTCAAAATGCACTTTCCTTGAGAGTCAAGGGCTTTGTTTCAACAGAGTGCGTAGCGTATAACATGTACGCAGGAAATATTAGTTGAGTGACTGAATGATACTTTGCTGCATAATGATATAGCAATAACTATTTTACAAGTTTGTTGTAAGAGAGCTTTTATTTTTATTTTTTAAATATGTTTTTTATTGATTTTAGAGAGAGGAAAGGAGAGGGAGAGAAAGACAGAAGCATCGATAAAAGAGAAACCTGGATTGACTGTCTCCTGCACACCCTCTACTGGGGATGGAGCCCACAGCCCCAGCATGTGCCCTGACCGGGAATCGAACCTGCAACCTCCTGGTGCATGGGATGATGCTGAACCAACTGAGCCACAATAGCGAGGCTGTAAAAGAGATTTTAGATATAAAGGGAGGAGATCAGGATTGTAGAACATCCACTCTGCATAAGAAAAATATTAAACACTGCCCATACGTTATCATATTTATTTTATTTTTACAACTACCATCTGAGTTATGCATTATTATCCCAATTTCAGATAAAACCAAGGCTCAGGTGAGTATATTTTCTTGTCCACTATCATATAGTAAGTGCCCAAGCCTGGAATTAACTAAAGTCTGTGTTCTTTATTTTAACTACATTAGTCTTCAATAAAACTCTGCAAATTAGTTATTATTTCCTCTATGTTATTAACACATATAATTTTTAACACTCTGGACTTTTACTTTAATTTTTTTTTAATTTTAATTAATATTCAAAATACTTTTGTGGCTTATTCTTTCTGTAAAATAATAAACTTCAGTTAAGTAGTGGTTGACTCTTACTTATCATTTTAGTTCTGTGGTTCCTGGCATGCAGAAAATACTTCATAACATATTACGATCTTAAGTGAATTAAAAACTGAATTTCCCTATTAACCTCTTGGACAAAAAGTGCTTACCTATTTTTTTAGTCCGGTATTTGCCTGAGGGTAATGTTCTTGTTAAGAAACTGACCAAGTACAAAGGTTTATATATTTTACTATTGTATTTATTGCATTTCTCAGCTCTGGAGATGACCTAAGTGAAGTCACTAAAACATTCACTTTGAAAGAAACTGCACACTTGGATATGCTTCACAGAAGAAAAAGTCGAATAAGAACCTGGTCTCCAATGACATGAAGAAAGTCAGGAAATTACTGGCTGTATACTAGGCAGTGTCTGGTGAAACACAAAATATCTACTCCCAGATTTTAAAAAGGGAGTAAGTAGATTTTTTGAACCTCTGGGATTTGATGCTCATGTGTCCAAGTGCAAGGGAATAAGAATTCCTTTTAATACCCTAACAGTTAATTTTTAATTGTGTTCTGTGAATTATAGTCACTTTTTCATAACCCATAAACACAAATATTTTTGTGAAGCACAGCTATTGTTTATTAGGAAAACTGAAATTCAAGGGGTTAACTTTCCTATACTACATTTCAATTCTACTGATCCATGATCTAAACTCTTGTAAAAGCCTTTTTAATAACTTTAAAACTAATTATTTAAAAATAATAATTATTTTTTAAAAGGTTTGAAAGTAAACTTCTAGTCTTCAAATTCTTCCTTGCTTGCCTATCATGCATACCTTCCTTGTATTAATCTCAATATATCATTTGACACCAGGGCTCCCTACCTTCTGTTGAATTACTTCATTGCATGGATGTATCAAGAGCATTAAATGTATAAGAATATGAGAAAATAAAGAAAGGCTGACTGAATGATTTACAGCATTTAAAAGTTGGAATTAAATTAATTTATCTGGCAAAAATATTATAAGTTCATTCTATAATTCAAGCATTTTTAATAGATCTTTTCCCTGGATAAACATCTTACCTCCAAATGCAATAACAGTTACTTATTTTCAGCTTTAATATCATATCTATAGGGATAATATCAAATATAAACACGTTAGCTTTTATGTAATTCACAATTTTTACTAGGGCAAAACGGTTTAGTGCAAGTGACTTTTATTTCTTTGTAGCAAGACTGTCTCAGTGATGGATGCAGCATGTTGATTCACTTTCTGATATACCTTCCTTCATCCAGTTAATAACTCAGGAATGTCTTCCTGTCATTTAGGCTGTGCCGAAAAACATATCCTACATAGAACCTGGTCTCTAAACTCATTTGTTGATAGTACAGTCCTTCATAGTAGTAGACCATTTAAAAATTGTTGTTTATCCTGAAAAAAGCTGAAGAAAATTCTTCCTTCACATTATCATCATGTTCAAATTGTACATATACTGTAAAAAATGTCATGTTAGAAATACATGTACATTCATCAAGTTGCAATAAAAAGTACTTTGCTAGCCCGGTCAGCATGGCTCAGTGGTTACACATTGACCTAGGATCTAGGAGATAGAGGTTTGATTCCCGATCACGGCACATGCCGTGTTGCCGGCTCGATCCCGAGTAGGTGGCGTGCAGGAGGCAGCCGATCAATGACTCTCTCATCATTGATGTTTCTATCTCTCTCCCTCTCCCTTCCTCTCTCTGAAATCAATAAAGATTTTTTTTTTTTAAAGTACTTTGCAAGTATTATTTGTTCTACAAGTTGGTCTTTCACACCGTAAATTAATTCCTGAATATTCTGAGACATTGTGTCATAGGGGAGTGATACTTGAATAATCTTCTAAGCTGCAGATCTTCCCAACAGTTCTAAGCAAATATATTTAGTGCAGACTTTAACTAATGTCTTGAAAATTACCTGATGTTTTACTTTTAGTAACCCAAAGTCCTTTTTTGCAGCAAGTCCAATACACTATGAAATAGTGACATCTGTTTCTTTTGGCTTTTTAAATCCATCATCTTTCCCTTTAAGAATTTTTTCAGTTTTGGACTTATTACTTTATGTCTTTTTTAGAATGTAAACACTGCCTACCTTACAATGCTCCCATTGTTTCAACAGTCAGTGTCTGACTGCAAATAACACACCAGGGGTTTGTACACTTCAACATCAATTATGGCTACAAAATTGAACTGAACATATGAAGATATTTACTTCCAAGTAAAACTAATATGAACTCTTTTGGTCTTTATATATTTAAAACTGCTTTCATAATCATCATTTGGTTTATCACTACTAATGCAATAAAAAAAAGTCTTTTTTTACAAGAAATTTTCAGAAAGCCTTGCTTGCTATCTGCAAATTTGGGTTAAAAATAAATAATATAAATTATATTTCCCTAATTTAGTAAATAATGCTAGATTAGGAACTTAAAAATAGGTTTGACTAGCCCTAGATAGTTTGGTTCAGTGGTTAGAGAGTCGACTGGCAGACTGAAGGGTCCCAGGTTCAATTCTGGCCAAGGGCACATACCTCGATTGCAGGCTCAATCCCCAGGGCATGTTTGGGAGGCAACCAATTGATGTGTCTCTCTCACATCTATGTTTCTCTCTCTCTCACTCTCTTCCACTGTTTCTGAAAAGCAATGGAAAAAATATCCTCAGGTAAGGATTAACAAACCCCCACAAGTTTGACTAAAAATTAAAGTGATTGCTAAAATAACAAGTTACAATAATAAATAACTTTTAAAAGAATTTTAAACTTAGAAGTTATAATTGAAAACCATCTTAATGTATGTAATGTGGGCTACCGTGTATGACCAATATGCATCTTGTTCCACATGTGACATACCATGTGATTTTCACAATTGTAGCCTAATCTATTTCCTATACAATGAAACGAGCCCACTAATCAGGTGCCTGAATGCAACACAATGTCACACAGCTATGGAAGTTTCTAAGTGCCCTCAAGTTCTGTATATATCACTGATTGGTGACAAATATTACCTGTCCTTGGGCTGTGAGTTTGGGGGCAAGCAATTGAGAACATATAAACTGGAAGTCTTATTATGTTTTAGGTTTCTCTACATTTCATTATGTTTTCACAAATTTATCTCTTTGAGGAAAAGTGGAGGTGGTATTTCCTCAATGCAGTTTTATTTTCCTAGTAGCCCCAGTCATATCCTCCACATAATCATTCATTTAGCAGTGGCTTGAATTTTATTCTTTGTTCGCGTCTTTCAGTGTGCAGCGGGGGAAGCTGTATCAGATGGTGCTAACCAAGTGTCTTGTTAAACCAAAAGTCTTTCGCATATTCTTTTGATTGTCCTCAGAGGTAACAAATCTTGAAGTTTTGAGAATGGATTTGAACTTTAGTACTAGCTGGAAATCATACAAAATCAAGGTGTGATACAATGATGGGGCTAATTTATCTTGATGCTCATTAAATAAACTCTAAAGGCAATTTCAACGGGAAGTTCAAAAACCGCTTTGAGTAATGACAATATCACTGCAAAGAGTGATCACCCTAAAATAGAGTTTATTGTAAAATTAACCAAGAATTTTCCTGATAAATTCTTGGCTTACCAGGTGAGACATTCATAATCTAGGTACTGTCTGGTATTGCTGCTTTTGCCCACACAATATCGTTCACTTCAGACATACCAGTGTTTGTAATTCTCTGTCTATATTACTCTCCCTTGTGTTCACACTTTCTAATTCCTCCCCAGGAAGCATCTTCTACTCCTAATTACTTAACACCTATTCTCCTTCACTACTCACTTCCAGCATCATCTTACATCTTACCAAACATGCCTCCAATCTGAATTACCTACCCATCCTCTAGTCTACGGGGTGAAATATGCTTCACAGTACAACATAATCACTGACTCAATTGATAATCATCCTTTTGGTCATGACCCCAGCTGTTTTTCAGAATTCTGGATGTTGTCCATTTTTAGGATACAAGATCAATTTGGTAGTTAGAAAATGAAATAAGATGACATGAAATGGAAAAGAAAGGAAGCAAAGGTAGAACAAAAAAGAAAATATCAGAGTATAGTTAGGAAAAGTATGGTTTTGTGAAACTTTTGGTTAAACACAAACAAACATTAGTTTGCTGTGTAAAATGTACCTTTTGGGGGGTAGCTACTGTCAAAAAAGTTTGAAAGTCACAGCACTACATTTTAAGTACTTGTCTATTTGTCTTAGTACCTACCACCACTGCTAGCACACTGTAGGCAATGAGACATTTGTTGAATGACTGAATAAATATAAAACCTTTCAAGTTAATTATCTTTAAAAAGATGTACTTGATTTTATAAATCCCAATGTTTTTAAAAAGAGTTATTGCTACATTATAATCAATAGCAATATAGTGTTTTGAGCATAATGATTAAGATTAATGCCTGCAAGCTCATCATCTCTTGGTGCTTCTTAGTTTCTCCAGCGTGCCTTTCCTATATTTAGAAAAGTGATGCCTAGGTTAGGGATTTCTGGGTCACACAGCCAGACCACCACGGGAATGCATAATGCAAAAGATTAACATGCCTTTCCACTAAGGTTGTGTCTTTAGGATTAGAAGGTTAGTCAACTTGTTTCTTACTTTTAATTAACCTCAAAAAGGACTCGAGTATATAATTTTTCAATGCTTTGCCATTTGTAAATTACCTTTAGAATCAGAATGCTCCTTTTTTCCTTAAAAAAAAACCTTTTAAAAATCTAACATATATAAATTTTTCTTTCAGTTAAAGACCTAAAGGAGCACTGGCTATTTAGCCAAATGGCATTTTCATATTGGAAAATGCAGATATTCTCCTGGAGAAGGTTTCAGTGTCATTTGTACTTTGAGAGAACACCATTGAGGAAAATACAGCAGTGCTAAGTGAGCGTGACTATAAATTCAGATCAATACGTGACGGTGATAGAAAATGCAGAGCATACCTAATCCAGCTAACTATGGCGCTGATAAATGCAGTGTGAGCACTGTGTCATTGGTGCTTTTCCTTTCTTTATTTGCATTATCCATCAGGACAGCCCATGAGGGAATGCCTGGGAACCGTGGAGCTCTCTGTAATAAGCCACAACACTAATGAGGCATAACAAATTTAGTAAGTATCATGTATAATCTTGATCTCTTATTGACACTATTACCCATATAGATTACACATTGCCATTTGTTATCTGCCCTAATGCAGATGAAATGGGAGGGTGTAGCTGAGTTACTCTTTCTATAGCTAAACATTTCTTAATAAATCTTCATCCTCCAAAACAAAAACTCAATAGTCCTGGCCTCTGTTTTCGCTGCTGCTCCCTCTCAGCAGGGTTGGCTGGCTGTTTTTGCAGAAGGTCAGCCAGATTTTGTCTTTCTCACAGTTTCACATTCCTCCTGGGATTGAGGGTCTAATATATTTCTGTAACACACCAACTGAACCCAAGATAAACAAGTGCCCAGAGTAACATGGCCCTGGTATATGCCTCTCTTTAGTTCAACAATTTAGAAATGAGATGTCTGCAGTGATCCCTGTCTTTAGGAATTGTTGAGCCTCAGCCAAGAGAAGGCAGTTGCAGTGAGGCCATGTGTCAGTGATGAGTTGAAATAAATAATAATAATTTAGAAGGAATCTGTGTACATCACTATTTCACAGACTTTTAAAAAAGGTAAATTCATTAACCTCTTGGGAGGAGCCAAGTGTTAGTTTCATTTTATAGATGAATGCATTTTCTAGACAGCGAACTCATTACAGGAATAGAAGGGAAATGTGTACATCCTGATGTTTAGCTCTGAAATTTTCTGAAAAGGGAAACAATCATTAGTATATGTACACATGACATACACATGAAAACACTAGGAGATCCTGCAAAATGTTTAATGACTTTTAAGATAAGGTGCTTTGTCAAGTATAGTCTTATATATTATCTAAAGTAAACTGAAGGGTGATGGCGAGAACTGCCCTCAAGTTTCAGGGTTAGAGGGTTGGGATGGTTTGATTTTTAGAGGAGGTAGAGGTAGGTAGAGGTAGAGGTGGGAGGTAGAGGTAGAGGTAGAGGTGGTGGGGGGAGGAGGAGAGGGAGGCGGAGGGGGAGGGGGAGGGAGAGAAACATTGATGTGAGAGAGATACATCTATCAGCATACGTGCCCTGACTGGGGATCAAACCTGAAACCTAGGTACGTGCCCTGATCGGGAATTGAACCCAAGGCCTTCTGGTGCACAGAATGATGGTCCAACCAACTGACCCTCACTGGCTAGGGCTCAAAATTGTTCTTAAATAATATCAACTCTAGTTTTATTACAAACATAAAAATAAAAAAATAAAACTTAAGAACTATCTTTAGTGTTTTGAAATAAGTTGGCTGGATGAAATTACTATTACAGAAACAAATATTCAAGTGATATGTAATTACAGTTGCCTTCCAAGGAGCATTATCACAGGTACAAGACTCATTATCCTTCAGTCAACAAACTGGCAAATTACTGTTGGGACCTACTACGTGCAAAGGTCTAGAACAGGGTAGTGAATTCAAAGAAAAAGATGAATTGCATTAGCATCTAATGACAAAGGCTGGCATGGAGTTATTTTTAAAATAACTTTGAGGAAAATGATGTGAGTTTTAGCTAAAAAAAAAAAAAAAAAAAATTCATACTCTTGTTTTTCTTTTCCTGGGCTACTGTTTTTGTTTTGTTTTTACTGTGGTGGTTTGTTAAGAAACACCTGTATGTATGTTACACGCATATTCCTAGGAAGAAAGCGGACTAAATAAATAAATAAACATAAGCAGAAATTAGGAAAGTCTCAAACATTTAAGTTTGACCTTTATTTAAGGTTTATCATCTAAGTCCTATTTGCTTTTATATGTCTATTAAGCAATGTTTCATTAAACACTGTATTTTATCACTGAGACATTTGGGATAGAATGGTTTGCCTACTATCTATGAATGAAAAAATTGGAAAATCTAATTGTTTGCTTTAGTTTTAACAAAACATTATTGCATTTTGACTGAGAAATATGCTTACTCAACCAATTTGACTGTGAGATAAGCTTTTAGTTTTAAGATTTTTATATTTAAGTATGCTTACTTGGGTTTCAAAAACTGGATTAACAGAAATTCAGGTAAAGTTATTTCAATAAGCATAAATTCTTTTAAAGTTTTACATCTGAATATTTATCCAGAACCCTATTAAGTCTTAATTAAAATCAATAGCCTCCCATATTTTTATGAATGAATCATGATTTTTATGGAACAAAGAGCCATATTCTTAAAATGTAGCAGCCTATTATAACTGAAGACATTAATTCTTTTGAAATAGAAGCACTATTTTTTTTTAATTGATTGCTTTTTCAAAACACCTTTTAAAGATGTATAGCTTATGTATTCTACTTTCAAATAAAATTAACAGACGTAATAATAAAAATATTGTTTAGAAATTGGTGCCCAGAGGGGCATGGCTCAGCAGTTGAGCATCAACCTAGGATCCAGGCGATCAGGGTTCAATTCCCAGTCAGGGCACATGCCCAGGTTGTGGGCTCGATTCCCAGTTGGGGGTGTGCAGGAGGCAGCCAATCAATGACTCTCTCATCATTGATGTTTCTCTCTCTCTCTTCCTCTCCTTTCCTCTCTCTGAAATCAATAAAGATATATTTTTTAAAAAAAAATTGGCAATTCTCAGGTTTCAGATGTGTATTCATTGGAAATCTTTTTGTGTATGGGAACTATGTAAGAAGAATATTCTGAACAATTACCTGAGAAACTACTAGAAAATTCACTTAAAAATATATTAGAGACTGGCTGGGCGTGGCTCAGTGGCTGAGCATCGACCTAGGATCCAGGATATCGTGGTTTGATCCCCAGTCAGGGGCATGCAGGAGGCAGCCAATCAATGACAACTCTCTCATCATTGATGTTTCTGTCTCTCTCTCTCTCTCCCTCTCCCTTCCACTCTCTGAAATCAATAAAGATATATTTAAAATACATATATATATTAGAGTACTTGCTGAAATGCGGAATTAAAAAACAAAATCAAGCAATAGTTTAAACACATTGGAACTAGTGTCAGTTATTATTTTTAAAATGCATCATGACTTATTTAGCTCAATTCCACAAGTGTTGGGTATGTACCAACACTTGGGTATGTTAGTTCAAAATAGGGCTAATATAAATTTAAAAATGTATGTTTTCACTCATATGTGGAATCTAATGAACAAAATGAACTAACAAGCAAAATAGCAAGCTAACAGCTGTTGGCTGGTGGTGCTAGTTGGGGGGAGGATAGAGCGAAAAGAAAAAAGACAGAAAAAACTCCATGAACATGGACAACAGTGTGGTTACTGCAGTAAGGAGGAATCGGGGGAGGTCGGGGAGGGCATGGGGGATAAATGGTGATAGACAGAGGTTTGACTTGGGTGGTGAACACACAATACAGTGTACCGTAGTAGCCATCTCTAGGCTGGGGAGCACAGTCAGGGTTAGCGGAACCTGAGAGTATGGAAGCGGGGCTGGTGCTTCTAGCACTGGGACCCTGCAGGAGGGTCTGCTGTGAGCAGTTCTAGGGAAATGGAAGAGAAGCATCAAGGGCTGGAGTGGTGGAAAGGGTCCAGACACTTTCTGAGACCACCAAAAAAAGAGAGAAGAGAGGCAGGAAAGAGGAAGAACATCAGTTCTCTCCTCCTCACAACTTCCGATTTCCCACTAGTTGCTCATATTAGCAAAAGCTAGCAGAAAGTGAACTAACAGAGAATTCCAGAAAAGACAGTTTTCAGCTTCAGCACTGACAAAGAAAATATAGAAAAGTGAACAGAAGACCATGAGAAAATAGGTAATGGCCACACCAAACAACTGCTGGTTATAGTGTTATTTTGTATCTGCTTTTTTCCCCTTCCTTGGGAAGCTCCAAGTGTCCTTGAGATAAAATGAAATAAAGAGTTAATATAAATACCAAAAAAAAAGAAAAAAAAAAAGAGTTTATATATATGTTTGTGAGAGTTTTTTGCTGTGTTCATGTACAATCTGTGTGTGATTAAAGAGAGATTAAAGTGAAAGGCCCAGATCCTTTCTTTAGATTTATCAGGATCTGGTTCTGGGATACTATGTATGTTGGGTTTTGCAAAATGATTCCATATATTTCTGAATTCATAAATTCAGCTGCCTGTGAATTGTCCACAATGTCGCCTCTGGTCTGAGAGCTAGAAGATTGTACCTAACATTTATTAATCAAATTTATGAGTGGACAAGTCAGTTTTCTCCCTCAGGCAACACTGCAGATTATACTTAATAAAAGACAATGTTGGCTGAGCAATGACTTTAGACAACTCTAAATACATTGTAAAAACCTGTCTCCTTTACAGTCATTTTTTATTAGTTTTGTACATTCTGAATGAAGTTAAACTTTTCAGGACACTGTCATAAAGTCCTGAATCAAAACCCCACACATATTCCTATATAAAGATGTAGAACAGCTAAGAAATTATCTTAAAAACATGTTGACAAAATACATTTACTCCAAAATGTGGAGTATAAAGAATACAGCTATAGGAGCCCTAGGTAATTTACCATTCTGTGCCCATTTCCTCATCTATAAAGTGGAAATAATAGTAGTACCTACTTCATTAAGTTATTATGAGCATTAAATGAGTTTATGCATATAAAGTGCACATAACACATGTTAGGACATAAATTGGAGGTATTTCCAATGCAGAAATCAATGTGATGATCTCAACTGCTTGTTCAAAGGATCTGAAGAGCTGCTCAAGGATAACCTAGAAGAGCGGGTTAGATAAATCTCTGGAAATGTCAGCTCCCCACCATAGCAGCCCTGCCTACCTCACCTGGCCTAAGGGCCTGATGACTTCAATACCCTGCTTCTCTTTGTTTGAGAGGAGTGATGACTTCTGATTGACCTGCTCCTTTCCTGAATCATGTGAGATGGGAAACATTATCACATTAATAAATTTGCTCTTTAGATCAATCCTCTCACCCCTTACCTTTCTTTCCCTTCTCTACATAAATCTTTGTGTGCCTGTATGTGTGTTTGCTGCTTCATTTTTACCCATCACAGGGCTCCTGCACTTCTCTACATGACATTTGGAATGTCACTGTCCTCAGCTCACACACATTCACTAGGCACAAGAGATTCCAAAGCATAATTATACGGTGGTTTCATCATGTTCCTTTAACAATATCCAGTGAATGTTTATGTTTAAATAACTTATAATTGCACCAGTACAGGGAGAAAGAATACATGGTGTCAGGTACACCTGGAGGGCAAGAGTTCCCTTGGACCATTTCATGGACCAGTTCAATTTAGTAAAATACCTTCAAAAATTCAACTTCTTTATTTTAGCCAGTAGAAAAGGTCCAAATTTCTTCTGGGATGGAAGTGGGTGATAGGGGTGATACTAAAGTAAACAAAGTACTTCTGGAAAATGCTGTGGACATGTTTATATTGATACTAAGTCCTGCTTTTGGTATATATGGTTGTTGAAGATATTCTTACCTACAGTGCTTAATTTCTTCATTTTATAAAGTCCTTCTTGCATTAGATTTTGAATGGAAAGATATAATCATTCAGGCTAGATAGAACTATCAGGTCATCAGAAATGATTTTATCCATGAAAATGTATTCATGGAAAGGATATAGCTGTGTGTCCTCACTGTGAGTAAGAATCTTCCTGAGATTTCATTTGCTTCACTGCAGCTCTGTCTGGATCTGGCACGGTTGACCAGTTTTTTCATTCTCTCCCTGGCTACAGCCACCAGTGGGCAAACATTTCCTGTCCATTAGACTCACTTTGGTGTTCTTGTTCCATGGTGACTCTGACTCAGCCTGGCCTTGGTTCACTTGACCTGGAGAACCTACTTGTTCACTCCTGTCTTAACCAACTCCTTGGCTTCCAGACCCTCCACTTGCCCTGACTCACCTCTAGCTGCAAAGTCCCAGCACCCAGCCAGGTTTCCAAGCTGTGGTCTCTGGCTGGACTGGGATGGAGTTGACCAGCAGTCTGTCTGGCTTTGCCTTAAACTCTATCTCGACTCCATCAGATTTCTCCAAAGACATTTTAATCTAGTGTTCAAATTTGAAAGAATAGGCCAAACATATTAATGCAAGTGATGAGTATCAGTGGCTGCCTCGCTGGCTGGCTGGTCAGGGACCAGAGATTATACAGGATGGCTGTTACTGATAACTTCGCTGAGGCCTAGGAGAAGCCAAGGAAATGTGTCATTCATCATGAGCAGTCACACTTTCATTCCCAATTATATTGGTAGCTCCGTCTTTCTCATTTCTAGTTGTTTTTATTTCTTCTATTTTTTTTTTTCTTATTTAGGTTAACTACTTGTTTATCTCTTATAGATCTTTTCAAATAATCTGTTTTGATTTATACTTACGCTATCTGTTTTTTTACTATTTTATTACTTTTGTTATTGATTAATTTTACTTTCCTGTTTCTCTTATTTATTTAGTGGCTAAGAACAACAACTTCATAGCCAGATTGCCTGGTCCATAACCCTGGCTCCACTGAATACTAGGCATGCAACCTTAGACAAGTTATTTGGTCCCTCATAACTCCATTCCCTCACCTATAAAATGGGAACAATGACAAACTTCCCTCATCCAGCCGGTATTTACATTCATCACTACTTCAAAATTAAGGTAATTACTAGGCTCCCCACCAGAATTTGTCAATTGCTGCTTGTAAGACATTGTAATTATTTTATGCATCTACAGAATTTACTTTGAGAATGGTTTTACCAGTCTGCCAGAGAGTTCAATGACACAAACAAAGGTTATAAAGTCCTGTCTTCCAGAATGGTAGAACAGTAGATTAGGCAGAACCTAGATCTTTAAATTAATCCCCGAGCCCCCTCATTCACTCTCTGATGGAGTGACATAAATCAAATTTACTTTTTAACTTTAAACAACTAGGTAACCAGGAAACGTATATAAAACAATGTCTTTCATAGGTTGGCTAATAGGCAATACAGGACTATGCTTCCTGAAAAAGTGGAAAATAGAACTTGAGCCTCATGATTTTCCCAGTTTATTGCCTAGAAGCAGTTTCCAGTGCAAGAAGCAGAAACTAAAACAGATCCTTTCAGTCTTGCCAAGTAAAAAAAGAGGGAAACTGGACTTTGAAAAGATAAAAATAGGTGAAAAAAATTTTTGCACAGAATAAAAAAACAAGAGAGCTACACTAAGAGAAATCACCAGAGATTAGAAAAGAAAGACTCCCTCAAATATTTGGTTATATTCTAATCTCTATATAGTGATGGGAAACTGTCTTAAACCAAGAAAATAACCAGAAAGCGGCAGGCTGAACAATTTCCAGAGCTTACACAGGGTTGGAAAGAACTTGTTCCCAACTGGAAAGACTTATAATGCACAAGATATAATGTAAAATCTTCTGAAGGATGGCCTCTTCGTTAAAGAGTCTAAATTAGCCCAAGATTAAAATTGTTTTCACTTTAACGAAGCCTGAAGCAATCCTCAAAAGTGTCAAATTGCCCTGGCCCATGTAGCTCAGTGGGCTGAGCATCATCCCCTGCACCGAAAGGTTGGCAGTTTGATTCCCAGGCAGGGCACATACCCAGGTTGTGGGTTCAACAGGAGGCAACCAGTCGATGTTTCTCTCTGTCTCTCCCACTCCTTTCCCCTCTCTATAAAAATAAATAAAAACATTTTTTAAAAGTATCAATTTTTCCGAGTAAATTAACTGAATGTAATAAAAAGTTTAAATCTATGTAAAGGACAACAATAAAATCTGTCAGCTAATAAATAAAACACAATGTCTAACATCCAATAAAAAAATTACTAGACAGGCAAAGAGACCAGAAATGATGGACCCTTATCAGGCATAAAATAGTAGCTCATAAATGACAAAGATAATGGACTTAGGGGAAAAAAAGACATTAAAACACATGAATATGCTGAATATGCTTAAAATGGTAGAGGAAATATATGAACATGATGGTAAAAATATAAAATATTTTTTAAAATCACATTTTCACTAAAGTGAAAATGATATAACATATCTGGAATTCAATAATGGACTAGATAGAATAGACAGCATATTAGACAGTGCAGGGGAAAAAAAATCAGTGAAATCAAAGACATAAAAATAAAAAACTTGACAAAATATTTATATATATATATATATATATATATATATGTAATTAGAGACCCAGAAAGTGAGAAGAGGAAATGGAGAATAGAGAAACAAAAGAATTAAAGAATTATGTCCAAAATCTTTCCAAAGTTTATATAAGTATATACCTCAGCTAAAGACAATCAATAAAATTTAAACAAATGAAATCAACATAATGCACATCATAATAAAATTGCTGAAAACCAGAGGTTGTTTAAAAAAAATCGTAAAGCAACCAAATAAAAATGACATATTACATCCAAATGAACAGAGATACAAAAGACAGCAGATTTCTCGTCAGAATCTATAACTAGAAGAAAGTTAAGCAATATCTTTAAAGGACTGAAATTTTAAAAAAAATTAACCTACAATTATATACCCAGTGAAATGTCTTACATAAATTATGGGGAAATAATGACTTTTAGGAAGAAGGAAACTGAGATAACTCATTTTCAGCAGATTTTAACTGGAATAATTTTATAGAAAGTTCTTAAAAAAGGAAAATGATAACAGATGAAAACTTGGATTTCACAAAGAAATTACGAACACCATAACAGGAAATATGTAGGAAAACTTAAGAGAAAATTATTGAGCATTTTAAAAACCTTCTTTGAAAAATAATTTGTTGTTTAAACCAAAATTAATAACAAAGTGTTGTGGGATTATAACAGAAGTATAAGTTAATGTATGACAAATAAAACCCTCACAAACAAGTGGAAGGAAATACAGATGAAATTGCATAATATTCAGAAGTATATTATGATAGATTAAAAATATTTATTCTAAACTCTGAGTCAAAGACTAAAAAATAAATAAATAAAACAATTTTCTAGTAAAAAATAGCAGAGAAAAAATAGAATCAGGAAAAATATTCAATTAAAAAGAAATCAGAAAAAGAAAAGGGAATAAAGAACAGATGGTATAAATAGAAAAAAATAGTAAGATGATATATAAACACAGAAATATTAATTATTAAGTTAAATATTAATAATATAAACTAGCAAAATGCCATAGCTTTTCAAATTGGATTTTTTAAAAGCCAGATTCAACCCTATGTTGTTTATAAGAAGTCAATTGTAACTATCAAAATATAGGTAAATGAACAAGTAAAATAATGAAGAAAATACACCAGTCTAACACTAATCAAAAGAAAGGTGAAGTGGCTACATAATAGACAAAGTAGATTTCAGGACTAAGATTATTTCTAGGGATAAAAAAGAGCATTCAACTATGACAAAGAAGCTATTCATCAAGAGAACAAAACAATTCTAAATATGCATGCACCTAATAACAGAGCTTCAACATATAGGAAGATAAAACTAACAGGATGAAAAGAAAAATTAAAAGATCCAAAATTATAGTTGGAGATTTCAACGTTTGCTCAGTATGTGATAGAGCAATTACACAGAACATCCATAAGGATATAGAAAATATGAATAAATCTTTAAAACAACTTAAATCAATTTATATTTGTAGAACCAACCACCCAACAACAGCAGAATGCACATTCTCTTTTCAGATGCTCGTAGACTATTCATTAAAATAGACAACATTTAGGACAACAAACATGCCCCAATAAATTTAACAATATGCCCACTGACAATAACAGAATTAAACTAGAAATCAACAACAGAAAGATATCTTTAAAATCTCCAAATATTTAGGAGTAAGATATTTTTAGTTTGAAATATTTTTCAACAATTTTAAACAATTAAACAACACAAGTAAAATTAGAAATACTGTACTAAATAGAAATAAAAACACAACACAACATTAAAGTCCTTGTATGCAGCATAAAGAAAATTTTATAGTATTAAATGTTTATATTTAAAAATAAATTACATATAATCTAGAAACAAAGAAGATAGAAACTGATTAAACACAAAGTAAGCAGAATTAAGAAAATAATATTAGAACAGAAGTCAAGGAAATAGCAAAATAATAGAGAAACTCAAACCATTTTTTTTGAAGATCAGTAGAATTTATGAAACTTTAGCCACATTATCAAAAAAATAAAGGTGAAGACATAAATTAGCAGTAACAGAAATGAAATGGGGGTGGGGCGTCACTACAGGATGTATAGATACTATAAGAAAATAATGAAATATGAATAATTTTATGCCATTAAGTTAGACACTATGGCAGATACCTTGAAAGGCAAACATCAAAACTCATGCAAGACGAATTATATCACCTAGTGAAGGGATTAAGGAGTACAAATTAGGCTCTGGCTGGCGTGGCTCAGTGGTTGGAGTGTCAGCCTGCAGATTGAAGAGTCTTGGATTAGATTCTGGTCAAGTGTTCGTACCTGGGTTTCAGGTTCGTTCCCCAGTCCAGATAGAGGTACATGTGGGAGGCAACAGATCAATGTGTCTCTCTCACATTAATGTTTCTCTCTCTCCACCCACCTCCCTTACCCTCTCTCTAAAAAAAATCAATGAAAAAAATATCCTCAGGTGAGGATTAACAAAAAATCTAAAATTAAAAATAAATATTTTTTAATTAAAAAAAAAAAGTACAAATTGGTAGTTTCAAAACAGTCATGGGGATGAAAAGTATAGCACAGGAAATATAGTCAATAATATTATAACTTGAAATATCAGGGGGATCACTTTGTAAAGGGTATGATTGTCTAACCACTATACTGTGTACACCCGAAACTAATACAAAATAACATTGAATGTAAACTGTAGTAGAAAGAAAAAATAAATTTAAAAAAGGGGAATTAAATCACCTATGTAGTTTTTCATCTATTCAATTTGTAATTATAGGTCTTCTCACTAAGAAATTGCCAGTTCAGATGGCTTTACTGGCAAATTTTACTAAAGGGTTAAGGAAGAAGTAATGCAAAATGTATACAAACCCTTTCAGATAAGAGAGGAGTAGGGATGACTTCCCAGTACAGATTATGATTCCAGATTATCCTGATAAAATAACCAGTAAAAAAGGCACAAGAGAAGGAAACTATGGAACAATCGCCCTGATTAATATGGACACAAAAATCTGTAACATAATTTTACACAATTGAATGCAGCAATTTATAGTCAAGAATAGTACAACATGATCGACTTGGGTTTATCTCAAGAATGTAAGGTTGATTTAACATCTGGAAATAATTCAGTGTAATTCACCTATTAGCAAACTAAAAAAACAAAATATCTAAACCAAAAAACATAATTATCTCAATAGGTGCAGAAAATATATTGCACAAAATACAGCATCCATCAGCATACTAGGAGTAGAAGGAAAATTCCTTGATCTGAAAAAAGGGCATCTAAGGAAAACAAGCTATCATCATACTTAATTAGGAAAGATTGAATGGTATCATTTTATGGTTGGAAAAAAGGCAAGAAAGATTGTTTTTCATCTGTAGAGGGTGGGAATGAGAAATAAAAAGCTTTATTTTTTAACCCAGTGAGTCCTGGCACAATTATATTATATTTAACTATTTATTTTCAGCTCAATTCTCTCCTCTCTCATTTTCTAATAGGCAGCAAGAAGAAACTAGGAGGCACCGCCAACATTCTGCCCGGAAATCTCTAGTTAAATCATCCAGTTTACTAGGTTACTGTAAGCAACGGTGTTGTTATTATTTCTAACACTATATAACAAATGTCTCTCCTTTCCTTCAGTTTCTAAACATCTTTCCTCACTTTCCTTTAACCCATCACTAACAGCCTCCTCAAAGCCCTTCTGGCACCTGCCCACAATTCAGACCCAAAGCCAAGGCCAAGTGTTTCAGTTTTTGTTATAGTAGCAGTTTGATACCAGTTTCAGGTACTAAAATCTTTTTAGTTACCTACTGCTGTAGAACATATTACTGAAAATTTAATGGTGTAAAACAACAGCGATTTATCATTATCATCATCATCATCATCATCATCATCTCATGATTTTGGAGTTAACTAAACTCAGCTATGTAGGTCTGACTAGGTTTGACATGTAACTGAAATCAGATGGTACCTGGGTCTGGAGTCATCTCAGACTTCCTCACTTATATGCCTACTGTCAGCTGAGACCTCAGTGGGGACTGTTGACCAGAGAACTACACGTGGCCCCTCCCTGTTTCCTGGCCCTCACGGCATACAGAACAGAATCCAAGGGCAGGAATTCCAAGGGAGAGGCAGAAGTAGGCCTCACAAATCATGCAGGGTCACTTCCTTTACTCTTTAGAAGCAAGTCTCTAAGGCCACCCATATTCCAGGCAGAAAGAATTTGGCCCCAACTCTTCATGGAAGGAGCATGCAAGAGTTTGAGGACGCTTTTGAAAACAATCACCAGCAGTGTAAATGATACAGGTACCAACTGGAAAGCAGTATTGGGAATAGGAACATTAAGCACATGCCCCGGCAAATTCCTAGGCATCTACTGCAACAAACCTGAGATCCAAAAAGCAGTGAGGACACCATCATTGGAGAAGTACTATAAGGGCTTCCTCATGACTACAGTTCCAGTTTAGATCTGTGATCAACCCCAGGCTCCCACATCCTGCATCTTCCAACTCTATGTCTGGACCTATTCACTAGTTTTTTTAATCCTCACTGCCATAGGCTCTCACAACCAAAATCTACATCTTATAGTCTCTGTGATCCCCTTGGTCCTTGGATATAAGAAATATAAGCATCTCCAGTGCTGAGACTTGACATCAAGTTTGCCTTCTTAAATCCTTCCCTGATCTTAAATACTTATTTCTGTGGTTTCCCAGTGTCTAGGCCAAGCTTTGTGTTCTGGCTGTAGGAATTAGGTCCCTGTCATTTCTTGCCTATTTTCCTGCCTGCCAGCCCCTATTGTTTCAAAGACAAAAGTCTCCATCTGAGTCCCATTCCTCATGGCTGGGACCCTATCTGCTACTGCCAACATGCCCTCATCCTATGATCTGCCCACCTGCCATTGAGCCACCTATTGCTCACCTCTGGCCATCATTTTTGCCAACCACCTGCGTGCCTGGACATTTAGCTTCCATCTGTTGCCAAAGCCCCTGGAAAGCAGGTCCTGCCATCTTTTTGGATTTCCCAGGTGCTGAACCCTTCTCCAAAAGACTGTTTATTCTCCAAGCCTGGCCCTCTCCCACTATATCTACTTCCTAGTCCTGACATCTAACAAAGAGCATTTGCCTTTCTCTCTGGCTGCCACTGCCTCCTTTTCACTCTTGCAGTCCATGCCTGGTGAGATCTATGGGAGCAATTAGAAAAACAAAATTCACCATGCAAGGCTCGGTTTGACTTTCTAATTCAGTTAAAAACTTGCACAGCATCGAACTCTCTTACCTTCTCTATTGCTTCATCTCTAGGAAAACTGTCTGTTCCAACCTTCCCTAGCTGGTTCCTGAGCTTCTTACCCTTTGGCTTTCTCTTAGCTTCCAAGACCTGCAAACTCCATGCCTATGGCCTCATGCCCTGGATTTCAAATTCCTGGCTCTCTCACAATTCAGCAGTCATTTGGCCCTCAACACTCAGACTGTACCTTACACACTCAGCTTCCTGGCCCTTGCCTCATCAGTCCTACTAGCTGCCACCCACATCTGGTTGGCTTTTCTTATGAAATCTGGAAAAGTGAGGAATAAGTTAAATTATTTTGCATCTACTGTCCAAAACTTTATTTCTGCTACTTGTACATATTTTAGATTTTTAAATGCATCACAGTCAATAAAACCTTTGCTAAGTTTTCCTTGACCTCCAGTACACTTTATGGAAGCTTGAGAATTTGATTTTACATTTATGATATATCTTTTCCAAGACTACTTGAAACTGGCATGAATTTTTTGATGGGAATAACAACATGATTAGCATGTTTATAAATTAACAGTCAAGGAGGTGTACAAACCCCAAATTATTCCCACAGGAAGCAAGTTGCTGGCTCTGACATCCCTTCTCTTTCTTAGCTTGCCAGAAACAGATGTTGACAGTTCTCTCATTTGGGGAATTTATCCAGAAGGATGAATATTACCCTTGAGAAACACAATATACTGTACATGACTTCTTATAAGCAAAGAAGAGGTTTATTTAAGCTTAGAGAAAGTACATACTGACAACCTGTGCAAAGAAAGGAAATAATGTCATAAAGCAATCTGAAAGCTTAGCCAGGCCTCAACTTCGTGGAACTTTTCTAGGCTAGTTGAAAGGGGCAATTGATAATGTGCTCAGAGGGCTGCAGATGGAATCAGACCTAAGAGATCAAAGTCTTCTCCACACAAAGCCAGAATTCTCCAAGAAGTGGAAAATATCGGCCATCCAGCTGGCTATTTTGCCCACATTTCACAAAGGAACCCAATTTCTCCTAATACACAAAAACTATAATTAACCTGTTTTCACTTAAATCAAAAGGTATTTGTAAAGAGCTCCTCATATACCAAACACTATTCATGCTCATATGTTTGGACGTAGGCATAAAAATGGTATATGATAGTTCCTATTCTCAAAGACTTCAAAATATAAATTGGTTAGATTCTGAAACGAAGCCTGGTGGGGGGGGGGGGGGAAAGTAGTTTATTTGTCTAGTAGTGCCCAGAAAAGTCTGGTCTATGTTTCTTAGCATAAATAGTTTTTGTTTTTTAATGCAGCATGCCTGATTTTGCTGGGGTTTGAATATCTGACATGCGACTCACAGAAATATGTCTGCATTGTTGAATGAATGGAACCATATACTGGGAAAGAAATGAAACAACTCAGCGATTCCAATAGATGGGGAAAGGGTTGAAGCCACCAGAGCCCAGTGGTGTGCAACAATCAGAGATGGATGAGTCTCTTTGAACAAAAATGTCATGCTGACCTGGTGGAGAAGATGGCAGAATGAAAACCCTGTAAGCGGTATCTGGCAGCTGCTATCAAAAGAATAGAGTCATGTATAATCAGGGTGACCTGAAACCGCCAATCACACACCACTGTCTTCAGGGACACAAGTCTCCAGCACTTTCAAATATGCAATATTACCCTTCTATGCTCATCAAGCAGGAAACATGTGTGCTTCTAGTGTCAGTGGGCCTCTTCATACCACCAATTCAGGGGCACTGAGCTGCTGGTCTGTGTGACTTTGATGCCTGTGGACAGAGCCCTACCTGGCATTTGGTCTCAACATTTAATGGTCATTAAAAAGTGTCATATTTGATCCAAATACATCACATATTGAAAGTTCAACACTCTCTTTTGACCAGAGGTTTTGACAACTTTATTGGTTTACAGAGAATCAACTGAGTTAAAAATACGATCTGCCTAATATTTCCAGCTGCCAATGACTTAGTTTAGGGTCAATATTATTAGTTGTGCTTGTCAAAATATCTGAAAAAAGGAAAACCTTTTTAAATAAAATCAAGGATGCTATTTTACCCAATGTTTCTATTTCTGTGAATCTGCTGTGAGAAAAATCATCATAAAGTAGCAAAAATTTATATCAAAAGAAGCTTGTAAAAACATAATTTATAATGTTAAAAATTATATAAAACATAAACAGTTCTATAAATCAGGTACATTTGTCCCGTGAATATGAAGAAATTTTAAAAATAAAAATTGGATAGGAAAAGAGTCTCACAATGTAATATTAAATGACAAAAACGTGTTGTATTCAACAAATATTAAGTGTCGACCATGTAACCAGCATTGTTCTAAGTCTAGGGGTATAACTACAGACCAAAATGAAAATTGATTCCCTTGTAGAGATTACATTCTGGTGTATCTTATAATGTTCTTTTAACTATGTAAACAAACAACCAAGCAAACAAAATAAGCAAGCATGGGAAAGAAAGTAGAAGGGAACTGTCATGGACATGCCATCCGTATCCCTCAGATCCCTATACCATTTTTGTGCACAATTTCTCCTGTGTGCTTCTCCCTCCTGAGCCAGCACCCACATCTCTACTGAAAGGCTGCTCTTGGCTGGCCACAAACCCTAGGGGCAGCCCCTAACCAGCGACTGAAGGAAGCCTGGTACAAATACTGCATCTGTCTTGCTCTCATTGGGACCTCTCTCTCCTGTGGATCTACCCACAGCAACCAGCTGTACAACCTTGCTTCCTGTAGCACTTTTGCTACCAGAGAGCCAAACTGAGACTAACATGTGAACAGAGATGGCACAATAATAATCAGCATAGATTATCCACTAAGCACCTCTTATGTTTCAGATTTAACATGAATCATCTTAATTTTTACAGCCACCCTTTGAGGTAAGGACTATTATTATCCTCATAGTACAGGTGAATATAAGGCTATGGGAATTTTCTTTTTATTTCTTATACTTCCACGTCCTTTACAATTTTCTGCCAATATATGTATTACTTTTACAAGCACACAGGACACAAGCACTTGTCTTCTGGAGTGCTGGCTTTAGTACCTGCAGCATTGGAGCACACTGACAGCTTCAGAGCATGTCCGCTTATAGTTTAATATAATTCTTTGTCAATCAACAAATGGTAAAATGACCGCATCACCACCAGAATTGTTTCTCAATCTCTATCAATAAATTTCGTTATGAAAGTGAGCTAATATGTATGGATCTGAGTGGATTTCTGCTACTGCCTCTGAAATTTGCTGCATTACCTGGGAACTTTTCTTTAGGCTAATCCACTTTAAACTTTCAGAACCACCAGTACTTAAAAATATTATCCTTTCACTTACAGGTATACCTCAGAGATACTGCAGGTTTGGTTCCAATCACCATAATAAAGCAAATATTGCAAGGAACTGAGTTGAACACATTTTTTTAATTTCCCAATGCATACAAAATAGGTTTATGTTATACTAGTGTATATTAAATGTGCAACAGCATTATGTCTAAAAACGATGTACATACTTTGCTAAAAAGTGTTAATATAGAAAAGTAGCACCAACAAATTTGCTCAACACAGGGTTGCTAGAAAACTCCAATTTGTAAAAAATGTAATTTTTTTGCAATGCTCAATTATGTGAAGAACAATAAAAAGAAGTATGCCTTAATTCTTCCAATTTGTCTTAAAAATGTCCTAATTTTGTATTTTTGAATAATGAATTGCTCTGATCTTATTGTCACACTTCATTAAGTTTTAAAATGTTTCTAAGATAATGACATTTTCATAACAAATTTACTGACCCAACATCCATTTGTCAAAGCTCATTACATGCTACTTTCTGTAAGACCAAAAGGAGGAAAGGCCTACAAGAAGTGGAACCACTCAAACATTAGCATATACTGTTTCTTATGCTGAGTTAAAATAAGAAAACAGTCAACTGAGAAAGTGGTTCCCTATATTATTTCAGAGTAGAAATAGTAGTCTTAGACCAGAAGCCAAGTCTCTTCTTATTAGTGCCATATCCTGTACGGTAGACATTCTTAAAGACCTACGTTACATGGATTTTGGTCATATGGAGAAAACCTAACTCTAAATAGCTTAGGCAATAAATCAATAAATAAATAAATACAAATTAAAGACTGGTGAAATCTAAGGGAGCTTTAAACTGTGAAGCCAAAGAGATAGCAGGGATACATCTGGGTCTCAGGGATACCCTCTGACCAGAAGTGAAATCTATAACATTATCCAGCATTCCTAAAATTGGTATTTGCTTGGTATATGGTGTTTCTTGAAGGCAGAGTATAGTTTGTTTTTGCTTTATAATCCATTAGACAAGTTTGTTTTAATCCTGGAGTTAAGACCATTTATATTTAACATAATATCAAATTGGTTGACTTCAGTTTGCCATTATGCTATTTACTTTCTATTTTCAACCCATTCCTGGTTGCTTTTCCCATTTATGCCCCCATATTTAAAATTAATCACTTTTAATGTTCCATTTGAGCCTCTCTGTTGGCTTACTCTCTATATGGTTTTCATTTCTTTTCAGTGGTTTCTCTTGAGTTTGCAATATGCATAATGAATTTATCTCAGTTTACCTTCAAATAATATTAAGCCATTTTATGGATAATGTGATAACATACTTTCATTTTTTATCATTTGTGCTATTATGATCATAGAGTTCACATCTATGAGTGTTACAAATCCCAAAACACATTATTATTATTTTTGCTTTATGTAGTCAAACAGCTTTTAAAGAAGTTCAAATTGAGAAAAATGTCATAGATATTTACCTATATATTTATCAATGCTAGTCCACTATATACCTTGATGTTTAGTTAAATTTTCATCTGGTTTCACTTTCCTTTAGCCTGAGAATTTCCTTTAACATTTCTTTTAGTATAGATCTACTGGTAATTGATTCTATCAACATTTTTTTGAGTGAAAAATCTGTGTAATTTACTTTCATTTTTTAAATGTATTTTTACTGAGTATGTAACTTTAGGTTGACAATTACTTTTTCTATACACTAAAATTATCATTCTATTGTCTCCTGATTTGCATTGTTTTCCAGTTAAATCAATAATAATTCTTATCTTTGTTGCTCTGTGTGTAATAATATTTTTTTTCCTTGACTTCTGTCATAATTTTTATGTCATTATTGTTTGTTTGCATCAGTTTGATTTTGACATAGTCATTGGGTGGTTTTCTTTGTTTTCATCCTGCTTGGTATTTGCTAGGAGTCTATATCTATTATTTTATAGTTTTTATCAAAATTAGAAACTTTTCAGTTGTTATGTCTTCAAATATTTTACAGTCTCTAAAAATTCCTTTTGAGTCATGTTTATTGGGCTATTCGATATTATAGCACAGGTCACTAATTCCTGCTTATTCTTGTGTGTCCGTGTGTGTATGCATGCTGTTTTTTTTCTCTTTGTGCTTCAGTTTCTATCTCCACTTTGGCTTGTTGGAACTCAAGCTGCCATTCTCTCCTTGAGTCCTCCTCTTTACACCATGACCTGAAAATTGCTACCGTGCAAAAGTTGGTCCTCTTGTCTTTCTGCTCTCAAGGATCACAATCTTTTTCTGCCTGTTGTTCACATTTTGCAAAACGGTATTTCTAAATATTGTTCAGTTTTCTAGTTGTATATGATGAGAAGTTCTCTGGTGTCAGTTACTCCAATGTGCCCTGGAGATTAAGTCCCATTGTTAGGTTTTAAATCAAGGGGAAAATATGATTAAGTACATTAATGTCATTTAGGAAGATCTCTATAGCAGAAATAGACTGTAGATTCAATAGGGGTTAGACTGAAGGCAGAAATATTAGTTAAGAAATATCATTAATCAAGGAGAGAGGCGATAATCTAGGACATAAAAACAGAGAACAGGATTAAAAATCAGGGATCAAAGTCAGCAATATTTTGGGTAATTATTCATCAAATTCCCCCATTAGTAAATATTTGTTGTTTGCTTACTGTATACTAGGATTATAAAACTGTGTTTACTTATTCAATCAACAATCAGTGAGTATCTCTTGTGTACCAACCACTGTGATATTTACGAGAAATATTGTCTGCCCATACTGCTCACTCTGTAGGCAGCACTATCCAACAGAACATTTGCAATGATGGTAAACCTAGCCAATATTTACAAGTCATAGTGAAACCAAGAAACTATATTTTTAATTTTACTTAATTTTAATCAATTAAAATTTGAATAGTTTAATATGGCTAGGAATGCTAATACAGATACACACACATGCACACACACTTATATTTAAACCTATTAGTACTAAACGCAGGGTTTCTAAAATAACTTTCAAAAGCCAGGAGGAAGCACTTAATTTTTCTGAAATTAAGATGAGAAAGAAGAAACATCAGGAAGTTTTCATTTGGGCTAAATTTTGAAGGAAAACAATTTAAAAAAAAAACCAGAATAGTGATGGAGAAAGTGTGTTCTTGGCATTGGGAAAGGCAGTAGCATAGGCTTTGGAGACGTGGAAGTTGTTTTTGTTTGTTTGTTTGTTTGTTTTTAAGCCAGTCAAAAAAGTATTTATGGAGAAGTAGAAAAATAGAAAATAAAAGTACATAGAAAGGATATACAATATTCACCACCCTACAATGTTTGAACTTTTTATAGGGTGCTGTTAATCATAATAAGTTAATTTCTTAAATATTGTGTATTTTGCTTGTAGATATAGATGTTTAAGAGGCTATCAAAGCCCGGCCGGGCGTGGCTCAGCGGTTGAGCGTCGACCTAGGATCCAGGAGACTGGGGTTCAATTCCAGGTCAGGGCACGTGCCCGGGTTGCGGGCTGCAGCCTATCAATGAATCTCTCATCATTGATGTTTCTATCTCTCTCTCTCCCTCTCCCTGAAATCAATAAAGATATATATATTAAAAAAAAAAAAAAAAAAGAGGCTATCAAAATAACTTATCTAGAGCTTAGTAGAGCCTGGGCTGGAGATATTACTTAAAGAGAAGGGATACAAAATGAAGAAAAGAGGGCCAAGAAAGCTTCATCTGGGTTGATTTTATCATCAAGTGCCCTAAGAAATAATTAACTTTGACAACCATCTTTTGAAGACCTAGACCATTTTATGCTATGGCTCAGGAATGCTAAATTGAAATGTCTGAATCCTAAGAGGCCTAACTCAAAAGTAACCTCATAGGTAAGATCTTGGATAGGGGTCCCTGACGCATAGAATAGTGGGTAGGGGACCTTATTTACCCTTCTTAACTCTGGAGGCCTTTTCCCTGTGCCTCAGCTGCCCTCTAAAGCCAGGTCCGAGGGACTGGCATACAGGCCGATTAACACCATACATCCCTGGCATAGATGTTCAGGTTACAGAGTCACCCTGGACTACTTCAGAGACGATGTGCTGTAACCAGGAATTCAGATTAAAGGCTCTCATTCCAAACGTAGATCCTCCTTGTCTTTGACACTATTACTAGGTTACTTTCACTGGGATTGTAAAATGACTTCATATAGGTCATCTAGGAGAAGTGAGTTTTTATTGTCTTAGGAGCTAAAAATAAAATTAGATTAGCAGTAATTAGCGAAGTGGGTGTAATTTCATACCTTTGACTGTAATCATTTCCCGAAGTGGTTTTCTCTTGATTTGCCTTTCCAGTGTGTTGTATTCCCTTGTTGAAAGAAAATATACACTTGTACCCCCTACAAGGGCAATTTTAAGGAAAGCACATTAACATCAACTAATGTAATGATGGGCTACACGGAACACCCTGTTTTCATGAAATAAACCACTAAAAATACTTCATATCGTAACAATGCGAAAGTAGTAATATTGTAGTTCAAAACAATTCCAAGCTATTATTTTATTTTGCAAGATGTTGCTGGCAGAATCTAGTCTCAATAATTACTTTTTTAAGCAAAGAGAAAAAAACAATTTAATGCACTCCAATGGAGACTCTAAAAATATCAGAGAACCAAGTATACAAGGATCAGGCTATTAATAGCTTGAAACACTGTCAGTTGGTGAGATGAGACACTTTCTTTTTTTTTTTTTAGATTGTGAGCCAAAATCTAAATTTTACTGCCGAGATATGTACTTTGATACTGCAGCATGCTTAAGGGTGAGAAAAGGCTGTAAGTGATTAAACCCCTTGTTTCATAACACTCTGTAGGAGTTATTAATTGTTTCAAGAGATGCAGAAATACTCAAATGTGACTGATTCCATTATAATTAATTTAAAACATAGCCCTTTTATAAAACTGATAAGAGTTATATGGAAACTAAAGTGTGATTTGATGTCACAATTCTAAAAATCTAGGCATACTTGCTCTAAGCATTAGACCCAGTTTGACTAAATGTAATAGGAAATGGGACAAAAGTTCAGCAAATAGGGTTCAATCCTGAGAAAGTCTTTCAGCTGCTGCAGATACTGGTTTATCTGTCACCTTCTACAGTTTACTCAGACCCTCTATACATACTGGGTAAGCTATTTCACCAGTGGCCATTTCTTTGACATTTTAACAATCACTAAGCATAAAAGAAAAGGTTAATAATATATTTTTATTTAAATTATGAATTTCTCTTCATCAAACATCAATGTTGAGAGGGTGAAATGGTAAGCTAGAGGGTAGGATAAGAAACGTATGCATTAGGAATCTGACCGGGGCTAACCATTTTTTTCACTTGTCACACACAGTGAAGACAAGAGCAGTATGTGCTGCTTTCCCAGGGCTACACATGGTACTGGGCATAGAGTCGGGGGTGAATGAATATCTTTGAATGGATGCATGGATACCTCAGTAAATGAATAAAGGGATGGCCTCTATTTAATGGTACACAGATAATGACCCTCTAATGAAAAGTTTGTTTTCCATAAGGCTAAGAGGAAGCTCAATTTACGCAGGAAAGGGGACTTTGAATATGAATCTAGTCCCTGAGCAATACTAACCTGAGAGCTGGCCCAAATGATAACCAGTCCTCAGAGCTGATATACAAATTCTAGCCTGTCTCCCCAGCTATTTTTATTGATGCCCTAGGTCACCATAGCTATCTAACCAAAGATGCACCCTCTGTATTGAAACAAGGGTGAAAACTATTCAAGGGGTCTCCTGGTCTACTACAAAGAAAATACTGAAGTCTGAATACTTATTATACACTACCACCAATGGACCACAAATAAATAATTTCCCATTTTTGGCTTTAGTTCCCCCAATTGTAAATTAAGTGGGATCGTCTATGAGCTCTCTAGACCCTACTAGCTCTAACATCCTGTCACTGAAGAGTCTGGGGAAAATAGCTTTTATGGGAGAAACAGTACTAGTCATCCCTGGAGGTTAAGATGACCTGAGCAATGTACTCCGCTCCAGTCCCAGAAGGCCCACAGTACCCTTATACTTGATCCAAAAAGGCAATCTTTTAAGTTGTCCCAGCACCTCACTACTCTTTTCTGTAGGCTGAGATGAAAAAAAAGTCCCAACTTCTTTGGAAAGGGAGCCCAAACCCTAAACAACAATGCTCCTTGGATACAAGTAACATTTTCTTCTAGAAATAGAAAATGTCCTCTAGCATAGTTATAATTTCTATGATCTGTTCTGCCAATGTTGTTGTGTGTTTTTTTTGTGTGTGTGTGTTTTTTTTTTGGTTTGCATAACTGCTATTCAGAGTTCTTTTGGCAAAAATGAAAATCTAGCTTATTTCTAATAGCCTAATAATTTTCATGGGATGTCCCATTTAAGAACAAAGGGAAAAGTCACCATAGAAATCTTATTATAAAGAAGTTAACCCTAATTATGTATTTATTCTTGAAAAACAGCTTGTGGACTACTTTCAATGTAAAGAAAAGTTTTTTAAAAGACTTAACCATGCCATAAACATTACTTTCTCCTTTCTCACTAAAAAACAAATCCATACTTCCAGTTTAAAGAGCTGTGTCCTAGAACACATGCTGTATAATAGAGCATGTTAATTATTTTGCCTTGAAAAAATTAGCTTCTCTAATATCAATCACCAAATTCAGTAGTAGAAGCGATCCACCAGCTTGCATGATAAGCCATTCTGGGCTTCTTGAAAAAAGACATGATATCTGAATGCCATGTCAGTAACCAATCAAATGCAAGGTAGTAACATCCCAGCCTATGGAGAAAGCATTTGTGTACCCAACTTAACACGTCACTGATCACAATCAGAGTAGCTCTATTACGGGAGGGAGGTGGGGGAGTTGATGCCCAGTCCTTAAAGTGAAAATAGCAATCCAAAATTGTGTCATGCTCTGTTGACAGTCTTAAGTAATACATACATACATACATACATACATACATACTTTTACTTGTCTGTGTAAGCCTCATAGAAACAATGCCATTGTCAAGTATACATGTCATGCAACATCATCCTCAAACCCTGATAATGATAATAATAATAGATAATACTTGCCAGGAACTGAACCAAGTACTTTTTAATGCATTACTTATTATTCTTGAACTACCCTATAAGCTAAACATATCCTATAAGATAAACTTATCACCAGTTTATAGATGAGAATGCCAAGGCACAAAAGGGTTTAGAAATTTACCCAAGATCAGTGGGAAACAAAAGCCTAGATATGAACACAGGTTCTCCAGCTTTTAAGCACTTCTTCCACACCACTTCTAGAGAGATGCTGAAATGCTCTATGGTACACTAAAAATGGCGGCAAACTCGCCTTAGTGATTTTCTTGACCAATGGAATGTGATTGGAATGCCACTCGGGGACATCAGAGGCTAGGTCATAGGAAACCATGCAGCTTCCACCTGGTCCTCTTGCAACTCTTTCTGGATTTTCCCTCTCAGAACCCAGGTTCCCAACTCTGAGAAGCCAAAGCCCCATGGAGTCACCATGTGAAGCGGCTGTATCAATGTCCCCAGGTCAGCTGCCAGATGATGGCCAGTGTCAGCTGCCAGTCATCCGTGTGATCCGTCTTAGACATCTAGCTTAGTCTAGCCTGCAGTTGACTGCAGTCCTAGCTGCAACTACCTGGGAGATTCCCAAGGAAGAACCATCCAACTG
Organism: Miniopterus schreibersii; assembly: GCF_964146895.1. Taxonomy (NCBI): domain Eukaryota; kingdom Metazoa; phylum Chordata; class Mammalia; order Chiroptera; family Miniopteridae; genus Miniopterus; species Miniopterus schreibersii. The sequence goes on from NC_138102.1 coordinate 158,092,795, forward strand.
ACCAGAAAATTCACAGAACCATGAGACATATCACATTTTTTTTGGTGCCATAAAGTATTTGGGTGGTTTGTTACACAGCAAAAGATAAATGAAAAAGCACCCTTTCCCCATTTACAAATGAGCTGTATTTTTAAAGAGTATTTACAAATTGACTTTTTGAAACTCAAAACACATCTCCCTCTAGTTACAATGTCATAAATACTTGTAAGGTTCCTAGACCACTTCACAAAAATCTATTTAACCCACAGTGTAGCTTAAATTTGCAATTAAAAATAGTAACAAACAATACTTTTACAAAACTAGTAATTAAACTAAACATTAAAAAAAGTATGAGAAAAAAATGAATAAGAAGTAGTTTTTTAAAAAAAATTGAACCCTAAATGTTTGTGTTTGAGGAGAAGAAGAAATACCCTGACTTTCCTTGGGAATCATTTTTTCTCCACTCTAATTCCATATTGTTTGGTTGTGGAGGCATGACATTTGCCTCTGGGGGACCTGATGGGGTCCAGTACCTCACCCTACATCCTACCATGAACAGCAAAAGTGACTGAGTTGAGCATGTCCATGAAGCTGAGAGGGAGAATTCTGGAGCTGCGGCAGATACCATATAATGGAGGAGAGCCTGGCTAAGAAAGAAAACAGTACCAGGAGGAAAACAGAACCTAAACAAGCTGAGAAACAGAGAGAACTGGGTGGTGATGTCGAGACTGTGCATCAAGCAATACCTAAGAGGCTGCCCTACCCCTGGACTCCGCGTTACGTCAGTTCACAAATGCCATTTGGGTTTCACTCTCATTCCCATCTCAGTCTAATGCCAGTTGGTGGGAGGGGCTTTGGTTTCCTATGTCGCCAGATCCCTGGAGTCTTATGCAGTCAGGTGGGTGACAGATTGAGAACAATAAGGTCTGAGAGCAGGAGGTTTTTCTGGGCCAGGCCTACAAGTGTTGCGGGTCACATTCTCTCCCATTCCACCGGTCGGTATTCACTCCCACCAAACTGCAGAGACATCTAGAAAACGCAGTGTAGTGCGTGTCAGGAAATGAAAGTGAAAGACAGATCTTCATGGATACTGACAGTCTCCACCCTTCTGGTCACTAAATATCTTTTGCTTCCCTTCCTCGTACACAAACTACACTCACCCCCCCCCCCCCAACAAAAAGAAACAGTGGCTGCATCTGGTCAGTCGAAGACCTCCTGGTGATGGCGAGGGACCTCTGTCAAGCCTCAACAGGGCTGACTACTTCGGCCCAATGACCTATGAACTAAAAAGACAAGTAATCTAGCTCCTTCTCCACACAAACCCAGTTCACAGCGGTGGAGAGGGAGGCAGAGAACAGCGGTAACTCACTCAAAGAGTGAGGGGATGGAAGCATTTTTAAACCCTCCGGGGAACACCCTTTGAAGGTCCCTGATGTAAAGGTGGAGTCATTTCTCTGATTATACCTTGATTCTGCTCTCTAGGAAAAACTCCCACGCCAGTTTTTTCTGTGGCCTCCCAATCACAAAGCTGTTCTTTGTCTATCAAACATCTTAATCACATCCAAAGTGAGAATTGAGGCGTGCACCCTTGGGGGAGGGGATGTACCAGTGGGTTCTCACCAGAAAAAGAGATGTCATGCTCAAATTTGGATAATTTACCAGGATTTACTTACAAAAGGACTATTTACAGATGTGTGGGGAAAGGAAGGGGAGCCACAAAAAATGCAGGCATCTAAGGCTCAGCAACTGTGGAGCTTCTCACAGCCCTAGGCTCTACGATACAAGACGGGGATTATCATCGGAATCCAGGAGAGCCTTGTAGAAAAGTCCATTCTGAAAGAAGTGGTGCCCTTTGCAGCAGAGGCACATGCAGCCTGAGACAACCCTGCAGAAAGAGCCAGGGGAATAAGTCCCTGACCTCTCTCTTTCCTCCCTCCAGCCTCCTGCTGTTGGGGTAAGTACTCCCTGCCTGCCCCCCTCTGCTTCTTTCTTCCTCTTGCTTCCCACTCCCTATATTGTCCTGAGAAGGCATGCGAAAGGCAGAGAAGCACGTGATATGATGGAGGGCAAGGGGCAGTCGATGAGACTAAGGACAGTTTACTTTAATTCTGAAATAGGTGTAGATTAAACCCAGAATAAAGAGATTGGATAAATATAGAATGTAAAGATATGGGTGAAGAAGGGAAAACATATAATATTCCAGAATTGACTGTGTGAAGAAAATATGGTGTGAACCTAGGTGTTCAAATGGAGAGGCTGAGAATTTATAGACAGGGTGTCTTTTTGAGATGCACTGAATGGACCATCAACTGTTTTAATCACACTTTTCTTTTGTTAGCTACACACAGTTCAGATCACACCTCTCCTTTCGCAGAAAAAGACACAGATTATAATTCATCTACTTTCAGTTAACATATTTACTTCTGCTGGTAGAACACTTCTGACACCCTGTGAAAAGAAAATTCTCAAAAAATCTTTGCACATAGCAAGTCTGTCCACCTGGAAACATATTGGTGTACTTTATATTCTTGTATGTTTTTCAATTTAAAGTGCTTTGTAGGTATAATTTCAATTAATCTTCCCAACACTATAATGTTTTTAGTATTATTTCCATTTGTACTAAACTGAAAATGAAGCATAGGGTGCTTAAATTACCTACCCAAGGATTCAGGAAGGGGGCTGCACGTTCAGACCTCCCATGCAATTTTATTTCGTGATCTTGAAATTCACTTGTAAGCAGTAAAAACCTTGTTTGTCCAGAATGCATCATGTCAAATATAACCCAGAGATGTTCCTAGGATTAGGATATCAGGCTGCCTTGGACCACACCATTAGCATAAGGTTTGTTCACATTTGCCTGCCTTAATTCCTACCTGTTCAGATGCTACTAGATTTACACTTTCTGGTCTCCCTGTCAGCAGGCAAAGAAACAAATCACATAGTCATTCCTTTGGTGCCATGCAGATGGTTTTCTTTCAGTAAATGCTTATTAAAGTGAACTTAAAATTCACAGAATTATAATCTGTGTCTTTTTCTGCAAAAGGTGAGGTGTGACCTGAACTCTGTGTCGCTAACAAAAGAAAAGTGTGATTAAAACAGTTGATGGTCCATTCAATGCATCTCAAAAAGACACCCTGTCTATAAATTCTCAGCCTCTCCATTTGAACAGCTAGGTTCACACCATATTTTCTTCGCATAGTCAATTCTGGAATATTATATGTTTTTCCTCCTTCACCCATATTTCTTTACATTTTATATTTATCCTTAAAATGTAGCACAAGATAACAGTTTTGCAAAGAGTCTCTCTCTCTCTCTCTCTCTCTCTCTCTCTCTCTCACACACACACACACACACACACTCATACATACACCTTAATTACTGAACTCCTCAAAAACTTTCTTACTCCTTTATTGTACAAAGGATACTGCAAAAATTTTTGCTTTATATTCATGCTCTCCAAAATTGAATTCAAAACTTTCTTTTTAATTTTAATTTTTACTACCTCCAAGAATGTCTTCTATTCTAGCCAGTGTACTCCAGTCATACCATACACATCTTTGAACCTAGGACTTCACTTACTCCATGCCTCCTGTGGCAATGTACACCCTCCCATAATTCCAAGGCATGGAGAATGCCTTGATCTCTCCATGGATTAATGTCAGTAATTGTTTTCTCTCCTTGCATCAATCAAAGGTTAGTCCAGGAAACAGAAACTACTCCAGGTATTTCAAGCAGAAATGGATTTTCCCCAGGTATTTCAATGCAGGGAAATAGCTCGAAGAGCTAGAAGGTCAGGTAGCTATCATTCATCTATTGATTATAATCTAGCAGTGAGGAAGTTTCTACTATAGCCTCTTATACACACCAAACTGTGCACCCAATTTGGTGGAACCTAATTTAAATCTACAATCCTAGCTGCAAAGGAGTCTGGTTATGCCTGTTTTAGCCTTCCAAATCCAAGGAGGGTAAAAACAGGTATTAGGAGTACCTACCTAAAACATCTATCACACTTTTTGGTGCCTAATGTGCCTTTGATCTATATTTTGTTATATGTCCTGTCCTTTTACTTGTGAAAATGTAAGTTTCCTAAGACAATACCTTTTACATATTTATTCTGTCTAATGAGCATCGACATAGTACGTCCCATGTGATCTAAGTGCTTTGAAAATATTAACTTATTTATTTCTTGTAACAGACCTAGGAGGTAGGTACTATTATTATCTACAAACTAAGCATGATAAATCTGAGGTTTGGAGATGCTAAGCAACTCACTCAAGGTTACACAGCTAGAAAGAGGAGGACCAGTATTTGATTGTGAGAAATCTGTCATAAGAGTCCATCTTCTTATTGATGGTGTTTTGTTCTCTATAGTGAACAAAATACTAGCCCAAGAGTGAATTGAATGATTGTGTGTTAGTCTTGGACCTAATGGTATGCCACTCTACAGAGATTGTATAAAGGCTATTTTGATGAAATCAATGAATAAATGGCACAGCCTCTTGCAGATTAATTATGCATAAGTTGATTACAGAGAATATCTGAATTCAATATTTTAATAATAATTTAATATTTTAATATTTTAATAAAAAAGTAATATGTTCTAAATTAATAAATATTCAAATATAGAAATGTATAATGTAAGGACTTCTTTCCCTACTGAAGCCCACACTCCAGAGGCAACTACTGTGCAAAGCTGATCTCCAGCTTTCAAACATTTTTGTGGAAATATACTGCACACACATGCGCACTCAGTACTTTTTCCCAAAATTTGAATTGTCATATTATACACATGACACTGACAACTGGCCTTTCCATGTAAGTATGACTTATTTCTTTCAGTTTACTGTATGTTCTTTCTAAGGGCAGTGTAATATTCCATCCTATGTGATTTTACATGTGACTTCTCATTTTTGTATCTCACTTTACAGTTTGAAAAGCATCTTTATATTCATCATCTCATGACCAAAAAGTTTTGGCTAAACATATCTGTGCTCATTTTAATAAATATAGAAGAAATCAGCAGTCATTTTTCACATTAGTACTCTCCAAGTATATGACCTAAGAACATAAAAGAAACTTACTAGCACAGTCTGAACTTCTTGGTATTTTAAAATATTTTTATGAGTGACTCCATTGGTGAGAAATCAAATGGAAATAAAGATCTGCTGTGTTTCTCCTTCTGCTGTAGTCCCAGTGAATTCCCAAGCACCAGTGAGGAGGGGTACATTACATCAGGCAACATTCGACCAGAGGGCTAAATTTCCCCCAGTGACTTCATCTGAACTCTGACACTTTCCCTGATTTCACAAGAAACTCCTTGGGGCTGAGAGGGAGTTGAAAAGCTGGCTTAGTGTTGGCTAAAAGTAAATCTACTTTATAGGCCACCATATGGGGGAGGGGAGTGTTATTTTAACACCTCTCCTACGGCGCTCCAGTGTAATGCTCAAGGTCCCTGCCTCCTTTTATGCTACTTAAGCAGCGACTTCATTTTGTATGAACAAGACACATCTCCTGCAGAAAAGAGCACTCCTTTCATTGGGGTATCCTTCACCAGAGATACGTAGGGTCCTTTCATTGTCCAGATGCAAAGTGCCCAGTTGTTTCTATAGAACCATTTGACCCTTTCTCTCTTAAACATCCTAGTGTTTGGTTTCAAACCATCTAACATGGCTTGAAATTTACACTGTTGCACCATTAGGGCAGCCAAAGGCCCTCAAAGGTCTTTGTCATACTTTTAAAACATACTTGGAGAAAAAAAAAAGTAAACAAATTAATAAGTCATGCCTAGGACATCTTAAGGGGCTCCTGCAGCTTTCTCCCATTGGTCCAATAGCAAGCATTGGTGATACGCAACTCTGGCGAAATCATGACTCAGCCAAGGCACGCTTTTACTGCAGTTTTTCAGGTAATTTTTTAAAAGAAAAACACAAAGAATCTGATCTTATAAGATGAGAATCAGCAGAGATGTTTATTAAAGAATTGAAAGAGAAGCAGAACATCCAGTGTGGCCATGGATCACCAGAGAACATTCCAGACTTCACTGTGGACAGAAGGCCAAGGCAACGTAAGTGGATGGACATCAGAAGGAAAAGAGCAGAGCAGAAGGAAAGGCAGATAAACTGGCTGTGGTGGCAGATTTGACTGTGGTTTCCAATCCCCAAGATTTTGTGTGTGTGTGGGTGTGGGTGTGGGTGTGGTGTGTGTGTGCGTGTGTGTTACATCTGTGTTGGAAAGGGCAGAATTGTGTGCAAAATTTTTAATTTCACCCTTTCTAGTACATTGCAATGTTTCGGGATGCTGGGACTCGAATCGTTTCCCTTTGACTAAGCGTGTAGCAGAGAAAGCTGTCTGGAGGGTATTGTATTACACACAGCAGCGCGGATGTCTGTGCAGGAAGGTAAGGCGTGTGATAGATGGCCGAGCACTGGTGGCGCTCTGCCAGCGCGCCATCAGTATCTGGCACATCTGCAGCATCACCAAGTGGTCTCTGATTTAGCAAAAGCACCATAAAGATATTCGGTGTCGTAAAAGTAACACTTTATTTAACCTTCCTGTACAAACTTTAGGAGCATTAATCTGTCACAGTAGGCTCTATCTTGTACATGTAAATGGATGAAACTCTGTAATCAAATCCTAAATGTGTATTTGTAGCAATATGGCTTTTGAGGAGAATGTATGATAGGAAGCAACAGACGGAGCAGGGGACAATTAAAGGAACAGCACCACACTCGGCGAGACCTTTTACATCCTGAATGGAGTTGCCCAGGACTGCACTGATTTCTGAATTTTCATGTTTATTTAACAGCCAGCACAACTTTATTGGGACCCCACAAGGCCTCTCCTACTCTATCACCTGCAATGGAGACTCATTTAGGCCGAGAGAATCCTTGCCTGGATGTGATTCAAGGAACATTCTAATTTCCTTTCAACACCAGCTCCAATTATGCATTGCAGCTCTGTGTTCAAAATATTTTGAATCTGAGAACAGTCCGAAAGAGAAATGCTTTGTGAATCTTAGACTTGAGAAGGGCAGGCCGCAGCTTCAGGTCTTGGGATTTTGGCTCAGTTCGGTTCCCACCCAGACTGTCCCAGGGAGGGAGGCATTTGCAGATGCTGCCAGGCCCCCTGGATATTTGCCAGTCTGTTTGGAGCTTATGATTTATTGAGCCTTAAATTTTAGCCACCAGAAACAAATTCCTCGTGACCAAAAACAAAAATCTTACATGGCTTTGTATAAAATATTCATTGTCAACAGTTGGGGCAGAGGAGAAAAGCAGTAGCTTGACTTTTGAACAGAAGAACAAGGGTGTGTTCAATGATATTGATATGAATAATATCAGCACATTTTCCCCTTAAAAAAAAAAATCTTCGCAAGATTTGCATACGTGTTTATTGTGCAAAACATATGCATCTTGCCCGGAATATATTTTATTGTGTAGCATATGGTTCCTTTCAGCAAAGGATCTTAAATGACTTTAACAGAAAGAGTTCCTCCCTTCATTCACTCCCAGAGAATAAGGTGCTATTTAAGAGGCAATAACTCTTTCCTGAGGGCTCCACTTAAGCCCTTAGTAACGGACTTGTAAATTGCACGCCCATCAGTTTTTCTCCCATCACTCTCTCTTGGCAGGGCCGGCTGGGCTTAACTGCCCTGGGCAACCCAGGCCCTGCAAATCCATAATAGAAGGCAGGAGTGTCTCTTGCTCACAGTCAAAATGTGGGATTCCTGAAGGAAATCCAGAAGAATCATAATCTTGGGCAGCATTGTCCAATAGAACTATAATATGACCCACAAATGTGAGCCACATGCTTAATTTTGAACTTCCTAGTAGCTACATTTTTAAAAAATTAAAAAGCAGGAGAAATTAATTTCATATATTTTAAGCAATCCACTATAGCAAAAAATATTACAGTTTCAACATAAAAATTATTGAGATATTTCACATAGTTTTTTGTACTAAATGTTTTAAATGCAGCCTGTATTTTATTCTAATGGCATGCATCAGTTTGAACTAGCTACATTTCAAGTTCTCAGTGGCCACATGTGACTAGTGGCTACTGTATCATATAACACAGTTTTAGGGAGAACTCTGGGGATGAGCCAGATAATTCTATCTGAATAAATGTTATTGCCTCTGTAGCACAAGAGGCAAGTATCAGGGACTGAGACAATGATAATTGTGATGACATGGATGATGATGATAATAGTTTACACTTACTATTACTTTTTAAGCTATTTATGACTACTTTATTTTTTATTATTTTATACATTTATTTATGATTTACTACTACTATTACTACTGTAGGCTGTTCTAAACGTTTCACATGTATTTACTCAATTCACAAAAGACCCTTAAGAAGTAGGCAGTGTTATTAAGTCCCCTTTATAGAAGAAACTAAGGCAAAAAGGTAACACAGAAAGAATGTGCCAGGACCTGCTGGATGGAAACAAGGAGCAGCAGACGGTGATAAGTGAAGGGGTGTGGGGGGTGTCTAAATTCAGGCAACCGGCTCAATGGCTCTGCATTCTCATGCGCTCCTTGTTTTGGGTCAGTGGAAGGTTAGGTCCAGTGCATCAGCTCTGCTATCTAAATGGCCTCCGAGCCACCCTAAAATGAATGCATGGCCCCAGGCAGCTAACTTACTGCCATACAAGGTAAATTGACAGATAATTAGAAGATGAAAAGTATTGAGAGCGAGTTTATACAAAAGAGGAGAAAAGTAGGTGTGGAGAGAGTCCCCGTGCTTAGCCTCCAATGTAAAGACTCTGCAATAACCTAAGCCTGGAGGGCACAGCTTTCTTGACTAGATCTCAATGTTTGTGATGTCCCTGGAGTTGTTCGCCTCAGAGACCCTGCCCTGTGCCCATCTCCTGGCTGTTCTGGTCTAAGAAAATAAGGATTAGAAAATGAATAAGGAATAGTCCACAAGCGGCCTGTTTAGTGGGGAAGACAGAATCTTCGCCACCTAATTCTAATACAATGTGACAGAACCAGAGGGAAGCGGTGGGGCAGAGGGGGCGCTGGGGGCGGGCCAGGCAGGAGGGAGCACTGAGCAGGAATTCAGAGGACTGAGGAGCTCCCGGAGGGCACGTGGGAGAGGCATCCAGGGACGCAGTCCTCCTTACTCATCTTATAAATTGTGCTGACAGCACTCCAGCACTTTTTCACTGAGCAACGAGAACACACATCCAGTCAGAAAACTGAGTCATCTGGCATTAACAGCATGTTCACATGCCAGAACACGGCCTGACCCACATCACTCTTCTGTACACCAAAATATAACATATATTCACTGTAAGAAGCGATGAGAAGCAGTAAAACTCTTCTCTTCTTTCCATGGCAGCACTGCCGCTCCACACCCAGCGCCCTGTGAAATGTACACGTGGGACCGACTGGAAAGGTCATGTGACATCAGCTCAGCCCACACACTGGAATGGGACTCGGCCGGCAAACCGTAACTACTGGTCCTGCAAAACTCACTGAGACGGGAACATCACCCTGTGAGGATGTGTCTTTTTGTTTTTGCAATGCCATTTAGAAATATGTCATGAGTATCCCAAAGTACAGAATTTAAGAATGTGAATTTGAAATTCAATAAAGAAGCAGGTAAAATAAAGAAAAAGGAAAGACAGTCTATCATTTTTCCAAGACGTGACTGTGAGCATCTCCTATTCTTCCCCAGAAAGCAGTGAATGTTGATAACAATTGTGAAGACTGCGGGCTTGTGGTGTTTTGGAAAACATTTCTCAAAGCAAACTTTCGTCATGTAAGATGGGTAAACATGATGTGAAATGTATTAACACATTGGGTGAATTCTGCAAATATATTTTTTGCACAATTAGCTTAATTATTTAAATACATATTAAACCTTGCTTGCCTCAAGCAATTTAACATGGAATGTAATTTCACATATTATCACAAGAAAAACACATTTATAGAAAATCTGTGTCTCTCCTTTCATAATAACACTTCAGCCCATCATTATCTGAGACATAAATAGATCATTTATATTTCAAGAATGATGAATACTGTATTCCAGAGAAAGTGTCTCCTAATCCTAACGAGTGGCCCCCTAAATCCCACCCTGTTCATCTGCGGTGTTGAAACAGACCCTGGTTCTGCTCCTGAGGTGACACCATAACAATATACAAAACAGGGTGCCCCCACCTCGTTCCCAACTGAAAAGATTGGTTAAAATTAACTTGGAGGGGCTGTAAAAGTAAAGAGCATGCAGAACTAATTTTAAAAGACTTGCAAAGGAGGCGGGAGTGACTGTAGCTCTGCATATTCCCGTGCTTACAAGGCAACAGCAGTTACTTCAACTACGAAAATCCTGTTCACTAGTCATTGTCGAGTGCCATTCCGTCAGTCTTTTCAACGGATTGTGTGTAGCATTGCTTCCTGAGACGGCAAATTATTTTGGGAAGTCCCTTGTTGGTTGGAGCGTTGTCCCACACACCAAAAGGTTGCAGGTTTGACTTCCCATCAGGGCACGTCCCTAGGTTTGCGGGTTCCATCCCCAGTCAGGGTGTGTATGGAGGCAATCAATCAACCTCTCTCTCTCTAAATTCAATAGAAACATCCTTGCATGAGGATTAAAAAAAGAGAAAGAACACAGGTAGCATTAATGACAGGAATACTTTGTTTGTACAGTGATTGAAAAATGTTGAGCCCTAGACAGTTTACTCTGTGGTTAGAGCGTCGGGCCCCAGGCTAATGGGTCTGGGGTTTGACTCTGGCCAAGGGCACGTACCTCTGTTGCAGGCTCGATCCCCGGCCCCAGTCGGGGCTCATTCGGGAGGCAACCAATCGATGTGTCTCTCACACATGGATGTTTCTCTTTCTCTCTCTCTCTCCCTCTCTCTCTCTCTCCTTTCTACTCTCTCTGAAAAGCAATGGAAAAAATATCCTCAGGTGAGGTTTAAAAATAATAATAATAATTTTAAAAAATAAAGATTTTGAAAGAGCTTCCACATGTATTACTTTTTTATGAACAACTTGATGATCTAGGCAGTGTCAGTGTTGTCCATTTACATTTAGAGAAACTCCATTTTACAGAGAGGGAGAAAGTAAATCATAGAGATAAGTAACTTGCCAAAGTCACTTACACTGTGACCACACAGATATGTTTTTGGCATTTTACCATGTGACAAGGAATACCATTTTGAAGTGAGGGGGCTTATGTATTCACACACCTTCCAAAAATGATCTTTTTAATTTCCAGTTACATGGATCTGATCTCAAAAAGAATCGCCTATTTTATATTTTGTAATTTAAGAACTTCTGGAGGGTAGCAATGTGAGGAAACTGTCTGCCTGAGGGGAGGGATGGACAGAGATCGGCAGAACAGTCTCGTCCGAGGCTGAGACCGCTATGAACTTAATGCTACCCTGCTAGCCTGAAAAGTTTTCCTTTTGGGGTAGAAATCAGTCACACAGGAAGAAAGACCCTTGACTCCATTTGTGTTTCTTTTCATCTAGAACTCAGCTAAGGGGGCTGGGGAAAATGTATCTCGTTAGGCTGGGTACGTAGCAAGTAATGAGTCAAGGAGTCGAAGGCAGGACTCTATTAGAGAGAATCTAAGAGAGACCCGGGGCTGCCCGGGATGAAGAAATTTACCTCGTAAACCTGTGGACAGTTCAGGTCGCTGTTAGTGTCAGTTTAAATCCTTTTGTACTCGACAGACAGGCTTTGAGAAGGGGCTCCAGCTGCCAATCTGACTGAGGGCTGACACCTCAATTAGAAAAGCTTCTGTTCAATGAAGGCCCAGGAGTGGAAGACAGAGGACGCCACCGAGCTCATCCACCCAGGAAAGGTGGGCCCAGTGCTCTCTGGAGGACTTGGCAGCCCAGCTGAACTCTGACGTTCCCATTTTTAACATGCTCGTTTTCTGCAAACCTAAGGGTCCCCTACTGAGCTGTTTGTAACATTGAAGCCCGATTTTAAGTTGTGTTTATCTGAAGGAAAAAGTTTCTTAGTAAAAGAGTGAGATTCACTGGCAACCCAAGCCCCACCTCCCACTATGGGCTACTAGTTCCTCCTCAGCCAGGGGCTTTATCTCAGAGGAAGAGAATTTTTTAAATGCCTGTGTGTGAAAAATGGTCATTGTGTGTGTGGCAGAGACCGCAATACTCCCTAGATATCCCATTTGCTTTCCTGCACTAAGTTGGGGTGGATCTAATGAAACATGTGTGGAAATAATATGCTGCAGCCCAAAAAGCCCCACACGGGCCTCTCACTTCTTTCTTTCCTTACGACAGCGCCTGAGGAAGGTTTGTCTTTCAGGGGAGCAGCTGCAAGGTGGCTGAGGCTCCGTTAGGCTAGTGTTCTGTGTGACCGAGCCGAGCTGAGCCTCTCACTCACGTTGAATACGGCCCATAAGCGTGAATAAATCTCCGCAGGTCGAGCTACAGAGATGCTACCACTGTTACCTCAGCATAGGCTAACCCGCGCTAACTAATGCAACAGGAGAGCTGCAACTTTGGCAACATTCTAAGGCCGCTGAGAAATGAAGAGCCGCATCAGGAGTCTATGGAAATACGTCTCCGTTTGCTGACTTGAGGTTTGTCCTTTTGTGTTACAGCTCCTGATATAAAGCACTTAGCAACAGAGAGATAAGCTGAAATGAAATGTTCAATAGCAGGGCCTTTTGGAGGATCCACATACAACTGGTTGCCAAGTTTGGTTTTTCACCTACTAAACATATCACAAATCTCTCCCATTCTACTGGCATTAAGCTGAAGCTACCATCTTCTCTCACTTAGACGTGGCATTCACTCCTGGTGCTCTCTAATCCATGGGGCTCCTTTAGCCCAAGTCCCTTTCCCGCCACTGGTTAGAACTCTTCAAGAAGTTCTCACTGCTCTTAAAACAAATTCCAAACTATTGAACGTGGCTCCAAAGGCCATCCATGAATGGACAACAAGGACAAGAAGCATGGAAGGTCATCCCACTTAATTTATCCCAAAGGGCTCCTAAGGCCAACTTGTCTTTGACCTAATCAGCTAGTAGAGATTTGTTTCTGGGTCCAGAACAGTGTTTGGCAAACAGCTATTTTCTGTTAGCAACACTCATTTCCTAAACTGAGGATAGAGGAAGTGAGGGGAATAAAGATATGGTTTCAATGAAATGAATTAGCATTTACCTAAGCCTCATGCCTCCCTAAAACTTAGCTTTCTGGTAGAAGTTATTTTTCAAAAACTCATTTAGACCTTATGGCTTCCCACTTAAGGTTCTCTAGGAGTCCTTACATAACATTTGAGGCCCTGCAGGCTCTGGCCCAGGCATTTCTCTTTGTTTCCAAAAATGCATCATGCCTTTTCATAACTCCATGCTTGTGTGTGTACATTTGGGGAGAATGGAACCGGAAGACCATTTCCCTCTTCTCGTTTTCTACTCCCTTTATCACTTTTAAGACCTGACTCCAATGCTACCTTCTTTGAACACTTCCCCAAGCTCTCCTAAACAATGGATTAATAGTTCTGCACCAGGATTGACCACATGATATCGTCATTGGCATCGTTATCATTATATCATGTAATTATTATATGTTATATCATGTCATTAAGTGTATATATCATATCGTTTCTTTCTCATGGGGACATAAAAACGTATTAATAGACATTACTTTAAAATGATTTATTTCTAAAAACAGATATTAGTACTTTACTCAAGGTGCTATTTCCCAGGTTCCCCAAGGTCCCTGAATTCCAGGAGGAGGCAAAGGGCAAAGTGCTGCTGGGAACCACTGAGCAATAAAAATGGTGCATCTGCCATCTAGTGGTGACCATTTGTAAATGCACCTGGACTTGATTAAAGAATTCAAGGGCCATCGGATGTTGAACACAGTAAAAATAACACCTAACATGTATGAGCTCCTACTATGTCCCAGGCACTGTGATAAGTACTTTATATGAATTATATCATTTAATATTCAAGACAACAATATGCAGTAAGTTCTATCTTTACACCCATTCTAGAGATGAAATGTGTGAGGCACTGAAAAGGTTTCTAAGTCTGGCAGCCTGAACACAGAACCCACATCCTTAAAAACACCATAATAAATGATGGTCAACTGAGCCAAGCTCTACACCGAAACATTAACTTCTGTGTTAATAGACATAATAATTATTAAAATGTATTTATAATTTTAGAGTTGGAAAAACACATTCACATTTGTTTTATATTTACAACCTCAAAGGTTGAGTGAATCGAGGCTTTGAAGAAGAACCCGGGACTATCAGAGCAGAAAAGGCAGGGAGCCGCCAATTCTCTTCTCTCCAAGAGGCTCTCCTGTGCCAAGTGCTCCATCTGCCAGAACATTTCCTCTACTAACAAATCAAATCACCAGCACCAGCTTCCAGCGGGTCCAACGAAAGACCTCTCACTCCCTAAGCATGGCTGACTTACCCAGTTTAAAATATAACATTTTTGTTGTCTTGAGAACTATCATATAATTGATTGCCATTCCTTCCCAACATCCCAAACCTCTTAGGAAATCTGTTCGGACACTGCTCCAGTCATTCCGTGGGGAAGCTCTGACTAGCTCCTGGGTCTGTCTGCTGGTGCTCAACTCAGGGCTACATGTAACTTTATAACACAAATCTCAGCTTCTGATTATAGGATATGTTCTTTCTCTTCATTGAAATGCCTTTTGTTCATTTTGGCCACACTTCAAGCTTTTCTGTCTTCTATCTACTCAATACTCCATTTTAGGTCTTCTTTCAAAACATTTATTAAGATTGGATATGTAGTCCCTAACTTCAAGGAGCTTGCAATCTAGTAGAATGATATGTACAAATGAAATTAAACAGACAAGATAATTATAGACTGTGCTAAGTGGAAGGGAAGAAAGTAAACAGCTGATGGATAGAGAGTACCAGTGCTAGGGAGTACCTGTATTTCTGGGCATTTGAGCTGAGACCCAGCTGAATAAAGGGAAAGGGAAGTGGGAGAAGCTACAATCAGTGGGAATGTCTGAGCCCCTTAGATTTACTTTCATGGACTGTTGTGACTGCAATCATGCCTCTGATCTCCTTCCTACCCTCTCACCTTCCCATCTAACCTCCCGATCTCTTGGCATTTATACTCTATCAGTATACACCATTATATATATTTATACATCCCTGCCCCCTATGTCTGTGCTTTATGCTCACATATAATCTCCTTAAAATAACTACTTTCAAAGTAATTCATATTTATACCTCTCTGACTGCCTTGATATGGTGGAGCAAGAGAAAAGTAACAGGCAGATTTTTGTGGCAAGGGGAAGGAAATGAAAAAGGGGGGAAATATCTGAAAGAAACGATTTTAGATAGACAATGGTTTTGATTATAGAACACTCAGGGCGGGTGAGAGTTATATGATCACAACATTGGCAAGTAAAATGATCCAAACAATAAGAATTTCAAGTGATATGAAACTAGCTGTTCTTTTAGCACATGGATGATTTTGAATTAGTTGCATTTTGTGACATCAGATGAGAATTAAGCTCTTAAATATTTTGCTGCCCACAGAAATCATCTCTTTATCACAGCAGTGACAAGTGTGTGGGTTGTTCTCTGGTGGGGTGCACAGAGCCTCAGTTACCATCCCTTCGTAGAGACTACGTCATGTGAAGAATTCAAAGTGTCCCTACAAAAGTAAAACTTTCTTATTCAATAATTTCACGCTCTTTGTTTTCAAGTCCTATCCCCTCCCTTTCCTAATCTCTCCCAAAATAGACAAACAAATGTAAAAACAATGACTGAAAAAAACAAAACCCTCACTTTTCTTTATTCTCCTTAGGCTAGCAGAGTCAGAAAATCCTTCACAGAAGAGAGAGGCTAGATTATATTCAACCTCACGCACCATCAACACAGTTGTCAGCCATGAAGCCTGTTCATTACAGCAACGGTATAGGAAGCAAAGTGAACACAGCTGGAACTTCAGTTCCCAGGCTGAGTCTGCAGGGCTGACTGTTAGAAACATCATCTTTTCACTTATACGCTGAGAAAATTTGATCTGGAAGTCATTGAGGGGGAATATGGAAGCCCCATGATGTCACTCTTACTGAGTGACTTTTCCATTTCTCAGCTTTGGTACAACACAAACACCTGGCAACATAAGCAAAATGATTATTAAAATAATATTTTTAGATATACAATTACATACTGTTTGGAATTTTATAACAGATAAGTTTCTTTCAAATAACTCAAAATCCTGAAGTGTATTTCAAAATAAAAAATTCTACACTTTAAAATTTTTAAATATTCTTTCCTCTTCATTAACTCCCCCCGCAAAAAAAGCCATTGTTTTTCTCTTATGGTACACCACCGCAGTTCAACAAGACTGACTGTGAAAGAAATGTAATTAATAGTTATAATAACAGCAGTGAAAGAATTACTCTAATTATTTGTCTTTCGTGGTTCTTTGATTAAGGATTGAATTTGTATTGTGTTTGGTTTTTAAAGGTCATATTTAGAATTATTTTGTTTGAGATCTTAAACAAGTGGACCTTTGTTTCTGTTCCAGAGGTTATTGAAATGCAAGCCAAGGCATCCCATATGCTTTTTTACTTAACTGCTTAATCAAACTATGCTCCTTTAGGAAAGAAGATCGTTTCATTCATTCTTGACTGCCTGTTTAATTAATTGATTCTCTTTAGAGAGGACATGAACTTGATGTTTTGGGATTAGTTCTCTGGAAAAAGAATGAATATAATATCTGCTTCTATGTGTCTTTGAATCAGTCACCCATCCATTTCTTCCTTCCATCATATAATGTTATAAACAGCCAACACTGACCCAGCAACATCACAAAGCACACTGGGGCAACTTCACAAAGCGCACTGGTTATACTTCAGATACCTAGATCCAACTAGAGTGTCTCTAGATTCTTTCTCAGACTCACTAAATGTCTTGGGACTCCATTCAATAGTGTAGGCTTTTTATCTGGTCTAATTCTCTTCTCAGTTCTCCACAATGGAAACAATCTTCAAGAAATATACTCTGAAACACCCTGTTTATTTCTCATACAACAAGCAAATTAGCTGAATCTTCCACTTGAGCTACTGTATCCTATTAAGCCACTTTCGTTTTATTAAAACTGAAATTTTCTTTAACATATTACCAAGCTCCTTACCCACACTCTATTTTTTTTTTCTTCATTGAGTTCCTGTCTTTGTGCAAATGACTATGAACCTAATTAGGACATTAAAATTCCTCCCAAGGATCCTCTATTGTCACTGGAATAGAAGAGCTATCTCTTGGCACTTCCCCACACTGTCCTTTTATACTTTAAGGCAAAAAAATCACATGCTCCGCTTATGCAATGCTCTTTATCTTTGCTGAATCATGACATAAAGGGCCAAATCTTCAAATTCTCTAAATTGCCACAATGTCTGTGCAGTCCACGTGTGTCAGTTGTCTATTTTAAAAGCTTGAAATGAAGAAACTCTTACCATGTTATACTCAGTCATGCACTGCCAAAAAATTAAGAAAATGACTGAGAAACATGTTATATCAGACATAAGATATGTGTCCATTCTGATTTCCCTCAGGCCTAGCTAGTCTGTTTTATCCCTATGGTTTTACTGCCTGGGGCCAGCCAGTTGCTTACCCTTGGAGTGCCTGGCTGGCTGGTACGATCTCTCTCAATCTCTCATAATCTCTCTCTCTCTCTCTCTCTCTCCCCACCCCTCTCTCATCTCTCAGTCAAGCCAACCAGCCTCATGCCCAGAGTTTCCAGCTAGGCCACCAGTTCTGGATTATATGAAATCTGTGTCCCAAGTAGCCACCCAAGGGGCCAGATGATGTTGCAACCTCCAAGTTCAGGAGAATTAACTCCTCATGTGTGAACTCAGACCAATGGGAGACGGAAAGTTGTGTAGGTATTTTCTGTCCTTTATTCAATGCATGAATTGCTCTGAGGTTTTGTCATTCAGTCTAGCCAGAGAAGTATCATGTGTCACACTGAGCAAATGTACCTATGGCGTGAGCTTCTAGGTCTTTGCAGCTCATCATGAAGCACAGGCTGAGCAATAATGTACTACATCTCATAAACATGATTATTTTAAATGTTTATTTTTTAAACTGATGTTATCTGGAAAAATAACTTCAAAGTAGAGGACTTTGGCAGACACTAGCTTAACCAGATGATCAAACTTAACATCTTCAACATTGAAACAATCCAACATCATGTGCCTAATGTGGAGAACAGCAGCAGAGGGCTATTGTGGTGTTCCTGACCAATACACATTGTGTGACTCAAACCATGAGAGCCCTAAGAGATGGGCATATTCTATAAAGTAAATGGACTGCACTCTTCAAAAATACGTCAAGGGAGATAATGAAGGCTAAAGAGCATTAATTGTATCAGCATTAAATCATGGCCAGATGAAACCCAAAGGAGAAAAGTTTGGACAGAGCAGTTCTCAGGAGAGGCAAAGGGTTGCATAAAGAACACAGTGCATGTGTGTGTGCTTAGGACTCACCCTAACACAGACTGTACTATGTTAACCAACAAAACCAAAATTTCTAGATGTGTACAAAAGAATAGTTTTGTCCCATTCATATAACAATCGATGTGGCTGTTTCTGGCTGATGGGCAGCTTTCCTCCACATGATGATTTAGGCATCTACTTTCCATCTCATGACTCCACTATCCCTTAGCATCTTCCAGTTCTCTATATTTAGCAGTGACGAATGAAAATGGATAAGGCATGATTACCTTTAAAGTCTTTGGCCTGATACACATCACTTTTATTCATATTAAATTGGCAATAATTTGCAAGTGGCCACATCTAAAAATAAATGGGGCTAAGAAATGTAGTAACTGGCTAGGCAGCTGCCTTCTCCCTGTAACAAAACTCTATACAAAGTGGAGCACAGATTTTTTTATTTTTTTTATTTTTTATTTTTTATTTTTTTGGTGGATGGGGTAGCAGAGGGAAAAGATTTTCCTGTATTGTATAATTTGCAATAAATAACTACAATTTATTGAGCACTTACTATGCGTCAGAAATGCTAAAAGTTTTATATGTCATTCACCCAAAATTCCTATAAAATAGAATTATTTTCCCCACTCTAGAGTTAAAAGCCAGAAGGTTTCTGAAATGAAAAGCAACTTGCCCGAGGGCACACAATGAGTTGGTGGTATTTTGAGGTCTGCCTTACTCTCAATCCCCTATAGTGGTTACACGCATGAATTCAGGATGGACATCTGATTCAAATCTTGGCTCTGACTTTTTAGTTCCATGACTTTGGGCAAGTTACTTCATCTTTTTAAGCTGCAATGTTCCCATCTATAAATGGGAACAATGTTGATCCCACAGAGGGTTTTGTTTTGTTTTATTGTTGTTGTTTTAGGAAAAGATAATGCTTACAAAGTTCTGATCTTCGTATTTCACTAAGTGCAAAAGATGCAAATATTGATCTTAGCCCTGGGAATCTTAATGTTGCTCACTGTCTGCTTCTTCACCTGTCAAAATCAAAACTAGGCTCTTAAAATTAAATGGCTTAACATATAAAGTCATAAGCTCAGTGTGTGTTGTATAGTAAACATTTAATGTGTTTATATTAGTTTCTTATTTCTGCAGTATCAAAGTACCACAAATTTAGTGGCTTAAAACAACATAGAGTTGTTACCTAATGGTTCTGGAGGGCAGAAGTACAAAATCAGTCTCACTGGGCTAAAGGCAAAATGTCAGCATGCCTTCTGGAGGTTTCCAGGTTCTAGAGGCTGCCTGCATTCCTTGGCTTGTGGTCCCTTTCTCCGTCATCAAAGCCATAAGGGCACTTCTCTCTGACCTCTATTTCTATCTCTTACTCTTCTCTCTCTGACTCTGACCCTCCTGCCTCCCTCTTATAAAGACCGCTGTGATTAAATTAGGCCTATCCAGATCATTCAGTTTCTCAACTTAATCTCATCTCAAGTTCCTCAGTATAATCACATCTGCAAAATCCCTTTTGCTATATCAGGTAACATACCCACAGGTTCTGAGGATTAGGACGTAGATATCTTTAGGGACCATTATTTAACTTACCACAATGTAAGCAGTACTGTCTGTATATTCAAAAGGTATTCCAAAATAATGAGATAACCCATCTATGGGACGAATACAGTACCTGATATTCAGTAAGAACTTCATAGGCTAAGATCTATCATCTCCCCCCAAAATCTTTAATAACCTCTGGCACTCAAAGAGACCAGCTTGGTTCCCCAGATAAAATGCAAAGAATCAAAGTAATTACCTAACCTATTTCATTCAAGAGACGGAAAACTAACAAGAAAACAGGCAAACAGAGCTTATGTATCTCGGTATAAAATTTCTAGAGGAAATGGAGATTTCTTTTTTGTTTGATTGCTTTTATTTAGATATCTGAATATTTTAGACTTAATCTCTTTTGTGGCAAAGACCTAGCTCAAATCCCCTATTTTCTTATAAATTAGCTAAACATACTGTCTTCAAAGTTCTTTTTTAAAAACCTTTGTTTTCTATTGTGCAGTGAGCCTGCTGTAAGATGGTGGAAAACCATGGGCTTTTTGGGCTCTCAGGAGAGCTCCCCTAGGGCTTCCAATGGGAGCAGTCATTAAAGACACAGTAGGACTACATAGTTTTAGAAACTTCCATGTACATTGGGAGGATCCTAGCTTACAAAATAATAATTTTTTTTTAAAAAAGCCAAATTGCTCAGCTCAACCCACAGATGATCTGGCTTTTGGTTACTTTAAGGTATGTTTTATGACATTAGAAACATGAGAAAATGTGTTATCTGGCCTGGGGAGGAAAGCAGCACCCCTAAATTCTAATCATTTCTTTCACTAATCCAAAGGAGATCTCTTAAGTCTTTAAAAGGTTGGGTTAACAACACTGAAAATATTTTTATTTTTCACACTCCTCTGCTTTTCTTGGTTCCATCTGGGACCAGAAGCCAGCACATTGAAATACCAGGAGAAAGGCAGTCCTCAAACATTTCCAGCCTGATGAGAGGCAGGAAATAGCAGAAAGCTCAGAAGGGCAGATTTTCTTTTCTGCCTACAAGATTTCCAGGCTAATTTAATATGTTAACAAGTTTGCATAAGTATTACTCAATGTGATTTGGGAATACCCAATTTTTGAAGCCTGTTAGGAGTTTTGTGTTCCAAAAGTCGATATTCATCTTTATTGTCACTGTTATTGTTAATATAAATGATATCGTTTTTATTTTTATAACAACTTTCTTGTGGGAATATAACATCTTTAAATAACGTGACTGCCAATTCTTTGTTCTCAAAAGATCTCATTAGGAGATCAGAGTTTAAATAAAAAGTTATGATTTTTTAAAAGGTAAGTGTGATGTTGGTTTAAGTTCACTGACAAATGCAGCTAAGTCTTTCTTCAGTTACATGAATACATGCACTATAAAGTAGGAGGAATACCAATTGTTTAGGAAAATCAAAATGATTTAGCAAATAATACAAAAAATATCTCAATATTTTCTTCATATAAGTAAACTCACCAACTAAAAGTTCTCCAAATATGGCTTCAGAATGATTTGGAGGAGCCAGAGCCAACTCTCATGAGTCAACAAAATAAAAATGTCTTAAGGGAATGATTTAATAGCTACTTCCCATTCTGGTTTTAATAGAATAAACCTAATTTTTTTAAATCTATAAGACATTGAGAAATTGGGCTTTGTTTGACACAGGAACCTATTCATATACTCATATTGAAAAACACGAGAAACCTAGGGAAAAGAATAATTTGCAGTAGCAGCTTTTAGCAATTAGGGATTTAGAGATCATGGAGATCAATGAGACTAAGCTTTCACACTTCCCCAAAACAATCCAGGAGCAAGATGGGTTTAATTCACACTAAACATGCATTTACGTGAAATTTGTGCAGGGTTCGTGTCTGTAATGGGTCCCTCGTATAGCATCTCCAGTAGGCTCTAGTACCATTCAAGATTTATGGAGCAGGCAGTTCTAGGGTCCAGAAACTAGGCTCTGTGAGATTAGAATAATGGCTTACTAACCATTTTTAATAAAACGATTAATTTACGTATTTCATCATCAAACATTTACTGGCTTTCTACTATATGCCATGGACAAGACTATGCTTCAGATACTCAGATATCTCTGTCTTTATGGAGCTTATGGTGTCATGAGAGAATAAGACAATAAGTGGGTTAACAATCACTGAATTTCAAATTTAGAGCAGTGCTGAAAAAGAAATAAACAGGATGTGGGGTGGGAGGGGAGGGTTCTGGAAAAACTTATTTATTTATGTAATATTTAGCATGCAATCTGGATCCATTAAAATAACCAAAGAAGACACATCAAGGAAGCATATGACCTACCCAAGTTATAGGCTAGTGAACGACCAAGCCAGATCAAACTTTCACACATCAATCCGAGAAACAGAAAAAGCGTGTCATCCACCTTTTGACTTATACTCATTTGGCTTCTCCAAGAACACAGGCTGAGTCCCTTAGCTCAGCCTTGCTATGGCCCACTCTCTTTACCCCCCATTTGGGGGAAAGCTAGAGATGAGTGGGCAGGTCATGGAATTTGCATTAGGGTGCTAGTTTGGGAGATTCCTTGAAGCCATTGGAGAATCACGGAAGGATTTTAGGCAGGAGAGCGATTTTAGTCAGATTTCTAATTTAGAAAGATGTTCCTGGTGGTGAGGTGTAGGAGGGATTAGGAAAGGTCAGCTGGAAACAGACTCTTCGAGCACATATTGTACTGGTGTTGGAGAAAAGTGATTCAAGCTAGACCAAGACTGATGCAATGGGGATGAAGTGAAGTGCTGTTGTATGTGTACGACAACTGCTGACTGGAGCTGGTGACTGGCTGACTGGGGGTTGAGAGAGTTGGAGAAATCTCGGGTACCTCCCAGAAGCTTGGGAGTTGCCTTAGATGCAGAAGAACATGGGGCAATTTGTCAGTCGGTACAATCTGTATTATGGTCAAAGTGGATAATTAGAGCAATGCCCCACATGCTCTTTGCCAGTTTATAGTAATAGCTAACAGGCAGTGTGGGCTGGCTCTGTGCCAGGCTCTGATCTCAGTGTGTTCCACATGCACAGCACAAGGATTGAGAGCACTGACTCAGGATCCAGGCTGTCTGAATTCAAATCCTACCTTTGCCACTAACTCACCATAAGGCCTTAGTAGTTTTATCTAATTTATACCTCAGTTTCCTCATCCCCAAAGCGGAGGTAATAACGATAAAATCAACCTCAAAATGTGATTGTAAGAATTAAGTAATACAAGCAATTCACTTTGATGAGTGATTGGCATATAGAAATGTCCACTGAATGTTGATTATTGTTATCACATGTATTAACTCACATAAACTCACATAATCTATAAAGAGAGGAGGTATTATTATCTCCCTTTTCAGAGAAGGAAATTGAGACACAGAGAAATGCTAAAGCTAGGAAATCAAACCAAGCAGTCAGAATCAGGAGCCTTTACTCTTAACTACTTTACCATCGTCCTCTAAATTCAAGGGTATTAACTGAACAGGATTGTTCCAGGTAGAGGCAGAAAGATATTTGAGTGGTATAGGGACAGTCCCAGCACACATAATTCTATTCAAATCAAACCTGAATTGATTCTCCTATGGAAGTGCTGGAAGCCATAATAGTCATGTCACATGCTGACTTCATGACAAGGACTCTGTCCCTTACAGTAGGGAGGCAAGCATCTCCCCACCCCTCTCTTCAACTATTTAGTGGATTCCTGCTTACCCACACCTTGTTCCAGGACTGCCTGGACAAAAGAAATGCCTGTCATACCACTGCTATAAATTATCTTAATTCGTCCAAATTCAGTGCTATTTTCCCTGTCTGAATAAGTAATAGCTTTTGCCAAATTTGGAGTTTTCAAACTTTATTTTTATGGAAAGAGGCAGTTTAGTGTAGTGGTTAAGAATTTTAGCTTGGGAATCAGAAAGACCTGTCTGGCTCTGCCAACAACTAGCCAAATTTAGCAAATGAAAATAATGGATGCTCAGTTAAAGGTGAATTTCAGATAAATAACTATATATATTAGTATTTGGTATATTTCCTGGGACATACTAATACTAAAAAAAAAAGTGTCCGTTGTTTATCTGAATTCAAATTTAACTGGGTATCTTGTAATTTATCTGGCAATCCTAAATGGGACTTAACTTCTTGATACCTTTATTCTCTCACCTACAAAATAGGGATAATAAAAGATAGTAACAGTGGCCACAATGGATATTTGCTATGAAGATTAAATGAGAGAGACGACATGGCAGCATAGGTAACCCAGGTCCCTGCTGCCTCCCACATCACATCAAAGTTACGACTAAAATACAGAACCACCACCACTCAGAACCTCCTGAAATCTGGCTGCACAGAAGCCCTACAATCAGGGAACTGAAGCAGTACCGAGACCCATAGAAGGGGCGGAGACGCGGGAGGATCAGGGCTGAATAGCAGAGACACGGCCCCGGGTCCACACCTGGTGCTGCGGGGGTAAACCCCGGAGGGAATCTCGGTGGTGGAGGGTTCCTGGAGGAGTGAGGGGTCCCAGCCCCAAAACAGGACCCCAGCCCAGGGCTCCAGGGTGGGGAAGATAAGTCCCCACAACTCCGGGCTGTGAAACCAGCGGGGACTGTCCCTGAGGGTCGCGGAGGCTGCGGGAGCCCCAGCAGCTCCTCTCAAAGGGCCCGGCACGGACTCACTCGGATGCTCCCTCTGAGCCCAGCGCCGGGCAGCAGCCTGAAAGGACCCGGGACACTCGGGGGGAACTAACCTGCCTGAGATCCGGGCGAGAGCTGGAGGGTGGCTTCCTCCCAGGCAGAAGGGCTCCTTTGGCGAGTCCTCCCCGCACACAGCCGGCAGGCAGGCGCCATATTTGAATCGCCAGCACCTGACTCTCACCTTTGGCCCCGCCCCGTGATTCCCCGAGGCCCCGCCCCTCCCCACCTGCAGCTCATCCAGGCCATTTCCAGGGGCTTTTCTGTGCAAGTGGCCTCTCGAGCCTCATGCTTAGGACTTTCCTAAAATCTCTCAAACAAGCAGCAGCTGCCCCATAGGGCTTAATAAGCGGCCCCAGGCCTGGCACTAGCGGCAGCTGCATTGGCTCATAGCTTGGCCTCTCCTGGGCACCTCCAAGCCCAGCACAAGCAGCAGCCAACTACGGTTTGCTGTGTAGCTCATGCTGGGTGGCCCTGGACAAGGCACTGGCAGAGGCTGACTTGGCACCTCCTGGGAGGCCCCAGAGACACTGTACCTGGTGGTCAGACTTGACCACGCTGGAAAACAACCCTACCACATCCACTAGTGACACACTCAAGGGGCACACTTGGTGAACACCAAAGCTCCACTGAAGTAAATCCTGCTCCACTGAAGTAAATTCGTCTCCAGCACAGCAGCTCTTTGGCTGTAGTTGCAGCTGGTCCTCACAGCTGATTAGTCTGGGGGTCATTTCCTCCCAGTGATGCCAACAGCAACCAAGGCTCAACTACAACAGGACAGTGCACACAGCCCACACAGGGGAGCACCTAGAAGGCCCAGCTCAGGTGACTGGGGAGGCTGAGCCTCTGGACCCTACAGGACACCTACTCCACAAAGCCACTCTACAAATTCCAGGAGACATAGCAGCTCTACCTAATACATAGAAACAAACACTAGGAAGCAGCCAAAATGCGAAGGCAAAGAAACATGTCACAAAGGAAAGAACAGAAGAAATCTCCAGAAAAGAAACTAAATGAAATAGAGCCAAGTAAGCTACTAGATACAGAGTTCAGAATAATGGTTATAAGGATGCTCAAGGATATTAGTAAGACTATTAAGGAAACTAGTGAGGTCATCAATGACATAATAAAGTATCAATCAGAAATGAAGGCTACATGAACTGAAATGAAGAATAACTTACAAGGAATCAACAGTAGAGTAGAGGACACTGAGAATCAAATCAGCAATTTGGAACATGAGGAAGCAAAAAGCACCCAACCAGAAGAGCAAAAAGAAAAAAGAATCCAGAAATATGAAGATAGCATAAGGGGCCTCTGGGACAACTTCAAGCAGCCCAACATTTGTATTATTGGGGTGCCAGAGGAGAAGAAAGAGACCAAGAAATTGAAAACCTATTTGAAAGAATAATTGCAGAAAACTTCCCCTATCTGGGGAAAGAAATAGACTTACAAGTCCAGGAAGCACAGAGGTTCCCAAACAAGAGGAACCCAAAGAGGCTCACAGCAAGACACATCATAATTGAAATGCCAAAGGTTAAAGACAGAGAGAATCTTAAAAGCAACAAGAGAAAAGCAATTAGTTTCCTACAAAGGAGCACCCATACAACTGTCAGCTGATTTCTCAATGGAAACTTTGCAGACCAGAAGGGAGTGGCAAGAAATATTCAAAGTGATGGAATACAAGGAACTACAACCAAGATTACTCTACCCAGCAAAACTATCATTTAGAACTGAAGGTCAGATAAAGAGCTTCACAGGTACGAAAAAGCTAAAGGACCAACAGATCAGTACTACATGAAATGTTGAAGGGTCTTCTTTAAGAAAAATCTAATGAACAAAAGAATCTGACAAACTAAATGGATCCAGAGACAACTGAAGCATGCTACAGACTGTTGTATCTCAGAGGGAAGGGGGTGGGAAGAGATTAACCAAACAAGTTATATGCATATATGCATAACCCATGGACACAGACAATAACGGGGTGAAGGCCTCGGGAGGGGGTTGGAGCGAGGTGGAGAGGGTCAATGGGGGGGGGGGGGAATGGGATACCTGTAATACTTTCAAGAATAAAGATAAATTTTTTTAAAAAATATTAAATGAGATAATATGTATTGAGCATCGAGGAAATGCTCAATATGTATTGATTATTGTTACTGTTATGCTGGGATGTTGGGAACCTGGCATAGTATGAGAAAATTTTTCACCATTGATTCTTTTGATGACATTTTAAAAAGAGTTGGAATTGGGAATGAAAAATGTTCTGTCCAAGCATCTCAGAAATGGAAATATAAATCCAACTTAATTTTTCTATTTTTTAAAGAGGAACTGCGTAAATGCTCTTGTTTCCCAACATAATTTTTGTATTTTCTCCTAGCTTTTCTGCCCATAAAATACCTGCCAAGCTAACTTCATAAAGAAGGAGAGTTCCAGGCACTTGGGCCTTTATCATTAATAAGTTCAACAAAAAAATTTTTTTAAATAAAATTGGAAAGCTATCTATAAAAAAATAAAATACAGTGGAAGGAAGACAAGGTAGTACTCATTAATCCCCCCTGATTTTCTTGGGAAGAATTTGGCAAAAACAGATTCTACAAACTCAGCCAGCCATCTTTGAAGGCTATCTGCTCTGAGCCAATTATATATTACATGATAAGTATACCCAATAATTAACTAATGAATTGGTTTATTTGGGAAACGATCAGAAGTGTCGGGGATTGAAGAATATTTAGATTGCTTCTATGAATCCTGCTGAAGAAACATCTGGTTCTTTTTTCTTCAATCAACATGCACCCTGAATGGTCCCAAATTCAAAAATGATTATATTTCATGTCACTTATGTGCCTTACAGTGTGACAAATTTAACTTGTAAGAATAAGTGATTCCGTGTTCAATTTACGTTGATCCCATTTTCATCCAAACATCCAAAGAGAGAGGACCATTATAGATTGATAAAAGCTAGGGATTGATCTATTGATTTCCAGACCTTAAATCTCCTAGGGAAGTCTTTGTAAAGTTCGTGTTCATAAAATTCTTGTTCTGCCACAAAAGCTCCCAGTGGATTGTGTTTCTCAACTACAAGGAAAATCATCAGGGACAAACCCAGAAAATGTTTCTTTAGTATACACTAGGCAGGAGGGCCTTCCAAATTCAGTCTCAATCTGATTTCTTCAAAGGTTTATTTTTATTTCATTTTTGAAAACTTTTAATTTGAAGAGGGGGGAAAAAGTCCTTTAAAGTGTAACAACCTGCGGTGATGTAAGTGCCTCACTGTCTCATATATAATCATGTCTGTTTGGACGTGCTGTGTGTCATGTCCAGGGCTATGGTGCCACATAGAGAACAATATTGAACCAAATAGTTTTTACAGAACAGCCAGACCTTTTCTTGGGGCTCCTGCTATATTGCATATCTGCTTCTTTGTACACAACAGGGTGAGTGAGTGATGGAAAGCAGAGAGTTCAATTGTGGTTAGAGTCCGAAAAAGAGCCATCAATGGAACCTCTCTACTGATTTGCACTAAAGCTAGGAGACAGAGTACAGATGACAATTATTTTCCAGGTTATCACATATAAGAAAAAGCAAAACCATTTTTCTAAAATGTGTACTCTAGTACACTAAATGCCGTGGGTTCTATCAATACAGATTAATGTCGGTTTGTGTGGACTAGGCTGAAACATTGTTAATCTCAGCTCCTCTTCTCCATTACTTTATGGAGACTAGTTTATGAGAAGTGGGTTGTGTGAGTGAACTCTAGATGCATTTATCTCTAGGCAGAGTGTTTTGTGTATTTATTGACGAGAGCTCATCTTTCTGATTGTGTAATTTACTGAAATAATTTATTGAGATTTTAACTCAATAATATTAAGTATTAGCGCCAGCCTCCCAACCCTCCACTGCAATCTCCAAGGGTGGCTCAGCTTGTAGTTCTGTGCTCCCCAGGGTAGACATAGAGGCTTTATTTTTTTTTAAGAGCTATATTAACTAAAGGAAAGGAGAGGCTCAGAGAGTAGAGAGGCAGAATCTACCAAAACTGGCAAATATTTTCCAGGAGACACAGAAAGAAAATGAGTCCTGGGGCCTTCATGAGTGATGGGAGACCTGTATGAGGCTCCCAAGCAGCCCTGAGATAGATGACAAACATCTAATGGATGCTAATGGAACCTCATTCTAATAGCAATGTCCCTTTGAGTCTCACTGAAGGATTATGGTGCCCATGCTTGGCACAAATGGAAGAGTCTGCTTACCTTATATTGAGCACATGGGCTTACTCAATGGCCACATGGTCTTACCCAATTACTATAAGGAATTAAAAATTGAATCCTTAAATAAAAAATAATAAAAAATAATAAATAAAAATTGAATCCTAACCACCTGATAGAAGCACTTGCTTTGACTTCATCACCTTTTTCAGAAATTTTAACATTGCCAGGAAATTTGGAATCTCTTCATTATAAATTTAAGGTCTTCTCATCAGGTACAGTGGCTTAAAACTTTTAGAGTTGCAATTTGGTGACTTACGGCTAAATTCAGCCTGTAGATATATATAGCATGACATTATTCAAATTTTAGTAGAATTTTATTTTATTTTTTATCAGAAGATTCTTTTTAAAAATCTGGAATTCTGGATTCTTTTGAAAATAACAGATAATCTGGCATCATTTGGCCCACCTCTGTATCCATTGTATCCACCTCTCAGAGCTGAGCAACAAATGTGGTGACATGAGCTCTCCAATTCACTACAATTCTTTCTATTCCTTCGTCTCCCTGCCAGTGTCTGCTTCCCTTGTTTGTACGTGTTGGATGGCCTTTGTAGGCATATTTGTTTCAATCTCTTTACCTCATCAGAAATGGATGGGTTAACTGGGACCAAGGATGAAGTTCAAGGACTGAAATGTAAAAATTCAAACTCTTTACCAAAGGCCATGATGAGTTCAGTTTAGCTTTTCTACTTGGGGCTAGAGACATGAAGATCAGACTCTAAGTAGGAGATTCAGAAGTGTATTAATACATAACTGTATAGCTACGTAACAGATCACCCCAACACTTAGCAACTTGAATCAACAACAATCAGTTTTTCATCTCTCACAGTTTCTGTGGGTCAGGAATATGAGAGCAGCTTTGCAGGTCAGTTCTGTCTTAGGTCACTCATGAGGATGCAGTCAGATAATAGCTAGGGAAGGGGTCTTCCCACAGGCTTTTTCACGCATGGCTCTGGAGCCTGGGCAGATTCTATCAGCTGAGATAGCTGTGACTCCTCGGACATGAATATATACCTGTGTGTGATCTCATCATCTGGTCTCCCCAGCACAGCAGTAAGGGCTGCAAGGCCAAGTATTCAAAGAAGAGAGTTAAGTGGAAGTTGCATCTTGTTTTTTTGGACATCTCAGGATGTCCCGTAGGCTCATTTCTGCCTCATCTTTAGAGTTCAAGCAGTCACAAACCCCCATGCAGACCTGAGAGAAGGAAGCATACACCCTACCTCTTGGTGGGACAGGCGTCAGAAACACTGTAAGTAGAGTGTGTGGAATGGAAGCTATATATTGAGGGCATCCCTCTTTGGAAAATGCAATTTGCTATAAACAAAAACAGGAAATAAGGTCAAGAACCCAGAAAATCTGAATGACATAAAAGTAAATAAGAATTTGAGTTTCCTTGTAAGAACAGGAAATAGAAAAGAATGTCTGGAGATTGAAATACCTGCTTGCATGTGTTGGTTTGGCTTTTCTCCATCTGACCATAGCTCAGAGGTTAACCTGGCATGCCAAGGCCACTTAACATCACAGGTTATGAAACCCTCTCCCATTCCCACCCTGGACTGTATAACTTGCCATTACTCAGTTCTCTACTTCAACTGACATACTACTTCACTATCTCCTGTGCAGAGCTCAACTCTCAGCTTCTGCCTGGCTCCTCTGACCTGGGTTCTCCCCACTCCTTTCATTCAATCTGTGCTCCTTGCTGCAGGAAAGACTTTTCAGCTTCTGTAAGTTCACTCCTGGTAGGAGCCACTAAGTATTATACAGATTTCTGAAGCATGGCAGCTTCCCTTTACTATTTATATACTTTTTAAAAAATATAAGTGGGTTTTAAAAAGCATTATTCCCCTTTTTCTCCATTTAAATATAATTTTTGTCATAGAATGAGCCTTTATTTTCTTATTTTGTAGATGAGAAAACAGAAGCCCAGATAGGTGAGGAGCCTGCCCAGGCTTTCAGACCTGAACTTGGCAGAGAAGGGACACAGTCTATACCTTCTGGCTTGTGGTTTGGAGCTTTTTTTGGTACCCAGGGGTCAGAATTGGTGGGAAGCCCATAGGCTGGGACATGTCTGGCCCACAGACAGGTCTTGGTACACTAGCACACAGTGTTGTGTTTTCTTTTTTGATTTTGCAGGCTCCTCTAATCTCTATCACCAAGTCACTCACATAGTTCATTACTTGCCTAGAAGACATTGAGTTTCTGCAGCTCCCATCCCACCCCCACTTCATGTACTTCATAAAGGGAAGAATTTTTACTCAATAATAGCATCTGACACTTGATCTTCAACTCTGTCCCAGGCAATTTACATGTAATAATCCATTTAATAGTAGCAGCACCCCCATCGTTACCCCATTTTGTAGATAAGAAAACTCAGACACTGAGAGGTTAGGTAATTTGCTCACATTCTAACACATATTAAAGACTGGGAGCTGGAATTTGAATCCAAACACTTTCACAGAGCTCATAATCTCAACCACTCTGCTGAAGTAAGGCTGGACAGACAAAAGACAGTAAAAATAAATGTGGTTGTATCTATTTAACCTTTTTTAAAGTAGTCATTATATTTTCAGTTTTATAAAATCTATCTGTAGGCTTATATTTGAAAGAATGGGATGGTAGGGCATTAATGCCTTAATGTGGCTCATCTGCTAAATGAAATATTATCCATGTATCATGAAAAGTGAATTTCACTACCTCAAAAATGCCTACCATCTGGGTTTGATTTTTCAGGCTAAAACTCAAAATTTAAGCATTTTAACCAAATCAGCATCTAAATCTTTATTTTAGTCTCCAAATGCTTCTGTGGCTAGTGTAAAGATGAATGGAATTTGAAAGTGGCCATTAAGATTACTACCGCATGATGGAAACTAGAGTCTACTATATAAATCTAAGTCCCTCCATAAATTTGAAAAAAGATTTACTGCTCAAAAATAAAAATATAAATCATTCTCATTTTCTAAATCATTGCTGCTGATGATCATCCTCCGCGTGGTGAGAGATCACTATATTATTCTGGATATAGTACTACATCTAAATTTTCTAAGTAGTCTCGACTGCCCAGGGGATTTACTACTTCATGTACTTGCCAAGATAGGAGGTATTTCTGCATAATTCCTGTAGCTGAACATTATTGATGCTCTAAATGCATGGAACATTTAATATGTGTAGCAAGTCCAGCAGGATCAGTTATTGACATGACTTATGATTTTTACACCAAACCATTGAAGGCCTAATTAGAAAATTGGTCACTTTTGAAGACTCTGTCACCTAATTCCTTCTATTTACAGAACAGGATTCAGCAGCAGGAGGAATTCATAACAGGGTCAGATAGTAGCAGGCCTTGAAGACCAGGCTAAAGCATTTGAACCCTTACAGATAACGGGGCCAGGTCAGTTGAGGATTTTTTGAACAAAGTGGGTGATATGATCAAAGAAGTGTTTGGAGAAAGTTAATGTGTCAGTGGTAGTGTGTAGAATGTTCTCCATCATGTGGTGACAAGAAAATGGGTCTGTGGACAGAAAACGGTGAATTAATTCACAACATATGAAGAACAAACCAAGTTCAACAGCTATCAATCCAGACCAACATTCTTGTCTATTATTCTGGATGCTCTGATCACTTTCAAGTCATAGTTTTAAAACTTGGGATCATTAATGACTAAAGGACCTCTCTGACTGTATTTGGAGGTCAGGGAGAAAAAGGCGAGAAGGAAGCCTGAAAAGCTGTGATGCAGGCAGAAGAGCACCTGGTGTGTCACAGGAATTGAGTGGAAGAGGACCAGTGGGCCAGTTCATTTTCACTGATGATCTTCGGTGGGTCCTGACATTATTTCTGACTTCCTATTATTTCCCTGAGCATCTGTTCCTTTCCAGATTAACCCTTTTCTTGTTTTCTGCAGCAGAAGCCCAGCCATACAGATATTTCGATTGCTTTCTATATTGGTGCAATCTGGGGAGGCTACTACTCTATCTAATGCTGAATAGATGAGCAGGCATTTCTCAGAATAGCCAATTATCTGTATTTCAAGACATAAAACAGTCATCTTCTACCATGCCTAGGCAAAATGGTTGACAAATCACTCTTTTCCAAATATTTTTCTAGCCAGGTTGAACAATATTTTATTATTCTACTATTTCAGGAAATTCATCAGAACTGGGAACTGCTCTCACGTTAAAAACCCCCGATTTTGTTACTTATACTCTGGCATGGACCCAAATCTGTCTTAAATCAGGGGTGAGAAAATTGTCCTCAGGGCAGCCCATCCTTAAGATTTTTCAAGTGCTCTAGCTCTGTACGGCCCGTCTAAAGATTTGAATCAATCAGCTGTGAAATAAACAAGATGGGCAGCTGAGAGACTGCTGAACTAATGCTTATCTCAGAACAAGATGAGCCTCTCCCTCTCCCTCTTCCTCTCTCCCTTTACTTTTTTTTTCTTCTGAACTTCCCTTCTCTTGTTTATTCATTCAGCAAACAGCCATTGTGCATCACATGGTTAGGATGCAGAGAGGTAAAGGAGACAGTAAGGTACCTGTCTGCCTCATGGCACTTATAGTCCTGAATGCAAGACAGATGCTAAACAAATGAACAATCAACTAAAAATAGAATTTGAAATTATAAGTGCTATAAAGGGAAAGAAATGGGATGATTGAGAGATCTGCAGAGTACACCTACTTGAGATAAAGTCGTCAGGGAAAGTCCCTCCGAAGAAGTGATGTTATAGCTGAAACCAAGTGGATTAACAGGAACTAACCGGGTAAAGAGGTTAGGAGAAAGGGTATTACTGGCATAGGAAAGAAAGGCCCAAAGGCCCTGGGGAGGGAAAGACATACTGGTAAGTGCAAGGAACTAGGTAATAACCTCTCTCTTTCCATCTCTTTCCCTCTCTCTCTCCCTACTGTCCTTTATTACTTCTGGTTTTTTAGTTATTACCTCATTTTCTATCATATTCTTTTTGTTCCTATTATTTCTCCATAAATTAAATATTGTATAAAACATAAACACAGCTTTATGGGATTAGGGATGAATTTCAACCTTTATTTACTATTTAGAAGTCAGGCAACCCTTTTTGAAGGTCATCTGTATGATCTAGACCTTACCACTGTGAGAAAGGTAATCCCAATTTTAAGAGTTGCAGGACCTCAGGAAAAGATTAAATCCATCCACTAATGAACAGAGACACAGAGTTCTGACATGCCTGATGAACAGGGGCCTTGATAGAAGCCACATTGCAAGGAGGAACAATGGGGCCTCTGAGAGAAAATTAACAAAAGAGAAAAGGGATGAATTAGTCACCCAAAATATAGCACCTGAATGCTAGAGAAAACTGTGGCTTATATCAAATGTGAGACTGTGTGAGACCTGCTCTGACTCGGGTATCTGTAATACCTCTCTGCACAGGGACTGCTAGTTGCCTTACCAATCAATATTCACAGTCTCCTTCTGCCTTAGTAGAAAACCTTAATTTTGCTTGGAGTGGTGTTTTGCCCAACTAAAAGGTTAAATATTTCAGCCTCCTTTACAACTGGTTATGATGATGTGACTCAATTTTGGCCATATGTTATCATTACATGGGCTTTCCAAAAAGACTCCTTAAAGGGACTCAACCAGGAGGCATGCCTCTTTTGTCCTTTCCTGGTCTTTCTTCCTGCTGGCTAGAATGGAGCTATGATAGCTGGAGCTCTAGCATCTATCTTAGGTCAGGTCAGGAGGTGACCTTAGAATGAAAACCACATGTCAGGAGTGTGGAGCAGAAAGGGTAGCTTTGGGGCCTGATGAATAAAATCTCTAAAACTAGTCCTCAACTGCTTACCTTGACATGTTAGAAGAACAAGAAATACACTTCTATGAAATAGAAAGTAGTGTTTTGGTTTGTTGTAGTTTTCTCTCTTTTTTTTTTTTTTTTTTTTGCATGTAGGATAATTTCTAAAATATAAAACCAAACCTAACTGATTTAGGGTTGTATGATTGTTTCAGTTATCTATTGTAGACAACCATAATTTATAATATCTCATGATTCCATGAGTCAGGAATTTGGGCCATTCTCCCATTCCATGCGATGCCAGCTGGAGTCACTCATGCAGCTGCATTTGTGCAAGAGCTTGGCTAGAGCTGGGACATCCAAGATGGCCTCACACTCTCCAGGACCTCTCCCCATGTGGCCTCTAGGCATTCAATAGTTTTGCTTGGACTTCCTTCCAGTATGACAGCTGGGTCCAAAGAAGAGGCAAAGAGAAAGCTGCTGTGTCACATAAACCAGTTCTCCGAAGTCCCAGAATATCAGTTCAACCAGATTCCATGGTCAGAATAAGTCACAAACAGAACACAGATTCAAGAAGAGGAAAATAGCCCTGGCTCGTGTGACTCAGTTGGTTGGAGCATTGCCCAGTACACCAAAAGGTGACGGGTTCATTTAGCAGTCAGGGCACATACCCAGGTTGCAGGTTCATTCCCTGGTCCAGGCACATGCAGGAGGCAACCAATTGATGTTTCTCTCTCTCTCTCTCCCCCCCCACCTCTCTAAAATTAAAAAAGAGAGGGAAATAGAGTCACCTCTTTATGTTAGGAGCAGCATGCATGAACAAGAATGGCAGTAATAATTGACAACCATATTTGAGGACAATTTTACCAAATTAGTTAAAATGCAAGAATAATACATCACCAGCCATTTGAGCCCTTCTGCTACAAAACTGCTCACTGAGAGGTAGGTAGAGCAACTGAAAACCTACCCTGAGGGAATTGTAAGGATGATGATGACAAAGCTGCAAAATAGGACAGAGCAGCTCTTAGGGGGAGCTGAAACACAGGCGACTACCACCAAACAGTGGGTCCCAGGGACCCAGGCGACTACCACCAACAGTGGGACCCAGGGACTTGCAGATGACATCAAGACATAACAGTGGATGACGAGAGCAACAGTGAGAGTAGAAAGACTCCAGAGTCACAGAAATTGGTTCAGATTATACATGACAGCTTCCTCCTCTTTCCTTCTCCTTAATCTCCTACCTCCATCTTCTGGCCTCAGCGAAGACCCTTGAAGAGACTTAGGGGTTTGTTTCCTCCATTTGGAAGATGGGACAATTGATCAGGTGTGCCTGGTGGTACGAACTGTTAAAGTGACCTTCCTAGTCACTTGGACATCTAAGTTACATTAGGATATAATATTTACATATTCTTTCCACTTAATCTAAATGTAAATTCATTTACACATTTTTTCCTCTGTGTACCTATAGGTCACTACGTGCACATAGAAAAAAATCTGAAAAGATATATACAAAATTTTAATAGTTACTATTCCTAGGGTATAAAATTATTGAGTTTTCTTTTTACTTATTTACACATTTTTAATTTTTCTACAGTGAATATGTATTATTTGCCTAATATTTAAGTGTAATTTGATTAAAGATATATAATTACTATTTTATGTTTCCCCAGGGAAACTTAATTCTCACTTATAAGTGGCCTTTAATTAATCATTTTTACAGCAAATTTGTAGTCACAGCTTGCTAGGAAAGGTCCCCAGTCTTGCCTCAGATCTGTTCAGTGAAATAGTAACACTCCTGCACAAAGATTCACAATCCCATGATATACGTCTTAGGTGTTTCAATGCCAAAGATTAAAGAAATTTCAAAGGAACCATCAGAAGGTTGAATTATTGAAATGCTAATGAAGATATGCCCTCCAAGAAAATGCAGGGAGTCTTCACAGTGTTTAAGGCTTCATCTGAAAGACCTTTGCAGAATAAACATGGTATTCAATTTATGTTTCTCAAAAGGGCTGCTGGAATTTGAATTGGTTCTCCTAGAGAGTATTTAAAAGCCCAGCTTAGATCACTAACCAGTATAATTTCCATTTGGTGTCCACATGATCCATGTGTCTAAAATAAAAATTTTTATTTAATTTCAAAATAAACTGATTCACATAATCAGTCTATAGATATATAGGATGTTGAATAGAGTAGATTGGCTTGGTCAAGAGGAATAATATACTGTTAGGAATGTCACACTATATTTTCATAAAAGCTGTCATCTCTACATATTTTAAATGATAGCACTTTTAAAAGATTGCATTTCCCAAGGAAGTAAGTTTACTATGCAGCTCTTAACCGTCTCTGTGCTAAAGGAAATTCTATATCTCTGTTCTTTTTTAAAAAGCCATAAAGAACAACTAGACATAAATAGTATAAATGATTGTAAAGTTACCTCTAGAATATTTTGAATATGATGTATATGTATATGAGTAGTGTGTGAATGTCTGTGTGTGTGTAGGTAGGTGAAAGGAAAGATGGATAGATGGATGGATAGATACAGATATTCCATATGCATAAATGTACATAGTCTTACAAGAAACATGTTTATCAGGCCAAAATATTTCACACATAATCATAATTAAACTGTTGTCTTATACATTAAAAAGCATTCATATTTTCATGCTCTCTTATTAGTTTGATCTCTAAAATTGTTTGAATGCCATGATGTAAAAATCAGAGAAAAATTCAACCTTTGTGCCACTTCTGGAACACTAGAGAAGACAGATGAAATTCCTCGACCCTCATTACTGATAGTTTTCATGTATGATTACATGATTTTTTAAAAAATGTTATCCTGCTTAGAATGTGAATGTGGCATTCTAACTCACACATAGCATGCTTGGGCCTTCATGGGTAGTCACACACCCATAGACTATAGGCTGTTGGCTACAATAACTTCTACAAGGCAAATTCTTAAAACATTTGAAAGGGGAAAAAATCAGAAACTGTGATGAAATGATAATCCCATTAGCCACCTAGGGAAAAAATACTGCAAATGCCATGCAAGGGTCTTATGGTTTGCTGTGTTTTCGCCTATTTTAACAACCATGCAATGTAAAATTGTTGGTGGACCAGCATATCACATGATGCTGAGCTCATATTTCCTCAAACATTTAGACCAAAAAGCATCCCCGAGTTAGAACTTAAGTGACACTGGTTTCTTATTAAGATTCTTTACCCAATACAAACAGAAAAATTATTTCCTGGTCTTGCCAAATGAACAGTTTCCATGATTTTGTTCTTAGTTCTAGCATGGTTAGATTATAGTGATAAACAAGCAGCTATTAGAGAGAAACTGACAACATGGTATGTGTAAAAACTCTGTTGATAAGATTCCTTGATCTAAATTTATAGATCCAATACACATTTCCAGGGCAGACAAAGTTTAATGGCAGGGCAACCACGGACATAATAACAAGGCTTCAATGGCTTGATATTTTGAGTGTCGAGGCATTACATTTCAGAGAAAAGGAAAAGATAAATGTTGTCATTTCAGCATACAGACAATATGAAGCAATAAGATTCCAAGTCTTTTTCAAAGACTCATGCAAATCCAACACATGAGCAATTTCTCCAGCTCTGCATTTACTGGCTACTCACGCATCTGTTAAGCAAAAAATATGTTGAGCTATGAGCTCGCAGAGACTACGGTGAGTCCAGTAAAGGGTGTAATGCGATAGCAAACAGGGCCCCTATTCTATAGCTGCTCCCAACTAATGCAGGTAATAATGCAGTAAGTACGGTGATACATATTTGGTGCTCTGACTGCCTGAGAATAGAGAACCTAAATTTACTTGCAGGAGTTGGTAATGGCCTCAGAGTAGTGACATTTGAAATGGGACTTGCAGGATGAGTAGGAGTTTACCGAAGAAGGGCATTCCAGGTGGAGAGAACAGCAAGAGCATAGACGCTTGAAAGATAATTGAATATGGAGAACTAATTAGCAAAGGGTACCTAGAGTAAAAGGGGAAAGGACATGGAATTAGAGAAAAGTTTCTTAAATATTTGGAACTAGTTGGTAGGGGAGTAATCTAAAAGATGATAGGAAAATGTAGTTGGATGCTTCATCATAATGACTATTGCATATGACACTTTTTCACTTCTTGTGTGGTAGGTAGATGGGTTAGAGATGTGCTGAGATATGTTTCCTCAGCCCTTCTTGGATCACCTAGCAGAACCTGGGTGGTCAGAGATCCCAGACCCATCACCTGTGGCCAAAAGCAACCTCTTGCATTTGTCAAAGTGCACTCTAAAAATACCATTATCTTCTAAACCTGTCGTGGGACAGAATCAGTGTCATACCAAGCAATAGAGATCTACTGAAAAATGTTAGGCCAGAAAGCGGTGGCAGCACAAGTCATTAGAGATAGGAAGCAGACTTCAGAAGCTATTGCAGTAGCCGAGAGGAGAGAAGGTAAATACCTCAGCTGCTTCTCGCCGTGGTCACTCTCGAGCTCTCTTCATGTGATTCTGTTTAATGGAACTCATGTTCTGTGTGGCAGGAATTTATCTGAGAAACACAGAGACCCTGGAATATCAGAGCAGGACCACATTACTGATCTTTGTAAAGAGGCCTACATTTGGGATAAAAGAAAATATCTAGAGGTCTAACAGTCAAGCTTTGGCTCACGAAATTACTACTTTGAGCTAAGAGAATGAGGTCACTGAGGCAAATTCGTTAAATGAGAAAATGACACTATTGTGTTGGGCGTTGACATGTAAATATCCTCTGGCTCAAGTCCTGGGAAATGTTCATTTTTCTACAGAAGGGATTATAAACTCAAAAGATAGGCAACCCGAAAGAAGCGTGGCAATTTGTAATGTATATATGTGGAGAGGAAGAGAAATGTGGCAATGTGTGTATACACACGTATTTTTTTTTAAGT
The DNA here is from genome assembly GCF_964146895.1 of Miniopterus schreibersii. Lineage (NCBI taxonomy): Eukaryota > Metazoa > Chordata > Mammalia > Chiroptera > Miniopteridae > Miniopterus > Miniopterus schreibersii. The sequence goes on from NC_138102.1 coordinate 158,132,421, forward strand.
TGGTTCATTACTTAATTCACTTGAAATAAAATAAAGAACCATCATAAGTGTAAGTAGTTATAGTCTCTTTTCTAAATAAAAAGATAAATAAAAAAAGATATTATGTACTACTTGATGATACAAGATTAGCAAGAGTTACTCAGGAACACCTAAGGAATGAGACGAGCAATGGACCAGAATTTCCCTTCAGCCCCCTTAGCCCTGATGGCAGTGGCCGCATCTAAAGATGTGGCTGGGAATGAAAACAGCAGCTAAGGAGTGACTAAATGACAGAGAGAAATGATAAAATCCAGGAGGCATGACACCAGCATGGCCTTGGGCAGCAGCGAAGCCACACAACAAACTTTCAAGGTAGATTGTGAGCCAGCGGCATCCCCAAGTTGAGCAAGCACATGGAGTTGGGAAAGGAGAAGGTAGAAATCCAGAAATAACAATGCAATAATCAGTAAGGACTCAGAGAAAACTGTTATTATCCTTCATACTCGTGAGTATTTGCTGAAACTGCTGGCATGGTTCAGGCAAACAAGGGTTACACATGCATTCACAAGGACCTGAATCTGCTATACTCCAGCTGTACCAACACAGAGCCAGTGAAATGGACCATAGTATGGAAAATATAGTGTGTGATTTACTTCTGTCAACTTGTAAAGCTGAGACAGATTTCTGCAGCTGCATTGGAGAAGCAGAGATCCATTGAGCTCATTAAGATGTCAATGACCAATCATGTGCACCATGTTTCTCTAAGTTCACAACTCTATCCATGACTCTGAAGTCCAGAACCTCCTGGAAATCAAAATTTTGTATTTTTTATAAATTTGATGATTGAACAGATGTAAGGCTACTTTCAATTTTTATTTCATTTACTGTGAATATTCACACATTTTGCTGCTGAAATTTAATGATTGGGTGCTGCCCCAAACACTGCTGGAAGTATTGCATAATGTATGACACATGTACCCAATTACCCCTCTAAACTTTCTGACTTCTGAAGCCCATCTGGCCTTGAGGGCTTCAGATAAGAGATTGTGCACATATATTCTACTTTTTCTCCCACAGAAACAATCTTATTTTGAATTTAGAAGCATTTAGTAGTAATTATTTTTATTGACCCTTTCCAAAAATACAGTTGTGATTCTAGTCTTAAATTTTAACTGCATATTTCCATGCCTTTAAAAGAAAAAGTAATAATTATAGCTAACACCAAGTGCTTACTAAGCAAAAGTTCAATAAAGCTGCTAAACTTTGTGTTTAAAAGCTTAATTCTCTTAGCAACATGTAGCTAGGCCTAGACCCTGGCACCTTAGCAAATACTAGTGACATACATCCTAATGACCATTGTCACTGAATCTTCTTTAGACTCTGCTTTAGTGTTGCTGAATAATTCCAACAGCTTCCATAGAGGGGCAAATTGCGCTCTGTGGGATTTCTGAGCCCCTTATAGCCCCTTGTTCTTTCCATTTATAGTACTGATCACATTTGTCAGGTTTCGGACTCACACCTTGCACTTCTGCCAGATTCTATTGGTCAAAGCAAATCACAGGGCCAGTCCTACCTAAGGATTGGAGAAATAGACCCATCTTTGGATGAAAGGAGCAGCCCATGCATAGTAGGATTGGTGGAATTTGTGGCCATGAAACAATTCACCACCTTCTACCATCTGGCCACAAATTACAATCCTCCCACATGTAAAATATGCTTCCTTCTGTCCCAGTACCTGCAAAAGCCTCACCCCAGGTATTGCATCAGGCTTGGAATTCACCAGTTTGTGCTTCCCTTCTGGTCTACACACAGATGAGGTTCTCCGTGGAGCCCAACAGCTCTTCAGAGATCTGAAACCTAGAATTATAAGGTATCTCCCCTCTCCCACCCAAATATCTAAGGTACAAAGGTGAGACAAAGGAAAGATAACCACACTGAATACTCCTTTTTAAAAAGACAAAAAACTGGAAGTACATAGCAGTCACTTGTCTGTAGTAATTGTGAAATCAAAATAGGGCATGTCCTGGGACAAGATATGTCTGACTAAGGGCCTATCTCTTCTCCTTTGAAGTGGTTCTCTAATCCGTTTCACTCTTACACTCTTGACTGTCCAGCTCTCTTAGAAGTCCTTCTTTTCTGTAAGAAATAGCTCATGCTTGCTAGTTCTCAGTCATCTTTGTGTCTGTAGGAAGTTGATGGTCCAGAAATTTCTTAAACTGTCTCTGTCCCTTTTCATCCAACTCAATACAGCCTCTTTAACATTCTTTATGGGATTTCTCAGGTTAAAGTTTATTCTAATAGATAGTAGCCAGGCTCACTATTCTAATAAAACAAGCCTCCCTCTAATTTTCATGATGTGTCAAATTTGGGTGATATGTGTGGATTCACAGAAGATGTTTTGTTTAGGTGAGACGACAACTAGAGACCACCTTAAATCATTCTGAGGTTTTATGAAAAGGTCTTACAGCCACACCCCTCATTTGAACTTGTCTCTGAGGACTCATTTTACTGAATGTAACCTGGAATTAATTTTTTACTCACATTTTCATTTTCTTTGATAATCTTTTCCATCCCAGGACATCCCTAGTCTTCTATATTTTCTCTAAGCTTTACTTGCACTGAATAGCTCTTTCTTTAGTAAATCTCTGTCTTCCTGCATTTTATTATACACAGCTATAAAAAGCAAGTCACAGTTGCAACATTCTGCCTGGAAATCTCCTAGCCAGTTCCACGAGTTCATTAGGGAAAATTTGTATCTTCCAACTGTAGCAGAAAGCATTTTGCCATTTGTTTGGCCAGTATATAACAAGGGTGGTCCTTTTTCCATCCTCAATAGCAATTTCCTTATTCATCTCCCAGCATCTACTAATCATCTCCTCACTGCCTTTCTAGTCACCAATCTCCCCCATTACCAAAGCCAATGCCATATGTTTTCGATTTTTGTTATGACAGCACCCCACCTCTATGTAATAATTTCTGTTTTAGTTAACCATTTCTGTGCAACAAACCACCCAAAAATCTAGTGGCTTAAACAATAATAATTTCTAACCTCCTATATAGTTCTGCGGGCTGGTTAGGATGTTCCTCTGCTGGTTTCATGTGCTTATTCATGCTGGAGGGTCACCTGAAATGAAAGGTTCAAATGCCTCCACTGATACGTCTCATGATGGGTATTGACAATGGCTGGGAAGTCTTCATTCTGTTTAATATGGCCTCTCATCCTCTACTCAGTCAGACTGGGTTTTTTAAATGGTGACCTCAGTACATCATTCCAGGAGGACAAGGGCAGAATCTTCAAGATACCTTGAGGGCCAGTCTCTGGAACTTGTACAGTGTCTCTTCTGCCACATTCTGTTGGTCCAAGAGAGTCCCAGCTTCGATCCAGATTCAAGGAGGTGGAGAAACAGATCTAACCCTGGATGGGAAGAATGGGAAAATCATTATGCAAAAGGATATGCATACCGGGAAGGGAGGAATTTGTGGTCCTTAAGCAATCTACCAGACTAACAATCTATTGAATGAGTGGATGTTTAATTGTTATTTAGGGTACCAACATGGCCTTAGTCCCCGATCTCTACTTTTTGCCATGGCAGTGTGTTAGTGCTGGGTTCTGGTATCAGACTCATAATATGAGATTTCCCAAGTAGCTGTTTATTCTCTGATCTCTCCACTTTGTTAATCTTTGTCAACAATAGGGCACTGAATATCCCATCTTTGTTCTCTATATCATATTCTAGCTGAATCTGGAGGAACAAATAGATCTGGTTTTGAATCTTAGGTTTACCATTTACTCACTATGTGACCTCAAGCAAGTTATTTCAATTATTTAAAATTTCTGCCTCATAAGATTTGTAGGATTAAATGGCACAATGTATTAAAGTTCCTGGCATATAGTAGTAAGTTAAAGAATGTCAGTTTTCTTTCTTCTTCTGTGTCACCAGACAGTAAAGGACATCTAATACAAGATTAGGACGATGACCCTAGCCGGTGTGGCTCATTGGTTAGTATTAGCCCGCAGACTGAAGGGTCCTGGGTTTGATTCCGGCCAAGGGCACATACCTTGGTTGCAGGCTCGACCTTGGTTGGGCACATGTGGGAGGCAACCAGGAACTCTCTCTCTCTCTCTCTCTCTCTCTCTTTCTCCCTCTCTTGCACTCTCTCTGAAAAGCAATGGAAAAAATACATCCTCGGGTGAAGATTGAAAAAAAGAAAGGAAAAGATTAGGACTATGGATTTATTGGCAATGGTCAGTTGTTATTAGTTTTTTAACTAGAAATTTTCAAAAATAAAAGGGGTTGAGAAATTAAATTATTAGCTATGTGTGAATCCTATATTAGACTATATTCTTATATTCTGCATTATATATATTATTTCAGAATTTGTTAAGAAGCATATTACTATAATCCCCATATAGTGATAGATTATTCAATTATTACTAGATATGTTTAGAAAATTATGGCTTTGGAGAAAAATTATATTTGAAGTTTTTTAAAAAGGACACTGAAATAGTAACCAAAGGAAAACCCAAGACTTTGTCAGACATTCCTACACATATATACTTTAAATTTTTGTGTTTTTATTTGTAAATATATGATATAGAAGGTACTATAGCCTTCTCAGTACTTTGTATCTTTGATCCAGCCTTTCCTTCACATATCATATAAAATCTGAGGCTTAAAATAGCATTATTAGAAATGAAATGGAGACTAAATAAGAAACATATTTCATACATGTTTCATAATAAAAATAAATGATAAATCTTGCTTGTTGATGGATTGTGAAGATTGATGGCATGGAAAAAGTCAAAGATCTCACTATTCAACAAATATTTTATATCACCCAAATCACAATGCTATGTCAAATTAAATGAACTATCTTTTGTATATATTCTATCTTACAATATGTTACATATTGAGTTTTCTCTTCTCTGAATGTGTCATATTTTTATCACTAAGTCTTATTTTAAATATTATAGCTTATTTTATCGAGTCTCTGAAGAAAATGCTTAATAATAACAATAATACTGCCATGAATGACAAACTTGTCTCAGTCTGCCATATTTCTTCACCTCACTACTGACATCCACTACACTCTGTCTCCAACCTTCTACGAGGCCAAAATATACTGAGTAGCTGGGGACAGAGACTGAGTTCTACAAGATTAGGATCAAGAAGTACCTGGTGGATGGACATGATGATATTAGAATCAAGGAGCAATGAAGCCAAGGGCCTAGGCAAATACCAAGTCTGGCTGGGGTGAGCATATGTATACCCTGGGTGCTGAAGGCTGCAGGTAATGATAACATGGGGATTACAGAGGAGTTTAGAGACAGGTGGAAGCATGATCAAAGCAAAAGCAGGTGTACAGGGCAAGGCCACCCAGGTTATTTTAGGTTAATATACCTAGTTCCATTTTATAGTAAGCAGGTGGAGCATGATAGGTCAGACCTTCCAAAATGTCAGGGTAAACCCAGAATAGAAATTCAGTGGACACACTTTTCTCTTACCATGCTTGATAACATGTGGCTTTAAGCTCTGAGGACTTCTCAGATTTGTAATCTTTTAAGGAGTCTCTACATTAGTAAATCTCAAGGGTCAGTCCTGATCTCATAGCACAATTAAAGGCCTTTTAAGTTATTTATTTGAGAGTTTAGACACATGTCCATGAAGGCCGAGGAAAGAAGCAGCTAGCCCCTTGGGGAGCTGTAACTCAAGTGAATTTAACTATACAGCAGAAGTAAGATTTTCAATGATTTACTAGAGAAAATTCTATAAAATGAAAAATTATCACCAATAACCTAGGCACATCTAGAATTCTATAGGTAAGATATTCGGTTTGGCTTTCTATAAGGTACTTTATCCTTGTGAAGTATGTTAGCTTGGTCCCCCTCAGATGAACAGTAGTAACCTCACTTAAGAGTAATATCATCAAAGTGACGTTTTTCTTCTTTTACACATTTTTGAGTCCAGGAAACCTTTCCACTGTGTTTTTAATACCCCAGAACTCTTAGACCTATGGGACCTGAAGGTAATGGAGTAGATACAAATGAAACATGTCTTTCATGGCCATACTTTTCTTTCAAAAGCCCCAGAGATCTGAAACATAGTTTGAAAACCAGTGGACTAAAACAATGAATTAAAACATCTCTTCTTTTCTCTTGAGATATAGATTTAACTCCAGTGTAGAAATCCAAGGGAGACAGTATCAATTGGTCTTTAGATGTTAACTGTGCAAGTTTTCTATTTTTCCAAAGGGTAGATAAGTTTATTAAAAAAGCACAAAGTCATAGTGTTTAAACTCTGCAAAGGTGCTTATACTCTAGGCCTTCCTCTGATAAACTATTTGCTATTGAAATAAAAGTACTACATGAGCTGAAGCCATGTAACTAACATACATGTGCACATTTATCCCAGGATTGAGAAACTCTTTTGTAATCTCTATTTTTTTAAAAAAACTGGTCATCATTCCATTCTTCAGGTAATTTATCTCCAAATGTGTCTTTTGGGATGCAGTGGTATTCTGAGGCATATCAGAGATTATTCAAGTAACACAGACAAATTTCTTTTCTGGCATGAAGCTGGGCCTTGGATTCCAACAGGAATTCAGCAGTAAGAATCCTGTATAAGAGTTATTAAGTGGGCCACAAAAACCTCCTCTCAGTAATTGCTACCTCTTCTTCCTCTGTGCCTTCAATAGAAGAGCATGAGGTCCTATACTTTGTGATTCGAGGCAATCAATGTGTATATTATCTATTTAATTATGAATTTTAAACATTATTAGACATTGTCCTCCTATTTATATCCAAACGTATTAGCACTTTTTAATCTATCTTATGCAACTCAACAAAGCCATTGTGCTTGTTGTTTTTAATTAAAAAAAGAAAATCCTCTAGTGAACATGTAATAGTGAGTTCTAGAAAGCAAGATAATTTCTTTGCTTAATAATAGTTTTCTTTCCTCTTGGCTGCAGATTCTCATAACTAGCACCATGCCAAACATTCGAAGATTGGATTATGGCCTGTCGTACTTGATTATTTTTGTCAGCATGCTGACCCGGGGTGCCCTTTTCTTGTGTTGTTCCTTCTGTTTCCATTTTTCATGTCATCCAGCTTTTCATCTTGTCAATCAGCTTCTGACTTCCTGATTAAAGTGTCTGTCACGGGAGCAGCCTGGTCTCCAGTCAGTTGTTTAATTTGTTCCTCATGGCATCCAATTGAGTTATTTATCTGGCCCAGCTGTTCCCAAGTGCTTCCAGCATCACTGTTTCACGTGTTTGGGTTTAACCTCTATATCTATGTACAACGGTGTGAATCGTTCCATTCATACTGTTGACTGCGGATTGCTTTGCCTTCCTAACGCCTTGATGCTACTAGGCTGGCCGCTACACTGTGGCCAAACCAACAGAGAGAAGCAATATTTCAATCTGATGTTATGGTAACAGCTACAACTAAACAGACTAGTTTTAAAGAATTACAGCAAGCCCCCTTTTTAACAATTAGGACGATGTAATGGAAACTCTGTACTGCTCAGATTCAGATCCACCCAAGAATAATGTTGATGGTGCTTGGCAGAGGAAAGGAAACATTAGTCTGCCAATATTGTGGATATTGCCGCAAATGGTCCAGGATCTATTTGTTGCATTAGGTGACATGAGATACTCTCTTGGCTTGAATTGGTGCAGATATCCAACTGGAAAAATAAAATTAAGTAAATCTGCTGAGTTTGCAAGCTAAAAACTTGTCTTCTAGTGGTAAGATGATTTATATTATGCAACATTCAAGAAGCCACATAATGCAACAGGAAACTGGAGAAAAGAAAACGAGAGCACATTTACCCACTCTCCCTTTTAGCCACTCAAACCTAATTAATTCAAAATTTCAGTAGATTGTTTATGAGTGAGCCATTCCTTCCTGCTATTGCCTATCATGTTTCTCCTGCACCCCCTACAAACTTGAAATGGCAATTCCATTACAGAAGTCATGAAAATAACCAGAGACCATGTGCCTAGGACTTAAGAATGGGGAATGAGTCTAATGAGAATCAGGCAGCAGGCTTAACACAACTTCACAGCCTACTTCCCATTTTGGTTTGATTTCATGAAACTATTTACAAGGAATTCCATTGCTCCTATAAGAATATGCATTTATTTCCTTAGGCTAATAACATGGGATATAGTGAAATAGTATAGAAATCCTGAAGAGAATTAAAAGTTGACAGTACAATATATGGAGAAGACTATCGCCACTTAAACAGAGGAAATAAAATCACTTTTCTGACTGTGGGTTTTTACAAAATATTTTGAATTTTCTCAAAGAGGTTTTGTACATACATTAACTCATATTATTAACAATAATATTACAACTTATTTAAAGGTTTAATATATTTTATTTTTAGTAGGAAAAACTATTATCAAGTAAATTTGACTTCAACTGGTAAAAAAAAAAAAGTTTAGGAATGATAAATTATGGAGGAAATGCAGTTTGAAATGCATATTTTTTTTATTTTGTTCTAGTCAAATACCACCCTCCTCTGAAAAATAATCTTTTCAATCTCTTCCCTGGGAGGTCTTCCTTACTGTCATACATGGATTCACTTTCCCAATTTTTCCAAATTCACATCTCTGGAGGAATATCCCAATGAGTCTTTCCATTATTATCCCCAGAAGGGTGAATACAATGAATTGATACTCAGTACTCATTCCATCCATTTTCTACTGTGTCTTTCTGTGCAGCAGAGGTTACAAAGTTAAAAATTAGATTTGCTATACTCCCTTGCAGCTAGGGTTCCAGATATGCTTCAGGTCTGACCCATCAGATACACTTATGAAAGATTTGGAAAGTGTAAGTGAGGCAAAGACCATATTTTAACATTTGTGTTGATCATGTTGGCAAGCACAGTCCTGGAGGTACTAAGCTTTACTGTAGTAGTGTTAGCAGACGTCCTTGTATCAAGAGGCAAGGTGAGGGATAATCACTGTTTTGTGGGGAGAGATCTAAGAGGCACAGCATGACTACGAAGTCAACAATTATAGATGCAGTGCCCTAACCTGAGTCACACCTAAAAGGTGACTCAGGTGCTTACAGTACAAATGGTGGCTTCCTGATTCCCCACCTTCCCAACTGTGACTCCCTTAGTAGGTCAATTTTATGTTATTTCTCCGGGAGTTTTTCATGGAGTTCTAACCCAGGGCCTGTTCTAGATCTTCCAGTGATTTGCAAGCTCTTTATTCCCTGCATCAAATCCTTTTCTGATTTAAAACAAGTAACATTTTAACTGAAAATTCACTTTGATAGAGAGTTTGTTTTTGCACTTTCTCAAAATCTCTTGTTTTACTGTGTCATTGTGCAAAGAGCAGATGCTTTGGAGTCATACACATCATTATTAGTTATGTCACTTTGAATAAATTTATAAACTTATCTAAGCTTCAGTTCCTTCATCTTAAAAAATAAGCAATAATACTTAAATGCACAGTTGATATAAAAACAAAATGGGATGGTAAATATTTAGTGCCTGGAACACTGATACAAGCACTCAACAAATATCAGTACTCTTCAGTGTTTAAATTTGAACAGTTAGTCCCCAACATAGTATTTCCCGCTAAGGCAATTAAGGATCACAGTAAGGAAAACAAAAGACTCTGGTAACACATTGTATATTTCATCAAAAGCACATTCCTGTGTCAACTGGGATCCAGTAAATAAACTACCCGTGGATACTAGCACTGAGTTTAACACAGGGAACCCAACCTCATGAGATTTCCAAGTTGCTATATTCAAATTTTAGAAAATCAAATCAAACCTATTTATATATTTCTTGGGAGTAAATATTACCAGGTACTATATATGTATATGCTTGCTTCATGCCATGATAAAATGAAGTGAATGACCTTTAGACCAAGAGGATTAGGTTAAAGATGGTAGTTAAATTTGAATCCCACCTCCTTACCTAAGTCTAAGGATAGCTTTCAATTAGTAACACAATAAAATAGCATTCTCATTCCTTCAGACAAAATAACTTTGGATTATCAGCTGCCATTTCTTCTCAAAAGGGGTATATCTTAGCTACATGATGCACTAAGGTATTTCATAATTATTCTCAATTTTCCTACAAGATTTGGGAACGTAATTTTACTATATCCCATTTTATTAATCTAACAAATTAAATGCATATTCCTATTGGAATAATGGGGAGAAATAAAAAAATGGACTTACAAGAAAGAAAGAAAAATATCCAGCAGTTGAAGTAAAACTGGGCCTCAAGTCCTACAAATGCATGTGTTAGATGTTGTGATGGTCCGAAATAGGATCTAATAGCTACAAGGTTGAGTTTAAAACTCAATACATATCATAAAAAGAGATGAAGCTTTGGGTATATTTGAGTAGGAAGGCACAAATGAGAACCCTATAAGCCAGAACCCCCAATGGCTTCATTCTCAGTGAAAAGAAATACTGAAGAAACACACACATGTTGGGCAAGGGAAACGACAAGAAACCTTGCCTCCTCCTGGGGATCTGCATCAAGAAGAAACAAAAATCACCATGAAAAATGGATACAATGAGTCATGAGCAAATGCATCTTGATTTTACATGTTTGGGGAAACACAAGAAGTATCAAACTAAGAAATATGCAGGGGGAAAAAAAATACAAGAGATCTTACATAAGCAAATGCAAATTCAAAACACTTTGGGGAAAATACTTCCAAAACTAAAGCTAATTTAGGTATCTCTCCTCTCATAAACACACACACACACACACACACGCACACTGCCTGCTGCTGCTGAACTCACAATAAAAAAAATTTTTTTAAACAAAAGGGGACAACCTTTTGTTAGCAAGACTAAATACACATAAACCCTGAATTTAAGATTATAGGAAAACCTGAAAAATCTATAAAAGCAAATAGGCTTAAAATGATTATAAAAGAAATAGAAATAATAAGGCAAGAATGGCACTATCATAAAGGCAAATTGAAAAAGAACCAATGATGTCAAGAAATAATATATATAGTTATAGAATTAAAAACTCAATGGACATATTAGCAAACAGATTAGATACAAGTAAAAAAAATAGTAAAATGGAAAATAGACCTGAGGATCTTATGTAGAATGTGCACAGATATATCAAAAGGTGGGGAATGTGGAGAATAAGTTAAGTAAAATAAAAATGTACCTAATAGAAGTTCTGGGACAGCATAGAGATAAAGGAAGCAGCATACTGTTCAATAAAAAAAGAAAAAAACTAATTGAGACCTTTCCTAAATGACATATCTTCAGATTCAACAACCGTAACTAAAGAGAAGTACAAATCCCTTCTGTACAAGAAACAATGTCAAAGCCCTGCCCTTAATCCCTTCCTTTGCCCACCCCAAATATTGGTTCCAGGTGTGCCTTCACGCCCAACTCTTAACACCTGCATCTCTTTGTCAAGTGTTCCCTTTACTACACATCCTCACAAATACTTATCTCTTCTCATTTTTATCATAGCCATTCAAACAGATGTGAGGTGATACCACATTATGGTGTTAATTTGCATTTCTTTGATATTAGTGATGCTGGGTGTCTTTTCATGTACCTGTTGGCCATTTGTATGTCTTTGGAAAAATGTCTCTTCAGATCATTTGCCCATTTTATTCATTTAATTTTTTTTTTTTTTTTGGCTATTGAGTTATATGAGTTTATTATATATTTCAGATATTAACCCTTATCAGACAAATGGTTTGGAAATATTTTCTCCCATTCCATAGGTTGCCTTTTCATTTTGTTGATTTTTTTTCCATTCAGAAGCTTTTTAGTTTGATATAGTCGCACTTATTTATTTTTGCTCTTGTTGTTTGTGCTTTTGGTAACATATTCAAAAATCTTTGCCAAGTACAATGTCAAGGAGATTTTTTCCTGTTTTCTCCTAGAAGTTTTTTGGGTTCAGGTCTTATGTTTATGTCTGTAACCTATTTAGAGCTAATTTTTATGAGTGGTATAAGATAAGGGTCCAATTCCATTTCTCTTCTCATCAGAATCATCTGGATACTTTTATATTTATATGTGTATATATATATATATATCCCCCAAAATTCAGCAGGGTCCCAGAATTTTGTTAAAAGTTTCTTAAGTAATTTTGATATACAGTATATTCAGCTTTGGGAACTCCTAACTTGACTTACATTTCTTTCCCTAGGAAATCTAACTTACATCATGGTTTGGGGTTGTATAAGTTAAGTAATTCCCTTGTAAACATTTTCATTAAGTTATAGCACAATGATATGCCTTTCATTTTTAATGAAGTAATAAAGAAAGCTTTGGGATTTGCTGTAAAATCGTTGATGGGTGCTTTGTTGATTGTGTTACTTAGTATCATTTACAAGCTACATCATATAAGAAATGACATTCAATTTTATGTTAAAAAATTCTGTCTTTGTGAATAACTGATATTATCCCTTTTATCGGTTGATAATTATCATATAAGTAATTATGCATAAATTTTTGCCTACACTGCCAAAAAAACTCAAAATTTAATACTTTAAGAAAGTTTTATTATTGTAATAGCTTTAATATAGTTGTGACTTTTAATGAAAGTCACTTCAAATATTTTGTAATACTAGGTTTGGTATGAGTAATTGGTGGTGATGATGATGATAATGATAGTAGCTATCATTTTGGGATGCTTTTAATATGTAACTGCAAAAACTTAAATTTTAAATTTAATCCTCAGCTCAGCTTCTTAAGGGAGGAATTATTATTTTACAGAAAGCAAGTTACTTAACAGAATAGCTTTCCTTCACTGATGAAGAAAATTGGAATTATAGAAATAAGGGAGGTCTTGAAAAAGTACACAGTAAATTACTTCCCTATGAGTCTACCCAACAACTAGCCACTACTTTGTAGCCACTGTAGTATATAGTTTTTTATGGCTCCAAGTATCAGTTTACATCCTTTAAACAGAGGAGATTAGAAATAGTTTCAAAGATTCCCTCCAGATTAATATGGTCTTAAATCAAGAAATTTGTAAGGCTGACTTTGGTTAATATAGTAGCTGCAATGGAGGGCAACTATTTTTTCATTTTCTCTCTTCCCAGCAGAAACCAAAAGTATGAGCAGAATAGAGTTCTAGGGGCTTTGCAATTTTAGAGATAATAAATACAGGATTATCTCTAGCCTTCAAACTATAGGAACATTTCCATTCAGTATACTTCCCACATTCTTCCTCTATCCCATCTTTGTCTTTTTCAAATAATGTATAAATGGTTTATGATTAATAATAATAAAATAAATATTGTGTTATTATATTTGTAGATGACAAGCATTGTATAATAAAGTATAATTAACATAGTGGGTGTCAAGCAGGACATACATTCAGGAGGTCAGAATCTAGCCCAAAATATTATTATTCCCTCTGGTCTAAATATTTGTTAATTGAAATAATTACAATAATATTTACCTCTTGGATGTTTTGTATGACTATGTCACAAAGGTTGTCACCCCTTTTAGTTTGTCTTGTTTATACTAATGGACAGAAAAACAGCAGGTTGCATTAAAGGACATTTTAGAGTACCTCTTGTTCTACTAGTGGATGTGTTTATGTCACAAAACCATTATGTCTTGAAGAGCACATTTCTTTTAGGACATGCCAGAACAGAACTGAAGCAGGCCTGAAGGCTTGGATCTGCTCATGCTGGGTGGTGGTACAGTTCTAATTTACTCAAATTTATAGAAAGTACCCAAGAAGTTGCTGGGACTGTTTTTAGTTACTCTGCTTGGTGATCAGACAGGGAGATAGCCAGAGTCTTCAGATCATTTGAGAGGGCCAGGAAGCTATAAAAATCCCTGGAAAATTAGAAAATAGGAGCTTCTCAAAAAGCCTGAGACTATCTTCTCCAAATCAGGAGACATCATTGACAGATGAACACTTCTGAGGGAATCTGAGGGCCACAGAAGATTGCCCATCTGACTTGGAAGTGTTTCTTGGGTCTCTTGCCCTGTGTAGCCATCTGTGTGAGGAAGTTGTGTCACCTTAGCTACTTTAAAGCAAGTTTACCCTTCCCTTTGTCTATGGTGCCTTTGTATCAATCATAACACCACCACATTTTCACAACCATTCATGAGGTTACCAAGAAATCAGACATAAACTTCATCACTATAAAGTCACCTAGCTAAAAGATCATGTTATATAAAGTAACATGGAAGATACAGAAATCACTCCTGGTTCCTCTTTTTTCTTCTTTCATAATGGATCAGAACAATGCAACTGAACCACAGAGAGGCTTCTCGGCTTTACTTATCACACAATTACTAAATATTTATTGAGTGCCTACTCTATGTCAAACTCCACATGGGCTGCCAGGCCCATGTTACCCCCATCTGCTTGAAATGTCCTTCCTACGTCCTTATTTCTCAGATAAATTCCTCCTCACTCTTTAAGTACCATGTAAAATAAAAGCCTCCCCCTGGGAAGGTCTCCCAGAGTACTTTAGGCAGCCAGGATTCCCCTCTGCTGTGCCACGAGAGATCACTTCACACTCCTCACACAAGTCTTATCACATCTGTTGTTCTCATTAACCTGTGAGTTCCAGAGGAGCAAGGCAAATGCCTTCTTCTTCTTTGTGCCATTCATTCATAAACTTGGTACAGTTTATTGAGCACTTAGCTTAATCTTATTTTTATCCAATAAATAAATAAATATATGAATGAGATGAGCTGAGTGATATTTCCATGCATTGAGCATGGACAATTCACTAAATCACCTTTTTGATTTGGGCTGCCTCTTGGTACAATTGAATGATAATACTTATTCTCTCTCCTTCTGTGAAATGTCATGCTTTAAGACTTTAAGAATGGAACCCTAGAAGTGTCTTATTGTTTCTGTTAGATCCATTGTCACCTTGCAGTTGACCTTGTGGTCTCAGTGCAAAAAAATGTTGGATCCAGTGATTTAGAACAAGAGATGGTAACAATAGAATTTACCTGCTGTGCATCCCATTTATTATGTGGTCAACTTCCTCACTGTCTGATTGCTAAGCAAGAGCTGTTTTGGTAGAATTGTAGGAAAACAAGAAAAAATAAAGCAATTGGAGGAGTGAGAGATGAGGAAATAATGGCATCATGTCTAGATAATTCTTTGATAAATTGATTCTGAGGTTAGAGAAATAGAGAGGTATCCAGGGAGGAACAGGGCCAGACTTAGTTTGTTAAGAAGTTAATGGGAAAAACAAATGGAAGGACGCTCATTACAGCATCATATTGTAACAGCAAAAAAATGGAGGGATGCATTAGTATACTCATATGATGAAATAATATGTAAAAGAAAACTGGAATGAATTCAAACTACATGTAGCAACATGGATAGGTTTCACAACCTAATACTGAATGAATTATCAGAATGGTACACATACAACATAATATTATTTATGAAGAAAATTTAAATTCACAAAGTAGTGCTATATATTGTTTATATATACATAGATTTGTTGTAAACATATAAAAATGGAGAGGAAGAATACTCATTAAATTCATGATGATAGTTGTTTGGGGGTAAAAAAAGAAGGGGGACAACTGGGATTATAAAAAGAGAACAAAGTATATTTGTTTTATAATTTTTATATGTTTTGTTCTATAACCTGTAACTCTGAATAAATTGGAAAATATTAACCATCTGTTGATTCTGAAAAGTGGATAAGTGGGCATTTGTAATGTTGTTCTCTTAAATACCCTACATTTTTAAACAAACAAACAAAGAAAACCGAAAGTCAATGGGAAGGACCCAGTTGAAAGAGTGAGACATTGAATCAAGAGCTCTGAGAAAGATTATATGTACAGTTTCTCAAAAGCAGAAAAGAAATGTGAATGATAAAGGGAAAAAAGGTTAAATTTGTAACGTTAGAGAAAGAGTTTACAGGAGCTCATGGGGCATTATTTAGCTAGGGTATTTGTTTGATTTTAGAATGACGAGGGAGTTCCTACGTGCTATGGAGTGGCAAGAAAAAGAGTCGTAAGTTTGAGGACAGTAGAGAATGTTTGTAAAATTGATTTCAGGGTGAAAGTGTGAGTTCATTAAAGAAATGTTTCAAAACTGCCAACCAATGGGATTTCCATTTTGGTGATCATGACGTTCTAGTGAAACCAATCTGTCCACTGTGTGAATTTCTATAGCAGTGTTCAGGCCCAGAGAAAGCAGGTTTATCCCTTTTTTAGGATTTCCTGGATGCATGTGACAAAAAGAGGAGCAAGTAAATTTCTGTTTTAAGGAATATTATTACTTAACGTGTGAGAGAGAATCTAATCTAAATAAGAGGAATTGGAAAAAAGCAGAGGACTCATGAGATAGGAGGTCTTATTGAAGTCAAAGAATGATAGTAGTGGCAAAAACTAAGCTAGTTATTCAATTCATGATTTGGAAGGTAGAACAGTTCTAGGTGATATGAACTAGTCATGGGAACCAAAGGAGGGGATAGCTAAATATGATGGAAGAGAAGTTCGTGGAGAAGGGAAGGTCAAGGATTTATGAGGCTGTTGGGCCACAGTGGCCATTCAGGTAGACAGCTACATCATACTCGTCACACACAGGGCTTGGTCACTCTTTCACTGTAAAGAATACAGGTTCCTTCTGCCTCTGCTTCTAATTCATCTGCCACTATTGACACATTTTCTGTCTTTCGTATTTTTCTTAAGAAGATCTATTTGGTTCAGTCAGTCAGCATTCAGTTTGCAGTTCCCTGTTGGGATTCTCAGAGCCATTTATGCCCCAGTCACTGGCCAGTCTATAAAGGTTGTCACTGAGTTAGAGCTGGCCTAGTTTGTCCAGATTAGATTATAAAGAACATGAAGACCTGTGCAAGGTCCTAAGAAGGAAGCTGTGCATGTGGTAAACAATAAGCATTGTGCATGTGTGTGTGAGTGATTATATCACTTGCCATTTCTCCATATACACTCAAATGAATATATCTTAATTCAACCAACTAAAATTCAATGAAAATACCTTTTAGCTTCTTCCCAAAGCTACTCACCAATATATTTCCACTAGAAAAGGTAGCGGAAAGAGAAATAGCAGGCACTTTGAGCCTGTAAGGCATAGGAATTACAAGTCAGCAAGCACACCTTCTTTTCAAAGATGTCCAGGATCCAGGAACTGGGGGAGCATTGAGGAATAGAGGGTAGGGCCTGGGAGAACAAGGCAGCTGTGTGTCGTTGGCCAGAGCTGTGGTTAGATGCCCAGTGGCACTTATTCCGAGCATGGAAGCACCTACACCTACCTATATGCATGGCTGATTTAACTAACATAAAAAGTTCTTTTTTATTTTTGCACCTTGAGGACCAGGAAAAAAAAGGGTCAAAGAAACCCAAAATAAATGAATAAAATCAATATTATTTTTTTTGCTGGAAAATACGAGTGAACTATACAGTAAACTCTCACAATATTTCCATCTGCTAGGTATATGAATCCAGAATGGTTTTACATTTATAATTACAGAGGGAACGTGTGAAAGACCCTTATTCCTTTTTTCCCTTCTCTTAAAAAAATGGTGAATAGGGCCTTTAATACTCAATCTTAAATGAATGTTGTATATTTTGGCATGGTGTCAAAGTGTTAACAGAACTTGTACTATGGTCTTCTAAAGGGAAAAAACAAATAGTTTAACACTGAGGTATTTTGAAGCAGGTGCTCTGGACAATTAAAGAGCTCTGTGGCTTTTGAAGGCACCCTTCCAAGAGCTAGAAATCTGAAAAATGAATACCACACTGTCACTTTGATAAAATATCTGTTTTTTGCTTCTACTGGGGAAAAAACATCAGAACTCAAAGAGAACAGAGAAAAGTTATGTTTAGCAAAGTGTAATGTACAAGACACTACTTGAAAACTGCAATAGCCCAAGAAAAAAAAGTTTATATTCCCCAGTTTAGATCTGGCAATAAAACACCAACAATTTACTCAAAAATTTTGACAACTTACTGTCATCATGGTATGGATAGGAATGTATAAAAGCTACAATTTAGGATAGACAAAGCTGTGACTGAAACTGGAATTTTGTAATATCAAGCAAAGGGGAAATGTGTGTAAGAGGAAAAACAGCATAGGATTAAATGAAAATAGCAGAAGAAAAAGAGAATGAAAGAAAAATGACTGGGAATAAACAGAAACTGTAGTACTAAATGCACATGAAAGAAAATGAAAATAAGATTCACTTGGATTGCTGAACAAAACTCAGTTTCTAGACGGATATTTTCAACACAAATAGGACTATTTATAGCAATAAATAGAGATTTCAAGTAGCACTGAGACGTTAGGGAACTAACTCAATGTTTTTGAACATCAATCAGTTTTATCATCCATAAGAGGAAAATATAACCTCTGCTCTGTATACCTTCCATGATTTTAGTGAGTCTCAAATGAGAAAATGGTTGTTAAAGCATCATAAAAATATCAAGGGGAAATTTTTATGAAGATTTAGCCTAGAATCCTATAAAGGGAAATGAAAATAGTCTAGAACAACACACTATCACAATATTGGTGGCTTATGACCCAAGGAAAAGGAAAGAATGAAAGCCAAGCAAACAATGCCCAGTTCCCCTTGGGGGAAAGAGCTATATGACTCATCCTCAGAATGATGGAAGTAATGACCCCAGGCTGTGTACACTTCCTCACAAAAATTCAGAAAGTTACACAATGACACATTGTACTAGTAATTCACACCAAGGGAAATGCCTTACAGTGGCCTAAGCAAGTCTTGGTCTGATGGGTGTATAGATTGTCCTTAACTGGATAGATAATTGTAAAAAATTCTATTTCCATTGAAGTATAGATAAAGTGTTTTAAACAGGTTATTTAACCCATTGGACTTTTAATAATTAGTATAATAACCATTATAGAATTTTTACAAATTTTTTATATTAGAAATTTTAGTATTTATGCTCTTGACTGAAAATTGGGAGGGCATTACTAAATTCATCGCTAAAAAGTCATCTGGAAGTTACAGTTTAAATGTGTTTTCCCAGACATGCACTTTATTATTTTTAGTACTTTTCATTCCTAAGAAGCTTTCTTGAGGTCTACCTCATTTTGTATATTATTCTCTATGTTTCAATTAGGTATTTGCATATTTGCCTTCATTAGTATATAATTATGTTACATAACATAGATTCTAAGTTTAACTTTTCTCTATGAAACTCAAAGCAGTTAATGGGTTTTATATAGTTTATCTTCCTCCCACCCCATGGAACTAAGAACCCAAAAGCACCATCACCCTCATTTTACTGATTAGAGCTCAGTCTACTTGTGTTGCAAATGCTAGTCAAGGCTCCATGTTACTTGAGCTCTGGTTTCCCAGGTCCAGTGGTTCATAACACTGTCCTCACTTGAGAATCATTTGGTGAGATTTTGAAAAATAGCCATGCCCACACCCTATCTCAGACCAATTGAATCAGAACCTCTGATGATGGGCTTTGAAAATCAGTATTCTTTCTAAACTCCTTAGGTGATTCTAAAGTGCAGCCAAGGTACAGAACCATTGCTCTAAAGCAGTGCCTTCCAAACATTAATGTGGGTATAAATCATAAGAAGAGCCTGGCAGGGCGTGGATCAGCGGTTGAGCATCGACCTAGGATCCAGGAGATCAGGGTTTGATTCCTGGTCAGGGCACATGCCTGGGTTGCGGGCTCCATTCCCAATGACTCTCTCATCATTGGTGTTTCTATCTCTCTCTCCCTCTGCTGCGCTCTCTCTGAAATCAATAAAGATATATATTTAAAAAAAAGAAGAAGATATTGTAGAAACATAGATCGTGATCCAGTAGTTCTAGATGACTACGCAAATTCTGCACTTCTAACACACTCCCAGGTAATGCTAATGCATAACCCAGAACACAAAAAATTACTTCAGTCACAATTTTTTGGATACTTCCAAGGATAGTACACAACTAGGACCATTCTAAATGCACAGGAGAGAATTTAAGTACATTACATACAATGGATTCAGTACATTAGGCAGAATTCTTACAAAATCTGAGTTGAGAAAGACCGCTTCATGTGTGAATGGAAATTGAAGTAGAAAGATCACTGAATGTCTTTCACAACTTGATCTTTAGATTTGATCCCAATAAAAATTTCAAAACAATTGTGTGTGTATGTAATTTAACAAATTGATTCTCATATGTATGTAAATAGAAAGAACCAAGATTAATTAGACACTATCAAAAAGGTAAAACAGTGAAAAAATTTACTCTGCTAGATGTTAATTTAGGGCTACCATAATTAAGACAATGAGGTGTTAGCTTAAACACAGATCAATGGAACAGATTACAGACCAATGGATACATGAACAATTAGTTGATTTATGAAAAGATTATAAAAGGGCAGCAAAGTTGGAAAAATATTTTAAGAATGTAGCTGAAACAACAGGATAGCCAATGGATAAAAAATACTGAACATCAACTCCTACTCACATTATATGCAAAAATGAAATCCGGGTTCATTGTAGAACTAAATATGAAAGGAAATCAATGTAGTTTCTTGAAGATAATATAAAGAAGGATTATTATTCCCTCACTGTGACAAAATAATTCCAAAAAATACTAATCATGAAAGAAAAGATAATCAAATTAGAGTATACTAAGAGTAGAACTTTTGGTCACATAAAAACATAAAGAGTGAAAAAGCAAACCACAGAATGAAAGATATTTATAAAACACAAAACTTACAACACGCTTAGGTCTAGAACATGCTGGACAAATCAATAAGAAGGTAAAAAATCCAATGGGAAAATGGGCAAGGGTCTTGAATAGCACTTCACAAAAAAAGCTATCTAAATGGCCATCAAGGTATGAAAAGCTGCTGATCAGCACTCGAGAAAATAGGAATTAAAACCAAAATAAAACACAGTACACACCAAAGTACCTCAAATTAAACAGACCAACAGTGACAATCTTGTCAAGTATTTAGTGCAATAAGAACATTAATTCATACATTGCTGGTGGGAGTATAGATTGGTGTAAACATTTTGGAAATAATTTAGTATTGTATCAGTTAAGTTAGGCCATACTAACGTTGTGTATCAAAGAACAACAACAAAAGTCAATGGGATATACAAAAAAGCACTGGTGTAGTGCATGCACCTACATGGTGGCTAGACTCAGCTGATCTAGGCTGGCCTCTCTCTACTAGGTTGTGATGGGGCTGGGCACGGACTCATCTACAGATCAGTTAGGATTCAGTTGATCTAGGCTGAGCTTAGTTGGAACAGTTCATTTGGCTGGTTTCTGGTTCTACTGACTCCCCCTTCTGGAGTATTATCTTTCAAACTAAAATTTATCTTTGTCCAATGAGATAGGTAGTGAGGTTGCAGGTTCTGTCCCTGGCCCCAGCTGGGCACATGAGGGAAGCAACCAATCAATGTGTCACATCGATCTCTCTCTCTCTCTCTCTCTCTCTCTCTCTCTCTCTCCTCCCTCCTCTCTCCCTCCCTCCCTTCCACTCTCACTAGAATCAATAGAAAAAAATATCCTCAGGTGAAGAGTAACAGAGAAAAACACAAAAAGAGAGAGATTTAAGTTTGACCACACTATAAGCAAATAGCAATATGAGTTGGCTGAATATAGTTATTTGAAAAAGTGTAATCTCTGTTCTTTAGAACTATTACAAAATATTTAAGAGATTTGCAGAAAAGACAGGAAAAGAAATAAAGATTGGTCATTCTAAGATCAGTAAAAGAATTGTAAATACTTGGCCCTTTTCTCTTTGCTCTAGAAAAAGGAATAAATATTATATACCTTTCTCTCCCCAATTTCTTCACTCTCCACCATTTACCTGTATATAGTAATGCTTTCTGGTTTTCTAAAAGTGTTTAAGTACTTTGAGATTTTGTACACATTTTATTCCTTACCCTAAGCTATTGCTCTTACTCATTTCACTGAAATAACAAAAATTTATACCTAGAGCTAGAGTTTTTCAGAGTTAATTTTCTTCAACATGTTCTCAGTCTTCCTAGAGAAGATGAAGAAAGTGGGCGGAAGGTGAGAGCTTATTGATATAAGCCTGATTCTTATTCTGTTTTAGTGATGTTTGAGGTGTTAATCTTGTCTTGTGTTTTAATCTAGGTAATGATAATGGGTTGGTTTTCAATATTGTTTCAGCTTCATTAATATGTATGTTGTCTGCTGTAATTTCTTTTCATTCAAATAGTACTTTGAAGTTTCAGGCGTAATTTGACTTTCTTTTTTTACTTTCATATATTTGTGTTTTGTATCTCATTATAGCTCCTGGTTCTTTTACTCATTGCTCTACCATTATTCTTCCTGGTTACCACATATTTTGTGCTTTATATTTGGTCTTTCAGTATCTTATCAATTTCATGCTTATAAAAACTTTTTAATAAATTTGACAATAGTAATTTTCAACTATGTATTTAATCAAATAATATCCTATGGCAGGCACAGTCCTAAGACCGTCTTGTGGATCACTTGTATAACTGGTGCTATTACCTCATGTAAATGAGGGATTTGGGGACATCCACACTGATAAGCACTTTCACTCGTAGGTGGCACCCTAGCTTGGCCTGTTCTCTTATCCCCCATAAAGCTGCTTTCATATTCACAAAAGTCCCCATTGTCAGAGATTCTGTAAAAGTAGCGCAGCGAGGTTTGAAGTTCTCTCCTAGAGCCCGTCTGCAGTGCACTTAGCTGGGATCTACTCCCTGTACCCCTCTTAGCATAACGCTGAGGGCATGGGGCTTTCACATACCATTCAGCCAAGCATCTGCCTTTAAGTTTTCTCAATAAAACTCTACAACATGGAATATAACAAAAAGGCTTTATCCTCATGGAACCTCAGTGAGTTACAGATATTATGCAAATAGAGATCACATTTACTTTAGGCCCTCAGATAGCATTTTGGTTATTAATTTTTACCTGGTAAATTCCATTGATTTGACTACCTTGGACTTATTTTCATCCTGGTCCTCTTAACAACTTGGCTCTGTTCCATGGTCACAGATGGTACCTCCTACCAAGTCACACACCTTGTGCATACATAGGTACTGGAAGGAGGAAGTTAAGACAGTAAATAGATTAGCCCCAACTCACAAAACCACTGAAGAACAAAATGCCCTCAGCCAATAGTACCATCATCTCCTTCCTCGGGAAGCAGCATATAGTATTTGACTCACTGGTTTTATTGTGATGCCCCTTTTTCTTTCCTACCAAATTTATAGGAATTATAAATAAGAAGTAAAAGGGGTTCTAACATTTTGATATATAGAAATTAATAACAAATTTTTGAGTATTTATTATGAGGCTATAGTTTTCCAATATAATTTCCTAGCTAAATTAATAAGCATAGAATGAGATTAACCATAAGTAAAAAACATTTCAGGAAGAACTAAGATATTGACTCAATCATTTATTTATTAATTGATTCACTCATTAAAGACAAATTTTGAGGTGGGTCTACTGTATATGCCAAAGTTTTAAGCATCCAGATAGTGTAGAGTGAAGAAGTGATGGTGGAGATGGGCGAGAATTCAAAGACCGACAGGACACAGTTCCTATCCTCAGAGAAGTCACAGCTCAATTTGAGGTCCACAAAAGTGCGATAAGTGCTATAGTAGAATATATAGTAAATTTTTCCTCTTCTAGGACACCCTCCATTGATTCTGGCCCCCTCAGGCTAACAAGATAAACATAGTAATAACAAAGATCAATATAGCTTATGCATTTTTAAGGAAAAATATTGACTGCCAGATATTCATCCACAGCATAAGGATTTCCAGCACGTTCCAAGTGTTAGGTGATGGAGAAATTTGCAATACAGCCCATCCTTACACTATGAAGCCTCTGCCAGTCTACTCATGGTTTGGTTGGTCAGACTCTCATTTACACTAACCAATTGCAATCCAGGAAATAGTGCTGATGCATCTCTTGCTATCTTGTGATTTACAGTACCAAGCTATCAGTAGGAAAATGCCCCATCTGGTAGTTTGTGGTCCTGCCATTAGGCATAAGACCTTCTAATATCCTTTCCCTATCATCAAAGTTAAGGCATCTCAAAGATTGCATTTATAAGTCTACATAGTAGGCAGGAAGAATATGAAGAATTCTAGCTCTGATTATCTAACCAAATCTTAATCATTAAAATAATCTATTAAATATTCTAAGATATAAACAGATGCAGGATGTTGAAGGTGTAGCTCTAATCACAGGTAACTAAATAAAGGGTGTTTGGAAAGTATTATTTATTATAGAAGGCACATAAGAGAACATAAGAAAGGAACATAAGAGAGAGAGAAATCCACCTAAGAAGAAATGTAGATGTAAAAATACCATGAGGTTAATGAAGCTTAAGGTTTAAGACCTCTCATTAGCATTGGACCCTTCTGCCCTTGAGAGGGACCCTAAAATTGTGTTTACTTACATCAAATTTGCAAAGTTGTGTGTGTTTGTTTTAGCAGCAATTGGTTGAGAATGCTATATTTTTCTCTTCCAACTGCATCCTTCATACATTTTTCTGTCCTTCGAATGGCTTTAGAGTGGGGTTTCAGAAATTTTGAGGATTTGACTAAGAGAAGCTGAGTTGGAGATAAGAGATTATGTTTCTATGGTTTCCAAGCACTTTCATGTATTTGTCCAATAAACAAAGATACCAAAGACAAACTGGTAAATAATAGCCTTCAATTCAGAGTATTTGAGATTAGTTACTGTTTAAGAAATCCTAAAATACCCTGAAAAACTTAAAGCTAAAAAAAACTTGATAGAGATTTTGACAGATATGACCTCAATCTTTTTAATATATAAGATAATGCCAAGCACTAGTTCTGAAGCTGAAAGTTTCCTAAACTTCAATGAAACAAATTCAAAATCAAGTTTAATCAACAGTTACAGAGAAATGTGATAGACGTGCTGCCCAAGGAAATGAGCACACTATCCCACAACCCAAATGCTGGCCTGTTTAACAGGTTTCCCACACTGACCACAGTGGATCAGGTATCTCTGGATACTCAGCTCCAACTTACTCCTGACTCCTGTTCTATATTCATAAGGCAAGACATTTTATTATCTGAATTTGGTTTTTGAAAAAGATTTTTATTTGAGGAAGAAATTGTGCTGACCAATTGAGAAGATCACAGTTCACATTTAATCAATTGTCATCCTGATTTATTTGTGATTCTTTTTGAATTTTGTTACATGACAGAGATTGAGTTTTTCCTTATGTAAGTCTAGTGGTTAATGCTATGGATTCTATGACCAGACTGCCTGGATTGGAATCCCAGATTCTCCATTCACTAGCTGTGCAACCTCAGACAAATTTCTTAACCTCTCTGCTTTAAATTCCTCATATGTCTAAGGCAAGAAACTTAGTATTTACAACATGGAAATATTTGCACAAAATGAGTTAATATATATGTAAAGTACTTAGAAGGGCACCTGGCATAGTGGCACTATAAAAGCATTAGGTATTCTATGTATTACCCTTGATTCAATCATAAAAGGACCTAGGTTCTCGAGTCAGACTGCCTGTATTTGTAATATAGCCTTCTCTATAACTGACCTTAGGCAAGGAATAAGTCTTTTGTCTCAGTTGCCTCAGCTATAAATGGATTTAACCACTGTAGCTACCTCATAGGGTTGTTTTGATGATCAGGTGAAATAACACATTTAGAAGCTCTAAGAACTGGCCCATAGTAACCACTAGCTACTCTCCTGTTCCACACACGTTTGTTAAATGTGCCCAAACTGCAACTACAAAAAGACCTAAATATAATCCCTGCTCTGAAGGAGGTTGCCATCCCAGCAGAGAGATAAATATGTTAACAATAAGGTTAAAAAATGTTCTAACTACAGAAGAAAAGAAAGAGTTGGGTGAAAGTGATAGCCGAGGAGCAAATACAATGAAGGATAAATTGGGGCAAAGGTTTAGTGTGGAAATTTTATTTTAATAGCCCCTCAGAGTGTTTTTATTTCCAAAAACAGACAGAAATAAAAAGCTAAATGAATAAATTGTGAACCTTGTCTTCTTAGTCATTTAATAAACTGAATCACAACAATTTACGGTAGTGAAACCTACATATAATGCAACTACAAATGCTGAGCTTAAAGCAAATTTGGTTAAGTGTCTTATCTGCAAAATTCAGAGTGGCCCTGAAAGGGACTCAGCTCTAACTAAAATTTGGCGTCTTGTTCTTAGTGAGTCTTTAATCTGTGGCCACATTGATTTCTTCATTTGTAAAGTGGAGTTGATGACACTTATGTCCCTACTTACCCCAAAGGATTGTTACAAAGGTTAAATGACATAATGGATATAAATACACTTTCAACATTGGAAGTATTATATGTGACAAAGCATTATCATTATAGCTGAGGACTTATCATATTTCTGAAAAGTAATAAAAAATCAAAATTTCTCAACCTGTAG
Source organism: Miniopterus schreibersii (assembly GCF_964146895.1). Classification (NCBI taxonomy): domain Eukaryota; kingdom Metazoa; phylum Chordata; class Mammalia; order Chiroptera; family Miniopteridae; genus Miniopterus; species Miniopterus schreibersii. The sequence goes on from NC_138102.1 coordinate 158,158,783, forward strand.
GCCAATGGAATGCTAGAGGTGGGCACTCATTATCCATGAATAAATTAACACCTAAATTCAACCCATGAAGTGATTTCTGCTGCCTTAAGGGTCACGTTAAACCAGCTTTGAGGAGGTTCTGTTCACTGCTCAGCTCTTAGCAGTGACAAGACCTGAAAGCTCTGTTTATCAGGACTTGTATATAAGCTCTTGTTTGTCGGTATTCCTTTTTATTGTGACCACTGAGATCACATAAATTCAACACATGAATCCAATGCACCTATGTATATAACCCTCTATTTTTATGAAGCTTGAATATTAAATGATGGGACAACTAAAAAATATTTCCAGAACAGCTCTTCCTTTTTATTCATTTTTACTATTGTCCTTCTTTCCCCACTTTCAGTTTTAACAGATTATTTCATGTCATATTTGTTTTACATTTTACCTGTAATATTAAGCTTACTATTACACAGTTTTCCTAATCTATCAGGTAAAGTTAGAATAGGTTTCTCTAACTTTTTATTATAATTTCTATAATATAAATAGATCATTATAATAATTTTTTACATGCTGATATGTTTGTAATAATTGATAATAATATAGTGTTAAATGAACACATTCTATGTTCTTATTAAATGGATAGACTGTTTCACCTGTATTCCACAATTATTTTTTGCTTTTAGTAAAGTTTGGTTTTACATTTAATTCCACTAATTTATTATGAAAACAATATTCTCTCTGCTATCATTATTTTTTTTGTGATAAAATTTGTAGAAAGCACTTTAAAAAAGTGGCAATCTTGCCAAGTACAGGAAACATATATTGTAAATGTGGTGTTAACAATTTAAGTTAACCATTTGTAGGAACTTTAATAAAACTGTATTTCATTGAATGTCTAATACCTTTCTACACTATATTAGACACTGTTCATTAATTCTTTCAACACCCATAAAGTAAATCTTACCCCAGTTTTACATGTAAATCATTGAGACTGAAAACTTTAGCTAAGTAGTTATTCATATTATTAATATAGCTGTGGCTATGTTATCGATGAGGAAATTAAGGATTCAAGAAAGTTCAGTGTCCCAGTCTGGGTAGTTCAGTGGTTGAGATCAACCCATGAACCAAGACAGGTCATCCTTTTGATTCCCAGTTGGAGCACATGCCCAAGTTGAGGGGAGAGCAGGAGGCAGACAATCTATCTCTCTATCCCTCTCTCTTCCTCTCTCTCTAAAATCAGTAAAAACATATATATTTTTTTAAAGTTTAGTGATTTTCCCAGGATAGTGTGTCCTAGATTCATAGGGCTCTTAGTCATCCATGCTCTGAGTAGCAGTACTAAGATTTTATCATTCAATTAGCTACCACTTACTATGAACTTACAGCATCTAGAATTCCTAGAGCTACAGATTTTGTTTCCAATGGAATTGCATCTATTGAATTCTTGGCTAACCTACTTATATTATAACAGAACTATACTCCTACAGGAAAAAGAGAATACACACACACATACACTTAAATCTGTATGAAAAACTCAGCTCCACCTACAGCTTTGTAGCCAAAGAAAATGTTGAAGAATCTTCCTGGACTTTGAGATTACCCCTGATCTATGCTCCCACACTATTCCATTACCAGAAAAATCTCAACTACAGATGTAGATATAGGAAAGATGAAGTTATAATGTTAATTAGAATACAGATGTTCAGTTATAAGAAGACTACTGATGTGGAGTGCATATAGATAAAGTCTAGTTGTGCCACATTTGATCTACTAATTAGCTCCTCAAAGACCACTGAAGGGCGTGTGAGGAAGCCTACTCTGCTACTGCCAATGTTGGCTAATAAGAAGCTTACTAAAGAGGTTACTAAAAAGATTAATAGAAAGGTTAGTAAAAGTATTTCATCTTCAAGTCAGAATAAAGCCTAAAAATTATTTTTTTCTAAAGATTAGAATTTCTATCAAAGGTGCACTTACATATAAGAGGTGAAAAAAATACAAGTTATCATTAAAATACCTTTTTTTTTAAAAAACCCACCCTAAGTTCCCACATTCTGTGTGGCTATTCTAATTGTAGTCTATTAAATATTTAAATGCCATTAAAATAATTAATTGTCTTCTTTTTTAAATGTGGCTTTTTCATCGGAAGAAGAATGTACAGACACTGAAATATTTTATTAATGGCTCCCCATTTCATTGGAAGTTTAGAGCCTTAGTTCTTATTTCTAACTTTCCTCAGCTCAGGAAGATGTAGATTTTCTTGGCAACAGTCACTGTGTAAAATATTCTGAGATAGAATTTTTTATCATAATTAATAATAGATGAAAATTTCTGAGTTTTTGATGTTCTAAATTCTACACTGTTTGATTTACGGTGTCTTTATAGTTGTTTTGCTGGTAATTCTCAGCCTCTTCCTGTTGGTATAAGGGTTGGTCATCTTTTTTTCCTAGATGGGTCTGATATAATTTTGTTTTTTTCATATCTTCATGTTTTACTTGTGTATATATTTTAATACAAAGACCAATTCTGTCATAATGAGACTAGATACAAGTTTTCTAAGTTTCAGGTGGAATTTTTAGCACATCTATACAGCTACCAAAGCACTCTTGCTCTATGAATTCTTATAATATAAACACTACATGTAAGCATCACAACTTTGAAAATTTATTTCCAATACAGGCAGCTACTCTTGTGGCAATGATCAAAGCTAATACATAAATTTTGTTCATCGTGAAGGGTTTAGTACAAGTGCTTGCACAATATTATCACTACATTATCCTTTAAATTTTGTTTTTTGTAGTTATTTGGGGCCCTTAAAGATGGAAAGTTGAGATACGTTTCAATTCATACAGTGTAGATATTTTCCACAGAAAGTAGTCATAGAGAATGCAATCCCCAGAATGTCTTGTTTTTTCTATGTTATCTTTCTTGAGATTCAGGTTCTCGAGCAGGCAGCAACAATATAGGTTTTATCATATGTTCCCTTCCCTTTGTCTTCTTTCTGTCTAGTATCTGCAATCTGACTGCTAATTTGCACCTCTGCAATGCGATAACTTCATTGTTTTGATGTTCAATTATCAATTTGCACCTACAAGACATGCAATGTGTGTCAGACTTATTGAGTTTCTGTGCATTTTGCTAGAAATGGCTAACTCTGCCTATAGCATATGGGTTTATAGTCAAGGCAGAGCTGGTGTGTCTTCAGCTATCTTTATCTTTATTTATGACACTGCCAGTTTTGTTAAATATTTTGATAAGAAAAGGATCATCAGTCAAAGCTAAGCATAGTTATTTTAACGAAATCCAGCATGACTGACCACTTTTCTTTTTCATCATTATAACTTAATAAATAGACACTTATTTTCCTTCTGATAACCTCAGGCAATAGCACTCTTTTGTATATTTGGCCTTGTAAAAACTATACTTGGGTGGTCTATGATTACTACAGAGTCAGGCAATTCACAGTAATTCTTTTTCAAGAATTAGAAAAATGTTTGGTGAGAAAATAGGCTTTTTGCAAACTGCTGCATTTCTGAACGTTTCTAGGAAATAAAAAAATTTTGTTCAGTGTAAATTGAGGCATTTCTATTCTCAAAATGTGATCATTGTTTTCCTTGAAGCCTGAATTGGCAAAGTATTCACTACAGTTCCTGATACATGCTATACTTTTTTGTAATTGTTGCCTGTCCTAACAACAGCTATTTTCACATCAGTATTTTCATATTGAGCACCTTTCAGGGAATGCTGTCAGTCTAGAAAATCAAAGTTACATAATTAAAGGCTATAAAGAGGTAAAATGCAATTTTTCCATTCTTCCTAGTCTAGAGAGACTAGGACTTTAAGTAGTAGCTTAGGGCAAAAAAACCTGATTAAAGAGCTAAAACTAATTTTAAGGAAAGCATGGGCCCAATCCTGTACAGAGGTCTATACAAAGTATATGTGCTTGAATCTCCCTACCAGGAAATAAATGATGAAGAGTGTGTGTGTCTGTGTGTGTGTGTATAGACGTATGCTTATATCCACCAGAAGAAAAAAAAAATAGTTTGTGCGCAACATATTGTCTAGTAACTTCATAGTCTGAAGAAATAGTTAACAGTGTACCTAAGATTTACTACTGTGACAATATAAATCATTACATATTAATATTAAGGAAAATAGTTTTCTGATATTCTTAGTCAATTCTAAATTATTGCATTTAGGCATTATTTATTTATTTTGTTAAATATACTGTTTTATTTATATGCTCATCCTGTACTTGAACCCTGTCACTTAGATGTCAGGAGCTTTTTAAAAAAAAAAAAATATATATATATATATATATATATATATATATATATATATATATATATATAGGAGAGGAAACAAGCTGGCGGCATAGGTAACAGCTGCACCCGCCGCCTCCCGCAACCACATCAACATTACAACTAAAATACAGAACCACCGGCACTCAGAGCCTCCTGAGATCTGGCTGCACAGAAGCCCCACAACCAGGGAGCTGAGGAAGCACCAAGACCGGGAGGCGGGGCGGGGACGCGGGGGGATCCGGCTGAATCCCAGAGACGCGGCCCCAGGTCCACACCGGGTGCCGCCGGTTAAACCCAGGAGGACATCTCGGCGGTGGGGATTTCCCGGAGGAGGGAGGGGTCCCAGCCCCACAGCAGGCCCCCAGCCCAGGGCTCCAGGGCTGGGAAGAGACGTCCCCACAACTCCAGGCTGTGAAACCAGCGGGGACTGTCCCTGAGGGTCGCGGAGGCTGCGGGAGCCCCAGCAGCTCCTCTAAAGGGCCCGGCACGGACTCACTCGGACGCTCCCTCTGAGCCCAGCGCCGGGCAGCAGCTTGAAAGGACCCGGGACACTCGGGGAGGAACTAACCTGCCTGAAATCTGGAAAAGAGGTGGAGGGGCGGCTTCCTCCCAGGCAGAAGGGCTGGCAGAGGCTGTTGCTCCTTTGGCGAGTCCTCCCAGCACACAGCCGGCAGGCAGGCGCCATATTTGAATCGCCAGCACCTGACTCGCACCTTTGGCCCCGCCCCGTGATTCCCGGAGGCCCCACCCCCCCCTCCTTCAAGCTCATCCAGGCCCTTTCCAGTGGCTTTTCTGTGCAAGTGGCCTCTAAAACCTCATGCTTAGGACTTTCCTAAAATCTCTCAAACAAGCAGCAGCGGGCCCCATAGGGCTTGATAAGTGGCCCCAGGCCTGGCACTAGCGGCAGCCTGCATTGGCTCATAGCTTGGCCTCTCCTGGACACCTCCAAGCCCAGCACAAGCAGCAGCCAACTACGGGTTGCTGTGTAGCTCATGCTGGGTGGCCCTGGGCAAGGCACTGACACAGGCTGACTTGGCACCTCCCGGGAGGCCCCAGAGACAGTGCACCTGGTGGTCAGACTCGACCACGCTGAATTACAACCCTACCACATCCATGAGTGACACACTCAAGGGGCGCACTTGGTGAACACCAAAGCCCCACTGAAGTAAATCCTGCTCCATAGAGGTGTCTCCAGCACAGCAGCTCTTTGGCTGCAGTTGCAGCTGGTCCTCACAGCTGATTAGTCTGAGGGTCAATTTCTCCCAGTGACACCAACAGAAACCAAGGCTCAACTACAACAGGACAGTGCACACAGCCCACACAGGGGAGCACCTAGAAGGCCCAGCTCAGGTGGCTGGGGAGGCTGAGCCTCTGGACCCTACAGGACACCTACTCCACAAAGCCACTTTACAAATTCCAGGAGACATAGCAGCTCTACCTAATACATAGAAACAAACACCAGGAAGCAGCCAAAATGCGGAGGCAAAGAAACATGGCACAAAAGAAAGAACAGAAGAAATCTCTAGAAAAGGAATGAAATGAAATAGATCTAAGCAAGCTAACAGATATAGAGTTCAGAATAATGGTTATAAGGATGCTCAAGGATATTAGTAAGAGTAGGACGAAAATAATTGAGAAAATTGATGCTACATGAACTGAAATGAAGAATAATTTACAGGGAATCAACAGTAGAGTAGAGGGCACTGAGAATCAAATCAGCAATTTGGAACATGAAGAAACAAAAAACACCCAACCAGAAGAGCAAAAAGAAAAAAGAATCCAGAAATATGAAGATAGCATAAGGAGCCTCTGGGACAACTTCAAGAGGCCCAACATTTGTATTATTAGGGTGCCAGAAGGAGAGGGAAGAGACCAAGAAATTGAAAACCTATTTGAAAAAATAATTACAGAAAACTTCCCCTACCTGGGGAAAGAAATAGACTTATAAGTCCAGGAAGCACAGAGGGTCCCAAACAAAAGGAACCCAAAGAGGCTCACAGCAAGACACATCATAATTAAAATGCCAAAGGTTAAAGACAAAGAGAGAATCCTAAAAGCAGCAAGAGAAAAGCAATTAGTTACCTACAAGGGAGCACCCATATGACTGTCAGCTGATTTCTCAACAGAAGCTTTGCAGGTTAGAAGGGAGTGGCAAGAAATATTCAAAGTGATAAAAAACATGGAACTACAATCAAGATTACTCTACCCAGCAAAGCTATCATTTAGAATTGAAGGTCAGATAAAGAGCTTCTCAGACAAGAAAAAGCTAAAGGAGTTCATTACCACCAAACCAGCACTACAGGAAATATTGAAGGGTCTTCTTTAACAAGAAGCTAATGAACAAAAGAATCTGATGAACTAAATAGATCCAGAGACACTGACGCATGTAACAGATGACAGCATTTCAGAGGGAAGAGGGAAGAGGGAAGAGGGAAGAGGGAAGAGGGAAGAGGGAAGAGGGAAGAGGGAAGAGGGAAGAGGGAAGAGGGAAGAGGGAAGAGGGAAGAGGGAAGAGGGAAGAGGGAAGAGGGAAGGGGGTGGAGGGTGGGAAGAGATTAACCAAAGAAGTTATATGCATATATGCATAACCCATGGACACAGACAATGAGGGGGTGAAGGCCTGGGGAGGGGGTGGGAGCGAGGTGTAGGGGGTCAATTGGGGGGGGGGGGAAATGGGACACCTATAATACTTTCAACAATAAAGGTAAATTAAAATAAATAAGTATATATATATATTATACATATATATGAAGAATAATATGACAAATCTCAAACAGAAATAATTAACTATTTTGTAAATGTTCATCTTGAAGCCTCTTTAGGTAGAGTTAGAGATTAGGAATAGTTTAATAAAAAATTGTTTATTTATTGAAATATTTAAGAGGATATGGTAATGATCATGAACATCATCAGTCTATAAAGGATGTAAGGATGTATGTCCCAGCTATACCACTAACAAACAGCATGATCTTGATAATTCTTTCCCACCCTGAGGCTCTAAACTAGACTTTGACTTAAACACCAAGAGTGTTTCTCACTATGAGTTTCTGTCACCTTGGTGGATCAGTGTATATACAGAAAAAATGCACAAAATGAACAAAATGCTGGTCAATGAACAAAACCACACTTACTATCAAAATATTATTTTAGCAGATTGATTACCATCCTTTCCAGCAAAGCCCTCCTTTCATTTATCAAATCTCATTTCTCTGGATTTCCCATTGCCTTAGTCAAGACCAAAGAAGGCTCGATCATCCTAAGCCCCTATGCTTTTACTTATACCTTCCTCCATCACCAGTATATGGTCTCTCTCCAAGAAACAGGTGTAACACCACTTAATCCAGGAAATATGTGTACTAAGATATTAAACGCAATTTTTCTGCTTCTCAAGATTTCTGCAGAGGATTTGAAGATCAGTGTCATAGTGTGGGTTTCCCAAAAAGCAGAAACACAGGCTGAGGTTCTTTATTAAGAGCTGGAGTGAGAAAAAGGGTAGTGAAGTAGGGAAGGAGAAAGAGCCAGTACAGGGATGCACAATGGAGCTGGCCATTGCTAAGCGCAACTGATTGCTTCATCTTTCAAATTGCCTTGTAAGTTATATAAACTGCATTTCAGGATAGTCTGTCCTAAGGGGGATAAGATGAAGAATGGAGGAAGAATTTATCCACCATCTCACACTGAGTTCTGACTCATAAGGCAACAAATCCTCTGCACATTAGGCTGTATATGCATGAGCATTGACGAGGTACCATGGTTTTGCACACCTCGCTGGAAATAAGGCAGGGTCAGCATTTGGCTTGCTTCTGTGCTGAGGCAATGCTAGCCTGCTTCTGCAGGAAGTTCCCCAGAACCTGTGTAGCCCTATTTGCTACAGTGTGCTGGTATAGAAACAGGTGAGGCTGAACAAGATCTGAAATGTGTAAGAGAAGTGTGGTGCCGCTGAGAACAAAACAATAGGAGCCAAATAGTTCTACGTTCTAAACAAAGGTGCAAGACCACTTATACGGGACATACTAATAGATTATGGAATCAGTTCTGCCAAAGCTTGCCCATAACTCATTTTCAAAAAAGATAGGAGAATGTGAAAAATTCACTAGGAGAGGTAAAATAATTGAGAGTGAGAATTTTGGGGGGGGAATTGTTTAATGTGGTTTTTTTCCATTATGAAATATTTCTAGAAATGAGGTTCAACCTATGTTACAATAAAATGCTAATATGACCTTAAGAAGACAATTAAAGAAACATGTTTACTGTTAGGATCATTGAATTCAAATCTATTAATCCTCAATTTGGCAAAAAGGATCTTTTGGGTACTTTAAGTGTAATACTGTTAGGTAGATTTTGCTTTTCTTCAGGAAAATTATTCATTGCTAAGAAGTTTTATTCCATTCCACCCCACACTCCCACCATAGGAAATAGGAGAGATTACATTCCCCCACCTTGAGCTAAGTGAGAAAGGCTTGACATATGATGCATAGTGTCTGAAGGACTTAGAAAGTAGTCTCTGACTCATGCCAGACTATTCTGCAGATGTGAGTCTGTGACTGAAGTTGCCCATCCTTAATGGCAGATCAAAGAGAGAGCTCCATGGAACATTAGTTGCTTTGCCACTTAAGGCAGAACATGGAGGCTAATCTCCCATGGACCAGGTGTAGACTCTATGGAAGGATACCAGATTGTGCTGTCTCGAGAGGCACTCTTCCCAGACATCTCTCTAGAAGGGATGGATGAGTTACGCCAGCCTGGAGTGGTCCCTGAAAGCTAACAAGCATAGGACAAACACAAACGACCATCACAGCAGAGTTCTAAGAGAGACATCCTACCCCAGGGTGTGTGGAGAGATAGGGAAGTAGACCAGCTCATGTGCATTCACCACAGCCAGATGACAACTCTCCCCACCTAGTGAGACCTCTTTGCACCTCTTTTCATTCCCTGGTTCCAATTTTGGATGGATCAAATGAAATGGCAACTAGCAAATGGTAGAGGGAGAAAAAAGAAAGGAAAAAACCCACCATGCCCTCTGCTGCAGTTTTGTTTTGTTCTGTTCTGTTCTGTTCTGTTCTGTTCTGTTTTGTTTTGTTTTGTTTTGTTTTGTTTTGTTGCCTGAGACAGGTAAGAACAGTGAAAGAAAGAACATCTAAGTTGGATAAAAAAATGGGACTGTTCAATGGATGGAAATTTTTAATTTCTGAAATGGGTTCTTACTACTAAAAGACGCTGGCAAATCTACTGGAGCTGCCCAAGATTTTGACAAAAGTTGGGAGTCCAGAGCAAGAGGTCTAAAAGGGGAGTAGGATAAAAAAAAACCAAAAACCTCTTTCCTACTTGCCCTTGATAGGGTCAAGCTTGTTCAGTAACATACTTAGATGACACGAATTCATTTTGGTCTTGTTCTACCTTCACACACCATTCTGGGCCTTCACGCACCATTCATCCTCTCACTGTGAATCTTCTCTGTGTCTCTGCGTTTTGTCTCCATTTTACCTTTAAACTAGATTACATGCTTCTTAAGGGTTCTTATACTTCATTTCCCACATCTTCCCAAACTATATTGCTATGCTTTCATCAGTGACTGTAAGGTAAGGAAGAACTGTAGTTGGACAGTCACTGCTATGGGCATCCCAACATTTATTTTCTTTATTAGAGAAAGCTCACCACATTCCTGCCCTCTGCACCATGGCCCAGAGATTCTCCATGATAAACCTTATTAAAAGTCTCTGAGATCCAGGTAGTATTAAAGAAAGAAATTCAATGATTATTTTTCTACTTAAGAATGGTAGCTAAAATTGCTAAAGGGCATATTTTATATCATCAAGTAAACATACAATGATGCCAACAACTAACAATTATTTAGGACTCTTTATGTGCCAGGAATCACACACACTAAATGCTTTTCATGCTTTAGCCCATTTAATCCTGAGAGCAAGCCACTGTTGTGGATATAATGCTCCCCTCATTTCAATGATGAGGCTCAAAAAGGTTTGGAGAGTTGTCAAATGTCAAATATCCAAGAAAATGATAGAGATCTGAGTCTAGAGGCTGAGATTTTAACTAGGTTCCACCATTTCTTAGTGACAATAATTTTTAAAGAGAGAAAAATTTGGTGACAACAGAAATGAGGTTTATGTTTTCCACCATGAATCAGAAGTCTGCTCTGAAATGCAGCAAAACTTAAAGTTCCTTGATACTGGGGACCAGGTGTTACCAACCCATGAGGAATTTAGCCTAAAGTTGAGAAAAATCTTCCAGTCAAAAAAAGAGAGCTTGAAGTCACTTATATAATTAGAAACACCTACAGGCCCTATTCATTTCTATTTTACTGGGAATTTCATTTGCTTTGTTTCATTTCATTTGCTCTGCTAGGGATTTCATTTGCATTTCAAAAAGTGAAAAGACTCCTTACCCTCATTTAATTAATGAGGAAACAGAAACAAAAGTATTAATGGACTACCAAAGTTCACAACCTTAGGTTCTGAGCTGCCGAGTTCTTAACGTCTGGCCTTTTAGAGCACTGGGCAAGAAGCCACCACCTCTCCCTGCGACCTAATTGTCCAAAAACACATGCAAAATTAAATGTTGTCCAATTTAACTAACATAAAAGATACCCTATGACCTTTAGAATACTGCAAAAGGCTTACTTATACACATTCTCTATTCAGTTAATTTAGGATATGTTTATGGGACCTCCACAGTGAGTGAAGCATTGCAACTCTGATATTGAGAGAAGGTAAACAGAATGAAAAATATTTGCTCATAGCAGGGCTTTGGAGAATGCTCTGATCTATCTCATGTTGACTCAGTTACTATTCACACAGCACTTATGAATTTATTAGAGTTTATATACATATGCTGTTACATCAGGGAATGTATGAAGAGATGTAGGCAGAAACTGACCCTGCTCTCAAGTGGCTTTCAACTTAAGTCACATACCTCCTACCTCTCTAGTTTAAAATAAACATTAAAAACACTTAAATTGGATGAATTAGTTTGCATACCCAATACTCAATTATATTTTGCCACTGGATTTCCGCAAAAGAACTTTAATTGAATCTACCATATTGTGTATAGAATATAGAATTCTGTCCAAAATTTATATTTTAAGCATCAATGTTGGTTGTTTGCTTTATACTTTCATTGTTTCCTATATAGTATTGCAGAGTAAATTTTTTAAATACGTATGCCTTTCAATAAAAACGTATATGCATTATTTTAAAAGACTATTGAATTAAGACTAAAATAACTTTATTATAATATTATGTTTCTAAAGATTCTTTTCTGCAACGTCTAGATGCATCAATTTTCTTCCTGTTAGTTCCCTTTTATGAGAAATTGATGGAAGTTGAAAATTTACTATATAAGGTATATTTAAATCTGTATTTCTGATAACTGTTTATATTTTAAATTTAATGCATGCAGTAGTTAGAAGCACAAATTGCTCCATTTAAAAAGCAAATGTTCTTTGAAGTTTCTTTGTAAAAGAAAAGGCAGTCACTATTTCTGGAGAATTTAACTAAAGTTATCTTCATCAAAGGCCAAAGACTTACTTTATAACACCTAGTATTTATTGTTTCCACTAATGTCTTTAAAAAAAAAATATATATATATATATATATATATATATATATTCAGAATAAAGGAAGTAAGTGTGTCAAGAGCATGTGAAGGGACAGAAAACTTGGCAGGGAAAGGATGCACAGCTCCCTGGAACAGCTTTGAGGAACATGTGGGCTGCAGAGAGGGAGGTAACTTACGGTTGTTGTTTCATATATAAGGACAGCATGAGAGAAAGGTGACAGGAATAGAGGTGATACCAACCAAGTTTCAAAAAACGCTAAATGTATTTTCTGTCCAGAATAGGGCCCTCAAAAGTCAATTTTCATTATAATCAGGCTACACGCTACCAATAAAGAGCTCACCTGAATGTGGGAATAAATTCAGCAAATGTCATCATCTGAAATTGAGGCAAATAAGAATCTACATAAAACAGATAAGCTTTGCTATCTGCAGAAGTAACTCATCTTGACTATACTGCTGATGAGAATGGGGGAATTCCCATTCCCAATTGATAAGGTTCTTCTACGGTATCATCCATAACTCAGCAAGGTGACCATGTCAGAAAGACATGACTAAAATGTTACAGTGAAGAAAGCCACAATCTTCATAACACCTTTGGCATGAATGAACACTGCTTTGGATGACAAGCAAAATGAATAATTTAATATTAAGGCTTTTCCCTCTGTTTTTAGGGGAAAGTGGGCTCTTGTCATTTATTTGATCAATACTGGTTTTTTAAGAAGGAATATTTTAGAAATGAGAAAAGTAATTCCAAGTAGACTTCTATAGCCACTACTCCAATGACCGTTCTCATTCCAGTCACCAATGATCTCAGTCCTGCTGAGTCAACTGTATGTTCTAACCTGACTTGGACTCTCAGCAGTACTCCACTTCTTCCCTCCCAAGGCATTCTCTTTTCTGATGCTGGGACACATCTCCCTCCAGGTTTCTTTCCTTTTCACAGGCTGTTTCATTTCCTTTCCCTTTGCTGGCTTCTTCACTGCTTAATTTCTAAGTATCAGAATTCCCTGAGGCTTGAACTTGTCTTCTTTTTTCCTATATCTGCATATCCTTTCTAGGTGGTCTTATTAAGACCCCCGGTTTTAGTTTTTGTTCTATTTCTTTAAAAAATGTCATTGGAATTTTGATGGAAATATAAAACTGAAACTCATAAACACAGACAACAATATGGTGGTTACCAGAAGGTAGGGGGTGGGGGAGCAGTAAAGGGTGAAGGCTGCGGGCCAAATATACGGTGACAGAAGATGATTTGACTTTGGGTGGTGAGCACACAATGCAATATACAGATCATGTATCATCAAAATGTACACTTGAAACCTATATAATCTTATTAACCAATGTCACCCCAATAAATTTAATTAAAAAATAAATTCAGGCTAAATAAAATAGAATAAAAAGCTTTTTAAAAAAGACCCATGGTTTTAAATATCATCTAGATTCAGGTGACAATTAATATTGTAACTTTAGTACTGAGTTGAATATTTATATATCTATCTATTTGCCATTTTCACATAGATGGGTAATACAGATGCCAAAGTGAATATGACTGATAGCAAACATTTCATGCCCCAATCTGCTCCATCTCAGCAAATGGAATTCTCACCTGTCTAGATGATCGAGCCATAATCTAAAGCATATCCTTGATTTCCCTTCTTGTCTCACACAGGAACAGTCTGTTAATCTAATTCCAAAGCACATCCTTAATATGTTCGCTTCCCTAATTTAATCAATTCCCTAGTCCAAGTCACCTGGATTACTGAATCCACTTCATAAGTGATTCCTACTGCCCTGCAATTCTTCCCTGAGATCTTTAACAGATAGCAACTCATCCCTATTGAACTCTTCACTGCCTTCCCATTACTGTCAGAATGAAAACTCAGGGCTTTGAACCCTTTATCTCGTGTTCTTCTCCCCCTCACTCACTAGACTCCAGTCACGCTGGCCTTTCCCGTTTTCAGACACACCTAGCTCTGGATTTTGCACTTGCTGTCCTCTCTCCCAGTAGCAATCTACCCCCCGATGCTCATATGTCAAACTTCTCTATATTATTTAGGTCTCATCGTCAATGCCACTTTCTCCAAAAGGTCTTTCTTGATCACCTAACCTGAAGTAGTCCTTCTCCCACCTGAGTCTCTCTTATCACATTACCATGTTTTGTTGTCTGTACAATATTTATCAAAATCTAAAGTCACCTTCTTTATCTGTTCAAATGCTTATTTTCCATCTCCTTCTCTATATGTCTTGTACACAGTTGTATCTCTATCTCCTGGAATAGAATCTGACTTATAGAATAATAATTTAGCAAATATTATTTAATTTATTACTTAATCATCTGTACTTATATATTAAAAATGTATATTATATGTATTAAATATATGATTTATAAATATATACTTTTTATAGAGAGAGCACATATTTATATATCATATATTAATAAAATATATAATATTTAAGTATAGTAAATGCTACCCTCACAGAACCCTACACTGAGACATTATTAAATGTACATATATGTATATACATATATATTCATTTTAAAGAGAACACCAAAATCAGAGCAGTTAGGAGTTTCAAAGTTTGCTTTGAATTTAAACTCATGTTTTAAAACAGATTTATTATTATATAATATTCTCCTAGAAGGTTAAACAAATCTAGACATTTTTATCTTGGTTTAATATTAACTTTGTGTAAGTTCATTTATGTGGCTAAGCCCCTCAGAATCTTGCAAGTGTGCATTTCTAGACCTGCTATGCTGAGTACAGATTCTAGATGCACTTAGGAGCTGGTATTCTGGGAGGCCTAATCTCAATAGTCAGACTCTACCACATTCACAAAATTTCACTGGCTTTATTTCTGGTTTCCTCTCTGTAGTCCAGAAATTGTAAAAAACCTATCTGGACAATGAAGATCAATCTGAACAGGTGAAAGATCCTCTAAACCTGAATACAAGAAATTTTAACTCTTTTGTAACAGAGAATAGCAATATGTCATATTGGTGACCTTTAAAGAAATGGTAAAGATTCAGAAGTAGATACATCTTTATTCCTGTGTTGCTTTACTCTTTAGAAAAGGGACCAAATCTGTATAGAGAGGAGGAGAGATCATCAAGAAGGGTCCTACCTTGTTATAATGCTAAGTCGGTTATTTAAGAGCTGTAGGTTCTGAAAAATTGCTGGCAAGGAAGGGTGCTGTTTGCATACAAATGCACTTGAAATCAATAATTCCTTCATTTAAGTATATCTTTTATAATATCTAATAGAGTTACATGTTTACATGAAATGCCTAATTTGTGCTTTAGGAAGATAGGAAGAAATGAGTTGGTTATAATTGATGTATAATCCTATCTTTTACTTGAAGAAGTGGGCCAGGCAAAATCATCGCTGGCTAGAATAAAAGGAGGAAAGGAAGAAACCAGAATGGAAAACCTCCCAGCCAAGAATGTGGGAAACGAGGCTCCGGTGAAGAGTGATGAAAGTTAGTGGTGGTTTTTAAAACAGAGTATTAATGACAGAAACGCAAGTACTTTCAAAAATGAATTACTAGGCTTTGAGCTGGGATTGTCTCAGCCAAACCATACACATACATTACCTTCAAATTGTAAAAATGGCCTTGGTGCACAAATGAAGTTTTCAGTGTTTAGTAATGGATTTAAAAGCAAACTGTTATTAAGTTGATAAAGCTTATTTCTTCATAAAAATAATAAAATTATGTACAGGTGGAAAAACTTACTTATGCTTAGAATAAACTGATTTCTAGTTAATCCTAGTAATAATTAATCCCAGGAATAATAATTGTTACATACTATTACAAACATATTTACATGATCTGAATTATAATATTAAAATGTTATAAATATATAAAACAATGAATCATAAATGCTTTAAAAATAAAACCTTAATATACACACAATAGTATTCACATGCTATAATCCATTAGTATATGAATTTTTACCAAGCACAATTCAATGAGCTCAACATCGACAGAAATGTGGGCACATCAAATACTGTTTCAACTCTATTGTTAATTTGTTTGGGTGACTAGATCATGACTTTTCCTTATGTTAGGCACTAAATTAGCTCTTCCAAGCCACTAAAAGATGACATACAAAACTGAAGTAGGGTTTCTAAAAAGCACCTACCTGACGGGTAGGGAGATTACTAAATACTATTGAATCTTATCATCCAAATTCACATCTCAATTCACATTCTGTTTAGAAAAGCACAATATAATCATATCTCAAGTTCCAAGAAAATTAATATAGTAGCACCATCTTTCTTTAACACTGATATAAGAATGTTGAGGTAGGAATTAATTTAGATAGAATCTTAATGTTTGGTTATGTGATATTACTATGCAAAATATATAACAGACCACCTTGACAAGACTCCCTTAATGAATGAATTAGTTCTTCCTTGGTTTTAGGTATTTATAAGAAGCATATAAATCTATAAGCTTAATGAGCTAGGGAAGGTAAAAGCACAATCAAAATATCTTGCGTATGTCAAATTGAGTCCCATTCCTCTTTCAATTCCAGTGGCTAGGAGAGCAGATCAGGGAGGAGAGTATCCAATCCATCAGATGATAGGACTTGTGCAGTGCCCTTCATGCAGAATGATCACAGGGCACTTAACTTTAAGGCAACTCACTTTCCTGACTACAACAGAAAGGAGGCAGAATAAAACAAATTAGTCTAAGACTCAAAAATGCCAAGGGCCCTATTAAGTATAAAGAGCTAATAGGGTATGCATACACCCGTAAGTGTGTGCATGTGTCTCAGAGAGTTGCAGTGTAAAAAGAAATTAGCAGCACATGCTGCTTTAGCAGAGTTTTCTTGATTCATAAAACCTGACTTACGAGAAAAGCTCAAACAAAACAAAGCAGCTTTAAAAGAGGAGCTCAGGTGGAAAGACAACAGGGTTACTTAGATGCCAACATTACTTTTTTTTTTAACATCACCAAAACAATTCATGTTATATTTTGATGTTATATTGGTAGAATGCTGGGGCGGGGGGGGGGGGGACCAACAACAGAAGATAATAACACTTTTCATGTATAAGTATTTTATACTTTGGGGGGAAATTTAGTTAGAGAGGAAGTTTATTTTAGTAGTTATATCAAGTGAAAGCTTGGTGATTATATGCAACTTTACATTCTCCATTATTTTCTTTCATTAGTCTAGTCTTTTATTTTCTTTTAAAAACACACTGTAATAAAAGGATCCTGTGTGATTCCATGGATGTGTAATTGAAATCACTAATGGAGGCAGTTGCTAAAACTATATCCAAAGATAGGCTGCAAATGCATTGTGATATGTGTATTGCAACTGTAGTAGAATAATTAAAGCATTACCCTCTAAAGGCCCTGGTATGAAAGAAAAGGGGTTAGGTCCTTTTGCATATGTGTTTTACTTCTACAAAGTGAATAAAATATGAAAAAAAAAAACCACATTACATATTTTCTTACAAATAATGTTTCAAAATTCCATTTTTTTATAGAGTGAGAAATCACAAAATGAGAGCCATTTGGGGATCTGTTTTGGTTAATAAGGAAACCAGATGGCTCTAACATAGAAGGCTCAAGATTATAGGCCAGTCTGACAAATAAATGGTCAGTAAGAATTTATCAGTCTTTTCCATGTGTCTACAGTTATGGAATCACCACTATCACCATTCCACACCCAAGCCCTTGGCCAAGATCGACCCAATGGAAACATCCATGGTGCAAGTAATGCAGGACTGGGAGGTTCCCTCAGAACTCCCAGGCAATATTCCTTCCAAGGAAGCCCTTCCTTTTATTGTACATTATGGATTCTTACAGTGATCATCTGTGTCCAAAAAATGTTCCATTTCCCCATTTTTAGAAGCAGTCCATCTCTTAACTATCTCAGCAGATTTTACAAATGGCTACCAATGATGTAAATTGACCATTGCACTATCACAGGTCATTGAAATCCATACCTATCCAAATTATTCTTAATAGTAATAAAAATGGCCAAGATGTAAAATGAGGTAGGCACCTACGTTCTTTGCTTTACGGATGAAGTGCCCAAAACTAAGAGAGGTTAAGTTACTAAGGTCATAACTGTTATAATGGACAAGCTAAGATTTGAACCCACATATATTTTATTCTAAAATACACATCTTTAAACCACTATTCCAAATTATGATAATTAAATTATGTATTAAAGCAAGCATAACTTACACTCACAACTAAAGCAAAGACA
Organism: Miniopterus schreibersii; assembly: GCF_964146895.1. Classification (NCBI taxonomy): domain Eukaryota; kingdom Metazoa; phylum Chordata; class Mammalia; order Chiroptera; family Miniopteridae; genus Miniopterus; species Miniopterus schreibersii. The sequence continues at coordinate 158,176,864 of NC_138102.1, forward strand.
AATGCATGAATGAAAAACTAAATTAAAAAGAACCTTCTCACTCACTTGCCCAAGACGCTATCTACTTATCTGATTGATTTAACACCACTGGAATATTAACTTCATGTCAGAAACCTCTCAGCAGCTTGTCCTCAACTCTCAAAAGCAGATGCCTTCCTAACGATAACCAGGTCCCTAGGAGCTTCTGAACTGATCAAGGAGAAGGTGCTTGTTTGCCTGTCTTGCTTTCTCTCTGTGGGAATGGTGGCCATGCCTTCCCCACCATCTCTGTGAAAGGCAACCAGCTCTTCATGAGGAAGATGGAAGGAAAGAAGGAAGTTAGCCTTTTGCAACTCTTTATTTGAATGCTTCTTCATCCCAGCTACCATCTCCTTCTGTTATATCTGCCCAAATGGGGAGGTTTATTCCCCTACCCTCTAGGCATGGAGGAAAGGGATCAGCTTCCCTCTGCAATTACTAATACACATGTCTTATTCATTGTTTTGTTTTAGAAGTGCCTTATGTTACTATTTGAAGGCATTATTAAAGAAATAAGATTAAAACTTTGAACTGAAATTCAGCATGTGTTTAACCTGTTTTATATTTGTAGAACTTAAACTTTTCTCCAGAAGAATATTTGAAAAGACTCTAAAAAGGCACAAGATCTACCTCCTTGCAATAGCCTGGCTATTTAGTAGTGAGGAAAGCTATTAATTGCACTCAAAAGAATTACCATAAGGTGAGTTTTCAAGATGTGAGATTTGCTTTTAGGAATCTGACACGTGTGAAGGCTAACAGCTCTCCTAGAACATAACTTTCCATTGACATCCCCCAAAAGTAAAAATTTGAAATGCAGAAGATCCTTGACTATGGAGATTTACCATTCATGATTCTGAGTATGCATGAGTATTCCCAAAGGTCTCATAACATGTAATCATTTGTGCTTCTTGTTGAGGCATGCATTTCAATCACTGCGGGCTGTTTTGCCTAACCCATATAACTCAGTCTTGCTAACCTCCCAGCATCAGCATTTCATCATGCATGTCATATTCTCTACTCATCCCTGGGAACCATTAGTGCAATTAAAGTAAAATCCAAAGCTCTTAAATGGCCTACACATCCCTATATGGTCTGCTCCTTTCTGCCCCCACCCAACTTTCTGGCCACATGTCTAACTACCCTACTTTCTTGCTCCTCTACAGCCATACTGGCCTCCTCACTGAACACAGAAAGTGCATCCTGAAGCAAGGATGCCCTTACCAGTCCCTTGACCTGGAGTATTTTTTCTTCCCCCTGGTATCTACCTGCTTGGCACACTCCCTCAGTTCTAGTATATGTCTACTCTCAATATTTTATCAGGGAGGCCTTTTTGGCCTTTATATTAAAAGACGACTCCCAATACTGAGGCTTCTTATCTCCCTTACCTCACTTCATTGTTCTTCATATTTATCATTATTTAAAATACTGTATTTACCTATTTACTGGCTCATAGTCTCTTTGAACCCTCCACTTGCATCCCACACTGTTCCTTCCTGCTTCCTGCTTCTTGACCCGCTAGAGCACCTTTATTTCTGTTACCAAGCCTCTGGGAGCCCCTTTCTAGAAGGATGTCCTTCTAGAAAATTCCTTTCTTCTTCAGTAGTTACATTCTAACCAAAATCAATGTGTACTAAGACTCTCTAGCTGGCACACCAGACTTCTCTTTTCTCATCCCTAATATGAAAGAGGGTTGTTTAACCTTCCAAAGGTCCTTTGCCACAGAGAATATTTTTTAAATTGAGCTGTATGGTCTTAGACAAAAACTGCCATCCCCTTGGATGGTGAGTTGAAGTCATTTTCTAGTTACAATTAGGTTCCATGATTTAAAAAAATAAAATAAAATCATGATTATCACACCAAATAGCAAATTACTCAATTACCAGACAACAGTTCTGCCAAAAGGACCTTCCAAAAAGGAAAGCTCCATCAATGCTGGCTGAGCTTGAGGTACCGTGGAAATCTCATCTGCACTCAGTAACCCCACCTCAGTGAAAGTGTTCACATCAAGGACGTGAAGTCCGACATGCACTGGTGCTGCCCCCCCAACTCCAACCTGGACTGCTAAGACTACTTTTAATAATCCTCTCCAGCCTCCTCAAGGCAGAAACATCAAAAGGGCACATCAAAGCTCCCAGTCACAGTGGAGAGAAGCCCGGCAAACCAGGTGACAACTTTTTCTTCAGGCTCCACAACAAATACAAGCTTCAGGCCTTCCCCCAAGGAGGAGAGAGTAATTTTTAACAATTCTCAGCTGCCTTCCCTGAGGGAGGAGAGAGACACCATCTTTGCAGGTAATGGATAAAGCCACTTCTCCTAGTCACACATCTCTGAGAGTTGGAAGGCTGTACTAACCACAAAAAAACCAAACACATGCAAGAAAAGTTTGAGCCATGCTTCACTGGTGTGTGTGTTTTAAAATGCAAATAACAAAAGCTGAAAATGATGAAGTGAGCATGTGCTGTCTCACTGATATGCGAGACAGGCAATTAATGAAACTCAGGGCCACGGTATCAGCTGCCTGCTGACTTCTGCAATTGAATTAAAACTATCATAAGAATAATACAAGGACTTGCCCTTGTCCTTCTTGTCTATGTGTTTATTTAATTTTCTGTCCAACTGACTCTCAAATAAATTGGAAACAGCTGCCATTTTTTGATTCAGTAGCTCCATTACCCCCTTGTGACATCATTCTGGGCACGAACACTAACAATAGGTCATTATGTAGCAATTACTTTATTGATTTATGGAAGTTTTTAAGCTCCATCAGGAATATGCACATTCAAGGGGAAAAAAGACCACTTCTGTGCTCTTGTTAAGGAAAAAACTGAACTGCAGTGGCTGGAATAATGTTGCTCAGATGGGACCTTCTTTACAGAGGAAAACTATGGGAACAATTCTTGTTTTGTTGATTTTCTTTAAGTAAGAGAGAGAGATGGGGAAAGACTATAAAGTTTGAAAGTTATAGTACCCATAATTGAATGAAGTAACTAAGTAAACAGATGACTCAAGTGCTGCTGTTATGTAATAGGAGGACTTCAATGATATAATAGAAGTTGTTTAAAACAAATTAACAGTGTTGAAACTCCCATGACGAATGAACTCTGTGAGCTTACGCATAACATTTTAAGAATAGCACTGAATAAAAACATGCTTTCTTTCTCAATTCAAATGGATATCATACGACTTCACATGGAAGTCAAAGGCCTGCCTCAATCCCTTCAATGGATTGTACTTTTAACTCCTCGTCAGTTCTTAGTCAGGTTGTTTATTTGGGCCTCTATATATCAACTAGCAAGAGTTTCCTCTCTTGTAAATAGCTGGCTTTATTTTACATTCCTCTGGTCTGGGGAACGCTGGTCTAAAGATAAAAAATAAAAAGGAATAATGTGCCCTTTGGATAGTAACTTACCAGCCAAATTCTAACCTGATGAGCTAAGCAACAGCCTGCCTACATTCTGAGGAAAATGGTGGTTCCTTGACTGAAATCTGTATCTGAGATTTGTTGGCTCCTATCGGAGGTCAAGAGTTTAATATCCTGACTCTTCTGTCAATGCCCCAATAGAGGAATCATCCTATGTCCAACATCTGGCTCAGTTCCCACTGATAAGAGCAGTTATGAAAGAGACATCCCAGTGGAAACACATGAAGCTATGGCTTGTCCTAGATCAGTAACCTGAAGGTAAACAAGACTGCTTGTGTGTTTCAGAGGTAATGGATAGCATATGAAGAGCTTGAGCTTCTCCCATCAATTTTGTTTCAGTTCTGACCTGATCCTGAAAGGGATTAAGAAATAAAGAAAAGTAGTAGGTGATCTTGCTTAGAAAATCCATCGTCTTAACTCATAGCTCAGACAAATTTTATGAGTCCTTGATCATTCACAAGTCTCAAACCTTATATTCTCAAACTAAATGCCCAAAAAGCAACTTAGGAGAGAAAATCTCCTCTCTACTCTGATTCTGGAAACATTGTTAAGGGTCTTCCAGATCGAAAGTACGCTTGGCAGAAAAGGATATCTAATAAAATTTATAAGTGAGACCTGCTCCAGCAAGAAAAGCAAAAAAAATAAAGGCATGGTTCCTGAACTCTGGCAGCTTACATGCAGCTGGATCCCTACAGGACAGTTAAAAAGCAACACAGATGACCTTATGTAACATTAAAAAAACAAACAAACACTGGACTTCACATTAGGAGACCTAAGTTATAATCACAATTATGCTACTAATTAGATGTGAGATCTTAAGTCATAATTTTCCTATTTCTCTCAGTTATAAACTAAAGAAAGTGGGTTAGAGAACACCTAGTCCCTTTCAGTTCTCAAAAATCCCATAATCCTGATAAGTCATACATCACACAATTTCTTAGCTGAGTTCCTATGCCATGGTTTATGAATATATTCCAACTAATGTCTGAAAACAGTAAATGAGTCTCTGTTTATAATTCCAAAGAACAAGAATACTTTATCTTGCTTATGCACAACACATCCTTCACACATTTGAATGTCACAATTGTTGCATTCCTCACAAGACAGCCCAAATCCAATCACTCTTTATCAGGAAAATATTTGTACTCATGGTAAAAAGCACATGTTAACATAAAGTCTTTTGTGCGGAAATATTATTTCTGAACCACCAAATTGTGCTTCCTTGATAACTGGTCTTTAGAGTAATATTTATAAATTAAAAATATTAGAAGGATGTAAAATAAAGGGAACATTTCATTTAGGATGATACCATTAATTGAATTTTTTTTCATTTTTATTGATTTTTAGAGAGAGGAAGGGAGAGAGAGAAAGAGAAACATCGATGTGAGAGAGAAACACTGTTTGGTTGCCTCTTGCACCCACCCCAACCTGCAACCTGGGTATGTGCCCTGACTGGGAATCAAACCCGCCACCTTCTAGTGTATGGGACAATGCTCAACCAACTAATTGAAATATTCTGAAAGAGATAAATCTGGAGCCACATTCTGAAGAAAGTTATAGGTCTAGCTTCATGCCAGAGAAAAATAGGCCATTCTGTGGGACTCTAAGAGCAATAACAAAGTGGGCATAAGAGGAGACTGAAATTTGTGAGGTGGAGTAGATGACCGTGTTGGACATAAGTGGGTTGGTATGACATGGTGTATAATAAATGTGGGTTGGGATGCCATTAGCATACATAAATGGACTCCACTTGGATTCTTGGGGAGATGAATGATTAACATCAAAGGAAGACTATATTGTTAGCTGTGTGGAGAGTAGGCTGAAGAACAGAGGTATTAGAAACAAATAATACAACCAAGATAGAGTCAACATAGCCACGGAATGAAGTTTAAAACTCTGGGCTAGGATAATGACTATGGAAATGGAAAAGGCGGCTCAGATCCAAAAAACTGAGCAAGAAGAATTAAGAGCATATGAAACTGACTTGATATATGAAGCCAAATGAGAGTTTTAAAAAGGAAGTAGTAAAAATTAACTACCAGATGAATGTCCCAGAGAATTAACTGTACAGTTGACTCATTGGGAGAGGAACACAGAAGAAGAGAGAATGTTTATTTTATTGGATTCAGGGCATAAGTGTCCCACCAGAAGTACAGCTAAGTGAAAACATCTAGCTAATAAATAGATTTAGGGGACTGGTGAAAGGTCAGGGTTGGAGCAATACTTTTTTATTCAGCGGACATTTGTCAAATACCTCTTATGAGCCAGGCACTGTACTTGACACCAGGAATAAAGAAATAACAGGCATGATCGCTAAACTCCAGAAATTTTTGTCTAGTGTACGAGATAGTTACTTAGCTACTTGTAGCATCTTATAATCAGAAGTATAAAACATGTAATCAACATTATTCATTATGAGCCAAAAGGAGATGCCCACAGCCAGGTGACCATGTGAGTTTGGAGAAGAAATTTGGGATAATGTCCAGAGCAGGGATTTTGCTTAAATGATAGGTCCTGAGAGAGAATATTCTAGAGATTACAGCTTAAGCATAACAGGTAGTATGATAAAATAAGAGAAATATTAGAAAAAATAAAAAGGAGTTTACTATAACAATTTTTGTTCAACACTGTATGAATCCCTATCCTGTGCAAATAAAATAAATAAAAAACATAAAGATTGGGGGGGAAAAGAGAACCGCCATCATTCACAAATGATTCTGCATGTAGACTAAACCAAAAGACTCTACACACAAAATTTTAAAATTAGTAAGTCAGCCCGGCCGGGCATGGCTCAGCGGTTGAGTGTCGACCTAGGATCCAGGCGATCGGGGTTCAATTCCCGGTCAGGGCACATGCCCGGGCTGTGGGCTTGATCAATGACTCTCTCATCGTTGATGTTTCTATCTCTCTCTCTCCCTCTCCTTTCCTCTCTCTGAAATCAATAAAGATATATTTTTTTAAAATTAAAATAAAATAAAATTAGTAAGTCAATTTAGCAAGGTTACCATACTAAAGGTCAATGTTCATAATTAATATATGTCTTTATGCTTCTAGCAAAAACTTGGGGGGAAATTTTTTTAAGTGATATTATTTAACATTGCAACAAAATGAATTAAATACCTAAGAATAAATATACTAATAGATATAAAAGACCTTTGTTCTGAAAACTGTAAAACAATGTTGGGATAAATAAATTTTAAAAATGGAGAAATTCACCATGTTCATAGATTGGGGGATTCAATGTTTTGGATATGACAATTACTCACAAACTGATCTGTGTATTTAATGTAATCATAATCAAATCCCAGTGGGTTTTTGCAAAAACTGCTCAACTGGTTCTACAATTACATGGAAATACAAAGAACTTAGAAAATCACAGTAGTCTTAAGCAAGAAAAACAAATATTGCCCTATCAGATCTCAAAACTTTTATAAATGGAAAGTACTTAGAATATGTACAAAATTAAAACAATGGAATAGAAGGTCCAGGAACAGACTTAAACATGTGCAATCAACTTATATATGGCAAAGATACCACTGCAATTCAGTGGGGGAAAGGATGCTCTTTTTAATAAGTGGTGTTTCATTAATTGGATATCTACATTTAAAAGAATAAACCTTGAACTGTCTTTCATACCACACACAAAATTTAATTCAAGATGTATCACAGATCTAATTTCAAAGGAAAAACAAAAGGTTCTAAAAGAAGACATAGGAGATAGATAATCTTTATGAGATTATTTTTAAGGTTTCTTACATGTAACATTAGAGCACAAGGTTTATATAAAAAATTAAAAATTTTTGTTCTAAAATTAAATTTTCAAATTAAATATCAAAAACATATAAAGAACTTCTACAAATGAAAAACAAAAACAAAAAAATAATGTTTAAGAAGAGAATGTGATATAACATTTCATCTAAATCTGCAGGAAGGAGTGAGCAAAAGAAAAAAGTTTATGCCTCCTTTCAAACTCACCGAATTTAACTTCTAGCATAATATGAAAAGAGTCCATTTTTCTTTTTTCTGGCCTTGTTTTTACTACACGGGTGTGGTATGTGCATGTTGGGGGAGTGTCCAGACAGGCTTGGTTGCCATGGAATATGAGAGAGAAAAAAAAGAGGTAAAAAGGGTTGGAGAGAACTACTTTGAAAGTTAAAGATCTCAAATGTGCTAGAAAGTAAGCACGTGTTCTGAAAATCAGGAGTACAAAACAGATGACAGAGGTTTTGTGGTTCAAAGTAACTGACCTATCAGTCGAATCAAAATGAACCCAGAGCCGGGCTGGTGTGACTCCACATTTGAGCATTAACCTATGATCCAGGAGATCACGGTTCAACTCCAGGTCAGGGCACATGCCCAGGTTGTGGGCTCGATCCCCAGTAGGGGGTGTGCAGAAGGCAGTCAATCAATGACTCTCTCATCAATGATGTTTCTCTCTCTCTCTCTCCTTCTCCCTTCCTCTCTCTGAAATCAGTAAAGACAAAATGAACCCAGAGCTCAAAGCACATAGTACTAGAATTTTAGATGATCATGAGAGAAGAATCCCAAAGTGAGCAGTACTGCAACACCCAGATAATCTGCGCTATGGCTTCTTGTAAACTTTGTGTGGAGTCGTGCTGAGCCCACAGGTGTATGGGAGGCAATGGCTGCCAAAGGGAGAGTGAAGTATCATGGAAAGTTGTTACATTATTTCATACATTTCATTTTGGTTTCCTTCCAATCTAAATCGTCAGCTTGCCAAAGATGGAAAATGATATAATGTGATTAAAAGCTTTAAAACTACTAAGGTTAAAGAGTCATCACACATTTTAATTGAAGCAGATGTGAAGTGGTCCTTTCCATGTATAAACATAACTCTGCTATTCAACCAAGCCAACCTAAGACTTTAATCTAGAACTCAAACTGAGTTCCTAAATATATATATTTAAAATATATAGCCACATATATGTATGAATGCTGGTGAGATTTAATAATTCCTATACCATAAAATGGAGACAAAAAGAAAGATACTGCATGAGAGGGAAGAAGGAAGAGGAAAGACTATATATCGTAGTTGAAACAGCTTGTTTTCAACAGTATCCCCTTGCCCCCATCTATGAAGTATGAATTTGAACTCCCAGTATCTATTCCTTTGTATAGTCCCTCCCCTTGAATCTGGACTGGTTCTGTGACTCACTTTTGATGAACAGCATATGGCAGAAGTATTTCTAATGCTAACTTATAAGAAGTCATGTAACTTTAGCTTGTGATTCTTAAAACTCACCTTTCAGATGCCTCCTCTCAGAACCCAGCTATCAGGCCAGGTGCATAGCCCCAGTAAGTGCCCAACTCAGCAGTCCCCACTGATCTCCCAGATGACATCCAGCATCAACTGCCAGCCTCCTGAATGAAATTCCAATCCAGTCTTACTCCTAGATAACATCAACATCAAACATCCTATGGAGCAGAAGAACAGACTAGCAGAGCCCAGTCAATCCACAGAATTGTAAAAGATAATAAAATGGTTGTTGTTTAAGCCACTTAAGGTTTTAAAGTGGTTTATTTAATAAGAATAAATAACCAAAATGATCTATTGCTTTCTTAATGTGATAGCACACCAGTTAGATATTACCATGTAACAAATTACCCTCAAAACTTACTGATTTAAAACAGGGAATCATCCAATTTTTTTAAATAGGCCAAATAATAAATATTTTAGTCTTCATGGACCATACTATCTCTCTCTCAACTATTCAACTCTGCCATTGTAGTGTGATAGAAGCCATAGACAATACATAACAAATAGACATGGCTGTGTTTCACTAAAACTTCACAAAAACTGGCAGCTGGCCCATAGCCATAGTTTGTCAACCCCTCTTTACAAAATAAGCATATATTATTGCTCACAATTCTATAGGTCAGAGGGGTGGTTCTGTTGATCTGAGCCAGGTCTAGCTGATCTCAGCTTGGCTCACTCATGCACCTGTCATCAGCTGGCAGGTTGGTAGCGAGCTGGCTGGTCTATGATGGCTTCACATACAGCTGGTGTTTTGCTGACTGCCAGCTGGAGTGACAGGGGTGATTGGACCACATGTCTCTTATCATCCATCAGGCTAGCCTAGGCTTATTCACATAGTGGTGGCAGAGTTCCAAAAAAATAAGCAAAAGCACACAGGCCTTTTGAGGCCTAGACTCAGAATTGACCCACTTTTACTTCTGCTCTATTTTATTGGCCCAAATAAGTCACAGGTCAATGCACATTCAAGGGATGGGAGAACAGACTCACCCTTGATGGAGAAGCTGCAAAGTCACAATGCAAATGGCATGGGTACAGGTAGGGGTGAAGAACTGTGCCATTTTGAAAGTCATGAGATTATGAATATGTGACTCTAAGAACTAAGATTCTAAATGGGAGTTGTCCCACTTCCTTTGTAAAGGAAGAAAATGAAACCCGGGTAAAGAGGCTGACTCACCCAAGTTACTCTTGTTAGGTAGGAAAGCTTTGAGGTTAAAACAACTTATTAACTGTGTGTGTAACTAGGAGGTTATGGTTTTCCTGACCCTTTGGAATGTCCATTTAGGGCCTTCATGGATTCCTAAGACAACTGTGAAGTTTCCCTTCTACACACAATTGCAGTCAGGTGACTTTCATTTCAAAGTCTCCAATTCCAGTAAAGTCACATCTAGAATAGGAAATATTTATTACCCACCAAGATCCCTTAAATTCCCCTTATACCCAGAAGGTGTTTCTTTATTATACTCTTGGAATTCTAATTCCTAATTTAGCATATCTTTGACCTAAAATGTCTCCAAACAACTGCATCACTTGGTCATATGCCATGAATATGGAGTGGCCTGGCAATAATAGGTCCAGTGAGAATGACTTAAACAGTCAAGCCAAAGACTTGCTATAAACACACTTAGAATGAGGTGGCTACAAGCTACAAATAACTCACCAGCTGCCATAGTTATAAGCAACATCTCTACTAGTCAGTTTATAATCCATAGGGATTTATGAGAATGTTCAAAATAACATCTTCCCTTCTATTCTCAATTGCTATGATGTTGGAAAAACAGTAGGATTATTCTCCCCACCCTGATTTAATAATGGCTTCTGGTAAGGATACAGCCCTATATTAAGTTCAATACTTTTCACAGTTTAATAGGTTATAAAAATAAAATTTTCTTACCTTTCTTTACCCTATGGACAGGACTGACTTAAGCCAGACCGTATGAAACAAGAAACTGTGTCCCTAACTCCAGGAACTTACGCTATAATTTGTCCTGGTATCTGGACTATACCCAATTTGGCTGCATTTTATTAAGCTAAGTTGTTCTGATGTTTGTTTATGTTTTCATGGCTCAAAAAACTCTAAAATTCCTTTGTGGCCTCCTTGTAAAGCAGCTTTCTAGTATTTTTGTTTCTACATCAAGTACCTTTTATGTAATTCAAAACTTTTAAGAGTAATACTCTAAACCCAGTATTAGGCAACAAACAATCCCCTAAACGTAATCTGAAACTAATTGCCATGCCATGACAATAAACTGAGCTATGAGGCTCTAACATTAGCAGTTTTCGAAACTTGGGCTCCAGGAATTCATCCTTGCTCTCTCTGCTCACTCATTTTTACAGCTTCAATGGTTATGCTATAGCATCACCATTCATCTTTGTTTCTCTCTACACACATACAAATTCCCAATGCTCATAGCTTCTACCTTCTGCACACCTTGGCAGTGGTTTCTTTTCATTCTCTTTGCCCCCACTCACAGGAACCTCTTATCTAGGCAATTCTGTGCTCTTCATGCTATGCCTTGTAATAAAATGTCTTCTCTCACCATCTCTGTCTACTAAATCTCACTTACGCTACAATAAATTGGTTTTCCCTGACCAAATCTGACCACCCCATTTACAAAGCCTGTATCTTTTTATGCCTCCACTGCGAATGGAAATTATTGTGTTTTGTAGGACCATTATGTATTTCTTTGTTGCATCATGCCTCCTCTCCCTACAGGAAGCTAATTTTTCTCTAACTTAAGGCGTTCCTTTAGCAAATCTGACATAAACATTTAACTTTCTAAGGCAAGATCTGCAAAGGGTCTATTGTAATGCCTAATCCTTTCTGTTGATACAGCAGCAGTTGTATTTGCTGCCAAATCTAGCAGCAACAGGAGTCTCACGGGTAAGTAGAACCCACATTTCCACAATCATATAGGAAGTGTAAAGGCAAAATTGTTAATAGCCTCCCCAGGGTTTTAACTCTTGCTATGATGCCTTCCATGATTTCATCATGGTTTAAGAGTAGTGAAATATCTCAATTCAGGTTTCAAAGCATAAAATAAAAATAAGTGTGCTTTAGTCATCTTTTCCAAAGCCTGGTTTTGTTGTTAAGGTCTACAAGTTTCTTTCATATGTAACCTGATTACATGACAGCATTAAAATTTATTTCTAGGTTAGGTAGTATTACCATGTATCCTGCTATAATATTTTAGGATCAAAACTCTTGCACAAAAATATTGAATGCTATATATTTTTTTATACCTCTTTTCTTCAATGCTAGGTTAGCCTCTTCCCTTTTTGAAACACTCACTAACTACTTTAGTAAAAATGTTTTCTTTTTTCAGCCGAATTACTACACATTTCTTTGGGATTCTGAAATCTTTCTATGTGCAAAAATGAGAGAAGGGAAAATTTCAGAAGTCCTGCACTGTTCTCAAAACAGATGTATTATAATTAGGGTCCTTACCTCCTAGATCTACAGCAGCAAGCAGTATCTGAACAAAATTTGCACACATACTTTTGGATACATATTCGTATGCCTGACTAATGCTTGCTTTCCTTTTTCTTTTCAACTTTATTTTAAAATAGTGATTAAAATCAAATATACGTGTCTGATCCCAGAAGAATTAGTTTTGCTTCATTCCACAGTATCTTCCATTTAATAAGTGCCTACTCTAGGCCATCCTCAGGGCATGCTCTTTCTATATGTATCTCAAAATCTACCAAATCTGGTTCCCTAGCCATATTTCCTCTTTCTGTGAAAGGCACCTCCATGTATCCATCTGGCAAGAAAGAAACATACTGGTGCCTATTCTCTCACAGCCTTTATTTCCAATTCACACCAAGTTCTATGAATTATCTATGAATGCCTTCTAAGTACTATCTAGAGTCAGTTCACATCTCTCTTGTTTCACTTCCATTGTCACATTTTAAACTTAAATAATCTCAATCCAAACTACTGAAAGAGCCTCATAACTAGTTTTCTTGCATTTACTCTTAGGTTCCTCTTATCCACTCTCCACCCTGGGGTATGTCCAAGACTGCCTATTTTTTAAGTAGAATCATTTGTCTTTTTATTATTGAGTTTGAGGAGTTCTTTGTATGTTCTGGATAAAAGTGTCCTTTTCAAAATCTACAGCCAGTTCCTGGCAAACAATAGGAAGTCAATGCCCCTTGAACAGATGAATGAATAAACCTGTTAGAGCATAAATTACCCGTTTATGGCAGAAGAAACAGATTCCCAGAGAGGTTAAGTTACTTGCACAAGGTCATCTAACTAATAAATTGCAGAACCAGGATTGGAAACCAGTTCTATCTGATTTCAAAGACAGCCCTTTCCACTGTGCTGTATTCTCAATTGTCACAAAAATATGCCCTTAAATTGTTGAACCATCTTATAAATGCCTTTGTTAACTGCTGGATAGGAAAGGGAGGTGTATCAAAAGAGTGTAAATGCATAGGAACACAGGTGCTATCAGTAATGAAAAAATTATGCAAAGTTTATGCCTCACTGTGATTGTGTCGGCAACCCTACCATCCATCCTTCCATCCATCCATCCATCATCCATCCATCCATAATCTATCTATCTATCTATCTATCTATCTATCTATCTATCTATCTATCTATCTATCTATGTATCTATCTACCTACCTACCTACCTACCTATCATCTAAAAGATAGCATCTCTATTTATCGAGTGTGGTCTAAGGCAGACCTCTTTATCCTGATAAAGGAAGCTAATAATATTAAGCATATATCAGGAAGAATAGGTTTTTACAGTTCATTTTATAGTAAAATTTGCCTTGTGTTCAATAAGATAAACTTGACAAGTGAATGCAGCTGTATGATCCATACTACTGTCAAGATAAAGAACATTTCCCTTGCCTAGAATGTCCCTTCATGCCCCTATCGAGGCAATTTCATTCACTACAGAGGCAACCATTTTTCTTTTCTTTTTTCTAGTTTTACCTGTTCTAGAACTTTTGTATGAATGGAGTTACAGTATATTCTCTTTTGTGTCTGGCTTCTTTCTCTCAGCCTAATGTCTTTGAGATATATCATATTGCTGTATTTTCAGTTTTTATAGATGAACACTATTCCATCACATGAATATCCCACAATATTTTTATCTATTCTCCTTTTGTTTGACACTGAGTTATTTCTGGTTTGAAGGTATTAAAAATGAAGCTGTCGTGAATCATTTTGAACAAGTATTTTTGTGAACATATGCTTTTCATTTCTTTTAATGGTAGGTCATATGGTAAATGTATTATTAACTTTATAAGAAATTGACAAAATTTATTCCCAAGTGGTTGTACCATTTTTTTATGCCTATCAGAATGTATGAGAAGTCTAGTTACTCCATAATCTGGCCAACATTTGGTAGTAACAGTATTTTCAACTTTAACCATTGTAGGGGTGAAAAGAGATACCTTATTGAGTTTTTAGTTTGCATTTCCTTAATGATTAGAAATACTGAATAATTTTATGTGCTTATTGGCTATTAGCATATATTCCTTTGTGAAGTATCTGAACAAGTTTCTTGCGCATTTTCAAATAGTATTTATCTTTTTATTAGTGAGTTCTGGAGGTTATTTATATGTTCTGGATATAAGCCTTTGTCAGATACATGTTTTCTAAATATATATTTATTTACTTAATCTTGTCTAATCTTATTTATTTTATTATTGAAGAATAATTAATTTTCAATATTATATTAATTTCAAGTGTACAAAATAGTGATTTGATATTTATATACAATAAGAAGTGATTACAATAAGTCTAGTTACCTTTTGCCATCATACAAAGATATTACAGAATTACTGACTGTACTCTCTTTCCTCTCTGTTACTTCCTGATGACTTATTCATTTTATAACTGAAAGTTTGTACCCCTAGTTCCCTTCACTTATTTTGCCCATCCCTCCACCCCTGTCCCTCTGGCAAACACCAATTTGTTCTCTGTGTTTATGTATCTTTCTGTTTTGTTTGTTTTGTTTCAATTTCTTTTTAAAAGTCTATAGTCATTGTGTTGATTCTATAGACTAATTTGGAGATAATGACAACTTAACAGAGTCATATGTTCCAGTTAATGAACCTGGCATAACTCTCCATTTATTTAGCTTTTCTTTCATTTATATTAAGAATTTTAATAGATTTACTGTAGAAGCATTGCACATTTGTTTAACTTATTTTCTAAGTACTAATGTTTTTAACACTATGGTAAATAGAAAAAATTTTAACATTTATGCTCCTGTTTGTGGTTAGTATGTAAGAAATACAACTGAATTTTAAATATTGACCCTGTGTTATGCAGTCTTCAGAAATTTACTTAATATTTCTAGTAATTGCTTTGTAAAGTCTAGAGTTTTCTATACAGACAATTACGTGTTCTATAAAGAGGAATATTTTTACTTCTTCCTTTCCAGTATTTATGACATTATTTCTTTTTCTTACCCTACAGCACTAGCTATGACTTTCAGTGTACTGCTAAATAGAATTGATCAAAGCAGAAATCATTGCTGTTACTCATCTTAGGTTAAAAGCACCCAGTCTTTCATGATTAAAAGTTAGCTGTAGATTTTACATAGGTGCCCTTTTCAAGATGAGGACATTCTCTTCTATTTCTAGTTTGCTGGAAATTTATCATTCATGGATATTTAATTTTGTCAAATATTTTTTCAATAAAAACTGAATTGATTATATAATTTGTCATTTATTCTGTTAATATGGCAAACCACATTCATTGCTTTTTCACTGTTAAATATTGCATTGCTGAAATAAACCCCTTTTAGTCTGGATGTAATGTCAACCGTTTTTGCACACTGCTTGATCCTATTTGCTGTATTTCAACAAGGAGTTTTGCATTTATGTTTATGAATAATATTGGTCTGTGATTTCCCTTCTTAATGATATCTTTGCCAGGTTCTGTTATAAAGCTTTTGTCGACATCATCAAATAAAAAGTTTATATAACATTGATGTTATTTCTTCCTTAAATGTTTGATAGAACTCATCATTAAAACATTTCACCTAAGTTGTCAAATTGGTTGGCACATGTTGTTGATAATATTCCTATGTTTTCTTGTACTACCTTTAGGATCTATACTGAGACCTCCTCCTTCTATTATTAATCTGTGGATTTTCTCTCTTTTTTCTTGGTCTATCTTCCTAGATGTTTATCAATCTTTGCAAAAAAAACAAATTTGCTCTTCAATTCATTACTTCTCCTCTAATTATCTTATTTTGCTCACTTTTTTAAATTTCCTAAGGTAGAAACCTAAGTCACTGCTTTTAAAACTATTATTTTTCAATATAAGCATTTAAAGCTATAAATATTTCTTTACAATGCTTTAATCTTATACCACAAATTTTGATATGTTGTGTTTTCACTATTATTCTATTTTCAATAATTTTTAATTTTCCTTGTGATTTCTTCTTTGACCTAGGAGTTATTTACTAGTAAGTTATTTAATTTCCAAGTACTTTAAACTTTTCTTGATACCTCAATATTATTGATGTCTAATTTAATTCCATTTTTTTCTGTTTTATGGCCCAGTATAGAGTCTATCATGTTGAATGTTTTTTTGTGCCCTTGAAAGGAATGGGATTCTATTGTTGTTAAGTTTGATACTATGCTAATGTCAGTTAGGTTAGGTGATTTATAGTGTTATTCAGATTTTCTTTATCCTTACTTTTCTTGTCTACTTGTACTACTGAGAACAGGATGTTGAAATTTTCAACTATATTCATGGATTTGTCTCTTTCTTCCTGTAGTTCTGTAAGTTCATGCTTCATGTGTTTGCATGTTCTGTTATTAAGAACCGACACATTTATGATTTCTGTATTTCCCTGATGAATTGAAATTGGTCCTTTAATCATTATGAAATCTCCGTCATGTTATTTAGACTTTATTAATTTTTTGTCTTTTTCTCTCAGTTCTTTATGTCAGGTACTTTATAGCATTCTACTTTCAAATTCACTGTCCTTTTCTGCCATTTTGAATGTGCTATTAGGATTGTCAGTGATTTTTTTAACTTCAAATATTGTGTTTCCAATTCTAGAATTTTCTTTTGGTTACTTTTCATAGGTTCCAATTCTCTGCTGACATTTCTTTTCTGTTTATTTATTATGAGCACATTTTTCCTTTAGTCCTTATGCATATTTATAATAGCTCTTTTAAAGGCATTGTCTACCAACTCAAACACATATATCATCTTGGAGTTTATTTATAATGACTGATATTTCTTTTGACTGTGGGGAACTATTTCATGTTTCTTTGCATGTCTAGTAATTGTTTTATCATTGTGGATGGTATGTAGCAGGGTGTCTGGATTGCAAGATCTTCATTTAAGTAATGTTGAATTTCTTCTGGCCAGCAATTAAATTACTATTAGGTACATCTGAACCTATTAGACTTGATTTTATTTTTTATTAAGGTGGTTCTACTTCAGTTTTAAGCTTATTCCTGGTTCATGTTCCTTACTCTATGGTATGGATTATCAACTGAATACCTAACTGTCTTACCAAGGTCTCTCTATTCTAATGGAGCTGATACTCCATCTCCCATCACTGCATCAGAAAATTTCTGCTAGGCATCTTAGTATCTTGTCTTGAATATGTACACCTCAATGATTTTTCAAGAATATTCAGTAAACCCCTATACATACTTTTAGACACCACCCCCTATGAAACTTGTTCTACTTAGGTAGCTTGCCCAGCAAATTCCAATGACTGAAATAGCCTGGAACTAGAACCCACTCTTCAGCAAAGTGAGGCTGCTGTTCTACTTAAGTTCCACATGCCTGTTTTGTGGCAGGAAAGTGCCTATAGGAAAAAGTAGGAAAATTCATAAGCATTCATAGGGGTCACCTTATGTGTTTTCTTTCTCTCAAGTATCACAATCTTGAACTACCTGTTTTTCAATTCCTAACAATATTTGTCATATTTATGTTGCCTGGTGTTTTAATTTTTGGTACAGGGGGCAAGTTCAGTACCAGTTACTCTGTCAAGACTAGGGGTAGAAGATGTCAAGTCATAATTCTTTAAAATATATATGATTAATTCATTATTATGTATGGTTCTATTAGCTGTACATTACTATTAATCAGTGCTTCAGCAAATATATAGTAAACGGGTTACTGAAATGACAGATTCAATGCACAGAAATTTAAAATTAAAAAATTTGAAGAAAAAACATACATGTAAGAAATTATATATATACCTTTCCTGAACATAGACTTTTATGGCAGAAAGGATAACTTGGAGGAGTTGGCTCACAGCAACTCTAATTTCATATGTAGTAAATCCAAGACTAGGTTCTAGGACATAGCTCAGTATATTTCTATACAGATATAAGAACACTGTCCTGGCATATGTGAGCTTAAAGTTAATCAGAGGGATAATAAACAGCCCTCTAAACAAGGAAAGTGTGCTTCCTTTTGCGTAGTTTAATTGAGGACAAGGCTTTCAAGAGAGACTTTACATGTTCTTTCCAACTGAAATTTCAGATTGTTTTCTCCATGGAAACAGAAAGGACAAAGTATCATAACAAAACATCCTCCCAGAAGTATAGTGAAAGCTAGATATTTAACTGTAAGTATACATTAGAGGTCCAAATAAATGAAAAAGAGGTAACAAGGAGAAATAAAAGAAAAATAGAATACTGATAGTTTTTCAAGTCAAAAAAAATCCTTACAAAAGGGTGATGATTAAAAAGAAAAATTGTTGAGTTTTCATAGTAGTATAGGGATAACTATTTGAATATCACAGGGGAATGAAGAGGAGGAGGAGGGGAAGAAGGGCTTCACTACCCCTAGTTTCTGTATGAAAACTACTGCTGTAAGCTGTTTACATGGATCCACTTATTTAATCCTCACAGCAGCTCTAAAAATTAGGCTTTGGCCAAGAGGATAGCTGACCACCAGATAATCCTGCTCCCCTTTTCAGTGAAGAGTTATTGGTGGGAACAGCTGTCTAGACAGGACTACATTTTCCGGCTCCTTATATTTAGGAGTGGGGTGTATAACTAGTCCTTACCAGTAAGGCGTGAGTAGAAGTGAAGTGTGTCATTTACAGGCTGAAGTTATTAAGACATCAGTTCTTCCTTCTTCACAGAAAGACTTTATGTTGTTAAACCATTGAAAATTGGGGATTTATCAGTTATAGCCACTAGCATTGCCTTAACCATTATGGTAATATGATAATGAATTGAATATGTGATCCCTATTTTAAGGACAAGAAAACTGAAGCACAGGGAAAAGATATTGCCATTTAGCAGAATAAACATAACTAACACTTGATTTAATGATTGCATTAACTAATTTTCACAAGGATATCATTGTAGTGGAGAGAAATAATGAACTCTGCCCAGTGACCTGGCTTTTGAATAAATATAGAAGTTAATAAAATACATTGTCCTCTATATACATTGTCAACAAACATGCTGACAACAAAACCACCATAGCAACAAAAATGATTGATTATTTGATATGATTATTAGGTCAGTAATGGTGGCCATAATTTTATAATTAACATTGCAAGTTTCTTTCATTATTTGTGAGGTCAAACGTGTGGGCTGAAATTGTTCAGGTTGTGATAGACTGCGCTGAGGCAGAAGATGGGCCTCACTGACAAACTCAGGCCAAATTAGTCCAAACACAGAAACTCTGGTCACTGGCTTTGAGACCACTGATATCATTTTGACTTAGCGCCAAGAACTGTGGCATAAGTAGGCCTCTATTCTAGACTTTTTAAATATTGTTTCTTTTTATATGTTAAATATTAAGCATACCAAGCTTAGAAGGAGAATGCTTTAATGACGAACAAGGCAGCCAAGGACGAGTTCTAGTTTTACAATGAAATGCTTGCTGCTTTTCCATTACAAGAAAAATATTTTATTTCCAAAGGTTAAATAAGTTAATACTTAAAGAATTCCACTGAAAAAGAAACTGAATCCAAACTATTCTCTGGCACTGTGTCCATTGTGCCTTTATGTGATTAGCTGTTGAATACATTTTTATGCACTTTAATTCTTTGCCACCTTGCATTGTAAAAAAAAAAAAAAATCCTAAAATAGATTTTTACATATATAAAAACTCCACTAGCTCAATGATTCTGCCTTCTGCAGTATTTGTGTGAATTACATTCAGTTCTATCTTAAAGTAGATCAATGTTTGTAGATGTGTTTTTATTGAATGATTATGCACCAGAATTTATCGGGGACTTGGTCATTCATAAACCTGGTCTTACCCACTTTTCTTTACACAGTATCTATTACCTTTTAAGCTAATGACTACCCAGAAATCACTGTGAAGGTCAAGTGTTTCTCTGGTCTTTGCCATTCTTTCAGTATTTTTTCAACCCTTTTGATACTAATATGGTTATAAGTTTCCATTTCCTACCAAGGTTGCTGCAAGCTCAATTTAATTTGAAGCATATAAATAATCACATAATTTGGGGGAAAAGATTAAAAGCTGTTGCCTTGGCCGTTTTTGCTCAGTGGTTAGAATGCCAGTCTGCAAACTGAAGGGTCAAGGGTTCGATTCTGGTCAAGGGCACATACCTTGGTTGCAGTCTTGATCCCTGGC
The DNA here is from genome assembly GCF_964146895.1 of Miniopterus schreibersii. Taxonomy (NCBI): domain Eukaryota; kingdom Metazoa; phylum Chordata; class Mammalia; order Chiroptera; family Miniopteridae; genus Miniopterus; species Miniopterus schreibersii. Next base: position 158,197,147 of record NC_138102.1, read on the forward strand.
CCAGGTTGGGGAGTGTGCGGGAGGCAACTAATCAATGTATCTTTCTCACATAGATGTTTCTCTCTCTCCACCCTCCCCCTACTTCCCTTCCACTCTCTCTAAAAATTAATGGAAAAATACTCTCTGGTAAGAATTTTTTTTAAAAAGCTGATAAAAGACATATGACAGAAGAACAACATAGGTAGGTAATATTCAAGTAATTCCCAACTGTCATTTCTCAGTTCCATAAGAAAAAAAAATACCCTGACGCCTTTAAGATTTGCTGGAACTATAGCATCTGGACTGATAGAGAGGAAAATATTTCAGAAGCAAAGAAAATTACATTTTATAAGTTCATTCAATAATTAAGTTTTTGAGTCCTTAGGTGTCAAGATGTGGTGTAAAACCTGGGGAATTGGATTGTGCTCTGCGAAATATGCCCAAAGAACCATGAAGGGCCACCTTCATACCAAAACATTTTAGTGCTTGAAAAAGTTTTGATTGAAGCAGATACAGCCCTGCCCTCAAGTAACTTGGAGCAGAGGAAACAGACATTGAACAAATAAGTTAGCAAAACAATGTAAAGTTGCAAATTGTGACAAGCATCATGAAGGAAATAAGCAGGGTGCTGAGAGGATAACAGGGACAAAATGAACACTTAATCAAGATTCTCCATCAACTCTGACAAAATTATACTCAGGCTGAAATCCAATGGATGAAATACAGTGTGGCAGTGTAGAAATGGGAGTGTGTATCGGGCAGTTCAGGCAGAAGGAACAGTCTGCACAAAGGTAGTCAAGCTACCAAAACAACTCAGAAAAAAAAATCCTGAAAGAAGACCAGAGTGACTTCAGTTTCTCTGGTACCCAAAAAAATTAAAAAGTGTTTTGGGCTAATCCATAATGTAACGTATGTCACTCTTCCAATTTAATGCCAATCCCTCCAATTTCTTACTTTCTACAAATTCCTTGATACAGGTCACATCTTACTTGGAGGCGTTTGGAAGCAAAGGGTTTTGTGAGTCAGGGCACAGGTCCACAAATTCTGCCTTGTCCCAAGATGCAAAGCTTACCACTCCCTCTTGGAACCATGCAAACTCAAGTATAGCAGGGACCCCATTTGGACAGCCTAGTCTTGAATGTCCTGGAGGCCCATAAATTCTGAGCTGACCTGTAAGTCCAATATTAAGGATCTAATTTGCATGAGAGACTGAGGCACTTAAGAATGACCTTCCCCAGTAATGGCAGAGAGAGTTGAGAAGCACAATTTTGGCCCCTAGAAGTCATATGGGAAAGGCAATATTGCAGTCTAGCAAAGAAAGTCCTGTTAACATTGTCCTCAAGTCTATTTTCATTGGAGGCCATGCCTTGGGAGAGGCCTGGGAGGGAAGATGGTTAAAATAAAAGATCTGGAGCACAAAATCCATTTAAGATATGAATGAGGAAAGGTAAGGGCCCCCATCTTCTTCTTTGTCATTGAAGGTCATAAGAGCACAAAACACATCATCAAAGCCACTTGGATTGGAGGCAGCTACAAGTGACTGATGAGGACAGGAGATTGTTAAGCAGCATAATGTGCGAGGCACTGTTCCAGGCTCTGGGTGCAAAACAGACACAATCCCTGCCCTCACAAAGCAGAAGAGAGCAACTGATCAAAAAGTATGCCAACACATAAATATACATTGTGATAAGGACTGTGAAAGAACTATATAAGGTGTCAGACGGCCCTGTTAGTTGTGTGGCCATGAGCATGTTACTTCATTTCTATGAGCCGCAGTTTCCTTGTTCATTCTGTTGTTCTGTTGTGGTGATTGAATAAGTTAATGCATATAAACCACCTGGCATGTGCCTGGTCTATAATAGGCTCATTCAATAATCCCTACAAATAATATTTGAAAAGCACAATTATTCAGGCTGGGGCTGATCTAGAGAAAGGCTTTTTTGTTCACTGTCTTTGTCTGAGGAACCACAGATTGCACAGACATTAAGGAATTCAGTAATTGTGTCAACTCTCCCTTTATACACCTACATTGTTACCTTACCATGGAGCACTGGGAAATGGGTACAAACCCAGACCTGTGGACAACTCTAGGTATTTCATAGTTTCTCAAGGTAACAAATTAAAATTTGATAATGACCCTAGGTATGTTTTAGTCTGCATCAAATGGCCCCTTAGCAACTCACATAGCAATTCCTGAAAATGTTTCAAGTTGCAAAGCTAAGCTTACCGGAATAAGGCATTTAAAAACATTTAAACTGAATATTGAAGAGCTTTTAAACAGTTTTACCACACGCATTATATGTCAACACTTTTTAGTCTGTCTTTTGGGAACTCCTCCAACATCGTACCATGCCTATCACTTTTCATTAAACGAATGAAATAAGCTCTATACCTTTATTAATGTGCATCATACTTTAAATAGGTATAGCTGCACTAGCTAGCTTTATCTTCAAAATATAAATCACAAAAAGTAGAACACACGAGTACAATATATTAATCACAACACATTGAAAGTGAGAATACCTCCAGTTTCTAGAAAAAAAAATCAGACTAAAAGCACAAATATTTCAGCAAAACAACTTTTTGGGAGAATTAAAATAGCCAAACAGCTAGCTTAGGAGAGGAGGACAGACTTAGCCATGAGTACCATCACAAATATTTTCCTTCTTCCTGCTTATATTTGGTCATCACTAACCTCATTCATTTACTAATTTCTAATATTAAACCATTAAGGAATGTTCATTGAAAAGATCATTTATCCAGTTCAAATGAAGTCTTTGAAGACCAGGTACCATATTTGAGCCAAGAAATAGATAAAACAATGAAGCCAGCAAGCACCAAACTTTATCCACCCACAGAATTGTTTTACCATCTCTTCAGGCCCGTGTGCTACACAGGGCATTTTCTTTTTAGTTACATAAAAGGAGGAAAGACAGAAAAAGAGAGAAAACAACCCAGATTAAAACTAAAAACTCTGCTCTACCACAAACTGGCCTCAAGCACATAAGTGGGTCATTTACAAAACTACCCAGGTTTTTCGGTTTTGTTTTGTATTTGTATCTTTAATAAATGTCCCTGTAAAAATTGTGAAAGCTTTTCCCCCACTTCAGAAGTCTTTATTTACCCAGGGTATCTGCACAAAACACAAGAGGGCGTTAAGCTTTCACCCATGTTGAGTGGCAGCAGAACTTTTGGTAAAAGCTGCACTGTGCAGAGCAATGGCAGAAACTAATTCCAGGTCAAGCAGACCCTTTATCCTCAGTAGCCATTTGTCCAAAGTCCCATGGGAAGATCTAAAAATCTTTAACTTTTCTTCTAAAAAAGTCCCTTTGGATGCAAACCTCCTGAAAGCACACAGCAAAGGGTCAGTTCTAAAAGGCCTTCCAGTTATGAAGTGAACGAAGCAAATTATGAGTCTTAAGCTTATATTTCTCTGTTAGATATTATCTCATATCCTTACATAAAGTCTGATTTATACAAATTGGCTCACTTTCTGAGGATTTGCTTTTAAATATAGCTTTTCAGTCAAACTTCACTTTTGGTGGAAACACATTTTTGATAGCCAGGGCTGAACATAAAATTCCATTATTTAAGTGGCAAAGAGTTGGTAAGTCAAGTCCGCAAGGCCTGTGGCAGTAACTTACTCTGTTTGTGGTTTCTACTTTGTTAGACTCTGTGGAGCCATGAATCTATCTTGTCCTTAAAAAACTGAAAGAGGGGGCTTTTAAAATGAATGTAATGCTAAATTTATGTGCCCCAGGAGCAGCATATCAAGGCCTCTGGACTGATTAAACCCAGATGTTGGTAACAATGTTAGTGTTATGGACCAACTGCAGGTGTGGGAATAGATCCCCTTCCCTGGGACCCTCAGCAATCAGACCAGTGGTTTCTTCTGGCTCTCAGTTTGGAGTTTTCAATTAACACTACAATGGTATTGTTGTTCTACAGTATTAGATCATATGTCATGTAAATGAAGTTGAATATACAGTTCAACTTGACAAGGTGATTTAGGCCAAGGATACATGTGTTCAGTATTATAACTTGATTGAGGTTAAATAATAATAATAAAAAAAGCCCTGACATGCTATAAAGTTTTTATTATTTGGCTTATCAGTAGATTTTCACATTATGCTTTCATAAAACAGAATGTCATTTATAGCAGGGCGAGACGCTTATGAAAAGGGAGACACAAGCCTACTTATAAATGACTGAAATGATTAATTCCAGATTGGATGCTTTTATATAGTCAGCATAGCAATTGGAAGTTCCCTGTGTGCTTTTTTTATTTGCTTGTTTCCATTTTCCAAAATTCTGTCTTAGTTCTTTATCTTCCCCTTTAACGTGAGTGATCAGTACCCACATAATCACCCCCATTGGTGAGAGCAGCAGTAGCGTCTGAGATGGGATGGTTCTGAAATATTACTTGACTCAAAGCAATGAATCCAGCTCGTCAATGACTAGGACCATATTCCACTCTCCTATGGGCATCATGATGCTTAGGAGAGAAGCCCAGCTCACTAAAACATATTCCGATAGCTGTCATCTCTTTGAGTTAGACTGTAAGCTTCTCAGGGCAGGAACCTTATTTGTTATGTGTTTATAGGTGCCACAGACACTGATCATCTCATGAATAAATACCAATAAAAACAACTTCGCAGGTCTGTTCTCTACTTCTCTCTCACAGAACATTTATAACTCTCATTAATGTTGATAGACCGTGCACAGTACAGAACTCTCCCATTTTACTTATGTCTTCATTTGTTGCAGCAGTCTCCAAGAGACCAGACCAGGCTGTAAGTCAGCTCAGTAAAATGTGCTTCAGTGTGCCAGCTCACAGGGAAAGCTTTATGCCCCACGAATGTGTACATTACAAATGTAAAGAAAGTCAAGGCTCATTTTTTTGAGAGAGAATTAATAAGTTCATGAACTAAGTTCTTCACAACTCAATAATATCATAACTCACAAGTAACCTCTTTCAATGAATGGTAAATAACTAGGAAAATAAATTTAGTGCTGAGGGTCACCTAACCTCTCTGTTAGGATCAGAAAGGGCTGATGGCATTCCAGTCTCTTTTCATTACATCCCATAAATGTGTGTGCACAGTATTTCCTCTTTAAACTTATGTCATTTATAGCAATTGTTCACTAGAGCTAGAAACATTGATTCCTGGCATAATGACAAATACTTTGACAAGTTACTAATGAATCTCAATTTACCTATCTGCAAAATAAACATAATGTGAGATGGAATGAATGTGCTAATAATCTCTGAGGAAAAAGTCAAACACTCTTTGTGGGTGAATTGTTTCAAGACACTATGCTGTAGTTCATTCAGGCATTTATTCAGCAAATGTTGACCATCTGTAATGAGCAAGGCACAGTGCAGGGCACCTGGATAAAAAGATGAATAATGCACAGTCCTTCCCTCTAGAGATGACAGACACATAAACCTAAGTGCCATAAAGCAATAGCATGAGTGCGATTATAGCAATGCATGGAGTGCCATGGAAATATGTCAATATCAAAATTAAGTGAATTAAACACCGATGAGTGTATAATTTTTTAAAGGCTGTCCCATTTGTTCTCAGTACAAAGGAGACTGCAGACAATAGCATTTACATTGTGCAAAATGTGATTTGGCTACTGCTGTCAAGGCCATTGTCGGCACTAATTAAAACGAGCAAAACCATATGACATGAAAAGTGAAGTTGCTTGGCCACTGATGAAAAATAAATTCTTATTTCTTACTCTTCCGGGATATCCTAGGTATATTTGTCATTAATTTTCTAACTTAATTTGTATCTAGAAATTCCTCTTTACCTAGCATTTCCTAGGGCCCTATTAAATGTTTATAATCTAAGGAACACTACATAACTGTCCCTAGGTGCAATGATAAAATGCAGCCCATTGATTTTTCTGCCAAGTAAATAGAAGAGTTATAAATACAGTTATTCTAGATTGTATGACCCCACATTATAGTAATGTACTCTTTTCCCTACCCTGATGGTGTCCAAAAGCGTAAAGAAAATGAGAAGTAATGACATTAGTGACTGAAATTTCTATTCCAAAAATAATTCATCATGTCACTTAAATTTCCAAAGCAAGGCAGTTTCTGGAAGCTAACACATTTATGATAGTGGAAAGTAGAAGCGTAGCTAGTAAACATTTCTGTTAGGAAGAAATCAAAGGATACATTGGTTTAGGTAGTCACAGTTACTTTTAAATCACTTTCAAAGCAAATAATAGGCAATTACTTTCTCTTTGAGAGACACTAAAATAAAACTAAGGAATTACTTGTTGCTTGAGTCTAGAAACAATTCATGCAAATTCCTCCAATATCAATCATGACTTAAAGAGAAGGACTGTTCCTACTAAACCTCAAACAAAAGCTACAGACAAAATATCAATGCAATGCATCTATTGGACCTTAAATTTACCAAGAAAACAATCAACTCTTAATTCCCCATTGCAAACACCTAGTGAGCCCATTCAGCATAAGCCATTGTGCTAGATATGGAGTAGGACATTAAGGTGAATAAAGCCTTGTCTGCTTTGAGGCGCTCACAAAGAAATTATTCTGGATTTCTGTATGTTAACAAGATTGGGGGACTCTGATAAGATGTGCAATAGGGAAACATTTTTTTTGGTTGAGCTCTCTGTTTTCCATAATAGTAATCTCTACCAAATGCTATACACAAGAACTATCCATGTATTACCTAAACTGCCTCAAGCACTTTTTCCTGAAGGTGAGACTCTTTAGTCCATATATAAGTGGTTCTAACCCTGAGATGGTTCTGCTCACCTATAGCTAGAAGACCCTTGTTCATAACTACAGAACACCAAGAGCCTGTTTTAGCAAAGCAAGTTAGCATTTTGGCTTTTTATTATTAATAATAGAAATGTTGGATCCATGATAGAATCCAAATACAAAGTCCTTTTGCCCTGTTTTGGATATAGAGGAACAAGCTATTTATAATCTATATATGTATCAAAAACAAGGCAACAGACAAGCACAATTTCTTTAAAGGGATATGAAGACGTTGTTTATTTTTTCCCAGGATAAATATAGAAAGGGCAGTGACAACAAAACAATCACACTTTATTATTAGTTGCACCTGATCCAAAAAGAAGGAAAAAATCACTATGTGGTTGTGTGAAGAGTCTTAGGCACCACTGAGAGCATTTTTGAGGATTCCACTAGAGTGAAAAAGTGTAATTAAAACCAAACCACTGATCCATTTCTCTGCTTTCTAGTGAGGGTGTCATATTTTATATCATTGCTGAAAAAATCTGTATGCTCTATATTTTCATTCCAGAAAGTGGTAAGTGAGGAGAGGACTGTCAGAGGCTGTGGCCCTTTTGTCCTGATAAGTGCAGGATGGAGTAGATGAACCATCCACTGACAAGTAGAACACATCCATGGAGCCTGGATATGCAAAAAAAAAAAAAAAAGAGAGAGAGTTAAATAAAATAAAAATATAGGGCTTAGAGAAATTATTTTAGAAATATGTAGATTGAGCATAGAAACACAGGGCTTCTGCCAGAGGTGATCTATAGAAAGGTCCTTCTGGTAGCCATAGATCATGAGAAGGAACTTTCCAGCTCATCCATATTTTAAGGTCAAAGAGCACAGTATGGTTTGCACACACTTGTAAAGAATACAGTATTAAGTTTATTGAAGTACTGTGCAGATCTTTGAGAACTTCCTGTGTATACTGTATTTCTAAAATACAAAAATATAGAAATTTTCTAGGAATATTTATAAGAAATGCAATAGTAGGCCCCTAGGGAAGTGAAAATAAGCGATCGTATTGGGGGGAGCAAAACATTTACTTAAAAAAATCCTTTTGTACTATTTGAATTTTTAATAAGCATAGTATATTTATACATTTTTCAGCTTTATTGATGTGTAATTGACAAATAAAATTATAAGATGTTTAAAGTGTACAATGCAATGATTTAATATATGTATATATTGTGAAAAGATTCCCTCCATTGAGTTAATTAACACATCATCACATATTTATGCCCCCCTTTTTTTTTTTTGGTGAAAACATTTAAGTTCTATTCTCTTTGCAAATTTCAATTATATTATACAGTGTTATCAATGGTAGTGACCACGTTATCCATTAGACGCTTAGATCTTACTCCTCTTACAACTGAAATTTGTATCCTTTCATGAACCTCTCCTATTTCCTCCAGCCTTAGCCCCTGGTATCCACTTTATTACACTGTCTATGAGTTTGACTTTCTTGTTTGTTTTTTCAGATTCCACATATCAGTGATACCACGATTTATTTGTCTTTCTCTGTCTGGCTTATTTCTCTTAGCATTATGTTCTCCAGGTTGTTTCAAATGATAGGATTTCCTTTTTTTTAAGGCTGAATAAAATCTGATTGTATATATACAATTCTTGATTCATTTGTCTGTTGACAGGCACGCAAGTTGTTCCATACATTTTTAAAATTATAATTACAAGAGTTGTTTGGGGCTAACTCTGTGCCATAGACCAAACACTGAGACAAGTAACCCAAAGAAGTATACCGCTGAGCCTTGAAACTAGCTGATCAGTTAGGGTCTTGGAGAGATGAAAAGACTTTGCTCACACTCTAAGGAGAGTATCTTTAAAATAGGAGAAGAATAAATGATGGCTTTTCCATCCCTGGTTTTCATCCTTCTGTACATGCAAAAATATATCTCCAAATAAGTATTTGCAAAATAAGCTTCAATCAGAAACTATATTATTTTAAAATCTTGTTTTGCCTTTGCTACCTCTTTCTGTTGACTTCCCTTCCTTTGCCTCTGCCCCTTTGGTGCTTGTTTCCATACCGTCATACTCATTTTCTCCGCACACATCTCCCTGGCCAGTCTGGCTCATTTAATGGCTTCGGCTCCTCCCACACGTGACAATGACTCTCAAGCCTAGAGCTCGCACCTGCAACTCCTCTCCTAAACTCCAGACACAGCTCCGATCTGTCGATGAGCCATCTCAACTTTCATTTTCTACATATTTTTAGCACACCTAAAACTGGACTCACTTTCCACCCAAACATGTCCCTTTTCCTATTTCTGCCAGCTCCACTGATAATACTATCACACGCAAGTGTGAAGCCTTAAAGCCATTATTTAATTCTCTTTCTCTCATCATTTTTATCCAATTTTGTCAATGCTGCCTCTGAAATGTCCCACAAGAAAAACCAAAACAACAAACCAAACCCCACCCTGCAACTGCTTTAGTCCTGTCTTGTGTAATTATTGCAAAATATTTTTAAAAACTGTTCTCCCCATCTTTAAAGCTTTTCTCTTAACTTTTTCTTCCTTGGTGCAACCAGATAAAACACTCTGTTAGAAAAATCTTCAAAGGCTCCCCACTTCCTAAAGGATTAGCATAGACCCAATCTACCTGTGCTGGTTTATCTCCACCATTCTATATTTCAGCCAAACAGAACGGCTTGCTTTTCCCCTGGACTATGGCATGCATGTTCATGCCTTTGCATCTTTCATCTTCAGCTTCCTTAGCCAGAAATATGACAAGTTCTGTGGGGTCGCAAAAGGTGGTATCTTTTTCTAAGCTTCACCTTCCGTCCCCCATCTGGTGGCAGCGCTGTGTTGGAGGTGGAAGGATGAGCCAAGAAAGTGAAAAAACACCTCCTGCCAACTCAGTGCCAGGAACTGCTTTGTCAAACAATGCCTGAAAAGTCCTAGACACTATGACAACTGTTAGTAAAGGAAGTTGAAAAGAAGTCACAAGTCACAGGTGTTTCTGAGGATTATCCGGCATAGGGGAGGAAGAGACGCAACATTGGAAAATAAACTGTCACCTTTATGCATCGGTGCAGCTGTGAAATAATTACTGTGGCCTCTGCTGACTCTGAGATGCGATCATTCTATACATCTTACTCATAGACAGATAGTCAAATGTATTTGTCTGATAACAAGAGAGAGATTGCTTTTTGTAGTTAATACATTCTTGTAAATAAATAAAACACTAACCATATACTAAAGGAAGTGTTCAGATGCAAATAAACTACAAAGCGACACAAATGAATTGTACATAAGCAGAGTGCTTTATGTAAACACAGTAAACCCCCTACAAACTGCCCCCAGAGAATATTGCTAAACCAGGACAGCCCAAAGGCATTTATCCTAAAACTGATGTGGTACATGTACATATCACTCAGCAATAATGCTTCAAGACGGTGAGCAAATATACTTGCCTTCTCAGCAAAACCATTCTATATTAATGTTTCCCCAGAGATGAATCGAGTCTCTTTAAAAAATATATCAGAAAAATAGAAAGTATTGTTTGGTCCCCTATGCTTTCAAATCAGTGAATACGAATATCTGAAGGATAAAAGGAAGGGGAAAAAAAACATTTTATTTCTGAAGGTGTGCTTGGTAAACAAAGCTATAATATTTTTCAATGTATAAAACAGCCTTTATCTGAGGCATGCCCCCATCCTAAGTATTTTTTAAGTCTGGAACTAGGTGGTTACCTTCAGAGATCTCTGATGAGAAACCACTTTCAGTAGCTAATATGAGAGAAGCCACCCAGAGTATTCCTTGTAATTTCCTTTTATTCTTAGAAGCTGGATGAAAGTGGGAGAAAGCAGGATGATTCAGCTGAATATCCAGGAAAAGGCCCTGGACTCCACTTGCCATCCCCTTGCCTTGCTTAGTCACTTGTCATCTTCCCCTGTGGCTCTGTGCCCACCTCTCAGTACTGCTTTACTGAGAGATGGGAAAAAACATCATGTTGGTCTTCTCTCCACCACATTTCAGGCCCACATCCCCAAATCCCACCCAAGTTCAAGCCCAAGACTATAGAGAAATGCAATCTTTAATAGTTGGAAACTAATTCGCTGTGGAAGGCTAATTGCAAAAAACAGCCCCAACTTTCCAGGCTCCTTGCGATTATGATTTTGCAGCTACTCCCTTCAAGATAGGACACAACTGATTTCCTACTCCTGGAATCTGGGCTGCCCTTGTGACTTATTTTAGCCAAAAATGGTCAGTATAACTGTCTCGATTCCAAATACAGGTCTCAAGTGGCCTTGCATGCTTTCTCTCTTTGTCAGAACCCTGCCACTTCCATGAAAATAAACCCAGGCTGGCCTGCTGGAAGATGACAGTAAGGCTGAGCCAGCCCAGTTGTCCAGGCCTAGGTCCCAGACAGGTGAGAAAGCCCAGCAAAAATCAATAAACCTGCTTTGACAATGACTTGCCAGCCAAAAACAGAACTGCTCTGACCACTCACAGACTCATGAGCTAAGAAAATGCTTATTGTTTCATGGGGCTGAGTTGAGTAGCATAGTGTGGTTGGTTGTAACACTACATATTCTGGAAGGAGGTAACAGATACACACTCATTCACTTCGAGAATATGCTGACCTGGAGCTATCTATAGAAACATAACTCACATTAGCATAACCCCTAAATTTTCTTAGTGCAACAGCAGAACCCAAGTAGCAATAGCCTTATAAAGACCAGAGATAAGCCCAAGAACTCACAACTAGGACCTAGGGCAGAGACCACTAATACACAGGTAGGGCAAGATATCAGTGCCTAAGGCCAAGAGTTGAAGGCAGGAGCCACAAACAGAAGGCCAGGCAGAGTGAAACAAATAACTCACTCAGTCAAGAACTATTAACACTTGGAATCAACAGAGAAAGAGTCAGAGTTAAAACCTGTGGTATAAGTCAGAAAGAAGGATCAATCTAAGGAAGGCAGCATAGGAAAGAACCCCAGGAGAAAACAGGTGAGTAAGGCAGCTAGTTAAAGTTCTGCCTTTTTATATACAGATGTCTGAATACTGGTGATTAAAAATTAGAATTATATTGGCCAAGTGAACCCATTACTTTATTACACTAGATTATATTCTCCATAAGAACAAAAGGTTTGTTTAACTGTTTACTATTCCGCTAACTTGTATTCGGTCTCAGAGACCAGTACAGTGCCTACACATACTAGATGTTCAACGAATGTGTGACTGAATGACTGAGTACCTACAGTAAACATCTGACTTATAACCAGGTCAGCCAAGCTCTGGCATTAAGAGACATGAGGAAAGGGTGGTCCATAAGAACAATTCATAAGATACAATTTTCAGACTGTGAACATTCGTGATTAAAATTTTTAGGATTGTTTATTTCATAAAACTGACTTTGGGTCCCTGGCTCTTTCATGTAACAGGCATTTAATAATGTTTGTTGAATTGCATTAGAAGGAATAGTGGAGTAAGAAATTTTCTCTTCATTTTTTTAGATGTCATGACCAACTGGGAATTACCCCAAATGATCTCCACGCCCATCCCCTTACTCAAGCAAGTGCACTTTCTTGATAATGCATTCATGTCCAACTGCACTGGGGTCTGGGCATAAAACAAAAGTGGACAGCTCAAGAAAGATATTACACAAGGAAGCTACTATGCTTTCTTCAGGTTTGTCTTTATCAAAGCCTAACACCAAAGGTATCCCCCAAGGTTATCAGAAGGCCCTGCCCTGGGAGTGAAGGCCAACAGAACTGAACTTGTTGCCTATTTCTAAATGGAGATTTTACCAGGTGGCACAGAGTGACTCTCCTTGAAGTCCACTTCCTGGACATATATTATTTCATGCATTTTGCACTTAAAAAAGGCTAAAATACTATGTATCAATATCATTGAAACAGAGCTGGACCTGTGCACTGATTGGGATTTCACAGATTATCATTAAGAAGCACCCCTGATGGAGGCTCCTTTAAACAAGGCCAGGAAGGGGCTCTCTGTTCCTGCTGTCCTGGGTTGTTAGTAATAATGCAGCTTTGACAAGCGGTAATACAAACAGTAAGGCCAACTGTAGCCCTGGCATCACCAGTTGTAGAATTTACAATCCTTTGTGATGGGCTTTTTAACTAACCGACTTCCTCCACACAGTAGTCACAGATGAGGGAAAGCCTTCACAAAAGCTTTTCATTAATGCTGTGTGTCTTTTTCAGTGATATGAAATGGAGTCCAAGTTTTTTAAATGTAGGCTGTAAGTAAAATGATCAACATTTCTTTTCTTTTTTTAATTGATTTCAGAGAAAGAGGAAGGGAGAGAGAGAGAAGCAGCATCAATTCAATATCAATTGGCTGCCTCCTGCACGCCCCCTACTGGCTATCGAGACCGCAACCCAGGCATGTGCCCTGACCAGGAATCAACCAGTGACCGCTTGGTCAGTGGGTCAATGCTCAACTGCTGAACCACACCAGCCGGGCTGATCAGCATTTCTGAACAGAGCACATACATAATGATGATAAAACTCCTATTATGTGTTATTTTCTGCTACGTCACTGTGGATAACAAAATAAATCCACCCATCAAGACATTACCAGGTTTGCACAGACACCTAACTCTCTAATTACATGCCCCAGCCTAAATGTCAGCCTCGAGAACATGGGGCATATAGAAATATGGAATGGGCTTTATGTCCATTAGGCAGTATCAGAACAAGCACTTCCTATAAGTTCCACTACTCTTTTTCTCTTTGCTCGGCTTTAGAAATCCCTGTGTTTGTTCTCTCTTCTAATGCTGTGTGTGCACACTACACTCTATAGCACTTTAGAAAGATCTCAGGTTACTAAATTACTTTCTTACAGATATCAAGGAAAATCTTTTCACCATTATCTTTGTACTTTGCTAACCATCCACAAAGATAAAAAATGCTTAGGTAAACTCTATTACTAACCTGTGTTAATGGTGAAGTCCTATCAGAATGCCTTGACTTTTCAAAATTGGACTGGAAAGTGTGTTTGAAAACCTATTATTAAAATATTTGGTTAATCTTTTCACCCAGCCCAAATCCCACACTACGAAATACTTAAAATGGAGGAAAGTTCACATAAGTATGGATATGTATCTGTGTATTCTTCAAATGTTTGATTCATGTTAGGAAATCTGAAAATTGCTTCATTGGATTTTCATAAAAATCAAATAATTCTGCCAAATTTGTAGAAGTATGATATAAATATGGGTATTGACAACTTCAAAGGGACTCACTGAACATCCATCTAAATAATTGCTTCTCTTCTTGTCATAGTGATCATTTATTGTTAGGTGCCCTGAGGCAGAACTGCCGGGAGGGTTGGACAGTAGAGAAAGCTAACAGTCAGAAGACCAAATGCAGCAGGAATTTATGGAGGTGAACTATATCACTTAAGTATGCCTAGCCCTCGAATATGAAATCTTCTGAGCTTCTGAAGACACATTACTAAACTGAGATTTAAGGGAAAAATTCTAGTCTAATTATAGTGTTGACTTTGAACCTATACAGACAGTGACAGAAAGACAGTGATAGAAAAGAGAAGTGGTGGGAGTGGGCTGAGGGAATGGGAGGGGAATGTACAGAAAAATTAAATCTAGAGGTAGGAAAACACATATATATAACACATATGTCTACCCAAGTTTATAGCAAGAAACAGCATTACCTGATTTTATATTTTACCAGGTACCCACTCCTTGTATGACGACCAGTGTTTTGTTATAAGTAAGAGTCACTCGAATAAGCCAGGATAGAAAGGCAAAGTAAGAAGCTTTACTAGACTCCACACTAGTGAAGAACACCCCACTCAACTCAATTCAGAAGGTCCGTATTGATGTCTATATTGTGTCTGATGCTGTACTTAGTACCATACAGATGAGAATGAATACAGCAAGGTCCCTGACCTCAACAAATTTATTATCCAGAGGGGGAGAGAAACATTGAAACAGAAGTTTGTGAAGGATGAATAAAAAGTTCAAGGACAAAACGGGAAGGCACTTCTAACCTGATGGAATGATGTACACAACATACAAAGCCAGGGAGCATCAGGTAATGTAGAGCAAGCTCAGGGGCAAATTGTGAGTGAGTTACATGGGGACAGATAAGGACTGGGATATGACCAGAGTCTTGAATTCCATGCCAAAGAACTTGCTTGAATGGTATCCTATAGGTGGTGTCCAGGATGGAAAGAGATGAAACTTGGAACCAACAAGGTCAGATCTGCATTTTATAAACTGTGCCCAGGGCAAAGAGAAAGATGCATAAAAGGGCTGTAAGAAGCATAGAGACCAATAGGAGACTCTGCTACAAAAAAAACCTCCTTAAGTTTCCATCTCACTAATTGTGATCATTAAAATGGAGACGTCTCTACTTCCTACAAAGCAAGAAAAGGCTTCTGAGGCAACTCGTCTTGAGGCCAGATCTTCAGGTATCTGAGCCTTTTCATGATTTAGACTTATGAGAATGGAGAAATGGTTATTTTTAAAGCATAAAGTGATTGTGACACTTAGAAGCATCATTTATGTTCAATATTGCTTGGCATGTGGCAGGCACTAAATGCTTTGAAATGTATGAATAAATTAATACATATAATTGCCCTACAGATTGGGTCCTTTTTATATCATTTATTACTCATTCTTAGTAATTTATCAATTTTAATTGTAAATAGAGTTAACTTAAAATACTTTTTAAAGTAATCAAACTGAGTTTATTTAAATTTTTGTGTATAAATCAGACTTTTATTTAGTCAAGTTGCCCTTTACCCCAATTAATCCAAATCAGTAAGCTTTTACTGTAATTGAAAGTTCTGCATACTCCATTTCCACTGACCCTCTAAGAGCCTATAATGGCAATTGGAAAATTTCCAAGGTGCTGGTACCTTTAGTTTCTCCTTTACTCTTTTTACTGACAATAGAAGTTTACATTGTTAAGTTTAAATTTCTGAAAATGCTCCCTCATATCCTAAGTATCTCCTTCAGGAGTTCTGTTATTTCTTAATCCTGGCTTTACCTAGCAAATTCTTACATGAAAATCAAGTAAACTTCTCGTATTCACCATCTCCATTAATTTCCATCACCAGCCACTGAGATAGAGACCTGAGTCAGCCTGAGCTGCTCTCCCCCTCACTCAGGCAATCAGTTATCAAGCCCTGTTTAATCTACCACTGAAACTCCTCTCAAGCCTGCTGTTTCCACTCCATTCCTCTGCCATTCTCTAACCTCAAGCTCTCAGGATTTCTTGCCGAGGTGTCCCCAAAGGTTTCCCACCTCTAATGTCATCATCCTCCAATCCATCCAGAACCAACGTCCGTGGTAATTCTCTCAGATGCAAATCTGACTGCAGCAGCCTCCCCTCCTTATCCTCAGTTTCACTTGTCACTGTTTGTTACCCAAAGTTCACCACAGTCCAAAAATATTAAATGGAAAATTCCAGAATTAATTAATTCATAAGTTTGAAATTTTGCATCGTTCTGAATACAGTGACGAATTCTCACACTATCCTACTTCGTCCGGCCTGGGACATGAATCATCCTTTGTACCAGTGTATCCACCGTGTATATGCTCCCCGACTGTTAGTCACTTAATAGCCATCTCAGTTATCAGTTTACTGTCATAGTGACAGTGCTTGTGTTCAAGTAACCCTTATTTTACTTAGTAATAGCCCCAAAGAGAGAGAGTAGTGATGCTGGCATTTCGGATATGCCAAAGAGAAGCTGTAAAGGGTTTCCTTTAAATGAAAAGTGGAAGTTCTGGACTTAATGAAGAAAGAAAAAATATTGTATGCTGAAGTGCTAAGACCTACTGTAAAACAAATCTACTATTTGTGAAATTGTGAGGAAGGATAAAGAAACCTGTGCTAGTTTTGCTGTTGCATCTTAAACTGCAAAAATTATAGCCTCAGTGTGTGATAAGTGTTTGGTTAAGATGGAAAAGGCATTAAATTTGTGGGTGGAAGACAGGAACAGAAAACGTGTTCTGATTGATGATAACAGGTTGACCAGAAAGTACTGAACCTATACAAGACTTCAGCAAGGGAGCACCTGAAACAAGTGACTAGTTACATAGCTTTTATTACAGTATATTGTTATAATTGGTCTATTCTTAGTTATTGTTGTTACTCTCTAACTGAGCCTAATTTATAAATTAAGCTTTACCATCAGTACGTGTGTATAGGAAAAAACATAGTATATATAGAATTCACCACTGTCCATGGTTTCAGGCATCTACTGGGAGTCTTAGAATGTATCCCCACATATAAGGGGGGCTACTCTATGTAACCTCTCTTAATAGCTTTAAAATCCTTCAGTGCCTTCCTACTATTCACAAGCCCAAATACAAACTCTTCAGCATGGCCCAAATGAACATTTACATGTGGTCCCAGCCCCTTTTCACAAACTCCCTCACCTCTGTACTTTTACATACTTTTTCCCTCTGCCTAGCTCCCTTCTTCAACCAGCAAACTCACATACATCCTTTCAAGATGAGCTCAAGGGGAAAGATATACTAATATGGTGGTTAAGAGGATGGGCGTCAGTGTGCTTAAACCTCAGTGTGAATCTAGCACTGTTTCTAGCTGCATCCCAGCTCTACCACCTCCCAACTCTGGGACTTGGGACAAATTACTCAGCCTTCCTGAATCTCAGTGTCCTCTGTAAAAGGAGAGTCATTTTACAGGGCGTTGGGAGGAACAAATGAGATCACATCTTTAAAGTGCTCAGTTCAGTGCCTGCAACATAATAGCTATGTAGCAGTGGCTATTATTTTTAAATGTCATCTCTTCATTGGGGTTCTCTTTAATCTAGTCATTGCTGATTCTCCTCCTGTGCTCTTAGAACGTTTTTTTTTTGATGCTTCTATAACACTTAGCTTATTACAGGATGCTTATTTCTTTAACGATAATCATAGTTTAACCATTCATTCAGCCATTTCTATGTATGTCACTTTTGTAAGCCTCTAACATGTGTGACCTCATTTCACCCTTAGCAACACTATGAGATGAGTAGGATTATCCCATATTAGTGATGAGAAAATTGAAGCCAGAGGGATAAGCAACTTGCCTAATGTTACTCAGCTGGGTAGTAGCAGAACCAGGACTTGAACTCAGGTAACCTTGCTCAGGACACATTCGCTTAACTACTGGAATGTAAGCTTCTTGACTGCAGAAACCATATGCCTCTCATCTGTATGTCATCAGTCCATGCACAGCTTCTATGAACAAGGAAGGTTTATTATGAGCTTCTGAAGAGACTCCTGGAACCCAAGGCCTGTTCTTCTGCTGAACACAGGATGCTCTGAAAATCCAGGCACAAAAGCCATCCACTCAGGCTTATTCTTCTCTCTCTCTCTACAGAATAAATTCCTCTACTTTGACCCAAGGAAAGTATGGGAAATATTATTACACTAAATGTGGTCTAGTACCCTGCTTTCTACAAGGGAGGCAGCAAGGGGAGGTTTCTGTGTGTCAAGAAGTTACTCCAGAACATATGGACCCAGTGTAGATTCCAGCTTTACACAGTTATGCACAGCTTAAAGATGGGGATATGTTCTGAGAAATGAATCCTTAGGAGATTTTATTGTTGTGTGAGCATCATAGAGTGTACTTACACAAACCTAGATGGTCTAGCCTACTACACACCTGGGCTATATGGTATAGCCTATTGCCCCTAGCCCACAAGCCTGTACAGCATGTCACTATACAAAAAACATGAGATTAAATCAAGCACAAGAAAGATTATGCAATCAAGAGACACTGTAAACACAAGATGTATGAGGCTGCTGCTGGCATAACACAGTGTACTGTTTTACAGCAAACTTTTTTATAAGTATAAAGAGTAAATCTAAAATAATGATTAGAAGTACAATAAATACATAAACCAGTAATAGTCATTTATGATCATTAGAAAGTACGCAATTGTATGTGCTATACTTTTTAGTTTGTTTACACCAGCATCACCACAAACACGTGACTAATGTGTTGCACTACAATGTTAGATGGCTATGACTTCACTGAGCAGTAGGAATTTCTCAGTTCTGTTATAATCTTATGGGGCCACCATTGTACATTCTCATGAGACCATCATTGACTAAAACATTGCTACGTGGTGCATGACTGTATGTTTTAGCAAGGGAATGAATACAAAATTATATTTGGCAAACTAGTCTCAAAAAATTCTTTGTTACTATGGGGAAACTTTGCCACTTTATAACTGACTGAACTTAAGAAAATTCTGGAGAAAGTATACCTCCACATTTACATTCAAAGACATGGGTATAAAGAAGCTAATTCTTCAGAGGGAAATAGCATACTTCTGGAACGTGAAGTTTTTACCAACTAAAATTATATTCTATTTGATATGGGAGTAGGATTGGATCTAAAGGCCCAGATGTACATTTCATCAACTATTTCAGCTACTTGTGCTCTTATTTCCCTCCATTTACAAAGGAGGTGAAAGTAAAATTCTCAAGGATTACTCTGCGTAGTTTAAAATATTGTGAGCTTGTATATTCTATGTAAGTTTGTATCTGTGTTGTGAATATCATTCAGTAGATCTCTAATTTAAACACACAATGCCTTCATACTGCCCGAGTTCTTGCTGGGTCTGAGGTCGTATCATCAGCATGTACACACTCAGAGCATTTCATGAACTATATGATGTCGGCAGGTCATTAATAAAAACTGAAAAAGTAAAAAGCCCCATAATTAGCTCCTGAGGTAACTTTGAATGTAACATTTTCACCTCAGATTCAATGCCATTAAACAAAATGACTGGAGTTTATTCACTAATGTAGCCTGAGAACCATTCCACTATAGTTAAACTTTGCCAAATTGAGGGACAGTCAAATAGCAATATGTTGTGATTCATCCAATCAAAGGCCATAGACAAATCAATAGAGATAGTGGCTGCATAAAAAATGATAATGAACAAATGTAACAATATCACCAAGGTTACCTTGAGAAGAGCAAAGAAGTGGTTTGAAACCATCACTAAAAATAGGGTCAATATATCAGCCTTGAATAGAAAGCTCATTAATTTTTTTAGCAAATATAGGAAAAACTAGAAAAAGAAAAGGCAAATAAGTAGCCATTAGGGAAATAATTAATTTATCAAGGTATATTATACGAGTCTGGTCTCTTAATATCATAAGTAACCCGAGATGTGATAGACCCACTAGCAATAGGTTAACACGTTAATATGAGTTATAAAAGCAAATTCTAAGGAGGAATAGAAACCCAGTACACCAAATTAGTGTCAACTCATTTATTTTTAAAGTGCTGAGATAAAGAAGCAGCATATTCTTCGTCAAGTAGCAGACAAAGGGAAAAAATGGAAAGTGTCTAATTCTCTCCTTATTTTAACTCTGTTTGATTATTTATCTTTGAACCAAACCCAATCCCTGGAGGAGATTATAACGTTTACGTAAATTACTCAAGTAGCTCTTTGAATTATTTGCTAACATAAAGAATGCAGTAGCAAATTATCTATAAGCAATTCATTGCTAATTCAGATAAAAAGTATTACCCTGATATAAACTTAAATTAGTACTTTAGACAATTGATGGGAAACAGTCATAATTTTTCCAATGATAGAAGTCTAAAATCATACAGCTAGAAGCTGCCTTTAAAATAGTTTACTCCAGCCCACCATTAGACATTTTCTTCTTTTATTGTACCCTTTTCTCAATATATTACAGAATTAAAATGCTTTTTGCACTAAATAAACTAACAAACAAAATAACAGACTCATAGGTACAGAGAACAGATCTACCGCTGTCAGATGGGAGAGGGTTGGGAGGCTGGGTGAAAAAGGTGAAGGGATTAAGCAAAAAACAAAACAAACAAACAGAAAAAGCCCAACTTATATACATGGACAACAGTAGGATGATTACCAGAGGGAAAGGTGGGTGGGGGGAGCTAGAAGAGGACAAAGGGGATAAATAGTGACAGGACACATGACTTAGGGTTGTGGACACACAATACAATATACAAATGATGTGTTACGGAATTTTACACCTGAAACCTATATAATTTTATTAATGTCACCCCAGTAAATTCAATAAAAACTTTTTTAAAATAATGGAATAAAATGCTTTTTGTATTGACTGTTCCATGAGTTGAGTTTCTCGAAGTATTTTTTAAACATTTCAACAGGAAGAATATTGGGAAATTTCACTCAATATTTAAACATTTTTTCTAAACCACAAAATCACTGTATGCAAAATAACTAAATCATAAAGCAGGTAAACCTACGGTTGATCAGGAATCTGAATGTTTAGCCCTTAGGAAAGGGCCACAGGCAGGTTAAGCCTTATTGCCTCAGTCACGAGGTCAGCCTTCTTATCTAGAATAAGAAATGTTAATAAAATTTGCTTTGCATTTTAGCAACAAAAGATAAACAGTAACCTCTTACCTGATAAAATGGTTTATAACTGTTTTGATTTTGAGCTCTTAGAATAATATTTGGCCTTTACAAATCATTATTATGTTTAATACACATACAAACATGAATTTCTGAACTTTTTTTTATCTTGGAAGCCCAGCACAGTGTCCACATTGATAGTTTTAGAAAATTCATATCCCTAACCATCTCTAAACAGAAAAAAATTTACAGAGCTTCATAGCAAGAATAGATGTGTTTATTTACCTAAGGAATCACAAGGAAAGTTTTAGAAGTGTTATGAATCTGAATGACCATGCAAACGATGACCACAGATAAGAGTTACAGTCCCAGTTTATGGCATTGCTTCGTTCACCGTCACAGAACCTAGGATTATAAACTTTCTTTCTATGTCTCTACGGACAGAGCCACCTGATAGCTTCTGAACTATTGATTGTTTTCAGTAGAGCCCAATTTAAGAAGAAAGCCCTATCATTAGAACAATTTAACTTTAACCTCCAAAATTCAGATAGAGTGCAAGGACAGAAAGAGAAATAGGTCATTCAGCTGCAGTGTAGAAAACAAAGACAATGCTCTAGCACATGACTGACTAACCCTTGATCTGAGTGGGACCACCTGAGCTTACAGTTTATTTAATTTGCTGCATATTGCCTTTGAAACTAATGCTTCTAAAATGTGGGCTCTCTAACCCATACTGCAGAGTTTTGCAAGCCGGATGGCTAAAATTACTTGACAGCACTGGTTCTTAATCATTTGAGAGACACAGACCCCTTTGACTACCTGATAAAAAGCCTCAGACCCGCTTTCCTAAAAATAAGCATGCAAATACAGATTTCTGCCCACCGCTGCCAGGGTCATGGACCACCCGGCATGGACCATCAGTGCATGAAGCCCAGGCACTGATTCTTACTCTAAGCTAAGTCAGCAAAATTGGAAAACTTTCTTTTTAACTGAAAATTAGCACATTATTTTAACTGCCGTGACATTTGAACAGCATTTTACACGTGTGCTGGTTTTCATCAATACAGTACAATGAAAATTCATTCTACTTTATAAGGAGATAATGACACCATATGTTTTGGTCAAGGATCTATGTACAGTGATACATAAGAATCACTCTATAGATGTGAGTCTTCTTTACAGAATTTCCCTAGCACTGTAAATACATAATTTCTCTGATACATGGAGAATTAAGGGCAGGAGGGAAGAAAAAAATTGATAATTTTACTTAATATGTAAGGTCTTACAAACATGAAGAAATTGGCATAAATTTTGGAGTGTTAAATTGCTACCCATCTATATTAGCCTGGCCAGGCCAAAAAAAAAAAAAAAGTTTCTATTTAGCTAGAAAACTTCTACTATAAACCATGACATCAATACCTTCTTCTCACGCCCCCCCCCCCCAGATCATACTGTATTGTCCCCTTTATTATTATTACCTGCCACGGAGATGGCCGTGAAGATGCCTGTGGAACCGCAGTCGGCCCCCGCAGCTGCCTCCAGCGACAGTGCCAAGCCGGGTAGCCGCCACCTCCCACGATCACGTCTTTCTCTGGAGACCGCGGCTGCCTGTTGTGATAAAGGCTGCCTCCTCTCACAGCGCCTTCCTCTCGCGATAGCGTCTGCCACTCGCGATACTGACTGCAGCCGCTCACTGGCTGCCTCTCGGAGTACTAGCTGCCTGTCGAGAAACTGGCCGCCTCTCGCGATAGCGTCTGCCTCTC
The DNA here is from genome assembly GCF_964146895.1 of Miniopterus schreibersii. Classification (NCBI taxonomy): domain Eukaryota; kingdom Metazoa; phylum Chordata; class Mammalia; order Chiroptera; family Miniopteridae; genus Miniopterus; species Miniopterus schreibersii. The sequence continues at coordinate 158,220,024 of NC_138102.1, forward strand.
GCGATAGAATGACACATCACTGCCTTCTTCTTGAGTATACGGCGTTTCTAAGCCAAATTGCAGCCACATCAGCAAGGTTTGGGTAGGGTTTTACTTTCTCTAACTTACAGATTGAAACACCCACAGAAGGGCAGCCAGAGGGCCTTTCATGGCAGCTTCTATCTGCTGGAATATTAGGTAAACGGGGGTAGAAGCTGCCCAGAGCCCTGGAGCGGGCCTTCCGGCCGGCGTTCGGCTCGCGCCCCTGGGCGTCCACCGGCGACTCCCCCGGGAGGCCCGCGGCCAGGTGCAGTGGCGCCTGCGCTCCCCCGTAATTCCTTCCGGAAGTTCGTTCGAGACGTGATTTGTGTGAAAACCAAATCATTCTTTCCCGTTGGAAATAATGTAAATGAATTCATCTGTTCCAGACCCCCAAATGATTCCCTGTTTTAACCTTTCTTATGTATAGTGCATGGCTAATGTACTATTTAATCTATAAATAAACACTTCTTTTTTCTTTTTTCAATTTTTTTTTAATCCTCACCTTAGGATTTTTTTTTCCATTGCTTTTCAGAGAGTGGGATGAGAGAGAGAGAGAGAGGGGGAGAGAGGGAGAGAATCATCCATGTGAGAGGCACGCACGGGGTGGTTGCCTCCCGCACCCACCCCGACCAGGGCAGGGATGGAGCCTGCTACTGAGATGAGCCCTTGGCCAGCATCGAACCCGGGACCCTACAGTCAAAGGCCAACCTCTAACCACTGAGCCAAAACAGCCGGGGCACTTTTTTTCTTAAGTTTATTGAACCATCCCCTATTAGCCTTAAACAAATTTTACATATATCATTGCCTCCGAAAGGCTATCACCGGTCAACTGCTTTTCCTTTATCCCGATCAACAACAATTTTTCTGCCCGTTCAATGTTCTGTTACTGTTTTTTGAGCACTTTCACCCCGTTAGCAACATTAGCACTCTTGATGGTCTCTTTATGTTTTAAAATTGTGCTAATGATGGATTTGCTAGCAACAAAAGCATTCTCTCCTTTGTTTGTCGCCTGAGAGACACTTTGTGTGCTGAGGTATCAGCATGCAAGGGCTGTCAGGTGGAGAACTGAAGTTTTGGTCAACAACAGAGACATTTTTTCTGTGAACAACTTGGTTGAGAACCTAATTGTCTGAGATGGGAGACGTTCGAGAACCGAGATTTGACTGTATTGTATTTAGGAATGGGTTAATACCGATAAAAAATTAGAACAATGCCTACTCATTGTAAGCAATTAATGTTAACTACTATTGTTATCATCACTATTGATTTTATGGTTATAGAAGTTCAAATGGCTCATAATTCCTGCACTCCAGGAGCTGTGATCTAGTAAGGCATTTAAAAGAGAGTGTGGTAAGATTACGATAGAAATATGTAGAATTGCCACAGAAACCATGGGGTGGGCCATGGAAGTCCATCTTGTGAGTCAGGGAAAGTTTCCCAGGAGAGAGAGAATAGTGGTTAGATAGACAAATCAGGATAGATATGTAGCATTTTAGGGAATCAATTACATATGCAAAACATAATACATCACATATTTGGGTGACAGTAGGCTTGTATCGTTAGAGCAAAGATTACTTGTAGAAGTTTGGCAGAGATGAAGCCGAAAGGAATGAAGAGGCAGATTATGACAAGTTGTCAGGTGCTAAACTAAGGAGTTTAAATTTTACTGTCAATGCCACAGAGTTAGTTAAAAGACTTACACAACAGACTTCTGCCACCATTAGCTGTGTAACTTTGATTAATTCACTTAACCCTTTTGGACTTTGGTTTTCACATGTGACCAATGAAATGATAGAGTTCATGGTTGTTCAGTTCTCATCCAGCTTTAATTTTTAAAAAATGATTCCAATGTTCTTGGTTAAAGAATGACCAAAACAAAAGGAAGATTAAAATGTTCTCATTTTGCAGTAGCTAAATATAATTGCAGAAACATTTGTATGACTTTTGAACTTTATATTTAACTTATCTCTGAATAAAGTAAACAGGGGACTTTCTGATTTTGGCTTATTTTGCTCTATGGGCACATAAAAAAGCAGAAACAGTTTTCCCAACATTCTAGATATCACCTTCAAAATAATAATCAAAATGTATTTTTTGAAGGCCCACTGATAATTTTCATATTTTTCTGTTTTGAATTTGAAAAAGAAGAAAAAAACCTACAAATTATTGCTCAATCATTAACACAGTCAGGTACCACTTCAGTGGCTGATAGTCAATCAGCCGATTAAAATTATCTAGTCAATTACCTTATGATTTTCCAATTTTATAGTCAGATCAGTTGGAGATGTAAGTAATTAATTCATATCTAAACTATCAACAGTTTTAGTTTTGTAGTGAGTCTCACTAAAATTCTAATTTTGATTGACAAGTATAAAATTTAATTTGCTTTGCAAGACTTGAATATTTCAGTTGTTTTATTCGGATTAAAAGGGTTCTTCAGAAGCTGTGTCCATAACTCAAGCAGACATATGAATTTGATGAGACTGTTATAAATATATTCTGGCTACCCTCCTCTACATAATATATTTTGACTTCTTCTTGTAGGTAAGTGTAGATGTGAAGTGGGGGGTCATAATTATCTATGTTTTCTTTCATTCACCTCTTCTTGCTCTGGAGTCCTCACTCCTGCTAACGGTGGGGCGAAGTGGAAATGACAGGGTCCTTAAATTTGACAATGAAAGGTATTTTAGTTACTTGTCAGGGCCTCCTATTCCATCTTTCTCTTCTGTTTCCGTGTTTTTCCCCTTCCCCTAGTAGAAAGAGTGTCTGAGTGAAAGGGTGTTGCCGTTGAGTAGAACTGAGTTCTTCCTTACTCTGTGATTTATTCTGCTAGTCCTTTAACTTTGGTTCTCAATATTTTAAGAGATGTTCTTTTAGAATTTAGGAAATTCCTTTCTCTTGTTGGCAAAGTTTTCTTTCCAGATAAGTGAGTCAAAACAAAATCAACTTAGAAGACTGATCCAGGGCAATTAACATCCTCTTGTTCAACGTAGTAGCCTTTTCTTCTTGAAGCAGTAAATGGCACCTGGGCAAGGTCTTTTGTAAGAAATTTTTAAAGTACATCAGTCTAATCATGGATAAAGGGGATGTGGAAGACTGGAAAAGAAAGTGGAAATATGATAGGAGAAAAAGGAAAAAGGAAAGACAAAGGAGAGAGAAAGCAAAGATGAAGATCAGGAAAGAAACAGGCAACAACAGAGGAGCTGGAGAGAGCAGCAAAAGTAAGAAGGAAAGAGGAAGACAAGGAAGGCCAGAAGATGGGTGTCAAGGCATTAATGTTCCCACACCCACTGAGACGCTGGAGGGCCCAGTGTTGCTCTCTTCCCGCCCACTGTCCCACTGCTGCCGTAGTGCTCTTACCTCAAGCAAATCACAGCAAGGCCCGTGTGCTGCAGGCCTCCAGTGGCTCCTGTGGCTCACAGGGTAGGGTTCGCTCTCTGCAGAGCCCTGCTGAGTTGTGCCATAGCCATGACACTTTATGGACCCTGGACAGATACCATGTCAACATCGAGGACAAACATTCCCTCTCCTCTGTAGCCCTTCATCCTGCTGAGCTCTTGAGCCCTTCTCCCCCTTTTCTACCTGAATATTTCCTAGTCACCCTTTTTTTTAAAATTTATCTTCATTGTCGAAAGTATTAGAGATGTCCCCTCTCCCCCTACTCCCAGTGATCCCCTCCACCCAGCATCCACCCCTGCGCCCCCACCAGGCCTTCTCCACACTATTGTCTGTGTCCATAGGTCACGCATATATGCATATAAGAACCGTAGCCACTCTTAAAAGCACTGGTCAAATGACACATCCTCCAGAATGCCATCTGCATCTCTCTCCATCCTCATATGCCCTTATGACAACACATGGATAATTCTTTTAGTTAGAACTTCTGTTGTCTGTCAAACCCATACAACTAGGCTGCATCACTTTATTCTCTACAGCCCCAGTGCCTAACTCAGTGACTTATACACACATAGTAGCAGGATATGCACTTCTAAATAAGCTGATTTCAACTGGTTTTCTCATTCCTTAAGAGTTGTTCCCATTGCACTACCATACTGATGAAGACAAGAGTAAAGAGTCACATCTACCTTGGGGGTCCAGAGTTCCTGGTACAAGGGCTCTGCCCTGCCACTAATTTGCTGTATTATTTACAATAGTCACTTCACCCCTTTCAACTTCAGTGTCTCATCTATAAAACAAAAATACCAACACTGCTACTACTAATAACAATAGTAATCATAACATATATGATTAATAATACCATTGATAAAATAACAGTCTTGCCTGCAAATAGCAAGTAAGATATCCTGGAACTGAAGACAAGTATTTTCTAGTAAGTATAATGGAAAATGGTTAACGCCCAAAACTTCCGTTCCTAAAAATACTGACCCACAGCCCATCAAGGAACCCTTCAGGAATTCCCACCCATAGGAAGGCAACTGAGTGGGACACGTGCAGTTGCCTTACTTTAAAGACTTGATTTGTCCCTATATGGTGATGTTAGTCCTTGGGATATGAACAGCAACACATCCCTTAAGCCTTCTTGTTAGTACTTTTTATTTCAAAATTAAAAACGACATTCCACTTACCTAAATTTTATTAACTTTTAGCATTTAAAAAACTCTTAAAGATGCTTCTAGATCTGTCAACATTTAAAAACTTCTGTTACAAACCCTCTGTTCCTTTCCTCTAATTTTTTCCCCAGCTTAATTGTTTAATATTACCAAAAAATAAAATTACTTTTATTCATAATTTAACACTTTAGCCATATTTATCATTATGTATTTGTGAGGAGGGTTCTTCTAATTTCTTATGCATTTCATTGTTTATTTAAATTGAAATCCTTCCAGTTTTAGTTCTTTTTCTGTTTTATTTGTTTGTATTGCCTTACCTCCCTTACTTTCAATCTCTAAATTCCCCCCAAAATAAACATGATTATTTTGCATTATCTTTATTCACCTACCTCTTTAAAAACAATGGTGAGGACCTGTGACTGGGATAAAGGGACAACTACTAAGATAACTCTTGTCCTAGGGAAAAAGGCTGGATTTCTTTTTTCTAATTAAACCAGCAGTGATATTTTTAAGCACCCCCTCCCCATTACCATTCCTTCCAGAGTTCAACTTCTGACTTTAAAACTTGCAAGCTAAGTAAACTAGTAGAACCACAGGTGACGTCTCCAGGATAACAAATCTTCCCCCAGTGGCAACGCAGCTGAGCAGCTGGAATGGTATTGTCTTCTCATATTGCATTTATAAGGGAATCCTTGGGAAAATCTCTGCCCAGGAACTAAATCTCCCAGCTCCTGACATGCAATGATTTTTCCTTCCTAAGGAAACACAGATTGTGACCATTTTTTCAACTGAAGTCACTCTGTCCACCCCAGTAAAATATCTGCACTGAGGGAGAATAAATAACATGTGAAAATCCCCAGCTTAAGTATAAGTCTTTCTAATCTATTGAGAAAGGTCTTGTCCTTTTCATTTGAGGTCAGATGAGACTTTGCCTAAGAATAGAATTTAAAGGGGACATTTTATTTCTAATGGACCAAGAGGGATGGAGTGGGAAGGACAGAAATCAGGTTACCCATTTTGCTTGCTGGATGGTGGCACCAAATTTCTCTGCCTGGGTTTGGCTGTAGATTGAAAGCATCAGTCTATCTTTATCCATCCTTACTTATGGCTGAGCCATGCCAGGCAGACAGGGAGGTTCCTATCATCAGACAACAGGACATGAACACATTGATGGGGTATCTAATATTACATAGGTAATGCACACAACCAAGAGTAAAAGAGTATTGTAAACCCTTTGACTGTTCTATCACTGTGGGTATGGAATTTTTTTCTACATATGGTTAAAACATTCTAAATATTATCTGGCCCAGAGGAGGATAATTCCTTAATTTTAATCATCTTAAATCAATTCTCATTCCTTTATGAAAGTATGTATGACCTCATCAGTCTAAGCTCTACACGAGAGCCCCAATACATTGATTGAGTAAAGGATGCAGGGTAGCAGGAGCTCCCATTCAAGCAGGAACACTCAATGTTATAACTTAGGTTGAACCTTAAAAACAACCACAAGATCATAGACCTTCCAATAATATGCATTAAAATGAGCTACATTAAGAGTCTACATTCAAGCTAATAGATTGTTTTATATCATCCTGCCTCCAGCATAATTAGTTTTCAAAATGATTAACTTCTCCTAGTGTATGTATCTCCTTAACACCCTTTCTTTATCATAAGAAGTAAGAAAATTTTTACAAGGCCTAATATAATCCTCAAGAAGACTTTTATAACTGAGAAGAAAAACATTTAAAAGACTCAGAACCCTAATTTAATAATCCAGTCCTATTTAGAATTCTAAGAACTAAAATAATAATCACCTCAATCACTTACGATTAGAAATCTCAACTTCCCAAAAATGAGTCCTCTCCTCATTGGTGAGCAGGCTCTTTCTTCCCTGTAACCACTCACCTACCTATTGTTGTGGGTTGACTTGTGTCCCTCCCAAAGATAGGTTGAATTCCTAAATCTCAGTACCTCTCAATGTAACCTTAGTTGGAAATAAAGTTTTTGTAAATGTAATCAAGTTAAAATGTGGTTATTAGTGTGGACTGTAACCCAATATGTCAGGTGTCCTTATACAAAAAGAAAAAGAGACAGACAGACACACTGGGGAGAACACCATGTGGGATAGAGGCAGAGACTGGAGTGATGAAGCTGTAAGCTAATGAACACCAAGGTTGATGCCACCACCAGAAGGCAAGAAGAGAAAAAGAAGGATTTTATCCAGAGTCTCAGAGAGAGCATGGCCCTGAGAACACCTTGATTTTGGACTTCTAGCCTTCAGAACTATGAAAGAATACGTACCTGTTGTTTTAAGCTGCACAGCTTGGGGTACTTTGGTACAGCAGCACTAGAAAACTACTACACCTGCCTAAGAGAAAAAAATTCATAGGGCAGATCTGAATTCTTCATAAATGAGTTGATTATATATATAGATTAGACCTTTACAAATATAATAATATAATCAACTAAAGTGCCCATTTACTGTGCCCTGAGGTCGAACCATCTACAGAACTTGCTCACCTTTCTGCTACCAGTGTCTGAATGCTCTCAATCTGATATTCACAGTGATGAACAGTTTATATCTATTGTTTCACTCAGCCCTTTTAACAGTACTCTAAAATATTCATTATGTTCCCTATTTGGGAGATGAAAAAAATGAGGGTTAGAAAGGTTAAGCAAGTAACTTGCCCCAGGTCACCAAGCTAGGAAGTGGGAACTGTGATTTAAACCATGTCTGTTTGATATTCATTTCCAAGCTCTTAACCATAATGCTTATTGATTTTACTTTGCACTTTGTCCAACAATATTTAACCTCTTCAAATGTTCTTTTTTATTCATGTCATAGGACACTGTTTCTAAATTAGATATAGGGAAGACACAGGAATCATCTCATGGGGTACTTTTCTGAACCTTGTAAACCCCTTAAAAATACTCTCACAGAACAAATCTTCTCTCTCTCTCTTTCTCTTTCTCTCTCTCTTTCTTTCTCTCCCTTAACATTCCACATAATCCCATAACCCTATACCTTGCTCAGGATAAATACCACTCACCCTTTGTCCACTTAAATATCATATATTCAGTGACTTTTCTTTGATGTCACAGTCTGCTTGGGGCCTATAATAACACAGCCTCACACCACCCTCCATTTCTCCTTCATGGCATTTACAATCAAAATAAAACAATTATTTGAGTAGCAGGACAGACCTGCTAACTGAACTGAGGACCTATTAGCATGGCTCGCATGAAAGTCTGGGTAACTGACTTCTATACTAGTTCTGTTGCTCCAAGATTAGGAAAATGTGTAGACTGTGCTGCATTAGCCTGGAGAAGCTGAGAGGGATCAGTAACAAGTATATTCATGATTGAGCGTGCTCGCAGTACTGTCCTCTGCCAATATATCAAACATTTATAAATGAGATGGCTCAGTGGAAGTGTCCTAGTCATGTCCAGGCTAGATAAGATCTGGTACAACTCCTTCTGTCTTATCATCTACAACTGGGGTATCTCCAAACTTGAATCCATTGGAGATTATTGCCATTCTCTGTTGTGTGTCTGCCGATGTCGATTTCCTCCTGAACCCTGCAGAGAAGTAAATCTTATTTAATTCCCCAAGTGATGTTTGCTCTGTAAAATAAGTTACTGCATTTCCCAAGACCTAGTAAGCATGAGATATTTCTCTCTTTCAGAGTAAAGAAGAATGAAATAATAAATATAGGTCCAAATTGTCTAACTTTTCTCAAGAACTCTAAAAATGTTTGCGTGTAACAAATATGGATGATAAAAAACAAATTCATTCTCTAAGGATTAGGCTTATATATATAAAATAATGCTGACAGGAAAATGTAGGCTGATCCTGCTAATCCAAGTAAAGGACAAGTCTCTCATTTGACTCCTACATCTTCAATTAGTTAGATATCTCAGTTTATATATCTCCTGATAAGGAGCACAAAGGGTATTTAGGTGCCAGGCCTTAAACTAACAGCTTCTTTTCTCTAAATATTACATGTCCTCAACATTTGACATAACTTCTTTTTCCCAGAGATCTAAATGCTAGGATTCACAAAGATACTGCCCAAGACTCATCTCGCAAATCTCGGGCAGTGGCCCACAGGCTGCATGCAGTCTATAGATTTATTTAACTTGGGCTGCAATGTTTGTTTGTTTTAAATATTTAAATTGCTCAGGATTTGCTGCAGAACAAACAACCTCAAATCTCAATGGCTTCAACCACAAACATTTATTTCTTGCTCATAGGCCTGTTATTGCCTGGGGCTCTGCTGGGTTCAACAGGAATCCACTGGCATCTGCTAAGATTTAGTTGGTTACAAACTGCAGGTAAGGTGGTTCCAGTCTGCTCTACATGTCTCCTCCACTAGGACTGCAGAAAGAGCCTTTCTTAGGGTAAATGCAGGAGGGCAAGTGGGGTAGGAGATACATGCTTCTGAAAGTCAAGGTTCATGTTTCGCACATTTCATTGGGCAATCCAAATCACCTGACGAAACCCAAAAGCAACAAGGTGAGTGATATGCACTCTATTTGTTCCACTGGGAAGTCCTAAAGAGTTACATGGTAAACGCAATGGATATGTATTTCTACTACAAGGAAGAGATAGAGAGTTGGGAACTATGACCCAAACTGTTGACATTTAAATATTGGAATGGTGTCTGCATAAATCTGAAGTTCCAGGTTTTCTTTAAAAATAAGATTTAGTAATATAAGCCCAGAGCTCAAAATATAATATATCCTATTTCACAAAGGGACCTATATAAATAGGACTCCCCAAAGAAGATAAAGCAGCTCTTGTTTCTTTGAATGAAGATCTGTGAATCAGTAATCATCCTTAGTAGCAGTCACTCTTAGTCTAAGGGAAAACCCACAGTGTCTGGGCTTCAAATGTCTGGGTTCAAACCCTAGCTCACCTTGGACAAATCATTTCATCTCTCTGGATTTCCATTACTTCATCTCATAGGATTTTAGTGAAGACTAATTGAGATATAATACATAAACTCATTCTGTGAATTGAAATATGCTACACAAACGTAGGTTGTCATTATTAGCAGGGCTCACCTACTGAAACTCAAATTACTATTTAAGGAAATGACCAATTTGCATAGCCACCTGGATTTTTACTGTCAACGACTTTGACTGGGATTCAAATGTTTTAACAGCAGGGTTATTTCATTCACGGAAGATCCAGCTGGTGTAGCAGTTTGGGATGTGCACTAAAAGATGCTTGGAAATGCCTGCTGGTCTTTCAGCTATTGTGCTATAAAACCAGGTAGGGGAATCCTTTTATCATTTCCAGAGCTGAATATGCTTTAAACCCCCTAACAGAGCCAAAATTGTCAGACCAAATTCCACGTGTGATGAAATCCAACCAGGTTAACATGCTCTTTCCTTGTTAACCACCTAGGCTTTTCTGGATGAAATCCCGCAGCCTTAACACAGGCAAAACTTGACTTAACTTCAAGGAAAGTTTTAGATTTCAATGGGCTTTTGAAGTCTTTTCAAAAGACATAAGGACTTCAATGAGAGGTTTGCCTATACAGAGGACAACAGAGGCAGGCCATTTGTAGAAATTCAGTTCATCTAGGAGCAGGAGTTGTCTGGTGAAAATTGGTTTCAGTAAGGAGGGGTTAAGTCCTCACTTAGTCAAACTCAGTACAATGAAAATGAGTCTATTTTAGATTATCAGACTTGTTTTTTTTGTATTTTTACTCATGAGTTTATAAAAACAAGCATTTAATTTTAGTGCCATAAAGATAATTTAATAACTGTGGTTAAATTAGAGCCACTGTATACTACACAAAATTTAGGAAATGCTTGGCATGTGGTTTTTGATTTTTTTAAAATTATTTAGCAAACAAGTATTTTGAACTAAAGATTTCCACAAAGGTTATGAATTCAGACTTTGACTCATGAATAAAGACTTTCCATTTATATTAAGTGCATTCTTTGACACCAGATAAGCTAAAGTGACAATTCTTCAAATAGTTTTTACCAAACAATATTTTCCAAATCGAGCTAATAATAATTGCATATTGGAGATCTTTATCTCAAAACATTTCTATCAGGGCGCATTATGCTGTAACTAAATCATTTTTACTGTGAAAGTTATTGTTTTCTAAGCTGCAAGAAGTGTCACATTGTGCCACAGGAAGTTAATTATAGCAAATGGATTTAACCAGAGCTCCCTGCAGAAGAGATTCCCTCAAATAGCTGCAATACATTTATGTATATATAGTCAACATTCCATAGGAAGACTTTTCTATCTGGAAAATGTGGTTCCTGAATATGTATTAAAATTCCTGTAGAATATAGTAACTCTATCAGGTGTGAACCAAAGGATGTTCTCTCTAGCTACAAAAAGTGTTATTATACTAACCCATATCTGGTAGAGATTTTTAGAATGTCTTTCAGCAAAAAGTTGTACTAACATTCAGCAAAGGTCAAAACAGGAATTCTAAAACACAATGCTTTTTTCCAGAAAAAAACCCCAGCACTTGTATTCTGTGTTAATTTCTAATACTTCTTAGGAACCTAAGGATTTTATTTAGTCCACAGATTAAGATCTTAGAGTAAATATAATAAAAATATTTTAAAGGTTATGTATCAACAAGGTGTCAGTGTGCATAAGGATGAAGTATTCTAGTCATAATTAAATTTCAAATCTAATTATAATTTGAGGCGTCCTTTTAATTACATTGCAATATTTTCTTTTCCTAGGAAGATGAGTGGTATAGCATCTTTTATCTGTAATTTTCATTTAATTAAAAATGTAAATAAATCAAACCTTCTTCTTAAAAATATTTACTTTGCACATAAAAAAGAGGATTTATAAAGTTGGGTTTTATCTAGTTAATCCTATTTACTTTGAGCTGTAAACATATGATGTATGAATATATGGGAGTAGAGGTCTAAATTTTCCTAAATATTATGAAGCAGGAAAAAAAAAAAAAAAGTGTTACCAGTAATTATCTTTCTTGGCAGTAAAAATTCTTCCCTTACTTCTGGCAAATTTCTATTAATTCTTCAAAGCCAAGTTCAAATGTCACCTCCTCTATGTGAAGCCTTCCCTAATTCCCAAAGCCAAATTCAAGGGTAGCTAACTATACAATAGCCAGTGACTTAACTCCATAAGGGGCACTGAAATATCCCTGGGATTTTACTAAATCCCTGGAAAAAGAGTCTTTACCAGAGCTCCCTCAGAAAGTGAACTGCATGTAGTTAAAAAACACACACTTGAGCCACTTGGGGGAGGAGATAAAATATGCCCCTTCCTAAAGGGGCATATATGAGTGTCAGGAAGCACTAAATTATCTCCTAAGCATCCAGTTCCTTGGCAAGCTTTGATTCTCCTCTATGAAATGTACAAGTTTAAAGCCAAAATGGGATTCTTGGACAATAGGGGACAGGCTGGGAACAGACTTGAGTGTTTCTCTTCTGCTTTATCCCCAGACAGTGATAGACCTCTTCTCTAAGTTAATCTTAAACAAATATTTGCAAACACCCCTGGGTCCATTTTTTTACACTACTCCAACATCAGACCGTAGAATATAAACTAGGAAAGAAGGGATATGGGGACATAAAAGAGTAAATCACAGTGACGAGGTGATGAGATCTATGAATAGTAAGCAGTACCTATGGGGTGGGAGGAGTTTTGGAATGAAGAGAGAGCTGGGAAATTAGGAGGGGGTGATCAGAAAATAGGAACTTGAATTGACACTATAGAGAATTTGTAACTATTAGTCATAATGAAGGGTGGGCTCTGATAAGAGAGCCAATATCTGAGGCAAAGTGGAGGACAAGGCCCTTGAAGCAAAGGAGGCCAAGAGAAGCAAGGCAGTGGAAGAACTGTCCTCAAGAATGATGAAATCACTGAGAATTATGACAGGCCATGTTTGAGTCAGTGACAGTGAACCAGGAACTCAGATATTCAATAACTAAGCAGGGTGGCAACAGCAAGGAGAAGGTAGTAGATAGTTTGATGACTTCAGACTCAACACTGGAGTTTATAATCAAGAAGAAAGCTACCTGGAAGTAGCAATGAGGAGCAAGGAAGGCATCTAACCTCCTCAACACCACAGTGAGAGGGAGAAAACGGGTATCAGTTGAAAGGGGAGAGAACCAGGTTTTCACCTAGTGAAATAAACTGATGAGAATTTGGAAGTAAAGTGAATGTTCACAGAAGAGGCCAATGATATAAGGGATTTTTGCTAACTGCTGATTGTGAGTTCCAGGAAAGAGATTGGAGGTGTTGGTAGTATTGGAGAGAGATGGGCCAGGGGTTGGTGAAAGGAGATATACAGGGCTATGTGTGTGGAGTTGTGGTATTACCTGGCCATGTTACGCTTCTTAGGGTACTGAAATAAATAGAGTTAAAGGGTGAAATTAGATTAGTACTTATGGTTTCAAGACTGCTGGTGGTGATTAGGCTCTGAATGTAGTATAGAAAGAGGGAATATGTGTCAGGATCTTTAGAATCCTAGGGGCCTTTCTTTATCCCTGCCAGTGTGGAGAACATGACCAGGTGGTCTCCACATAGCACGAGGATCTCTGCAGCACCCTCTCTTAATAACTGGAGTACTCAGGACAAGGGATTTTATGCTGAGTTTCTGGAGCTCTTAGCTCCTTTTGCACTATGCCTTTTTTTCCCTTAAAAAAAAAAAAAATCCATTAAATATTTTGAGGATAAGAATGATAAAATTCAAGTTGTGTTTTAGCAAAATCCACCAGTTTTTAGAAGTTGGTCTCAGAGGGCCAATAAGCATTGAAAACCTTTATTTTGTTAGTGAAAATGGGGACAAAGAGAAAAAAGAGAGTTGTAGATTACTTTAAAAAAAACCTACTTTACAGTTATATATGGGAGGAGAGAGAAGAATCTAGAATAAAGACTTTACAGTTATATATGGGAGGAGAGAGAAGAATTTAGAATTCTAGGTTTTAGGTTTGAGACTCTGAGTTGATAGCCACTCCATTAATTAGGACAGAAAACAAACAAGAAAAAGTTTGGTAGACGTATAGAATAAGATTTCAGTTCAAGACATAATGAATTTGAGGTCTCTAAGAAACATTCAGGTATTGATACCTAAAAGGATTTGTTTTTAAGAATAAGATGTTTGTGTGCATATTGTGAGAAAGGCCCTTTGTTCCAGTCTATATTTTAAAGGATTTTTGTATAACAAACAACCTTGGAAGATAGAGAGTGTCTCCCTCCAGAGCAAAGAGAAGGCATGTTGACTGCCTATCATAAAAGATTCCGGTTTCCTAAATTCAATATTCTTCTCATGTAATACAAACCACTAAGTGTGCAGGTGTTATCTAGCCGTCTTTGCATCATCCTGTGGAAAATGGGGTTCAGAGAATCAGTGCAAAAAAGTGGAGACACTCTGGCTACTGCCATTGCTGTATTAAACCATCCATTGTCTCTGACCCAGGAATCTCATGTCTTCTAATAGCACCAATTACACTATGCCAGGTTAACATGTTCACTTGCAAGTATAGAAAAATCTTAAACCCTTAACAATTCTTTACATTTATCTTTAAGATAGTGCAACACTTTAATTTATATAAAGTATCTTTCTTTTTTCTATTTCAGTCCTCAACATATTAAGTCTTAATAATTAACTGACAATCTCTAACATTTTTCAGACTCTTAGCAGGATCAATGCATTAATTTTGACAGTTAAGGAAATGATTGTTAGCAGTCTGCAGAAGGAAACATCAAGATGCCACTCATACATGGTTGTTTTAGTCTTACAATTATTTGGCATCTAATAAATTGTTTTGTATATGGACTCAGAAAAATGAGAAATGAATCAAATTGGCTAAAATCTGATAAAATCTTTAAACTTCTTTAGAATTCCAAGATCCATTATAACATGAATTAATTGTATAACAGAAGTCCAAGGACAGTAAATATTAAGAAGAGCTCCATAATGATGCTCCCCAAATATGTCCATATCTAATTCCAAAAACCTGTGGATATATTACTCTACATGGCAAAAGTGATTTTGCAGATGTGATGAAGTTAAGGATCTCCATATGAGGAGATCACCTTAGATTATCTGGTTGTGCTCATTGTAATCACGGAGGCCTTTATGAGGAAAAGAGAGAAGAGGGAGAATCAGTCAGAGAAGGAAATGTGATGATGGAAGCTGAGTTCAGAGCGAGAGAGAGATTTGCATATGCTATATGGCTCGCTTTCAGGATGGAGGAAGGGGCCATGACACAAGGAGTGTAGGCAGCCTCTAGAAGCTAGAAAATTCAGGGAAATGGATTTTTCCCTACAGCCTTCATCCAGAAGGAATGCAGCCCTATTGAGACCTTGATTTTGAGACTTCCGACCTCCATAAATGTAAGAAAATGAATTTGTATTGTTTCAATCCACTACATTCCTAATTATTCAACACAGCATTAATAAGAGACGTCTTTGGTTCCTTTTATGCCTAGATTGCTTGCTATTTCTAATGTATGTCCTTTGGCAACACTAGGCTGAAATAAATTCCTCTTCTTATACTTGCTCTTTCTCAATAAGAGGCACAATTGCTTTCAGAAAAGTAGGAGGAGAGGGAGTTAAAGGGGAAAGAGAGGGAGTTGCCCTAAGCAGTAAAAAAAGAAAAACTACCTCTGAAGCTTTTACAGTTAAACTAGTCAACAAAACAAAACCACTTTTCAAGGATCATGGCTGGCCTATGAGAAGAAAACAAGTGGAACAAATGTATCTGTATCATGGTAGAAAAAAGAGTCAGACTCCCCAATTTCCCCTGACTGTCTGCTTTTCTTAGTAACCAGTTTAAGCCGGGACTCTAACCAAGTTTTGTGATCATTTTCTCCTCTTGATATGAAGGTAGAGACTGAGGTCTAGCCAGAAAGCATACATTGGGGAAAGCATGCACGTGGGTGTACTATTTGTACAGCTCTTAGGCATGAGATGAAAAGTTCTTGATACAATCCAATCCACATGCTGTGCTCTATCTAGCTCTCAACCCCAAAGAACCAAGTTTATAGGAGAGTGCAGGTATGAGTCACTGGGACAGAATTCCAGACAATGGTGGGGATCTGAGAAGAATGTTGGAGGGAAAACCTAGAATAATTTTTATGTCAACAGTTTTACAAAATTTCTGCGGTATCAGATGCAGACAAATTCTGAGGGCTTAAGGCAAGAGCTTAGAGCTGGCCAGAGCTGCCTCTGAATGATAGACATTGCCCAGTGCTGAGCTGTTAGTATGAATGCACTAATATGCATTTTTTGCACATGCTGCTGAGCATTCTTGAGCTACCTGTTCAGGAAACACCTGAACTTCACTTATGCTTCACTGGAAGTGCCTTCCCTAGAAATCATTGTTCCTGTGGGCCACCATGCACCACCATCTCAGGAGTGTCCTCTAGCTGCTATCATTTGTCAGGCTCATTTCTTTATCTCCTTGCAAATTGTCATCAATCCTTATATAGATGCTGCCTCTCCTTGGTTTCAGTCAAAGTGTGGAGTTCATTTCACTATTTGATACTCCCAGTGGAACCTAGAATGTTAATCCAGTTCAACTTAACAATAACCTTTCAATATGCTGGAAACCATGCCAGGCATGAGGAGACCATGCTCTTTGCTGCAAAGGAATTGACAATTGAATGATGTTTCAGCTCTTTCTATATTATGCACCCCCTCTCCCATAACTGGAAGGGCAAAGTAAGTATAGCTCCTCTCCCTACACTCCTGCATAAAGACAGTTCACCCTCCCTTATTGTTATGTGGCTGGAGAGCTGTTTCACTTTCCTCAATTGTTCACAGTCCATGACTCAACCCATAGGATCATCCTCTGTGGGGTCTAATGGGCCTCATTGTGTGAACATTCTCTTATTATAAAAGTTTCTCTATTTGGCAGAGGGAGGAAATATAAAATTGTATTTTCCACTTTGCCTTAATCAAATTTTATTTTAACCCTAGATTCTGGGTCCATTGGAGCAAATATTCATGAGCTCTCATGTTTCCAAGAAAGCAGCTTCCAGGGACAGCAACACAGGAGGTCTTCACAAAGTCCCTAGCATTGTTTTTAACTTTGAGTCTAAAGATGTGTACTATCATTGTCTTTATTCTTAGAAATTAGCACTGGTAAATATTTTTCAGTGACATAGCTCAGAGCTTACATGTATATTAAAAGCAAAACCAAGCCTCCCACAAAAAGAAAGGGGGAAAAAGGCAATTTTTTCACCAAACAGGCTCATACATAGAAAGAAGTACTTACATTTTTACCAAAAATGTCATAGAAGAGATTCAAAACCTTTCCAAGACAAACAGAGGGTCGCTCCATGCCCCATTCGGGTTTGACAAACTCACACAAGCAGGTATACCTGCGTCTAAGGGTTTTCCTAGGCTTCAGATGGAAGGCCTCTGAAGTAAGTATATTCTTTCTCCACTTGGCACCTTACTTTTGCACATGAAGAGCTTTGGATCAGAAAGACGGCTATGGTAGTGCTCATCGGTGGTGTTCTTTTTCTAACTTGGCTAGCATAACTGCCATTCCTCTCAGTTCTTGTGAAAATACATGATTCCATGACCCTGGCTTTCTCTGTGTATAGCACCACCCTGCAGGCCTCTCATGGAGGTGCCCAGGACTTTCCTACACTAATTGTCTCCCAGACAGTCACTGCCTTTCCCGCGCAGTCCAAGCCAGACTTCGTTGCAGCCTGTGCATATTTTCCATTCCAGTGCACAGTGCCAAAACCATTCCGTAAGGCCTGCTCCAAGTTTTCCTGTCAAGATAAGCTTCCAGCCTGATGTAGAGTAGATTAGCATAGAGCATTAAGACCACAATCTTATAAAGCTGGCAGCACAGCATCCTGAGTTGAACAGTGGAATGGATATACCCTTCCAAACTGAAAGGTGAAATCGATTTGCAGAAAGGATATCCATTTTTATAAGATAATTTAGAGAACTTAGTTTAAAATAATTTTAAATGTGATTATTATTTTATACACACAAAAATATAGTAACCTTTCATTACATAAAGTTATCAAGCAGCAGCATTTACAAATGTACCCTTTGTTCATCATATACTATTTCTTTCTACTGCTTCTTCACAAACATTTAGGAAATAGATGTCTATGTGCCAAGGTCCTGTGGTCAGTGTGCATTGTTTTAGTAATAACCAGATAGCAAAATCATACTGGATTAGAACAACCTAGAACAGGAGTCTGGCTTTGACAACAGTGATGCGTGACGATTGTGGCACCAGATAAATATATTCCATAAAGTCAAACAATAGATTAACAGGGGTCTACCTGTAAACAAGTTATTTCTGAATCCCCAGTGTCTAGTACCATGACTGGTAAGAAGTATATTTATTTATTTATTGAATGAATGAATGAATGAGAGAATGAATAAATGAATGAGCATCCCCATTTCCCCCAAAGCTGTTAATTTAACCATTCGTCCTTGAGCATATTAATTCTTGAAGACATTCCAGGTCCTTGGGTCACAAGTTCTCCATGTTGACTATTCTTAGGAAACCACTTTAAAACTATATTTAAAAACGTGTTGAGTTTTCATTCTGTTTACGTTATAGTGTTCTGTAATTTTTAAAAAATGGATTCACATCAGGGCTTCCAGAAAACAATCCTGGCAGAATTTAAGATATTAGAATCTCCAAGCTCTAGAAAAGAAAGTTTTAAGTTGCTAAGAAAATTAGGAATGACTCTCTTCTTGACTTTAATGTCACTTCCTTCATGAAGCTTCTTTGAATCTCTGCTTCCCTTTCTCTTGTATTTCCCCCATGCCTTACATGTTTCTTCTTGAGGCTCCCAAAATTCCTGTGCATGGTATCACTGTCTTTTCATTGGCTCCCTACCTGGGCTGGGGAATCAGTGCAGACAATCATTGAGAAATTTTTCTTGGTACCATCTGTTTCTGGCATAGATACTGGTACTTAGTGGGTGCTCAATTAGTGTTTGAACAAATAAATGAGGGAGGGAACCATGATAGTATATTTACCTGAGATTTTTGTTCAGCAAGAGGCTAGAAAATATTTGAAATTCTTGAAAAGTGGGAAGGTTACTTTCTTCTGTTTAGAGCAGCTATTTTCAACTGGGGTGCTGCAAGAATTTTTAAAACATGCAATACCTGACTATTTAGTCAGGGGCACTGACCTCTTTTCCCTTAGATTGTCAAATAAAAAAATGACAACAGCCAACGTAATAGCCACCCAGTGTGAATGTATCAAAATTACACTTTTTATTTTGTCAGATCAGCAAAAAATATAAACTACTTTTTGGTGTGCATCAGAATTTTAATAATTAGCTTACATGTGCCATGAGATAAAAAAGGTTGAAAATCGCTGGTTTAGAGAAAAGATCAAAGGATTTTAGCCTGAGAAGAGGCCTCCATATGGTTTTTATTGTAATCTTTCTTTTTTCTCCTACTGATTAAAAATAAAAAAGAGAGAGTCCAAAATAATCTGGGAGACTGGCAGAACTGTGAAAAGACTGTGAAGCCATATTTTTTAGGGCCTTCTGGCAATCCTTGTCAATCCAGGCAAAGCTGGCCCAAGGCCCGGGGCCATCAGCTCCTACACGCACTGGTGGACAGCTTGCCTCTGGAGGACATGATTCAGGGGCTCCTCAGAGGCTGCTCTGTCAACTCTGCTCTCTCTTCCTGCCAGTCCTACCTGCCCAGCACTCAGCAGGGTCCACGGATGCCCTTTTGCTCTGGGTACTTTCGGGCAAAGCTTAATCTTACCACTCTGTTGCTTCTCATACCGGGTTCTGCCAAGTCCCTGCCAATCTCCTGGTCTGACTCCTCTTATTTCGTCTGTCTACCTTGTCCTTTTACTCTGTATTCCTTACAGAGATTTTGACACATATCTTGATCCTGAACAGGATCCATCCCTCCTTGTGCGCAGATTTCTTCTACCTGGAAAATCTGACAGGTGTATCTATTCAAAGCAGACAGGTTTTGCACAGCAAAGGAAACCATCAACAAAACAAAAAGACAACGTACCAAACAGCAGAAGATATTCTCCAACCATATACCTCAAAGGGGATTAATAATCAAAATTTATAATGAACTCATACAACTTAACATCGGACAGACAATCCAATTAAAAAATAGGCTGAGGACCTGAATAGACACTTCTCCAAAGAGGACAAACAGATGGCCAAGAGACATATGTAAAGAGGGTCATCGTCACTAATCATCAGAGAAATACAAATTAACAGCACAATGAGTTATCACCTCACCGCTGTCAGAATGGCTCCATCAATAAATCAAGAAACAAGTGCTGATGATGATGTGGAGAAAAGGGAACCTTCATGCACTGTTGATAGGATTGTAAATTGGTGCAGCCACTGTGGAAAACAGTATGGAGGTTCATCAAAAAATTAAAAATAGAACTACTATATGACCCAGCAATTCCACATCTGGGCATTTATCTGAAGAAATCCAAAACACTAGTGTGAAAAGACATATGCACTCCTATGTTTATTGGAGCATTATTTACAATAGCCAAGATATGGAAATGACCTAAGTATCAATTGATAGATGAATGGATAAAGACGATGTGGTACATACATACAATGGAATACTACTCAGCCATAAACATGGGTGGACCCAGAGGGTATTATGCTAAGTGATGTAAGTCAGATTGAGAAAGACAAACACCATATGTAGAATCTAAAATAGAAAATAAACAAACAAAACAGAAACAGGCTTATAGACACAGAGAAAAAAACTGATGGTTGCTACATGGGAAGGGGGGGTAGGTGAAAAGATGAAGGGATTAAAAAGTACACATTAGCAGTTACAAAGTAATCATGAGGATATAAAGTAGAGCACAGGAAATATAGTCAATAATATTGTAATAGCTATGTATGATGCCAGGTGGGTAATGGACTTATTGGGGGGGGGGTCACTTTGTAAGTTATATAAATATCAAACCACTGTGTTGTATACTTGAAACTAATATACTATTGAATTTCAATTGTAATTTAAAGATAAAAATAATTATTTATATTTTTTTAAAAAAGCAAAGTCATTAGACAAAGCCTTGTGGATGGGCAGGCATTGCAGATCACAAAGGCAATAAGCTCAGATTCTAGGAAGATAACCAAGGCAATAGAAATCTAGAAAACAGGCAGTAAGTAAGAAATTAAAAGCTGATGCAAAGAATTAGTGCCATAGAGGGCCAAGAAGCCAGACAAAGGGCCTGGGAAACAGCTACTGGTTACAGCAACATGCCCTTGTTTCTGCAATAATTCTTTGCTTCTGTCATAAATTCGTAGCTATGTCCTATTAGTGAAAAAGAAGGAGCCCGGGAGTAGGACTCTTGGTGGTTTTGAATCAGGAAGCTTCACACTTGTGTTTTTGTGTTGGACTAAATACCTAACCTCTCTGCCTTGATTTTTTTTCTTATGTAAAAGGAGTTAATAATAGGGCCTACACTAGGAAGATTTTTCCCAGTATTAAATGAGATAACATAGGCAAAGCACTGGCATAGCCCTGGTTCAACAGAAAGCTCTCCATGAATATTGGCTGTCATTACTATAGTGAAGGCGATAATGCCTATGTGACCAGCGTGGGCCATGCTGACAGAAGGTAAGGTTTTAGGATCCCCTGAATAAAAACTAAAGGAGCCAGCAGAATAACATTTGATGATGATAGGTATCTCTGAAGTGGAAAGATATTAAAAGTTTACTTATTTTCTTTTAGAATTGTTCTTCCAGCTTTACTGAGGCATAACTGGCACACAGTAAACTGCATATTGAAAGCCTACAATTTGATGAGTTTTGACATATGCATACACCCGTATAGCCAACAAGGCGATCAAGATAATGAGCATATCCATCACCCCCAAAAGTTCCCTCCTGCCCCTTTGTAATTGCTCCCTCTCACTCCTCCCTGCTCTGTCTTCATCATCCTCAGGCAACCACTGATCTGCTTTCTGTCACTGTAGATTAGTTTACATTTTTCTGGAATTTGTATAATGGAATCACACAGTATTCTTTTGTCTGGCATCATTGACTCAGTGAAATTACTTCGAAATCAGTCTGTAGTGTTGTTTCTGTCAATAGCTCATTCCTTTTCATTGCTGAGTAGTATTCCATTATATAGCATGATTGGTTTATCCATTCATTGGCTCGTGGACATTTGAGCTGTTTCCACAGTTTGGAGCTGCTACAAATAAAGCAGCAGTGAACATTCATGTACAAATCTATGTATAGACCTTGACCTTCCTTTCACTTGAGTAAATATCTATGACTAAAATGGCTAGAACATATGATAAGCGTAGGCTTAACTTTTTAAGAAACAGCCAAACTCTATTCCAAAGTTGTTGTACCATTTATATACTTAATGGTCAAAGACTTATCTTTTGAATTATTTTCATAAGAATATAAAACAGCTTTGGTTTTTGTGTCTAGGATCTAAGATTGCTGGCTAGATCCCTGGGCCCTAAGTTCTGACCTGCCTTGGAAACATAACCTCATTGTTTTGTTCCTCTGAGGAAATAAACTTTGAAAAATGCAAGCCTACAAATTTAAAGAAATCAAATAATAAAAGCAGGCATCGTAACAACTATTGGGTAAGGCATTTATTTGTTTAAATTTAAACTGTCTCTTTCAAGATTCAATAGGGAAGGCCTGGGTAGAACAGTCCAGCATATGCTGAGCAAATAACCTATCAACCCTTGTCCCATAGCCTTCAGCCCTTCCCCTAGGTCACTGTCACCCTCTCAGACTGAAGAGCCAGAGGCACTACTCCATATTCTTATCCTCAGAGTTACCTGCAGACTTCACCTCTGAGGGTGCCATGTGCAACTGCCCAAAATGTGACTCATAATTGGATGGAGAGGAATTTTCAGATAAGTCTCAAAACGAACTCACACTGAAAGCACACAGTAATGTTCAAAATAACTGATCATCTCAATTCCAAAAGGTTAAGTATCTCTCATCTAAGAATCTGTTTAAAGAGGGGGGGGGGGAAATCCAGTGGTGCCAACTGGATACTCTAACAATAGAACAGTCAGTATTACTACATTTTTGGCTGGCAGCTGCTAGTGTAAAGCAACTCCCTCCACATCCCCCTCCCACACCCACATCCCAATTCTCTCTCTCATTCTCTCCCTCTCTCTCTCTACGTGTGGGAACTATGGTTTCCTAACAGAAGGAAGAAAGAGGAGATTTTGGTGTAGAAAAGGGCCTGGAAAGTTGAAGAGGAAAATGAAAGGTAAAAGCTTATGAGCTGGGTTTAAGCACCTTTGGTTGCAGGAGTGAAGGCCAGAAGCTATTAGAGAGGAATTCTGTGGAACTCCAAGTACAGTCAGGCTTCTTCAGATCCAGGGCACAATGTGTCAACTCACTGTCAGGTACAAAAACAATCATCTTGGTACCCTAAGCATGGAACACCGGGGAAACTTTCAGAGGCTGCTCCCTGGACATGGATATTGTCCTACCCAGGGAGAAAGGGATTTCACTGAGTAACTTTGCAGGCAATGGGCTGGGTTGTGACAATTGCGCTAACAGTGACAAAAAGAATAGCTAACATTTATGAAGTTCAATACTATATGAGGTATTGGCTAGGCGTCTTATAAATATTATTGCATTGTACCTTCCAAATGAATGTGTTGTGAAAACACAAGGTGAAGTAACTTCCCTAGGCCACACAGCTGGTAAGTGTTGGAGCCAGAATTAGGTGCGGTTGGTGTGCTTCTAGAACCCATGCTCCCAGGGAAAGGAGGCTGGGGTAGGAGGGGATTAGATGCCCGTGGCAATGAAGTTGGATCATAGTTGCATGTTGTATGAGAACATGTGGGGCCCCCTTTTAGAAACCCCCAGGAATAAGGAGTGGGTGCTCTGAAGACCTTACCCATAGAACGGTGTCTGTTAAGGATCACACTTTCTGAAACCACATTACAATTTAAAAAGCTGCTGTTTGCAATGGAAAGTTTAATTCAGTCCGTTCTCAATGCCCGGAAAACAGGCGCACAGGTGGACTGATCTCAGGCACACTTGCAGCAAGGAGCACTGGCTGAGGCAGTAACTGGAAAGAATGTACAAGCACAGCTGAGAGAGGAAAGCAGCCGCCCAGCAGCGTCTGAACTCAAGGCAGGGTGGTAGTCATCAAAAGCTCCTTCCCTGAAAGGGATCTTTTTAACCATAGGAGTAGCTAACTCCCAGAGAGATGTGAAGGTTTAGGGGACTACAATGACTTTGAGGCTTGCGAAGAAATCTGCCTCTGACAGAGTTTTTTTCAGCTTCAAGTCCCAACTTCAGGCTCAAGGAGGAAGCAAGTAATTAAGCTCTGCCAAGACCCAGGACTGACCTCCAGTTCCATTCCCCTGGGCCTGCCCTCCTGCTCCCGCTCTTGGCCAGGAATGCCCCGGGCCCCTTCGTACCCTTCCAGGTCTGACTCATTTTGCAAGACAGACAATCAAGCACCTCCTTGAAATAGCCTTTCCCAACTCTCTCCTTCGGTCCCACTCTCCTCCAGCCCCTGGTTCTCTGGACGTCCTATAACCAGGCAGTACAGTAGTTTGTTCTCAAGTCTATCTCTCCACACTAGACAGAAAACTCATTAAAGGCAGGAACTCTGTATTGTCACCCTCTGGCTCAGTACAGGAAACGATACCTTTTGAGAATGAAGGGAGGACAATGAAGAGTTGGTGCAAGCTTCAGCAAAGGAAATCAGACTTGCTAGAAATCCTAGACCTTTTTCTGATTCTCCGTTCCTTCCCCTAGGCCAGAATTGCTCCTCCTTAATCGTAGGGTTTAGGGAAACTGGTAATAACATGTGACAGATGGACATTGTCCTCAGAACATCTTCAGCAAGCCCCAGGACTCAAAGGCACCCAAATGACAGTTCCCGAGATGGATGAGATTACTGGAAAAGAAGAGACAGGCAGAGCTGGCAATGCTTGGGCTGATGCAGAGAGACCAGGGCAAACGGGAAATTTCGGGACACCAGAACAGAGATTGTCAATGTGACCCCTACTCCTATCTAATATACTGCAAAAGAGGCCAGAACCCTGTTCAGGAATGACTTCAAATTTGAGATATGAAGATAAGACTCTCCTGACAATGAAAGTTGGTACCACAGTATTGCCACCACCATCACCCAAAGTTTGGGCATTCTTTTGACACACAGACATATGCTTCAAGAACAACTCTCTCCTCCTTCTTCAGAACTGGGTGAAGGGAGGGCAAGAGGAGGATTGTTTCTGAATATATGCATCCTGGCATCTTTTCATTTTATTCTCTCTGCCTTGTCAGAGTCTCAACCGTGGTAATAAGAGCTGTATCTTCCTAATCAGTCAATGTATAGGTCCATCAGAGCATGGGTCACTCCTGTGCAGCTTCTAGCTTTTAAGAATAATATTTGATAAAATATAAAATACAATAAAAACAAAACTAATGTTAATTATACATAAGATTTTGTAAAAGAGGGTATAGGCCTTCTTGAAGCTTAATTATTCTTTAAAAAGATATTGTTGTTGGGTGGCCAGCAGGTGGATGTTAATTTACCATATTGATTCCTCTGCCACATCCCTTGAGCTATAAATTGACATTAATTATTCATAGCCCAGAGACGTCCTATATTAGGAGAAAATTTTTCCATTAAGACTTAATGCACCAGCTCAACATTTTAAAAAGTTGATGCCTGGGTTATTCAGAGGTAAGGATGTACTCTAGTCATGGTAGTGTAAAGATGAGTCTGACGTGTCTGCCACAAGGATAAGGGAAAGTAGAGTGCAATTGACTGGGGAGAGAGAAGCAAGCTAGCAAAAAATCTCCCTCTTGCCTACATTATTTATAGAGAGAATCATTATCATTATCACCATCCAGTCGAAAAGACTCTGGACTGAGCCCCCAAAATCATCTTCCCCAACAATAAAGGACATTGTTTCCTCTCCTCAGACATCTTTTGTACCCACCCTTCTTGTTTTTATTATTTCCTGAATGGGACAAATATGCTTACAAAAATATTCCCCAATCTGGCTCCTCCACAGGGAACTGACCACAGGTCATGGACCATGGAATGACATACTACATTATCATCCAATCAAACAAAAAATAATAAACAGGAGGAGCTAGCTGCAAGGTCTTGAAAGCATAGACCTCATAGCCAGCTCTGCCTTTGAAGTTTCACTTTTTTATTCAATACTGATGTGGTGTTGTTCTTAGCCTGTGACCTGCGTGCCGTCCCCTGCAGATGGTGGAGATCTGAGGACCATTGTTGTGGAGTGTGTTCATTAGATATGAAAAAAGAGACTGTGAATGAATGAAACAAAATGTCAACTCCCTTCAGATTCTTTAAGAGTAAAAGCAAACAAGCCAGATATTGAATACTGCTAGGTTTATGTGCATCAGGAAACCGAATTAATATTGTTTATTAAATGCCTTCTGTCAAAGGGGAAAGAGAGCAGGAAGCAATCTCTAAATTAAGTTTTTTTATGCTGTTTGCTAAATCTAGGTGATATTGTTGCATTCTTTTTTAAAAAATAAAAAGTACCATTTATATTGCGTGTAGAGTATATACCAAAGGCCTCTGTGACTCTGAAAGGGGACGAGATTCCCTGACAGATGGAGGAAGAATAGATGCCATAGATGGAGATAATCCATATGCTAGAGAATTGCTAAATAGCTCACTTCAGGGAATGGAAAGGTCAGTTGTTAGAATGAAAATTCAAATTCAGCAGGCCCGTCTCTGGGTTTCTATCTCTCTTCACTTATTCTTTCAAACGCTATCTGCCAATACTGTACTTGGCCTTATAGATTCAGAAATGAGGAGGAACAGATCCCCACCCTCAAGAGGATGACAGTCCAGTCGGGTATGACTGCCTACCACGCCCCTGTCACTCTGATTGTCTAGTGTGTCACAGAGCAAGGAAGAAATCACGCTTATCAAGGACACATAATAAATCCCGACACTTTTTTTTTAATACTTATTGCTATTTCTTCATCAATCCCTTTCTTAATTCTCCAGGGGACAAGGCCCTCCAGTCAGTGTCCACTGCCCACCTCCCACTCCCACCTGTTCAGGAAGCTTCCTCTTTGTGCACTTAGCTTCTCCCTCTCTCCCACACAAAAGTAGAGGTCTAGTTTTTTGTTCACATACTTTCATGAAAAAGAATCAGGAGAATGTGTGAGAAATGATTGGGGCAAAGGGTAGTCAAGGGTAGTCAAGGTGACAGGGAGAGGAACAAAGATAGTGCCTCCCCCCTGGAGTTAAAGTGTGAGCTTTGGGGCAGATTCCAAAGCCGCATTATGAGCTTTCCTTTCACCACTGCAGCCATGGTCAGGAGTATGCTCAGGCTTCAGAAGATGCTCACCTCCAGGGTCCTTCACTGTGGCAAAAAGAAGGTCTGGTTGGACCTCAATGGCACCAATGAAATAGCCAATGCCAACTCCTGTTAGCCGTTCCAGAAGCTGATCAAAATAGGCTGATCATCCAGAAGCCTGTGACTGTCCATCCCCAGGCTGGATGCTGGCAAAAACCTGGGCCTGCCAAAGGGCAGGCACATTGGCACAGGTAAGTGAAAGAGAGCTGCCAGTGCTCGCATGCCTGAGGAGGTAACCGGGATGAAGAGGTTGAGAATTCTGTGCGGGCTGCACAGGGCACACTGTGAATCTAATAAGATTGACCACCACATGGATCACAGCCTGTACATGAAAATGAAGGGGAGCGTGTTCAAAAGCAAGCGGATTCTCATGGAACACATCCACAAGCTGAAGGCAGACAAGGCGCGAAAAGCTGCCCGATGACCAGCTGAGGCCTGCAGGTTTAACATCAAGGAAGCTCACCGGTGCTGTGAAGAGCCAGCCCCTCCAGGCCAAGAAGGGGGAAATCATCGAGACTGTCCAAGGAGAAAGAGGCCAAGAAATAAAGTTCCCTCTCCAGTCTCTACACAGTAGCCTCAGCAATTACATAGATAAGTCATTCCATAAAATAAGACTTTATCTGCCTTTTTAAAAAAATGAATGAGGGGATGAGAGAGAACGCCTGGGACACAGGCAGGATGGGAGAGGTGTGGGTGAGAAAATGAAGGTGAGATTTAAACATACCACCCTGGGTTGTGACTTGGATTCTCCCGAACGTGATTCAAGAGATGTAAGTAACAATTGGAGTCTAATTCCACTTTTCTTTTCACTGTGCCAGGAGAGGACCAAAGGTTTTCAAGTTAGTGCTTCTTATTCTCATTTTCCAATTGAAATCACTGGGGCACGGAGAAATGGAGGGGTTTGTAGGGCTGTGCATCAACTAAAGCAAAGGTTTCCAATTGGAGCCTGGACCTCCGAACTCAAGGCCCAGAACCTTTTTTCACTAAGAGCACAGACTCTGGAGTCAAACCGCTTACATTCATATCGCAGCCCTGTTACTTACTAAACGTGCCTCAGTTTCCCTAATGATTGTTCCTATGTTAGAGGGTGGCTTTGAGGATAAATAGGTTAATATATGACAAAATATTACAACAGTCATAGTAAGTATGCAATAAATGTAGGAAGCAGCATCAGCAGTACTAGTACTACTAATAATAGCAGTAATAGTTGCGGTGGTAGAAGTAATGATAGTAGTAGTATCAGTAGGAATCATTTTGCTCCAAGTCTTGTATTTTGCTGAAAATTTTTTTTTACAAACTTGGTTCTGGCTCCTTATACAAGGGAATATTATATACCACTTAAGCTTTTAGAGATACATTATAATTTTTAAAAACAGTTCATTTCCCTTCTGAAATTAAAGGTACAGGTAAGCTCCTTAGCCATTGTATCAGAATACAGTCTCAAGTGAACAAGGGAAAGAGTTTTCTAAAAATTCTATCTTGAAAGGGGACTTGAGGGACCCCTGGGCTTGGTTATATGAAAAACAACTTCCTCATCCTATTTTCCTGAACAGGATAATGTTCATAATTCTTGATCTTCACACACGTGAAAAGAGAGAGGGAATTTGGCCCCCTTGTTGGAAACCAAGACCCATAGCTAATGAAAGATTCACACTGATCAGGCGCCCACAACAGTAAATTGCAGAAAGAGAAAGCTGTTACTCTCCTATCCCTTCCTTGTGTGTCCTGCTACTTCAAAAGGTTTAAATGATCTCCTTCTTGCCGTGGCTGCCAATTTCCAGGCCTTCTTGGAGGAGGGCTCAGTGACTACTTGTGCCAGCCAGTTTCCTATATACCATCTCTTTTAATCCTCACAACTATGGAACACGGGCATTGCTTATCCCTACTAAAAGTTGAGGAAACTGGGTCTTAGCAAGTCTTCAGTGCCTTCTCCAAGGTCAAAAGCCATAACTGGGTTCGTCTAAGGTCTGAAGCCATATGGGGTTCAAACCCTGACTCTCAATTCAGCCTTCTTTGCACTACCTCACAGTTTCCAGGGGAAAGCATGAGACAGGGCTAGACTTCCACAAAAGTACAGATACCATTAGTATTTACGCCCTGGCCATCAAGCCACCCTCAAGTGCTGGTCTCTTTGCTATAGCCTTCAGTAAGTTGATTTTCACGGTAAACTTTAAGCCTAAAATATCCCTCCCAGATTAACTATTTTCCTGCATCCAACCTATTCTCCTACAGCTCTTACAAGTTATTTGATGAACTAATTTGAGTTTTACACCCTCCTCACTCTCCCATCTGGGTAGCATATGTTCATCTGGCTACTGAACATTTATTGAGCAATAGCATGTGAATATATCCTTGCTAGGTATCTAAGGTATAGAAGGAAAATGGATAAAGCAAGGTCCCTGTCCTACAGGCACTTGTAATCTGCTAAGAAAGTAAAGAGAAACAGAAATAATGACAGCAGAAAGTACGAAGCGCTGGGTACCTCAGGAGCATGACAAATATAAAAGGTAAAGCCCACGCAGACAATCTACCAAATATGTGCAAGGCACATTGCTGTGGAAGCTGTATTCTTTCCAGAGACAGAGCTTTTCCAGGGGAAGAAATGTAAACAAAAACGGGGCGTGATATTGATCTAGCAACACTGCCATCCAGGAACAGCGGGTTGTTTTGTTCCAAAAATCTATAATGGAATCAATTCCTGATTAAGAATTGTTTATTATTCCTTACAGAGATGATTTAGTGTTTCTGCATCCATACAACCAACTAATTTCCACTTATTCAATTTTAAAAAGAGACGTCGACTATGGATGTCGAAAGAACAAAGAACACACGGAGATTAAGCTGAGCTGATGCTTGAAAGGGTGTTATGCTCTTTTGGTTTGAAAGCATATTGCTTCAGTGTCCAAGTCTCATCTTTCTTTTTTTAACCTGCCACACTTGAAAAAGTCTACAGAAATGTGAATCTAGTTTCGTGGTCTCGAAGTGTTTTTTTCCAAGACCAGTTAGGGGAAACGGATGAAGGACATTAGATACAAGGATGCATGTGTAATCACTGACTTATGGATTTCCTCCTTTACCTGCTAATTCATTCTTGCTGATAGCCAGGGTTCTCTGGGTCTTAACTTTTTTTCAGATCCCAATTATTCAATGTAAACAAATGAAGAGCAAGTATGGGTATTCAGCTTGACTCATTTGAGCAGAAGATAGGAAACATTAGTATCGATGTATTCCAGGACTTGCAAGCAAAGCACAACTAAATTTAGCAGCCAGTGATATTGATTTGATTAAAAATGGTTTAAGACTTGTAAATGTCACTGGAACTTAGCAAAATGAATATTATTAAATCTTTCTGGTGATGGGGAAAACTAACAAAGGGATTTGCAGTGGTTTCTGTAATTAATTGCTCTGTCATGATTTATATTAACTTACAGTACAACTCCATTAGCTCAGACCTGTCATCTCTGCTCAAGGAACCACCAAGTAATCACTAGCACATTAAAGAATAAATTAGTTTTTGGCTTGGAGCCTAGTTGTAGAATGTTTCATTTGTGTCTGCTGCAGACATATGTACCTAATAAAGTTGGGACGAATGAGTTAAAGTACATATATATCAATGTCAGCGGGTTATATTTTAGAGACAATATGCTCAGCATTGTTCATTAGGGCTAATGAATCACTGGTCTTTCAGCCGCATCACCTTGTGTTTAGCAAATGCCTTCAGGTAAGCTGAGATGCAAGATTCCTTGAAAATAGGTACATCTCTAGAGAGTTTACCCTCTTAGCAGTCTGTGGCCTGTGGTTGTAATAATAGCTTCATGTGGTTTTTGTTAACACTTCATTACCCTAAAGTTGGATAAATTATCCTCCTGCTTCTGCCCTACGTGCAAACACAGAGCCAAAGCCTTAGCTACTACTACTTACCATAGATTATGGGGATTTGTAAGGGTCTATCAAATCATCTTAGACTTTGATAGTTGGATGATGCCTTAAGCAGTGCTTGAGAGAGGACTGTTCTACATTTCAAAGAGAGCTCTGAATGCCTCGCGGGTTTGTCAGCTAAAACGTGAACCGCTTCCTTTTCATTTCAGACCCAGGAAGGCTAAATTGGCACTCAGCTGGCCAGGATGATAACCCACACAGAGGGTAGAACCTGTGGGGCATTGTCCTATGGAGGCTGAGCACAGGAAAGCTTGTGGCCCCGAGTTCACCAAAATCTGCAAGGCTCCAAGGGCAAAGTCATTTCAGCTCAAAATCTCTGGGCACTACCCAGACGTTCATAATTTGTCCTGGATCATTTCTGCAATCTGAATCATCAGATGTCAGTGGCTCCTTCACAGATGCTATGCCTGCAGTGCGAAGAGCTTGCTACTACACAGGGGCTTCTCCTGCCTGGCTGAATAGAGTGACAAATGTCCAAAACGCAGAAAGATTGCAGCCTTAGCCAGCTGGAAAATGCATACATTATTGAGGATAAAATATGAAGAGTGTGAGTCAATTTATGAAATACGGGGAAGCCTAGTTTTGCTCTTATAATGTGCTAAGTGATTAGATTTCATATTTGCAATGAGTGGTGCTGATGGCTTTGCACTTAATTGAAGGAAAACCTGGGAAACACCTCCCCCCCCAAAAAAAATTCTATTTGTGTCCTGCATATTATAATATACCCCTTACTCTATTGTAAATAATTAACAAAGTAAAAGAAACATTTTCTCCTGAAATAAAACAAACGTTTAAAAAAAATTGGTGGCAGGAGAGGAAGGACAGTAAAGATAAGACATGACGAGACGTTAGGAGAGGGGAGGGGTAACAACTGGAAGGATGGTAACGTAAGTAATGTTCAAGGAGGACATGCAAGTTTTTGTAAAATAAGAATTATTTCTAAATATTTCAAATATTGGTTTCAGCTAACTAATAAATGAAGAAGAAAACACTCCAAAGCTAGTGTTTCCATGAAGTTTTCCACTTATTCATGTAATATCCTTACTAAAATCATTCCATGTTTGCAGACAGGTTTTTAAAATAATGTTTGAAAAAAGCTTCTCAGCTAAGTAGTCTCATGTTTATTTTTATTCATAAAATTAAATTAGGATGATTTACTTTGATCCTAACATATAATTAGATACAAAAATATGTCCAAAGCTAAATTTTAATAATAATAACAGCCAGCATTTAACATTTGGCCAGTATTGAGTGAAACATATCATTAAAGTAAGAATAAAGTGAAAACATGGGAGACAAAGAAAGAAAAGAATCAGTTAGTCAAAAGGATTAGTTTGTCTGATTATTTTTTATGAAATTGTTCCATTATTTTCAGGTCTCTCTTATTTTCAGTTGCTCTTGGAGCGAAACCGATGTGTTCACAGAGAATCCACAGACTTGTGTGTACACAGTATTAAGAGGCACTACATGTAACACAAAGAGATTCTTTCCTTAGGCAGTGCTTTGTGATTCCTGCCCTTTTGTTTATGCTTCCCCAAATGATGTGAAAATATCAAATATAGGTTCTAAATCTATTAGAACAGTAGATTCCCTATGGACCAGAAAGAAGCACATGCAGATCAAACATCTAGATTTTCTAATCTTTCCTTGATGAGAACACAGAAGCAACTACATTACCTAAACAGCTACAAAAATATAGGTGATTTGGAAAGGATTGGCCATCCCCTCTTTCATGTTCTTTTGTTTGAGTCAAGTAATTAATCATCTAGATAGAGAAATTAAAATATCATTTTTTGTCTTGTTTCTCACATCTGTTGGCCAGTTTTTGTGTGCTTGAAGACTTCAAACAAATTACATAGCTTTCTGCCTTTTTGTCCCTCCACTTTGAGCTCTGGCAGAAGTTTCACATGCAGGGTTCAGCCCCAAGTCCTTCAGTAAAGCAAATGTTTCATTTTCAGCGGAGCCCACATATTCCATTCAGACTCATTTCTTTCACTTCTAGATGTAAAGAGCAGCTGTGTCTCCTGAGTTGCTAAAGAAGATCCTATGTACAAAGTTAACAAAACACAGCTTGGACAATGGATTTGATCTCTACAGCAGGGAAGCTGTACTTTTCAAATTCAGCCCTTTCTAGCTCCAACAAATTACAGGTCCCTGAAAAGATCTGGTGACCCTTTTTAAGTGTGTATGTCGAACAAGCTCAGAGGTGACCATATGATTTAGTGCCTCACGTTAACATTTTGCCAAGCGCTGTGGTCCAGGACAGACCATCTATGGAGAACAGGCTCCCTCAGTTGGTGGCATTTAGGGGATCCATTAACTCTGTACAAACGGAGTTTATTCAACCATTTTCAACGCATTGACAGACTGTTTACCCCTCACCATAGGGCTGGATGCTAATGCTGATATGTGGGTATCTTCTTCTCTCCCCTGAGATACTTTTACCTCCACAAAATGATGTTCTTTAAATATTTGTTCTTCACTTATTTGTTCACTTATTAGTCATCATCCAATATATGCTTGGAATAATGTACACCAACAAGTGAGGGCAGCCAATTTAAATCTTCCAAGCACTGCCACCACTGTATTTTCCTTATCTAGAATGCACTATAATGTAGTGAACCCAATTTAATAAAATATATATCATAAAGGAGAGCTGCCACTGTTATTTCAGGTTCATAGGCAAATTTATGGCTGGTAAAATTGAACTCTCAGAAGCACTACTGGGAAGACAGTTTGAGAGAGCTACTAAGTAAGGAGTAGAATTTTAACTATATTAATTCCAAGTCCTAGCAGCTCTCTTTATGGAAAGTAGGAGCAGCCACCAACCCTACTGTCATCATACAATATAGGAGCTGCAGAAAACTTGTATAGTAATAGGCCTCAATAAATCATGCCTCCCTTATTACAATCCTTACATCCTTCCCTCCCACACGGATTCTGAGCTGGACCATGTGACTTCCTTTCACCGATGGAACACTGGCCAGTGCCATACCAAAGACCTGAGAAGCACTTGTGCTTTGGGCCTTAATCGTTCTCTTGGAATGCAACTGCTGTGCGAAAAAGTCTGAACCGGTCTCCTAAAGACACATGGTTTAGCCAACAGGCAGCAGCAATTGCTTGACATGGGAGTGACGCCATCTCTGATCTTCCAAACCCAGGTCAGCTGCCAGATGATTGCAGTGACATGAGTGACCCCAGCCGGAGTTACAGAAGAACTGCCCTGCTGAACTCGGCCGGAGTTACTGATCTGTAGTAGATTTGTGAGCACATAAAAGGGTCATTGTTTCAGCGACTTCACTTTGGTGCAGGTTGTAATGTAAGAAGAGAGAACTGATATGGCAGCAAACTGTGAGGGCCTCCAGGTCTTCTCTTAAGATATGATCATCTTCACTCATATGTCCAATCCTGACCATTCCTTCAGCCTCCCAGACTATCCTACTCACCCTCCACTGTACCTAGCCTTAGTGTCTGAGATGCTATCAATTCAATTCAACTCAATTCAGCAAATATCTATTGAACACTTATTGTTTGTCCAGCCTTCAATTAAATTAATAAAGATGCTATCGGTTACCTGTTCACTAAATAGACTTCTATTCTAGTCTAGTCTCTTTGTGTGAATATATATCACACAACTAGTATTACAGAGTTAATTTATATGAAAAATGCAGTTGATTTTTAAGAGAGAGTTACAGCCTATAAAGTGAGCTAAATAAACTCATGTGAAAGTGAGTGTTGGAGAATAGGAAGTGTGTTGAGTCCCTAAAGTTATAACTATGGGTACTGGGACAGAGGGGAGGATGATTGAGTGGAAAATAAAAAATCTGCAAAAGAGCAATGGGACTCAATATCAACAAATTTCAAGACTTTGCCTTATATCTCCAGTCATCCTCCTTCCTGATGTCTTTTCTTCTTATTCCTTATGTTATTATTTACTTAATAGTTTATTATCATTATTATTTCCTTATACTTCCTTCTTCTCCCAGGCTTATTCTAAATACCATGAAGCTTCAGTATAGATATAAAACTATGTAAAACACATTAAATTTTTTTTTAATTTTAACTGGGAAAAGCACAGTAGTCCACTGGCATCTCCCCTACCATAGTGTTTATATCATCATTAGCCACAAAAATCTGGTTGAAAGTGCAACAAAAATAAAGTGGTGGGTGAAGATGAGCCACATGGCTGGACAGGCTTCAACAGCAGGCGTCTGGCCAGCCATGTCAACAAATGTGGTCCACATGGCACAGAGTTCTATAGCAGAAATGGGCCATGCAGTAAGGAGAGGAGAAATAGCCAGTCCTCTCAGTGTAGGTGCCACCCTCAACACACACACCCCTATTTCACCAGCACCGCCACATTACACAATTTTAGGCAGACTCATCTGCAGTGTAGCAGCTCTATTCTGTCACAGGATGAACATCTTAACCTTTTTCTTACCTTGTGCCTTCTTTGTTTAATTGATCATGTCCACCTAGAAACCATGGAGAAAGATGATACTTCTGGGTACAACCGAACCTACACTGGGTCCTGAACCACAGCACAATAACAAAATAAAGTGAACCACTGTCATTTTGAAGATGGGACAACAAAGTCACTTCATGCCACCAAATTTTGTTGGACTTCTTTATGCGCAAGCAAGCTTAGCCACAATAGCTGTAAACAAGTAAAGGGCATGATTAGATTGTCTCAGCACAGCAAATGAGGGACATTTAGTTTAAAAATTCTCAAGTGAAATTGAAAAAAAGGAAGTTACAATTCAAAACACAGTATCTTGGTAATCACATCTCTATTTACTGTGTTAGTCCAACTCATTGATTTTCAACCTTTTTCATCTCATGGCACACATAAGTTAATTACGTAATAAAATTCTGCGGCACAGGAAAAAAACAGTTTATATTTTTTTGCTGATCTGACCAAAAAAAAGTATAATTTTTATTCATTCACATCAGATGGCTATTGTTGTGTTGACTATTGTCATTTTTTTTTGTTTGACAATCTAAGGGAAAAGAGGTCAGTGACCCTGACTAAATAATCAGGTATTGCATGTTTTAAAATTTATTGCGGCACACTAGTGTATCACAGCACACCAGTTGAAATCGCTGGTCTCACACTTTAAACCTTTGGCAGAGAAGCAGCAAAATATTTTCAGATAGTTACTTTTTTATGTAAGAAAAAAATTTTTAATGACTTTACTCAAGGTAATTTATTAAATTAAACTATAAATCAAAATCTGTAATAAACTACACTACTGTGCTGATTCCAAAACAACAAAACTAAACCCACATATATTTTATCTATAGACCAAAATTACTTTTAAAATTACTTTAATTTAAAAATATTTTACCTTCTCTAATTTCATTTTTTATTTACATTTTTTTCTTTATCTTGTCTCTAACTCCATTGTTAGAGTTAAGCATATCTTTTTCTAATAATACTTTGTATATATTTTGTCTTTTATAGCTATCCAAACAATTTTGGAAGTATTTTCTCATTGAATACACACAGAACTGTAAGATAGGTCATTTATCAAACTAAGATTTGGCCCATTTTAGCAATTTGGCCATACCCATAGGGGGAAACGGTGGCCATGGGGCCCAAGCTCAGGCTTGATCTCAGCTTTTTCTCCTACTCCTCTGCTCTCTGATGCTTTCCCTTAACATAGGACTGCTTCACTTATCCTCACCTGAGGATATTTTTTCCACTGATTTTAGAGAGAATGGAAGGGAAGAGAGAGAAAGAAACATCAATGTGACACACATTAATTGGTTGCCTCCTGCACTGGCCCCTACAGGGGTCAGGGATCGAACCTGCAACCAGGTATGTGCCCTGATAGGGAATCGAACCTGTGACTCTTAGGTGAGAAGACCAACATTCTAACCCCTGAGCCACACTGGCCAGGGCAGGACTGCTTCATTTAATAGCCCCAGGCAGTGTTTGGCTGTGGGTGTTGTCTGTGGAGGATGTTTTTATTTACATAGGTTCCATTTTTGTTTGTTTTTACTATCTATTTGTATGTACTACAATCTGTTTCTCCACTCGTTTTTGAAAAAGTTGTATTTGGAATGCTCAGGTATGGAGACTTTTGTATGAGAAACACATTTGTGCCGTGTCAAATTTAAAATGTAAACCATGAGAGAATGATGTCTTTTCACTTCAGTATTTTAGGATTTTTCTGGAACCTGGATAGATCAACAGTTTTGGAAGATAAAATAAATATGTGAAAAGAATGTATCTTTATAACTGTAGAAAAGACTTGCAAAATGGAAGTCTGAAAAATACCTAAAAGTATACTTGGAAACTATATACTATGTCATTTTAATGTGTTATTTTAAAAATTAATATGTGAAAAATAAAAAAGTTCTATAAAATATTCTTAGCATTTCATTCTAAAAATATTATTCTTTCCATAAAACCAGTGGTTTTTATTGGTTATCAAAATATGAAGCCAAAATGGCCAGAAACAGTAATAGTCTAAATTATCAAAGAAATTGGATTAAAAAATCGAAACAACCTTTCTACACTAAAAAAGAAAAAATGTTCTTTTCCTGTAAGCACATTTTTGCTTGCCTGTGTAGAAGTGCTCAACAGTTCTAACACATAATAACAGGGAATTAAAGCATGTAGTATTTCTTATCTAACATTTTATTATGTATGTTAGAACTATTGAGTGTTATATCTAACATAACTATTATGTTCCTAGTACTTAGTTTTTTATCCTTTAGAGATATTTAAAATCTACAGTAATATTGAAATCATAAAATCAAACTAAAGATATTAGTATATGCTTGTTACTTTTTTTCCTTCAGTAAGTTAATTAAAACCTACATAATTTTCAAGAGTCTCAGTGCTAAACATGAAAATATTTTCTGATACCAACTTGAATGGACTATGTTATTTAAGCCTTAAAAGAACACAAATATGTGAAATTCTCAAGCTACTTTATCACTTACAAAGTACCAATTAAAATGAAGCCTGTTGGTGTGTTTTTTTAAAATTGAAAATAAAAGAAATGATTCAACCCTGGAATTTTATTTTATTTTTTGCCTTTCTTACTGAAAAAACACAAATATTTGAACTGTCTTCAGCTTAGATGGCAGCTAAAGGGAGACAGGAGAGACAAGAGAAATGAAAACAGAAACAGAGATCATAAAAGAGAGGAAGAAAAAGTACTTTTAAAGATAAGGGAATAAGAAAAGAAGTTTAATGCAAATGTGATACGGTCATGATGATTTAACTCATACATAAGTACACAGGGCAAAAAAAATGGCCACATAAATGTGCTGGGTAAACTTTAAGGATACAGAAAGGAGCCATTTATTGCTCTATAACCTCAGCAGCAAGCAAAAATTATTTCCTAAATAACAGATTTCCAGTCTTGCTGAATTATTGTGTAACAGAGGGGCAATAACTTCCACTGAATTTCTCCCTTGGCTATCTGTAAAATGAACAGCAGGAGCTAGATCCAGGTAATCTTAGGTGCCGTTTTCAGAAAACTCAATCCTTAGAAGCTTTCTGTGAAAAACAGAGTCACCAATAGTCCAGGTTTGTAGAACTTTAATTAATTACCTAAGTGGTTAAAATCTAAAGAATGAGAGAAAATAGCATCATGCTAATTTAAAAATTTTGATAACACTTTTGCTATTTCCTTTTTTTATATCCTATCATCATGAAGGAGTAAATTGTTAGGTCAGATATTTTTCAGACCTCTATTGCTAGAAAAAGTTAACTCAGAAAAAGTTTATCTTATGAAATACCCAGATTTCCAAAGAATACTTAAAACTGACAACATCATAAGTCAATTTTAAAATTTGCTTCTATCAGCAATGGGAACAATAAGTGGGAGATGACAAATTTATATTGGCTTTTATATTCTTTCATACATCTGTTTAATAGGTATTTCACCTGATTCAAACATATGGTTTTAGTTAATAGAGTCCTTTTTTTTTCTTTTAGTATTTATGCAATTTTAAATTCAGTATAACCTACCATTATGGCTTTACTGGTTGGTCGTAATTTTGTCAAACATTACAATCTTTATTTGAGAATTCTTGTGAAAATAAACTATTTAGATATAGATTCAGATAGGTGCACATGTTTCCTTAATTATTTATATATAGTGTTGAAAATGTAATCATTTTTTTTCCTTGTTAAGATTTCAACTTGTTTTATAGCTTCACATTGGTACATTGTGCTTTTTAAATAATACTTCAAAAAGCAGAGAAAATAAAAATAAAAAGTTAAGCTTAGATCATATGTCTTGTAAATTATAAGCAAAGAAATTAGAGTTATTTAACCTAGTAAAAATGTTATTTTTTAAAAACTGTTGATCCATCCTTTCAAAAAATCAAATAAGTATTAAAACTTCAAGCCCCTACATCTAGTTCTAGTTCAGTGTGTCCTCTAGTTGACACACTGTGGACAAGCATGTTCCCAGAGAAAATGCTGTTAATATAACACAGAAGTAAATTTTTTAATGAAATAACAGAGAAAAGTTACAGCCAAGAATATGCTATCTTCAGAGCTGCAGAGGAAGCAAATGTTGATTGACCCATTGGAACACTGGGCAGACTTCAGATTCAGAATTGAGATATCCTATAGAGGGAAAGAATTATAAATAAGACCAAAGACAGAAAATTAATTGAAGGTTTCTTTATGCATTAGGCATCCAGCATTTACCCCCAGGCAAAAAAAAGTGGGAGGGGGGATGTTTCCTGTAAATAAGTGACCGAAGATATTGGAAGAAAGCTCAGGATTCAAGTGAGGATACTGGTCCCCCAGAGTAATTGCATTTCTTCTGGATTTGGAAAGCCCTTATCCTGCCAATAAAACTTTTTACCCACTTATTCTAAAGTGAAGCCTTCTAAAGGATATATCTCACCCAACTCCACTCCTCTTCACATAAGACTGCAAGTTATGGGAGAAACTTAATGAGAAAACTGTCATATATAACTGTAGAGAAAACCCATACCATTCTGTGTATAGTCTTCTTAAAATATGAGTGCGCAAAACAAGGTATGTTAAGAATCAGTGGCATGGAAGAAAAAGATAAAGATGAACAGAAAACCCTCATGGAGATAATTCAAGAAATAGAAGAATATTTATAAAATCTAATAAATATTCAGAGATTTAGACAGACACTATATCCATGAAACAAAAATGGGTTGCAATAAAAAAGGCTCAGAGATCAAGAAAGAGCTCTCAAGAAGGAAAACTAATTGGAGAACTTTTAAAAACTTCAATAAGGAAACTAAATAAGAAAGTCAAGGAAATATTATAGAATATAGAGCAGAAAGACAAAACGAAAAGCTAAATGAGAAAACAAATAATGAAAAGAATAAACACACCAATAGAGGCATCTTAGAAAGAAATAATGGCGAATGGAGAGGGGGAAAATTATCAAAGAAACAATAGAACAGACTTTTCCAGACTAAATACAGTCACAAGTCTACAGTTTGAACTTGTTTACTGAGTGTTCAGAACATTAAATGACAAAAGGCGTACACTTAAACGCCTTCTTGAGAAATCTGAACACCTCAATGAGAAATCTGAATACCTTGATGAAAAAGAAAATTCTAAAGGCTTTCAGAGACAATAATAACTACAAAAAATAAAATCAGATAAAAATTAGACTTCTCATCAGCAACACTGGAGGATAGAAGGCAATAGTACAAAGGAAAATTATTTCCAACCTAGAATTCCATACCCAGCTCAAAAATTAATCAAATATGAGGGTGGAAAATGAAGACATTTGCATATATGCAGAGGCTTAGAAAATATAACCCCCCTTATATTGTTTAGAAAGTTAGTTGAAGATATACTACAGGAAAATGAGGAAATAAATTATAGATTCAGCCAAAAGAGTAGAACAGTCCTGGAGAATGGCAATACCACTGGCCTTAAAGAGGAACCAGGCAGAGTAGAGGAGGAGGGAGGGTGGTCGGGCTTCATAAAATGTGAAGAGTAGTTCTAGGATAAAAATAATTAAGATCATAGATAACCTTTAGGATTCAATAAAAGTAAATTATGCCAGAGAGGTAAATCAAAAACTTCATCGAATGTAAACAATTTTTACAAGAAACTCTCAGACTAATTATTAAACAACCCAAAATGTGGTCATTAATGGGATATATAAAAAGAAAATTCACTTTATCTTTATGCTAGCAACGTTGTTCTATTGGCTTGGGACACTGGACCTGAAGAGATGTAAATGTAACCTTAGTTAATTGGCCCAGAGGGAAATAATATATACAAAATCACAATAATATATATGTATATATATATCATATAATTGTATGTATGTATATATGTATAATTATTGGTTCTTAAATTTTAGGTTAACACTGAAAAAGCCCAGAATTATTGACTATGATTGCAGGGTAAATGTAAACATTAACAACCCTAACAGTATAAAAGTAAAAATGTAGCCGACAGAATATGGGACACAGCAAGCAGGGCAAAATTACCATTATCTTTTAGTTTGGGGAATGAAGAAATATTGTCAAAAGTTGGTGAAACAAAAAATACAAGTTTTAGTGTGTTTTTAATGTTATATATATCACCAATAAGAGCATACAAATAATATATATAATAATAAATAATACATAACTGATAAATATTGAGAATAGGAACTGGAGGAAAGCAGTCAGCATGCAGTGATCTAAATATGTGACTTTAACAGGGACTGTCCAATGGGTACGGCATAAAGTTGATAAATCAAGAAATGAACATGGCTGATTTTGGGTCTGTGGAATGGGCCTGGGGATGGCTGTGACTGTGGCTTTGAATGGTATGCCCCCTGCACTAATTGTTACAATGTTCACTCATAACTTTGCTAAAATTATTTTTT
The DNA here is from genome assembly GCF_964146895.1 of Miniopterus schreibersii. Lineage (NCBI taxonomy): Eukaryota > Metazoa > Chordata > Mammalia > Chiroptera > Miniopteridae > Miniopterus > Miniopterus schreibersii. Next base: position 158,261,730 of record NC_138102.1, read on the forward strand.
TAATTAAAAAATTAATTTTAAATCATACAAATTTTGCTTAAACATAAAAAAGAACAGTCAAGACAATATAATTCTGGACTGGTCCATCTTCTGGAGAAAGTGATCACACCTACTACTTTCTGAGCACCTACTATGTGCAAGATAGGATGCTAAGCACTATATGTTCCTTGTTTCCAAAGATCAGAAGAGAGGAATTATAACGCTCATTTCACAAATGTAGAAAATGAGCTTCAGGGAATATAAGTAACTAGTCCAAGGTGACAAATGGGTTGAGTAGTAGAGCCAAACCAACTCCAAAATAAAATTTAAAAACAAAATGAGAGAGGTCACGATAGATCCCTCCCTCTTGGTATATTTCAAGTTTGACATTCTCTGATTCCACAAGCAGAACAAGACCAAAGTCTACTCAATTTCCCATGTCAACCTAAGTATCTATTATCTATCCAGATATCCAAAGAATGTGGATAACTAGGTAATTTTTTATTTCCTGGGGGTCCACAAGGTTTGTTATCTATCACAGGATTTATTCTTGCAGGCCCTTCCTGCATCGAGTGTGTCTGCATCACACTATACATATTTTTATTAAATTAACATTTTCCTGAACCTACAACATTTCTGCATATAAAAGTACTACACTGTTAGAGTATAATAGTAAATCAAACAAAAAAAGGTCCCTTTATCAAAGCTTAGTTTACATTTATTTTAAGAGTGTTCAAAAATGCACTCGATGTGGTTAGGTTTTACAGCCCTTAAAAACAAGCTCCAAATTTACAGATATTTCATAATATTCCTATCAGCATATAAGAGCTTCTCTCACAGCTGGCACAGAGTGTCCTTTCTTCTGTCTCTTCTAAAGCAGTAGGAAGCTCCTTAGATCTCCTTTTGTGAACATTTTCTCTCCTGGCAGTGGGGAGTCACAAAGGGGAAGCTATTGATCTGGCGCTGAAGTGAAAATTTCCACACGATGAGATAGCTAACATAAGTACAAGTTCAGGCAGGAAACCGATGATTTTATTAATTATTGCTGGTCATGTCATTATACAAAAAATACTCAGGCCAAAAGGAAAAATACAGAGTGTGTGTGTGTGTGTGTGTGTGTGTGTGTGTGTGTGTGTGTGTGTGTGTATGAATGAGAACGAGAAAGAGAAGAGAAAGGGGACAAGGAATGAGAATGAATGCCATCCTGTAGACACCCCACCAGCACTCACCAGAGGAAATCAAGTTGCCGCCAGTTTGGCTGGGGTTCAGCACCATCTGCATAGTATTTAAAAGTGAGAGCCAAACTCTGAGCTATTTTATTGGAGTTAGTAAGGAAGCTCTCCAATCTATATCTGAAATTCAACTGTTCCAGCTTCTGAGCATCACTAAAAAGAGCTTACAGAGGTCAAGGAACTTAAAAACAGCATGAGGAGCCGCTTTGCAGTCCATATAAAACCAGGAATCAGTAGCCTGAGCATTTGATTAGACCATTTAGTCTCTAATGAGTGGTGGGAAAATCCGGAGGCAGTTCTTGGTGTGAAAGGTATGAGATAGAGGATAATAATAGTACTAACAGACAAATATATATATGCTCAGAGCCAGGCACTGCTTTAAGGTTTTTACATTCACTAATTTATTCAATCCCCACGGTAACCTTGTGTGGTATTATTATCATTATTATTATCCACATTTTGCAGATGAGGAATCTCCCAAGAGAAGTCTCTAGGATATAAATTCTTTTCTTAATATTGGCTTTTATTTTTTTGATCTCTCAAAATCCAGTGCTTGTTTTTGTTCCCATGACTCCAAAGTGTGTACATGTGATTCTTAGTTTCTGTCAATATCCATGAAGCATTTAGGAAAAACACAGATTCTTTTTAAAAGAATAGATTAAGATTTATCTAGATATAAGTTAATAGTCATAATAGCTAACATTTATTGAATGCTTTTTGTTGCCAAGCTCTGCTATTCACATAATAAATTACATTAATTCCTGCAATAAACCTGTAAGGTAGGTGTTATTATGACAACCATTTCCAAATGAAACTAAGGCACAAAGGTGGGTAACCTGCCTGAAATCACAAGCTTAGTAAGTAACTAAGATAGGACAGTTAACCCAAGACAATTGGCTCTTGATTTATGCTGTTGTTCTGGTATCTATTGCTGCCCTCAAAAATTAGTGGGTGAAACCAACAATTTAGTATTATTTCTCTCAGTTCTTTGGGACAACTGGCTTTAGTAAGTGCTCTCATTGGGGGTCTCACAAGCAGGTACAATCAGACAGCAGTTGGGGCTGGGGTCAAATGAAGACATAATAGGGATGGACATCTAAAATGGTTTTTTACCCAGCCGAATGGCACCTCAGCAGGAATGGCTAGAACTGCTGGGGGCTGGCTGTCCCCTCTCTCTTTCTCCACACAGTCTATCGGTGTGGGTAGCTTGAGCTTCCTCACAGCATCGTGGTCTCAAGATAGTCAGATCTGACTTTCCCCAGTGCGAGCAATCTAAGAGACCCAAGAAAAGGCTGGGAGGTTTCTATTTACCTAGCCTTGAAGGTCATGCAGCACCACTTCTCTCCACCCTATTGGTCGAAAGGAAGTCACAGGGTCCACCCGATTCAAAGGAGGGAATTACACAAGAGTGTAATATTCCCTGTAGCCTCATCTTTGGAGGCCACGACCATAGCTCTCAGCTACCATTCTTTGTTGCTTATCCTGTAAACTGCAGACTCGGAGATTCGAGTCCAGTTTGAATGAGGAAAATCAATGCTACTGAAAATAAGCACACAGGAAATCTTTTCCAAAATAACTGTCTTCTTCTACTAGAGAAATCTGCAGAGATGGCACTGTGCTGCCTCAAGATGATTATCAGCGAGAAGAATTCCAAAAATGTCTGGAAAGATTCTAAGCCTCATTAGGTAAGATAAAAATTCCCATTTTTCTTTTTCCTCACTCTTTAGAACAAAGTTGAAAGTCTCCCTGAAATGCCTTTTCCTGACTGAGTTCCTGTCCTAGCTCTGCTAATTTGCCTTGACCAAGTCATGTAGCTTCTCGGCAACATTTTCCTCTTCCTTTAAAACCTATATTATTAAATGAGATTATACACATCAAGTTACTTTGAAAATTAAAAAACAAGGCACTTCTCACTTTTGGAACTTCTCTTGGTGGATTATTGGGTTGATGTACGTCTCCTTGACTGTGCTGTAAGTTCCCTGATGTCAGGGACCATCACAGCATCCTCACTGCCTAGAACAGGGCTGAGCTTACAGTTAAGAAGCCATATGCTTTATCACCCAAGCAGGAACACTTCCAAGGGTGAAAGGGACTTTTTATAATAATTATGCTATAGACCAGCCAATGTAAAAAGGACATACATTCATCTTATCCTAGTGGGCACTCAATAAACATCTGTTCAATATAAATGTTATTTATATAACTTATATTATTTATTTTTGTTCCTTTCTCATTACTAATCTTTTCATTCTATCTTATCTCATCCTTTTGTCACTGTCACCCAATTTTTATCTTTATTTCCAAAATAAAGAATTCAAATTCTATCCCACCTGTAATGGCAAATCGACTCTTTTATTATTAGATTATCACTACTCTCAATATCAAGCTACCTCTCAGGAATTAGAGTTACATTTTACTACTTCCAAATGTAACTATTTAGTGCTTACTACATAATAAGATCTGTCTCACATGGGCTAGGCAGCAGTGACCAAGATAAGCAAAATCCCTGTCTTCAGAGAACTTACATTCTTGTGAAGTTAGACAGACAATATACATAGAAGTGTTATTATCTCAGGTTGTGGTAAATTCTATGAAAAATATAAAATAGAAAGATTTGGTAGTCAGTGGTGTGAGTTTTAAAAAGATAGTCCAGAGAAAGGAGACATTTAAGCCAAAATCTTAATGGATGAAAAACCCTGGCATGTGAAGGGCTGGGGAAAGCCCTCAAAGCAGAGAGAGCAGTAGGTACAAAGACCTGAAGGAGGATGAGTTTGTCAGTACATTGAAGAATGGAGAGGTCATACGGCCAGAGCTTAGTAAGCAAGGGGAGGGAGGTACAGTTGTGGTTGGAGAGTAGGGGCTTTGAGGTCAGACAGACCCACATTAGAATTGCTGACTCTCCGTATCCCACTGGCATGACCCAGGCACGTTATTTATACTCTCTGAGCCAATATTTTAGGGTTGATGTGAGGATTATACAAGATAAATAAATGTGAAGGGTCCTACACATAGTAGATGCCACATAAACAGGGATGTTATAGAGTTACAAAATTAACTTGAGTTTCTTGAATGAGTGCTCCTAAAATAATTCATAAATAGCTGTATTTGTAACCTACTAACCCAAAAACTGGAAATTAAAATTAAAATTAATAACATCTTTAAGTTTTTGTTTTGTTTTGTTCTTACATTTCTCTGATGGTAATTGAAAATTCATGTATGTCTTCATTCTGAATATATATTGGGCATTCTGAATATATAATGAAGATTGAGATGTCACTTATCATTTCTGGAAACTCCCCAGTCATCCCTGGCCTGGTTTCCTTTACCCGTTTCCTAATCCCCTTGTCTCAGTGCCCCTTGCACATCACTATTAATTCTCCAACTAATAAAACCAGTACTCAGTCACCAGGTTCCCTATCCTCTTTTTAACCCTCACCACATCCTACTTTGTATCTTTCATAGGACAAAATACTGCTGTTTCTAAAGAAATCTCAAGCTAGTCAATCCATGCTGAAAGGCATTAAGCTTTCTAGTTAGAACTTGGCCTTTTTGTGCTTGTCCTGAGCTGCACCTGTTGTGCAGGTGCCATTCCAGCCGCTCTTCTCTGAAATGGACAGCGTATGAAGTCCTTTGTAGGTGAAGTCCTTTGCAGCTCTGCAGGTGCATTAATTATAGTCTACCTGGATGCATCTAGAACACTTGGCAGTAGCAAGACTGTAGTTAATGTTCTGTTAAACAATGTCTCCAATGGTATGTATTATGAAGAATTATAAGAGACATTCAGAAAATGGCTTAGTATAATCCAGGAGTCATTTGATCACCTCAATTGTGTCCCAACTCAATTTTGTTGCAAAATAAATCATTTTCTTTAATAAAAATTATTCCAAACTGATCATAGGTATCAGCCCTGAAACAAGGTATGAGCGAGTTATATTTACTGGCATGAAAATAATTTCTAGTCAGGGAAATTCATTAGCATTACTGAAAGGTTGGCTCTTGCATGGATATACCCGCAGTTCCTCTCTGAAGCCAGGAATCCCTAAGACATTTTCTTACTTTGATTTCAAATGTGGAAAAACTCAGTACTGCCAAAGATTGCATTTTTTTAACAGATGAATCTGAGTGGATTTTTCACCACATGCATTAGAAACTGAAGCAATTTAAATGACCTGTGCTGAAAATTAAAAAGCACTAGTTGGAAGGATAAGAATGTGGATCTCTCATTTGAAAACAAATAATAACGGTAATTAAATCACCCTTTTTTAGTTAGTCCAAGGAAAATCCACTAAGATGAAACCAGTTTGCCAGCTCATTAGGTAAAATACATAAAAGTGGTCAGAAATATCTTGGCTTCTTTGAAGCCCAGGGTAAGGGAAGGAACCAATCAATACACAGAGACTGGTCTGGGACAAGCCCGTCCCACCCCCTTGGAGAGTGTCGTCTCCACCTGAGGGAGAGCCTGCCTTCCTAGTCTTATTTTTCTTTAGCTAAGAATGGTCTTTTGAGAGTAATTCCTTGGCTCACGGAGGGAGATGCAGGTGATAGCAGGAGCTGGGAGGGTTCTCAGTAGAAGGAAAAGAAACAAAGAATTGCACTATTGTCATCACCAGTTCCAGAGAAAGCGAGTTTTCAGTCATTCATCTCGTAACAACAATAAAGAGTTATCAAGGAAGGACCAAAAAGAAAAAAAGAACTTTTTTATGGCTGTTTTAGTTCTCCAGTTCCCTCATCGGGCCGTTAGTGACCAATAAGAACAGCAGCATAGACTATGGAAAGGGGTAAAGCAGAGAAAACCAGAAAGGAACTCTTCGGGAAGGCCAACAAGCAGCCTGTGCTAATGCTTCCATGTTATGCTCGTTGCAAACAGGCCTTTCCTTCTTCCCCCATGTTCACTGCACCCGAAGGACACGGCCCGAGTCTGAGAAGAACGCTGCCTCCATCTCTCTCAGTAACTTTGTTTAAAATCCCATCACCACGACTAGAAAAAAATACGCTGACTTAAGGGAAATAGCATAATGGTTTTCCATTTACTTCTGGACTCACAGAAGCGCAAACATGAGAAAAGCAGTTTTCTTAAACTTCTGAAGCGTCCGTCAAAAGCCACCATCATATTCCCTAATCGCGAGTTCCCATATTGTGGCTCAGCCCCAATCTCACTCTTTATCGAGTCCCGTGAGTACAATTTGCAATGAGCCGTGGCCACCGGAGAACCTGTTCGGTTTTCCCATTATGGCACAAATAGGCCTCCAGATTCTTCTCTTTTGCCCTTAGAATCATTTTGGAGAATCTGCTCGTCTTCCTTGTGCAGAATTTAATTCTACTTATTGCAATGAATAGGTGTTGGACCCTCCTAAGCGCATGAGCTATAAAGCTAAATAAAAGAACAACCCTACCTTCAAGAGACTCAGAGTGTGGTGTGAAAGAAAGACACATATGCAAGCGACAACACAAGTTGGACTCGGATCAGTTCTAGCGTAGACGTGCAGAGTGAAATGACTGAGGAGCAGAGTTTCAACAGGCAGAATGTGAGGGAAAGCACGCGAAGCAACTGTGACAACGTGAGCACAAGCAAATACAGTGCGGATGTTCAGGGAAATGGAAGCGGTCTGTGCGTGGAGCGGATGGCGGGCTGTGGTCAGGGAGAGGCTGCAAAGCTGGCCCCTGCCCTCTGCCTATGGCGCAGATCCCCAGCTGGGATACTTCTTTTACCCTGCACTCTTTAAAAATGTTTCTCTTATTCCTACTGCCAGAAGGTTTTTCAGTCAGTTCACCTCTTCATGCTTATGTTTTAATTAGGTTATAAATCGTTAAGGGGAAAAAATCATGTCTTCTATGTGTTTTTTTGTGTGTACTCCAAATAAGAACAAGTATTATATAAAAAAGCAGTCCCCCTTTCTTCATGATTCTGTGTTGCATGGGGCGCACTCCTCCAGAGCCCATGGTTCTACAGGCAATTTTCTGCACAAGCAAAGAAGCCAGGAGAGAAGTCAACAGCCTTAGGAAGTATCACTAATTACCAAGGCAGGGGTAAGGGGGGACCCAATTTTGGCTAAATAGAAGGAGGCCTGGAAGATTGTAATATTCACGATTCCTTGATCATCAGAAAATAGGAAAAATATTGAAATGCTAAGAAGGTCCCATCGCCCATTCTCACCACCATCTCAAACTAGAAACAATGGATCGTGAAGTCCAGTTTCAAGATCTGCTAAAAATCATCAGCCTGAGATATTTTATTCCTTTTTTATCTCCTCCTACAACAATATTTCACAGTTCAAGTTTGTCTTTACTTGTCCTTTTTACAAGCTTTTTCACAATTTTAAAGAATGTAACATGCATTCTGTGGAAGAGAGGAAAAAAAAGACGGGACAGCACCAGATTTACTCTGACCTTTTTAAGGTTCCAAATTTAGTTAGTTAGCCATTTCTATCCTCTTAGCTTTTCAGAAGCTCATGTGTTAAAGAGAACCAAAAATGGCAAACCCCTCCACATTACCAGCATTTAAAAGGTTAAATGGTTTATTTTTATCCCACTAAGCAGAGAATTAAAACTCCAATGTGTTGGGGCTTGCTCTGGCAAAGATCACAGCAAGAATCTAGAAATTTCTTCTTCAGCCTTTCCACTTACAGTCTTCAGACCTCACTGGGGGTTGGGGGGGGGGGAGTTTCTTCCTAAATTTTACAAACTGTTCAACCGTGGCTCTCAGAATTGGTCACAGGGCGGCACAGCTGTTACCTTAGTTCCTCAGAGTTGATCACCTCTGTCTGTAGGAGCCCAGAGTGAAGGATTCAAAGTCCTCTGAATAGGGAACTGTCACTGGCAACAAAGAACTCCACCCTCGGGCTGCTTCGGGACTGTATGATTTTTCTATGCAGGGCAGTCTTCTCTCAAATGAGCATTCTGGTTCAGAATGGACGACTTTCTCTGTGGCTAGAATTAACTATTTTCAGTGATATTGAGTGAAGCTAGAACCAGACTCGCAAACTTTTGATGTAAAGAAGCACAAGGGCATACAAAACAGTCAGGAACTTCAGAAGGAAAACCTTTACCATTTATCAGGTATGTGTTTTACTACTCTCTCTCCCCCACCCCTTTCTCAGATTAACTCCAACAATTGCTTTTCTAAATTCACCACTTTGGGGCACACATGCCAAGACTGAGAATCCCAACAGGAGATGGGGGAGGCTTTGTCTTGTCACCTGTGAATTAGGCATGAGTGAGACTTCCCTTGGTTCCAGAGAAGTGAAGTCTCCGAGAAGCAAGGCTCAGCCAGGGGAGGGAGCATCCAGCTGCTTAGCAGCTGTGACTCTTTCTTCCCCTCCTCGGGACTACTATCAATTTTCTACCAAAATAGCCGCGGCTTGTCTTCTTACCCATTTCAAATCCTGCTTTGAGAACACATAAATGGGTGGCATAATTTCCAAGCATGAGAAAAGTGAACTACCCACTCTCACAAGACAAAGAAAGCCCGCTGGGCTGTTAAAAAATGAAAGAATTAAAAATGGAGGGTTTTTGTTTGTTTGTTTCCAATACCAGAATGTTTGCTTTGGCCTTTGGAGGCACGGTTTCAGCTTTTGCGACCTCCGCTCTGAGTGCTGACCTGGGAAGCAAAGGTAGGAGGTGTGGTTAAAATACAGGTCTTAATAAAGAAGCTCACTGCTTATGTAAAAATGATGCTCTCTGGGGTCCGAAAACTACACCTCTATTCTCAGAAAATATAAATGTAAGTGATGATAATGGGCTACATTCCTTGAATGTATCAGCCTTACAAAACCACACTAGCCTAGGTTTTTAAAATGTATTTACTCTCTTCAAGGGATTTTCCTGCATAATATAAAAGTTCTCTTTTCTGCCACCTCTAGAACACAAGGATGCTTGGAACACAGGGCAGTCAAATCTTATGAGGAGTTAAATTCTAAATTCAGCATGTAAGGTGAAAATTACGTTGTCAAAATTACCCTTCAAAATCCCCCAAATTATCCATAAAGTAGAGTACACATATTTGTGTAGATACAACATTATACAGTAACTTTTATTCATGCTGAATTGTGGGAACTTCAATGCTGGATTAATGGAAGGAGTAAAAGGAAAATCTACACAGCTCTCTGAGCATTCAAAGTAGGAAAGGTAGGAAAAGAGAGAGAATTATAAATCTTTCATTTGTTTGCATGGTCAGTCCATTCTCTGTTAATACTTAGCCTCTATAACCTTAATGCATGTTAGTAGAAATTTTTTTTGGTGAGCATTAAGTAAAGTTTGTAGAGTCAAGTCACACCGCCAAAATTGCGTATACACGCTTGATGCAACTCTCCCGTAGTCAGTTATGATTTTACAATTCTAATCATTTTACAAACGAATCTGTATCCATTATATTATCTGATTCTCATTAGGTAACATGGACAGGTATGAGCAGTCTCAGTTGTAGGTGGGAAGATAATTTGGAGTTTAAGCCACTTGTTCAAGGTCACTCTGATCATTAGAGACAACAGGGAATTCACACCGGATCATGTCATCTCCGTGTAATGGCTCTTCCAAAGGATCCCACTCTTCAGACGACAGGTGACACAGAAAGTGCACCTTTATTCGGGGGACTGTAGAGTGTGAAAAAAAAATGGGAAGAGAAAGGAAGGAAAAGCAAAGCTCATTGTGGCCACTCACTTTGAAATTCACCTTTGGGAGGAGAACGAGATTTGTGAATAAATGAGACAGATAGGGTTTTAAAAAAGTAATGAATGGTTTCTCAGAATTCTAGGGAAAAGAGGAAATGCGATCCTAGTAACCTGACAAGTCTGGACCTTCAGTTACCTAGGAAGACTTACCCTGACACTAACCACAGCTGAAATACAAATGTTTGCCCTCACTTTATTTTTTATTTTTTTACTTTAAATACTTCAAAAATATATCAAGGAGGAAGAAGAAAACTGAGAAGAATGAAAAAGAGATGGATTGGAAGAAAAACATAGCGATACATCCTCAAGAGTCATTCCTCAGACTGGAGCCCACTGAGACTACTCTCTCCACTCAAGTCCTCTCTAACCCAATACCCACACACAAACATACAATAACCATCCACGTTTACATGTTAGGAAGTGTGGATAAAAGGGAATTCTACTTTCAGATTATTGAATAAAAACAATAAAATTGATGTTTCCCATTCTCATTTCCACAGTAAAATGGAAAACTTAGTTGTACCCAAAAAAGTTTCTGGAATAATAGGACAAAACTATGTGTTGAGTTTTTTAAATGAGATACATATATTATCACCCAAATAAGCAAAAGCATTTTAATCAGTATTAACCTGGACTTGAAGGGATGCATTGAATCTCACAAGTAAATGTTAACCACTTATATTTGTAAGGGGGTAAAGGATGTGCTCCTTTATCTGACTGCCAGAATTGCTGCTGACAAGCAACTTGGAGAAAAGGAAACATGGATGAAAATGGTGAGAACAGAGGAGGGAAAGAGGGGAATCAGCAAGAGGAGGTCAAGACAGAGAATTCTTAGGGAAGTCAGTGAAAATTCTACTCTGGTGGACACTTAAGAGTTTAAAGAATTTTTAAAGAAATTTAAGAACATGTTAAGTGCAAAACTTCTTCCTGGAGAGCCCTCACCACACCACTTCTGAAAGACCAGGTATGCCAGCAGGTGTGACAATGGCAACCTTTAATGTTCAGTTCCTTTCTGGTTGTGTAGCACTGAACAAGTTGCCAAAACCTCTGTGCCCTCAGTTTCCTCATGTGTCACATGAAGATATAATGCCTATTTTACAATATTGTTATTGGGAAAAGTACATGTATAAAATACCTAGAATAGTGTACCCAATAAGTATTAGTACCTAAAATAAAATAATGGAATTCTATAATGTTCAATTTAAGTTATCATTTTACTTCCTGTCTGTAATTTAAAGATCTTCACTCTCTCCCTATCCCAGTGTGTGTGTGTGTTAGATGGAAGTTAGTCTATTATCTCTATGAATGTTTTGTATGGAAGAGTTTTTGGTTGAAATCAGTAAGAGCTGAGTTATTCATCTTGGTTTTCCAAGTGTAGGATAAAGGAACTAGAGATGTAAAGGCAATAATTAGCACCCATTCCTTCATTTAATCAGGAACTATTAATTGAATATGTGCTATGCACTTGCTTTATTCTGGGCAAGGAGGTAGAACAGTGAACAAAAACACAAATTCCCTCTCCTTGTGGAGCTTAGATTCTAGTAGGTAAAAAAAGATAACAATAAATCAAAATACAAAAATAATGTCAGGTAATACTAAGGAAGATAAAGAGAATATTCTGAAATAAAATCAGAAAAAAATGGCATATTATAATTATGGTACTATGATGATTATTACCATTCCACTGACTTCTCATCTGAAAGGGAGGAAGTCAGAAGACAATGGAACAATGTTTCTAAAACGCTAAAAGAGAATAATTGTCATTTCAGAATTCTTTATCACAAAAACAACCTTTAAAAATAAGGGTGACTAATCTGAGAAGGCTTCATACGCATACTATATGACTCCAATCATATGACATTCTGGAGAAGGGAAAACTTGGAGACAATAAAAAGATCAGTGGTTGCTGGGGGTGGTAGTGAAGAGGTGACTAGGCAGAGCACAGAGAATTTTTAGGGCAGTTAAAATATTCTGTTTCATACCATAATGATGGTTATCTGTTGTTATACATTTATTCTAACCCATTTCATGTACAAGATTGAACCTATAAGTAAATATAAGAAGCAAGGACGTCACATCTGACATCCAACCCTGAAGTTTTTAAGCCACTTCATATATTTTATCTAATTTGATTTTCATAACAACCTAATAAATTAGAGACTTACGTTGTTGGTGGGGTGGCGGGGAGCGTACTCCTGGCTCTTAGCAAAGTACAAGGCCACAGTACATGCTTAATAACTGTGTTTAATGCATTGATTAATTTCAATCTAAAAAATAAACAATGAAAGCCAGAATGGTTACAGAATTTTTTTAAGGTCTGAGAGGCAAAAATAAACAGAGTCAGTCTGGAACTCGGTCTTCTGATTTCCAAACCAATTAGCTTTCCACTGTCCCAGGCTAGCCTGGGATAACATGAGACTGACAGGGGAACAGTAAGTTATCCTAAAGGAACCAGCTTAAGCTATATATATCCTTTACTATTCCTATGTACTTCCTCCACAGCTGACCTAAAGGAAAGAACAAGGCGTGTGAAAGACTAGGAATTATAGGAAGGAAAAAATTCAAAAGATGATTCAGTGTGGCCACATCCTATAGCAGTGGCTTCTTAAAATTTTTGCAGTGACACGCTGATGGATATGCATTGTCTTAATCACTTCAGACTGTTATAACAAATGCCAGAGACTGAATGACGTAAACAACAAACATATATTAGGGCTTCAGCATATGAATTTTAGGGAACATAAACATTCAGCCTATAGCATGCACATTAAACCACAACCCAGCATTTATACACACACACATAACAAACACACACAACGAAACAAAAGTTGAGTGAAGCAATACTCAGTTCTCACTTATGGGTACTTGCCCTCACCTTTGAAAAAGAAACCCTGGTATTTTCTAGCCTATTCTATTATTGTTTATACTGGTAGCAGCTAGTTAATTTCATTTCACAGCCCTAGCAAAGAGCAATCTAAAGTGAATCAGGTTTTTATTGAATGACTTAAGTCTTTGTTTTTCTTTCTCTTCTGTTTTCCAAGTTGGAGGCAGTGGTCTCAACAGTTTTTCACAGGCTATAGGATAGCTCATAATCACCATCATAATAATTCAGCCACCCTTCATTTATAAAAAGCTTTATACTCTTCTGAAAGCTGAGTCCCACTTTCTGTCCTATGCAACATACCCAGTCTGGTGATTTAAGCAGAGAAATGCATTATTCACATTTTATAGCTTAGAAAATTCAGGTTAAAAGACATTAAATAACTTGACCAAGGTTGCAGAGTCCATTAGCAGCACACCCATACTCAGTAGTTGTTCTGCCTCCAAATCAGTACTCTTCACTGTGTATCACCAAACAACAAACGTAAAATGGGATCTACTGAATCCTTGCTACCACATTTCTGGGAGGCCCAAGGGAAGGAAACAGGTAAGAAAACACAAAGGAAAAAAAGATGGTGGTTGGAAGTCAAAGGAGTGGGGAATGGTATATGATCAGCAAGTAAATGCTAATTTCCTATAGACAAAGGGATAATATTAATATATATGTATATGTATGCGTGTAAAGTAGGATAGCTTATCTCTGAGATCATTTAAAACAATAAGTTCCTATCCTTACTTGCTACCTAATTGATGTGAGACTAGCATGCAGACTTAAAACTGATGTCTTTATACTAATTATCAAGTTAATAGAGGTCTGGTTTTCAACAATAAAACATGAAAAAGAAAAGGCTATTCAAAAAACGCTTGCTTTTGTTTAAAATCATGCCTTCATTCTTGTTGGTATCATGAAAAATGTATTCCCCCAGGAAATTAAAAATCCTCCACCATCGTGTGTCTATCTTACAGCCATGTGTGTGCCTATCTGTTACAATTACAGAAGCACTGGCGATTAAAACACAAAGGCTTAATTGTTCTTAGAGACACATTTATTACCTGTAAAAACTAGACTATCTCCTACTATTCATGTACACCTTTCAGATCCTAGGTAAAATAGATGGTGATAACAAAATAAGCCTCTATTTAAATTGAATAATAGTAGGAGTTAACAAGCACTGGTTCCAGATAAAAAACAAAGAGAAGCACATGTGTTTTCCTTACACCACCGTCTAATGTTGTTGGAAAACTCACACACAACATGATCCACCCTAGGAGCTTTTTGCCTTGCCAGCCTTGGCAAAGCAGCTTCTCTATAAGATTTATCAAGTATAAAGTTGGACCACTTCTATAAAAAAAAAAAGAAAAAAGAACTACTTTGGAAATGCAATAATAGCAATTATAAAGTCATATCAAGGAAGGTTTTAAGAATGCTCATTGGAAGCCAATGGATGGGTCAAAAATTGGGAGGTACCTTGAAAAAATCTTGAATTAACAACTCTAGGAAACATTTTCAAAGTGGTTAGAGTTCAGCCCTTTGGAAGTGATTTAACCAAATTCATTGTCTCCATATGGAAAAACAGAGATTTAATTAGAAAAGCACTTAACATTGTCTGTTATATCATAGGACTTGTTTTGTTGCACAGTGTTTTTTATTGTTTTTAACTAATCTCTTTGTATAATCTTGCTCTGTGTTTACCCTACAGTTCCCCTTTGTTTCTTTGTCAACACACTAACTACAGACGAGATGATTCTATTATTTTAGCTTACTCTGTGGCTCTTAGATTGTTCATTGAGATCACATCACATCTCACCACAGCTGTTGGCAACATGTCTTGCCTGAAATAAACAAACAGGTTTCATTTCTTCAGTATACAGTTAGCTGATTTATTTTACCAGTGAACCCAAATGTCCTTTTAAAAATCTGAAAGATTTTAAATCTAAGATACATGACTATGCCAGTCTCTAATGTCTTTTCATAAGGTTAGGAAAGGGACATGAAAAGCCGTAATGCTATTTACACTTACAAGCTAGATTTTTGAAACTAATGAATATCCTGCATTCCACATTCAATTACTAAGTTTCCACTATAAAAACTGCTATACTGAGTGGAAACTTTGAAGTACTATCATTCTCTGTCTATCATTCTCTGTCCACAGGCGTTAGTCAGGCTCCCTGCCTGTTTCCAGGGTGTCTTTAGCACACCACCCGTTGCCTGATTGGTTCAAAGCTGGGCATATGACTCAAGAAGGCCAATCAAAGAAATTTTTGCTGGAATATTAGGAACAGGGCATTCTACTTTTTTCTTTTTTCTTTTCTGAAATAAAAAGTACCAAAGACCAAGTGATCCTAGAGCTGACAGACAGGTACCATCTTTACCAATGCATGGAGACAACCAGTCTGAGAAGAAACCCAACCTGGTAAAAAGATAAGGCAGAGATAGAAAGAGCCATGACCCAATGATATCGATTCACCACCTGGATCCAGCTGTGCTTCAGCTGGATATGAACTTTGAGTTCTGCTTTTACATACCCTGGGTTTCTGTCACTTGCAAACAAAATGACACTGGAAAATGTTATGGAGAGCAAAAAAGATAAGCATTGCCATTTATTTTGTGGTAGTATAGTCATAAGAAGTGGCTTAAAGCAGAAGTGTCCAGTTGATCTTTTGCCCCTAGCCTCCCATTTTGTTCTTTCCTCTACTCTGGGCCTCCTCTCAGCCCCAGGCCACTGCCCTCATCCAATCTCTATGCTCCAGCCTCCCCTTTCCAGAATCCAAACCTGTTCACAACCAGAGTGCTAACAGAAATCAGTTACATTTTAATGTAAATATATTCACTTAACAAGCCTCTTAGGAGTATTAGAGTCATATTAGAGTT
This sequence comes from Miniopterus schreibersii, assembly GCF_964146895.1. NCBI lineage: Eukaryota > Metazoa > Chordata > Mammalia > Chiroptera > Miniopteridae > Miniopterus > Miniopterus schreibersii. Next base: position 158,277,359 of record NC_138102.1, read on the forward strand.
TTTCATGTTATCCTAATTTATTTCTGCTGACACCACTTAATCTCCAGGGCTTGAAATCTCAAGTCACATTTCACACTGTTTCTTCTTCACCATCTCCAACCAATATAACATCAAGTTCTATTTTTAATTATTTTGCATTATTTTAAAATTTGTCCCTTATCTCATTCAATTTCTTATCATTTTAACCCTAGATAATTTCATCTAATTCCTAATTAATCTCCCTGCCTGTCCCCCTCCTAACCCATCCTATTGTCAAAATGATATTTCTCAATTACTATTTTCATCAAGTCTTTTAACAGTGATTTCATCTTCTCAGTTACCCGAGCCTAAAAACTGGACAAAGCATCCATTCTTCTTTCCTTACTCTTGATATTAAGCTGATCACCAAGTCCTATCAAGTCTACCTCCACTGTGTCATCTCTAAATATCTTTTTTGAAGGCTAAAATATGAGGATATAGTTTTTAAAAATGATATGCAACTTGTTCTTAAACATATAAAATTACATTCAGCTTCATTAATGATGAAAAGGTACATTAAATTACACTACTTCAGACCTGCTAGGATATTTACTATTAAAAAAAAAAGTGTTGACAAAACTGGAACTATTTTACATGGCTGGTGTGAATGTAAAATGGTATAGCTACTGTGGAAAACAATTTGACGGTTCCTCATAAAGCTAAACATAGAATTTACCATATGACCCAGCATTTTCACTCCCAGGTATTTACCCAAAAGAATGGAAAATGGATTCAAGCAGGTATTTGTATGCCAGGTTCATTGCAGTATTATTCACAATCACCAAAAGGTAGAAGCAACATGAGTGTACATCAACAGATGAGTGGATAAACAAAATATGGTATATACATACAACAGAATATTATTAAGCCATAAAAGGAATGAAGATCTGATACATTCTACAAGAAGGATGAACCTTGAAAACATTATGCTAAATGAAATAAGCCAGTCACAAAATGAAAACTATTATAGGATTCCACTTATATGAAATATCTTGCATAGGCAAATTTATAAACAGAAAGTAGATTAGATTGTTTATCTAAGCAAGTCTTTAACCTCTCCTTCACTTTTGAAGGATAATTTCATAGGGTAGAGAACTTTAGATTGGTGGGGCTCTTTTTCTCTCAACACTTTGAATATTTCACTCCGCCCTCTTGCTTGCATAAATTTTTAGGAGAAACTGCATTTCTTATCTTTGTTCTTTTATAGGTAAGCTGTTTTTTCCTTTGGCTTTTTTTTTTTTTCAGGATTTTTTCTTTATTTTTGATTTTCTGTCATTTGAAAATGATATGCCTATGCGTAGTTTGTGCAGTTTTATGCAGGAGATAGGGGTGGCATTTATTCTTCTCAGTGTTCTCTAAATTTTTTGAATCTGTGGTTTGGTGTCTGACATTAATTTTGGGAAATTTTTCAGTCATTATTGTTTCAAATATTTCATCTGTTCCTTTGTCTCTTTTTTCTCATTCTGGTATTTTCAGAATGTGTATGTTATATCTTCTGTAGTTGTCCCAGTCCTTGGATATTCTGTTCCTTTTTTGGTTTTTGTTTTTTGGTTTTTCCAATCTTTGTTCTCTTTGATTTTCAGTTTTGGAGGTTTCTACTGATACAGCCTCAAGAGCAAAGATTCTTTCCTCAGCCAAGTTGAATCTTCCAATGATCTCATCAAAGGCATTTTTTCGTTTCTTTTACAGTGTTTTTGATCTCTAGCATTTCTTTGTGCTTCTTTTTTTAAAGTTTTATGTCTGCTTACACTGCTCATCTGTTCTTGCATGCTGTCTACTTTATTCATTAAGCCCTTAGCATGCTAATTACAGTTGTTTTCAATTGCTAGTCTGATGGTTCCATTGTCCCTGCCATGTTTGGTTCTGATGCTTGTTCTGTCTCTTCAAATTGTGGTTTTTTGCCTTTTAATATACTTAGTAATCTTTTCTTGGTAGCTAGACATTAGGTGTCAGGTAAAAGAAACTGCTTTAAATAGGCCTGTAGTAATGTAATGGCAAGGTATGGGGAGGGGAAGCCTTCTATAGCCCTATGATTAGGTCTCAGTCTTACAGTGAGCTTATGCCTTTGGACTGCCTGCGAACTTAAGTATTTTTCAGTTTTTCCTCTCCCTGCTTAGGTGGGACAGGATGGCTACAGCTTGCTGGAGTTGGGTATTTTCCTTCTCCTAGGTCAGTTAAGCTCTGATAATATTCTAGCAGACAAGGCTCTGGTTAGCTTCTCTGAAGGGCAGGCCTTGTTAACAGTGCTCAGGCATATTCTTAAATGGTTCCTTTTTCCCCTCCCCCTGCTAGAAGCACAAGGAGATTTTTCTGCGATATTAACTGTTGAGACCCTGGTTAAGGGGATAGAGATAAAAACTCACAAAAGTGTGGGAGGTCCCTGATGACTGGATTTCCCTGAAATTTTTATCTCTCAGACTTTTCCACACTGAGCTCCCAGCAATTCATCAAGTACAATTCAAGGTTTTCTATTTCAGAATTAGTTCCCAGTTGTTTCCACTAGTGAGTCTCTGCTCTGGTGAACCATGACTTTTTGTATTTGTCTGTCTGCCTTTTCAATCTTGGGAGCAGTAGTTTGCCCTGTATCCTCACTTCTCTTACAGATCCAAGAAGAATTTGTTAATTTTTCAGTCTCTTCAGCTTTTTACTTATTAATGGAATGACAACTTCCAAGCTCCTCACATGTGGAACCCAAAACCCAACTTTCTTGATTCACAGCATCTTTAATAACTTAGTAATTTTTTATGGCATGCCTAAACCTAAAGAAATACCTAACAGTTTTGTTTATTAAGCTGCTAGGCTCAAGCAACTTTTTAAATATTTAAATGTCTATGTTCTAACATCTTAACAGACATTGGAAAATAAATAATACGCGTCAACTGAGATCAAAGTTAATATTTTTACTTTATTCTTAAATAAGCACAGTTATTTAGCAAGAGGATATGTATACCTTTTGGGCACTGCACAACTTCTCAAACCTTGTAATCAGATTAAATTTTACTCCCCTCATTTAATATTTCTCATGGACTTCCACTTGGTATTTGCTTTCTATTACAGCAATCACCGGAAATCTAACTTTGGAAAAATATCACATCACCAAAGGAATATAACATAATCTAATGTTGAAACAGTGATTTACCTCAAGCTAGTTGTCTGTGTTCAGTATGACAAATATAAAATACTATTGTGTTTCTTTCAAGAATTTAAAATACCCCACAATCCCTAGGGATTGACAGATGATACATCTATCCAAAGAGTCATTTGCTTCTGTAAACAGTGTGAAGAATATCTCTATATCCTCTCATGAGATGATCTTTAGTATGTGCTGCTAAATAAGTAAGGTAGGAAGAAAAAGTGTATAATGCTTATTAACCAAAGGAGGCAGAAATATGAATATAAATATATCTTTTTTATATTTAAAAATAGGGGAAACTATAAAATTATTTCTAATATTTGCCTATAAGCACAGGAAGGTAACAGAGTGAAGGGGTCTGAGATAAAATCTAGGCTTTTCTAAATATACTTTGTTTTTCAGATTTGATTTATGAATCTTATACATATTTTACATAATTGTAAAATCTATGAAAGCAATCTCTAAATATAGAAAGCTAAATGAAGCAAATGCACTTAATTGCATATTGATTTTTGTGGCATAATCACACAGATTCTAAAACACAAGATTTAAAAACTAGTGTGAAATTCCTCAATCGTATTAAAAACTACAAAAATGTATTAAGTTGTTGTCGGTTATCATATTATTGGTGGAAGTGTTGATATTGTTACTCTGAGACTACTCTTTGTGTGCTATTGATTAAAATAATTATAGTGGTAGTGTTGAGAAGTAGGGTTCTTAGGTAAGTAGATAACTGGGAAAGTAGATAAAGATATAAGCTACATGAGAGTAGGAAAAAGAATCTTAGTTGAGTTGAAAAATTAATATGAGTTCATGATATATTTTGTCTTAAAATATGCATATATTTCTTGACTCTACCCCCAAAACAGCATGCAGCATCAATTCTGCCCTACAGAGAAATTCCAGTGTAACACCATAACTACTTCATTCCTTTTCACTTTATTTTTATTTATTTATTTTTTAAATATATCTTTATTAATTTCAGAGAGAGGAAAGGAGAGGGAGAGAGAGAAACATCAATGAAGAGAGAGTCATTGATCGGCTGCTTCCTGCACGTCCCCTGCTGGGGACTGAGCCCGAAACCTGGGCATGTGCCCTGACCGGAAATCGAACCCCAATCGCCTGAATCCTAGGTCAATACTCAACCGCTGAGCCACACCCGGCTGGGCCCTTTTCACTTTAGTTAAGTGTCCTTTAGACCCACCTGGGAAACAGTCACCTGATGAGTTCTCCGGTTTTATATAATTAATTAATCCATTCCAGAATACCCACTTCTATTGGCCTTTCTACCTCCTTCTCAATTCTCAGCCAAAATAGTTCTGGCATCTCAATTTCATTTACTGTAGTCTGTTGTGTTCCCCAAGCTTCAAGTCACCATCCCAGCGATGCATTAGGATTGGTTCCAGGTATACTTGTCACAACATTAAGTCCTGAGTCATGGAAGGATGCCCCATATCAATATACTCTCACTTATCCAGTTTTATATTCTGTCTCTCAGATCCAGCATTTTGAAGTCCATTCCAAGGTATTTTACCTTGGTTTCTGCCAGAATATATTAGCCAGGTCATGCAGATTTTTGGATGACTGAGCCCTTTCCTCCCATGACAGGAACAATAATTTCCAATTGAGCTATGCTAAGGCCTGATCTTAGTAATTAGTTTAGAATAATGAGATGTAAGGACAGATAAAAGGAGAGCGAGTGTCATCTCATGAGGCTATTGCTACTTTGCATGGTATCTAAGCAAAGAAAAATGTCGATCTTCTAGAAATTGGGAGTGTGTAAATGAGTTTATTCTATTGGTCCAAAGGGGAAATCTGGGAGTTGAAGGTTTTCAAGTAAATGCACCCGAATATCTCTATCTTACTTCTCTACTACCTCACCTCTTCCTTAAGGGCCTTCCCTTTACTATAGAAAACTTTATTGGAGCTATGCCTATACCTTTTTTCTAATGTCATTAATCTCACAATTAGGTTCTGGGCTTAATTTTCAGTACTATCTTCCCTCTTGCTTTAGAATGTGAGATTCTCTTTAAATGCTACCCTAGTGGCCTCTGTCTCTCATACTGTACCTTAAGTTGATAGCTGGCTGACCTGAACCAATCATTTTCTTTCTTTGGCACTTAACAACAAGCAATCCAATTCACAATTTTTATAATTATTATCACCCTTATATCTCTCAAATACTAGAGAAATTTTACAAGCAGAACATCTCCTCCGGCTATTCCCAAAACAATTCACCATGGGTGAGAGTCTTGGTAATTGTGATGCTGCGGCATACTGAGCACTATCATCACGACACGTCCAACAGAAATGAGAGTTAATGATCACATGGATAGCTGGTCATCAGTTATCCAATTATAGAACCCCACTCCCAGTTTCAACTGTCTTGGTTGGTGTTCCCCCAGAAGCAGACACTTATAGAAGGATTTGGTGCAAGTAGTTTATCTGTGGAGTGATCCTAAGATATGTGAGCCAAGTAGGGATATATGTCAAGGAAGGAAGGAAGCGTGTATTATCAAGCAATTACAACTGTGAACATTATAGCTTGATCCCATGGGGAATCTTAAAATTAGTCTAGAATACATGCTTCAGAGTATTCTCACCCAAGAAGCAAGGGTTCTGCCATTCAATAACTGAGGGCTGCGTGGACTCAAGAAACAAGTTACAGAGGCAAAAGAAAGGGCCTAGGAGACAGGTTCAGGGTGTTATCCGGGGTGAGCTGACACTGCCCCCTGCTCTCCTGGTTGCAGATCTCATGGGGACCCTTAGGGTGTAGGAGAAAGAAAGCAAAGATACATAGCTTAAGAAAGAAGGCATGGGTGTGCTCCAGAGGGAGAGTGCACTCACTGGGTCCTTTGTCTTAAGAGTTTTTTATCTGTTTTCTAAAGGCAGGAATTTTAAGAGAGGTTTCAGGGGAGGTTCTCAATAGAATATTCATTAGTATTCCAGGTGTGCCCTTCAATATGCTGATTCATCAAAATGAGCATATAGGGTCAGGGTCATGGTCTCTACTGATTGGTTGGCCCTAGGGTGGGAGGGGGTCATTGGTCATTACATCTGGTCCTGATGCCAGCCCTGGCATCACTTTGTCTGGTTTTGCTGCTTTTCTGGGCTGGAGCTGAAACACAACTGAAGCCTAGATGTTATCTCTAATTTGACCAAATTTCTGACTCTGTGGTCAACAGACCAGAGGCTTTGTTCCTAAAATTATTTGATGCTGATCAGAACATCATTGTCTGAGGGCTTAAGTCTTAAGGAAGTGGTCTTGCAAGGGGGGAAGAGATGGGTGAGTCAGGATGCTGGATGAGGTCAGTTTGAATTAGCTATCTGTCTCAGTTTCCCCATTCCACTTGCCAACGAATTTTTCTAGCTTCTCACTAGCCTGCCTCACTTAGGTTAAACAATAGAGTATGGGAGTGAATTTGGGGGGAAGCTGAAATGTTATCAGAATAAAAAGCTAAGTGTCCTCAGAAAAAGAATTATTTTGACTTCAAGGAAAAAGGCAATGGGAAAATCAAGTGGGGAAAAACAATGTTTAATTCTAAAATTATTTTATTTTAAAAACTTAAAATATGTAGCTTATCAGAAGTTATTAATGATTTTTAAAGCACTTTCTAATGTATTTTACATTATTTAATTAATTTTCAAGTTGTAAATTGTATTAGTTAGCAGTGCAGCCTCTATGCCATGCATATGTTGAAAATGAGTTAAGTATTTTTAAGATTCTATTGTGATGCCTGATGTGATGCCGGATTGGCAGTATTTAAATGACTCTGGCCTGCAGCTCATCATCTCAGGCTGTGAATTCATTAAATTTGAAAAGAGGCAGGCAAAAGATTCATTCCGAATGGGAGATATCCAGGAGAAGGAGCAGGTTGGTCCAGGAGTTGCTGTTGGGTGCCTTTGAAGAATGGTAGCACACCTTTTCCTAAGCATGAACTGAGTGTTTCAACATATGGTGTTTGCGAACACACATGCACCCTCTTGGTAAACAGAAAACAGCCCTTGATCACCTAAGCTGTCCAAATGGAAATTATCCTACTGTCTCATCCATCATTGCTTGGTTCAAGCACTGTATAATTCATTCCCTACTCTCGGGCCTCTGTCTACTATCACAAGTGCTGCTGCAATATTTAGTATTTCAGGTTGGAGATGTGAAGTGATACATAGATACAGTACTTAGTTTGAGATGATTACAGAACATTGTGACTTGTACAAGGTCCTCAGAAATAAATAAGTCCGTGAATTAACTTGAAACCTTAACGTTAAAAGAATGACAGCCAATAGAATTCTCTGCATTTTCTGAGGATGTGGCTTTCTGGTGAGATGATATTGGATTGTAAAGCTTTTCTTACAGTGAAGTACACTTCAAACTGGCTTTACAGATTCATTGTATAGGCTTAAAAATCTACCTTTAGGAAAAATGGGACTGGCAGGTAACCTAGAATGGAAAGAGAAACAAATGAACAAATATATTCACTCTTCCTGTGGGAATTCCAGGCCTAAACAGCAATGTAAGAGACAGTTTGCTTTCCTTTTCTTCTTCAAAATCTCCATGAAGTGATACTGACCCCAGGAGTCTGTGTGTGTGGCCCATTTGATGTGGTTTGGGCCTAAGGAAAAGCTAAAGGCTAAATGTATTTGAAGTGGGTGAAAACCAAGATAAATACTTCCCTGAGGTCATTATTTCCATTAGTTGACAGCCTGTATACAATATTAAAAGCATTGTGGAAAACAATATACACTTTTCCAAGAGCATTTATCCACAAAGTTTCTGAACACTGATTTGAAGTGAAAGTAACTTTTATTCCTGAGGGGAAGCAGTGTTTAAACAAATAACAAACAAACAAGTAAACAGACTATGGTGTACAGAGTAGAGTAGCTTCAGTTCAGTAAATATTCTAAACACAGGGCTGCATAAAACAAACCGTGGAAGCTAACTATAGTGCATGTGTAACATGCATAGAAGTGTTTAGCACACAGTGTTTGGCAGATTGCATAGTTATTGATCTTTATAAGATATATCCCACCTATTTCCAAAATCAACTTGAGGAGGCAAGCCCAATGCTCAGTATGAAATGAACTGCCATTAAGCTAAGTTTAATTTTATCCATCTCTCAAATTAGTTTGGATTAAAATAATTTTACATTATAAGTTTGATGTGGTCCTTTAAAAATCAACAGATATTGGCCAGTCATGTGTAAATACAGTTGTAGAAGCTGATTCTATAAGTCTAAAAGCTGTAATCCCATTATGTACATAGGATGTATTCGGTATCTCTAAGTCAACAATAAAGATAGTTCAAACAGAACTGTTTATCCCTTTGTGTGGATTTTCTGTATTAGGAAGTGTCCCTTCACGAATCACTGTACTGTACATACAGTTCTAAAGATGTGAATGATTCACATGACTCTAAAACACAGCCTAGTAATCTTTTCAATCTCCTTTTTCTCCTGAGCTCCTAGAAGTGTGTTTCAACTTGCCTGATAGGTATTCCTGTTTGTGTTTTCTAACAGATTTCACAGGAGGATATCGATAAGTTTTATTTATTTCTATGACACTTAGGCTAGTTTTGTGACTGAGCATGCCACTTTGAAATGAAGGATAATTCTTCTCCAAAATGCCCATGTATACATCAGAATGGCTAAAACAATACAGAGAGAAAAACGAAATATTAGAGAGGATATAAAACAAGTGACACTTCTATGCATTGCAGGTGGGAGTTTAAATCATACAACCACTATGAAAAACTCTTTCGCAGTTTTCGCTAAAGGTAAATATTTGCTTACACGGTGACCCAGCAATTCTACTCCTAGGTTTATTCTTAAAAGAAATAAGTGAATCTGTACACAAAAAGTTCTTCTTAATATCCCCAAACTAAAAACAACCCAAATATCCATCAACAGTAGAATAGATAAAGAAATTATGATATATTCATCCAGTGGAATACTACACAGCAATAAAGAAAAATGAACATGAACTAATAGCATATACATCAATATGGATGAAACTCATAGGTGTTATGTTCTGCAAAATACTCTAGATACAAAGAAACATACTGTATAATTCAATTTATATAAATTCCTAGAAAATTAAAAACCAACCAGTGATGATGGGTGTTAGAATAACGGTTACCTCTTTCTTGGGAGTTGGGACACAGATTAGAAAGGAGTATGAGGTGATATTATCCAGTGATAGAAATATGGATCTTAATTTGGGTGGCAGTCACACGGGTATAAAAAAACTTATAAAGTTTTTTTTTTTTTAAAACTTATGTGTATGTCCGTAAACTCTCCAAAAAACTCTTTTCTATGTTTATTTGTTATGCTTTAATATAAAGATTAAGGCAAAGTGCATTCATTTGCATGTAAAATTTGTAGAGATGTGATGACTGTGTGTACACAGGTACTGGAAGTGCTGTGCTACTAAATCAAATTTCATTTTACCCCTAGACGGATAGAGGAAGTGATTTTTTTAAAAAGAAAAAACCTTATATATAGAACACTCACTCATTTTTTGAGAGAGAGAACTAGTATAAGTTTATTTGAGTTTATTTGAGCCAAATTGATGATATGCTGAGAAGATCTCAAATGCTTGAGAACATTCTTTTTGTTTGTTTGTTTTTAGATAAACTAGTAATCCCATTAAACCTAAGACTTTTCTTAACAGGCTCCATCTAGATCAGGGTGGTTAAGAACCAGACAGTCCTTAGGTTTTAGATCATGTTCTGTAACTTTTTGGCTCTTTTCCACATTTCTAAAAGATTTAGTGCTGATGACTAAAAGAAAGCAGAACTGTAAGAGAAAGGGGAAGTTCCTATGTTACAATCATCAGCACAACATCATCATCAGCTGTCATTCTCCTCCTCACAACTGCTCTTAGCTACCCCCCGAACTCCTACCGTGTGTGCTATGAGCCTGTAATGGGAAAACTGAAGCTCCCGAGGCTTTGTAACTTGCCCAGATCACACAGCACGAAAGCGGTAGAGCCAAGATTTTAACCTCGGACCATTGACACCGAAACCTCGGTTACATCCAATGCCCGTTTCACAGACAGTGAAACCAGAGCTCAGAAGATTCAAATGACTTGCCGAGGGCAACACCACCAGTCAACTTCTCCTTGGCCTGTGCTCTTTCCGCAAGGCCACCCTGCCCCTCAGCAGCGTGGAGCAAGCCCCATGCCATGTGCATTCCCCCGCTGCCTCCGACACACAGCACACTGCTGAACACGGGGGGCGTGGGAGGATGTCAGAGCCGGGAGCAACTGTGAGACTAAGTAGGAATTTCTCATTTGGCACATGTGAATCCTGAAGCAAAGCTACCTGGTGGGAATCAGGTCCCGTGATCTGCATTCTCCGCCGGCCCTGCACCCACTAGATGTTTGTTTATTCTGTCCTGTTCCAGAGCCTAAGAGAAGAAAAACATGTGGGGAAGAACAGGTGGTGGCAGTCAGAAGAGAGTGGGTGGGCCAATCCCTGCAAGTCTGAAAGAAGAAAGGGGCACTGGGCCCGGTCCAAGAAGTGTCCCTGGGGGCCCGTGTCAGCAGGAATCCCCGCATCTCCACATGCGGATCCAAGAGAAGCGCCTGGCAGATTCAATCATACAGTGACTCAAATGTCACAGCATGACTATAGAGAAAGAATAATAGTGGAAGCATGCCGGCCAATTTTCAGCAGAAGGGCTCAGGATAAGAAAGCTTAGGAAATTGCTGAAGGGAATGATAATGACAATAATAAAAACAAATAGCTGCCATTTATTGAGCACTTATGTGTCTGGCACTGTGCTACATGCTTCACATATCTGCCTGATGAAGTAGTTATTACCCCCATTTTTTGAGGAGGAAACTGAGGCGTGGAGAGGCTGAGGAGGTTGCCCCAGGACACGCAGCTCTTAAGGGACAGAGCTCGGGTATGAACCCAGGTCTGCCTAACTTCCAGTCTGTGCACTCGCCTGGAATCGGAACAGCAGTCATAAGGTTCCCAAGGCCGCAGTGAGGGCTTGGTGTACATCACCTTCTTTCCGCCTCACAAGCACCCTGCCCAGTGTATCTCTTCATTTTATAGGTGACGTGAAAAGCTCAAAGACACTAATTGCTCAAGGTCACACTGTGAGTTAGTGACAGAGCTGAGATTCAAACTTCAGCTTTATTCTCATGGTGAGCATGAAAATAACCAGAGCAAAAAGTTAGCATGCTTGGCTGAAAATAATTTTAGTGGGAGTTGTCCAGTTGATGTGGTGTTCATGACTAGTTCTTAGTGACTCTGATAAGCTGCCTGGGACCCAGGTGCTGAAATAAGAGAGGCAGGAGTTTGATTGAGTCATTTTCCGTGACTGTCGAACCACCTCCCACCACAGCCTTCACCATCCTAAGTGAAACGGCAGACGCTTGTGTGATCATCAGCACCCTCAGAATAAAGGTATTCATCCCTTCCCCCCAGGCTTGTGATCTAACCCCAAACCCCTTTAATAAGAAAAAAATATAATAAAATATAAAAGATACATACAGCAAGAACCCAGGAAACTTTTCTCTCCCTGGAAAATTATAGAAATTATCCCAGTAAAAATCCAGTTCTACAATTCAAAAGATCCCTTTTAGTCTCTGCATCTTTCATGTATGAACAATTCACCAAAAAGGAAATAAACATGAATCCTAAATCTCTGAGCAAATGCTCCTCCTCACTCATAGACAAAGGCAAATTAAAAAACAGGCAGGTCAATTTTAACCAAAGAATATTGGCAAAGTTGTAGAGGGAAATCACTCTCATGCATTGATGGTGGGAGCATAAATTCATACAACCCCTTAAGGAGGGCAGTTTTGCAACATCTATCAAATTTACAATTCATGTACCATTTGACCCAGCAATCCACTCCTAAGAATTTATCCTTCAGATTTACTTACACAGGTACAAAATGGCTTATTTGTAAGGTTATTTATTGCAGCATTGTTTTTAATAGCAAAAGATGTGAATCAATGTAAATGTCCATCAGTAGGGAACTGTTCCTAAATCATGGTTCAGCCATGCAATGAAGCACTACAGCCCATGGAAGGAATGAGAAGCTCTTTACATAAAGAGATGGAACAGTTTCTGAGATCTGTTGTTAAGTGAAATAAACAAGGTACAGGACAGTGAATGCTAGATCTAACCATGTGTGTAAAAAGTTAGGAGGAGAAATTTAAAAATATCTACTTATATAACACTAAAACATATTTGTAAAGATACACAGGAAGATGCCAACACTATTGCCCTTCAGGGAGGCAAGTGGGTATCCAAGAAATAGAGGTGGGAGGAAGACTAACTTAACTCCCCCTTGCATCTTTTGAATTTTTAAACTGTGACTATATATATCCTACTCAAAAAAAATTTTTAATAAAATAAAAATAAATGATTTTTTAATTGCTTTTCCACAGTGGGTAAGGTGCAGAATAGACCAAAAGTAGGAAAAAATATTTTCTTTTTTAAATTTTTATTTCTTGATTTTTAGAGAGAGGAAAGGAGAGAGAGAAAGAAAGAAAGAGAGACAGCAGCAGCACTGATTTGTTGTTCCACTTATTTATGCATTCATTCATTGCTTCTTGTATATGCCCTAACTGGGAATCAAACCCAAAACCTTTGCATACCATATGACACTCTAACCAACTGAACTTCCATGGCCAGGGCTTACAAATATTTTTTGTATATATCTCTGAATTGTTTGTCATAAACATGAATACTTTTAAAATTTACATAACTCCACTAAAGATTAAAAATATTTTAAAAATAATTCCTAATAGAATATTATTTGACTGTGAACAGAAAACATCAACTATTGTGCTCCTAAGTGTTCCAAAAAGCTGAACTAGCTATATCTCTTTTTTCCTCAAAAATCTTTTTTTTTTTACCACTCAGTAAAGGGATTTTTGTTAGTTTGTTTTGCTTTGTTTTTGTTTGTTTGCTAGAGTAACTTACAATCTAGCTCAACATCTCTTTAGAAAGATAGTGATGCTTGAAGTCAAACTTGAAATGTTTCTAGAGGTTTGAATGACTCCAATGGCAACTTTCCTTTCTCATCACAGGGTTCTGAAATGTGGTCATCCCTGATGACATGCTCTGATCAGTCTCCTTAGAAAATGCATCAGTAAAAATTCTACATTTTCACTCTCATTTGTGAGCCCCACCCTAGGAAGCTTTTTGATTACTTAAATGTTTTCAAATGTTAATTGAAGAGCAGAGCAGCTGTACCAAGTCATAAGCAGCATAACTTCAAGATACTCTGTTCTTTATGAAATGACATTTCCTACAATTGCAGAAAACTATGAATAGATAGAAACTAAATGGCCACTAAATCAACAAACAAATTGCTCCTTTTTCATATGTCATTTATAAGGCTAGTAAAATAAAATCTGTTGTTGGCCAGTAACACTACAATCCTAGCTAAGTTCCATAAAACAGGTATATCGAGTCAAAGAAGCTTCAGCTTCTGTTAATGTATGAATACATAAAATAGAACCAAACCTACGTATGATTGTATTCTGGCCTATACACAGATTAAATATTCTTTAAGCAAAACACTAGGGACTGGAGAGTGGGACAGGAGGCCAATACAGAAAGCCTATTCAAAAATCCCTCTTTTTGTATTAATTTGTGCCTAATTTGTATTAAAAGCTACTTAGAATTCAAAGGAGCCACTTTATAGGAGACGTAGTAGAACTTCATCTGAAGCTGGTTAGTACAGCTGGATCTTTGCCCAACACTGGTGTTGCAGCCCTATCCTACTATATAAATGGCTACTATGAGTCACAGAAAAATTTAAAAACTAAATACGTACTTTGTCACTACATGGTATAGATCCTAGCTATTCGATGTACTGTCTATACCTGAATAGACACTTCTCCAAAGAGGACATACAGATGGCCAATAGACATGAAAAGACGCTCAATGTCATTAATCATCAGAGAGATGCACATTAAAACTACAATGAGGTATCACCTTACACCTATCAGAATGGCTCCATCAACTAATCAACAAACCACAGTGTTGGGGGGTTTTGGAGAAAAGGAAACCCTCATGCACTATTGGTGGGAATGCAGACTGGTGCAGCCACTGGGAAAACAGTATGAAGGATTCTCAAAAAAATGAAAAATGGAACTTCCTTTTGACCTAGCAATTCCACTTCTGGGCATATATCCAAAGAAACCCAAAACACTAATTTGAAAGAATATATGCACCCCTATGTTCATTACAGCATTATTTACAATAGCCAAGATATGGAAGCAGACCAAGTGCCCATCAACAGATGAGTGGATAAAAAACTGTGGTACATATATACAAGAGAATATTACTCAGACATATAAAAGAATGAACTCTTACCTTTTGCAACAGCATGGATGGAGAGGGTATTGTGCTAAGTGAAATAAGTCAGACAGAGAAAGACAAAATACCATATGATTTTGCTAAATTACAAAAAAAAACCAACAACAAACAAAATTAAAACAGACTCGTAGATACAGAGAACAGACAGATAGCTGCCCGAGGACAGAAGGGGCAGGGTGAAAAAGGTGAAGAGATTAAGAAATACAAATTGGTAATTACAAATTAGTCATGGGGATGTAAAGTACAGCATAGGTAATATAGTCAATAATATTGTAATAATTATGTATGGTGCCAGATGTACTAGAAATCTAACCACTATGCTGCACACCTGAAACTAATAAAATAATATTAAATGTAAACTGTAATGAAAAAATAAAATTAAAATAAATTTTGAGGATAAAACACTGCAAAACAAGCACACAAAGTGTGGTCTACAGACCAGCAGTATTAGAAATACGTGGGAACAGGATAGAAATGTAGAATCCCAGCCCCCACCTCAGACTACAAAATTAAAATTCACATTTTTAACAAGATCCTTAGGTGGTGATTTATACATTAAAGTTTGAGAAGCATTGGAATAGAGCATGAACACAAAAGGCAGACAGAGCTATGCTGAAATCATAGCCCTGGCACGTAGCTTTGTGAATGAGCAATTTATGTAACCTCTTGAAGCTCCCATTTCCTCTTTTTATAAATGGCAATTATAATAGCTGGCTTATATGTTTGTTGTGACAATTCAATGAGAGCATATGTGGAAAACACCAAGCAGAGTACTAGGCACCAAGTACATGTTCCATGAATATTAATGCTCTTCTCTTCTTCCCATGTTAAAAGAAAATAAAAAAATTCAAATAATAAAAAGTAAAGAAACTCTACAAAGACTGCAACATTTAGAAATTCTTAAATCTTCCTACAATATTATTGAGAACTAAATTAGGACTTCAACTCACAGCTAAGCCAGTGTCTTCGGCTGAACCTATTAACACGGACTGGGGCTCATGTTCTTACACTGATATACTCCAGGCTGCACTGTAAATAACAAAAGCCCATCATTAATGTTACAAAAATATTTAAATCGCATGTCCTGCTGACTCATTTTCATATACAAAGATAAATCTAGGTCAACATACAAAAATAAATAAATATATATATAGTCTTCCAAATCATATAATCAATTATAAATGTTGCCGTTTCTATCTATAAGTATCTATAAATTACTACCTTAGGATGGCTTTAAAGAAATAGTAACATTAAAATAATAATAACAGACTAATTGTACTGCATATCTACTCTTGTGTCAGGAACTGTGTTAGACTATTTTCATATTTACAGCCAAAGAGAAACACTTCAGTGGGCTGTGTCATTATAAGAAGCACCTTAAAGGAAATGGTGCAAAATTATTGAAGAGATTGAGAATGCCTTTCTCGGGGTGATGAAAGGGAGGAAAATCTGGTTATTTGAAAAGATTAATAAAATCAGTCAAGTTTTGATAAAGCTAGAAAAAATGAAAATAAGCAAAATGCAGAATGAAAGAGGAAAAAACTTAGACACAATAGATATTTTTTAAAATACAATAATGTTAACAATAATATCATAATGAATTAAGAAAACCTAAACAAAATTGATAATCTCTGGGAAATTGTCAAATGCCAAATGTCACTAGAAATATAGAAAACTTGAATTTAAGTTTAAAGGAGCTCACTTTAGACACCACAAAAAGATTGTGACAGAGTAAGAGAGAACATCTGCAATGTCAAAATCAATGAGGAAATGTAAGTTAGAACACAAAAGAAAGTAAAGCTAAACAAGAAAAAGGCCCCAAAAGCCCAGTCAAAAAAAATAAAATGGGCAAAGGAAATGAGTTGTTGGTAATCCACAGGAGAGAAACCAAATGACTCAAGCTGCTTGACCTTACTAGAAAGAAGAAATATATAAAGCATTTATTTATCTTCTTAACATTTCACACTTTTCAGATTTTTAAAAAGAAATAAAAAGGGAAAGTCATAAATTGCCAAATGTAGACACACATGTGGGGAAAAGGGGACCTTCAGTGTACCACTTACTGGGAGTATAGGTTGGAGTTGCATCCTTTATAGAAAAACAGAAAACGTAAGAAAATTATTTTCTTAAATTTCATGAATTGTTCCAGCAAATGATCAAACCCCAGTTTTGTCAAAATTATCAGGGATCTAGGACTTGCAACTGGCATGTAAAGTGAGCACAGCCTTGCAGGACTGAGGAATCTGATGCTAACCCCAAGTAGGGCCAAAATTGAATTGACTTGTTGGACACCCAGTTGGTGTTGGAGAATTGGAGAAGTGGTGTCAGAGGGACCACAGAACCAGCCAGATCAGTGATTGGTGGTTAGGGAATGAAGGGCTTGCCAACTTCCTGTGATAATCACCTAAAAGGAAATGGTCTGATATTATTTTATGTCAATCAAATGTATTAATGAAACTCTGGGCTGTAAAACACGGTGTGTGTTGAAGATCTCTACCAGTTCCAAATATGTAACACAAAGGTGTAATACAAACCAACATGGAATAATCTAACAATTCTAATTCCCTCCTCTTTGCGGCAGCAACAAGAAGCCTGAAAATTACTTATTAAGTAAAATACATCCCCAGCTCCTCAAATCAGTTTGTACTGGATTGGACAGGATTTTCTTCTGACCAGAAATTTTACGAACATTCTGTTCTATCTGCATACTTTTCCACTGGATATAGAAACAGAAAATATTAGCAGGTCTAATGCTGATAGAGTAGTTTGTTTTTTTACTCAATCTGCTTTCATAATAACAAAATAGGCTCTCCACATCTTGGTTTGGAAAACCCAGTCTTGGCCCAGATTTGTAGATTTACTTAATTACTAGGTGGGCTGAAGCCGGCTTATTCAACAATGAACACTTTGTGGGCTGCCGTTATAACTATAAAGATTCTTTATTCACCTAGAAGCTATGTCCTCTTGTAACTCCATAGAAATGCAGGCATAAGAAAAAGAAAACAAATATTCTATGCAAGGTATGAAATGCAGGCCACAAACACAGGTGTGCAAAATGCAACTTTCTTTATTATTCCATAATCCTTTGATTTCGTGTTTGGGCTCCCAATTCCCAAAAGTCAACTTGGGGTTGTGTCTAAATTCTGGGGGTCTGAGACCAGTGTTAGGCCATAAAAGAGGGTGGTGACTCTCAGTGCTGCTTGTGCTCATGTGCATTTCTGAGACATCAGCATCCCAGGGGGCCAGGGGGATGCACTGGCTTAGCGCACGCCCGCTGATGCTAGGGAATGACTTGCACTGACGCACTTAGCCCTTTCAGGTCTAGCCGTGCTCACTGCCACTTCCCTGCTACTGCAGAAGGCACAGGGTCATTCTGCGGGACCCCGGGGATCGCAGTGTCCTGATTCTGACATCATCTAATCCAAAGGCTTGCTCTCCTCCCCAGAACCCTAACCAAGAAAACAGGCTACAAGGCCCTGGTCTTTGGGATGCTGGGTACCCCCATCCTGCTCACTTCCAATCTTCTTCTTCTCTCCTCTCCCATTAGCCAGAGAGAATATCTTCTGCTTGAGGGGTCAGGAGACGTGCTCTGCATCAGGCTTCTTCTCAACATCCCATCCATGCGCAGTACCCAAAGTCGCCTGCACTGTCCTGAGACAGGGAAGCCAGGTACAGCCTTTTTGTTCTGCTTTCCAACCTGCTGAGAACTGCCCCAGAGGAGGATCCTACCTGAAGGGAGCAGGAGAGTGCTAGTCACAGAAAAGGGGGAGAGGGAGAAAGGTGACTTCCAGGAGAATGAATACAAGCTTCCCTCTCAAAAATGTTGTTCCACATTATTGCCACCTCTCCCTCGATAACTCTCCGTGTCCCATGTCTGAAATAGCACCATGTTTAAATAAGCACTTTACAGACAATGATGGCTAAGAGGAGAAACGGGCAGGTCACAAAATACTAAATTAAGTCAGCAACTGAAACATACTAAGGATTTAGAGTAGAATTCTTTGTATTCAAGCCACATCACTGGCAGATCATTTATAGTCTAAAATGTATACTTTCTAGGATGAGATTCAGCTGTCAATATCCAAAAAGATGTTTTTTCCAATTCTGAAGATGAAAGAATTACACTGAAACGTCCATGTAACTTACTGTATGTGAGACAGAAACATGAAGAAGCCTGATACTTGTTCTAAGTTCACAGAGATATACAAACTCGAGACAGAGTGCATTGGCCAGGACTCATCAAGAGTCTAACCAGCTGGCAGAACTCCACCTCAAACTGGCTTGAAGCCTAAGAAATTTATTTTTCATGTGACTGAAACAGACAGAGACAATGTAAGTTTCTCACTGAAGTCATATGTCAACATAGTTGAGGCCTTGGTTTCTCCAGAGGTGTCTTGCCTCCTCCCTCCTCCTTTGGTCAGCTTTCTCCTCTAAATTGCTGCCAGGGCTATGTTCATTCCCTCAACACATATTATTAATTATCTCTAATGCGCCAGGCATTATTCTGAGTTCTGGGGATATAGAAGGGAATTAGTGAGATTAAAACACACACACACACACACACACACACACACACACACACACACACACACAGAAACATTCTGGTAGGGGAGATGTGTAACAAATACAGAGGGAAAAAACAGACATAAAATAGGTGTTAGGCTTGGCCAATGTGGCTCAGCAGTTGAGCATCAACATATGATCCAGGAGATCATGGTTCAATTCTTGGTCAGGGCACATGCTCGGGTTGCAGGTTCGATCCCCAGCAGGGGTGTGCAGGAGGCAGCCAATCAATGACTCTCTCATCATTGATATTTCTATCTCTCTTTCCCGCTTCCTTCCTCTCTCTGAAATCAATAAAAATATATTTTAAAAAAATATAGTGTTAGTTTGGTAAGCACTCTGAATAAAAATAAAATAGGGCAAAAGAGAGTGAGGAATGTTCCTTTAGCCAAGGTGATCAGGGAAATCATCTGGGCCCTACTTAAAGTGAGGGAGAGGCCATGACAAGACTTACAGTGGAAGGGTCTCAAGGAGCAAGAACGCCCACTGCAGAGACCAAGCAGAGGGTTTGTGCGGCATGCTGGAGGAACAGAAGGGGGCCGGTAGAGTTGAGTCCTCTGAGCAAGAAGGAGAGCAGTGTGAAATGAGGAGAGGTAAGAAGCCAAGACATGATGGCAGGGACTTGGTAGGCATAGTGTGGATATGGGATATTAGTACAAGGGTGACAGGAAGCTGTTGGAGGTTCAAGCAGGGGAGTGTCTGACAAGATGTGCAGAATAGTCAGTGGGGGTGAAAAGGCAAAAGTGGGAGTCCAAGTAGGGGGTGCTTGGGGTTGGCTAGTGGCCCCTAAAAAGATATGTCTAAGTCGTAACTCTTGGAACCTGTGAATGTGATTATTTGGAAAAAGGATCTTTGTAGATGTAATTAAATTAAGGACCTCAAGATGAGCTCATACAAGATATAAGAAGGGCCCTAAATTCAATAGCAGGTATCTTATAAGGGAATGTTAGAGTGAGATTTGACACACATGGAGGCGGAGAAGAGGGCCATGCCAAGGCTGAGGCATAGACTGGAGCTGTGCTGCCACAAGCCAAGGAGTGCCTAGAACTACCCAAAGCTGGAAGAGGCAAAGAAGGGTGGAGGCCTTACTGACACCCTGATTTCAAATTTCTGGCCTCCAGAACTGTGAGTGAAGAAGTGTTTGTGGTTTTAAGCTATGAAAGTTGTGGTCATTTGCTACAGCAGCCTTAGGAACCTAGGACAGAAGCTATCCAGGCAAAAGACAGCAGTGAGGATGGTGAGACATGGTTGAGCAGGCTTACGACTGAGGATAAAGATGAAAAAGAATAGTTTCCTAGAACTAATAGGATTTGCTTTTTACCTTTCATCCAGAAAAAGAAAGAAGCTCTCTTCCCACAATCATTAAGCCAAGGTTCTGACTTTCATTCTGACTGGGCCATTCTAGTCATAAGCCCTCCCTAAGCCAGAGGGATGCCATGCAATTAGGGTCACAGGCCTGGGTTGTACACCTGGAGTGGACAATGTGTTCTCAGCTCTTCATCTTTTTTAAAAGAACTCAATTTTATCTCAATCATCTGTCCCTATTAAAGGTATCCCACAACCCTCGGGGCAAAATTGACCCCATCTCCAGGTCTTCAATAGATTCAAGTCAATCCCAGATAGAGGTTCCCACTATAATTCTATAGAAATAAGTACTTTGAGTGCTGAGTCACTGACCTCCTTAGCAGTCACAGTGGCCAGGTAGACCTGGATCAGTTGCAGTTCCCAGGACCAGTCACCTCTAGCCCCAAGCCTTCTAGCCCCATCCTTGCACCAGGCTACTATTAAATATCCTCATTTCAAATGTGTGCTAGAATGTGAAAAGAAAATGGGACTGCTAATAATCCCCCACTCTGTCAGTAATTTGTTTATGGAACCCAAACCTAAGCCAATGAGTTCATGAGCTCATAGCATTTTCTGGGTTACTACTACTGGTCTGGGGTGACCTTGTTATCAAGTGAAAAAAGATCTCCCCTCCCCTCCCCTCCCCTCCCCTCCCCTCCCCTCCCTCTCTCTCTGAACATGAACAAGGAAGCATGTGCTCCTGCTTCTACTAGCAGTCACCTTGTTATTCAAAGCAGCCTGCCAGAGGTAAGTGACACATAGAGAATAGAGCATGATATAGAATTAGGCCTGGAGGCCCTGATCAGGCCATGCCTTCAGCCTACACTTCCTCTCTGGACTTTCAGCTATGTATGGAAACTAACAAATTTCCTAATTGTAAACCTGTTTGAGATAAGCTTCCAATTACTTGCACTTCAATATATGTTGACAAATCTAGTACCTTTTCCAGAACCATAGAGGCAGAAGGGAGAGCTCACTCTAACTAGCTTAGCATAATCAGGAGTCACTTCTGGAACCGGGAGGGGATGAACCTCATCTAAATCCCATGGCTAAAATGCCCAGTCACCTTGTGGGTTGATTTGTAAAGTTTTTGCATGCTACATTACTTTATCACATTTTTTAATTTAGAGAAGGAAAATATGGACTTGGAAGAAATACTTACTACAGCATATCTGAAAATACTGGGAGAAGGGAGGTAACACTGTTTTATTCTCCAAATTCCTATTCTCTAAGGAACTGATCTAGTTGATCTCTTTAGAAATAGCACCAGTTCTGTCCTGGCCAGTGTGGCTCAGTTGGTTGAGCATTGTCCCATGCATCAAAAGGTTGCCAGTTCGATTCCTGGTCAGGGCATATGCCTGGGTTGTGGGCTTGATCAGAGGCAGCGAATCGATGTTTCTCTCTCTCTCTTTCCCTTCCTCTCTCTCTAAAACATCAATAAAAACATACTTAAATAAAAGAAATAGCACCAGATGTATCAAAAAATAGTACACAAAGTTAGTGCCTTCATTTTGATAGATATAACATCTGTTTTTCTGGCTATTTCCCTGGGAAAGGACAATCAAAGCAGGAAAGCAGCCATTTAATGGCAAAACAAACCAACCAACAAATACTGAGACACCAACAGCATATTTGACGTAATCCAACGTGGCCTCCATCCTTAAGCCACTTGTCCTGTTCAGACACAGAATGAAGTTCAGAGGCTCCCATGCTGATCTGGGAAGGAAGATCCAGCAGAAGCCAATTTGTACAGACAAATTTAGCCCACAGACATGTCTTATTTCATATGTACAGTGTATATCATTAAAATTATCAGTATTATTGATCCCATGTTTAAAACTAGGTTATTTCACATAAAAATCTGGATTTCTGATTTCTCTTTAAAAATTGGAAGTTCATTTGTAATGGAGTCCATATTCCCACATGGTAACAGCTGGCTAGAGTGAACACATAGGCTTTGGTTTGCTATACTCCCCACCAATCCCAATTACTCCTCCACAGTCCATCATCTATTTTCTCTCTTTAGCCTCTGTAGGCATTTTAGTTTTATGATCTGGGTCTAGAAGCTGCTGGGAGGTTGGGGCCACTGCTACATCTCTGTGATGTTGGAAAGTATTTCCTCCAACTACCAGAGTGCCTACCACATTTGCTCAATGTTGTTACTGTCACAATTAGTTATCTCAGAACCCCTTTCCTTCCTTCTCAACCCAGGTGACTTGAGTCTTTGAAACATAAAGGTTTCTTACAGATACACAGAAGAAGATAAGTTCCATGAGCTGCCAATGGGGTCTAACATTGGGGATGAAGTTTTCACACTGTGTCACTCTAGTGCTGTGATGAGGGGAAATCCATCCTGGCCTCAGTGGGAAGCATGTTCCTACTCTCATCATTTCTGCCCAATACCGGGTACTGTAGGGGTATGGCTTCTTTCTCTACAACAACACAGATACTAGAATGGAACTTAGCACTGTTGATAAGAGGGAAACAGGGAAATAATCCAGAAGGACCAAACAAAAATATCCTGTACATTCAAGAAATAAAGTACATTCTTCATAATTCTCCATATCAGCTTCCCTTCCCTAACAAATGCACTGATCCCTAAACTGGCAGATTTGGTTTCTCCTGTTTTTGAGGGACCAAGCTACAGTTTCCACATTTACTCTTTTTATTTTGACATGAAGTTCTTTTTCTTTTTTTTTAAATATATCTTTATTGATTTCAGAGAGAGGAAGGGAGAGGGAGAGAGAGAGAGAGATAGGAACATCAATGATGAGAGAGTCATTGATCGGCTGCCTCCTGCATGCACCTCACTGGGGATCGAGCTCAGAACCTGGGTATATGTCCTGACCGGGAACCGAACCCCGATCTCCTGGATCCTAGGTTGATGCTCAACCACTGAGCCACGCCTGGTCAGGCTTGACATGAAATTCTGTAAACGACCTAAGGCAGTGATCATCACTCTTTTGAACATAAGTTTGGGACAGAGTAGTCAATTGATTCACCCATAGCTCCATTTCTTCACAGGAGAAGCCATACAGAAGTGAGTTCTGCAGAATCCAATTCCATTGCGCTTCCCACTGAATCCTGCGATGGCTATTCACTCTACCCACCTTAGATAGAACTACTGCACTGCCATTATTGCTTTGTATTTAGTAGCAATGCCAAAGGGAAAAGAAATATGATTTTTTTTTTAAGTAAAGAATGATGCATATTTGTCTTTTTTCTGAATGCCCATTGATTCACTAAGAAAACACTAACGTATATAGATGTGCCATCCTTGATACATGGAAATAATGTTCCTGAAACATTTTATGGGGGCAAGTGTTTTAAGTTACATCTTTATTAGGGCTCTCAAACTTGCCTTGACTTAGCCATTCTATTCTACATTATTAGAGGCCATGGCATGGCAGAGTTTAGGAACACTGTTTAAGATGGACATTGACGATACCAGCTTTTTAATGGTGTAATACACTTGACCAGTCATCAGTGTAACAGTGAGCAAATTTCTAACCAATAATGAGTTAGAATAGGAAACAAAAATTAATATTTATTTAAGTCTAGGAAGGGAATTAAAAGAAGGAAAAAAAGGAGTCATTCACATCAACGTTTGTTCAGAACTTTGATACAATTACTACCTACCACTGGAATGATGACTGCATGGACCACGGAAAGAAGAGAGGCCACTGAGAGAGGTCAGAATCTAGGTCTTAGATTTCAATTATGTCTCAGTAACACTGTCATTTTATATGGAGTGGAGGGCATTGGCTGGAAATGACTACTCTGTTAAAGATTAATTCTAATACAAAAAACTGCCATAGAATTAACAAACTATCCAATTTCAGCTATGATTTCTAAGACAGTTTCCTTCTGTGACACCACATTCAAAGATCCATAAAGCAGCCTTTTTTGGATTTATTTCACATTCCTCTAGCAGATCCCACAGTGTTCAAAGAAGCGACAGCCAGAATTGGCACAGTGGTTTCCAGTATTTTCCTTGTATCCGAGGAGAAACAGGTTGTAAAGGACTAATCAAATGCTGTCCTTGCGGGAGCAAGAGACAGATTCGGGGAAGGAAGGCACTTCCTGCCAGTCTCCACTCCCCCTCCACCGGCCCTCATGCACCTGCAGTGACCCCCAAACCCCAGAAGCTGGAATCAACATGGAGAGAATCCAATTAATATCTGTAAGTAGACAAAGTAAAGTCTTCATAAAAATATAAGAGCAACCTGGATTCATGCTTTTTGGTGGGGAAAAATTCATTAGGATAATTGACTAATATATGACAAGCTGCAGCTGGTTTGCCTCCTGCTGGATTCTGGGTTTGCCCCATGCAGAGAAAACCCCAAGAACTCGTTCAAATATGTCACTCATCCCTCTCATGACAGCTTTCACTAAATAGTTAGGGTAGAGAGCCTCTGAACGGTGCTTTTATTTTTTCCGTCAAGTCATTCTGCATTTGCAAAACCAAGGTATTTTCAAATGAGTGGATTTTAACTTTTTACTAAAAGTCAGAGAGAACTATAACCTGGAACAAATGTAACTTCCCCAGAATTAGTCTAGCAACTGAAGGGGTGCCATGCAGCCCTTTTCACACCTATTTATAGTGTGATCCCCTGGGAATAAAAAGTCGAAGGGTGCAGTGGCAAGCTCAGAGTTTCCCCATAACCATGAATAAAAACCAACAGCATGTGCAGGCCTGAGGGAGAGGGCAAGGCTATTATGGCTTTAAAAGGCATAGAGTTGACTGTATACATTAAAATAATGAAGAACAAGAGGAGGAAGAGTAACATTGGGATCAGGGGCCCTGTGTGAATTCAGCTAAAATACCAAAGATTGCCCACGAGACCTCAAATCTGGAAGGTTAAATGCATTTATGGAAGAAGAGTAAAGAAATAAATCCCATATGACCAGCAGTGAGGGACTGGAGAGTGGGAGTAGGCCCAGCGTGCTGCAGTGCAGTGTGCCCATACGTGCTGAGTTGGAGAACTGAGCTAGGAATGTCCTTGCAGCAGGAAACACTTTTTTAAAACTTGCAATCCCTCACAGACTGATAATGTTGTAAAATAAATTTTAAATGCATTATTAAAAAAACAATGATGTGCTTAGATACTGTGGCAATGTCAGGTTTCTGTAAAAGTGTGAAAAGCTTGCTCTTGATTTCTCTACTGATCTCATCTCAGACCAGCAACACATAGTCCAAAGGTGGGCATTGGTCTTTGGATCACACTTTGAATAACAATGCCTTATTCCACAGAGATTGATCACGAAGGATTACACGTGCCATTGTCTTTCAACTTGGCAGGTATGAGCTTTCATAGAATGACTTTTCAAAGGCAGAAATCCTGGGTCCCAGCCCCCCATAAAAGTTTGGGTACTGGCAACAGGGCAAAGTTTTAAAGTTGGAGGAAGGTGGTGGTAGAGAAGATAAAGGCAGGTATAAATTTGTTAAGAACAGAAATGATGCCACACAAGTTAGTTAAGTGACCCAATGATGCCCCTAAAGGTGCTAGGGAGCACAGGAAAGAAGCATATATTTAATCCTAAAATTTATATGAAACCACAAAAGACCTGAATTGCCAAAGCAATCTTGAGAAACAGGACAAAGTTAAAGGTATCATTCTCTCTGATTTCAAACTACACTACGAAGCTAAAGTCACCAAAACAATATGGTACTGGCACAAAAATGGACACATAGACCAATGGAACAGAATAGAGAAATAAACCCATGCTTAAATGGTTAATCTACAATAAGAGAGGCAAGAATATGCAATGGGAAAATAACAGTTTCTTCAAAAAACTGGATAGACACATGGAAAAAATTGATCTAGACAACTTTCTTATACCATATACAAAAATAAACTCAAAATGGATTAAAGACTTAAATGTAAGACCTGAAATCATAAAACTCATAGAAGAAAACATAGGCAGTAAATTCTTTGACATCATTATCAGCAATATTTTGGGGGGGGCAACAAAAGCAAAAATAAAAAAATAAGAATACATCAAACTAAAAGCTTTTGCAAAGGAAGTCATCAACAAAGAGAAATGGGAGGAAATACTTGCAAATAACATATCCGATAAGAGGTTACTATCCAGAATACATAAAAAACTCATATAGCTCAACCTCAAGGAAAACAACTTGATTAAAAAACGAGAAAAAGACATAGACATTTCTCCAAACAAATACAGGGGTCCCAAAAGATATATGAAAAGATGCTCAACATCACTAATCACCAGGGAAATGCACATTAAAACCACAATGAGATATCACCTGTCAGAATGACTACTATCAAAAAGATAACAAATAACAAGTGTTGGCAAGAATGTGGAGAAAAGAGAGCCCCGTGCATTGCTGGTGGGAGTATAGATTGGTGCAGCCACTGTGGAAAACAGTCTGGAGGTTCCTCAAAAAATTAAAAATAGAATTACCATAAGGCCCAGTAATTCCACTTCTGGGCATTTATACAAAGAAAATGAAAACACTATTTCAAAAAGATATACGCACACCTGTGCTCATTGCAGCATTATTTGCATTAGCCAAGATGTGTATGTGACCAAGGTATTCATCAACATATGAACAGATAAAGGTGCTTTACCCATATACACACACACACAATGGACTATTACCCAGGCATAAACAATGAAATCTTGCCATTTTGAGACAACGTGAATGGAGCTAGAGAATATTATGCGAAGAGAAGTCAGAGAAAGACAAATACCATATGATTTCACTTATGCGTGGAATCTAAAATAAACAAAACTCACAAAACAAAGTATAAACAGATTTATAGATACAGAGAAGAAACTGATGGTTGCCAAAGAAGAGGGCTGTAGGGGATGGGTGAAAAATGTAAAGGGGAATAAGAAGTACAAGTTTCCAGTTATAAAACATATAAGTCACAGGGGTGTAATGTGCAGCACAGGGAATACAGTCATAATCGTCATAACTTTGTACTGTGACAGGTGGTTATTGGACATGTGCTGATCCCATTGTAAAGAATACAAATGTGAGATCGTATGTTGTGTACCTGAAACTAATATAATATGGTATGCAAACTATATACTTTATTTTTAAAAAACAAGTTACTTTTTTAAAAAGTATAACTCACAGGTGAGTAACAAGAAGAGTGCCCATAACAATAACTGTGGGGGCAAGAGGCAGACCCCACGGACATTGTCTGGGTGGTGGTTTTGTCTAGTACCTGACCCGAAGCCGTAGTCTGAGCCTCCCTGGCTCGGAGTAGGACAGCACTGCCCAAGGCTCTTTAGAAATTGGGACACCATCACCAATACCTGGCAGGAGGCTGAAAGAGGGCTCAGCTTATTCCATTTACGCAAGAAGTTACCCACCATTGCCCTGTGTCTGTTTCTCTGATATCTTGAGTCATGTGTTGCCTCTTAATTTTACTTATGTGTTTTGAAAGCTTCGCAGCTTCTCCGTTTATTAAATCTTCTTTCTGCTTCTTCCCAGAAGCTCCTCTTTAAAAACACATAAACAGTTCAATGTGAAAATTAGCTGTGGTTGATTTATAATCCATTCTGGAAGAGCAGCTTTTAAAAAGACAGAGGGAATTAAGCTGAGAGTTAGGCTTGAGATGTATGCGCCTCCCTCGGCTTCTGAATTAGATGAGTTTAATGGGAGTGCGGCCACTGGGGCTGTGGGTAAGAATAAAAACCTATTGCCCTGCTGATACGAAACACTCCAGCTGCGAGTGGAATTCATTTTGGAAAACATAAAGTGAATGAGCCTGGACAGGCTTTGAAGTGCTGCTAAAAGGACCTGGCCTCTCCCTACCTTCATCAGTCCACCAGGTATCCCTTCTACTGAAACACTGTTCTTTCTCAAAGAGAAGCTCGAATCCCAAAGCCCTTCATTGTAGCCATCAATGGAAAGTAGTTCTGAAATTTTCATTGCAGTCGCTCCCTACTGAGGACCAACACTCCCTCCAAACACTGACCGGTGGGGTTTTCCGCCTGGTTAGCCGGCGATGCTCCTGCGGCCCCACGTGAAGAAGCCTCAGT
This sequence comes from Miniopterus schreibersii, assembly GCF_964146895.1. Classification (NCBI taxonomy): domain Eukaryota; kingdom Metazoa; phylum Chordata; class Mammalia; order Chiroptera; family Miniopteridae; genus Miniopterus; species Miniopterus schreibersii. The sequence goes on from NC_138102.1 coordinate 158,305,789, forward strand.
CCAGGTAGAGAACATGCACGGAAGGAGTCCCAGAATTTAGAGACTTGAGAGGCGGGGAGACTCGGCACTGTCCCTTCATCTACATTGTTTTAAGTGGTGTTAGCAAAGCTATGAAACCACATAAAGAGAAAGTTTGAGCAGAATTCTCTTAGGAGAAGGAAAATCGGGCTAGAGACAAGAAGGTGAAAGGAATGTCAAAGAAGTAACTTTAAAGCATCTGCTTCAGCAATTTACCTTTGATTAGAATAAAAAAAGACTGCCAAGTGCTATGCATAGGGTAGTTTCCAATTTATTTTGTTTTTAAAAGATTCAAAATTATTTCAGGAGACAAAATCAGTATCTATAAGAAGAGAAAAAAAGTCATGCTTCTATAATAAGGTCATGCTTTCTTATCTTTATTTCAGAAGAATTGCCCCAAAAGATGATGCAGGTCATGCAGTCCAGGATTCTGAATCTGAAAATGGCCCCCAAGGTCACACCTGAGAGACCTTGGGTGTGCCGGTTGAGGTCACCCGAAAGGGCAGACGGGTCCCAACTTCTCCAAGGAGCCTCGGTCACTGAGAGAAGCCTGCAGACCCTAATGGAGCCCACTACCTCTTGGTGTTTCATGTATTTAAAAGATTGTTTTCTGCTGTTATTCTTTTATTCTTTGGTTTATTTGCTAAATTTTTAGATTTAATAAACAAGTTGATTTTTTACCTTTTGAATTCCTTTCCAGAATTTATAGATTTGATCCATGCCTCTTTAAAGCATTCAACTCTGTAGGATTTGAGGGGGGGGGAAACCTGTTTTTAATTTCTCCACACATGGCATCTGTCTTCTCATTTTTGTTGCCCTTTTATGGAACCTTTCCGGTGCCAGTATTCAGAAATTAAAGATACCGTTTAACATAGTGACCATACCTCTTATTGGCTCTATTGTTTGAGGCAGTTCTAATTTTGCAGAGCTGAGGACTCCCTCACACTAGGTCCTCATTTCCTTTAAGCAACCTAATCTTTCTGCTTTCCTTTCCAGTGTAGTAAGAGAACACACACACACACACACCCCTAAAGTCCTGTACTAGGCAATTTCACATACAGTATCTCCTTTAATCCTGAAACATCACTGTCAGGCATATTTTACCACCCTCATTGCACAGTCAAGAAAACTGAAGCTCTGAGAGGCAAAGTAAATTGAGCAAAACTATAGTAGAGTCACAATGTTAAACAAAATCTTCTGGCCTTTTCTATAATGTTATGTAATGGTAAAGTTAAAAGTCAGTAAAATATTGCTTATGAGTGTAATTTGTTGTAGAGGACAACTATAAAAATAGGGAAATTATATATATATGTGCATATATGTTTTAATACAATAAATATTCACACAGATGCATACTACACAAACTTAGATGATGATGGAAGAGGGTTGGCTCGAGATATTATTTCCTGTGATGGGGGCAAATAGAAGAACTACTGAAGAAACATCTGATATACTGAAAGAAAACTCTCTTGTCAAAACAAGAAGACCAGATTACAGAAAAAAACGGAAGACCCATAAATAAATGGAGGAAGACAAGGCAGCCATCTTCTGTGAGAATTTAACAGTTAGAATCGATAGAACAAGACCTATCACTTTATAAGTCAGGCTGCATTTAATTGAGGGGATATAAACTTCATGTTTGCCAACCCAAATGGATCGGGCTCACTGATTATGCGCCATGGGAGCTTCTGAAGGATGCCATTTTTGGTCCACGCGCTTACCTCTAAGCCCAGGAAAGCTGCCCAGGTTTGTAATATTGGCTATGAAAATCTGAATCCTGCAGTCCACAAGCCAGCTAAAACAGGCATAAGCTCCCACCCCTTGCATAACTTCTTTTTCTTTTCTGGTATTAATTTTCTAAGCACATAGAGCTGGGAAGAGGAATTAGTGATTTCGTAAAGATCTTTTTTAGTCATTGTTCCATAAGTAGCCTTGGTACACAACTCTCACTCTAAAAAAAACATTTAAACTTTAGAGTTTTAAAATCCAAATGCAAAATAATCCCTAAGAGCAACATCTCGCCCTTTTCTGCATTAAATTCACGTGCTATTTGTGGACCCATTTAGCCCTGTAAGATTTCTCTATTTCTATCTCCATTTGCTTGGCTCTTCTAGTCTTACAACTCTGCAAACATGAAGACTCATGACTTTGGAATCCCAGTAAATGTTTTCATTAAGAACAGTCCTACCAATAATGAGACAAACTGGAGCCTGGATCAAGAAGAAAATGATGAAGTGACTTTTGGGGGGACAATTGGGAAAATTTTAATATAGACTATCTAGTACATAATTTTTTATATGAATCTTAAATTTCTTGAGTGCGATCATTCTGTTGTAGGAAAACATCTTTGTCCTTAGGAGATAAATGCTAAAGTATTTAAGAATGAGGTGTCCCTTCCTATCACCTATAAAAATTATTGTGAGAGGTGATTTCATTCGTGCAAATGATGAACAGAAGATAAGAAAAGAAACTCAGGGAACTTAAGCAACCTGATCATGGTGACAATGACCTGTAAGCAACTGAGCAAAAATGGGAGTGCAAGACTGGAACCCAACTTCAGAGTCCAAATCATTTTACTGTACCAAGGAAATTTGCTGATCCCAGCAATATGTGTTATTGCTGTCTTGTTACAACAATAACACATATGCCCATGACATTCAAACAAGTTAAAATTGACTACTAGACATCCTGGTTTTAAATTCTTACTTGAACTGCTCTCCTTTATAGTTTAGTCAACTCTTCTTTTTTCTCTGTGTGCCCTGTCATCATCTCTCTTGACTTTCCCTTTACTGTCATATTCCTCTTGATTTTTTCATGTAAACCTCTTTCTCTTTCTCTCCCCCTCTCTCCCTCCCCCTCCCCCTCCGTGTGTGTGTGTGTGTGTGTGTGTGTGTATCTCCCTTTCCCTCTCTCTCTCATCATGGAGACATGTTACTTCCCAGAAAATTACCCACAGGTTAATAACGTAAGGACTCTATAGCACTGCATTCCTGCCCCACCTTTGCCACGCTCTCACTGAGTACTATTAGAGAATTCACTGAACCTCAGATTGCTCGGGTTCAGAGAGAAACGGAAAGAGTAAAAAGAATACTTGTTGTAAAGCACAAATAAGAGAAAAGTATAAAAGTGCTTTCTAAGCTTTAAAATGTTGTAAACAATAGATTATCATTGCATATACACCACCCATTTGGGCCAAGCACAGGCAGGCGCTGCTCCATTTCTGCTTAGGCAGAATTCCTCTGCATTCCTGCCTGAGTGAAATCTTCATACTTCATTGTTGTTCTGAGCATCATCAAGAAAAAAATGAAAAAGCAGAGGAAAAAAATAAATAGTTGAATGCCAAGAACATCCCCAAAGTAAACAGCCATTCTCTTTCAACAGGGAGAAAACAGCATTTTACAACTCAAAGCTCTAGGTAGTTTCCCCCTTTAGGGAAAGATAGCGAGCTGTAAAGTATCTGGGCTGGCAACAAATTCATGAATCACAACAATTACCTGTTTCTTTTGGATATTGGATGTGCAAATTACCCACCAAAGTTTAGATTGGACAGCTGCTACCTGACTTCATTTAGTATCCAATATGGAATGCTTTTGGCAGAGAACTGGTTTCTCTTTTCCCACCACGAAAATGGAAAATGAATTGGAAGTGTCAGAGGTTCAGAAATAGCCAAGGTAAAAACCAATGAATCACTGAAGTAGTAATTAGTAAAAATTTATTGTGCACAAACTAAAAAGAGGATCTGCAAACTGGGAGCACTCAAAACAAAATACGGAATGAGGCTCAGGGGCATATTGTTATAAAGCAGCTTATATAGTGAGAAGACAGTGACGGTTTGTTCTTTACGGCGATCGGGTACAATGTTAGAATTTGCAGTGGTTACCTCAGATTGACCTTGGGAAACAGTTCAGTTCCTGCCTATGATTTCCAGAGGTATAAGCAAGAAATGACCAAGGTCAAGTTAGTCTTGCAAAATAAGCTAAATAAGCTTTATTTGTATGACTAAACTGTTTCTGTCTGCTCAGGAAAACTTCAAGGTTGGTCTACATTTGTTTTTTACTTTAATAGAAGATTTTACTAAGAATTATTAAAACATAATAAAACTATCTCTGGGTGTTTGGATCTTGGATTAACTGTTGAGTGTTTAATCACTGGGTCAAGGAAAAGTGCTACTATATAAGTGACTGATTAGCTGAAGGTGGATTAAAAATAGGAGACCCGATCAGTGAGGACTAGAGATGCTAGATGATTAAAAGAATAACGTGTGTTTTAAAAAAAAATCTGTGTTTAATTTTGGCTTATATATGAGAGGAGACATATGGAACTTGGGTGTTGTCAAAATTACCAGTAGCATCTGTTCATCCTTAGTTTACCCCTTAAATCAGAGATAAAATATATCATATTACAGATATCTGAGTAAAATAAATGAAAATATGAAATGCTCTATTTAATGTGCAAGTATAAAATAATACTATAATAATTTCTAATTTTAGCTTGTAGGTTCTATTCCTAGCCACTAATTAAAATATGATTAATAAGTTTCTTCATTTTCTATGTAATTTAGTGTTTATGTTTGATAGAAGTATCAAATATAAAAGCTAAGATTTCTATTTCTATTTTTAATTCAAATAATTAACAAGAGAAAAAGCTAAGTAACTTGGAGATTTGAGTCAGCAAATGCCCAGTAAGATGTGTAGAAATTAGCCTATCTAAATTTTTTTTTAATTCTGAAAATATTTAGGATAATTAAACCAGACAAATCACCTAAAACAAATGGGAGTGGAGTTTACAAAAGCACTGTGAGAGAATACTAAGGGTGCATGTCAGATGTGACATTACACTTATCATTCGTGGAAAATACTGATTTCCCTTAATAGAAAGGGAGATGTCCATTGATGCCAAAACAACCAGTTGGTTTATATCATAATAGTGAATCCTTTGCATGAAAAAAGAAACAAAAAATTTTTGTTGCAATAACTCTATCACCATGAAGACAATTGAACAAAGAAAAAGTAGAATATGCAACATTAATGATGTTCTAGCAACGGTACACAAATCAGCAAAACAACAAAAACATCTAAGTGGCCCTTCCTCTCTCCCTTCCTTCCTACCTTCCTGCCGTCCTTCCTAACTTCTTTTCTTCTTTCTTTCTTCTTCATTTAATTGCTTTCTTTTCTCCTTCCTTCTATTTTATGACATTTTTAAGGTTAATTTTACAGTTTTTTTTCAATTTCAAGGAACAGTTTTCAACCAGTTATAGAATTTTAGTGTTTCGTATTTAAATAGTCCCTCTCCATTGTTTCATAACTGAAAAACTTGTTGCAAAGCAATCATGAATACACGTAATCATTACCACTGAGTTGCCTTTATTTTATTTTTAGAAACTTTCTAATATATACATTTATAAATTTTAAACTTTTTTAATGTTTTCCAGAAAATTTACTTTTTTCTAACAGAATCAATACAAGGATGTTTAAAGACTAATATAAATCTACATATATGGGATATGTAAAGTATGTATACCTATAGCATGCATATGCACACATCTAAAGACTAACATAAACATATATAGGGTGTTTGCCTGCATCTTCCTAATATCGAATCACAATGTATACATCTTATACTCCTTTCACTGCTGTTTGCTTTTTTCACTTGACAGAACCTGGCCAGCTCAAGTATGTGTGCATGTGTCCATACATTTTTAGAATTTATGGATATACATAAACATACAATTTTATATTAAAGGGTAAAATCATACATGTAAAGATGTTTTCAAAGCAGCATTTCTTTCTATCTTTTTTTGGTTTTGCTTTTGTTCTTTTGTTCTTGCTTGTCTTCTACCACACTCTCCCTCTCTTCCCTGAGGTCATACATTTTAATACACACACACACACTCGCTCGCACACACACACACGCACACACAGGCACATGTTCAATTCACCACCATAATAAAACCATAATCTTTGGTGTTTCCTTTACCTGGTAGAAATCATTTTCTTCTAATAGACCAAAATTTTCAAGTTAACAAGTAACTTCACAGTTTCTATGTCCTAATCAATAATAAATAGGCAATAAAAACAGTTTTTTAAAAAGACAATAATAGTGTCAGACAAAAAAAAATTCAACTGAGTAAATTTGAAGATCTAACTGGCTTTATTCAACAATTCATGAATTGGGCAGCATCCCATCTAGCAGATAGAAAGGAGCTCCTAGAACCGGTACAAATGGAAAGCTTTTGTAGGTAGGAGCAGGTGGGGGGGGGGAAGGAAGCTTCTAGCACAAGGTGGATTATTTCAGGCAAGAGCACCTCCTCTGGGGAAGGGTGAAGGTCTATCGTACAGATTACCTCACCAGTACTGACCAGGTAATATTGACTGGCTAAAGGTCACATTCCTGGGAGAGGCTGACAGGAATGTCTTGGTTTGTGACATGGGGTTTAATACATGTGACTCCATTTGGGGCCTGTTTACTTTTTTTTTTTTTAATTCTCACCCAAGAATATGTTTTTACTGATTTTTAGAGAAAGAAGAAGGGAGAGAAAGAGAGAGAGAAAAGTCAATGTGAGAGAGAAACATCGATCGGTTGCCTCTCATAGGCCCCTCCACCCCCCAGGGATCAAACCCACGCCTGGGTACGCGTCGAACCCGCAACCTTTTTATTGTATGGGACAACGCACCAATCAACTGAGGCACTTGGTGAGGTACTGGGCCTGTTGTTTCCTTTTTAACGACAGGAAGTAAAGCACAAGTATATCACCTTGTCTGAGCCTAGCAGGCAATACTTCAGTGTGACATTAAAAGGACAGGCAATCACCCTTTTACCTTAATTCCTGGTTTTGGATGATTTTTCTTACACCAGGCTGACATCACTAGACTACGGAACTGTGCCAAGCTTGAGTCACACCCTAAGAACATTTAGACATTCCTCAGGATGACACTTCATGTTGTTCCTTCCTGTTAGTCATGATGACACTCCCAGACCTGTCTTTTGGCATCTATATAAATACCAAACTATATAAATTAACATGTAAAAGCCAAATCCTTCCTTGTTCCCATTAAGACCATGGGCTCTTCTATCATCCTCAGTGACCATGAAAAGTAATTGCTCTAAATTTCTCACATAAAAAGCCTTTATATAACTGACAAGTTTATTATTACTACAAATAAATTTAATAGTTGTCATGATCTAAAAAATTAGTGTTCATTAGCATTTCTCACTGACCAACATAAAAGAACTTTCTGGCATGGGTTTATATTTCAAAGTTGTACTAACCCACCACATTTTTGTCACAAAGAATAAATGTTCAGGCTCTTTTAATGTATAAATTGAATGATTTTCCTCTTTTTCTCAGCTACACTAGAAGGGTGGCATCAAATATTTCTTCTCACTTCCCTGCCCATAAAGAGAGGGGGTTCTTAGTTTGCTAACAATTTGGCTTTTGTGTTCCATGGGCTTTGACATTCTGTTGTGAAAGATCTGAAGAGATGATGGCATAAGGTAAAAGAGTCAGAAAAGAGAAATGCCTTGGGCTGGAAGGGAATTAAGAATCACAGAGCCCCTTGCAAGCAGCCAGCCCTCAGGGTGGATAGTAGCATGCACTAAGATTTAAGCACTTTCCCAGCCTTGGCAACGCTTCCCACAGATCCAAAGCTGCAGAAACAGAGAGCTCCCCAAACCTGAGACCACTATTCATTTGAACAATGAGAATTCTGCAGCTACTGTGACAGCCTGGAAATCAGAGACCCTGCTCGTGAATTGTAGGTATGACATACACCTTCTGAATCCTGAAGCAGGAGAGGAAGGGAAAGGTAGAAGGCTCAAATAATAGCTGAGACAGAATGTCCTATCTGTCCTACAAGACAGGATATCAAATTTATCAATTAATTTGTGTTAGATTAAGAAGTGATATTTTTTTGCACACTTGAGTTAACTGAGATTCAAATCTGTCCCTTTTTATATCCAGGTGAGGATGGTGGCTCCCAATATTAAACACCCATAGTCATCTATCACTGATCAGACCCAATCTCCCAACCTCAGCATTTGGTTGTATGGTCTCAAATCATATGTTCCAGCCCGGCCTGGCATGGCTCAGCGGTTGAGGGTCGACCTAGGATCCAGGCGATCAGGGTTCGATTCCCGGTCAGGGCACATGCCCGGGTTGTGGGCTCGATCAATGACTCTCTCATCATTGATGTTTCTCTCTCTCTCTCGCTCTCCTTTCCTCCCTCTGAAATCAATAAAGATATATATATAACAAAACAAAACAAACAAAAAAAGAAGCATTATAATTTTAAAAAAAAAAAAATCATATCTTCCAGAAATCTTTCTGTAGTGAGGCAGGTAAATGAGTATCATTCCTCTGAGATCTATTATAAGTTGGGAGGTGAAGATTCAACATGATGGAGTGGATGAACCTCTCAAACATTACGTTAAGTAAAACAAGTCAGAACAAAAGCCCACGTATTTATGATTCTATGTACATGAAATGTCTAGAATAGGTAAATCCACAGAGACAGAAAATAGATTAGTTGCTGCCAGGGCCTGCAAAGAGGAAAGAACGGAAAGTGAGTATTTATAGGCTCAGGGTTTCTTTTTAGGTGATGAAAATGTTCTGGAATTAGATAGTGGTAATAGTTGACAACTCCATTAATATACTAAAAACTGAATTGTACACTTTAAAGTTGTAAATTTATAGTATGTGAATTATACCTCAATAAAGCTGCTATTTAAGCAGTTCATACGAGGAGCTAGGAAACCTGGATTCTAATCTAGATGCTGTCCTATTTTTATAACATGACTTTAGACATCTTTCACTCCTTCTAGCCTTGGTCTCCTCATGTGAAATGAAAAGTGATGCACAGCCCTGGCCAGTTTGTCTCAGTGGTTAGGGCATCAGCCCACTGACTGAAGGGTCCCAGGTTCGATTCCGTCCAAGGGCACGTATCTGGGTTGCAGGCTTGATCCCCGGCTCCCATCGGGGCACGTGCGGGAGGCAACCAGTTGATGTGTCGCTCTTCCATCGATGTTTCTCTCTCTCTCTCCCTCTCCCTCTCTCTCTCTCTTTCTCTTCCACTCTCTATGAAAGTCAATGGAAAAAATATCCTCAGGTGAGAATTAAAAAAAAAAGTGATACATAAGTGCTCTCTCATTTTTGACAATTTATGATTCTATGCCTCCATCACCTCTTTATAAAATAGTCCTTTGCCCAACTACTTAAAGATGATCTCTCTCTGCTTTGAACTCTCATTAAATTCACTGCCTTGTATTAGTCTCATTTGTGCTTCATCTTATCTCCTCGGACCATCTTGCACATGAGAGAGATTCAATCATTTTTAAGATGATTAGAGATATAAAGTTATTTATATTGAGAAGACACTGCATAAAATGAAGCAATCAATCAAGAAGTCAAAATTTGTATTTACATGTCACCAAAATAAAGGATTGATGATTTCTCCTAAATTTGACACAGATTTAATGTAAATTTTTGCCAGAGTAAAAATGAAAACTTGGTAGTTTGATATCATGTTAATTCCCATGCTATCCCATACAGAGGAGCTTCTGCCTTATTTTAAAGTAGATTGCCTGTACCGTGGCAGCTTCACTGATGTTGATATTAAACATGATAAAAATAATCCAAAAACAAAAGAACTAAAATGCTTGGGCCAGTGTTATTTAATTGCAATTAATTAAGCCTTTAGTATTCCAGTAGGTGTCCTGAACCACGTTGCTGTTTTTAAGCGATGAAATCGTACCAATAAGGGACCTCAGTAGAGTACACTATCATTAAACCAGCATTGAAAGGTTAGGCCACTGTTTTCCTGCAATCATTACTGAGTTTGCAAATTTTTAAAAGATAGAAAGTTATACAGGCCTTGCTGCTTTGTATAACTTTCTAAAATGTATGTTTGACAAGCTGAAATTTTTAGACTAAAACGCAAGTTAAGTAAAAATGTAACCACTGTTGTCTTGCTGCTTTTTTCTTTAAAAACAAAAGACAATTATCCAAAAACCAATCTTCCATTTTGCATTCTCTCTTCCACTGATGAGCTACATAATTTAACTCAAAAGCATTTATTAATAAAAATACAAATGAAAAAATTAGTTCTAGCCTGCTAAGATTTAACTCTAACCTCATAACCCCAGCACATTCCCCTTTTATTCTTCATAATTACCAGGTAGGAATACCTGAGTTCATTCTTAACCGTGGAGTTGAGAAAAATTCTTTGTTATTGATAAGAACAAACTAAAGCATCATCAAAACACTTTAAGAACCTATGCAAAATTAAATTGAGGTTTACATAACTGGTAATGTCTGAGAACATTCTTTGTTCTACATTTTGCTTTGCATATGATCGATACCTGAAAATTGTGTTTTATGATATTAAAGTTGCTTTCAGTAAATACCCAATCTCTCAAGTGTGTTGAGTTAAAGCTTCCATACAGTATTCTTATTCTTCCTCTTGGGCATCATAACTTCTATCTGTGCTACCAATTTAAATTTGTATTTAATGAATATTCACTGAGTACTAACTATTCTGCTGGTGGAGATAATAACACATGCAAAAAATAAGATTTATTGAGTGCTTAATATAGTACTAGCACTATACTAAATTTTTTATAGTCTTATCTCAATCAACCCTAACAGCAGTTCTATGAAGTGGTAGTTTTTCTTACTATCCACATCTCACAAGTAAGAAAATTGAAGGTTAATAACATGAAATAATTTTCCCCAAGTTACATAGTTAATAATTGGTTCAGCACTATGCTAGATAGTTTAGGGGTACATAAATGAAAAGCACCCAGGTGTCCTCAAAGAATTTACAATCTCATGAGGCTGTCAGAGGAGGAACCAAATAACAGATGTGAGCTATGTTATAAGTGATGGATCATGGTTGGATATGAAACTAATCTACTTAAAGATTTTGATTTAAAACATTAGTGTTATGGCATGGGTTGTGTATTAGGCAGTGTTCTGCAAAGAAACAGAACTAATAGGATATATATACTAAATATATGAGAGAGAGATTTATTTTATGGAATTGACTCATGTGACTGTGGTGACCTAGGGAAGAGCCAATGTTGTAGTTCAAGTCCAAAGGCCATCTGCTAGCAGAATTCCTTTCTGCTGGGGGAGTTTATAGTCTGTTTTATTAATGCCTTTAACTGATTGGATAAGGCCCACCCACATTATGGAGGACAATCTGCTTTATTCAAAGTTCACGGATTTAAAGGTTAATTTTATCTATAAATATACCTTCACAGAAACATTCAGAATAATGTTTGACCAAATATCTGGGCACTATGGCCCAGCCAAGTTGGCACATAAAATTAACCATCTCCATGTTTTAAAAGTATAGAAAAAGTCAGGCAAAATACCATGCCCTATGGTAAAAAGTCTTACAAATTTTCTTCTCTAACAGAGCTATACCCCTTGAGCTGAGGACTATATTATATTTATTATTTATTACTAGTGTGTATCACAATGAGGGACATATAGAACATTTTCAGGAACTCTTGCTGAATTAATTTCAGTAGACTTTACTTGAATGAAATTGAATTAAATTCCATTTTTGTCCTTTTGAAATGTCTAGAAAAAAGAAAGTGTGTTCAGAATAAATAAGTGCCATTGGTAAGTTCAGCAGTTTGGGAACTCATAACTCTATCAGCTTCCCTTAGTTGTCCAATTTGTGGAAAAGTTATGTATTAGTTACTTATTGCTATATCACAAACTACTACAAACTTAGCAACTTAAACCAACACACTTGTTATCTCATAGTTTCTGTGATTCAGGGATCCATTCACGGTATAGCTCAGCACCCTGCTTCAGGGTCTCTCCCAAGGCTGCACTGAGGGGTTAGCCAGGGCTGGGCCTCATCTGAGGTTGACTGGCGAAGAATCTTTTTCCCAGGCTCACCCGGTTATTCTCATATCCCGCTCCTTGGCTCCTTGCAAGCTGTTGGCCAGACACTGCCCTCAGCTTCCTGACCCGGGGGCCTCTCCTTATGGCGGCTTACTTTATCAAAGCCAGCAGGGGAGAGTCGATATGGAAAGTGTACCAGTAGTATGGATATTACAACCTTAGTAATTATGGAAAACGCAGCCTACCACCTTTGCCATATTCTATTGGTCAGTAGCAAATAACAAGTACCACTCACATTCAAATCAAGGGGATTACACAACAGCATGAATATTAGGACCTGGGAATAATTAGGGGACATCTTTTGTTCCCCGCATAGTTCTCTTAGGATTAGACTTTGGGTTGGGTTTTCAGAAATCTCAGCCCTGTAGCTACATAAAATAAGGGTTGTTTTCAGGGTAGTCATACAAACTTTCAGGTCCCTCAGGGACACTTAACTGAATTACATTGGGGGATGTCAATCCAGATGAGACTAGATGATCCACCCTGACTCAAAGAAAAAGGATGCCCGGGAACCAGCCACCTCACTCCCATTGTCAGGAGGATTCCTGAGCTCTGCCCTACACCCAGGCAGCACCTTGGGAGAAAGCCTCTAGGGTATTGAACATTCAATTTTCTGAAGACCTAATTTTTTTTAAAAAAAAAAATACTGTTTAAACTGGAAAAAAATGATTTCCTATTATCCAACAAGCTAAAGGTTTGGTTGATTGCTCGTGTGTGTGTGTGTGTGTGTGTGTGTGTGTGTGTGTTTCTCTTAGTATTCTGAAGAGTGAAACACTTAGAGGGCGATTAGTTTGCTTATAGGAAATAAAGAGTTACTAAACTTAGTGCAGTGATCACATTGTAACATATAGAAATATCTTCGAATCACTATGTTGTACACCTGAAACTAATATATTTAATGCCCACTATACTTTAACTAAATGTTTTTAAAAAGAATTTGTGCCATGTGAGTGAACTTTCAACTCTGTAAAGTTAGAACTGGCTGTACCTAAAGAATAATTAAGTGACCACCTGTATACTCAGGTATGCCCTGGCAGTCTATGCCCTGGCAGGGACTGCCACAATACAAAAATCCCAGTTGACAGACAAGGACAATCATGGCCTTGTCACTAAAAGCTACATGTTTACATTACCCAGGAGTAGGCTGGGGAGCCCTCTTCCACAGATATAACAGCAGGATTAATAAAAATATTAGTTAACATTTATTGAGCACTCATTATATACCAGGAAATGCTCTTTCTGTTTTTCACAACTTTTAGTATGAAAATTTTTACATCTATAGAACACTTAAAAATGTAGTACAATGAATATGAAACACTGTTTGCATTGATTAACCAATTATTAACATTCTTCTAGATTTCTCTAGATAGAAAGGTGAAAGAGAGAAAATAGAGATAGATATATACAATATATACATATACAGATATATCAAATTCACTATTGAATTTATACAAAATTGACTATTCCCAGTGTCTATCACAATGAGGGGCATAGAGAAAATTTTTTAAAACTCTTGTAACTGGCCCTAGCCAGTTTTGTTCAATGGTTAGAGAGTCAGCCTGTGGACTAAAGGGTCTCGGGTTCGATTCCAGTCAAGGGAATGTACCTCGGTTGCAGGATCCATCCCTGGTATCAATGTTTCCCTCTCTATCTCGCCCCCCTTCTCTCTCTCCCTTCCAGTCTCTCTGAAAAACAATGGAAAAATGTATCCTTGGGTGAAGATAAAAAATAAAAAAATAAAAATAAAAATAAAACTCTTGCAATTGGATTGAGTTAACTTCAGTTTCTGGCCTTTTAAAATTTCTAAAAAGGAAAGTGTATTCAGAATGAATAAGTGCCACGGATAAACTCAGAAGCTTAGGAATATATATAGATAGATAGTACTATAGTACATATAGTTATATGTAGATATATATGAATAAAGACATGTATAAATATATATACTCACACAAACTTCTTTTGGCTAATTTATTTGTAAGTAGGCTTCAGACATCATGATACTTTGACACTTCTTACCTTTCTTGCAATAAGCTGCCCAAGTTTGCAAAGCTGGCTAGGGAATGTGCTGAGCTTGGAGCACTGACAGTCTACTCGGAGCCCATGGTCTTAATAACTGGGCCATTCTTACTCAGTTAGGTACAGGTGAAATAGTGGTGGGATAGATGGGGCTCCTGTCAACCACGGCAGAATAAAAGCAGCATGAGAGAGCTTGGGGGGTTATGGAGGGAGAAGGGGGAGAAAGCGGATGGATTAAAGGTCAGAGAGATGGGAGGGGAAGGGAGAGAGGAGGATTTTTATATAAGGAAAGGTGATTGTCAAATGAGAAGCGCCACTAAGACATTATCTCCCACTCTTTTCTTTTATCTAGGGCAAAAAATACATATATTATTTTTAACTTGATATTTCAAAGTATAAACCCCCAAAGGGCAGAGAGTAGGTTCATGTTGCTTCGACATGAGGATAGCACAGTACTGCGTGCAGCCATGTACTCGGTCAGGTACTTGGTCTGCTTGTGATGCTGATGGGCACAGACTTCTGAGTGATTGAGGTATCCAGTCATTGGAATTATAGTTAACATTATAGGAACAATATGCCAATCCTCATGAAAGCTTTTAAAATTTATCTCTTTAACTGTCACGAATATAGCCCTGGGGATCTATAATATAAAAACAATTCTAGAGGATCCATTTTACAACATGAATATGTATTAACCCTTGCTCATAATAGCAGAAAAAGGAGCACCCAAAGAGTTATAAAAATAAAATCCTCAAATTCTTTAAAGATTAAATTCACAAAATTATGTCAGAGGGTTATTAATTATGTTGAAGATCAAGAAATTAACTCCATTGCTGTCATTAATACTCAACATAGTTTTTGTATCTCTATATAAATTGGTATGTAACCCTTAAGAGAGAAAAATTAGGTGAGGGAAGGAGACAAAGCAGTATTATAGGCTTGCGTAATAATTAACAAATAAAAAATGAATAAAAATAAATCTTGCTGCCCTGGCCAGTTTGGCTCAGTGGTTAGAGAGTAGTCCCAGGTTCGATTCCCAGTCAACGGCATGTACCTTGGGTCTCTCAGATTGATGTTTCTCTCTCTCTCCCCACCCACCCCTTCCTTACACTCTCCAAAAAAAAAAAAAAAAAAAAGGAAATGGAGAAAATATCATCATGTGAGAATAAAAGATAAATAAATAAATCTTGCTTACATTACACTCTGCTTCACACTCAAGGCTGCCCATTCTATTCACCCACTTGCCTGTGAAGGCAGGTTTCAACGCTCTTAGTCTTTAGGGCAGGGACTTGCAAACACTTTTCATAGTGACTTATGGTGAGAAATACAATTGGACATACACACAAATATATTTACAAAAACATTTACATTTTTAAGCATTATATTTGTGTATATGCTTTATAAATCTCTTTATTCTCTCAATACTTTTCAATCTCATTAGTAACTTCATAAAGGTCACAGGATCAATTTTAGTGAGTTTAATCAACATTTTAGAAAACAAAAAAATATAAAAAGTGAATGGCAGGAAATATAAGTTTTGTTTCACAAAAATTTTGTTTGAATTTTGCATATATGTAGGTATGTGTTCTGGACATGAAGTAAAATGTATTTCTCACAGTGGGTCTTTGTCAAAAATGTTTGAACGTTTACTGTTGTATGGCATTGCACTTTGAAAAACATTATAGTCTAAAAGGCCCCAATTAGCTGCCTTAATCTTCAAAAACTGCTCTATTGTAATATCCATAAAGTTGTAAGTTTTCATTATGTCACATCTTAGTGACTTACTCTCTGGCCTGAGGAAAGCGGGTTTGGGAACTATGAGCCAGCAATGTGTAGTTACACAAAGGCCATTTGGGAGGACAGAATGCAGAAACACTGAATCATGATGCTCTGCTTAGACTTTTGACACACACAAAAAGAGAGAAGTATGGAAAATATCAAAAAGGTAACAAATGGCTCAAATACTAAAAAAACAAAAATGCACATATAAAGAACTACTACTTATGGGGACTGAAACCAATATGTGAATAAGAAAATATTAACTATTTCTATATTTTACTGAAATGCTATAAGTAAGCAAAATAAATTCTCTAATTTGATATAAAAAATGTATGGTTCTGGTGCCTATTTTCACCAACAGCAAATTTCTGTGGTGAGAGGAACTAGAAACATCTAGAGGCAAAGATTAGCAGATAAATATGAACTGAGCATATGGCCCAAGAAATGAGAGTGTGACAATTGTAAAACCTTAATAATCAAAGATGAATAAAATTTTATCTTGGTGTAAAAAGACATTTCCAACAGTGGGAAGAAGTTTTTACTGAGGGTAAAGCTTGAGTTGACTTCTAAAGAATGTTTCATGGTTTTATGTTCTAATACTGGGAATTATTAAAGAAAAAATAAATAAATTTTAGAAACTAACACTTTGAGAAAGAAATATCAGCAGCTCTTTGGAGAGGGGGCAGGTCTTTTGCCCATTTTTTAATTGGATTGTTTGTCTTCCTCTTGTTGAATTGTATGAGTTCTTTGTACACTTTGGAAATTAGCCCTTTATCAGATGCAACCTTGGCAAATATGTTCTCCCATACCATGGGGTTCCTTTGTATTTTGAGGCTGATTTCTTTAGCTGTGCAGAAGCATTTTAGTTTGATGTAGTCCCATATGTTTATTTTATCTTTTGTTTCTCTTACCCTAGGAGATGTATTGGTGAAAATTCCAATACATGAGATGTCTGTGACTTTACTGCCTGTTTTTTTTCCAGGACTTTTATGGTTTCATGACTTATATTTAAGTATTTTATCCATTTTGAATTTATTCTTGTGTATGGAGTGAGTTGGTGACCTAGTTTGATTTTTTTTGCATGTACCTGTCCAATTTTCCCAACACCATTTATTGAAGAGACTGTCTTTACTCCATTGTATGATCTTGCCTTCTTTGTCAAATATTAACTGACCATAATGGCATGGGTCTATTTCTGGGGTCTCTGTTATGTTTCATTGATCTATATGTCTGTTGTTGTACCAATACCAGGCTGTTTTGATTACAGTGGCTTTGTAGTATAGTTTGATATCCAGTAAAGTGATCCCTCCAACTCTGTTTCTCTTTCTCAAGATGGCCACAGCTATTCAGGGTCTTTTTTTGTTCCATATAAATGTTGGACTATTTGTTCTAGCTCTATGAAATATGCTGTTGGTATTTTAATAGGAATTGCATTGAATCTATAGATTGGTTTGGGTAGTATGGACATTTTAATGATAGTAATTCTTCCAATCCATGAACATGGTATATTATTCCTCTTGTTTATATCTTCCTCTATTTCTTTTTTCAGTGTCTCGTAGTTTTCCAAGTATAGGTCTTTTACATCCTTGGTTAAGTTTAGTCCTAGGTATCTTATTTTTTTAGTTGCAATGGTAAATGGTATTTTTTTTTTAGTTTCTCTTTTTGAGAGTTCATTGTTGGTATATAAAAATGCCATCGATTTTCAGCTGTTAATTTTGTATCCAGCTACCTTTCCGAATTCATTTATCAAATCTAGTAATAGTTTGGTGGAGTCTTTAGGGTTTTCTATGTACAATATCATGTCATCTGCAAATAATGACAGTTTTACTTCCTCCTTTCCAATTTGGATACCTTTTATGTTTTCTTCCTGTCTGATGGCTGTGACAAGGACTTCCAGGACTATGTTGAATAAGAGTGGTAAAAGCAGACAACTCTGTCTTGTTCCTGTTTTTAAAGGAAATGGTTTTAGTTCTTGGCCATTAAACATACAGATGGCCAAGAGACACATGAAAAAATGCTCAACATCTCTAATCATAAGAGAGATGCAAATGTAAACCTCAATGAGGTATCACTTCACACCTAGCAGAATGGCTACCATCAACAAATCAACAAATGACACTGGCGAGGATGTGGAGAAAAGGGGAACCCTAGCACACTACTGGTGTGAATGCACACTGGTGCAGCCACTATGGAAAACAGTATAGAGTTTCTTCAAAAAATTTAAAAATGGATCTGCCATTTGACCCAGCATCCCACTTCTGGAAATAGAGCCTAAGAATTCCAAAACCCCAACCAGAAAGAATATATGCATCCTTATGTTCATAGCAGCATTATTTTTAATAGCCAAGATCTGGAAATAGCCCAAGTGTCCATCAGTAGATGAGTGGATAAAAAAGCTGTGGGACATTTACACAATGGAATACTACTGGGCTATATAAAAGAAGGAACTCTTATCCTTTGTGACAGCATGGATGGACCTGAAGATTATTATGCTAAGTGAAATAAGCCAGTCAGAGAAAGAAAAATAGCATATGATCTCATTTATATGTGGAATTTAATGAACAAAATAAACTGACAAACAAAATGAGACCAGAGGCATGGATACATGGAACAGACTGACAGATCTCAGAGGGAAAGAAGAGAGAGGGGACTGGAAGAGATTAACTGAAGAACTTACATGCATTTATGCATAGCCATGGACACAGACAACAATGCGATAAAGGCTGAGGGGTGTGGGGACTGGGTGTGGGGGGAGTGGGGGACATCTGTAATAGTGTAAACAAATTTTTTTTAAATATTTTTTATCTCACCCTCTCCTTTTCCCTGTCTCCTCACTTGGTCTGTCCAAATGCTATACTCCTATTTGGGTTGGGTTTTTTTTCCTATTCCCTTTCATTATTTGTGATAATATTTTCTCTTTTATGTCTCTGGGAAATATTTGAAGATTTGTAATGCTAGGCGAGCTCCTGTTTTTTTGGGTGAAGGCTCAGAGACAAAAGTCCAATATATTTATACAGAATAGATATTGAATGTTTCACAGATTTAAAAAAATACAATTGTACCTCTCTTATTTTATCTCAACTTATCTTTTTTATGAAACATTTAAAGGAAATAAAAAGAGGAATAAAAGGCTTGTAAACACCTGTCCAGTTGTGTGGTGGATTTTGTGTGTGTCGTTGCCTTAATGATGCTAGGCAGAATGAAGGGTGTGGGTGTTTCTAATATTTTTATAATGCTCTGGATTTGGATAACATTTCTCTATCCTATTTACTGGAAAAATTACTTGGCCCCAGGCTATTACATGCTTTTTGTGTAAATGTTACCAAGTGTGGAAAAATTCCACAGAGAATTTCTTCATTCATCATTTCATTTTCAGTACTTTTTAAACTTTATTTATTGTTCTCATGTAGAAAGGCAGTGAGGTATCCTGGAACTAACTCTGACTTGGGAAGCACTAAATATTTCTGTCATTTCTGCAAATAGGTGAGGTTGAAGGTAAGCCCCTTAGATCAAGCATTCGTTACAAATGCAAACTTTTAGAATCTAACGCTAAAATAAAAGCTTGCTGTTTAAATTTGAAATGAATGTATTTCTTTTTTTAATATTTTTAATTTTTTAATTACAGTTGACATACAATATTATATTAATTTCAGATGAAAACATAGTGATCAGACACTTATATAACTTACTAAGTGATCACCCCGATAAGTCTACAACCCATCTGACACCAATATAGTTATTACAATATTATAGACTATATTCCTTATGGTGCACTTTACATCCCTGTGACTGTTATAACTGGTGATTTGTACTTCTTAATCCCTTCACCTTTTAAAACAATGTATTCCTTGATAAGCCCCTTTTCACACCCCTAGACACAAAGGAACACAGTAAATGTCCTTTAAAACCCTACCTTTAGCCATGTCCAGGTGGCTCAGTTGGTTAGAGCATCACCTCTAACACCAGAAGGTTATGGGTTCGATTCCCAGTCAGGGCACATACCTAGGTTGCAGGTTTGATCCCTGGTGAGGGCACGTATGGGAGGCAACAGATAGGTATTTCTCTCTCACATCTGTTTCCCCCCTCTCTCCCCGCTTCCTTTCTCTTTGAAAATCAATAAGAACATGTCCTCAGGTGAGGATTTAAAATAAAATAAGAAATTCTACCTTTATTATAGTGACATCAGTTGTACAGTTTGCCCATTCTGGACACTACGGATCTGATATCACATGAGGTCAAAATCCATTAAGACTTACTGTGCTGTCATTTAATTTTTTTTATACCACATTTGTTTAAAACCATAATGCCAGGAATAAATGTTGAATTAATTGTATACATTTTGCAGAACCAGACCATTTGCCACTGACACATGCTCTTTACAGAAAAAGAATTCACAGGATGTGAGTCTCCAGTACGTTAAAGTGTATATAAAGGTGTGGGGGGGGGGGCAGGAGAGTAGGCACTGAGTTTTGAGTGTGTATAATTTATAGCAGCACTTTCAATAGCATAAAGATATTATAAATATAAGTAATATCATAGTTGAAGTGGGGGAGAAAAGCAGAAACAGGCAGAGTTAGACAAAAGTCCCGCAAACAAAGTATTCTGTTCCTTCAGGGACTTGGTGAGAGGGATGAGGGAGGGGTTGGGAACGGAGGAAGCACAGAAGGGGGGTGTGAAAGGGGAAAGAAAAAAATAAGAGGCTCCACTCCGTGAATGTGAGGCTGTGTGTCTTCCCTGACCTTCTCCCAATCTTCGGGAAGTTGAAAAAGAAATAAAAAGAAAACCAGATGACACCCCCCCCCATCCCTCCAAATCCACCAAATCCCATCGGGGCCCCTGAGGAATACTGCTCCTTACAGCCCCTCCACATCGCCTGGTGGCCTCAGCTCCAGTTCTCCCTAGCACTGGGGAGCACTGCCACCAGCTCGATGCCTCGGCCCTGGGTTACTGCAGTCACTTCCCACCCAGATTGTCAGCCCCAGGCCTCCTCCACCACCCCCAGTCCATTCTTCACCTAGAAGCCATTGTGATTTTTCAAAACAAACAAGTAATCTCATCATCTCCATCCATTGCTTTCAACATAAACTGCACACTCCTTATCCAAGCTTGTAAAACCCTCTCCAGTCTCTTCTGCCCCTACCTCTCCAACCTCATTTCTTGCATTGGGGTGGGAGGCGGCAGGAAAGTTGTATCTTGGTCAGTAGCCCTGACACTAATTCTATCACCCGGGTGGCACCGCACTCTCCTCACATTTCTGTACCTCCCTACTCGTGACTCCTCCCTTTTTCCCCTCCACCTCTTACCCTGCCCTTCCCTTGGCTCAGACAGCTCCCTGAAGTTCCAGTTCCCAAACACAATGAAACATGTCGGAAGAAGAAGAGGCTCCATTGAAGAATCTCTTGTGGGCAGAAGAAAAATGGAAATGTATTTGAGGTCCACCCATGTATACAGGCATTCTCTTTGGGATGCCCTTTTCCCCCTTTGTATCAATTACATTCTCATTGGAAGGTATTAGATTAGACCTCAACCCGTGGGGGACGAGCATCCCCTAAACATCCTGCCGGTCCCCCCACCACACAGCAGCCCGTTGCCTAGGGTCCAGCCGGCCTTCCCTGATGAGCAGGAGCCCTCGACCTCATGGAGCTCTGCAGGGGCTAAATGCACAGACCTCCACCCTGAGCCTGACAACCTGTCTCACTGTTGAAAAACAGTTCAAGGTAGCACTCGAGACCAAACGTGTCATTTTCCTTGTCAAAATGAAAGCTGTAAATTTTAAGCCTAATGCTTAATGTATCCAGATATTGAACACAGGGACTTTTATCCTCGGCTTAATGGTCTGTCTAAAAACATCAAAAAAGATTACTTAAAAACTCTGGGCCTCAGAGGTCCTATAAAATTACATGAAGCATTCCCACCCCCCCATTTCCTCCAAGTTTTAAAAAATTTATTAGAAAACACTTATGCAATATATGAACTCATTTTTCCTTAGCCTTAGATACTAAGACTATGTGCTTGATTGCTGGGGGCTGGTTAAAAAAAGCTATAGGATAAGATGAAATTTTATTAGATTACAATCTAAAATTTTAATAGAGTTTCTGCTTCTGGGAATGGATGGCAAACCTTATTCAGCATTTTCTTGCACAGGGAAAATGTAAAAGCATGGCTTTCCTCTCTTAATATAATGTGACAAGGATGGCAGAGCTTTTTAATTTCTTTAAAATTCAGATATTTGTAGAACCTGATCAGAACAGAGAGACAGGAGAAAGTAAGTGAAAGCAGAAGAAAAGAGAGTTAGAGTGTAATTATTTTCTCCAGTAGAAAGAGACTTGGAGCAGAGGGTAATCGCTAAGATTTGAGGGGTGGAGAAATTATAACACTGGACCTTAGTAGCTTTATCAAAAACTCACCTACAAGCATATATTTACCTAGGGCCTTAAAAATCTTCTCCCCTGCCAGAGTATCTCTGAAGCAGTAATGTGGCAAAAGTTTGCCTGGAGGTCTTACTGACATAGCCCTAAAAATTCTTTGTTGACACAAACAGAATCTTTATTGTCTCCAGGCTATAAAGAGATGGGGGTGTTTTACATACAATCATTATCTTTCAGCCCACAGAAAATTAAGAAGCATGAGGTTTAGAGAGATCGAGACTGCTTTCAACTGTGGCATTAAATCTAAGACTTCATACTGTACAATGCTGCCTGTTCTAGAGAACAGAGTTGCTAATTAGGGGGACAAGATGTTTGGGGAAATAGAAAGCTTCCAAGTTCTTCCTGAATTCACAATTTCCAATATTTTTAAAGCACTATAAACTCACAGATGGTAATAGTATCATCTGCTTTACCCGTCATAAGAGTGCCCTCTGATGTATCGGCTTCTGACATAATAATAATTCCATTATAGGCCCACATTTAAGGGTCTCACTTTAATGCCCCCAACATTTGGGTGCATGTCTGGCTTCCCCACGATGCAGCAGCCTCGTCAAGGAGGACTCCTAGGCTAAGGCAGCATCTAATGGGTTAATGAGTCTGGGCAGTCTCGGCCTGTTAGCAGCTGTTTAAGCAGCAGGCCAGGAAAGCTCTGCTGACTTTCATTCTTCACTGCTGAGTGATGAAGGGCAACCTAGATGCTAAAAGTCTAGTCAGGCCACAACCTGTACTCGTGTACAAAAAAATTCAATTCCATCCATGCCCCAGGTCAACAATTACTCCGTGATATATGGTATACGGGTAAAGTCAATGCATATACAGTATATAAGGGACAAAAACCAGGGGGCTTGGGGGGTTCGCCACTATTCTGATTATTCTTTACTGCAAAAATTAAGACTCTATCAGATCAGATCTTGAATCCAAACGGTTCTTTGATTGATGATTATATGCATCTTGATTAACGCTACTGATGCTTTCAGCAATAATATTTCTTAGCTGGTCACTTTGGGTCTCTGAACTCATTTTGGGATACAGAGCCCAAAACACTACTACTAAACATAGTACATGGCTTTCTAACAAAAATATTGTATTTTCAAAGCTGAAATCGTTTTAATATGAAAAGAGAGTTGTCACCTAGTGTTCACTTGTTGTACATGAAACACCTCCTTCATTTGGCTTCGCTCTGTAAAGAATCACCTGAAGTGCTCGTTAAAAGACTCCAGAGGCCCATCTCCAGAGATTCTTATTCAGTAGATCTGGGATGGGGTCTGAGAACTTACATTTTTAATAAGTTCCCAGGCAATGCCGATGTTGCAGGTTCACCAGCCACATTTGAGGAGCATCATTCTAGAACAGCACTTTTCTTAACATTCTTTCTCAGTCTCCTCGGCCAGATTCTCTTCCCCAAGACATCTAACTCAGCAGGATCGATGGCTCAGTCTTACACCTCTTCAGCCTTCCCTCTGGAGGCGTCCCATTCTGTCCATGGTTCCGTATCACATCTAAAAGCTGATAAAACCTGATTTTGTCCCAAATTCGTGATTGTGTATCTACTTGCTATTCAGCATCTCCTGATTCTCTTTTCAACCCGGAAACCTCACCTCTCCAATGTTCTCCAACTCAGCAAATGGCACTAACACTGACAAAACTATTCAAACCGAGTCCTTCATCATCCTTAGCTCATCTCTTCTTCTCATATGCCACTCCAGTTAATCTTGTTGGCTTTCCTTTCAAAATATATCCAGAATAGTGCCATTTCTTATGAACAATCCTGGTCAACCCACCATCATCTTTGCCTGGGTTATTGCTATTATTTACCAGCTGATCTCCCTAATTGTCCCCTTGTCCCTTATCCCACTGTCTTCATAGAGCAAACAGAGTGATCTTTTACAATCCAACTCACTTCTCCTCACTATTCTATTCTAAACCCTCTCCAGATAATTCAGAATAAAAAGCTGGAGGTCTCACCTGGCCCGTGTGGCTCAGTGGTTGAGCATCAGCCCATGCACCAGGAGGTCGCCGTTTGATTCCCGGTCAGGGCACATGCCCAGGTTGCGGGCTCAATCCCCAGTAGGGGGTGTGCAGGAGGCAGCCGATTGATGTTTCTTTCTCATCGATGTTTCTATCTTTCTCTCTCCCTCGCCCTTCCTCTTTCTGAAGTCAATAAAAACATATATTTTTTAAAAAAGCTGGAAGTCTAACAGTATCCCATAAGGCTCTACGTGATCTGACCACATGCCCACATTCCGCTATACTTGTCTCATCTCCTATGCCCACAATTTCCACCTCACTCATGTGCTCTGGCCACGCTAACCTCCTTGCTCTTGTACTTCCTTTCAGACACCAAGCCTTTTCCCCTCCTCAGGGCCTTTACACAGGCTATTCTCTCAGACTGGAATTCTTTCTTCTGGTTATATACAGGGCTCACTCCCTCACTCTATTCAGGTCTACCAATGGGGCTTCCCCAGCTCCCTGTCTAAGAGAGCACATGGCCCTGACACATATCACTCTCCAACCTCTTTGCAGTTTCTTTGCCTTAATATTTATCAGCCAATGACTTCTTATTTGTGTATTTGTTTGTTGCTAGTCTCCCTCTACCAAAACGCAAGCTCCATGAGAGAGAAAATTGTTTCTTTTTCTATCCACTGCTATATCCCCAGTACCAGAAATAGTAGCTTGCCTGTTGATAATTATTTGGTGACTACATGAGTAAACTGATCAAAAGTGAACATTTAGTCTGTCCAAAAATAATTGATTATTTTTTTCCTCTCTGGAATTGATCAGTTATTTTTCTTAGCCTTACTCACTTTAAGATGCAACGTTTTTGCAATATTTACTGCAAAGGAGTTGTATGGATAAATTACTCAAGTTAAAATTATCCAAAAGACTAGTTGCACAAGTTGTCATTTCACACTCCCAATAAAATTCTGCAAACTCTCATTCCACTCCACCTTCATTCACCAACACCCATTTTCCCTTGAGTTCCTGGTCCCCAGGAACATTAGCTTGAGAAACGCAGTATTTTGAGTGACCCTGGGCACAGAAAGAGCTGCCAAGCCTATATATCAAACTGATTGGTCACAGGTGGTCACAATGTTGGACAAAGAATGTAAATTTTTAAACACTGTGGTAACTGCATAGAGTAATACTGCCTGTTTGAAATGCTACCACGGCTAATTAATGCAGCCCACGAGTTCTCACAGTTGATAAATACAAGAGATGGCAAAAGTCTGAGAGTTAGGTAAAGGAACCAGTATGAAAATAGCTTTGGAAAAATACACGGCAGCACACAGCCCCCATTCATCCCTTACACTGAAAAATTGTATTAGTGCTTAAAATGACTCCTCTCACTAACTTTCCACCCAACTCAATTTAATTTAACTCAATTTGGGCTTAAATGCTTATACTCTGAACTCGATCGACCGTCTTTGAGCTTTTTAAAGAGTAATGACATTGATAGTTGAACCTGTGGACCATGTTGCATGTTTTCCTAATGTTAATTGTTGGACTGAAGCTTGCAATGAAAAGAAACTATTAAAAAAATAAATGCATGTGGAGATTAGAGTCCACATTTTGAAATGTCAGTAAATACAGTATTTACGTGACAAATCATAATGACTTGTAAAAGGCAGCCATATGTGTATCAAGCTCTCAGTCTTCCTAATGTTTTTTTTTTTTCTTTAAAAATATTTTATTTTTAAATCAGAAGAAAACAGCACTAAACGAGAGCTATCTTTCAAATTTTTTGAGGAATTCAGACTAAAATCTGACATCCTCAAGCCTGCAGATTTCTTCCTTTCAAAGAGAAACCAGGGGATCATTTCCAGTTTGTGTGCAAGTGTCATATCACAACATTTAGGGCAGTAGAAAGATTTAAGGAAAAGAAATCAAGGATAGAACATTCGAGTCAGTTCCTCGGTCTTTAATGTACTGTTGCACTACTTACCAGTGCCTAAAGGTAGTTTGCCAGTGTACTTTCACAAATAGCACCATTAACGGATTTTTACATGCCTAGGTCACTTTCCTTTGATCCCAAAGAAGTCTTAAAACATTGTACAAACAACAGACTTGAGGCTACATCTCTGAAAGACAGCCACTTCTGGGGAGAAGTGGTCCCTGAAATAGCAACAGAACATGCAGGACAATTTCAAACAAAGAACAAAGATGAATGATGGTCCTTCTGAAAAACACCAAGGATGTTAAGTGTTTTCAGAGAGTGAAATCAAACACAACAGCATAAGGCCAGTGGAGAATTTTCATAGGAGATAAAACCTCTGCTTAAAAGTGATTAAGTACTGAAAGGTCATCACAGACCTCCAAATTTCATTATCTCCTATACATACTTAAACCATGTCTCCAAATGCACTGAAATTATATCTCAAGCATAAGATCTGCTTTCTTTTGTTCCAAGACCAATTTCTAAGAGATCTTTATATGAACAAAAGCTTCTGTCTTTACAATAACCATCCTTCTTTAGAAAAGGCAAGCAGTGTACTTTTGGGATGCCAAATTGCACAATAGAGGAAACCAAATAAGTCCAGCAAGGCTTGACGAGCCCTCAACAAAACCGACAACCATTCTAGTCATCTGTCACTCAGGAAGGATCTCGTAAAGAGTTGTGTGGCATTGCTACTGTCTATTACTTGTGATACTCCTTTTGGTTCACTTGAGATTTTTTAAAAAATATATAATAAATGCATTCAATAATTGTTTGAATTGCTGCTGTGCATTCTGTCATAAATGGTTTATGGATAACCATCAATTGGTTCTGCTTATCAGTCTAACAAGTTCAATGTACTACTCAGAGCAAAGGATGACTATTTATTTAACAGCTCTTGGCAGGAAAATTTGTTGCATGCCACAACTTTACAAAGAACATTAAAATCAATGACAATTTATAAACCAAAGGCTGGGAATTATGCTTTGGATTCCCATAATTCATCAGAATAAAGCTGTCAGATACCTTTTATTATAAATTAATAGCATGTTGTCTAAGAGCACAGCAGAATGGATGTTTTGCCAGTTCAGTACTGACATCTAGTGGACAATGAAAAATATTCCCCGTCTTCTCCCAATTCTGGATTTTCCCTCCTTCCCAAAAGATGTTTGTTGCTGTGGTGTCAGTCAGATACTTATCATGCGAGAAGCTGTATTTGAATTTAAATTTTATGTATTTTTATTTTGAGTTAACAAATATGTCACAAGTTTGAACTTTTAGTGATAAAATTGGCAACGTGTACTTAACATAATTTAAAACCAACTCAGCTAACCATACCTCCTTCCTTTTTATTTTTTAATCTGTTTCTATAAAGTATTTTATACATTTTAGTGTTTTAGTACTTTTACTATTTGGGAACTTAATTACCTCTAATTATCTACTTTAAATTAACTACACTATATTAAAGCATTAAACTTCCAACTTTAATGGTCTCATAAAGAAACAAAAATATAGTTCTAAATATAATTCTAAAATAAGCATTTACTTAAGCTGTATACAATAAAAGTTAGTGTTCAACTTAATTATTGTGCACTTTTCTCTCCAGTTTAATATGACTTATGAATGGTCAATATATTGAGAGAAAGATAGAGAGACAGAGAGAGACAGAGAGACAGACTACTTAAATGCATTGTTTGTGGACTTTGCCACCTTAAACAGTATTTCCAGGTTGGTCTATGCAATAACATTCCATGGTCATTAACACACTCAAAAAATGCAAAGACTTTCTAATGTACACTGGCAACCTCTCAGGTACAAAGTCTTGGCAAAGGTATCACCCTGGAGGAGGCCAGGTATTTTTATGCCTCAGGTAAGGGAAAAATCTGAGGCTTTCCAAGTGTTCCAATTTCCCTGATCTGGACCCATGCTGGACTTGACTTTCCAGGGGATTATAAAGGTACATTATCCTCAGAGCCTTTAGGAATTTAGTGTACTTAAAAGTGAAGAAAAGAGAAATAAAACTAGTGTTTACTATGTGTGCCTGCTTTTACGTCTGGCCCTGTGATAGGTACTTTACATAGGAGATTAACAGAGTAGGCTCAGGGTTAAAAATTATTGGTACATTTTTATACGCCTTAAAAGGAACATGAATGACATGCTTTAGGGCTGGCATCACACTGAAACTCCTATGAGAGAAAAAATAATATCTGTTTCTAACTTGATTGTTACTGGGAGACAACTGGTGAAACTCAACCAAAATCATAATCTGCCCCACTGTACTTTACTGAACCATAAAATGGTGAGAATGGTACAGGAAACCACCTCATAAATTTTGTGAAGTTTATAAAATCTATTTTAGCTTACTTTGAAAGCAGTAATTCTGAAATAATTCCAATTATAATTACATTTCAGGAAGCTTATGTGATTATTATGAAGATGAAAAAATAAAACAAAACACAACATTCTCCCATGATAAGCACATCAACTTCAGGAGCTCTTCATGTGAAAGTTCTTTATGTTTAAGAACCTGCTTAAAGCATAAACCCACATTCTATAATAGAGTAACATGAAAGGAACTATTTCAACATTTTCATGGTTTACTTATTTAAGAAACTCTACAATCCAGGCCCAACCTCCAAATCGCTGTTTGAACATCTTTCTAAACAAGCTTTTTGCAAGTCAGTAAAATAAAGACATTGTAAGAATAAGGACAATTGCACAGCATTTTATCAGCTAACACTCCCTCTCCACGGGCAGCTTTTTATATTTAGTACTAAAAGGTAAACTAGGCTGCCTTCTGCTGTCATAAGTAACCAGCTTCAATTCTTTTAATAAAAATCTTTAGCACACTCTCCTTAGTCTTTAACTAACATTTCCCTATTTTTTAAATAGTTTTTAATTCTCTAATATCTTAAAACTTATATTCTAATCTAAGTTATGAACCTACACAAATTTCCTCTGTATAGAGACATCTTAAAGATACCCATATACTGGGTGGGCAAAAGTAGGTCTACAATTGTAAAACAATAATTAATAAATAATAACACAAGAATAAACTCTGTGTTTCACACATCCACAACTGTAAACCTACTTTTGCATACCTCTGTATATGGTGGATATGTGTATATATATGGTTATGCACACATATAACCCACACCACAAATGCTGATGTACAACTGTCACATTTAGGACAGACAGGTTAGGACCAAAATGCACACCAGAAGAACCAGAGACCCACAAAGTCAGCTTCTTGCTGACTAGCATAGGGTCAAGTTCTTACATTACTATAAGTTTTATTAAAGCCCTTCCCTCACCCTTATTATTGTAGGTTGTGACTAAAGTAGACAATCATCACACATTCTGGAAGAAACCTTAAAGAACACCTAAGACAACTCCTCGGCTCCAGGCAAGGAAAAGAGCCGCAGAGAGTTTGGGGGCTGCAAGTCCACGATGCAGTAATGGAGCACCATCACACAACCGGATAGGAGGTCATCAGGGTGCCATTGTAGGAAGTCACCAAGCCCAGGAAAGATTCAGGGCCAGGAGGATGCGGTAAGGCCAGGAGAAGATAGAAGACTGGAAGATAACCACAGGACCAGGGAAGTCCTGTCCCAGAAATGTGTGGTCAGGCAGGCAGAGTTGAAATTCCTGAATGAGGGGAGCAGCCAGGAACAAGAACACATCCAGGAAGCAAGGACCAGAACCAGGCTCAGGTTCAGTAGGCAAGCAAGAAATCAAGGCGAGCAGCCCAAGAAAGAGAAACAGCAAGAGCGATGAGTAAGAACCCGCACAAGCAAAAAGGACAGTCAAACTCACAATCAGACGCATGACTTCAGCTCCACTTTCTACTCCCTGGAAAGGACTTCAGTAACAGGCACTCGGACTCGGGCTCAGGCGGTCTATATAGTTTTGTGAAGATAGGATTCAATCCAGCCCAGCTAACTTGGCAGGGTCGAGTTGGTCATTGGAGCAACTGGGTAGGTGATTGAATATATGGGCATTAGGTAATCAGAGTGTCGAGACAGCAGATCTTAACAGAATCTATGTTCACTGAATGTACTATACATATCTAACATGGCAAATCAATAAGATCTGTGATTTCTACATGTGCACAAGTTAGTATTTGTACACATGTGCAGACACCACAACTTGATAATCAAGTGACCTATTTCACCTCCCTATTTCTTCTCCCTTCAACTTTCAGTCTTCTTTCTGTTTGTTAATTGTCTTTCCACCACAGATTCCCCAAAGCATTTTAAACATATTTAAAAGTTTGTTTATAAAAATATCTACTTTAAAATGTCATTTCCTAAAGAGCCAGGGTACATATTTATTTAATCAATGTTATGCTCCTTCTGAATCTGCCTTAGTATTCTGTGTCCAACCTGGGGCTCAAGAAAAAGACATACCGTACTCAGTTTATTTTCCAACTGGGAATTTTCAATCTAAAGATTTTGAATTTTACCTAAATACTCTAGAAACCATCTTTTTACTGCGTATTTTAAAAGCTGAATAAATTCTAATTAAGTGAGTTAATTTAAGTAATGTTAAATAAATTTACATCGATAGGAATTTTAACTGAATGACTTCAGGTTCATCAGACAATTGCAGCAGGAAGGAAGCCTGGTGATTCGTAAATTAACGTATTTAATTAATGATCTATAGTTAATGTACTTCACTAAGTCCCTTGTTTAATCTGTCACTAAGACCTTTATCTTTGAATTTCAGAATAAAAAAGCCAAACTATTATTTGGAGAAATGGGCGGAGGTGGGGAGCCTATTGAAGACTTCAACAGCATTCTGTATATTCCTTTTGATATTTTATTAGTAAAATTTTAATAGTTACACAAGAACCACATGTTGATGTTATGCGATAGTCCCAAGCAGAGATATCAATGACTGTTACTGATGAAACAGCTAAATATCAACAACAAAGGGACCTCCAAGATAGTAAAAAAGAACATCACAGAGGGGGGAAAATGAGTTGCTGGCCAACATGTAAACAAGAATTTTACTGTTTATTTCTCCCTGCCTTCAGATATATTGGAAAATTGCTTTGTGCCCTGTACCTCTCATGGTCCAATTTAATATCTTCCTGTTTTTTAGAAGGTAGTTTATGCAACTTATTGGAATATTTCCAGGAAAAGCATGAGAAAGGGAGAGAGGGGAGAGAGAAAGAAGGGAAGAAAAGGAAAGAGAGAGACAGAGAGGGTGAGGAAGAGGAAGGATGGAAGGGAGGGAGAGAGGAAGAGAAACTCACAGAAATATATGGCTCAGTACAAAATATCCTAGGCAAAAGCTTTCCAACGCCCCCACTCCTGTCTTAAATTCTGTCTAATTTGTTATGACAGATGTTGTCACAATAGTGATCCTTGAGAATGAAAATCTTTATTTTGCCCCTAAATCAGTATAACAGAGAAAGAACAGTGCTAATTTCCCTGAACTCTTGTGTTTATCTTCAACCTTGACTTGATCTCCTTCAGAGACTACAAAGCTGATGACGAGAATTTCTGATGCTCCGGAACAAAAAGGCCTGTTACTTTAAAGATCACACCGTAGCAGTGGCATGGCTTGGATATGTTCTCACTAGTTGTGAAATAGAGGAAAATGACTGGGAAGACGGGGGATTACGTCCCATGTATGGTTATCATAAGTTGCATCAAGCCAAGGACTCTGCCAAGACCCTTTCTGCTTCAAGGACAGAGTTGTCATCTCGTGTTTCAGTCTGCAATCAGAAATCACCGCAGGCTCTCAGACAAACGGCAACTAGTAGTAAATAACTGTCTCCTCCCAGGCTCTTCTCAGGTAGCTTAGGAAGAGCGGGAGTGTACCAGCTAACTCACCATCTTCCTTAGACAATAAATTGCGTTTTTCTACATTTATAGTTCTCATACCTTGATAAACCCCTAAGGCAGTGCTCTCCAATAGAACGTTCTGCCAG
Source organism: Miniopterus schreibersii (assembly GCF_964146895.1). NCBI lineage: Eukaryota > Metazoa > Chordata > Mammalia > Chiroptera > Miniopteridae > Miniopterus > Miniopterus schreibersii. The sequence goes on from NC_138102.1 coordinate 158,337,822, forward strand.
GATGGAAATGTTCTATATCTGTGCTGTCCAATACGATCACCACTAGCAGCATGTGGCTACTTGAAATGGGCACTTGAAATGTGGCTATGCAACTGAGGAACTGAATTTTAAATTTTATCTAATTATTATTCATTTGAATTTAGACAGTGCAGATTTAAGAAGCAATTAAGACCAACAGGCATTATTTTAGACAGATCCAAAATATTGGAGGGTCTATTACCCCTCAAAGTGCAATGTATAGATAGGTACCTATACCAACATGTCTATGACCAGCCCTGAGTATTTCAAAGGCATTCTTCTTTTTTACAAAGAAATGCTTTTTAATAACTCTCTCAGTATAAAAAGTGTAATCTGATTTATAAACTTTGTATTTTTAAACAACTTTTTGGGAATCCATCAACTGGATTAAATGTGTGACTCCTTTATTTCTCTTTCTATAGCATTGTGTCAAACTTGATTTAATAAATAAACTTCACCTACAATTGTAAGAGTTGAGGATTTATCACTGCCTCCAAAGTGTTCAGTATCTATATGAAAATACAAACACGAAAACAAATCTTCAATTCCCTGATAAAGGTATATATTTCATTAACAGGAATGTGGAACAACTGAACTGCCTGGGAAAGGATGAATCAGAGAGACTGAAAAGAGCAGGAGATATTTGAGTTGGGCATTGGCCAGAAATAGGAAGAAAATGTATTTCAGGAAAAGAGAACAGCATTAGCAGTCATGTAAATGGATAATGCATTCTGGTTTGGAGGGCTGATGAGTACTCTGGTCTGACTAGAACATAGGATGCATAGCAGGAATGGCTAGAGATAAATTCAGAAGGATAGGCTAGGATCAGATTGCAAAAGCCATCGAATGGTTGGGAAATACCCTGCAGGCACTGAGAACTTACCCAAGATTTTAGAACTTGGAGAGGTGGTGTTAGTTAGATTCTTTATTATAATTCTGGCAGCAGCGTGGAAGACAGTTTACAAAGACTGGAGGCAGGGAGAGCATGCAAATAAAAGCTTTGTATTAATGTTTAACGCTGAAGATAAAAAAAAAGATTAAGATCATACATCACTGGGTTAATGATCATGAATATTACCCCAAAACTTTATAAAACATAGATCAGATGTCACAAGCTGTAGGTCATCAGACCAAATTCAGCCCACAGATGTGCTTTGTTTGTCTTTCAATGTTCTTTTAATATCTTGATTTGGTTGCCAATATTTATATGTCCGGGGATTTTACATGAAATGCAGATTTATCTTTAGAATTTCTATTTCCTTTAGAAAATCATAAGACTGAACAATAGTGAGCCTGCATTTTCTCCTGGCAGCAGCCAGCTGTTTCTGGGTTGCAGCCGCTGATCGCTCCCCATCGAGCAGCCACTCTCCAGTTTTCCACGGTCCCCACCACTTCCTATTACTTGATTTCTCGCCAGTTTCATTTATAACACCTGCCTGGTCCTGAGGCATTTGGGTTTTTTACCTTAACTTAAGATAGTTACTTTGGTTGAAAGTTTAAAATCTCATTTGGTTTCAGCAAATGAACATAATCTTGTATAATACCCACTATATTTTTATTCTAACCATAATGAAACTTTAAAATGTTGCTTTCTTTAAAATATTTAACCTTTCCAGCTTTTTCATTATCTTAGGCATATCCATCTTTCTTGAATAGCTTCATCTCAAAAATACAGAAGAAAGAAATGATCGCCTAAAGAACCAGATAATAGACATTGGACACTAGCCTTAAGCAGTTATGTTGCTTCTTTTGGTGGACCTTCTACAGTTGACAAGTCTTGGGCCCAGGTGGCCTTCTCAGGATGACCACACATCTATATGTGCCATCTTCCCTGTGACTTCCTGGCAAGTACAGAAAGACAATCATCAGGATTTAGCCAATCCCGAAGCTTGGACTTGGTGCTAGCTGAGAAAAGCCCCCAGTTATTTTAAAGATCAAGTAAGCTCATCCATTTTGAAATCATCTTTCTAGTTAGAGGTTTTTATCTGCTTAATATTAATTAAGATACAAATAATGAACAATATTAGTGCTGGTCAAATTGGAATTAACTGCAAACTAGAAAAGTTGTAGTGCACCAAGTCCTTACCTTAAGGCCTGCTGCTTACCAAGTAACAGGATGTCCACATATGCAAGTCAGTGATTGGTGACATACTTTCTTCTTGGTTTATAAAACGGTGAGTGTACGTATTCATGTGTTTTTTTAGGACTATTTCTATCAATCACAATACTGAGTGAGAGTGAAACTTGTTTCTTGTGTGTTGGCTTAAAGCCTCTGTGATCTTGCACAGAACAGTATAAAACCACATTTGTTTTATAAGTAGTATGTATTCATTTGAAGTTTCATAAGTGGGAGGTGATAAATCTAGGAGACCATGAATAATTCTCATTGTGATTATATGACTATAGACAGGAGGGCAAGGAAGGTTTATGAGGAGCCATTTTTTCCCTGTCTTTTACTAAGAGTTTAGAATGTGCCACTTTTCTAAGTTCTAAAAATGGGGGTTGGGTTGGAGGGCAGAAATTGTTTCACTGTGTGGATTTCTAACCTGGAACCATAGGTAATCATAATATTTAACTTCTAGATACTACTCTTAGGCCAGATTTTGAGAGAGATGATTCTGCAAGCCCTCAGTTCTACAAATTTCCTCACAAAGCACTTAGGGAAATCCCATTAGAAGGCACAGCACAGAGGCAGATGTCTCCACTCCGGTCTCAGAACTTTGATCCCATATGGTTCTTCAGAGCTGCTGATATTGGGCAGAGAGTTTGGGGGAAAAAGGTTGTTTGCTAGCCTATGCTAAAAATTGCTTTTTATCAGCTTGACTGAGTTAATGCAGCCAATCAAATGCTTGGAAAAAAATCTTTCCAGGGCTACACAGCAGGCAGCCAAAGAGGAAGAAACTCAAGACACTGGAGGTTCAGGACTGCATCTCTGAGGCATAAGCCTAATTCTGCAAGCCGAATTCTTCCTAGGAGCCTCAGAAGTCTCTTGGGCAACACAGAGAACACCTACATTGTCAAAGATATTCCTGCTTCCCATGCTTGATAAGTTCTTGTTCACCCCAAAGGAAAACAAGCCAACACAAATCTTCCCCTTCTCCATATGTTTCCTCTTAAGAGCCTCAGTCTTCCCCAAGCAAATTCATTTTCCATGTGCACAGGGAACCCACACTAGACTTTGCTTTGGGATTATTTTCTAAATCAGATTTTGCTTTGGGATTATTTTCTAAATCAGATTTTGACTCAGGGGATGTTTGAATATAGGTACCCTCCATTAGCCGATCTGAAGCAAACCATCAAAAAGTCCCCATGGGTAGTTCTTCATACCAAATAATATGCATCTCTTACTCTGTCCCCAGCCCATCTATTATAGAGGACTTCCCACTCTGTTCAGCTCAGTGTTGAGTGGATTTGAGTAGGTTGTACACTGCAAACTCTCATAACCAACCTCCACTCAGCAATCTGGCTGAATGAGTAGACATGCTCCATTCTCTCTGCAAACCTTTCTGGTTGACGCCCACAGCACACTGAATGCTCAGGTCAGTGGCCTTGTCACATGCTCACCAAGACCCAGCTGCATTTGTCCCACAAACTGTTATGTCAGATGTATTTATTTTAACTATCAAAATTAATAATAAATAAATACTTTTACATATGAGTATAAACAGAGAGTTGTTTCCATGAAAACTAAGTTGAACGTTTTGAAAAACTTCATGAAGGCAAATTGCAAAAACCAAACAGTAAAATGAGGTGAGAAGAGACAACTGCAAAAGATTGTGGGATGGTGGGGCAGTTTATGAAAATGTAGGCTTTCGTACTGCTTCATGAAAATCTATAATTTCTCTCTCTACTTTCAATAAACTGAAACTGCATTTTGGAATTATGGGCACACTTCAGGGAAAAAACACCAAGCAGAACTCCAATCAGTAAATCCACACTCTGAAAAACCTTGCCCCTGCATCAAAAGATTGGTGAATGAATGTACTTTTATATGTTTTAAGTTAAAATAAAATGTTTAAGTTATGCCTGTATCACTTTTATGAACCTGGCTTTTACCATTTTTTCAATTCTTCAACCAATTACTATTCTCAGTACATCAGATAGTAAGCCTTTTACAGTAAAAACTGTAACTTAAGTAATATACTTCGGAATCTAATATACAAAACCTTTACTGAGCCCTACCAAATGCCAGGCAATGTAGCAGGTACAGACTGCAGAAATGAGTAAATAACCCTAAGTCCCTGACGTAGATGAGCACACAGCCTAGTAAGAGAGACATATACATAAACTATCACAAATACATGAACTATTACAGTAATGATGATTTACGTAAGACATTGGATCCACAGAGAAAGGAGCAGATAAAAGTCTAAAGACACCAATGAACTCTTCCAAGGATTTGAAATAAATGGAGTCTTCAAGGATTGAAGAGTCAATAGAGATTATTAGGGAGATAATATGCACTCACAGAAAAGCTCTCCATATAAACGAATAGTGAGGGCAGGGCTGCTACTGGGAGTGTATGTTTAGGGATGCTGTACATAATAGCAGTTACGGTATATTTGTTTCTATTTCTCTCATTCCCGTGTATACATTTAAGGAGAAAGACGTCAGAGTATTTGAGAAGAGCAGACAAGTTACATCTATGATTTGGACAAATCCATTTTGGATAATTGAAAAGGGGCTTTAAATTATAACAGTTTATATTCACAAAATATCTGTCACCCAAAGCTTCGCATTATTATCATTTTGGTGTTTTTAAATCAAATTAGAGGTGCACGTACTTTCCATAGAAGAGAAAAATAATTGTGCTTAATAATGATTTTTGTAAGGCAGTATTTAACATGTTTACAGTTTTTTACATTTCAATAACATGTATTGTTTTTCTTATTGCAAAATTCATATATAATTGTATAAAATTTAGAAATATGACTGTCAGCCGATTTCTCAACAGAGACTTTGCAGGCCAGAAGGGAGTGGCAAGAAATATTCAAAGTGATGAAAAACATGGAACTACAACCAAGATTGCTCTACCCAGCAAAGCTATCATTTAGAACTGAAGGTCAGATAAAGAGCTTCTCAGACAAGGAAAAGCTAAAGGAGTTCATCACCACCAGACCAGCACTACAGGAAAAGTTGAAGGGTCTTCTTTAAGAAGAAGCTAATGAACAAAAGAATCTGATGAACTAAATAGATCCAGAGACATTGACACATGCAACAGACGATCATATCTCAGAAGAAAGAGGGAAGGGGGGTGGAGGGTGGGAAGAGATTAACCAAAGAAGTTATATGCATATATGCATAACCCATGGACACAGTTAATAACGGGGTGAAGGCCTGGGAAGGGGGTGGGAGCAAAGTGGAGGGGATCAATTGGGGGGAAAATGGGATACCTGTAATACTCTCAACAATAAAGATAAATAAAAAATTAAAAATTAAAAAAAAATTTAGAAATATTGACACATAAAAGTAAGAAAATCAAATTAGTCAGTATTTCAACTCCTAGAGATACTTATTGGTAACATTTTTGGTGTATGTCCATCTTATATTTTCTCTAAGCATGTAAATTAGTAAGAATATTATTGATTATTAAATATATTAATATAGTAAGCACATTTTCTAACCTGCTCTCTGTCGTTAGCAATATACCATTAACATTCTTTAATATTGTTATATGATCTTCTATAAAGTTATTTTAAATGGTTACATATTGTTCTATGTAACCATAGCTTTTTACTAGTAAAACAAGGTTACTATTACCCTACTTATAGCCAGAGTTCAGTTAAAAATCTTGGTTTTCCTAAAATACACTTCTAAAAGTTTATTTTCAGAGTCAAAGAATACACACACAAAATTAAGATTTTTGCCAGCTCTTGCCAAACTGCTCCAGAAACACTGTGTGTGTGTGTATGTTTCTGTGAATGAGTGACCTTTTATCATACCTTCTTTATTGGAATCTTTGCCATTTATAAAGAGAAAAAATATAATTTATTTCATTTTTCATTTCTTATAAAATCAGTAGGTGGTAAAATAGTGTCAACCCTCAAAGAGCCCATTTTCTGACAGAAGAGATATTTTACATGGTTTTAAGATTAAACAATAATTCATGTAAATATATTTAAATGTGTATTGTATATAAATCCAATTCTCACTTCCTACTAGTTCGCATCACTTTTTTCAGCCATACTAGTCCTGGCCGTTTGTCCCACAGGCCAAACATTCTCCTCCAGCCCCCACACCAGAGTCTTTAAGCTTGCAGTTTTCCTTATCTGGGATACTCCTTCCCCAAATTATCACATGCCTGATTCCCTCACTTTATTTTTTAAAACTGCCCCCCATCACTTTGCATCCCCTTACCTTGCTTTATTTTTCTTCATAGCACTTATTATTAACTAAACTACAGAACAACCATCATTCAGAATGCCTGAAATCTAGCTGAACAGAAGTCCTCTAAGGATATAAAGAAGCAGCCACATCAAGACTGGTAGGAGAGACAGAGACGCAGACCAGGCTGGTCCCCCACACACGTGTGGTGGTTAAAAATCAGGAGGAATATTTAGTCTGTGGAGGTACCCCTTAAGGAGCAAATGGTCCCAGCCCCACATCAGGCCCCTCTGCCCAGGGTTCCAGTGCTGGGAAGAGAAGTCCCCATAACCTTTGTAAAAACCATTAGAGATTGTGGCTCAGAGAGACAGAAGCTCTTAAAGGAACTATACATGGACTTACTCAGAGTTGCTTTGAGCTCCAGCACTGGGGCAGCAGCCTGAAAGACACCAGGGACATGGGAAGGAACTGAATTGTCTGGGTTTTGGATGAGGGTTGGAGGGGCAGCTTTATCCCAGACAGAAGTTTGGGCAGAGGCCATTGTTCTTTTGCTGAGTCCTCCCTCCACAGAGCTGGCAGGTGGGTGCCATATCTGAGTCTCCATCAACCTGGCTAACATTGTTTTCCCCACCCTGGTGATTCCCTGAGACCCCACCCCCACCCAAATTGCAAGCCTACCCAAGCTGTTTCCAGTGGCTTTTTCATTTAAATGGTCTCTCTTGGCTCATGCTTTGGACTTTCCTAAAATCTCTCAAACAACCCACATCTGGCTTCTGCATACCCTGTACCTCTTGCTTTGGCTTTAGGCCTGGCACTAGCAGTACCCAGCCTCAGTTTTCAGCTTGGCCTCTCCCACGCAACTCCAAGCCCAGCCAAGTAGCATCTATTTGCATATTGCTCTGTAGCTTATGCTGGGTGGCCCTGGCACAGGCAGTGGTTGACCTTGCACCTCCCAGGAGGTTCCAGAGCCAGTACACCTGGTAAACAGCTTCAGACCCACCAGATTACAACCCAACCACCTCCATGAGTGACACACTCAAGTAGCAGACTCAGCAGGCACCAAAGCCCCACTGAAGCAAGTTCTGCTCTGTGGGGTCAGCCCCAGCACAGCATTTCCTCCACTATAGGCACAGCCAGTTCTCGAAGCCAGTTGGCCTGGGGGTAAATCCCTCCCAGTGATGTGCTAACAGCAATCAAGTCTCAACTACAATAGGACAGTGAACACAGCCCACACAGGGGCTCACCTGTAGCATCCAGCTTGGGGGACTAGGGAGGCTGTGCCACAGAGCCCTACAGGACACCTACTACATAAGGCCACTCTACTTATTCAAGGAGCATAACAGCTCTACGTAATACATAGAAACAAACAGAGAGAGGCAGTCAAAATGAGGAGACAAAGAAACAGGTCCCAAATGAAAGAACAGGAGAAATGTCCAGAAAAAGAAGCAAAGTGGAGGCAAGCAAACTACCAGAAAGAGTTCAAAACAATGGTTATAAGTATGCTCAAGGAAGTTAGTGAGAACTTCAGCAGCATAAAAAAGGACATGGAAACTATAAAAATAACCAATCAGAAGTGAAGGATACACTAACAGAAATGAAGAATAAATTACATGGAATCAAAAGTAGAATAAATGAAGCAGAGAATCAGATCAGTGATTTGGACAATAAGGAAGTAAAAAAACCCCAATCTGAACAGCAAAAAGAAAAAAAATCCAAAAAAAATGAGGACAGTGTAAGGAGTCTCTAGGACAACTTCAAATGTACCAACATTTACATCATGGGTATGCCAGAAAGAGAAGAAAGAGAGCAAGAAATTGAAAACTTATTTGAAAAAATAATGACCAAAAAATTCCCTCAGTTGGTGAAAGATATAAACATACAAGTCTAAGAAGCATAGAGAGTCCCAAACAAGAGGAACCCAAAGAGGCCCACATCAAGACACATCATAATTAAAATACCAAAGGTTAAAAACAAAGAGAAAAATCTTAAAAGCAGAAAGAGAAAAGCAGTTAGTTACCAAAAGGGAATTCCCATAAGACTGTAAGCTGATTTCTCAACAGAAACTTTGCAGACCAGATGGGACAGGAACAAAATATTCGAAGTCATGAAATGCCAAGACCCCAACAAAGATTACTCTGTCCAGAAAAGCTATCATATAGAATCAAAGGACAGATAAAGATCTTCCCAGACAAGAAAAAGCTAAAGGAGTTCATCACCACCAAACCAGTATTACAAGAAATATTAAAGGGTCTTCTTTAAGAAGAAAAAAGAAAGAAAAGAGTCAGAAATGTGAATAATAAAATGGCAATAAATACATCTCTATCAATTACTTTAATGCAAATGAATTAAATGCTACACTCAAAAGACATATGGAGACTGAATGGATAACAAAACAAGACCCTCACATATGCTGTCTACAATAGACTCATTTCAGATCAAAAGACACATACAGACTGAAAGTAAAGGGATGAAAAAAGATATTTCATGAAAATGGAAACAAACAGAAAAGCTGGGGTAGCAATGCTTATACCAGGCAAAATAAACTTTAAAACAAAGGCTACAATAAGAGACAAAGAAGGACCCAGCAACTCCACTTCTGGATATTTATCCAAAGAAGTCCAAAACACTAAATTCAAAAGACATATGTTTACTGTAGAATCATTTACAATAGTCAAGATATAGAAGCAACCTAATTGTCCATCAACAGATGAATGGATAAAGAAGAAGTGGTGCATGTATACATTGGAATATGACTCAGCCATAAAAAATAATGAAATCTTGCCATCTGTAACCAACATGAATGGACCTAGAAGGTATTATGCTAAGTGAAATAAGTCAGAAAGAGGAACACAAATGCCAGATAATTTCACTTATATGTGGAATCTAAAAAACAAAATAAACAATCAAGCAAAACAAAAGCAGACTCATAGATGCAGGCAACATTTTGCTGGTTGCCAGAAGGGAGAAGGGTTTGGGGGGGGGGGTGGAAAAGGTGAAGGGATTAAAAAGCACAAACAGGTAGTTACAGAATAGTCACAGAGCCTGGCCAGGCGTGGCTCAGCAGTTGAGCGTTGACCTAGGATCCAGGCGATGGGGGTTTGATTCCTGGTCAGGGCACATGCCTGGGTTGCGGGCTCGATCCCCAGTTGGGGGCGTGCAGGAGGCGGCTGATCAATGACTCTCTCATCATTGATCTTTCTATCTCTCTCTCTCCCTCTTTCCTCTTTCTGAAATCAGTAAAGATATATATTTTTTAAAATATATCACAGAGATATAAAGTACAGCATAGGGAATACAGTCAATAATATTGTAATGACTATGTATGGTGTCAGATGAGTACTAGATTTATTGGAGTAATCACTTTGTAAGTTATATAAATGTCTAATTATGGGGTCATACACCCAAAACTAATATAATATTGTATGTCAACTGTAATTTTAAAAGAAAAAAGAAAAAATCTATAGAATGCTAATAAATATTAGGATGCTATCAATATAGTACTAGTAATAATAATAATGGCTTTTTTTCTCAATTATACAATTATTTGTTGAGAATCCAAACCATACTGATTTGCTATCCAACAAAGGATATGTTTTGATTTTGTCTTTTTTAAAAAAAGTAAATATTTCAAAGTGTTTACTCAAAATGCATTTTTTTAAATATCCACAAAATTAAGTAGAAAATAATGTCCTATGGTGTTTTAAAAACACTTTTGAAAGCAAATATTAAAATTGACACCAGACTAGTGAAGTGACTTATCTAGATTAAAATAGATTTAGAAATAAAGAAATGTTCATCCTTGAAACCTTAGAAGGAGAAAACCTCATTCATATAAGTAGAATAGAAGACAGTACCTCAAAGGGGGAGTGGGGGGGAGATTTTATTCTAAAACACCTAAACTTAGGTACTTAGGTAACTGGATAACATCTAGTCCCTCAAACCAAATCATCAATCCCTATTTCATCTTTTATCTCAGCATTATATAGGCCAAAAAAAATGAGAGAAAATATTGCTAAAAGCAGCACATCTACATCCATCACAAAATGATCACAGCACTTCCCCTCCCTACAGCCCAGAGTGCATTTAATGTAATTGAAGAAAGAGGGGAAATGGGTTAAAAGGAATAGGGTTTGCTTTTCCTCTTCAAAAACATAACTGAGGGAGCTTTTCAATTCTGTCCAAGGAAGAGCAGGAGCCATATTTACCCTACCTCTAAAAACAACTAAAAAAAAACATACAAAATAATGAAGCAATGGGTTTCATAACACTGGGTTTTATTAGACAAAGGACAGAGAAACCTGTAAGATGAGGAACAACCGAGGCAAGCCCAACAGTTACATTTCAGAGTATTTCTTAAGGGAGCGAGAGTCCAGGCCACAGTACAGGGAAGGGGGCTGCAAGGAAAGGTCGGTGCTTTGTCTCGGCTGAAGAGAACTTGCTGAGAGTCAAGGGAGGCCAGGACAGCCGGAGTTCCCGGGGCAGAGAACTAGGGAGGGGACAGCTGCACAAAAACAGGGTTTACAGCATCAGCAGAGGCGTCTTCCCAGGACCTCAGCTGAACGCCCATGGAATGTGCACGTGAGAACCACCGGGCGGGATTCAGGGCACAATCCTGCGAGCTAACTGGAATCGGTCCCTCTTCCCAGCAGCAGAGCAGCAAAACTTACAAGTCAGAGGCGTCACAGAGGCCTCAGAAGGATTCTGCTTCAGTAATGAGTCCACATTAGCTCCCCGTTAAATACAGCTTTACTTCCACCTAAAAAAGCTCAGAGCAACACCAAAGAGGATCAAACGGTTTCCTAGTAACTTAACCACATCCCAGAACAAAGCACAAAAATGTTGTAGAAATACCAAATATGCAGAAACCAAGAAGAAAAAATTCTCAATGCCTAACATCCAAGTAAAAATGACCCGACATGTAAAAAAGCAAAAAAATATGAACCCACAACAAGGATAAAAATCAATGAAATGAAACAAACCCAGAAATGGCACAGATAATAAAACTGTAAACAAAGCCATTAAAATAGTTATGATAATGGTATTCCACATGTTTAGGAAGCTAGAAGAAAGACTGACTGTGTTAAGTGGAGACATAGAGGACATTTTTTTTTTAAAAGTCCCAAATCAGACTTCTGAGAATGAAAACCACAAGGTATGAGATGAAAAATACACTGGCTGACAGGCAGAGAAAGACAAACATCACATGATCTCACTTATACATGGAATCTAAAGAACTTAATAAACTGATGGACAGAATAGATTCAATGACATGGAAGCATAGATGAGACTGAGGAATCTCAGAGGGATGGAGGAAGGTGGGTGGGTGGAGGGGGAAAGAGTAACCAAAGAATTTATATGCATATATGCACAACCCAAGGACATGGACGATGGTGGGGAGAGGGACTGAGGAGGGGGGGTGGGACAGGGTGGAACGGGTCATTGGGGAGAAAAAGGGGAGAAAATATTGTAATATTTTAAAATAAAATAAAATAAAATTTAAAAATTAAAAAAAAAGAAAAATACACTGGCTGAAATGAATTACTATTTATGCATTGCAGGAAAAAATAGTGAACTTGAAGGGATAGGGATAGAAACTAAAATTAAACCCAGAGAGAAATATGCATTTTTAAATGAATAAATCATCAGTCAGCTGCAGAACTTTAAGCAGTCTAATAAACATGTGATTGGAATGCCTAGAGGGAATAATTTTTAAAATTTTTGAAAAAATAATGACTGAATGTCTTCCAAATTTTATGAAAACTAAACCACAGATGAACTCCAAGGCCAAGGAACATAAAGAAACATGCACCAAGACACAGTATAGTTGAATTACTTACAAAGTGGTAGAAGGAAATATTTTTAAAAGCCAATACAAAAAAAAGAATCATTAGTCCAGCCGGTGTGTCTCAGCAGTTGAGCATCGACCTATAATCCAAGAGATGGAGCTTCAATTCTGTCAAGGCACATGCCCAGGTTGCGGGCTCGATCCCCAGTAGGGGGCGTGCAGGAGGCAGCCGATCAATGACTCTCTCATCATTGATGTTTCTACTCCCTCTCTTCGTCTCCCTTCCCCTCTCTGAAATCAATAAAGACATATTAAAAAAAAAAAAAAAAGACACATTATATTCAGAAAAACAAGAAGAATATAGCAGATTACTTGCTGAAAATAATGCAAGCAAGAAGAGAGGAGAGAAACATCTTAAAAGCACAGAAATAAGAAAACTGCCATACTGGAAATCTTGACTCAGAAAAAAATATCTTTCAAGAAGAAGGCAAGCTAAAGACTTTTTAGACAAAGATAAAAGATTACATCAGTAGCAGACCTGCACCAGAGTAAATGTTAAAAGAATTTCTTTTTTTCCTCTCTCCTGGCCACAGGTGCTTTGGGAGCCATGGGCTTCAGTGCAGTCATGGCCAAGTCCAAGAACCTCACCACACACAACCATTCCCCAAAATGGCACAGAAACAGCATCAAGAAACCCTGATCACAAAGATATGAGTCTCTTCAGGAGATCAACCAAAAGTTCCTGAGGAACCTGCATTTTGCCAAGAGGCCTGAAGAAGATGCAGGCCAACAATGCCAAGGCCATGATTGCATGTGCTGAGACTACGGAGGCCCTTAAAAAGTCCACAGAGGTTTAGGCCAAGATCCCAAAGTGTATCAGCCACAAGTTCAATGGACTTGCCTGCCAGCCAGCCAAATGCAAAGGCCAAGGTACAAACCAAGGCTGAAGTTACAGCTCTAGCTTAAGCTCCCGAAGGTGCCCAGTCAAGGCCTCTGTCTGCAAACGGGCAGATGGAAGGAATGTTGTGACCACTGGGCTGCCATCTGCATGGGGCTGGTGTCCTCCTGTTCAGTTTATACAAAAAATAATAATAACTTATTCAGGCAGGAGGAAAATAATGCCAGATGGAATCTGGATCTAGACAAAGGAACAAAGGGCATCAGAAACGGCAAATATCTGAGTAAACAGAAAATAATTTTTATTCAAAGCTCTTTTAAAAATCACTGACTATTTAAAACAAAATTTAAACAATATAATATGGAATTTATGACATGTATAGAAGTAATTTATGTAACAACAACAGGACAAAGGGCAGGAGGGGAAATGGAAGTGCTCTGTTATATCTTTCTTACACTATATATGAAATGGTATATCACCAGTTAAAAGTAGACAGCAGCCCTAGCCAGTGTAGCCAGTTTGGTTAGAGCGTCGGCCCCTGGACTGAAGAGTCTCGGGTTTGATTCTGGTCAAGGGCACACACCTTGGCTGCAGGCTCCAACCCCAGCCCCAGTCCAGGGCGCTTGCAGGAAGCAACCAATCTCTGAGTCTCTCACATCGATGTCTCTCTCCTCCTCTCTCTCTGAAAAGCAATGGAAAAAATATCCTCCAGTGAGGATTAAAAAAAAAACAACAAAGTAAAACAACAGGGGAAAAAAAGTAGACAGCAATAAGTTAAAGACATACTCTATAAACTCTAATCGCTACAACAACACAACAAACAGATATAGCTAATAAATTAACAAAAAAAATAAATATAATCCAAAAGAATGCAGCAAATTTAAGAAAGAAAAGGAACAACTACAAAAAAGAGGACAAGTAGAAAAAGTAATGAGAACGTAGATTTAAACCAAACATTACCAATGATCTCATTAAATGTAAATGTTCTAAACAACCTGATTATAGGCAGCTTGTTGGGTTGTATTAAAAGAAGCAAGACACAACTATATCTTACTTATAAGACGCATGCTTAAAATATAAAGACACAAATGGGTTAAAATAAAAGAATGGTAAAATATAAACCAATCAAAAGAAATCTGGATATTAGTTACAGAAAAAGTGGATTTTGGAAAAAATAATATTACCAAGAATAAAGAAGGTCATTTCATTATGATAAAGAGGTTAATTCATCAAGAGGATATAACAACCTTAAATATTATTTACATAATGACAAAGATTTAAAATACACAAATCAAAACTGACAGAATTACAAAGAGAAATAGGCAAGTCCACATTTATAGTTCAAAATTTCAGCAACTCTCAACCAATAATTGACAGAAAATCAGCAACCATGTAGACCATTTAAATAACCTTATGTCAATCAGCTTGACATTACTGACATTTATAGAATATTTTACCCAACAATAGCATAATATATATTATTTTAAAATTACTATTAATATATTTATATTAAATGATAAGCAGATAAGAGAAGAAAAAAAATTGGTATATACACACATACAAGAAGGAAGAAATTATTATAAATATTAGAATTCTCTTTTCTGCAGCTGGTCCCCTGGTTACGACTGGTGTTTATAACTACCTCCTTTCTCCACCCGTTCATATTTATTTCACCCTTAGCAAGCACTTCAGTTTGCCTGCTATGTCTGGGACATGAATAGTCTGCCTGAATTAGGTTGTTATAGATTTCCATTAACCTAGTCATAGGACATGAGAGTACTAAAAGAAGCCCTAGGGTTCTCCTGTATTTCATATATACTCCTCCTTACCCCATGTGTAATAGCAACCCAATTTCCACTTGCTAATCAGGATCAATCACCCCAACCAATACAGTGACACCACCACCCTCCTTCTTCGCCTGTGAATTCCAAGGAATAAGGAGCCTAAAGTGGCTTGGTGGCAGTTTCAAATTCCAGTTCAATTAATTCATCATGGTGCCTAGTTGGAAGCATTCTTCCCTTTGGAACTAAGAAAAAAGTATCTTTTCTAAACCAGCAGAGTCTATGGTCACAGAAACAGAAAGCAAAAATTGTATTAATAGGTCACTAGGAGTAATAGTACCCATTAGTCCCTTAGTAGCCCCCTAGGTTATCAGATCAACTGTCGCGGTATCACGATGTTTGTGTTCAAGTAACCCTTATTGTACTTAATAGTGGCCCCAAAACCCAAGAGTAGTGGTGCTGACAATTTGGGGAAGCCAAAGAGAATCCATAAAAGGTTTACTTTAAGTGAAAAGGTGAGTAGAGTACAAAAGATATTTTGAGAGACCACATTCATATATCTTGTATTTCAGTATATTGTTATAATTGTTCCATTTTATTATTAGCTATTGTTGTTAATCTCTTACTGTGCCTAATTGATAAGTAAAATTTTATCATAGATATGTATGTGTAAGAAAAAGCATATGGTTTGGTACTATCCATGGTTTCAGGTATCCACTGGGAGTCTTGGAACATATCCCCTGCGGATAAGAGGAGACTATAGTCATTATAAAGAAAAACAGAAATAAGTCAGCTCTTCTTACGCCACATCCCTTCCCACTAGATGTACCAGGCTCACAGTTTGCTGTGGCAGCCAGTGTACACCCTATGGGAACCAGCGGTCTCTGATGTGCTCAGCTCACCCATCCACCCACCTGCACAAGTGCCTCCTTTTCTCTCTTGTCTCACTAAACCCACAGAGTTAGGAGTTTTGGTGGGACTGAGCAACATCTCTGCCACTGAAATAGCTGAACAGTATGTGAGGTGAGAGGGCTAAATTTATAAATTTGTAGGGAAGGTTGCATCTAAGGAGGGATTTGGCTGTATAAAAAAACGTTACTATTCAAAACTCGAAATACAGACAATTTATCCTGACATAAATTTGAACATTTGTGTTCCTTGAGGTCAAAGTATATTCATGAAATTTCTTCAGAAGTAATTAAATACAGAAAAATAAACAGGCATTAGTCACCTTTGGCTTCTCTGGTTATCTAGCAATTAAAGCTATTGCTTAATTTACAGACTTTGTAGAAAAGATCATCATTAGCTTGCAAACACACAGCTGGCAACACGGACACTCAATAATCATGGTGTGGCTTCAGCATCATTATTATTTCTGAATAAATACTCACACTTTGATCCATCCTTTTAATGTAAGCAAAAAATTTTCCTTTGAAGAAAGACAGTATTGATTTACAGGTATAATATGACACAGTAAAACCTGAAATAACAATATTCTCTAACTAAATAAAAATTGGTATCCTGCTACTTTCTACTTTAATGAAAATAAGGCAAGTAATATAAGTGGCTAACATTCGCTGGAGCTTTCTATGGGCCAGGTTCTATAATAGTGCTTTTTAGAAATTAATTTACCTATTGTTTCTGTGCTACTATGAGTTGAGTGCTGGTGGTCACCCCATTTTACAGGTTGGAAAAGCAATACTTAGACGGGATGCTTAAGACACTTTTCTTAAAAACTCATGAATCAAATATGAATTTGCCTGACATAGGATGAGGTGCTGCATAACTATACACAGTTTCTCTCTACCACCCCCCCCCCAGGACTATTTCTTCCATATGCTGTCATATATATATATATATGGTGTGTGTGTGTATGTAAAGCTTTCCAAACTGCTTAATACTGAAGAAGACAATTCACTTCAGTGAAACTTATGTGGCTATTTTTATCATAAACAATATATTTCACTGTGTATTTGGTAGTGAGATGCTTCAATAGATGTCATAGAACAAGTTCTACCTAATTCTACATCTTATAATAGAAATTATTTGACATATCTTCTTTTTTTTTTAAATATATCTTTATTGATTTCAGAGAGAGGCAAGGAGAGGGCGAGATAGAGAGAGAAACATCAATGATGAGAGAGTCATTGATCGGCTGCCTCCTGCACGCCCCCAACTGGGGATCAAGCCCGCAACCTGGGCATGTGCCCTGACCGGGAATCAAACCCTAATCACCTGGATCCTAGGTCAATGCTCAACCACTGAGCCACAGCCAGCTGGGCGACATATCTTCTAATAGGAATTATATTTACACTATACCTCAATGTTGGATTTAAAGGACATTTTTAACCTCAATATCCTGCAATAAGGCATCTTTTACAATGCATATTAACATATTTGCCTCATACAAATATAATATATACATTCCTGTTTCTTTAAAATGGAAAAAAAAAAGGCAGTCTTAAGGATACTAAGACATATGTTTTAAATGAAATACACGCTGGTGTTCTTTATATTTTATTTAACATGCTCCCTAAACCTTCCTACCACTATCATCACCAACCAGATAGTCTTCATTTTTAGTGTCCTCCCCTATTACCCCCACTTACTGACAGTTTGCCAGATTCTCACAGACTCCCAGAATTGACAAAACACACTGTGAAAAAATTTCTTAACAATGTGCAAAGTTTCTCATGGATTTTATTAAAATATGTGCATATTACTTACAATACTGCTTAATAAGACATAAAACTGGAAAGTGTTCAAAAGTTAAAGCCCAGGCTGCTGTCATCATCTTCATTCTTGTGAACTTAAATTACTTTTGTTGAAGAAAAAAGAAAATAAATAAATAAATTTGGGGTTTATAAAATATCCCTCCTTGATACTTAAAAAAAAAAAAAAGACAGACTTCAAATAAACCCAAACTACGGATTGGGTCATCTGGAAGTGAGGACCAGCCAAGACTGTTGAGTTTGGGAGAGTTGCAAAGTGTTACTGCCACTGAAGAGAGGAAGAGACAACTCAGTTCCGTTGCCTCTGATCAGAGACTTCAAGCTAGAATGAATTTTGGAGGACACTGAGTCTAACCCCTCTATTTTACAGATCTGAAAACCAAGGCTCATCACTTTCTGATTTGTTCTTTTGGGTTGTGTTTTTTTTTTCTTCAGTTTTTAATAAAAAGCTTAAATTAAGCTAATAATTTGCCAATTTCATCAATAAATGAAAAGAATGAGTTTTTAGCACCCTTCAGTGTTAAAAAGTCAACCTGCCTCCCTCAAAGTCTTCCCTGGTGCCATAAAGAATGTAAGATGGATCATTTTTAAAATACATACTATAAAATAAAAATATATAAATAAAAATAAAAGACCAACAAAAATAAATATAACCGAGTGTCAAGATGTGTGGGGCTGGTGTGAGCTGACTAGGACAGAAGGCAGATAATTGAATTCTACAGTTTCTATAATGGAGGTTCAGGTTTGGCTCTGAGATTCTGGTCGGCCACAGAAAATGGAAATCTAATTATATGATTCTCATTGTTCTTGGGGGAAAAAACTTCGTATAAAACTTGATTAAAAACTAATATTCCTGTTTGTAGATTTAACTAGTAAAAGTTAAAAGTATCCTCAATAAATATGTTACAAACTAATTGCAAGAAAATTTGTTCCCAGCTTAATCCATTTGACTGACCTGAACCAATTAAACTACACAGGGACTCTGACTGATGTCCCTCCACTAAATATCTTTCAAATCCGACTTAGTTCTTTCTACTTTTCTTCCTTCCTGTCTAAAATGAGAAATCTCTTTTTTTTATTCCTTTTTAGAGCACCCATTCCACATCATGTTCAAAGTCCATTTAGAGTAGACAATTATATATGTGAAAATAATTATATATATAATGTATATAATGGATTCACAGATTATATATACATATATAACCTATATATCAGAACCACAGATTTTTAGATTTGAACTGAATCTTAAATATTTTTAGTCCAACTCAGCTATTTTACCAATATGAAAAAACATACCCAAAAAGGTACAATAAACATCTAGGAAATGGCTTTTCTCACTTTTGGTGTTACAAAACTTTAGAAATTCAGACTCAAACATAATGGCAACTATTATTTTACTGTTTTTTAAACTATATATTTGAGTACTTGCTGAAGGATTCCCCAGAACTTTGCCAGAGACGTAATACAGTACTACGTTTTCAAGATACTATTAATTCAATATTTCAATGTATATATTTTTTCTGAGGGACTAAATGACACATGACAGTTTGAACATGTGGGTGATATAATGATCAGGCTTTTTCTTACCTTCTCAATATGATCACCACTAAGAACTTTTTATAGTAAAAAAGATAACCAAGTAGGGTCCTCCTTCTGTTAATACTGAAATTCTCATATCATGTAAATGAAGTGTAGTAGTTAGGATTCTCAGTTGCAAGCACATTCTTGGTGAGAGATTTATCGAAAAGATCTTGAGTAGCTCATAAAACTGCAATGAAGGTCCAATTTTGGAAGAGAGAAAGAAACAAAGGATTTTCAAAGCTACAGCCAGAATGACATCACAAAACCATTCTGCTAAAGACATACATGCATCACCCCACACAGGTTACCATGGCTTGTCCTGCCACCACCAGATCTAAGACTGATGCTGTCGTTGTGGCCCTGCCACACTGCCCAGGACCCCGCATGGCTGCCACTGCTGCCACCCACCATCAAAATTAATTCTCTGCGGTCCCTGCTTCATTTCATCCGCTGCTCCCAATTCAGAGTTCAAAGTGCATCCAAATAACAGGTCAATTTTCCCATATCCTTAAGCAGCAAAGGAGACTAAGCAAGTGGCAATTTCAAACACTATAGTAAGAGGTGGAATACACCTTCCACCAAGAATCTTAAAGAGGGAAATCCCCCCAAATAAAGGCATGGAGTTCAGGCGCACATGACTCATGGTCCCCATACTCAAATATTTTCCTTCAACTTTACAATAGCAATATTGTTAACAGCATTACCAACAATATTGCTTTTGGTAGTGATCAGCCTTAAAAAGAAGAGCTGGTAGCCCGGCCGGGCGTGGCTCAGCAGTTGAGCATCGACCTGGGATCCAGGCGATCGGGGTTCGATTCCTGGTCAGGGCACATGCCCGGTTGCGGGCTTGATCAATGACTCTCTCATCATTGATGTTTCTGTCTCTTTCTCTCCCTCTCCTTTCCTCTCTCTGAAATCAATAAAGATATATTTAAAAAAAAAAAAAAGAAGAGCTGGTAAAATAAACCACCTTGTGACTCACCCTTTAACCTAAAAATAAACTATGTATTCATTCAGTTTTTCCATATTTTGATTCTTTGCTGTAATATCAAACTTTTCTCCATGAAGAAACATAATTTGTCATTCTAGGTCTAAAATTTCTGAGCAGTATCTTCTAGTTACCAAGTTCGCACACATTATCATAGTACAGACTATTACAAAGTTTTTTCCCCATTTCATTACACAACTGTCCTAAAAGATGAAATTCAATTAAATACTGAGAGTTATTTTATACTGAGCATACTGAGAAACATTTTTTTCTGAAGAAAGATATTCTATCTGAACAGCCAGTCACTACTGGGTTCACAGGTCTAGGGTGAGCTGGCCCAGTCACAGGTTTGCCTATCTAATCAATAAAATGTTTCCTAAAAGCTAGCATCCCCTCAAAATTTTTCTGAACAGCTATCTAGATATGACATTGTCATTATTTTATGGGGAAGACAAGACTCCTTCATGGTGTAGACTAGCATTTATAGAATGAGGTGCCCTAAGATAAATTCAGCCTTTGGTCTTGTACCAATACCTTAGATTCATAGTGCACCCAAGAAATGATGGACTTCTCTGTTAGACATCTTTTCTGAATTCTGATTCTGCCAGATTATTAGTTGATCCATTGATAATTTATTTAAATTTTATTAATAAAACTTAGTTAAAATGTTTTTTCATTTATACAGTAAGATTAATGCAATGCCTTTTATATGCACATTTTCTACATCTACAGATCCAACCAACTGTGGGTGAAAAATGTTTGGGGGAAAAAATGTTATATTGTTGCTGATATATACTTTGTAGGCCTATGATGATTGTGCCTGTACTGAACATGTACAGGCTTTTCTCCTATCATTTTTTCCTAAATAATACAGTACAACATTTACATAGCATTTATTTGCATTAGGTATTATAAGTAATCTAGAGATGATACAGAAGAATGAATGTATGTAGGTTATATGCAAATACTGTGCCATTTTATATCAGGGACTTGAGCATCCAGAGATTTTAGTATTTGCATGGGGTCCTGAAACCAATCCCCTGCAGACACTGAGGGACGACGGTAATTCCTACCTTATCGGGTCATGGTAAGATTTAAAGTCAAGTGAATTTTAACCAAAGAACTTATATGCATATATGCATAACCCATGGACACAGACAATAGTGTGGTAGGCCTGGGTTGGGGGCAGGTGCGGGGTGGAGGGGGTCAACAGGGGGAAAAGGGGACATATGTAATACTTTGAACAATAAAGATAATTTTTTTTTTAAATCAAGTGAATTTTAAAGCACAATGCTACTCACAGCATACACACTCAATCATGTTAGTGCCCTTGCCCATTTTCATGTAAGATGAAGGTAGTAAAGGTCCACTATTAAAATACAAGGGTTGCCGGGAAAGTGATTAAGTGAGCATCCAATAGAACCAGAGGGAATGGGTAGAGGCTAAGCTGTGAAAAGGCAGAGGGCATGGGGTTTTGACAGGCCTGTTTGAGGACCAGGAGCCCCTTGGCTAACAGGGGAAGCAGAGTTGTAAAGACCTAGCCGCAAGGTCTAACTGTTGTCAGAATGAGTTAAGAAAAGAAAAAAAAAATACTTAAGATAAGGCCCTAAAATAAGATAATAGGTAGATCACTAAGTTTATCAAATCCCTCCCTACACAGACTTGAACAAGAGAACAAGAATTTAGTCTCATAGGTACAATAAATTCCTCAAGGTTACACTTTAAGAACATTTTCTATGCCACTTTCAGACTGTAAAGATATGAAAGTTTGGCAATTGAATTCAAAATTTCTTACTTTGTTAGCAGTCACTGGGACATGATTCACCCTGTTTTTTTAATAGTTTTTAAGAAGTCTTTTTACATGCTTTGCTATGAAATAAATATCATTTCTCTGTTTGAAAGAGATTTCTTTAAATGTGCAAGTAACAATAGAGTCAACTAACTTATATTTAGTGATATAGAACTTTCTGGAATAAAGAAAAGGGAAAGTAACATTTGAGTGGTACAATTTAATTACCAAACTCCAGCATTCATTTTGACAAGTTGATCTTTTTCCAATAAATGCAATCGACATTTAAAGACATTGCCATGATGGTAAATTCTATGACTGGGGCTTTTTAGGCAGGAAATTCAATTGGAAAATCTGGAACTAAAAAAGAATTTAAATGTCCTAAAAATATTATTGAGCATTCATTTAGGTATCCTTTCCAAGACACAAAAGAGGGAGGGAGGTGACAGCTTTGATTAGAATCAGAGACTGAGAACATTTATTATAACTTTTATCCCCACCTCACTTTTGACTTTATTTGTGTGACTTATTCCAATTTATTCAACTCATTTGGTGGTTTTATAATATTTTGTGAAATCACCAAATTTTTCTGGGTTACTAAAGATATCTTACCTTTACTAACCCAGAGAAATTTTATTAGAGTAATAGTTATAAAGTGATTGAGAGGTTTCATTTGAATGCTAAATTTTATCAGAACCTTTACTTACGCATTTTGGTTTTTTGATCGAACAAAGCCTTTAACATACTTACCTAGGAAAATGTAGAACTCTAAGGCCTTTTGAGTTAACTGAAAGCAATTTTTTCCAATAATATTTAATAGTCTCCATTTCTTTTAGAGGAATAATACTGCCATGAGCATTTTTGTGATATTTTATCCACTAAAGTAAAAACTTATGGCAGTTTAATTCCTCAAATAAAAAGGGGCTGCTATAAACATAACTGAGCTACCAGGAAGCAGATGGTTTTAATTATCTACATAAAAAGCTATTTATATTGGGAATTTGAAAAAACAATTTAGAAACAATACTCATTGTAGAAACATACATTTTAATTAATTTGGGCTTTAAAAAAGAGTAACGAGTGATTATTAAGTGTTACCTAAAGTCAAACTGTCATTAAAGTCTAGATATGAGTGCCTCTGTGGTAAGCCTTAGAGAACTGTAGTTGCATATGTAATTGTATATTTGATCTCTTATGAATAAATTGAGGGGAAAAGAATTACTTGCACAAGCCCACTTGGACGATGATGTATAATAATAGCCTTGTTTGAGCGGGGAGGTAAAAAGTGCATGGTATATACTGTACAAAGCATCCCAAATTTTCCATCCAGGAACACTTATTGAGGCTTCAGAACTGAGGGCAAATCATGATGGATGATTTTCCTTCCTCCTTCCCTAGAGATACTTTTTTAATTAGAATACAGCGTAGGGTAGTGGTTAACAGCAAAAAAATCCCTGGGTGAGGGTTGCCAGATATGGCAATAAAAACACATGCAATACTGGAACATACTTATACTTAAAAATTATTTGTTGTTTATCTGAAATTCAATTTAAAAAATATATATATCTTTCTTGATTTCAGAGAGAGGAAGGGAGAGGGGGAGAGAGAGATAGAAACATCAAGGATGAGAGAGTCAATGATCGGCTGCCTCCTGCACGCCCCCAGCTGGGGATCGAGCCCACAACCTGGGCATGTGCCCTGACCGGGAATCTCTTAGATCCTAGGTCAGTGCTCAACCTCTGAGTCACACCTGGCCAGGCTGAAATTCAAATTTTAGGGTGTCCTGCACCTAATCTGGAAACCCTATCTAAGTGACAATTCCATCTCAGTCACTTGCTAGCTATGTGAATTGGGGCAAGTTATTTAATGTGTCTGTGCCTCAGTTTCCTTCTCAGTACACTGAGGATAATAATAGTACCTAACTGACAGGTTTGTTTGACAATTAAATGAGTTGATATTTATTAAATACTTAGATTGTTCTTAGTATAAAATGAATGCTACATGTTTTGTTAAATAAATATCATTCCTTCTTGCATCTCCATCATCACATCTCCTTTTCTGACTCTGATCCTCAGGCCTTCCCGTAGGGATCCTTGTAATTACATGGGGCCCACCCAGATAATCAGGATAATCTCTGGTCAAGACGCTTAAGTAAACCACATCTGCCAAATCCCTTTGCCATGTAAAGTAATACAGTCACAAGCTTCCAGGATTAGGATATGTACGTCTTTGGTGGGGAAATTCTAGCAATCCCCGATTTAGGAATACAGCTGACTTGCTTCACAAAAAGTGATAGGGAACAAAACCCTTAAACTATTCTTCTGTAGAATAATAATATTACATCATGATTGTGCTTCTGCAGTTAAACATGATGGAACATATTCTTTAGATTTTGTTACACACTTTCAAAATTTTGAGATATACATACTAATGGGAGTCCCTGATGTTGCTCTTTAAATGGTTAGGAAGAACAAAAATGAAATGCTCTTCCAGTTATGATGGGGTAGACGACTGAGGCACAGAGAGACCGCGGGAATGAAACACCAAGGAATTTACAAAAACAACTTTTGGTCAATGTTTTATTTTGTGTTGGTGCTTGTTTTCTTTACCAAACTTTTCATATAAACTGCCAATTCGTATTCAAATTGTCTGGTTTGAATTTTATTTCTATTTCTACGTCCCTCTGTTCTTGAATAGGAAACTCATAGTTATCATGATTAATTAAGAGGGAGAGAAGCAAAGAATCTATGTAAATGAAATAAACTAACTTTGAATAACCCAGAGTTAGCTTAAAACATTATTTTGATGGGTGAGTGGAGAATAATCTGTTAAATTCAAGGAATTGTGGTACTTTTTTTTAATAAGAGCAAAATCTGCATTGCAATGTATAAATACTGAGTTTCATATGGTCTACCTTAAATGGTATTCGAAACAGCATGGCCTTGTTACTTAAACTTCATCAACACAGCTGTCTTTTTGTTGCTTCCTTTGCATTTTTAGGAAAAGACACTTTTCTGAGTCAGAAGTTTTAGCCCTTGAAGGTTGTCTGACCAGACTGTAGGTATTTACTGTGAAAATTACATCCTTCTATCTAATTGAACTTCTCAGAAATTTGCAAAACTTCCTAACTTTTTAGTACTATGTAATGAGTTGGGTTCTGTTAAATAAGTCAGCCCAGGTTTGTTGCAGGACCTTCCACCTTGCACCCAATAAGTCGTTGCCTATTTATGCTGGGTGCACCAAGTATGCACCAACTACACAGCGCTGTGCTCCATGCTGCGAGAATCAAAAGAAGGGTAACGTGGCTGGCGAGTGAATGATGGGCTCTCATAACTGGAGGGTGTTCCCATATTCAACGTGTACTCTTCAATTTGTGGGAAGGATTGGGAGGCAATGTACCAAGGAAACAGCATGGATTTACATGGTGATTTGTTTCAGTATACCAGTTGACCAATTTCCGTTCTTTTTTTTGGAGAAAGAACAATAGCCTCTGGTTTAGAGACTGAGCAAGAAAGAATCACCACTAGGGAGAAACAGAGATTCCTGGAGAGTGCCCACAACACGGTTAAATACCCACATTGACTGCCACAGCTAAGGAGCTCACTCTTAGACAGTTTTCGCCCACCTCCTTTTGAGTTATGCTTGCTTTTGTATTTGTCCAATTCTGGATGAATGTGGCTGTTCTGCACAGGCAACTACTTGAGAAGTCAAGGGCCCTGTAATCCAGGGGGTTGGCGGTGACCTCTCTAAAGCCAGAGCACCAGCAGTGACTTAAGGAGGGAGCCAGGGAACCACAGGAGAGAGGAAGTGTGGGTGTGGGAGGTGGTGGTAGAATTCAAAGAGAGTGGTGATGGAGAAAGATTTGAGGCACATGTACCTGTAATTAACACACAAATATTTTCAGAAATGGTAGGGCAAAAGGCCTCTGCACATGTCTAGGGAATGGGCTTCATTAAGCCCCTTAGAGTGCCTGAAGTGTATCTCCTGCAGCGTGGGGGATTGCATCCACCCAAATGACGTTTGACTCAGCCCTGTAAATTCTGAAGGGTGAGTGACTGGCTTGCTGGTGCTCTACTGCTGGAGTAAAGAGATTTGGCCGCACGGGGGGTGCCCTACACGTCCAAGGTTTATCAGGGCAAAGAATACCTGAGTATTTGCTACTTTCCAGATGTGGGGTGTGCAAGAAGGAGCTAGGCTGAGGTTGCCTTAGATTCAGTTGAAGAGAGTGCCCTGGAAGGACGAAGCCCCACCATATGCCTATAGGTTAAGGAAGGAGTTAACAAGGAATCAGCCAGAGTTAAGTGCTTGGGAGGTAGGGAGTCCCCAAAAACTCTCAAAAACACCCTAAGAGAGAGAAGCCCAGAGAAGGATGACACAGCAATTCCAAGAGGATCCAAAAATCAGCCTAGGGGTGGGGAAGGGGGAACAGTTAGAAGAGAAATAAAAGCTCTAGGCAGGGAAATAGAAAAGAAGCTGGCCATACATTTCTAACTACAGGTAGCCAGCTCTCGGGCACAAGCTGGGACAGAGGGAAATCGCACATTTTGATTATTACACTGAACTGAGCATATTAATTACTAAACTGGGAATACGGTGATCAGAGCAACCTTTATTACCAATAGCAATCAGAAAGAAAGTCTTGAGACTCTCCCTAAAGAGCAGGTTTGTCAGGCAATGGGAAAAAGAAATACAGTGGTTTTCTGATGACATCCCCCTGCCCCGTGGGAGTAGACGGTGAAAATCTGGCTTTCTCCCTGGGGAAAAATAATAAGGGCTCATTTGAAGGCACTTGGCTATGCCTGGAAATCAGAGAGAGTTCAGCCTATATAAATCAATAGGCAAGAAGAACTGGAAAGCAAGATTGGTTTTGAGCGACTACATGCAGTGCTCAAGGTTCCATCTGAGGTTTTTCCTTTGTTAAAGTTTCTCACCTATATTTTAATTTATTTTATCATTCACACAGTCTTACAAATTCATTTTAAACTTAAGTGAGGGATTTTTAAAATTATGTGCATATGCCATTTGAGAGGCCATTTTATAACTTAGATTTGCTTGATTTTCTAGTAGGAGATATAGATCAATGATTCTAGCTAGGGGCGATTTTGCCACTCAGGGCACATTTGGCAATATGTGGAGACACTGCTGGCTGTCACAAATGGGCTGATACCACTGGCAGCTGGTGGAGAGAGGCAAGGGATGGGGCTAAATATCCTCCCTACGAAAATGTCGAGAGTGCCGAGGTTGAGAAGCCTTAATATAAACTGATCTTCATAGAGAGGGTGTGTTTGTTTTAAAGCTCAGAAACAAAATACAGCCATACCTTCCTGTAAATTGTAGGTTATAATATGAGCTAACATGAAATTTTACAATCTTACAATTTAGTCTGAATCTAATTTTTAAACATTTTTTCAGGCTGGGTTTCATTTAAGGTGTATGCTATATTCCCTTTTTTTTAATTACTGAATAAATGTTACAAACATCCTATTGTTTATCTGGATCTAATCCTTAATTTTCTTTATCTAACCCATTTTTATCCCCTACTGTTCTGAGAATTTATATGCTGCCAACTGCATAAATGTTTCTCACATATTCATCACATGCTTATTTTTCAAGCAACTTCTCAGAGATGTTCCCGTACAGATACCCTCCTTTCCACTGTTTACTGCCTTCCTACATAAATAACAGATTGCAGTAGTGATATCACTGGATCTGTTAGGGGGAAAAAACACCAATAATAATGTTTTCCTTTTCAGTCAATCTATTAGCAGTACATGTGCCTTTCCCATGAGCCATTTTTGCTACCCATTACCAGAGCTACCAACCACTGAAATCATCTTTGCTTTTAAAAATAACTATTTTCCCTTCAGAATCCTGGCTGTCATCTATTAGGTTGGAAAACTGATTTTTGGTTCTGATATATGGATTTAGATTTATCCTTCCAATGTTTGTGATAAGAAACAAACTCATTATGGTCTCTAGTATGTCATTGCATTCTCAAGTTTCACAGAATTGAGAATGAACAATGGTATTGAGATATATATCTACAGATATATACAGAGACATAGATAGAGCTCAAGATATATAGAGATAGGTGAGAGAGAGAGAGAGAGAGGGAGGGAGGAAAATTTCTCTCAGATTTTAATTCCAGAATTTTAAAACCCCCTTACTTCAAAGCTTAAGTGTCTGTTAGGAAAAATAATTCCATTTTTTCTGACTTATGTATAATTAATTCAAGACATAAAATCATGGATATCCAGGAAGTTTATGGAGCATGTTTTGATCAACCTACATCTATTTCTTGGAATCTAAATGTCATAGTGCTGAGAGGGCCTCTTACTTGAAAAAATTCGAGTTCCCTTCTAAAAAAAAATAAAAAGGCCATATGGTCCAATGCTGCTGAGCAGCATAAATCCTAAGGCAAGATTGGCCTTAAAGGCCAACTGGACAATGTCTAGAGTTAGCTTCCTATTTTTTGAGGGTGACCAGAAGGCAACCATGAACATCTTTTTCATCTCCTCACACTTGTGATTACCAACCTCCTTTTTTTTTTTTTTGTAATTTTATTTGTTAATACTCACCCAACGATATTTTTTCCATTGCTTTTCAGAGAGAGCAGAAGGGGGGGGGAGAGAGAGAAACATCGATGTGAGAGAGACACATCGATTGGTTGCCTCCTGCTCTCATGCCGACTGGGCCAAGGATGGAGCCTACAACCAAGGTGCCCTTGGCCGCAATTGAACCCGGGACCCTTCAGTCCTCGTGCCAACATTCTAACCACTGATTCAAACCGACTAGGGCCCAACCCCCTTTCTTTCTCCTTCCTCTCAGTCCCCTCTGGTCTCTCCAACATTACTTTTATTGACGAAATAATTTTAACTTTTTTTGTTTTATATCTTTATTGATTTCAGAGAGAGGAGGTGAGAGGGAGAGACAGAGATAGAAGCATCAATGATGAGAGAGTCATTGATCGGCTGCCTCCTGCACGCCCCCTGCTGGGGATCGAGCCCACGACCCAGGAATCGAACCGCGATCCCCTGGATCCTAGGTCGACGCTCAACCGCTGAGCCACGGCCAGCCGGGCTATTTTAACTTTAGATTGCATTTATTCAACACAGCATGGGGCAAAAGTAGGTTTACAGTTGTTCATAAGGAAAACGATACAATAATTAATAAATAATAATACAAGAATAAACTCTTCTCTTGGCGTACCCACAACTGCAAACCTACTTTTGCCCTACCCTGTATTCGTTCAAATTAGTTTTGTATTCTAATGATTTTCACCCCATACTTGCAGTGTGTGGAGGCTGCTATTGTTCCTAGTGGAAGGGGTTTAGTTCTTTAGCAAGAGCCATAAAGCCAAGGCGAAGAGCAAGAAACAGACACAGATAATGAAACACTTCCACTCACCCAGGATTCATCAACTGCTTCTATTTCTGCTGTTGGCATATGCCTCGCTACTCATCCGCTATAGACTGCAGAGCAAGACGTTGCATTTCTGTACTCCAGCTTTTCTTAACATTTAGAGATTTTGAGTCTTGTGTCGAAGGAACGCAGTTTAATTAAATCATTTGTATCTAGTCTCATATGTTGTATGTGAAATCTCTCTCACCCTTCCAACTCCTATTTTCTGTTCAGATTTACTTATGATTGATTAGTGCTCACTTGCCTTTTTATTTATAGGCATTGGCTTTCCATTTAATATTTCTTAGTGCACTTATTTTTTTTTTTAACTGCTGCTGCTCTGATTTTTTGGCATACACAGTCGTGCCTTCTGGACTGTGCTAAGCTTTGACAAGACTGAAGAGGAGGCCCGACTGAATTTGTCTAGTACAGCTAGCACTCCACTCAAAATAACTTTTCCTTTAAAAAATCTATTTTTACTGGTTCAAGTCTCGTCTAGTCTTTCAATCATAAGGTTGAACCTTGCATTTTATTTTCAAGTACAATTGAAGACATTAATAAATAGGAGAAAACCATGTTAGCTCTGTACATTAATTAACATGGATTAATTTGATAAAATTAAATCTGTTGTTTGACTCCTCTGAGCTAATCAGCTTTGTACGCCAAAAATATCAAACACTTGGCCTTTTCCAGGAAAATATCTTATAGTGAAAATCTTTTTTCCCTTTGCCAGTTCTTGAACTTCATATATGACATGGAGCACTATTCCAATCATAAGTGGATAATCCAGTAAGAAGTTATCTAGCTTGTCATAAGATGGTTTATAATAGAAGTTGTTATAACACAACTGCCCATCCATTGTGTATTTCTACACCGATGCTAAATTAGCACCGAGTTATTTGGTCTTTAGGGAAATGGGATTAACAAAGGAAATTAAAATTAAAATATCAGGAGAAAAAAATGTTTATTGGTCTAAGTTTGCTTGTGGCTGACCAGAGCACTTGGTCACCTCCTGATGGCCTCTGGGTTCATTATGTTCTTTGAGGCTTTCTGGAAAGTTAGTAAGATGAAATGGAGAGTGGCAAGACAAAATTAATTCAAGAAAAATAACTCATTATTTGTAACGTTCCACGATCCTGGAAAGACTGTAACTATTGATTCAAGAGACAGAAGAATTTTATTTTGTTATTTTATTTTTTAGGAACTAATAAATATACCTGTCTATAAATTAAAATAGTATTAAAAACAATGCAGTCAAAGGCCTCACTCCCATTCTGCTTCTCTCTGCTCTGCTCACCACCTGCCACTCCCAAAGGTAACCAATTTTATTAGTTTCTGGTGTATCTCTTTAGTTTCTTTTTGCAATTAAAATGAAATGTAAATTTCTATTCCTATTCTTCCGATGTTTTCATACGAAATACAAGAAATTATCTACATTGTTTTAGACCTTTTTGTTTTTACTAAATACCTCTGGGAGAATTTTCCATTTCAGTACATAGAGAACTTCTTTTTCTTTTTTAGAGCTACCTTGTATTACATTGTAGGTTATAAACCAAAAATTATTTTAAGTCAGCCCCTTATTGATGGGCACTTAGGTTATTTTCAACCTTTTGCTATTACAAACAAGGTTGCAACAAATAAGCTTGTATATAAGTCATTCTTTTTGTGTGCAGTTTTATCTGTAGGATAAATTCCCAGAACTTGCTAGGTCCAAGAGAAATGCATTTATAATTTTGATAAATAATGCCAAATTGCACTTTCTAGAAATGGTACCATTTCAAACTGTTAGGTGAAAAATTGCTTTTTGGTATAGGTGTAATTAGCATTTATCTTATTATTCATGATTTTGAATATATTTAAAAATTTTAAAGATCCAGTTATATTTCCTTTTCTGTGAAGTATCTGTTCATATTATTTGTTCACTTTAAAAAACACATCTACTCTTTTTTTTTACCAATCTCTAGAAACTCTGTTTATATTAGGGAGATTAATCTTTTATCTGTAAGAATTACAGATCATTTTCTCCAATATGTTATTTTCCTTTTGATTAGCTTATTATAGTTTTTACCCTGCAGAAGTTTTTGCTATACATATATCTGTTTTTTTGCTATATATATGTTTTAATGTGGTCAAATTATCACTCTTCTTCCTCACTTGAGGACATTTTTCATTGATTCCAGAGAGAGGAGATGGAAGAGAGAGAGAGAGAAACATCAATGTGATAGAGGATATTGGTCAGCATGTGCCCTAACCAGGGATCAAACCCACAACCATTTGGTGCACAGAACTATGCTCCAACCTACTGAGCCACACCAGCCAGGGCTCACTCTTCTTTTATGACTATTTTATTATCCTAGTACTGTTATCATTTAACAAAATTTATTCTATGTTTTCCCCACTAATAAGAGATGCCCCATAATTTTGTAAGAAAACAAATAAACATGTTTGTAAGATTTAGTAAATAAATTGCTAGATTTTAGCTAAGGATTCAAACCATATATTGTATTTTCAATTCACTCTTCCATGAAACAGAGATAGAAATAAACTGCTCAGTTGTAAAAAGGAAATGATTTTGGCCCAATCTGTAAGGTATAAAAATAATCACTAAATTCATAGGAATATTTTTCTTTCAATACTTCTTGGCAATAACTTTATGAGGTCATTCTAAAAAAAACTATGATCAGAGAGGATCACTAAAAGGTATGTGATAATAATAGACAATAGCAATAAAATGTCTATTGCTAACTAGAGAACTGACTAGGCAATATTGTATGTTTTATGTCATTTAATCTTCACCACAACCCTACAAAGCCTATTATATCATTGTGAAATTTTAAAACAACTGAAGCTCAGTAAGTACATAAGAGCCAGAATTGAAATTTAAGTCATGTTCTGTAATACACTTATATTCATTCCTGATAGATGATAGGTAGGTAGGTAGATAGATGATGATAGATGATAGATAGATGATGATAGATAGATGATAGATAGATAGATAGATGATAGATAGATAGATAGATAGATAGATAGATAGATAGATAGATAGATAGATAGATAGATAGATAGATGATAGATAGATAACAGATAGATATAGATGATAGATAGATGATAGATGATAGATAGATAGATAGATAGATAGATAGATAGATAGATAGATAGATAGATGACAGATAGATATAGATAGATAGATGATAGATGATAGAGATAGATAGATAGATAGATAGATAGATGATAGATAGATAGATAGATAGATGATAGATAGATAGATAGATAGATAGATAGATAGATAGATAGATAGATAGATAGATAGATAGATAGATGATAGATAGATATAGATAGATAGGTGATAGATAGATAGATAGATAGATAGATAGATAGATAGATAGATAGATAGATAGATGATAGATAGATATAGATAGATAGGTGATAGATATAGATAGATAGACGATAGATAGATAGATAGATAGATAGATAGATAGATAGATAGATAGATAGATAGATAGATAGATAGATAGATGATAGATAGATAGGTGATAGGTATAGATAGATAGATAGATGATAGATAGATAGATAGATAGATAGATAGATAGATAGATAGATAGATAGATAGATAGAGATAGATGATAGATAGATAGATAGATAGATAGATGATAGATAGATAGATAGATAGATAGATAGATAGATAGATAGATAGATAGATGATAGATAGAGATAGATAGATGATAGATAGATGATAGATAGATAGATAGATAGATAGATAGATAGATAGATAGATAGATATAGATAGATAGACAGATGATAGATAGATGATAGATAGATAGATAGATAGATAGATAGATAGATAGATAGATAGATAGATAGATAGATAGATAGACAGACAGATGATAGATAGAAATAGATGTGGATATTCCACTTCCACTCTTCCTTTAAGCCCTTTTTCTTTTCTTTTTTGGCATTGTGCCCTAGTAAACACAGAATACAGAAAATAATGTGATCTCCCTTTACAATTAATATCCTGTGGGCATATCCAGTCACCATCAAAACCATATAGACTCGCTCTTTCATCGCCCTCTCCCTGGGGATTTCCTAACCAGCTGCCTCTTTCAGCCCCTTGGCAGCTGCCTCCACCATGCGCCAGCCTGACGCGAGCACGCCTCTGTGACAGCCCTCGGCAATTAGCATCACCCCGTTTCCTGCCGCCCCTGCTTCACTCGCACACCATTTTCCACCTCCATTCCCACCCCCACGCCCATTTAAAGGAACTGACTTATTCATACTTATGTCCAGACCAAAGCCTGGCACATAAGAGGACTCCTATGTATTTGTTTTATTAAGTAGCACCTTAAATGATCTCCTCCTTCCCTTTCTACACTTCCCCTTGTCTCCTGGAATGCATCACTTTCTCCTTCCCACCAGCCCCCAGCCCCACCTTCAGCCCTCGGGGCTTCAGCTGCCGACCACCAAGCCCCCGCCCAGGCCTTCAAGATGATTCTTCCCTCCTTTAATAAGAGCCTCAGCTCTGTAGTGCGCCGATCTCGGCCAGAGGGCCCTGAGTGAAAGTAAGTTAACTGAAACTGTTAGTGGACACCAAAGAGCCCAAAGTGTTGCTTATCCAAGTGAAATCTCATTTGAAAAGAGGCAAAGCTAAACCGACTGCTACAGCATAATAGGAGTTTGGGCAGAGAAAGAAGACACCTTCCTGAGGCTTCTTAAGCACCACCCGCACAGCTACCCATTCTTCACCCCCCCCCCCTTTTAGATAAAGATGTGTGTTCAAAATTTAACAAAAAGGAAACCAAACCCCACACCACATTTTGAATATTTGTCATTGCTATGTTTCTTACCTTCCCATACTTCTTTCTATGGTAAAGCCACGTGCAGAAGTTTTTCAGTTAATTCAGGGTTCATATTACAATCGATTTTAGGTATAACTATTCATCATTCAATCTAATTGCTTCCTTTTCCACTTACGAAACCCCACTGAGAATTTTACTAACCTACGTAGGCTCATTTGTAACTAAGCTTTTGGTTCATTGGTACCATAGAAAGAGCTAAAAAAATCATTAATTCCTGCACATAAGAATTTTTCTGGCATATTAAATCACTGTTGCAATTCATTTGATTCACCATATTAACAAAATAAAAAATAAAAAATACATGATCTTCTCAGTAGATTCAGAAAGGAAATTAAGAGTAGTCTGGAAATTCTAAAACATGGTAAGGAGCATCCATAAAAAAACTACAGCTAACATCACAGCGAATGGTTGTATTAGTTGGTTAGGCTGCCATACAAAATAATACAGAGTGGTGTAAACAACAGAAACTTATTTCTTGACAGTTTTGAAGATTATAAATCCAAAATCCAGGTGTTAGCAGAATTGGCTTTATCCTGAGGCCTCTCCTTGACTTGTAGATGGCCCTCTCCCTGTCTCCACAGGCGTTTCCCTCCATACTTGCACATATGCGTGTCCTAATCTCTTCGTCTCAAGACTCCAGTCATAGTGGATTAGGGCCCATACATAGGACCTCATTTTACTTTAACTGCCCCATTAAGGGCCCTATCCCCAAATACAGTCATATTCTGAAATAATGGGCTTTAGACATGTGAATTTTGGGAGGACACAGTTTATCCCACTAGAGTGGTGATAAATAAAGCTTTCCCTTAAGATCAGGACCGGGCAAGGATGTCTGCTTTCACTGCTCCATTCAACATTGCGCTGCAGGTTCCAGTCACTTCACTAAGGCAAAGGGGGAAAAGTGTCCAGATAGAAGAGGAAGAAATAAAACTGTCTTTCTTCAAAGACAACACGATCATCTATTTAGAAAATCCAATATCTGCAGAAATAACTATTAGAACTAATAAATGAGTTAGCAACGTTTTAGGACAAATGGTCAAAGTACAAAGTTCAAATTAATTTCTATATGCTGCTGATAAACAATTGAAGTGAAATTTTAAAATACCATTTACAAAGCATCAAAAAACATGAACTACTTAGGGATAAATCTCAAAAAACATGTGCAAAATTTATATAATGAAATCAAGAAAACATTGCTGAGAGAAATTAAAGACTTAAATAAATGGAAACATATACCTTTTTCATTGGTTAGATTAAACGTTGTTAAGATGCCAAATCTTCCACACACCCCTCCCACACACACACAGAGATGATCTATAGATTCAACTCAAACCCAATCAGAATCTCAGAAGGCTTTTCTGTAGAAACTAGCAAACTGGTTCTGAAAATGCAAAGGCTCTGGAATAGCCAAAATAACTTGAAAAAGAATAACAAAGACTTTTTTAAAATGTATAACTATCTTATTGACTATATACTCAAATAAACTAATGAAACAGAACAAAGAGATTATAAATATTCCCACACATATATAGACAACTTATTTTTGCAAAAGATACAAAGTTTAGTGGAGAAAGATCTTTTCAATAAATGGTACCATTTTCAACAAATAAATCATTTTTTAAAATAAGCCATTTTTTAAAATGAGCTTCAATCCATATCCCACACTACATATGAAAATGAACTTAAGCCCAGCAGGGTGTGGCTCAGCAGTTGAGCATCGCCCTAGGATCCAGGAGATCATGGTTCAATTCCCGATCAGGGCACATTCCCGGGTTGCGGGCTCGATCCCCAGTCAGGGTGTGCAGGAGGCAGCCAATCAATGACTCTCATCATTGATGTTTCTATCTCTCTCCCTCTCCCTTCCTCTCTCTGAAATCAATAAAGATATATTTTTTAAATGAACTCACAATAGATCACAAACCTAAATGTAAAATAAAAATTATAAAACTTCTAAAAAAAACATAAATTAGAATCTTTGTGACCTTGGGTTAGGCAAAGATTTCTTAGAAATGCAGAGAAACATTAATATAACTATCCATAAAAAGAAAGGTTAATAAATTGGAATTTATCAAAATTAAGAATATCTGCTCCTTAAAAGACACTATTAAGAGAATAAGCAGACAGCCACAGACTGGAAGAAAATGTTTTTAAATCCCACAGTCAACACAGGACCTTATATCCAGAAGACTCTCAAAACTCAACTTTAAAAAAAACAAAACACACACAATTAATAAATGGGCAAAAGATTTAAACAGACACTTCACCAAAGAGGAGATACTGCTGGCAAATAAATACATGAAAAAAATGGTCAATATCATTAGTCTTTAGAAAAATGCAAATTAAAACCATAATTAGGTACCACCACACATCAATTATGATGGCTTGGGACAGTATGGATGGACCTGGAGAAAATTATGCTAAGTGAAATAAGCCAGGCAGAGAAAGACAAACATCACATGATCTCGCTTATACGTGGAATCTAAAGAACTTAATAAGCTGATGAACAGAATAGATTCAATGACATGGAAGCACAGATGAGACTGACCAATGTCAGAGGGATGGAGGAGGGCGGGTGGGTGGAGGGGGAGAGAGTAACCACAGAATTTATATGCACATATGCACAACCCAAGGACACGGACAATGGAGGGGAGAGGGACTGGGGAGGGGGATGGGACAGGGTGGAATGGGTCATTGGGGAGAAAAAGGGACATCTGTAATATTTTAAACAAAAATAAAATTTAAAAAAAAAAAAAAAAGCCTAACAGTACCAAGTGTTAATGAAGATGCGGAAAGACAGAAACAGAAACTCACATACATTGCTAATGGGAATGTAAAATGATATATCCACTTTGGAAAACAGTCTGGCAGTTTCTTAAAAGGTTAAGCATAAACCTACCATATAATCCAACCATTCTACCCCTAGAATGGTATTTATCCAAGGAGAATGTGAGCATATGTCCAGGAAAAGACTTTGGCATACTGCTTTATTTGTAACAGCCACAAACTGGAAATAACCCAAAGTTCCATTAATAGGTGAACAGATAAACAGATTGTGGCATACCCATACAATGAAATATGACTCAGTAATATAAAGGAATGAACTACTGATACAGACGACAGAATTTCAGAATAATTATGCTAAATGAAAGGAACCTTAAAGAAAGAGTATACTGCACAATTCCATTTATATAAATGTCTAGGAAATGGAAACTAATCTACAGGGATAGAAAGCAAATCAGTGGTTGCCTGAGGGCTGAGAGGGAAGAATTTGTAAAGGGCACAAAGAAATTTTGCAGATAATGGATATGTTCATGCTCTTGACTGTAGTGATTATTTCACAGGTGTCTACATATAACAGACTTACCTGCAGCTTACTGTATGTCAATTATAACTCAATAACACAACTGAAAACACCTCATTCCCCAGATGTTTTCAAATTCTAATCTTCATCAGAATTTACTCTGCCTTTGCTTGTGCTGTTCTCTCAGGTTAGGAAACTCTCCTTTCCTACTCATACCCTATCATTTCACCTCTGGCTACTGAAATTCTTCTTGCTCTTTAAAGTCTAATTCAAGCTCAAATAAAATGCCATCTCTCCGTAAAGCTGTTCTCAGTATTCCTA
Source organism: Miniopterus schreibersii (assembly GCF_964146895.1). Taxonomy (NCBI): domain Eukaryota; kingdom Metazoa; phylum Chordata; class Mammalia; order Chiroptera; family Miniopteridae; genus Miniopterus; species Miniopterus schreibersii. The sequence goes on from NC_138102.1 coordinate 158,375,597, forward strand.
GTCAACATGAGCTGTTCCTGTCCTTAGAATCTCACCTGTTTATTTCATTTTGCCTTTGTAACAGAGTTAACTTTACTGTGCTCATCAGCTGCACTACATGAAAAGTTCTTTTAGGAAGGAGCTGTTATTTTTCTTTCAATTCTATTTTTGGCCTAGCAGAGGTTTTGATTATAGAAGCACTTTGTAACTACTTCAAGGGTGGATGCATGCATGGAAGAAAGGAACAGAAAATACCATATCCCATTCCCTTAGCTCAAGTTCTCTTCTAGAAGGCAACTTCTATTCTAATAATCTAATCAGCGCAGATGTGCTAAATGGCGCTCATGTGTTATCTACACATGGAGCTCATTTTAAACATGTCTCCCTGGAGATAACCTCTTAACCCAAAGGAGCTATTCTTGTGGCAGACATTTCAGACATTCTGGAAGGCTGGTGGGGAAAATAAACATTAAGAAAAATAAGACCTTACAATGCCCTCACATGATCCCGGATGGCAGCCCGCCCTTGGAACAGGGGTGCAGTAAATGACTCTCACCAGCTGAGCCAATAGATTTCTCCAAGACTCTTCAATGATCTCTAGGGAGTAGCTGTGAGACTGGAAGAGTCTGACTTTCTGCCTCTATCTTACCTAAAAATTAGAGATTTCTATTTTATTATGTAGTCTTCAAAATGGAGATACTGGAGGACAGAGGGGTCCAGAGATCACAGAGTAGTTTAGAGGTGAAACATATCATTAAGTATTTCTCTTAAGCCCAGGTCAGAATCCCTTACAGGTCTTTTAGATCATGTTGCTTTACTATTTTATTAAACACTGGAAAAATATTTGACATCCTACTAAAATTGCTATGCATTAAACATCTATATAATAAAAGCAGTACTAACAGTTGAGGGACACAGATTATTTATTTGGAGAGAGTCCAATAATATTTTCATTAGTGTCTTAGTTTAAGAGCTATTTCTTTTTTATAGGCTGATCTACCCTACCCTACTCAGAAAGAAACAGAATGGGTGTTTAATGTAGCAGCAACTAAACAGAGGCTGCAAAGACTGTGGGAAGGACCTTTGAGGTTAAAGTTAAGAAGTATTAACTCCTTGACCACTCATAAGAACCTCAGAGTATAATAAATTATGCACTTTGTTTGCAAGATTGTAAAATCTGTGAATGTAAGATTGTGTCTTGCTTCTTTACATGTCCCCAATCATTCATTTATTTACCATACATTTTTTGTGTACCTAATACATGAAAGACTATTTTGATCTAGGAACATGGTAACAAAGAAATAGACAAAGTTCCTTTTCTCACAGAGCTGACATTCTAATGGGAGGAGACAATCAAGCAGAGAGTGATAAATGCTCTTCAGAGAATTAAAATAGGGCAAAGTACTTGAGTTACCAAGCAGCCACTAGATTGGGTAGTCAGGAGAGATGTGCTGAAGAGGCAACATTTAGGCTGAGACTGAATGACAAAGAGAAATCAGGCATGCAAAGAACCTTCGAGGCTGAAGGAACAACCTGCTAAGGCACAAAAGAGGTTGACATGTTCCAAGAAAAGAAAGAAACATAATATAGCCAGAGCCTGGGTATGGAAGGGAAAAGTGAGAGACAATGAGGAAGAGGCAGGCAGGGAGCAAGTACAGAGGACTTTGTGAGAAAGAGAAAGCAGCTCAGATTTTTTTCTAAGTATGACAGGAAGTCAGCAGAGGGTTGTGGCCCTTGGAATCCCATGATCTGATTTACATTCTTAAAGATCCCTCTGGCTACGGCATGGAGGGTGAGTTGTGAGGCAGGCAAGAGTGGAAGGAAGGTGACTAGTTAGGATAGTACCATAGTAGTCCAGAAACAATAGTACTTAGACTAGGGTTGTAGTAGCAGCAATAAAAAGAAATGGATAGATTCAAGATAGGCTTTTGCAGGTAGAATTGACAAGACTTGATGCTGAGCCAGATATGGCATTTGCGGGAAAGGATTTCAGGATAATACCTAGAGTTTTAGCTTGACTAAGTCGGTTGCTATGACTTAATAGGTACTAAAAAAAAAAAAATCAATTTAATTAAATTTTAATTTACTTAACCTCATTAGGCCAATATTAACCACACACAAAAAATGTGGAACTGGAATTTTAGTCATGTTACAATCCAATATTTTATAAATGATAAAAATGAATTCACACCAAGTGGTTAAGAAACTTGCCCAAAGTCAGACACTAGTGAGTGACAGAGTTGGTATTATGACATAGATTCCTTTGGCTTCCAATCCACTGCTCTTTTAGTGACACCATGCTAAATACATCACAGCCACAGAAGTTATTCCTACTGCCCGAGGCAAAGGGACAGCATCAGACAATATCAGCAATGTTGTGATGAATGGTCTCTTTCCCCAGTTATACATGGGGAGCCAGAGACATGAGAGATGGTCAATACCTGTTCTCTTCCACCTGGCATATTCAATCAAGCAATAAGACTTGTTCATTTTACTTCTTCATAATCTCTAATCCAACAGTTTTAATCTGTCTCCTCTGCTACTCCTCTAGTCCAAGCTCCCTCTTCCAGGCCATTCCCCACCAGCATCAGACTAATCTTTTAAATACAAATTCTCTCGAGTCCCTTAGAAATGGCATGCTCCTCCCTGCTCAAGGAGACATGCTAACCGTCTCCCTGAAACCTGTCTCTTTGCCCAGCCCACTCCCTTTTACTTGGGCCTGGTTAATTCACATTTTAAAACTTGGCTCAACTTTTCTTTCCTCAAGTATTTTTTTTGGCACCACCACCACTGCCCCACAACGAGGTCAAGTACTCCTGTTATATTATTTGCAGTTCATTTTTTATTTTTTGTAGAACTTACTGTATTTCAATAATTAATTGTGCAATTAGTTGTTTAATGTCCATCCTTCCTGGTAGTTGAATGTCTGCCACTCCTGCTAAAATCTATGGTCCATGAAGATTCAGACCGTATCAGTCTTGTTTACTCTGCAATACCTATAGAGGGCCTGATATACCAAGGTAGTCAATTACTATCAGATAATTAAATAAATTAATGTGTATGATCCTTTTGGCTATAGACAAGAGATGTCTCATATTTTATATTGCTAAAATGTTTTATAAATGCTAATTTCATATGACTATATTTGGCAGGAAACTAAATAATTAAAAGACAGTAAGCATGGTTAACATACATAGAAGGGAAAATGTGAAGAGGAAACAAGGAAGGATTGGGTGAGTACAAAATTAACCAGTGTTACTTGAACGTTTACAAGTATTTCCTTTTACTTTTATATCTGTTCTATCACAGAGGCCTTCCCTGACCAGTCCATCAAAAACAGTTCGCCCCATCACACCACCACCCTAACACCCACCACCCACGGCCGACACTCTCTAATTACTCTGCTTTGTTTTTTCTTCATAGAGCTTAACTGCTACTCACTATAATATCATCTATCCGCTTACTGGTCTGCCTTTCCCGCTATAACATAAACTCCATGAGGGCAGGGACTGTGTATTGTTTAATGCTACATTCCCACTAGCACCTGGCACATGGCAGTAGCACAATAAATGTTTGTTGAATGAATGAATGACAACATTGAATTATCTGAACTAGGTAATGAGGGATTATTATTCCCAATTTGCATGGGACAAAACTATTTCTCTAAGAACGTGAATTACTGCATGCTCAAATTGTGCAATTTGTAAGTGAACAAGCCCTATTTCAAACTTAGGATTTTGTGCTCTCCAAGGCAGGGTTCTTGCCCACAAAAAAGAACCCACATTTGCTAAAAAGGCTTGAAGCAGGAGTGTAGTTTATTAACTCAAAATGAACTTATTGATTTAGAGTGATATTTCTGATTATTGGGTCCAAGTTATAGGTGAAATACCTGAACTAAGCTTCCAGCTTCACTGACAAGCTGATCATCAACAATCAACCAGCAAGACTTTGCTTCTTGTATCCTAAACAGATTTGGTGGTGGCAGGAGAGGAGTCCATTGGGAACCTGGGTTGAAGATGGGTAGAACTAGAGGTTTGGGGGGAAATGGCTTCAAATAAACAAGGTGCCTTATCCCACCTTATTACCTGACCCATGGATGACACCCCCATCATTGCCACTGTCATTTCTAAGCTGGGGAGAGTTTCCCAGGAAGTGGATCTGAAATACCTGCATCAGAAATAGCTGTGCTGCTTGTTAAAAATGGAAATTGTGGTGCCACACCCCAGAACTGATGAATCACATCTCTGGGGTGGGGTCTACCAATGTACCTTTTTAACAAGCACCTGGCTGATTTCTATGCATATGAAAGTTTGATCACCACTGACTTAAAAATTGGGAAAATTAACATGTCGACATGATACCTAGACACATTAAAGAGTATAAAAGATGAAGCTCATGTAAACACTCTCAGCCCAGGGCCAATGTGGTTAAGAAAAAAATTAATGAACAGGTATATCTGGTTATGATTTTGTTTCCGCCCAGCTGAACACAATCAAGGTAATACTCCCTGAAACGTTTGCTTTGACTTCTATCCTCTTTAGTCACCATGAAATTTTCTATGAAAATATTCGCTGTGAACAAACCTTCAAATATCTATGAACTGATTATCAGCAGTGTTAAGGGTAACAAATAAATCTGTTTGCTTATTAATTTTACTAAATAATTGAAAGGAATTTTTATTTAAAATTTTTGTGACCTCTTAGTGTGCTTTTTCTATTTATTTCATTTATTGGTATGACTAGGGACACTGGACAACCAATTCTTGAGCAGAGTCTTCACACTAAATCTATATAATTATATGTGAGAAAAATAATACCTTCCCCGAGGAGTTTTGATAAGAATTAAATGAGACAAAAGTTCCCAGCCCACTTGTTTGAAACTCAACAAATGGGAGCTATTATTACTATATTTCAGTTCCTAAATAAGATGCACCTGTGTCCAAATATAAAGACGGGAGGTAAAGCTTTTGAGATTTCTTTTGTTTTACTTCTTAAAAAGATCTTCTAAATTAAGCCTAAACTGTGTGGGGACACATTGCTATTTGGGATTTACCTCCCCCCCCCTTTATTATTAACACAGATAATCAGAGCCAGCCACCACTCTGAATGCAGACATAGAACCTGCTGCCCTAACAACTCATCTTCCAGGAATAAAACTGTGGTCTGGTGGTCACAGCCCCTTTGTGGACCCTGACCACACATCCTTCCTTGACCTCTGTTCCCTGAGATGGTGTGGCCATCCCTTCAGGCATGTGACTTGGTCAGATCCTTTTCTTTACCCAGAAGATGTCAAACCTCCCTCCCTCTAGTTATTTATTGATCACCAGGAAAAAATATTTGATTTCCAGATATTTTCCAGAAAGCTTCCCTCAAACTCTTCATCACAACTTAATGGTCAGTGAAAATATGTTAGAAGCTTGGCTAAAGGGTGAGTCATCTGTCTACTTCTCAAAACACTCTAAATTTATCCTTAATGAAGATCGGCACTCAGAGAGCTACCCACCTGGATGTTTTGGCTCCTCGTATAGGTGCTGCTGTGTCCCATTTCTCCAAGGTCAGGCCACAGTGCGTGACCATGAGCAGTGCCACAAGAGCATGTTCAGGCCACCACACCCTGTGGTGCCACTTGTACCAGGACTCATAGACGACAATTTTCTCCTAGGCCCTGAGCACTGGGTGGCTCAAGACAGAGCCCTCTAAAATCCCAGGCCTGACATCTCAAATCTGAAATCCTAATTCCCAAGCCTCAAACTTCTTTTCGAGTTTCTAACAGAGCAAGCAGGCAAAAAAAGAAAAAGACCTGTTTAGCTATGTAGGTCACCTATTCTAGCTTTTTCTCCATTTACTGTATGTTAATTAGAACAGAAAATAGGTTTTGCGCCAATGTTACAGTACAGATTGAAACACGCGCCGTTTGGAAAGATCATCTTGGTCTACAAAGTGGAATTTTACCACGAAAGATTTTCTTCAAGGTTTTAAAAGTGAGAAGCTATGTTTTCTGCAGGTTGATCAGTAAACCCAAAGGTGTGCGTTCTGACCATTATTTCAAGAAAAACTGAAAGTACTGGGCAAGCCTCCTGCTTGCGTTGATTGAAAACTAACCCCGACTCACTCAGGCAGAAAGGGGATTGTTTTAAAGGCCGTTGGGCACTTCCAGGTAAGAAAACTAGAGAATCAAGCCTGGGGGTGCTACCAATCAGAAACCGTGCCCGAAGTCACCGCAGCCCCGCCTCGGAGCCGGCCCCGCTGCGGCCTGAGGGCTGTGAGCAGGGCGGTCCCGCGCGCCGAGCCCCCTGCGCCCCGCCGCCTCCTGCGCAGACCCGCGCGCCCGGGGGACCCCCAAGCCCCGGGGGGCCCTGCGCTGGGCCTGTTGGGACCGTCACCTCCCGGGAGGCCGCAGCACCTTGCTGCAGGGAGGCAGACACCCCCAAGGAGCCGGAGGCGCCCCGGGAGAAGTGCCCCCCCCCCAGCCTCCCCGGACTCAACCGCTGCGCCCCAGGACAAGCCAGTGGCACCCGAGACGGAGGGCGGGACCCTTCAGAGGGCCGTCCCCGGGGAGCCTGCGACCCAGCACCTCTGCGCTTGCCCCACGACGACGGAGGCAGTTTTGTCCTCAGAGTTCTTAGATCATTTTACTTTTGCTAAAAAATAAAGGTGACAGAAAACCACGCCAGTGCTTTACTCCTCCTGTGCGACGCGGGGAGAAAATCAAAGGGAACGTTTCCCGGCGCGTGACATTCCTGCGAGGAAACGCTTCGCTCCCCTTTGGCTCGGAACTGGCGTTTCGCCAGGAGCCTTCCTCGGAGACCGATGCCATTCTGCTGAGCAGGAGGGCAGAGCAGAGGGCAAGGGACCATCCGCAGTCAGGCTTGTTTTGGGTTAATCTTCACATGAGGATATTTTTTCCATTGATTTTTTAGAGAGAGTGGAAGGGAGGGGAGCAGGAGGAGAGAGAGAGAGAGACATCCATGTGAGAGAGACACATGGATTGGTTGCCTCCTGCAGGCACCCCACAGGCTGGGGATTGAACCTGCAACCCAGGTACGCCCCCTTGACTGGAATCGAACCCGTGACCCTCTGCTGCGCAAGCCGATGCTCTACCCACTGAGGAGCCAGGGCCAACCGGTGATATTTTAACTGCAGTGGAGGGGTGTGTGTGTATGTGAAGGAGCGAGGGAGGTGTGTCATGAGGATGGTGATGACTGAAGAGTTAGGTTAGGTATAACACCCACAAACCACAAATACTGAATCTGATCTCTTCTGTCACTCTAGGTAAATTGAGGGTCTTGCCCATAATTGACACGGCCACTGGCTCTAGCGGCCAAAACCTGTTCTGTTTCATGCAAAGAAGAATTTTAAAGCTCTGTAGTCCTCTCATCTTCAAGGCAGCTGACCTCTGAACTGATCACATCAGAAGCATCTATTACGTGTTTGATGCCTTCGTTCAGGCCTGTTGAGTCACTGTACCAGGCCTTAGGTATTCAAAGATGAAAAAGACATGTCTTTATTTTCCAAAAGCTCACAATCTAGCAGAAAAGTAAGACATCATTGAAAGACAGACTGGCTTACTTTTCCAAACAACCTCCAGAGTTGTCTCAGGAATCCCTTGATTGTTGTGATGCTCTCTGGTGAGTCTCTTTTTTCACATCTATTTTTACTTCTTGCTTGTCTTTTCCTTTTCCAAAGTTAATTCCTTTGAGGTTCCTTTCTAAAGCATACCCAAAAGCATTTTAGTTCTATGATCAAAATGCATAAGGGCAATAGCCTTTTCCTTAAAGTGTTAGAGATATCTAGTTCTAGGATCTTCAAAATCCTAGAATTCAAAACCTCCCTGGGGATATGAAATGACTATATTGGAGGGGGGGGAAAAAAAGCCAATGTGAAACCAAAAGCCTTAACAAGAGCCAGAGCGACACAACTGTCCATGTTGCAAAGAGAGACAGAATATTGAAGGGGGAAGAAGTTGGGCTTTGAGGCAAATAGAACTGAGGTTGAATTTAAGCTCTAACTTTCTGGCTATGTGACATTTAAGCAAGTTGCTAAAGCTTCTGAAATTTAGCTTTGTAATGTTTATGTGCACATAAAAGCTGCCTTGCACTATGACTAGAAAAATGTCTGTGGCATGCCTTCTACGTAATGGATACTTTAAAATGGTAGCTATTACGCCATTATTCTTAGTTCAATTACTTTTAGAAATCAAATTATTAACTGCAACTTGGATAATAACACACCAATAAAAATAACTACTTTAAAATTGTACTTGATAATGAAAGCCTTTAATAAAATAGTCCTGGTTTTCAGAAAAAAATAGGTTGCCCTGCCTTATGTACTTAAAAATACACAATTAATGACCTAGCTTGATAACTGTGGAAAGACTTGAGGTCATTTTGAGCCTGTCCTAGAAGGGGGATGAGCAAAGCGTCTCTCTGGTGACTCGCTGGCTTCCTCAGCCCCTTGCTTCCTTTCCCCTTACTCTTGCCACACGTTTCGTGTGTTTCTCTCCTCTTTAGTATTTCAATCATGGAGATGAGCATATAAAACTCATATATGAGGAAATACTAAGTAATCAGAGCTCCTTAGAAGGGGGGGAAACAATTTGCAAAAATAAGGCTCCTTTACTATCTAATTTTGGTTTTCCAAATCCACCTAACATTGTCCTATGTTAACCAAAAGCACTAAAAATAACTGGCTACAGTCACACTCTGCATCATGACTAGAATCTGAGGATCCAAAAACCAATGAAAATACAGCCTTTCTAGATTAGGGTTCTTGAGAGCCCATGAAAGGTGAAATAAAACATCAAACTTAATTGTTTCTAGCAGGAAATACATCAAATGAGTGAGGCATCATCAGTTATCTCATGCTGGTCAGAACTTTTGAGTATGACTTACTGTATGAATATATTATTTAAAATAATGGAAAAACAAATCATTTTAACAACAGTGCCAAAATAAGGGATCTGTGAGGAAAAATAAAGCCTATTAATTTGGTGGCCAAATTTTGAAAGACATTAGTTTGTCTTATTTATCTAGTAGTAAGAATTTTATTAAAGGGTAACATTTTCTTCCCAGCCCTGCACACTGCCAACATCACAGCATCTGAAGGGAAGATCTTGTGATCTGCGTTTTCTTGGCTTAGCCCTTCCTTATCTGTTCTTCGTAACATCAGAGAGCTTCTAAGCCTCTCATCAGCCACCATTGCTGAACAAATGATCAATAACCACAACTAAAAAAATTAATGTATTTTGTAAATTAAATGCATCCCTGGGTTTTCCAGAACTGCATAATTTATAACAAAAAATCAATTAGTAAAACTCATTCATTGTAATATATTCATAGAATACCTCTAGAGCTAGAAATAAAAGGTATTGCCCTAAAGCATTCTAAGACCTATTAACATCCAGATACCCCATTGTAAACCAAACTAATTATCACAACAAACCTGTTTTAATTAACTTTATTTATTTATGTGCCTCTCTTAATTGCATTTCTCTTATAAGACTCACACCTTTCTAACAATGTATAGTGATATAAAATGTAAGTCTGTCTGCCAAGAACAAATTCTTACTGGACAATGGCTAAGGAATTTCTTCTGTCAAGATAAGCACTGGAGGCTATCTCCTGTTGGTAGAATGGATTCTTGATCTGTGCAGCCAATCATTTCATCTCTTTGGAGGAAGAAATAATGAAGGAGACACAGAAATGCTGAGGCTAAGTGTGTTTAAGAAGTGAAGCTGGCTGGCGCAGCCGGAGTAGCTCAGTGGTTGAGTGTTGGCCCATGAACCAGGTTAAGGCTCAATCCCCAGTACAGGGTATGCAGGAAACAGCCGATCAATGACTCTCACATCAGTGATGCTTCTATCTCTCTCTCCCTCTCCCTTCCTCTCTCTGAAATCAATAAAAACTTATTTTAAAAAAACAAGAAGAAGAAGTGAAGCTGGCTTGAGAATGGAGGACCCCTGGAAAAATGCAATCCTTTCATTTAAGGGTATGTTACAGCCAGTGTTGGGAAGACCAGTACCCTAAGAAAACAGATTTCAAAATGATTGGTGAGGTAGGATTCCCTGGACAGAAACTCTAGGAAGGGAGGTGGCTCAAGAGGAAGAAAGGCTCATACACATAAAATTCTTAGAGCACAATGTCAAATAACGAAGCTGAAGAAGAGAAAAGAGAAGACATGGCAATTGAATGTAGGTGAACCACAGACATGTCACTGAGCTGAGAGAACACTGTCAGGCAGTCTAAAAGCTAAGAACAGGAGAAGACTTTCAAAAATGCTAACCACCAACAAAAAAGGCTTTTTGTCTTCAAAGGAGCTGAAGAAATTAGAAGGAAAGAAGGAAGGAGGGAGGGAGAAAGAAAAGAAAGAGAGAGGGAAAGAAAGAGAGCGAGAGAGAGAGAAAGAGAGAGGGAGGGAGGGAGGGAGGGAGGGAGGGAGGGAGGGAGGGAGGGAGGGAGGGAGGGAGGGGAGAGAGAGAGAGAGAGAAAGAAAGAAAGGAAGGAAAGAGAGAGAGAGAGAGAGAGAGAGAGAGAGAGAGAGAGAGAGAGAGAAAGAAAGAAAGAAAGAAAGAAAGAAAGAAAGAAAGAAAGAAAGAAAGAAAGAAAGAAAGAAAGAAAGAAAGAAAGAGAGAGAGAGAGAGAGGAAGTGGGGGCGGGGAGAGAGAGAGATTGAAACAAGGCTAGAGGTCATTGAAAGTGAAGAAGGGACAGAAAATCCAGAATATCAATTCCTGTTTTGTGTATATCTCTGTCAAGGGAAATACTAGTGAACCCAGAAAAGCAAGAAGGAATACCAGAAGGTGGAATTAAAGACCAAGATTGGGCAAAATCATGTTCAAAAGGCTAGGTAGTTTTATTAGATGAGCTAAGTGCTTCTGACTAGATGAATTTCATCTCAGGTTACTGAAAAAAATCACAAAATGAAATGTCTGAACCTCATTGGAATTTGCACAGAGGAAACTCGGAGAAAAGAAATGGCACCAGCAGATAGAGATGAACTAATATTGACTTAACATACTTAAAAGATGAGGAATGGAGGAGAGTGAGTTTCATTAATTGAAATCTTAAATTCTGTGTTGATTCTGGGTAAAGCAGGAATTGACAAAATCAAACAGGATCAGTATGGAGCCCACATAGATTTGTGATGAGCAATTCAAGCCGGACCTCGCTCATTCTCTCTTTTGATAAAATTAGTAGAGCAGGAGACCAGGAAAATCCTGTGGGCCTATGTGTCTGAATTTCAGCAAGGCATTCGACAGGCTCAGAGTGTTTTCCAAATGTGTGTCTGCAAAGAACAGGCTTCCGCAGGATATTCATAGGTATGCAGGGAGCAGGGTTCACACACAACCACATCTGGAAAGCATGAGTTAAACAAAATATATATTTTGAAGAGTATATCTATGTGTGTGTGTGTATTACAATTTGCCCTGTGGCTCACCAGGAAGAAAATGTAGTGTGCAGCATCTCCTAAACACTTTTTAATATGGAACCCAATTTTTATTAGCTATATCTTCTTGAAACAAAATTTGAGAACTGTTTTACTGAGACAAAAAATATATATATATGTATTGAATAAAATCTTTAATTAGAAAGCGTCATAGTTATTTGATCAACAGAGCACTGACCTGACAAGAAATCTCCAGTGGGGAAACACAAGCCTCTGTCCTTAATACTTCCATTAACATCATCATCAACTTGTTTAAAGAATTAGGCAGTACTTTTCAAAACTGCAAATGCTATAGAATAGGAAGAAATAACCAATATGTCACCTTACAGAATCAAAATCTAAAAATATTTCAGGTAGATGCACCTGTGAGTTGATTCTAATAAGATGAAGTTGAATAATAAATATAAAGTCCTACAAGTGGTGGGGTGGGGGGAGGACAAGTGCAAAATGGGGATAGACTAAAGGATGAGAAAAGTTAATAGTTGTGTATACGAAAAAAATCACTTCATATTTTGACAAAATCTCGATATAAATCAACAGCATAATGTAGCTGACCAAAAAAAATCCTAGTATGTTTTTAGACATTCATGGAATTATAGTACCCAACTAAGAATGGAAGCAACTTTGGCGTCCATTGACAGATGAATGGATAAAGAAGACACACACAGAGAGATTGAGAGAGAGAGAGAGAGAGAGAGAGAGAGAGAGAGAGAAGAGAGGAATATTACCTGGCCATAAAAAAGAATGAAATCTTGCCATTTGCAACAACATAGATACCTAGAGGGTATTATGCTAAGTCACACAAAGAAAACCAAATACCATATGATGTCACTTATATATGGAATCTAAAAAAAACAAAACAAACAAATAAAACAAAACAGAAACAGATTCATAGATACAGAGAATAAACTGATGGTTGGGGGTAGGGGATGGTTAAAAAAGGTAAAGGTGAGTAAGTGGTACAAACCTCCAGTTATAAAAAAAAAGAATAAATCATGAAGATATAATGTACAGCATAAGGAAAATAGTTACTACTATAGTAATAACTTTGCATGGTGATAGATGGTTATCAGACTTATTTTTGGTGATTACATCATAAGGAAGATAAATATGGAATCATTATGTTGTATACCTGAACTAACATAATATTGTAAGCTATACATTAATTTTTTTTAAATATAGAACCAAGGATGATCGAAGCAGTAGGCTACATTTACTCTGCTCTGGCCCCACCATATCAGGGAATTCTGTTATGCTTTAGGGCACCATGCTTCAAAGACAAATTACCAAGATGAACAGGGACCAAAGAAGTTACCTACTAGTAGGACAACAGGGCATGAAATCACTCCATGAAGCGTTAAGAAATAAGGCAGAAGATAGAACTGACTGTTTTGTCTTCAGAAGGAGAAGTGAGGGGCTGCAATAGTTGTCTCCAAGTATTTGTAGAATTGTCCAAATATGTGAATGGCGCAATAAACTTCTACAGGACAGAATTGTGTTGAGAGAAGGCTTCAGGAAGTATAGTTTTGTCTAAACCTATCCTCATAATTACAGCTGTTTGAAGAGGAGCTGACTCTGACATTTGTGAATTGTGTTCAAACAAAGACATGACAAATAGTTAAAAGAAATATAGTAGAAGGGACCCATATGGGAGTGAAATGGACTATATGGTTTTTAGGATTTTTTTTAAATCTTAAGTTTCATACTTTGGGTTAGGGAGACAGTATGATAGTCCTCACCTGATGACCTAGAGTTGTAGACAATAAAGAATTCAGAAATACTCTGACAAAACTAAAGGACACCTTGGGTTCTAAGGTCTTAATCTTTTGGTCTTAGTCTTGGGCTCGAAGACAGCCAGGCCACTCTTGAAGTAAGATGGAGCCTCGGCCTTTATGATAGAGTTACCAGATCTTAAACTTTACCAAAGCATTTGAGTTTGAGGACTTCAGCTGGTCTCAAGATACCTATTCCTACCACCAGAACTAGCCCAGCAACTGAAACAAAACCAGGCCTCTTGATGGGGGGGAGGGGTGGAGGATGAGGGGGAGTAATGGATCCTTCTAATCATAAGAAGAGCAGCAGATGCTGGGGAAATAAGCCCACTACTTTATAACTCTTAGACCTATTTGTAAAGAATATTATCTCCAATGTTATAACATTAAATTAAACAACAGTAGATAATTTATATTTCAACTTTAGACTTAAGATAGAAAAAAGCCCTAGCCGGTTTGGCTCAGTGGTTAGAGTGTCAGCCCGTAGACTGAAGATAGAAAAAAAAAAAATGGTTCCCTATTTAGAAGCAAAAATGAATTTGCATATGAATATTTTTTTTAAATCATGGAATATCTAACTATAAAAAAGAATAAATGGATTGATGATATGGCTACATCATATCAGATGTAGCCAAAATTCAGAATAACCAAGAAAAGACATATTATCTAACACATAAAAATATTTTAAAACTAGAAAAAGTGATAAATAATTACAACGATAGCAAACACTGTGTTCCAAGCACTTTTCTATACAGTATATAGGTGAAAAACTTTATTCCCACAACCCTGATTTAGTTAGTATTATGTCATTTTTACAGAGCTAACCTGAAGCATAGAGATATAAAGCAATCAAGGTAAATACAACAGAAGGGTAATATATTTAAATAGAAAAGAAAAAAAGCACACCCTCAAATTGGGACACAAAAAAAGAAAAAGATACTAAAACCCCATGATGGCCCGGCCAGGCAAGGCTCAGTGGTTGAGCATCGACCCAGGATCCAGGAGATTGCAGTTTGATTCCCGGTCAGGGCACATGCCCAGGTTGTGGTATCGAGCCCCAGCAGGGGGCGTGCGGGAGGCAGCCAATCAGTTACTCTCTCTCATCATTGATGTTTCTATCTCCCTCTCTCCCTCTCAGTTCCTCTCTCTGAAATCAATAAAGATATATTTTTTTAAAAAACATGTTGTTCAGGGTATAGGAAAGCAGAAATCTCATATGCTAATGGTGGGAGTATAAACTAATATAGCATTTCTAGAAGGGAATTTGGCAATCGGAGTAAGAAGCCTTCACAATATACATTCTCTTGTTCAATCTAGTAATTCTAGTTCTGGAACTTTTCCTAAAGAAAAGTAAGTATTTGAACAAAGGTTTCTCCACAAGATTATTCATCATGTCGTTGCTTATAATAGAAAACAAATTGTTTCAGTAAATATGATAGCTAAAAATACTATAACGCAATGATATCTCTAAAAATGATACAGTAAATATAGCTATGTAAAGATACTCATGTAAAGATACTCTTAATATTTTCTGAGTGAAACAAACAGCAAATTTGTTCTGGAAAAAAATCTGGAAATGTATGTATCAAAATTAAAATGATAGTTTAAGTCAATAGTGGGATAATCAGTCAACATTATTTTGTTTCTTTGGAGTTTTATGTATTTTTAGGCATCATGACAAGAAACCCATACATGAGAAGTAGTTAAGAGTGTAGTTAAGAGTGGGCTCTGGAGCCAAAATACCAGGCTTCAAATCCCAGCTCTACTGTTACTCAATGTGTGACCTTCAGAAAGTTTTTTAATTTCCTCACCTGTAAAATGAGAATAAAAATGTTATCTACCTCATAATGTTGACATGAGAATTAAATGAATTAATATATGTAACCCAGTTAGAACAGTGCCTGCAATCTCGTAAACATCAAAAGAATTAGTAATTATTATTATTACTTATAACATTAAATAAGTTCTCAACATCAAAAATAATATCACCAACCCAATAGTATGATCAGAATAGAAAGTCCTCAACTTTCAACCCATACACTTTCGAGTTTTCATAGACAAGAACAAAGCAACACTCCACTTTGAACAAAAAAATAACAGTCAACTTTGTTATAAAGAGATGGTCTAAGTGGTCACACACACTCATTTTAGTCTCAGAGAACAACTGCTTGTAGTGTTGTGTCTGGTTTTTGACATTTTTGATAGTTTTAAAGCTGTCATTAGCCACACCCTGCCCAGTTAAAAAGCAGTAAGTTTAGAGCATAGTATAGTAAGAAGAGGCATATGATTATATTGGAAATAAAAAGAGAGAAAAAATTTAACAGAAAGATGAGGAGATATTACATGTACAGGTGCGATGATCACTGGACCATAAGAAAAATTCATTAGGGAAAAAAAGCACACGTGATATTTGAAAAATGCCAGGCCTATTTGATCTTCGGTAATCAGCAGCAGATGAGGAAAAGTGAATAAGGACAACAAACAATGTGGAGGATGTGGCCAGAGGATGAGCCTCAAAGCTGGACATCTGGCAACCTAATGGTAATTCATTGTAACTGATTTTTTTGTTTGAGAACTTAAACGCCAAGCATGGTCAACATGCTGTAAATGAAACCTTTGTTACAAACCATGGGTGAGTCCGTTGGTCATGGCCCAGTTTCCTTAGGGAGTCAAGAGATGGTAAGAAATCCCCCTGAAGCACTGAGGAGATCTCCCACCCTAGTTATGGAGAAAATCAGGCAGGGAGCTTTCAATGGCCTCAGTAGATTTGCAATGTAGACAAAAACCAATATTTTGAGAAAAAATGTCTGGTAGACTACATACTAATTGGGAGAATAGCATAGCTAGTTTCAACTCTTCATACTTAACATTTTGTGGGAATGCACTTGAGAGTGTAAGCTTATGCCCTTCTTAGGAATGTTGCCGTGGCTTTATTACTCATTCTATAGCTAATCCTAAAGCCTATATTATTCTTTTCATGTTTAAAGTAGTATAGTGTCATTTTGATTTATGTGCAAATGAACTTAGAAACAACTTTTTTTTGTAAGTGAAGGGACTTCAATACTTAGCCTCACTGGGGTGTCCAGAAAATTTGGAAATAAGGAAAATAAGACCAGCTGATGCAGAGATATTCAAAGTCACCTGAAGGAGTCAGAATGGTTCTCCGGCAAACACTCAAGTATAACTATACTAATTATTTTAACATATAAAAAAAAAAAAAAAAAAAACCACAAACAAACAAATTAGGCAGAAAGCAGTGTTTAGCCTAGAAATAAAATAATCATTAAGGCAAAGTCTAGCAGAGTCCACCCTGTCATTGTCTGGGAAAAAGGAGATGAGACTGATGGATTTTGAGTATTCTAGCCTTGCTGATAAGGCCAATGCTAATAGAGAGATGGCAAGTTGGCAAGTAACCAACAACAACATCTTATGTTAAGCTGATTCCATTAAACAGGAGATTTATCTAACTCTTTCTACTCTGTTTACTTGATCAACAAGCAACCATCAAATTATGATCTGGCTTCCTATGTAGAAGCCCCTACAGAGACATAATGCTACATTGATGAAGCTCAGGATAAACCATATGATACTACCATAGTTTCACATTGCATATTGTTAAATTGGCTAATTACTATTTTGTTTTCTGTTTAGTTGGACAACAGAGAAAATCCATATTAACCCTGTGTCCATATATGTGAAGCCATATCTCACTGAAATTTTTTAAACTGATACTCTTATTTTATAAATCAGTCTTCCTAAACTTGGTTAATGTGAGTCAGCACTTAGGAACTAGATCCACTCTTCTTATGTAAGCAATGCTAGACAGAGGAGCCTGACTTTGGGCAGATTTAAATGAGGCCACCCTGTGCAATCACTACCAATATTCCCTGGTAGTAATACCCTGATATTGCTGTTAGTTGCAAGCAAGCATCCCACATTTCTACATGTTACAAATCAAGAATTCTCTCTGTATTCAATGGTGTTCATTTCAGGTTCTACTAAAAGACTCATAAATTGGAAAGGTACCAGGGTAAAGCAACAAATATGATGTTTTTGTTAACTACATGTTTAATCCTGGGAAATACAAGGCTGAGGGAAGAGAAGTGGTCAGAGCCATTTGACTTCACAAAAGAATGACCATGGCTAAGTAGACAGTGGATTCCAATGTGGACGAAAAGAGGCCCCTTGCTAAACCTGACAGGCTCAGGGGAGGCCTGTGTGGCAGCCTTACAAACTCCGAGACATAAATAGTCACAAAGGATGGTCAGAAATTAAAACTTTTTCACTAAAAGCAGTTTATGATGGGTAGCCATGTCCTAGTCAGGCATCTTCCCTGACAAAGGTCAGTCTTTACCTTAACTGAGCCTGTCTATTGTCTTTTGCATCTACGATAACATATCTTTGGAATGCCAAAGTAATTTTCCTTTTTCTGGACCCCTCAAAGCACAGGCACCTCTCTGCAGGTACCACAAATCCCCTCATTGTTACTGAGTTCATCGTTGACTGTTAACTATCTGGCACCCACCTAAGTAACAGAAGTGTGTCTGTCATTTTACTTTTTATCCAATCCCAGAAGTTTCCTTGCATTGCTTTCTCCTGCCTCCTAATCTATCACCAATGGATTTCATGTTACCCACTTATGTCTCCTCTTTTGATTGTAACGTATAAAATAAAGTGCAGAACGGCCATTCTCCGGAGCATTATCTCAATCCGTTGAGATTTTGCTTCCGGGCAATTGTCAACAATTTGGCTCAAATGAACTCACAAAAATTATTCACAGGTTTGAATGTTTCTTATGTTGACACCAATTACTACCATTTTTTAAACATGGTGTACTCCTTGGCACTGGTTTGGGAGCACTGAGAATCTGACTAAATTTATTATGATTCCCTGCCTAATATATAATAGCACCGCTTGTTGTCCATGATTGTTATTGATCACATGGAAATGACTCTGCCAAGTTATAAAATGCTATCATTCTCTTTGAATTGACTGCAGAAACTTTACGGTGTCAGTCCCGTAATAATGTGAATGACTTAACCTACCCACAAAGATCTGTCATCCTCTCTGCTTCCCCGAGACGCCATTTCTGATACATTAACTAACAAGAACTGACCCTCTCATTAAGTCAGATTTTTTTCCCACTACGAGAATGCAAGTAACCAACAAAGGTTCCTCAAGAGGTTCACAGAAAGGAAGTAGTTAAATGATAAAAATGTGAAATGTTATGCAGCAAGCTGTGTACAATTAACTAGAATTCAAATATACACCTTGTTCCAATCCAAGCCATTTATCAGATAAAAATAGTCTGCTACAAGAATGTCATGATTAATGAGGTGAGACTCCAGCTAATTACTGTTTCCTCCAGAAGTAATTAGGTTGGCATTGCTAATCAAGATGAATGAACACTCTGACCCGCTTTTTTAAATGTAAAACTATGAGCCGCGACTGCAATAACATCATTTAGTTCAGGCAATGTAGTCTTTATTAGGCTTGTAGTTTGATTAAATTCTTTTGTTACACCAGGCTTTCCACACATGAGCAGATGAATGCTGCGATGTTCAAAGGGTTTTTCACCCTTAATTAAAGACTGAAAAGGCTTGTTCAATTCACAGGGCAATACATAGGACCGCTCTAAATTGATAGTTTTAAGTGGAGAGTAACGAAAAGAGTCGTAGGGCTTGTCCAGCTGTGAGGGGCTTCCTCCCCCCACTGTAATTCCACTTATTACAGTTGAGAAATGAATGTGAAATACTCTTATTACACTTTATTAAACAGCTCTTTGCATTTCAGCCTAGCCTCTTTGAAGGAACACAATGCACATATCTGTACTTATTTTTTAATGCAATTAATATAAGAGGGAAGGAGCATAGCTGTCAATACCATTAGCAGAACAAACCGCACCGTGGAACGCAAGCCTGTAAAAGCAGGCAGGGCCCGCGCTGCCGATTCCTGCAGGTTACCTTAGAGTGACCGACGCTTCGCGCTAATGGTGATGGTGACACGACACAGTGTTTTCTCAAGATGGGAGCATATTTCATTTTCTTTCAAGCGAAGGAGCGAACTCCTCGATTAGCAGCTAAATTCGTATCAGATAAACTGTGAATATGATCTCTTGTTAATCTTTTACCAAAAATGTCAGTACCTTTGCCCCAGATTAGTCTGCCGAAGGCTTGTCTCAGATCTTGGCAACTTTTCACTCCCACACACTTGATAGGTTTTTGTCTTCTGCCTTCCTATCTTTACTTCTTCACAAATTTCTATTTCCTGATTCCTAATGTTTTTCTATAGTTATTCCGAAAGGGCGGGGATATCCTCTCCACACTTCCTGTGCCAGTTGGTTTATATTTCCACTTGCCAGGTTGGGAAATCCTATTTTTATATCTTCTACTTAATTATATTCCCAGTCTAGAATGTGCTGTCTCCTCTTTGATTGACATGTTTGGACCTCCTGCTGCTTTGTTTTTCTCTGTAATTTTGTATACAGGAGGGTAAAAAAATCTTCAATTCTGACACCTTGTCTAGGCCTAGGAGTCAGTTTCTTTTTAGGGGGTTTTTTTCCTTGTAGAATTTCATAAATGGCTTTTAGTATTAGTAATTTCCATTTTTTTTAAAATTCTGTCTTCGTTTAGAAAAAATATGAATGCGGCTGACCTGCAGGTCCTCCAGTGTCTGTTCTCCTGAGCGCCTTTTGACAAGTAACAGAAGCCAGCCATTCTAAGCCCCATGCCTGACAGAGACACAGAGATGGAAAATGGGCCACAGTGGTGCACAAAGACTCATTGTGCAGACAGAAAACCTAGACACCAGGGCCCGCAGCACCAGGATAGGTAAATGTGTCAGGACATGCCCTGCTGCTCGAGGGTAATTGTCAGGGTGTCATTATACACGACACTTCATTCTCTTTCCTAATTTTCCAGTTGGGTTTTGAATTTGTCATAGTTCCGTGTCATTTACTTTACTCCATCATTATTCTACACCAGGCTGCCTTTCTCAAATGTGGCTCCCCTCACGTCTACGGGCCGCGTTAGATTTCATCCTAAGATGTTGTATTAAATAGCTCCCAAGCTTTTTTAGACTTGTCTCTCGGGTTCTCTCTTTTCCTTGGTGCCTGTCTGTTTAGCACAAGGATAGCTCCTGTTCTGCCTGATAAACCCAAGCTGGTATCTTGTGCTTTCTGCCATGTGTTATTTAATTAAAACATGTAGTTCTTTCTTGGTCTTCTAAATAGTTCTGGCACCATAGTAGTTGCTGAGACTCAGGGCAGAAGCAAGACTTAACAAAGGGCTCCTGACCTTGATCTAGCCTTTTGGTTTCATAAATTCGTTTTGTTTCTTTTGTTATATAGTCTCAACTCCCTGGTGAAAATTAAGGATAAACTCTTTGAATATATGTCACGCCAGAGTCTTCCAACTTATATTCCTAAGGCTACAATATATATAAAAAATTCTTATTGGCCTTAATTATAGACTCAAAAAGGAGCCTCAGAAGAAGTTTTCTATGAAAATATAATGTCTTTAAGCTGGGGTCCATCACTGATCTATTGGTTGAATTTATAAAACAAAAATGAAGTTAGCCCGGCCAGGCGTGGCTCAGCGGTTGAGCATTGACCTAGGATCCAGGACATCACAGTTCAATTCCTGGTCAGGGCACATGCCCGGGTTGCGGGCTCGATCCCCATTCCGGGGTGTGCACGAGGCAGCCGACCAATGACTCTCTCTTATCATTGGTGTTTCTATATCTCTCTCCCTCTCCCTTCCTCTCTCTGAAATCAATAAAAATATATTTTTAAAACAATGAAATTAAATATTAAACATGTCGCAGAATATCCATCAATATAGTAATTCACAATATTACCCCTTCTTTCTTCTTTTTAAATATCATCATATTTAATTGAATTATTCCCAACACCATATTTCACCAGTTTGTT
This sequence comes from Miniopterus schreibersii, assembly GCF_964146895.1. Classification (NCBI taxonomy): domain Eukaryota; kingdom Metazoa; phylum Chordata; class Mammalia; order Chiroptera; family Miniopteridae; genus Miniopterus; species Miniopterus schreibersii. The sequence goes on from NC_138102.1 coordinate 158,396,722, forward strand.
TCAAAGATACTGGGGTGAAAATAAAAATTAATGTAATCTTTCCCAGGCTTCCTGCTCATTTTTTTTTTCCAGTTAGAGTTCCTTTGTTTCTAACTCACAACTAAGTTTTGTGATTCAATTTTAATTATAAGCCAGGATTTTTTTAACTGACTTATACTGAATTCATAAGAAGTGTATAAACATTCGCTAAATAACAGTGGTTGAATCTGAGAGTCACAACCTCTAGGAGTGAGCAGGAAAGAAAATCCAATTAAAGCAGCAGTGATAAGTTTAGAAAGTCTGAATCTCTTTTCTCACATTATCATAGGGGTGAACTAAGAATAGACAAGCAGCGGTTTCTTGAGTAAAATAGGAGAGTGCAAAAGCCAGGAGTTTGTACGACACCAACTTACCAGGGCCAAGACATGAACCCAGCCAACAGCCGGGGTTCCAGCAGTCAAGCAAGGCAAACATCCAGAAAGAGTGGAGAATTCTATCTTGATTTAGCTAACTGTCAGCACTGGGGTTGCAACAGATGGTACAAGGTCCTAGCACAGTGAATGGCATCCAGGGGACCCTTGATATTTGGAAGTTTTAAGATCAATCATTTCTAATCTGAGGCCATCTATCCATTTAATTACAGCCACTGGGAAACAGGAAAGAGGACTGAGAACAGTAAGCACAGCAAGAGCCTTATGGTCTTGCTGAGGCTCAAGAGCAGGGCCCTTATAGTCTCAGGAAGAGCCTATAAGACAGGATCAAAGACACCACAGCATCAGCCCAGTCCTGGGCCATGAGCACACAGGAGAAGAAAAGCAGTGACTTGCAGAAACAACCCAGAGGCCAAGAGGCCTGCAGAGGCATCATAATCGCTCATTCGACAATCATTTACTATTCATATATATATAATTGTCTACTCTAAATGGACTTTGAACGTGAAGGGGAATGGGTGCTCTAAAAAGGAATAAAAAAGAGATTTCTCATTTTAGACAGGAAGGAAGAAAAGTAGAAGAAGGAAATAAGTCGGACTTGAAAGGTATTTAGTGGAGGGACATCGGTCAGAGTCCCTGTGTAGTTTAATTGGTTCAGGCCAGTAAAATGAATTAAGTTGGGAACAGATTTTCTTGCAATTAGTTTGTAACATATTTACTAAGGGTAATTATAACTTTTGCTAGTTAAATATACAACAGGAATATAGTCTGTAAACTGTTTATTCATATGTATTACTCATATTTTTTTCTCAGTTTGCTATTTATTTTGTTGTTGTTGATTTTCAGGAATTCTTTCTATATTAAACCTGTGTCAGTTTAAGATGGTATAAAGAGCTTTTCCCCCCATTCCATCATATGTCTGTTAATACTGTCTGCAACATCCTATACTGAACAGAAATCCATAATTTTTTATTGGTATTTGTTTTTTTCTGACTGACTTATTTCACTGAGCATAATACCATCTAGGCCCATCTATGCTGTTGTAAATGGTAAGATGTTATTCTTTTTTATGGTTGAGTAATATTCCATTGCACACTTTTTTATTGTTGTTAATTCTCATCCAAGGATATTTTTTCCATTAATTTTTAGAGAGAGTGGAAGGGAGGGAAGAGGGGGACAGAAAGAGAGAGAGAGAAACATTGATGTGAAAGAGACACATCAAATGGTTGCCACCTGCACTCACCTCGACCAGGGCCGAGAATTGAACCTGCCACTCAGGTACGTGCCCTTGACAGGAAATCAAACCCTCGACCCTCTGGTGCCCAGGCCCATGCTCTAACCACTGAGCCACCCTGGCCAGGGCCCATTGTATACTTTTTTATCCACTCACCCATTGATGGGCACTTAGGTTGCTTCCATATCTTGGGTATTATAAATAATGCTGCAGTGAACATGGGGGTGCATATACTCTTTCGAATTCATGCTTTGGGTTTGTTTGGATAGATCCTCAGAAATGGAACCACTAGGTCATAAGGCAGTTTCATCTTTATTTTTTGAAGAATCTCCATACTGTTTTCCATAATGGCTGCACCAGTTTGCATTCCCAACAGCAGTGCACAAGGGCTCCCTTTTCTCCACGTCATAGCCAGCACTTGTCGTTTGTGGACTTACTGATGATAGTCATTCTGACAGGTGCGAGGTATATCTCATTGTAACTTTGATTTGCATCTCTCTGACAATTAGTGTCATTGAGCATCTTTTCATATGTCTATTGGCCATCTATATGTCCTCTTTGGAGAAATACCTATTCATTTTTTCAATTGAATTCTTTGGGGGTTTTTTGGTGTTGAGTTTTATAAGTCCTTATAAATTTTGGACATTAACCCCTTATTAGATGTATTATTGGCGAATATGTTCTCCCATTTAGTAGGTTGTCTTTTCATTTTGTTGATGGTTTTTTTTGCTGTGCAAAAACTTTTTAGTTTGATGCAGTCACATTTATTTTCAGAAATCCATAATTCTAATGTAGTCAAGTTCATAAAATTTGTACTTGAATTCATCTAGAATCCACTTTTATAAGTGGTGTAAGATAAGGATCTAGCAATATTTTCTTCAGTTTAGTGAGCTTATACTCCACTGGTCAATTTGCTTATTCATGGGTCAGATCAAATTATTTTATTTTTAGTAGCTTTGTAGTATGATTTAATATCTTATAGGACAAGAATCCCCATTTTGTTCTTTTTCAAGTTCGATGTCGCTATTTATTAATTTTACTATACATTTTAGAATGTGGTTGGCAAGTTCCTCAAATACCCAGTTGGAATTCAGCATTAAGTTTGTAGATTGGGAATTAACATCTTTACTTAGAAAAATCCTCTTGTTTATCCACATGGAATATTGTTTCATTTATGATGATCTTTTATGTCCTTTAATAGGATTACAAATTATCTTCCTAACTTCTTATGCATTTCTTGATGGTTTGATTCATAGCTATAGCACAGTGCTTATTGCAATGTGTATGTTATCTTATACTTTATTAAAATTTTAATTGATTATTGCTAATTTGAGGAACACTACTGACTTTTGTTAAACCTTTTATCTAGAAAACTTGCTGAACGCTTATTAGCATTATCTCTAACAGCTATTTTTGTTGTTGATCCTGGTGGATTTTGTATGAAGATTATTGTATCATTCACAAATAATAACAACTTTCCTTTAAATCCTATTCACATACATTTTTCTTGTCTTATAGAATTGAACATGACTTCCAGAATCATGTTAAAGAGTTGTACTGACAGTGGTTACTTTGTCTTGTTTTAACCTTAATGGACAGGTAGCTAAGCTTTCTCCATTCTACCACTATCTTTGTTACCTTGAACAAATGGCTTCATTTTGTGAGCCTCATTTTCCTCATTTGTAATGAAAGGATGCTAGTACATAATACGTAGCATCATTGGGGTTACTGATGATACCTGCAAGGTAAATGAAATGTTACATTAACCAGAGGCTCAATAAATGGTAGTTGCTTTTTAAAAAACGCTATAGTTGGTGGTTAGTTTCCTTTAACACATTGACACTATTATTCCATTGTCTTCTTGCCTCCAGTTTTGCTACTGGGAAGTCTCGTTTCAATGTGATATTTTTAATTTTGTGGATCATTTTTATATCCAGAAACTTTTTTAATTCAAAATTTGATGTTCTTAAATTTGAATTTGGTATTCATAAATTTCACACCCTTAGGCGTGAGGTTTTCCTTACTTATCTTATTTGGTACTCCGTAAACTCTTTCATGTAACTATTGTTCATCTTAATTCTGGAAAATCCTCTGTCATTATTTCTCCATTGTTTCCTCACATCTCCTGTCTTTCTGAGACTCCACCATAGGTATATTGGCACTTCTCATTTATCCCCCTTATCATAACTTTTTATTTTATATTATTTATTCTTTCCTGTTTTCTTCTGGGAGATATTCTTAGGCTGACCTTCCAGTTTACTGATCTATTCTTTGTCTGTAACCTTTATGCTATTTCTCCCTCATTGAAATACATTATTTCAATTGTTATAATTTTTATACCTAGTATTTTTACTTGGCTCTTCATTATAACTGCTCCTTCATGCTTCATGTAACCAATATTCCTTCATCTCCTTGAGAACAATTATTAGATTTATCTTAAATTCTTAATCTATTTCATTAATCCTGATTGCCTATGATAGATAGTCCAGTTTGGATTCTTCATTAATTAGTTACATAAATTTTTGACATGTTCTTACTTTATATTAGTATGAGAGTGATGTTTTTAACTTTTTGGAAAGTATTCTTTAATAATCTGTGAAGTTTTTCTACTGAGACAGACTCATTTGCCGGAGTCTACTATACTGTATTGTCTAAGAAGTTCACCTTATGAGCTCTTTTCTCCCAGGAAAATCTAGTCTTGAGTCCTGAAGTGAAGCCCAATGACAATGTAAGTTTTCCTTCATTGATTCTGTCTCTTATTCTTCTTATTTTGTTTTTATTTTTGTTTCTGTTATTCTGTATGTATTTTTCCCCGTTTGTGGTTTTGGCCATGTCTTTTTTCACCACCCAGCCCTGAGAATAGTAAATAATGGACCAGTAGGCCAATTCCAATTGGGGTAGTCTAGAGATTATCCCACATATCCATATATAGAATCCATATATATTACATCCATTGTATCTCTATATAAATGACTTCTTTGGCACATGTTCACTTTACATTTGTACAGTTCATATTTTTAAATTTTTGAAACATTTAATTTGACAGAATGAAATTACTGGCATTCAATTTTTCAAAAGTCAAATGATCACATATGCAATTTTGGTTGTAAGCAGAGATTGACAAGAACCTCCTCAAATAAGTTATTGTGTGTTTTTAGAGGATGACTGATGCAGCCTTAGACAACTTTATGTAGTAGCTGATTTCATGAGGCAAACAGAATCTGGATGTATAGGATTAAATGCTGCTTTATAAATCATTACAACCACCCTAAAATCAATTTTAAAATGGACTAGAAGCCACTGTACTTTGCTCCAAAGAGAAATAACATGCTCGCTCTTCTCCAAACTGGAATAACCTGCTGGGTCAGCACCACAGCAACTAAAACTCTAACGGACAATGGCAGTAAAAGTCAAAACCAGCAAAATCTACTAAATAAAAGCCAAAATATTGGACATTTTATTTTTTTCTGCTGTTAGTAACTGTATTAATATCAGTTTCTAGAAAAAGCATAATGCCAACATGTGGCATAAAATCATACACAAAAAACTGTTTTGAAATACGCCCTAGAAAGCTATCTCAAAAATAAGAGAAATGCCATAAATTCTCATATATCACCTGATATTGATCAGGAGACCTAAACTCAAGTTGATTAGAGATTTTGACTTGAAAGGACTGCAGCAACCCTGGCAACAGAAGCAACAGCTGTTTTCCTATAGATGACTCTACACTGATCTCCCCAAGTCTTTTCCTGAAGTCACCAGAACTACTCCTAAACTCACATAAACACAATAAGGTCCCGCTGTAATGATATCCTCAGGACCCTCACCTTGATGTTATTTATTGTACACAATATTTTTTGAAAAGGTCTTCTGTTATCTCCAAAAATTAAACAGGCTTAACTGGGTCCAATAAATAAGTACAATCATTTCCTGCCCTTCCCTCACCAAAAAAATAAAACTGAAACAAGTAAATTTCCAGAATATGCCATGTCATAATGGGAGAACCATCACTAATTTGAAGATGAGTTGCATATGTATAAAAATAACCTAAGAACATGGAACAGCAAATACTCTCAAAATGTTATTTTTTAAAATGCTTACTTACTTTTTTATTTGGGCCCAAGATTACTACTTCTGGAAGTTTATACTGGCAATGCAATAAAAGTTATGAAGTGGAAAAGAAATAGAGAGTAACATTTTAAGTTAGGCCTTTTTTTTTTTTTTTTTTTGTCTTTGCAAAGTCCATGGGTTGTGGGAAAAACGTGAAAGAACATAAAGAGAAAAAGATAGCATTAATTAGAGAACACAGCTTTGAACAAGCTTGGAAAAAAATTATGTGTTTTTTGTTTTGATGTTTTGTTTTGTTTTTATAAGCCTACTATGCTGATTTCTATGGTGTAGGGACTATTCTTATATCCCCAACTCCTAGCGCATGCAGTGCTGAAAATAGAGTAGGCACTGGAGAATATTTTTTAAAGACATGATAAAATTAACTAACTAATGAACTGTTTAGAAGTTCTGTGATGATTATCATTATTTACAAATCAGATTTCAGTTAAGGATAGACATGAAGAAGTGTTCCAGGCAGGCCAGAGCCTCTCGAACTCTAATGTTCATATAAATCACCTAGCTATCTTGTAAAAATGTAGTTTCTGACTCAGTAGTCTATGGTGGGGCTGAAAAGTCTGTATTTCTAATAACAAATTTCTAGGTAATGCTAATGGTGCTGATTCCTGGACCATGTTTTGAGAACCGGATTCTAGGCAACCTAATGCTTTATGTGTCACTAGGGATGCTCCAGAGTGAGCATCAATGAGAAGTGTTGGGCAGATGACTAGCAAGGAAAGAGGAAGGCTTGGGCTACACAGGCACGGCAACAGGGCAGAGCAGGTAGCCACCCAAGGAGCACATCCACTGTTTCTCTCCCTTTTGCTTTGTTAAAGGAAAGCTTTTATGTCCTGTTTAAAAAACAAAACAAAAAACCTGTTTCAAGCATCACTGAGCAAGTGGGAGGGGAGAGCAGACTGTCTCTTTAACCTTAAATGGTATTATAGCCATCCATATAGCTTTATGAGACTGAGTAAGAAGGCTTGTAAAAGACCAGTCTTCTCCTCTATGGCACCTTCTCAAGGTCTTCTATCCCTGGAGGAGAGGCCTTGTTTACAACCACAGAAGGCCTATTCCCCAAGAACTTTGCCTTTTGAAGGAGAATGTTCTGGCACCATGGGCCTCTCAAGCAGATTCCACCAACTAGCTGCCCCTTTTCATCTCTTTTTCTGTCCACTCCTTAACTCTAATTCCTCCCACTTTGCTCCAAGACCCAAAATACTGAAGATGTCAAGGTGATTCCCACTATGCCCGCCCTCTGCCCTGGGCCTGGCCAGCCATCACCTCCATCATGGCCCTCATACTCATGGAGGCCACAATGCACTCAAAGAGACTGTCCCTTTTCTGGAAATATTATTTAAGGGTCAGAGTGACTAGATCTATACACTTAGGTTACTGGCCCAGAGGTTCCATGAATCTCTCATTTTAGCCCCTGAGGTTAGCTTTTGGACTCAAGTTTTATACAACCACAAAAAACTTAAAAGAGACTAGAACTCAAGATATGGAGGGAAGCCATGGTTATTGCTTGTTTCTTACTGTTCACCAGAGGTATAATGTATAACCCTACCTCCCTTATTATTACAGTACCAGTCTTGGGGCTGGTGTCAGAGACCTTGCAGCATCAATCCAGAGGAAAGGAAGAAGATGGGAAATAGAAAGCTGAGTGCTGCTGGGCTGCCACTCTCATGGCAACCATGTGGCACAACCTCAGGGACATAATTAACATAGAGTGCAATGTGATTCTGCAGCCCCAGAAGGGACTCTTAAGAGAAGATGACCTGCAAGAGAGGATTGGCAGAGGAGGAGCACGTGAGGGCCAAGGAATTTCAGCTCTCAGGAGGTTTTCTCCAGAACATTTCTCTTTAACTCAATATAGATATGTACAATGGTAGTGATGAATAAAACGTATATACTGTTTCAGGAAAATATGCATGCCATTCACTAACTGCTGGAGAACTGATGAGGTCATCCCTCTAGCTGTGTAATAGAAACACAAATTATTGTCTCTTGTGTAAACTATCCAGCATTTATCCCCACTTATCATGCTTTATGATAAAGACTATGCATAATAGTAAATGTGTCAGTTTATGTTATTGAAAGTCTTATTTTATTGCAACAATAACCTATAGGTTTCATAGTTATTATGTTCCCAAATCTGAATTCAGTAAGTGCAAAGGAAAAAATTAGTAAAATTATCAACAAGAAATGCACAAGTTGGGTGGGTCATCTATACATAATCTTTCCAAAGAGAGAAACTAAATGAGTATTTGAGTTTCAGGAGAAACAAAACACCAGTCATGACTGATACATATAATCTTAACAAAAAAATAAGCAATGTTAAATGCATATTCAGTGCCTTTGTGCTTAACCTCATTTAACCCTAGCAACAATTCTATACACAGTGGTGCCTCGGTTTTCCAACGGGACTCCCTTGACAAACATTGTGGGTTATGAGCGCGTACACCCGGAAGGAAATGCTTCGGTTTCAAACACGCTCGGAAGTTGAACATGCCACATGGCTTCTGATGAGGGCAAGGTCCTGAGGCCCAGCTGTCAGCTGTGGATCCCTCGGTTTTCCAGCGTTTCAGAACTCGAATGTCTCCCGGAGCAGATCACATTCGAAAACCGAGGCACCACTGTAATTGGTACAATTACTGTCCCCATTTTATCCCTAAGCAAAGTAAAGCACAAAGGGGATCAGTAGCTCACCCAAGACCATACAACTGGTAAGAGGCAGGACTGGAATTCAAGTCCATGCAGGCTGGCTGCAGAGCCCAGGCTTTTGCCACTAAGGTGTACATACTCCCTAGTACCAGCAACCCACATTTGTGCCTGACACTGGGCTGAGTGTTTTACATATAATATCTAAAGTATTAACATGAATCCATAGCCATATTCAGTTCTACTTCAGCCTGCCTGAAAAAAGAAAGGACATCAAGAAGCCTGGAAAATGAGAGTCCAAAGAGGAAGAATTTCTTAAACTTTATCCAGGATAGTCTAGGGAAGGCAGCACTTTCAACAAATGGTGTGAGTCATCCAAATAACTTGACTGTAAAGAGGGATATTTCAGACCAAGTTCATTCAACCAATCCCTTTCTCTAAAACCATAATTACAAAACCTTGTGTTATAATTTCATTTTTTTTTAGATTTCCTTTTTCCCCCTACATGGAAAGAATGAAAGAACCACTGGCGTCACTTCACAGCTTTCCCAGAGAAAATTAATGAATTAACATTCTGGTTTACACATCAGTATTTTGTGAGTTGGGATAAATCAAGTCTGTCCATTTGACTAAACTGTCAAAGCTGCCATACCGAAGAACTACCATCTTGAGACCCTGTTGGTAAGGCAGTTCCTGAAATAACAGAGAGTCACGGAGGGTCCCGGCTGTGCTGGGGGCAGCAAGTGTCAGGCCCTTCCCGTCCTGGAGCATCTTTGCCAAATGACTGCCTCCTGGAGCCCAGCCCAAGGTGGCCCCTCAGAGAGCCTGTGCCTGGTGCCAGGGACAGAGGAGACAGTAGCCACCTCGCACCTGCTCTGAAATGCACAGATTCTATTCTGTTGAGTGAGAAAGAATAAAATATATACAAACATTAAAAAAAATTTTTTTTTTAAAAAGGCTTGGCCTTTCAAGATAACATACTTATTTTGCATCTAACTAAATTTATGTGTGATCATTTTTTTCATGCATTGTTTCTTTGGGACCACACAATCTTTTAAACTAGAGGAAGCAAGCCCTTGACTATGGATTAGCTGCCATAAACTCTAAAGCATACAATTCAACAAAAAGATGAAAGAAGTAGAAGAGAAGAAATAGCCATTTTTTATTTTTTTCTTACTTCTCAATTACAGTTTACATACAATATTATTATTAGTTTCAAGTGTGCTACACCGGGATTTACACAATTATATAACGTACAAGGTAATCACCCCATAAGTCTAGCACCCAATTGACATCATACATAGTTATTACAATATTATTGACTATATTCCCTATGCTGTTCTTTACATCCCTATGACCATTTTTATATCTGGCAATTTGTAATCTAATCTCTTACTCTTTTTCACCCATCCCTCTTAACCCCTTATTCATCTGGCAACCATCAATCTGTTCTTTATATCTATGAGTTGGTTTCTGTTTTGTTTGTTCATTTATTTTGTTTTTTATATTCCACATGTAAGTGAAATCATACAAATCTATCTTTCTCCGTCTGACTTATTTCACTTAGCATAATACTTTCTAGGTCTATCCATGCTGTCACAAATGGCAAGATTTCATTATTTTTAATGGTTGAGTTCATTCCATTGTATGTGTGTATATATATATATATATATATATATATATATATATATATATATATATATATATATAAACCAATTCTTCTTTACCCAATTGTCTATCAATGAACACTTATGTTACTTCCATATCTTTGCTATTGTAAATAATGCTGCAATGAAATAAGTATTGCATATATCTTTTGACTTAGTGTTTTGGATTTCTTTGGATAAATACCCGAAGGTAGGATTGAGTTTATTCTAGTACATTGTATAAGAAAGTTACTCAGTTTCATTTTTTGCATGTGTCTGTCCAGTTTTCTCAACACCATTTTTTGAAGAGACTGTCATTACCCCATTGTATATGCTTGCCTCCTTTATCATAAATTAATTGAATTTATAGACATGAGTTTATTTCTGGGTTCTCTATTCTGTTCCATTGACGTGTATATCTGTAATGCCAGTACCATTACTGTTTTGATTACTATAGTCATGTAGTATAGTTTAATATCAGGTAGCATAATTCCTCCAACTTTCTTCTTTCTCAAGATTGCTGTGGCTACTCAGGGTTTTTTTTATGGTTCCATATAAATTTTAAATTTATTTTTCTAGTTCTGCAAAAAATGCATTGGTACTTTGATAGACATTGTACTGAATCTGTAGAGTGCTTTGGGTAGTATGGACATTTTAACAAGGTTAATTCTTCCTATCCAGGAGCATGGTTTATCTTTTTCAATTTCTTTCTTCAATGTCTTCATTTTCTGAGTATAGGTTTTTTACCTCCTTGATCAAATTTATTCCTAGGTGTTTTATTCTTTTTGATGCAATTGTAAATGGAATTGCTTTCTTAATTTCTCTTTCTGATAGTTTCTTAATAGTGTATAAAAGTGCATTCAATTTCTAAATATTAATTTTGTTTCCTGCTACTTTACTGAATTCATTTATTAGTTCTAATAATTTTTTTGTGTGGATACTTTAGGTTTCTCTATATATAGTATCATGTCATCTGCAAATAGTGACAGGTTTACTTCTTTTCCAATTCAGATGCTTATTATTTCTTTTTCTTGTCTGATTGCTGTGGCTAAGACTTCCAATACTGTGCTGAATAAAATGATGAAAGTAAACATCTTTGTCTTGATCCTGATCTTAAAGAAAAAGTTTTTAGCATTTTTACCATTGAATATGATATTAACTATGGATTTGCCTTATATGACCTTTATTATGTTGAGGCATGCTTCCTCTATCCCCAATTTGCTGGGAGTATTTATCATAAGTGGATGATGGATTTTGTCAAATGTTTTTTATGTGTCTATTGATATGATCACATAATTTTTATTTTTCATTTTGTTTATGTGGTGTATCACATTAATTGATTTGTGGATATTGAACCAGCCTTGCACCTGGGAGTAAATGTCACGTGATCATGGTGTATGATCTTTTTAATGTATTGCTAATTTTGGTTTGCTAATATTTTATTAAAGATTTTTACATCTATGTTCATCAGGGATATTGGTATATAATTTTCTTTTTTTGTGGTGTCTTTGTCTGGTTTTGGTATCAGAATAAAGCTGGCCTTATTAAATGGGTTTGGGATTCTTCCATCCTCTTAAATTTTTTTGGAATAGTTTGAGCAGGATAGGTATTAATTCTTCTTTGAATGCTTAGTAAAATTCACCTATGAAGCCATCGGGTCCAGGGCTTTTGTTTGTTAAGAGTTGGTTTTGTTTTTTTTATTACTGATTTAACTTCATTAGCAGTTATAGGTCTGTTCAGATTTCCTGTTTTTTCCCAATTCAGCTTTGGAAGATTGTAACTTACTTTCTAGGAATTTATTCATTTCTTCCAAGTTGTCCAGTTTTTTGGCATATAATTATTGGTAGTATTTACTTATAATTCTTTCTATTTCTGTGGTGTCAGTTGTCACTTCTTTTCTTTTGTTTCTGATTTTATTTATTTGAGGCCTTTCCATTTTTATCCTTGATGAGTCTGGTTAAAGATTTATCAGTTTTGTTTACTTTTCAAAGAACCAGCTCTTGGTTTCATTGACCATTTTTTTCTTTTTAGACTATTTCATTTATTTCCATTCTGATCTTTATTATTTCCTTCCTTCTACTCACTTTGGGTTTCATTTGTTCTTCTTTTTCTAGTTCCTTTAGGTGTAAAGTTAGATTGTTTATCTGAGATTTTTTTATTTCTTGAGTTAAACCTGTATTGTATGAATTTCCCTCTTAGAACTGCTTTGGCGGTGTCCAGTAGATTTGAGGTTGGTATGTTTTTATTTTCACTTGTCTCAAGGTATCTCTTGATTTCTTCCCTGATTCATTGCTAACCCATTCATTGTTTAGTAGCATGCTATTTAGCCTCCAAGTGTTTGTGTGTTCTTCAGTTTTCTTCTTATAATTGATTTCTACTTTCACACCATTGTGATCAGAGAAGATACTTGATATGATTTCAATCTTCTTAAATTTATTGAGACTTGTTTTGTAGCCTAACATGGTCTATCATTCCATCTGCACTTGAGAAAAAAAATGTATATTCTGCTCACCTGGAGTGAAATGTCCTAAAAATATCAATTTAATCTCCTGTAATGTAGATCTTTAAGAGTTTTTTTAAAAGAAAGTCCACAGCATGAACTGAGGAAGGTCACTTGTGTGGAAAAACCCCTAGGAAAGGTTCAGGCAGCATGCACAAGTTGGGAGAACAGGGTCTCAAGGAATCACAAGGGCAGGGTGAATGGTATTAGCCAAGGTTCTAAAGAGCTCAATGTGGAACCCTCTTGTGCCCACTGGTGGTGGGAGGGCTCAACAATGACATCTGTCAGCACTTCTGTCACTGGAGATAGCTGCCCTGACCCCATGCTCCTGCAGCCCTCACCCTGAAGCTAATCAATTCATCTCCTCCCCAGACATCCCTGGCACTTTTCTAGCTGCTTCCTCAGTGTTGGACCTCAAAGCAAGAGAGTTTCTGAGCAAGTGAGTCTGTACATGGGCCCTTTGAGAGAAATATCTGAGACTCCAACAGTCCTTTATCTCTCTCAGCCATAGCCCTTGCTGCTTTTCATAGCCAGATGTTATGGGGATTTTTCTTCTTAACAATAGAACTCTAACCTGGGGAGTCCAGTGTGGAACTGGGACCCCCTCACTCCACAGGGCAGACCTCCACAGCCAAGATCTCATCCCTCCTGTTTCTAAACAACCAAACATGGATGTGAAAGTTGCCCGTTCTGCATCTCCACCCCTCCTACTAGTCTTGAGATGGCTTCTTCTTTATAGCTTTAGTTATAGGAATTCTGTTTAGCTAGTCTTCAGGTGATTCTCAATGATGGTTGTTCTGTAACTTAGCTGTCCTTTTGATGTGGTTGTGGAAGGAAGTGAGACCAGCAGCAGTTACCCTCTTTGCCATCTTGACCAGGAATAACAGTGGATTAATAGCAGGCGATAGCACTGTGTGGGAAGAATGACTTTGAGCAAAACTTATTCATGCTCCCAGAGGAAGTTGAATATAAATATGAACAAAAGTTTTACAAACTCAAGGCTAAACAAAAGCCTTAGAGAAAGTCAGAGTTCTTTGGTCTATTCCTAATTTCTGGATTATGCTTTTACAAGTGGTCAGGCAACTGAACATCTGAGATCTAATTGTGTCATGTCTAACAAACTGACTCGATGCTCTCCTTTTAGAAGAGCAGATGGAGTAGTCTGAAGACTATGAGAAACCCCTGAAGAAAGATGTGACAGTCTGAGGGACAGACTGAAACTAATGTTTAAAGAATAAATGCCTTCATGAATTAGCAAGGATTTTGCAACCCAGATCTAAATAAAATTTTCATTCTTTAAACAATGCCAAAGTAATTTTTCTAGTTTTAAAGAAGAAAAATGACAAGAATTTAAGAAGTTAAATAAAAAGCAATTGCTTAGAAAGAGTTCAGTGTGAATAAAACATCAAGAAAACTGGCTTTAGGTAGCTTTTTCTATTAAAAATTTCTTTAAAATACAGGGAAGTGCCCTAGCTGGTTTGGGTCAGTGGTTAGAGCACCAGCCCACAAACTGAAGTGTCTTGGGTTCAGCTTTGGTTGAGGGCACATATCTTGGTTACAGGCTCAATCCTGGGCCCCAGTCAGGGTGCGTGTGGAGGCAACCAATCGATGTGTCTCACATCAATGTTTCTTTCTCTCTCTCTCTCTCTCTCTCTCTCTCTCTCTCTCTCGCTCCCCCCCCCCCCCGCCCTTCCACTCCCTTTGAAAAGCAATGGAAAAAATATCCTTGGGTGAGGAGTAAAAAAAAAACAGGGAAGTGCAAAGAATAATACAATAAACCCTTATGTATCTACTATACAGTTTTAATAAATGCTAATATTCTGTCATACTTGCCTCATATCACTTTTTAGAGCAGGGGTGGGGACGGTCCAGCCTGTGAAATCATTTGGTCTGGCCCTGCCAAGGCAACCGCAGGTGGGATTTGAAATTCAATAACTCTAGGAGCTTTATTCATAGCTAATTTTTAAGTTGATCATTTTGTATGGCCCTTGAATGATGTTATAAATATCCAAATGGCCCTTGGCAGAAAAAAAAGCTTCCCTACCCCTGTTTAGAGAAATAAAACTCTACATATATAGTTGAAGGTTCCTATACTCTTCTTCCCAATCTAATTCTCCTCCCTTTCTCCCCAGAAGCAAACATTATCATGAGTTTTGATGTGTACTATATCTACTATATATGTAATGTAGTATAAAAATAGATAGTACTATATATATAGTATATAAAACTATGTGTAGTATTAAAATATGAACTGGGAAAACACCAAACCTGTATATCTCATATATCTCATATATCTTTTAAGATTATTTTAAAATTGTTTTAAACGAGAAATTTTAGAAAATAAATCTCAGAGTTAGTTGACATGGTTAAAAACCAGTGGCTATTTCTTCTTGGAAAATAATAAGAATAGAAGCAATATTTAGAGCAAGGACTTTGTTATAGTGGATTCTGAAAGCTATTTTATAAATTCTGAGAAGACACTGAGAATAGAAAGGGATTTCAAAGCTGATAATGTGATAAAAAAAAAAAATGCTAACAAGAAACTCACATTTTATAAATTTCAAATTAGAAATGAAAAAATCCAAAATAGATTTCAAAGGTGAACCCAGGTATTATAAAAGATAATGGTTCATTGAACTCTTTTCCACACAAGCTAAGCTGCTCTCTGGGAATAACTTACATAGCTTCAGAAATAACATTAACTCTCCAAACCTCCAAGGTACTGTTTAGTAAATTATTATCTGATGTACTAAATTTTCTTAGCACCTAAATTATTCTCCAACATCAGCTATTCCCTGGGATTAAGTTATGGCCTCCATAAATGATATAGTTTTCTGATTACTTAAGAGTTCCTGTAGCTCCCAAAAGTGCTCAGCTTGTTCACAGAGGTAATGTAAGCCACCTAGAAAACCCAACTAAGCAAATGAAATTCACTCTGATGCCACTGTGTCCAAATGCTTAACAACAACAGAGTGGAAAAGGTCAGTCTGATATATGCAAACCTATGAAAGATAGAATCTATTGACTCTACAGTCAGTCTAAATGGCCATTATGATTGGCAAGCAAAGCCAATTAAATAAAGAATGCTTCACATATTGGTTTTATGTAGTCAGAGCTTTCGTAAGTTATAAATGCTCCATAAGTCTGGCTCTCCGTCAGGCTTCCTGGGATCATTAGCAGTCCCTTGGTAATTTTATCAGAGAGAGGAATATCGATCCCAGTATTTCAGCCAAATTCTAATTTACAGAATTATAGTCTACCCTCCCCAAATTTCCTCAGATTAAGTGATATATTCTCAGGGGACAACCACCCCCTTCTTCTAATGTGCTTCTCCCAACCCAAGCCTCTCTCTAGAGGCCAAAATAAACTCTCTTTGGCCCAACTCAATAACACAGAAACTTTGATGGGGTCACAGAAGCCTCTTTTCCAACCATACACTTAGCAAAAAATATATAAGCCTTGTTTAGCAAGAGATGTGTTTTCAGTCATTCCATTGACAGGATCAGCTGAACACGGTGTGGGCAGATATTTATTTACAACTATCTAATTTCCCTACAGACCATTCCAGGAGATACAGAGAGAAGGTAAAGTGTAAGGGGCAAAGCAGTGAGTTTTGAATCCTGCTGGAAGAAGAGGGAATAAATAATTAACCTTATTGTTATTCCCCTTGGAAATAAACATTGGCCTTCCTGGTTCAGCAATGGAAGTTTCACTATTTTAGCCAATTCAGAAATATGTTTACTTTTTCTCTCAGAAGAACTAAGGGACATAATCTTTAAAGGGGTGTAAACTAAAGAGTTTGGGCAGGTAAAGCAAATGAGTGTGGTGGTCTACCAGTCTTCAGTATAACTTGGGATGCGAAACTACAGACTAGGTGCTTTTTTAAATCATGATCAGCCTTACAATTTTGTCAATAGGAAACTAAATTATAGGGTATTTATTTAATTTCATTTGAAAAATTCGTTGATTCAGTGAGAAAAAATGAATTACTGTGATTTGGCATCACATAGGTTTTAATAGGCATCATGTAGGCAGTAACAGGTGGACAGAGTTTTAGTTTTCATATGCTTGCTTTTGTATCGTATAGACAGCTTAAACTACCTACAAACTCTAGGGAGAGATTTGCTTGGTAATAAGGGTTAGAGGCATTGTTATCATGGGAAATAATAAAAATGACAGCTCAGAAAGCATTCATGCCATGTCTATGCATTTAAACTACAGCATAGTTGGCTGTGAAACATAAATACATTTAGTTAACACATAAGTGCATACTGAGGTTCTAAAAAATCATCTTTTCTCTTTTTAAGCAATAGTGACACTCATTAGCACCTTTGAATATAATTTCATGCAAGTTAATTTCTTTTTTTATAAAGCTGTTTCCAGGTGTGATTATTATTCATCCATCACAAGATATATTTTAAAAAATAAAAACTGACAGCATTCATTTTCAAAATGTATGTATGCTGGCAGAATACTCTAATTATGCAACAAACTAATTTTGTTAATGTACTTTTTTGGTATTAGGTTATATACTCCCTAAAGATGTTTGCAAAGTTAAAAAAAAAAATTTAACTCAAAAGTCCAGGTATTTTCCATTAACACTATTCACTGTCTCCTTGTGGATGATAATCCTATAACCCAAGGTGATGTCTGCTAGTATTTTTCTCAAGCTGGGACAGGGAAAAATAGCATCTTTGATATAATTGGGGGCTTACTGTTACCAAAGCAAACTGTGACAACGGAATATAAAAAAATTACCTCCGAAGGAAGGTCCTAAAAGTGAGAAAACCCAGGAAAACTTCCCCCAGACTTCATCAGAATCTGCCAGCGGAGACCCTGTGGTCTCCAGCTAGAGGGTCCCCCCCTGCAAAATGAGTTCCCACGGACGAGGTGCCCCATGGGACGCTCCTGGCAGTGGGACGCTGTGGGCCGTTCTGCCCACTGCATGGTTTATTTTCCTTTCTCATAATTAAACCTTCTCCTAATCCTACAAGGGAATAATATTTGCAAATGGAGAACACCTGGCCTTCCAACATGATGAATTTTCCAGGCTTCTGGGGAAATAGTTGTTCAAGCCAAAAGAAATCTAACACACCCACAGAAAGTAACCCGAGCCCTTCATGATAGGACTACACAGGCATAAAGGGTTAAATGTATATTAAGCACAGAGAAATCATGAATATTTTGCTTCTGTGTGTGTATGTGCGTGAGTGTAACCACAGAATTCTAAGTTTGTAGGGTGTGCTTTATATCTGTATCATATGTTATCCAGATACCAGTTGTATATTATAAGCTGCATATGCAAGACCATATGGACGCCGTAAAATATCACATGTGTTTTCAGGATAATTTTACATTTAGTGCATGATTAAAATGCCTTATATTATATACCTATCTTTTCTGCGTGTCCATGGATTTGTCTAACAAATTGCTTTCGTTATCAAATTCAAATACAAATCAAAGTTAAAGTCTCTTTACTTAAATTTAATAAAAAGGAACATGGAAGCGCGAGTGCAGTTTGTTTTCCTTCCCCAGATCTTGCCGCCGCGCCGCATTTAACACCGCATGGCTGTCAATACCCATTCGTCTGCTATCGGGCAGCTTTCTCCTTTCACTCACTGTGACATTTTTAAAGTGGCAAAAAAAAAAAAAAAAAGAGCTTAAAACAGCATATTTGTCACTTTTTTCTTTCTAGTGACCTTTTAAGCAGTAGGGAAAATTACTCTTTATGCACTAAACCTTCTAATCATTACACATACATTTCACAATAGTGCTTATATAGGGGTATCATTTAATTAAATTTAAGAAATTTACAATGTACACGCTGCTGTTCACTTAATTATTCAAAATTTTAAACATGAGAAAACCTCATAGCTTTTAGCTATGGCAACCATGTAACGCAGCTTATATTTATAGCTTATATTAAGAATCACTTTTTAAGTATAATGTCAGGAAAAAAACGTGTATACACCCTCACTTTCCAGCTTTTAAGTTTCAACAAATAGCTACATGAAATATTTTCCTTCAGTAGATTTGAAAAGAGATGTGGATGGTAAGGTATCACAGGGAAGGTTTGGAGAAGGAAGGTGTAAGATTGACTCTCAACCCTATTTGGATCAGCTGTGTGACTTCGAGGGTGTCATTATATGTCTCTGATTGGCACCTTGTGTCTCATCATGTGCAAAACAGGATAGTCATAGCCACTTCTCTCCATGACAGTCGATTGTGAGGAGCAAATTGGCAAATACTGGTGATTACGCTCTGAAGTCTATAAAAATGAAGAGTAATATGACTTGTAGTTCAAAAACAAATATCCTCTGTTTTCTGGAAGTGGTGGAGAAATTTTAGATTCTTATAACACACCAGAAAGAAATCAGATGTTTAAAACAAGCCAAAATATCGGCATTAGCAATATATTTTTTTTAAAGGTTGGTGTCTTTTCTAAAAATTGAAACAGAAATACTGCTGCACCTGCTATAAGATGGCATTAAAATTACAAAAAAATAATTCTGGATCATCCATTTAGTCTCACTTTCTTATCACTTTCACTGTAATTGGCATATCTTTAGAAGTGACTAGGTGTTTTTCCTCCTGCCCTTTCCACTGTGAGGCCTCCAACAACAAAAAGTGAATTGACTTCACACCCTAGGACAGAATATCTACTTCATCACCTATGAATCAGTCACAAACAGTAACTTGGCTTCTCAAAGTATCAGCTTCCTTGTCTCTACAAAGGAGAACATAAAACCTATCACATAAGGTTTCTTAGGTGGGTCATAACTTGTGTATATTCAGGGCCCGGTACATAAATTCTCGATAAATGCTATTCATCGTTGTTCTGGCAAGAAACCTCTTACCACACTTTGCTCTAACAGCAATGGGAAGGACTTACTGATTCTGCAGTTCAGCAAGAATGCGGCCAGGAATAAAGAAGGTCTCCCCAACCTTCAAGCAGTCATCTCGGAGCCCTCCTCATTTGGCTCTGGCATCCTGTTGCCGCAAGGGCTGAAGAGGACAACCCTCCCCTCAAGTCCAAGGGTCATTGTTGGTTTGCAATCTTAGGAGTCTGGTTTGTAACCTGAGTGAAATTTGAAACTGGCCTCCACACTTGGAGGGCAAAAGAAGAGACCAAAGAAAGAGACAGATCACTCCAGATTGACAGGCAGCAGGTTTACGAAGCAAGGGAACTTGCATAGGAGGCTTGACTTGGGCAGTTGCAAGAAGAGTAGATGTCTGCACCTGCCCACCAGAACCTTCAAAGTTTATATAAAAGCCTTAACTGGGTTCAGTCCCATATACCCGGCCAGAAGGTCTCAACAACACCTTACTCTCTCAAGACTGTGTCCTTGAAATACAGCAAGTAAATGCCACCTAAAGACATTTCAGTCAACAGTAGACCGCATACACTACAGTGGTCCCTAAGAGTATAATGGAGCTGAAAAATCCCAATCACCTGGTTACATCATGACATCCGGTCATCCTGACATTTAGCAGTTCTGATGTCCAGCTGTTCTGAAGTCATAGCAAAATGTTTTACTCACATGTTTGTGGTGATGCTGGTGTAAAGAAACTTACTGCACTTCCAGTCATACAAAAGTTTGCTGTAAGACAGCATGCCAGCCCTGGCCCGTGTGGCTCAGTTGGTTAGAGCATCATCCCCTGCACTGGAAGGTCGTGGGTTCCACCATTCCCGATGGGGCATGTACCCAGGTTGCAGCTCGATCCCCAGCTGGGGTTCATGGGAGAGGCAACCAATAGATGTTTCTCTCTCACATCGATGTTTTTCTCTCTCCCTTCCTCTCTCTAAAATCAATGAACATATCCTCAGGTGAGGATTGAAAAAGAGACAATATGGCATGTTACGCCAGCAGCCACCTCATTCATCTGGTGTTTACTGCATCTCTTGATTGCATCATTCTTTCTTGTGCTTCACTTAATCTCATGGGGGGAGGGGGTGCAGTAACATGCTGTGCAGGCCTGTGGCCTAGGAGCAGTAGGCTACCCCATATAGCCCAGGTGTGTAGTAGGCTAGACCATCTAGGTTTGTGTACGTGCACTCACTGATGTTCACACAACAACGAAATCACCAAGGATGCATTTCTCAGAACATACATCATTAAGTGGCACATGACTGTAGCTCCTAGTGTGGGAATGATAGGCAGAGTGTACATTCCAAGGAGAGGGGTGAGGGTGAGGGGCCTCTGATTGCCCACATCCAGGTTGCAAGTCAACCAGCAGCCACGTCCTCTCGATGACCTCCTCCAGCAATCATGGTGTCTTTCTCCCCTCCCACCAGTCTTCTCATATAGACAGGGCTATGCTTGGTGATAATGCTAATGCTGTTATTTGTGGACACCTCAATGCTTTTCTCTGAAGGATCGATTCAAGTGTCTCATAGGTGTGCATCCTCTGTGCCGGGCTCTGATACAGACGGCTAACATGGCTCACCCTAAGGAGACACCCCTGAGAAATCCTGGCACCTCCATGGAGGTGCATTCCAGTCCTCCCCTAATTCTTTTCCAGCAGCTAAGTTTTGCTCAGTGCAGCAGGGGTATAAAAACAGACTCACTCGTTCTACTCAATCCACTGCCCCTGCGAGGCCAAGATGAAGGAGGGGCCTTGAAAGCACTTAAAGCTGACAAATTCCTGAGCTTCCATTTCTGGGCCAAAAAGAGTTGAGTTTTGTCGGCTTCAGAGTCACTAAAAGCTTCAGAAGTCAGTCAAATCTGCCGACACCGCATTTTGCTTTAAAAAGAAAAGATGCCTACGGAAGTTGAATGGCAAAAGAGATTCCCAGGGAGTGGTCAAATTAAGGAGAAAACAGGAGAAGGGAATATATAGTTAATAGGAATGATTCCTACTTCAAACAACCTGACAGCACTTTGCTAGCTATTCTGTCTTTTCTCACTACGTCCTCTGAGTTAAGTATTATTTTGGCCATTTTACAAGTGGCAGAATTAGAATGGCCAGATAAACAAGCTAGTTCCAGGACATTTGGAGAAAACAGAAATTAATCCTGGTCTTCTGATATCTTCCCCTCAATCATTCTGACTCTAGGCAAATGGTGTCCATTTGGTAACATGAAGATAATGTAACTAAAATATCCTTTGAACCACATCTATGCTTAAGCTTTTATGCCCATGAACCTCTTTTATATATACATATGTTTTTATTGATTTCAGAGAGAGGAAGGGAGAGGGAGAGGGAGATAGAAACAGCAATGATGAGAGTCATTGATCCGCTGCCTCCTGCCCGCCCCCTACTGGGGATCGAGCCTGAAATCCAGGCGTGTGGACTGACAGAAAAAATTTAACAGTGACCTCCTGGTTCATGGGTCATAGGTCAACGCTCAACCACTGAGCCACACAGCCGGGTGAACCTCTTTTATGATAGTTGAAAATAGCCAAACATCCACTTAATTCCATTGAATTCTTGCATCTTTAAAAAAAAATCAATATAAGCTACAAATAACTCCATATGCTATTTTCTCCTTAAATCTTTTCTTTTTTCTTTTTAAAGCAGTTTTATTGTATAATAAGCATACAATAAACACAGAAAGTGTATAAGGTGATGTTTTGATATATGTATAAACCCATGAAACCATTACCACATTCAAGATAGTCAATATTCCATCACCCCCAAAACTTCCACGTGCCTTTTGTAATCTGTCATCTATCCATCTTATCTACTCCTAAACTCAGGCAGCACCTGATCTACTCTATGAAAATAGACAAGTTTTCATTTCAAAGTTTTATAAAAATGGACTCACACAAATATACTCTATGTCTGACCTCTTTCACTTAGCATAACTTTGAGATATATCCATGCTGTTGTATATATCAATATTTTTTCCATTTTATTAGTGAGTAGCATTCTGCATGCCACAATTTCCATTTTGGAGCTATTACAAATAAAGCTGCTATGAACATTCATGTAAAAGGCTTTGTAATAGGCATATTATTTCTTTTCTCTTAGGTTAATACCTTAGAGTAGAATGGCTGAGTCATATATAAGTGTATGCTTAACTTTTTAAGTAACTGCCAAACTTTTCCAAAGTGGCTGTATCATTTTATATTCCCAACAGCATTGTTTGAGAATTTCAGTTCCTACATGTCCTGGTCAATACCTGGTTTATCTCTTTTTTTTTAATCTTTTATTTATTTATTTTTTAAATATGTCTTTATTGATTTCAGAGAGAAGAAGGGAGAGGGAAAGAAAGATAGAAACTTCAATGGTGAGAGAGTCATGGATCGGCTGCCTCCTGCACGCCCCCAACTGGGGATCAAGCCCATAACTCGGGCATGTGCCCTGACTGGGAATTGAACTGCGATCTCCTGGATCCTAGGTCGATGCTCAACTGCTGAGTGATGCCCGGCCGAACTTGGTTTATCTTTTGAATTTTAGACATTCTGGTAAGTGGGTAGCAGTATCTCATTATGGTTTTAATTTCCATTTTCCTAATAAATAATGCTATTGAGCATCGGTTTATGTGTTTATTTGCCATCTATATACCTTCTTTGGTGAAGTCTGTTTAAATCTGTTGCCCATTTTTAATTGGGTTGTTTTCATGTTATTGAGTTTTGAGAGTTCTTTGTATATTGAGGATATAATCCTTTAATTGATATAAGCTTTGCAAATATTTTCTCCCAGTCTGTGGCTTGTCTTTTCATATTTTTGATAGTATCCTTTGGAGAAGAAAAGTTTTAAATTTTGATGAGGTCTAATTTACCAATATTTTATTTTATGGATCATACTTTTGGTGTCATATCTAAGAAATTTTTGTCTAACCTAAGGTCACAAAGATTTTTATTTATTATTTCTTCTAGATATTTTACAGTTTAAGGTTTCACATTTAGGTCTATGACCTAGTTTGAGATTTTGAGTTAATTTTTGTATACAGTGGTAGGTTTAAAGTTTGTTTTGTTTTACATATACATATCCATTTATTCCAACACCATTTGTTGAAAAGACTATTCTTTCTCCACGAGATTGTCTCTGCACCTTTATCAAAAATAATTTGTCCATAAGTATGGGTCTATTTCTATATTGTTTTATTGGTCTACTTGTCTATTTTTATACCATGACCATAGCTTATTGATTACCATATCTTTATAATAAGTCTTAAAATAAGGTGGTATTAGCCTTCTAATTTTGTTATTAATTTCCAAAATAATTTTGGCTATTCTAGGTCTTTGATGTTTTCATGTAAATTTTAGAATCAGCTTATCAATATCACACACACCTGCTAGAATTATTTTTACACTATTAGAGATGTCCTCCCATTCCCTCACTTTGCCCACCTCCACCTAGCTCCATCCCCCCATCCCTCTGGCCTTCACCACACTGTTTTCTGCATCCCTGGGCTATGTATATATCTTCCTTGGCTAATCTCTTGACCTTCTTTCATCTAGTACCCCCACAACCTCCCCTCTGATATCTGTCAGTTTGTTCCATGTATCCATGCCTCTGGTTCTATTTTGTTCATCAGTTTATTTTGTTCATTAGATTCCACATATAAGTGAGATCATATGGTATTTGTCTTTCTCTGACTGGCTATTTCACTAGGATTTAAAGCACATTTGCATTGAATCTATAAATCACTTTGGAGAGAACTGATAATTGTATTTCTATATACACGCAACACTCAAAAATTAAAAATAATGCCACATTTGCAATAGCATCAAAATATGAAATAATGCAAAATAAGTCTGATAAAAGATGTGAAAGACCTTTTCACTGAAAACTACAAAACATTGCTGAGAGAATACAGAGACCTGAATAACTGGAGCAATATACCTCATTCATAAGTCAGAAGACTAAACTTTGGAACAATCTCCTCCTTTTAATAATAGAAGCCATTGCATTTTAACTTTTCTTGGTAGTAAGTATGGACATTTGATTATGTCCTGCCTAAAAATAATCTAAACAGAAAAAACCTCTATATCATATGCTTTTCACTTTCGGTTTTTCCTTCCCTGGGCTGGTCAGGCTGAGGACAGGACTCAGGGCAGCACCTCCCCACATGCAGACCTCAACTCACAGCATCACCTGGAAACTTGTTAGAAATACAAATTCTCCATCCCCACCCCAGACCTATTGAATCAGAAAGCCCAGAATTGGAACCCAGCATTTCTTGTTCTAAAAAGGCCTCCAGGTGTTTCTGATGTATCTACATTTGAAAACAGCTGCCCTTGGGAATGCAAAGCATCCATTAGGAACTGGTTGGCTGATTCCCAACTGGGCGGAGTCACCCGCTCCTCCGGACTGCCAGCCTACCTCCACCCTCTTATATAATAGAGAAATAAACTTCTCTTGCTTGACACTTTTGTTTTTGTTTTGTTTTTAATATATCTTTACTGATTTCAGAAAGAGGAAGGGAGAGGGAGAAACGGAGATAGAAACATCAAGCACGAGAGTCATTGATCGGCTGCCTCCTGCACGACCCCAACTGGGGATCGAGCCCACAACCCGGGCATGTGCCCGGGCATGTAGTTCGATGGGAATCGAACTGCAGTCTCCTGGATCCTAGGCCGAACTGCAACCACTGAGCCACGCCCCACCTGGCCCCTTTTGTAATTTTTGCCTCTTTGTTATGCCAATTTAAACTATCCCTAAATTATACCTCCTTCCTGCTACTATGTGATAGATATTAGCCTGCCCTTGTGTCAGGCGAGGTTCTCTTTTAGGATGCACTGTTTACCTCTTTAATAGTATCAAGAGCATCGTTTTACATGAAGGGTTGTATTTACAAGGATTGGACTCTGGGGTGTACATCATCATAATAGGTAGTACTTTTCCTATATAAATTTTTGACACTTTGAAAAATTGGATAAAAAAAAAGAAAAGTTGGATAAATAATAAAGTTACATAATATGCTGTATCCAAAGAGACAATTTATACATTGTTAGATGCAAATCACTCCTAAAATTAAAATATGTTTCATATTTTCTGCCATTTTCCCTCTTTGCATAATTTCTTTTCTTTTTCTCTAACTTAGAAGAGGAACCTAAGAGGTTTTTCTTTTCCCTCCAAAGTAGTACATTTTTCCAATCCACTCCCATCACATAGGTACTTTAGTTGTTGATAGCAGCAAGAATTACCCTGAAGACTTTGTTCAAAGGAATTAAGAAGGTGTGAATAGTTCTAGTTGCTCAAAGAGAATTAATACTTGAATAATGTTCACACCTAATTATCCTGATCAAATCTTCAAGCAGAAAAAAAGAGAAAGAATCATGATCTGGAAAAAAACGCTATTTTAATCAGATAGATAGATGATAGATAGATGATAGATAGATAGATAGATAGATAGATAGATAGATAGATAGATAGATAGATAGATAATAGATAGATGATAGATAGATAGATAGATAGATAGATAGATAGATAGATAGATAGATAGATAGATGATAGATAGATAGATAGATAGATAGATAAAGATGATAGATGATAGATAGATAGATAGATAGATAGATAGATAGATAGATAGATGATAGATAGATAGATAGATAGATAGATGATAGATAGATAGATAGATGATAGATAGATAAAAACTTTGAATCCAATATATCGTGTGTGTGTTTGTGTGTGTGTGTGTGTGTGTGTGTCCCAAAATATAGTAACAATACAGTCCAATAACTCCTGGTGGAAATTTTTCAATTGGTCATCATGAAGCACTTCTTATGATGCTTGAATAGGCCTGTCAAATGACTTGAATACTTCCTGGTGACAGGAGATTCAAGTGTTCACAGCTCATTCAATATTCTATTTATTTGTTAAGCACCTATCAGGCAGCCTCTTCAATTTTTGAACAGCTATAATTGTTTAAAAGTTCTAACTCACATTGAGATGAAATCCTCTTATAAATAGCTTCAACACAGTTCCACTGCAGGGACACACTGTGCTAGGGGCTGGGGATGGAGGCACAACTGCCTCCAGGGAGCTCACAGTGTAATGAGGGTAGGGAAAAGGGAGCGGAAAATGGAATTAATAAATGCCAATACACAAACGTACAAAGTGCTTTGAGAAGCTGGAGGGAGAAGCCACTAACTCTGCTAAGGGACTGATCAGAGAATGCTTCAGAGAGAACATGGTATTAGAGAGAGTTCTAAAAAATGAGTAGGAATACAAAGAGAAAGAACATTACGTATACAAGTATAGAAACAAAACAGCCTGATATATTTAGGAAACTGTGAGTAGTTCACCACATCCAGAATAAAAGGTTGTGGGGTAAAAGAAGATAAGACTGCCAAGAATCTGCAAGAGGCAAATTAGGAAGAGGCTTTATGGCTTGATAAGAAGTTTGGACTTTATTCTACAGGGAACAGAGAATCAGTAAAAAATGTTAAATTAGGGCCTGGCTGGTGGGCCCTAATTTAACTCAGTTGGTTGAGTGTCGTCGCATGTACCAGAGGTTGCAGGTTCGATCCCCGGTCAGGGCACATGCCTGGAGTGTGGGCTCGATCCCCAGTAAGCGGCGTGCAGGAGGCAGCCGATTAATGTTTCTCTCTCATCAAAGTTTCTATCTCTCCCTCTCCCTTCTTCTCTCTGAAATCAATAAAAACATATTGATAAAAGAAAAGAAAAAAAGAATGTTAAGTGAGGGAGTAACACGATAGCTTTCTTATTTGAGCAATAACTCAAAAGTGTAAAGAATGAATCAGAGAAAGGAGAAAACATAAGAAAGAATAGAGAGGAGACCTGCAAATGTTTCTAAGTTCCTTTTCTCCCCCTACCCTCTCTTTGTTCCTTGCTCCTGAAACTGGACATATGTCTAACCCGAGGTAGTAGAAGCGAGGAGACAAGTGAATCAACAAATTTGAAAGAGAAGGAGATAAGCTTATCATCAGTATTTAATGACCAATTCAACCTGGGGATTGAGGGAGAGGGCTCTGTTCTCTAGGGTAACTCTTCAATCATTTGAGAATAATTATCACATTCTTTGCCTCACCACTCAAACAAACCAATCTTCTCTTCAATTAAGAATAACAAAATACCATTTCCCAGTCCTACTGCCCTTCAGTGTTTAATTAGGTAAAGAGGGTGCCTTTTGTAAAATACTTCAACTCAACAATATACTCAAATCTCACTAAGTAGATCGACGCATTTTCTCTTCTGCCTATAGGTGTTGAGACCAGCCAGAACATCTCCCTCACTGCTCAGTTCTCAAGAAAATATATTAATGCTTCTACAACAAGAATAAAAATAAAATCACTCAGAAATAAAGCTTAACATTTCATGTTTCTGGCACTTAAAATAGTCTTCTATTTGCACTATCCTAACATGAGCATATGACTTGCAAAGTGAAGTAGCCATAAATCAGGCTGCTATAGCACCCCTCCTCGCAGACATTTGTCAGGAAAAAATAATTAGTATACTGGCCAAGAGAACACTAATAAAGCAGCGCGTTGCATTGCATTGGGGCCTTACTCGACGTCGGCAAAGAGTTCCAAAGCAAAAGACAGAGAAAATTGGAATCACCACCATCCTATGCCCAGCCACACTGGTGAAGCATGTTTCTTGATGCTGGCAAAACTCCTAGACCTAATCTTTATTTTTTAACCTACTGATCCTTTTCTATCAGTGACAGACTTGTTCTGCCACAAGAGATGTTTCCAAATTGGCCTGAAGGAGGCATGTGGGTTAGAAACAATATTGTCGTTGGCCTAGTTTTGGCAGGATGGGTGGAAAATCAGACAACTGTTATGTTGTGGAGTTGTGGGCTAATTGTGCCCTCTGTTTTCCATTTTTGCTCCCATCAACAGAATCACCAGATGGCCAAGAAGCCACTAGAATGGAAGTAATGTTCCAATACAGTGGAAAAAGACCAATCCAGTAAACATGCTAACTTCTATCTGGTGGCTTAAAATAGCAATATAAATGTTTAGAGATGAAGAGGGGGAAAAAGAATACACAGCAGAAAATCTCAAAGCTTCACTCCTATCACCAGCATACCTGATCTTTTGAGAGCGATAAATTCATTGCAGATTCCAGCACCCTCAAAATATCTCACCCATCTTCGCAAAAGCCAAACGGCACATCCTGGTGGACTATAGATTTTGTAAGACTCTTTCCTGAATCTCCAAGATGTTCTGGAGCATAAGAATCTATAATTAAAAAAAAAAAAAAAAATTTCCAGATGATTCAGATAATTGCATTGGGAAACCATTCAGAGGAGTCTGAAGTCTACCTGTGGGAGTAATTTTTAAATAAGGGTGCTAGGCAGGGAAGTCATCAATTGTGTATCTTTTCAGTTTATAGTCATCCCCTGACCATACCCCCAGGTGTCTTCCGTGTCTCCTAGTGGATAGATGTCATAGTACCCAGGCTATGAGTATGATCCTCAAGTTGAGAACCAACACTCTTTAGAATGAATAATCATGGAATTGCTTCAAGAAAATAACAAAAATAAAAACTTCCTCTCTGAAAGTGTGAACATGTAGAATTAGTAGGGTGCAATTATGAAACCAGTGTTTTCATGATACTGCCCTCAATCTATGGGGCCAGTTTCTCCTCTGCTGCGAGAGAAATCCTGGGAAGATGGAAATGGTTTTTCCAGCCATTCTCAGATAATAAAGTCATTTTCTTCTAAAACTTTACAAAGCGTCTTATTTTATAATTAAAAGGCAAGTCAAAGCTACAAAGTTTAAAGTTAAAATGTCTCTCCTCACTCATGTGGACCTGCACTCCCAGTTTAGGCCTGCACATTCAACCTTTCCTCAATTTCCTCTCTTGCTGCTCCCACTCCTCCACCTCGCTCCATCAGTTTCCTCTCTCCCGTGCAAGATTGAAGGTGGGACTGGGGTCCAGAGAGGGAAAGAGGTAAGAATACAGAGAAAGGTCTTGCCTGAGCCAAAAATGATGCAATCTGACACTGGTTCCTTCGGTCCGGCTGATGAATAAAGCTGATTCTCACTCATGAGGTGCCTTAAGAGTCCTATGAAGAGTTCCTGCCCTCATTGAAACCTCTCACCTGCAAAGCTAGGAGAATTCATTTGCTTTGGCTCATGGCTCACAATTCCTGTCAGCTGCTGACTTCTACCATACACTTGCAGTCTTTCTCTGATGAGTTCTCCTTGCCCTCCCTACGCCAGATACTCATGCAGAATCTAAAGCAGTTCAAGGCCAGTTTCTTTCTCATATGTGGCCCACATCTGATCCACGGAGAAAACTCATGTATCATTCCCTGTCCCATCATCAAAGCAGGAAGCTTTAGGCAGAGCATCTTGCTTTTAGGTGGATCAGGCCTGTCTTAGACACCACTCAACTGTATCCTCCAAAACACAGAGAAGCATAGTCTCCATTTTATCCCTTTGAAACCCATTTTGCTTGACTTGAGGTCAAGAAGAAGCCTCTCCTCTATCCCATCCCCAAGAGGGAAGGAATGAGCAGCATACTAAAAACTCTTTCTAAAAAATCCTCTCAGATCTCCAAACCATCCCTTAGATCTCTCCAACTTCTTTCACAGATTGTAGGTAGATGTTCTGAAAAATCAGTTCATAGCTACCATCTTCTCAAAGAGTGTTTTACGTGATCTTGCACCTTCCTTGGCATGCTTCTATTGTCTTTAGGCCTTAGATGAAACAGGGATTTAAAGAGTTCCATTTTGCAATCAGGTGGCTAAAATCCTAGTCCCTTAAACTGCCAAACTGAGAAGGGCAATGGATTTCCATTAGAGGATCTGAACATGCCCTGCATTCAGTTGGCTCTTTGACATTTGAAGTCTGGGCAGATTGGCAGATCCCGTTTGCCAAGGAGCAATTACTTCTGTAGTAATTAGGTCTGAAATCATGTTGCCTCTTTGAATCAAAAGCAGTTATCTGCACAAGATAACATTCAGCCAGTGCAGACACAGAAGAGTAAATAAACAGCCAACGTTTCTTCAACCAGGCACAGCACTGAATTTCATAACAAATGACGATTCTGAGATTATTAAACATTACAAGACTATGATCATAAGGATACCAAAGAGATTTATTACTTAAAGCCAAAATCTGGAAACATAAACTGAAGCTATTATTTATAGTATAATAAAAAAAGGAACAGAGAGGCAAAAAGGGAAAAAGAAAACTCTTAAATGGTAAACTGGAAAGTAAAATCCTAAGAATTTAGATATACCAAGGATTCTAAAGATCAACTAGTTTAATCTCTGTTTTACATAAAATAATAACAATAGGAATAGGAAACCCTATTGACCATTTACTATGTTTTAAGCACTTTATATAGGTTATTTCATTTAATCATCACATATGAAAGCCCTCTCTCTGCTGTGTAACCTCACAGTGCACTCTAGTGGGCAGAGTATATTTTTCCACCTCGCTGATGTTGGATATGGTCATGTGATTCGCTTTAACTAATGAGTTGATAGCGCATGTAACACAAGTAGAGGAACTAAGTGTGTTTGTATCATTTGACTTGTCATCTCAAATTCTTGAGAATGTTGCCGATCCAAAGAAAATGAAAAGAACATATGGAAGAGACTTAAACTCAACGTGAAGCCTAGAGCCAAGTTCAACCAGGGAACGTCCTGAAGCAGATAGGCCCCAACAAACTTGCAGAGCATGGGCTGGGAAAATCGATGCTGTGGTAAACCACTGAGTTCAGGGCAGATTAGTACGTGGCATTGTTTCAGCAACAGCTGACTAATTTAGAGAAGCATATAGATCCTTGACAATAATCAATGGGTGTTTATTGAGTGCTCATGCAATATTAACCTGAGATCAAAGATGGCAGTTGGGACCAGGTACTTGGGGAGTGGCTAAAAATAAAAGTATGAGAAAGAGAGATCTTCCCTTGAGAAATTTTGTCATAATTAAAAAGAAACTTTTAGAGGTTAAAATTCATTGTTTCAAACCCTAGAACATTCAGAACTGCAGAGAAAGTCATAATTTGCTTTAAAAATAAATTTCAAATTTGTGAACAAACTAAAATATCTACCCCCCACCATATAAAACCTACAGCAAACATCAACACAATGGTGAAATTTTTAAACCATTTACTTTAAATTAGAAATAAGACAGAAATAGCTAATATCACAACTTCTATTCATGTTATACAGGTTATCTGAAATAAGAAAAATAAATAGAAGTCAAAGCATGAGAACTGGAAAGGAAAAATCAATAACTGTCATTTACAGAATATATGATTGTATATATAGAAAAGCAAAAGACTATATAGGTAAAGTATTAGAACTATCAAAAGATTTTAACAAGATAGCTGAATATAAGATGATTAGTTTTAAAATCAATATTAAAAAGTCAATTGAGCTTTTACATACCAGGAATAGATATTTAGAATATACAACTTTTAAAAATACAACCTAAAAATCAACAATAAAAAGTGTGTGAATAGATTTAACAAAAGCTTGGCAAGATCTCTAAGAAGAAAAATATAATACTTTACAGGAAGGCTTGAAGGATGACAAATAAATGACAGCTATAACAGGTTTATGGGTTATATGAACATGTATGCATTGTAACCATGTCAGTTATCACTAATGGTTCTATATATTCAACTTAGTTCCAGTCACAATCCAGTAAGGTTTTATGAGATGTTAAAAGTTATTTTTTAGCCCAGCCAGTGTGGCTTAGTGGTTGAGCATCAACCTATGAACCAGGAGAGCTTGGTTCAATTCTGGTCAGGGCACAGTTTCGGGCTTGATCCCCAGTAGGGGGTGTGCAGGAGGCAGCCGATCAATGACTCTCATCATTGATCTTTCCATCTCTCTCTCCCTCTTCCTTCCTCTGTCTGAAGTCAATAAAAACATATATTTTTTTAAGTTATTTTTTAAATCATATGTAGATTAATGAGTGGATAAAGAGATGACAAAGCCACAGAATAAAATGTTAATTGTAGAATCTAGGTAGTGGTTTCATGGGTGTTTGCTATGAAATTTTTTCAACTTCTTTTTATTTTGAAACTTTTCATAATAAAATTTTGAGGGGAAATCATATGGAAAGGTCAAGGGCCAAGAATAGGCCAGACACTCCTGAAAAGGAAGAGCCAGGTGCTTTACCATACAGAAAAATTCTGATGAAAGTTATAATAATTAAGAGAGTACAGTATTGGTGTGAGACCAGGAAAATGAGTCTATGGAATAAAATAGAGAGTAGGCATTCATGAAAACCTGATTTATATCACATCTGACATCATAGATCCTGGGCGAAGGATGGGCGATTAAATAAGTGGTACTAGGAAAATTGGTTATGCATATGAAAAATAAAAATATTAAGAACAAAACTTTAAAACTTTTAGGGGGAAAAAGGTCAAAGAATATCTTCTAAATATTTTTACAAAGGGGAAGTTTTTAATGAGAAAAAAGCATAACAGCCCGGCCAGGTGTGGCTCAGCTACTGAGCATCGACCTGGGATCCAGGAGATCACGGTTCGATTCTGGGTCAGGGCACATGCCCAGGCTGTGGGCTCGATCCCCAGTTGGGGGCATGCAGGAGGCAGCCAATCAATGACTCTCTCATCACTGATGTTTCTATCTCTTTCTCCCTCTCCCTTCCTCTCTCTGAAATCAATAAAAACATATTTTTTAAAAGCATAACAAATAAAGGGAAAGACTAATAAATTTCATTACATTAAAATTAAAAACTGATCAACAAAAGAAGGCATTAAGAGACTAAAAGATCCTTCTATAACCTGGAACCAGTTATTTTCAATTTATATAACTGAGAAAAGATCAATATCCATATTTTATAAAGAATTTATATAAATCTCAGAAAAAGACAACTTTAATAGACAAAAAGACACAAAATGGACAAAAGACACAGACATCTCACGGAAATGAAGCACCAATAGACCACACAGATATTTAAAACATGTTCAAATAATTAGTTACAGAGAAAATATAAATTAAAACCACAATGAAATTTTTGTAATTGGGTGATACATATATAAATGTTCATTTTATTAATATTTTTAACTGAATACATATATACTATTTTATATATGATATAATTTATCATATATATTTTTTAACATGTATTAAAGATGTAAATGTCTTAACTAAACAAAAAATCTAAGTCAAGTACAGAAGGATGCTAAAAAACCTAAGGAAGTAAAAATCTAAAAAGCTCATCAAGGTGGAAAAAGATAAGTAAACTCCCTTAGATATCTTAACATTTTAGTGCCCCTTCAACTTTATTTTTTATTTTTTTTAAATATATCTTTATTGATTTCAGAGAGAGGAAGGGAGAGGGAAAGAGGGAGATAGAAACATCAATGAAGAGAGTCATTGATCGAGCCCGCAACCCGGGCATGTGCCCTGACCAGGAATCGAACACTGATCGCCTGGATCCTAGGTCTACGCTCAACCGCTGAGCCACGCCCAGCCGGGCTCCCTTCAATTTTAAAAGCAATAAATTGAAACAAAAGTGGCACTGGCTTACAATGTACTTGAGTAAACTTGCTAACCCTTCCATAATTTAATCTAGAAGATTAAAAACCACACAGGACCTCATGAAGACTTAGTAGTCTCCTCAAAATTTATGAATTGTGACTAAGTCTATCTTTCTGTCCTAGGAATAAGAGCAAGGGGGTTGACATTGTAACCAAATATTCCTCCTTCCTTCCTTCCTTCCTTCCTTCCTTCCTTCCTTCCTTCCTTCCTTCCTTCCTTCCTTCCTTCCTTCCTTCCCTCTCCTTCTGTACCAGTTCTCTACAACTCAACAATTACAAAATAATTAGCAGCTTAAAACAAAACAAATGTATTATTTCACCTGTTTATGAGTTGGTCCTCTGCCCAGGGTCTTTCCAGGCTGAAGACAAGATGTGGCCAGGGCTGTGCTCTCTTCTGACTCAGGGCCTCTTCCAAGTTGATGCAGGCTGTTGGTCAAATTCAGTTTCTTGTGGTTGTAGCATTCTCGCTGGGAGTTAGCTGGGGTCGCTCTCGGCTCCTACAGGCTGCCCTCGGGTCCTAGCCACGTGTCACTCCTACAACAGGCGGCATGCTTCTCCAAAGCCACCAGGAGAATCTCTCTCATGCTTCAAATCTCTCAAACTCTTTTAAACTTTCACCTAATGGAGTCAGGCTCTCCTAAAATAATCTCTCGATTAGGACCAATTCAACTGAGTAGGGAACCTGAGTTTCAGCTGGAAACCATAAATTATTTAAAGATGTCTGAACCGCAGAGGGACAGGTGGCATTGAGTGGGTGAAAACTAAAAAAATAAAGGCTAAGTCACAGGACTTTGTAAACTGTGTATGGAATGTAGCCGTTGTCCTGTAAGTTAGAAAACATGGAAGGAGTGCAAGTTTGTAAGAACAAAAATGTTAGAATGAAATAGATCTGCATTTTAGAAGGACAGCTCTAGGGGGCAGTAAAAAAGATAAAGAGAGCAATTCATTCCAGCAAGCATTTGTGAGTTGAAAGTGGCAAAAATAATTCTAGAAACTACCCCCAAAATGCTACGACATATTCTCAAAATTCTTTAATTAGAAATATAATGACCGAGCACCTATTCTCTGCCCAGGAACAAAGCTAATAACCAGAAAAAGAACCATATTCCCTCCATCTCTAGCCTATCACAAATATACACACACGGCCTTTCACAAAATAGTTGGATTAACTACTTGTTAAATTCATTTATCAAAATTAAAACTAGGTTTTCAGGATGCTGCCCTCCAAATCCCAAGAAACCCTGGAAGATTAACCTCTCGCCGAGCCTTCCAGGCTGAGCGCCAGGGGGTGACATCGATGCTAGTGATTAATGGACGCTATCTGAGGTCTGCCGGAGGTGCTGACAGACGTGTCCCCCATGGGAGAGCACCAGTCATCTAATCAACCTAAGAAAACACACACCCTGATGCTTTCCATCCTAATGGCACGTTTCCTATTAATATTTAGAAGATGCATGGGAATTCTCCTTTTGCACTAGCACCAGAGGTTTTTACAAGTGTATCAGGCCTCCTCAATGACGTAAAACAGTTCATTCATTCGGACTTTTTAGATCATTCTAGAAGCATCAGCAACAGCAGCAGAAAGGAACGTCAAGTCCACAACGATCAGTTGTGGCTTCTCTGTGACGCTGTTTTGAAAAAAGGACATGAGCTAACGTTTTTATCTCACTGACCCCTGCACCATTCGAGTCATACGCAGCCCATATCCTCACCACTGAGAAATGCCCTTCTCTCGTCTTCTCTCTCCCTTGTCTGTTTACAGCCTGTGGTGCTATCTTGGGGCCTTGGGGGCATTTCATCCAAACATCTACATTCACACGAAATGTTCCAACACCTTCCCAGTTCAATCCTTGACATTTTCTCCTTCCTCCTGAGAGGCACATGCTGCGAACCTGCTCCTTCTTGCATGTCTAGTGGCAGCTTGGTTCCTTCAGGTTCCCTCAGATTCCCTATCCCCTTCATTCCTCCAAACAAATTCTTTGCCTCAGTTGATAACAGGTCTGATGAAGCCCTAAATAAAGTGCCATCAAGACTTTGCTTCCCACTACAGGATACAGGTGAGACCCAGACGGAGGTAGAAAATGGCACGTGCCCCATCAAAGTATTCTCAGCTTCCCTTAATTACACTTTATCGAATTGTTCTCTTTGAATCCTCTAAAGCGGTGGTGACTGATCTTTTTCCCATAGGGGATATTATCTTACCATATAATCATTTAACTGGGGATCACACAGGTTATGCTAATTCCATTCATTTTATAATGGCCTCCATGCACCGTGTGAAGCAATTTATACACATTATTTCCGCTAATCTTTACAACAGTTCTGTGAGATATGTTAAATTACCAATCTCCACTTAGACATGAGGAGACTGAGGCACAGAGTGTACATGTAACTTGTTCAAAGTCACACAGCTGGCGAGTGGCCAGACCAAGAGTCGGAGCCTGGCCAGCCTGGCCCCAGAGCCTGGGCCCTGCTCACTAGTGACTGCTTTCTCCTTCACCCTGGGTGAGGCTCTACAGGAGGTCCTAGAGTCGTGTGGAAAGATCAGTCACATGGAAGCAGAAGACAACATTTCTGCCCCACCTGCACCTACAGCTTAAATTCAAAGGAAAAAAAAAATCCAAGAAAAACGTAACAGCTATTCCAGAGCTAAGAGCAGAGCTGTGGTGCAGAATGGCTGAAGAAAGCTTCCCCAGAGGTGAGACAGTCAAGCCATAAACTTGATGAAGAATGTTCTAGAGAGAAGAACAGGCAATGTATTAAAGCACAGTGTCAGAAAAAGGCAAGAAGCTCAACATGACAACACAGACGGGGGGGGGGAGTGGAGAGGGGCAGGAGACTGGGAAGGTTAAGCGTGGCCTTCACTGTAATGCTGTGAAGTCTGAATATTTCTGTTCAGGTAAGGGAGGCAATTGCTTTTAAGCAAAAGTGTTGAACTTTTTACGTGGACATTTGGTTTCTGTTCGTTTGCCTGCTTGATTGCTTGTTTATGGAATATTAGCCAAGTGGAAATATGGACAATGCAGTGCAGTCCAGAAAGGACCAGGAGGAGGCAGGACTTCAGTGACAGCAAGACAGAGGGCCTGAGACAGACCAGTGGCAGCGTAGCGGAGAGGAAAGGACAGAGCAAGATACGTTTGGAAATTTCTCCACACCACTTACCACCATCTTTTATACTATATCGCCCCTTAATGGTTTATCATCTCTCTCCCACTAAATTGCAGGTTCCACAAGAGGGGCCCTAGTGCTTAGCACAGTGCCAGCAGAACCTCCCTAAGAATGTTTAGAATAAATGAAATAAACCTCAAAGGAATTTAGGGATCGACTGAATTGAGTAGATGAGAGAGATGGCTAACATTTCTAGCTTGAGAAACCGAATGGATGGTGATAGAGAACTCACATGACAGAACAGTTTTAAGTGTCTATGGAATTCCGGACTGATACGTGTTGAAGGCCGTTTCCAGTTTGGGAATGGAAAAAGAGAAACGCTGCAACTGGTTCTAGAGATTTGGAATCAGTGAAGAGTTAGAAATGACGCCGAGTCCATGGAAATAGATAAAAACCAGGCAGAGCCGAGGAGGGAAAGAGGGACAGGAGCAGGGAACCCATGAGCAACCACAACATTTAAGAGATCAGAGAAGCCAGCAAAAGAAAAAAAAGAAGAAGCTGAGAGAAAGCTGAGAGGAGAGGGGAAAGAAGGGTGTTCCTGGAAGCGCCAGGGGAGATCTAGGGAAGCAGAGCCTGGCACAGCCGGGGGTGATCAGCCGTGCTACTAGCTATATCCAGGTAAAACAGAAGATACCAGATACGCCATTTGTACTTGGAAACTAGATAATCACTTGACTCTTCAGAGAGAACACCTTGGGGCCTGGAGGTGAAGACTGAATGCAAACTGTTGAAATTAATGAAGGAGGTTGCAATAGGCTACCACGAGCTCTCATCCTAGACGACTGAAGCCAACAGCCTATCCTGCAAATTAGCGAAAGGCACTTCTTTGGGCAGAGACAACCTTGCTGCAGAGCTGGCGGGCACAGTGCCCCTGCCCTTGAGCTAAGTATCTTTGTGCAGGGCCAAGCCTGCCGGACACCATGAGGTAGCCTTTGCTAGGAATTAGGCAGGAATTATTTTTGGATAGTGAGGCCAGAATACAAAGACCAATGGAGAAGTCAGTCTAGGAAAAAAAAATTGGAGGGGCTGCAAATGAATTCAGTGCAGGAGATAGAAGAAATACACCTTAGAGTTAAAGAGCAGGGTAAAGGTTTTGAAACAGAGGAAAATAAAACGTATCAGAGGCAAGAAAAGTGATGCTCTGACCTGTACTGATAGTTCCCCTGAGCTTGGTTACTGGTGCCACAAATTGTACAGACGGGTAATTTTTTCCAGTAGTGTTCAGAAGCTCAGCAACAAGACAAAATAAGTAGTTACCATCTTCTTAAATTTTTTTTTTGAAAATTACAAAATGCTTCACTATCCATTTTAAAAATTGACAGCAATCACAAAAACCTAGACAGTAGGAAGCTACAGGAAAAACAACTTCATTCCCTCAGCACATAAATGGCAAGTTGATAAGGAGAGAGAGAAAGAAAGCAGGAATCTGTATAGTAAAAAATGTGAAGAGAACATTCAAGTAATCACAATGTATGGGTTTACTGGAATTCTGATTCCAACAGACAAATTATAAAATAATTTTAATTGTTATTAAGAGGCAACTGGAAATTTGAACATCAAGTGGATTTTGTAATATGAAGGAATTGTTAACATTTTAAGAGTAATACTAGCATAGTGGTTACGTTTAAGAGTCCTCATATATGAGAGATATACACAGACACATTTACACACAAACTTGATACAGAGCTGGAACTTGCTTTAAAATAAAATGGGAACCTGACTGCGTAGCTCAGTTGGTTAGAGCATCATCCAGATATGCCAAGGTTTTGGGTTCGATCCCAGGTCAGGGCACATGCAAGAATCAACCAATGAATGTACAAATAAGTGGAACAACAAATCGATGTTTCTCTCTCCCCCCTCCTCTCTCTCTCTAAAATCAATCAATAAATAATTTTTAAAAATAAATGAAATAAAATGGGAAGCTGGGAAGTAGGTGGAGATGTAGTTAAAATAAGAATGGCCATGAACTGATAACTTTACAAGTGGGATGATATGTACATGGGACTCATTATAGTATTCTGTGTACTTTCATAGAGATTTCAATTTCTCCATAATAAATTTTGTTTAGTGACAAAACAATATTCTATTCAGTGAATAATGGGGGAAAAATTGCAATAGTTCTAATGATGGCCAGTTAAGGAGATGAGAAATGAGAGAAAAAACTTTTGAAGGGAAGATACAGAAGTCAGAAAAGGCAGAAAAATTAAAAGGACTGAAATGAAGAGAAATAAAGACATAAATGTAAACAGAAAAAGAGGAAGCAGCCAGAGTGAAAGACAGACTTGTGAAATGACATTACCACCTTGTGGTCTTTTAGGATATTGCCCCTAAATACTCAAACCATGATGCTTTCTCACACCTATAGGCATTTGTGGGGATACCGTGCCTGCGCTTGCAGCAGGTGTAACGGGGTTCAAGGCCATCCCTAAGCTTCGGTCTGGAAGTTTCTTATTTGTGACTTAAACTTTGACTCTTAATATTTTCAGAGGATATCGCCACTCGTTGTCACAAGGCACGCTTGCTAAGCTTTATTGGCCTAAGTTTCCCATTTTACATGCCCATGGTCAGCTCCTAACTTGGTATTTCAGGACTTCATGGACAAATCCATGTTCAACTCATCCAAACCCTTACTGGTCTGTTTCTGTTAAACAGCATTATTGAGGTATAACTGATACACTAAACTCGGAACGTATTTAATGTATATAATTTGCTGAGTATGGAGATAGGCACACACCCAGGAAACCATCACCGCCATCAAGGACAGAAACATATTCCGGGCCTCCGTTTATCGTAGCCTCTGTTCACCGTCACACCTGCAGCCTCATTGTCACTTCTAACTCCTTCAGCTCCTGGAGCACCTCTCTTATCTTTTCCAGCTCCACAGAAGTTATTTTTCTTGCTGAATGTGACGGAGCAGCATGGTGTACTCACAGGGAGCGGGAGCGGTGCCATAAGACGGAGGAGACGATGGGGAACCAAAGGGATGCTGTGGCAGGATGGCCCCGCAGCACCCAGGTCCTTCTCCGAAGCACAGCTCTAATCATGTGACTCTCCGCTTAATAACTTCCAGGACTTCTCCCCACCCGCAAGGGAGGGATCCTGAATGCTGACAGCGGTCCCCCCACCGTACACCCTCTGCCCCAGCAATCCCAGGCCCCTGGCTGCTTCAACCAGGCCCCCGAATGCTTCAACCAGGCCCCCAGAGGCTTCGGACTCTCTCGCCTTGGCACAGATTGTTACCCTGTCTGAAAATTCATTGTAATGCCTGGTGAACTCCTAATCCGTCCTGGTTTGTCTTAACTCAGATACTGAGCGAACCGGAGACCTAACACTCACGCCTGGCTTCACTTCGCAGCCGAGCCTTCCCACAGCACCGTCACTCTCTGGCCCTTAATGCACT
Organism: Miniopterus schreibersii; assembly: GCF_964146895.1. Classification (NCBI taxonomy): domain Eukaryota; kingdom Metazoa; phylum Chordata; class Mammalia; order Chiroptera; family Miniopteridae; genus Miniopterus; species Miniopterus schreibersii. The sequence goes on from NC_138102.1 coordinate 158,437,250, forward strand.
CTCTTGGAGTGATGGGTTTACTGGTCTCTCTAAACGCCTACCTCGGGGCCCCTTGAAAACAAGTGGAAGGGGGCTGGAGGGCGCTGTATTTCCTGAAGCGCCCCCGCCCAGCGCGGGCCCAGCCGGTGTGGCCGTGCAAGAAAGGCCGGCTGCTCTCCACCCGCAGCTCTCCAGGACACAGAGGATGGCCAGGCTCGACTAAAGAAAAGAGGATGCCATTTCAGGCGTATCAGATTGGGTATCTTTTAATCATTAGGTGGCAGTAGCAAGGATTCTCTCTTCAACTTCAGGCAGGAGTAAAACATTGTTCAAGTCTTCTGGGAGTAAACACAACAATATACTGTATATCAAAAATATTCGTGCCTGGCCGGGCGTGGCTCAGCGGTTGAGCATCGACCTGGGATCTAGGCGATCAGGGTTCGATTCCGGGTCAGGGCACATGCCCGGGTTGCGGGCTCAATCAATGACTCTCTCATCACTGATGTTTCTATCTCTGTCTCTCCCTCTCCCTTCCTCTCTCTGAAATCAATAAAGATATATTTAAAAGGAAAAAAAGAAAAAAAGATATTTGTATTATTAGACCCAGAATTTCACTTGTAAGAATTGAAATTGATAATGTGCACAAAGATTTGCATATAAGAATGTTGTCACAGCAGTAATAATACAGTTCAAAAAAATCTAGAAACCCCCCCAGCTCCCCCAAAATCTAGGAACCCCCAAACGTCCAGAATAGAAGCATAACAAACTGTGGTACAGTAGTTTCCCCTCACCAGGGTTTTGCTTTCACGGTTTCAGTTACCCATGGTCAGCCACAGTCTAAAAATATTGAATGGAAAATTCCAGAAATAAACAGTTCACGTTTTAAACCGCATGCCGTTCTGAGAAGTGTGATGAAACCTCATGCCGTTGCCCCCCATCCGCACTCTCCCCACCCAGTCGCAGTAGCCATCCCCTTGATCAGAATGGGTATTGCAGTGCTTATGTTTATTTTGCTTAATAATGGCCCCGAGGGCAGGAGCAGTGATGCTGGCAATTGGGATGTGCCAAAGAGAAGCTGCGGAGTGCTCCCCTAAGTGCAGAGGTGAAAGTTCTTAATAAGAAAAGATTGTACGCAGAGGTTGCTAAAATTCACGGTCAGGACGAATCTTCTGCCCATGAAATTGTGCTAGTTTCTGAGACAAACCACATTCACATGACTTTTATTAGTATATTGTAATATTTTTTCTACTGTATTAGTTATTGTTAATGTCTTACCGTGCCTAGTTTATAAATTAAATGTTATCATAGGTATGGATGGATGGATAGGAAAAAACATGGTATACATGGGGTTTGATATTATCCACTGCTTCAGGTATCCACTGGGGGTCTTGGAACGTGAACCCTGTATAACCATATAATGGAATTCCAGGCAGCCATTAAACATGATATAATATGAAATTGAAAATTATTCTTTTGAAAAGGAAAAAAAAAGGTTGGTTATGAAACACCTGTGGTTAATTTTATAGTGTGTGTGTGTTCATTTCTATCATGGACTAATGCAATAGACGTATGTACATATATTTACTTCTACACAAACATAAGGTACATATGCATAATAAAAGCTTACGAAATATAAATACAAAAATGAAAATAGGTTTATATATTATTTAATTATTGGTATCTCTAAATTTTCTGATTTTTCTCCAGTAAATAGATATTATCTTTATAATAATGAGGGAGAAAATAATAAAGGCGTGGTGTGTGTTTTTTAAGAGAAAAAGAAAAAAGAAAAGGAGTCTGAGTCCCTGAGGCCATTAAAAGGAGAAGCTAGGTAGCTGGCCTGAATTTAAAACAGCCTTTGAATCTTAATAACAGAAAGACCTACGGAATTTTACAGAAGGTTAAGCCAATTGGTTGCCTGTGCCTCAGTGTCAAGTACTCAGATCAATATGTACTCGAGGTCAGTGTCAGTGAAGGGAAATGATCGGGAGAGGAGGGAGCTGGGAGGAAGAGGTGATACCTGCCGATATTATGGGTCAGGGTACTCACATAGCCCTTTCCTCGGTCGTCCCCCCACCCCACCCCCCTTCACTATGCCTCCCTCCTTGCTACAGGAACTTGGAGAATACTAGAAATGTCCTCCATTTATTAAGAAGAAAGATACCTGTGGAAGTAGTACACAAAGAATATCTAGGTCATATGCCTGTCCAGTCTACTTGGGTCTGCTTCATAGACTTGGGCTTCCCCCCACTAATCAGAGCTCATGGGCAGACAGAACTTTCCAAGTGCTTGAAATTTACTTAAGTTGAGGTTTCATCAAAAATTACAGATTGACTTGGAAAGAAAACCAATTTTTAAAAAATCTGCTCTCATTAGAATGGATATCACATATTTACTTTGAAAATTCTTTTGTTCTAACAATACATTAAAACCATAATAGATAAAAGAATTATTGAAGGTTGTGATGCTTAACCATCTCTGCCAGGCCCAATCCTTAGGAGCATAGGGCTCTGAGGAAACGTCTTGGGGCATCTGGTTGCCTCATGCAGGGTAGAGGGCCAAAGCGCTCTCCAAGGGGAGAAGTGGGAACTGGAGCCCAGAGGGTCCTCGTCTAGTCTTGGGGTGTCCTGCCTGGATGGCAGTCCCAGGCCAGCTAGTCATAGCACCAGAGGAAGACTTTTAAAAAATCACCGGGAAGGCGTCTGCTTGCCCACATCTAACGGTGATGAGGATCTCCTCATTCTGCACTGGCCAGGCTCCCTTGGCTGCAACCTCCTGTGCGCTGGTTACTTTAATAACTATGACTCCATGGTTTCTGGCAGTTAAGTGCCACCGTTTGGCCTCTACATGTCCGAATGGTATTATCCCTGTTATCACTGTGACAAGTTCTGTGGTAGCTTCTCTGAACTTCTTGGTGACGCTGGTAACCCCTTCACCTGTTCATTCCTGGTCACAGTAAATGATGTGTCCTACCTTTGAAACATAATCCCTGGGTGAGTCTTCTGGCCTCGAATATCCAATTTCAGTATGTCCATTCTCCTGACCCTTTAGAACCCGTTCTCTGATGCCTGCCGCGGCAATATTGGCCCGTCAGCCTCAGCCTCACCGGGTGGCCACTTCCTTTGAAGTTTCTAGTAACCAACCTAATAGCAAGTTTGGATTGTCCCCTGAAGCCCTTACTAGGGTGTTAAATTTCATATCCCAGGAGAGTGCCCCAAATCAATAACTCCTAAGCTACCAGAGAGACTAGCTCTATTACTTAGTTTTCAGGCACCTGTTAATTGACCCGTTTTTCATTACTCAGCTGCAGGATGTCAGTGCAATTTATGAACAATTCAATTCTGGAATCTCCATATATATCATCCCTCTTGTTTTAAACTTCTGAATAACCACACTGACCAGTGCATTCCATCCAGGTGCCCACTACCCCAGCCCACCAGCAGTGAAAGTATTATCAGTCGGCCATGTAGTGCCAGGATCTGCCTGTGCCCCACCTACGAGAGTGGTGAGTGGACCAGGTCCAAGTCTAATGTTCTTCTTACTGCTGCTTTCTTGGACCACTCCTGTCATCAATTGTTGCACGTTGGGTTTTTCAGAAACAGATGCCAAGATAAGAGTTTGAAATGTAAGAGGCTGCGAAAGGGGAAGCAGCAGTATTTGTCAGGGGGAAATTCCAGACCATGAGGCACACCTGACAAAGTCTCTGCCAGACCAATGGGGAGCTTCAAGGCAAGGACCTCCGACCAGGGGCATCCCAAATGGGGCAGAAATGGCTAGGTCTTTGCACGACCGGATGGGGAGCTACCCTGAAGAGTGTGAAGTCAGTGTGAATGATGACGCAGAGCCTGTGTCAGCTAATCACACTCCACAAAGCAAGTTCCTTCTTGGTGATTTGAGCAGCACATTTCCAAATCTGCCATAGATATTGATATACAATATTATTAAGTTCAGTAAGATAAATATGAGCATGGTTTATAAATTAAGGTCACCACCAAAATAATAAAAATGTTTAACTTTTAACCCAGCAATGATAAATTTTACATCTACAATAGAAAATAGGGAATAAAAGGGAACGGAGTACAACACAGTGAAATATTGAGATAGAATTGGTTTTAATATCATTGCACTAGATGTTTTAACTCACCAATTAAAGGAGACTCTGAGATTGAATTTAAAAAATATAAACTGTTGTCTTCAATAGCCACTCAGAGCAAAAAAAACAAAAAAACCCACAAGGCTGAACATAAACAATGGAAATAAAAATATACCAGGCAAATATGAACCAAAATAAAGCTAGGAAACCTATAGTAGCGGATTTAATATCTGAATATGTATATTCCTTATGAGATAGATGATAGATCTAAATATAAAAGAAACAGTACTCACAGACAAAAGGGACATGAGAACAACCCAGAGAGCATTCTGGCATAACTTTGCCCAAATAAATGAATCACCCAGCAATTTTTCTTCTTGCATATAACCCAGTAAAATTATTCTCATGTCTGTTAGTAGATATATTATGAGCAAGTTCATTATTGTATTATTGTTGGTGGTAGCAGATTTGGAGGCAACCTGGGTGCCCATCATTGGGAGAAAAGATAGATGAGAAGTGTTGGATGCACATTATAAAATATTATGCAGCTGACTGAAACAGTACCTTAGAGGTATATTCATACAGCTACACAAATTATCTTAGAATACTTGGAGAAAAAAGTGAGAACAAGAATGGTATCAATAACGTATCAGTTGTGTGACTAGGTGATATCCTTAGGAGGAAGGCTATTCTCATCTCAGTTAAAGTAAGAAAAAAAAAAGTACCTGGTAAAAGTTAGTAGTTACATACTCTCGTTCCTTAAACCCCACCCTGCGACACTCTGCCCTGATGTACTTACGATAGAAAAGGCCTAATGGTCCCCAGTCCTACCAGCTGCGAGTCAGCTCAGGATGCCATGCCGAAATACCAGACTTGGTTGCTTAAGTAGAAATTTATTTTTTCATAGTTCTAGAGGCTAGAAGTCCATGATCAAGGTGTCAGTTAAATGGTTTCTGATGAGAGCTCAGCCTGGACTGTAAATGCTGTGTGCTCACATGACTTTGACTCAGTAATCATTCAAAGAAAGAGCTAACATCTCTTTATAAGGACACTAATCCCATGGGATCAGGACCCCACCCTTATGAATTCATTTAACTTTAAATACTTCCTTAGAGGCCCCATCTCCACATATAGCCACACTGGAGGTTAGGTCTATAACACAATGAATTTGGAACATACTCAGTCCAAACACCATCCAAAACCTAGGTGAAAATGGTCCCTATAAAAGGATAAGCCAAATAACATTTCAGAGATAAAAGACGAAGACTTAAAGCCCAAAGCCTAAGACCTCCCAAGACAAAGTAGCCAGTGTTCAGATAAGGGATTGTCAGCTCATGTGTCTTCTGAGTTAGAATTCTAAGCAAGGAGCACAACAAAGAAAAAGTGATGTGCCCAAGTGACAGAATAATATCAGAGTCCCAATTTTTATACGAAATCTTTTCAAAAGTATTTTGGTTACTGTATTCTAGCATTTTAAAACTAGAGGAAACTCTATAGAGGTAATCTTATTCAATCGGATCATTTTACAAATGAGAAAACAAAGCCCACAACACCCATGGTCACCACTGGAATTCCCTGACATACACAACACTTTACCTCTAGTTTATGGGTGTCTCCAAAGAGATACTCTAAATTGACAAGAAAAAGAGCAGAAACTCAACTCCATTCAACATCTTTACAAAGACTGGTGCTTTTAGCAACGACCCCCCCCATTTTCATTTAATTGCAAAACATAAATGAGCTGTTTTTATATATATAGTATCAGGTAACAAAAGACAAAGAACTCTGCTTCCCTAACCAAGGAAGAAAACTGACTGGCAAATGTGGTCAAGTGGTTACATTTGTTTTGTTTTGTTTTTCTCAGAGTATTTCAAAGCTGGAGCTCAGAAATCGTTTATAGCAGGATTGCTTTAGGTTCTTGTTAGGGATGTCACCAAGACAGCCTTTTACAAGGCACCTATAAAGCCTTCTGCTAACATGTGAAAAAAGAAAAAAACGGCAAGAAGCACAATAAAGTTTTTAATTTTTCCAAGTGTTACAAAACTGGGGGGGGGGGGAACAGTTTTAGATTCTTAAAGTGCTGTGAGATTAAAATGGCAATCCTTTATCAACTCATTATTAAATATATAGCGTTTCTGTAAAAGAGACTGAATAAGTTTCAACTATTAAGAGTCACAATATAGCTCAGAAAACAACCAGAGAAATTGCAGTAAAAACTAAAATTAATTTTTACAAAAATCAGTTTCAAAGTAGCTCCTCCCACAAGACACAAGAAAATGGAAAGACACCTGACAGACACCACTTTAATAAAGTGACTGTAAGGTTAAAACCACTGGTAATATAAAGATCTTATACCTCATATGTGCGCTGCTAAGGGCACATCAATTCTATGGTATTCTTAACAAAAATAAATATATTTATCAGAGTAAGAAAAAAGTGAAAAATATGAAATGGGAGGAAAGGAAAAACTCTGTGAAGCTGAATTAGAAATTGAAAGTGTATGATCTCAATTTCTAAAATATATATTTACATAAAATGTGAGGCAGGGGTGTGTGGGTGTGGGTGTGTGTGTCCTTGCTTTGCCAGCTAAAAGGGCCTAGGATCAGCCATATCCCAGGAGCAATAAGCAAACATAGTTGTTATATCTAAGTTTCTAAGTACCATTCCCCCTAAAAGGAATCAGGCTCCTTGGAGAAATGGTTGATTCCAGGGCTCAGGAGGGGAAAGAATAAAATTAGTCTGGAACATCTTGTTTTACTAGAAAGTGAGGAAGTGCTCAAAAAATGTTGGTGTATATCAAAATGACACAGGAACCAGATTTGATGGGGCTCCCCAAAGCCAAGTCTCAGACAATTTTAACATCAATATAAATACGTCCAGAAACATTATAATCCACACAATAAAATAGAAACCTAAGAGTCTATATTTAAAATACAGCCACATGGATGGTATATGATAGATACATCAACAACGAGTCCCTCAGATGTGATACTCTAACAAGGACACATCACTATCTAGTATTTTGGCTGGATAAAGAACCTCAATCTAATCATTGGAAAACATTCTATAACACACACATGTGCACACACATACTTCCACTCACTAACTTTTTTTATTATGGGGAATTGATCTCATAATAAACATTATCTGAAGGTAGAGATCATGTTTTTGTATCTTCATCTACCACAATGAATGATAATTAGAAAGAGCTTAGCACATGCTAGTTGGATGGATACTCTCTGACTAAACTGTAGACCAGAGGTGGGAAACCTTTTTCTGCCAAGGGCCATTTGGATATTTATAACATCATTCTTGGGCCATACAAAATTATCAACTTAAAAATTAGCTATGAAAAAAGCTCCTAGATGTACTGAATTTCGTTGGAGTCCCGCCTGAGGCTGGCTTGGCAGGCCTGCAGGCCGGACGTTCCCTATCCCTATAGATGCTAAGTCCCAGACAGTGTCTGTGTTCATCTATGTTTCCAGCCCCAAGCACAGTGAAGACACAAAGGATAATGGTTAAAAGAATAATGAATTTTTAAACTAAGTAAATGGAATTTGTACATGAGTTATATTCTACACTCGTCTCAGCCAAATTTTCTAAAGTAAACTTTTTTCAAAACCTTTTAACACTATAAAACCAGAGAATTTGAAATTAAAAAATTACTTCAAATATACAAATAGTTGTACATTAACTTTAAAAAGTCTTTTACCACAAAAGGAAAACTACAAAAATTAGTTGAAGTGACAAGATTTATGGAGACATTGCAACTAGAACCCAACTTTATTGTTACAACCAATTTTTTATTTACAGAATATAAATCTCTTCAAAAAGATACATTCCTTCATTAATCAATGGTAAAAGGCCTTATTAAACAGAAATAAAGCCTAAACATCACTTATATTTAAACAGAAATACAAAGTTTCATTAAAAGTTTATGAACAAAGAGCAAAAACATATTTTTACTTAAGCAGTTACATGAATGAGGCTGTTTTTAATTTTCTTCACTGGCAACCCCATTTTATCCACAGAACAAATTTTACTTAAATAAACAGTAGTAAAAATGTAAAAATTAAGTCTTAAACATGAAAATATGCAACAAAAAACAGGAAGTATCTTCACTACCAAACAGATTAACAAGTTCTCAGAATCTCAGATACTTTCTGAGGCATATCAAAACACCTCCATCAAAAGTTGCGTTCACTTGAGAGGTATCAATACATGTTCAGTGCTGAGACTATTTGTAGCACTTACAGTATATACAAAGCAGCATTATACTACTATGGTTCACATTTGATAAACACAAATTTAAGCTTTATGCCAATTTCCCAATTTAACATACAACTAAATGCAATGACAATTATTCATTTTGGTTTTCTTCTTCTGAATCTGAATAAGAAAATTATCAATTAAGAGCATGGAATACGCCATGTCTTCTTTCTTACAACGGTATATTTTAAAATTCAAATATTTCATATCACGGAAATTTCACCCAGCTGTACAAAGGCTCCTAAATACAGTACAGTTTAAAAGTTTCCTCTTCACAAATTCCACCAATTTATAGTTACTTTAGTACAAATAACAGGAAACTTCTTCAGATTTTTGGACAACAAAAATTTCAGTGTGTCACTACCGAAACTAAAGTAGCAGCACACCACAACCATGGCAAGTAAATTCTCTCATCTCCTCCACTGCTTTTGGGGGGTTCTTTTCCAGGCATGTGAGTTAGTTTACATGGATACCATCACGTCTCAACCTAGCTTTGAAAGTTTCTTTGTTAGAGTTAAAATTTTAATGTAACAATTTAAATCAGACAGCTTTTTCTTATTCATCACTGGTTTAAACACAGTATGTAACCTTTTCAATTTTTATAAGTATCTTGTAAGTGTTTTGTTAAAATGATTAATGGGTATTTATACCATTAATGGATAAGAAATAAACAAAAATATGCCTACATTAAGAGTATTTCACAACAATTTTTTCATAACTAGAAAAGCTATAGGATTCATAATTAACACATTTTATTTTAACCTTCTGTTTGATAACATCAGTAGCATAGTAAGTGCATAGGAAAGAAGAGAAAGCAGATTTCAGGACAGAAACCTACTAAAAACTTTAATTTTGGATTCCCAACACAAATGGGTATTCTCTGTAAGCACTACCATTATTTTTTCCATTGAAATAGTTGAAATCTCCTATTTCAAATTATGATCCAGAAATGAAACTTTTAGCATAAAAATTGTGTTCCGAAAAATCTAATTCATAATGTAATGTATCTTATTAATTTCAGTTTTCAAGATTTCAAGTAATGCAAACCCAAGCATTTTCTTTTACAGTAACACATTTTAGAGACTAAGCTTCAAAGATGGGGGGAAATTCACTTAAAATAATTGATATGCTATTCTATCCCAAGACATCAAACCCAAAACGAAACACTGTAATCACACAGGTGGTATGTAAGAAGAAGAAAAAGGCAGTTCAATATAACTTTCTTTTTAAAAAAGAAACAAAAACAAAACAGACTGCCTTATGTAACTAAGTTTCCAGTCAAAGAATATTCTAAAATTTAATGAACTAAAGGAAAGTCAGAGAAAATTAATTTTGAAATAAAGATAAAGCTGCTTTACCACATACTTATATTTCCATTTTCCTCTGTGCATAACAATTACTAGCATTTGCCTTTTGTGTAAAGTACTGCAAGTTGCTGCCAATTACAAAACTCTCCCTGTTAGCACAAAGCATTGTTAACTTTGTCTATCAACTGAAGTCTGTATCACTTTGGAATGCAGTATAAAATGCTTATTAAAGGCAATTTAAAGCAGAAAAATCAACTGATAGTATTCTCATTTGTATTACAAAGGAATTAAAAATGGTACAGAAGGCTTTGTGTAATGTAAAAAAGAAATACCTATATAATTATTAATATGGAGGCTTTTAACTTGTAACAAAGTATCTGGGGGACTTTTTTTCTTTAATTCTGGAAGCTTTGGTAACACATTTATGAAGTTAAAATAAATATTTTTAGCCCTGCAAAAATGGAAATAGCAGTCATTAAAAGACTACTTATGTCTTTTTGTTGTTTGCAATCCCATAATAAACAACTTTATATTTAGAGAAGCCAACTGAGATATGCTTCAGCTGAACTACGAGTTATTATTTATCATACCTCTTGTAACATGGGATTTAGATTCACACTGAGATATCAAAAACTTCCTGTTTTTTGTTTTTGTAGAAAAAGGTTAACAACCTTGAAAACAGGATAGGATAATACTTCAGTTTGCAATCACTGAATTATATTTTTACTTTGCTTTAGCTTGGAATCATGGAATGGAACTCTAACAGTGTATATTAATTGACCACTTGCAGGAATCTAACCTCACAAAAACGAATGAACAACTAAAGAATGAAGAAAAGTCATATTAGGCACTGAGAGGCTAAATAAATAAGTACTGACGTTAACAAAAACTGATAAACCCTATTTCCAGTTCCTCTTGTTATCCTACTGTGCAGCCAGAACTGCTGGCTGTTTCCAGTCCAAAACCTAAGAACTGGGTCAGTTCCTTACAGAAAATTTTCTAAAACAGGGAAGAAAATGCAAAACAATACACAATCTCATATGCAAGATACAATTCACACTAATTTACAAATTTTTATTTACACTGTTTTATATACATTCCAGGCAGACCTAGTTGACGTGTTTTGTGCTCATTTTGATCTCAAATGATCATGTGAACAGTATTGGTTTACTACATCTCTTTGATTTCTGGAAAATGGTGGTAGCATGGGGTTTGGGGGGTGGGGGGGTCGACCCAAATATTACTGGTCAGGTAAGATCTAACAAGTATGTAAAGAACAAAGAGGGAAAAATTGTAGAATTTTGCTTGTTAAAGCATCCAGGCCACTATGGTCGATTAACTAACAATGAGTACACATGAATGCCACTTCTCTAACAACCATTTCCATATTTACAAAGTGAGCTTACAAGTTGAGTTATTAGGTAAGGCATTCAAGTCCCTTAGCTTAACATAAAAAGGCAACAGACATCTCAAGAAGCCACAGGATAAATTTAAGAGAGATGTTTTTCCTTTAGAATCTCTTAAATCGTCAACAAAAAGGGAAACAATTTTGAACCCTATTAATAGCCTGCAGCATGATCCAAAAAAAAACCGTACAGAAGTGGGAGCATCACAACATCCAAAAATCTAACCAAAAAGTGAAGGAAATACCTTAAGTATCTGATTATGTTCTCAAGACCCACTGGCTACTCCTGGGGATCAAGTGAGAGCCTGTTACTCCCCTTTACATTCACTTCCATATGAATCTTTCTGAAATGCTTATTATAGTGTCACAGCTAGTATGCACAGTCTACCAGCAATGGCTCAGTGAATCTCTATTCAAAATAGTTCCAAGAATGTGGAGTACGGCAGAAAAATGATCTCCTCTCCTCCATTGTAGACATATACTGTTGCACTTTAAGAAGTCAGAAAGCAAAAAACTCTAGTATTACATATTCTTCATCGTTGAAAATATTCCAACCACAGGTGGAAATTCCACCAAAAACAATTTTTCAAGTACACTCTAACATTATATAAAAAGGTATTCATTGTTTGATTCCATTCATTTAGTCAATTAAGTAAAATTCTACTGATTCTACAACAATGGTGTATAAAAACAGAAGTGAACATTTGTAACATTGGGGAGGTAGAAAACAAATCTTGGTCTAACACTGTTATAGATACAAACAGATTTTAAGATTCTATTTATGTAACTAGAATTTACCATTTAAAATGGCCTTTAAGTGTTTCTACTTGATTACCTTTAAACATCTTGAGGTAACCCAAGTATTTTAAAGCACTTATCTGAGAATACCAGTCATTTGGAATAACACATCAGACTCCCCAGAAGATTTCTCAGAGGATAAATTTGTAGTTGCATATTCTGAATATGCAGATCCATTAAGCCAACTTTGTACACGGGCACTTATGTGACCAAAGTGAAAGCTTGTCAGACTAACTTGCTAAGCAAAGACAACCATGACTACTCAACTCCACACAGCAATCTTCAAAACTCGAAGCCTACTTGTCCCAAAGATCTAACTTCCGTCCACATAATAATTACCATTCTCTCACTCCAAAACAAAATAAAAAATACACAAACAAAATAAAGAGAAATAAAAACTAACAGAATCCTTCCTACCAGGAGTATTTCTGCTTAATTCACATTTTGTTATATCAGTTTTTAAGTGTACAAGATCAATGCCTTAAATGTTCCTTATTTCTTTTAACCGCCTCAACTTACTTCTCTGCACCTACATGTATCAAGCAATCATTTGCTATCATTCCAAAGACATGGAGTCAAACTAAAACATGAAACAAAAATGTAAAAAATAAATCTACACGGGTAAACCAGAATTCATCTAAATGACATTTTCTTGTTCCCAAGAATGATAAACATTCTATCTTTGTTTCCAAAATTAGCAATTGTTCTACTAGCTATTATTTAATAACAAATACACAGAACATCTCAATAAGTAAAACAAAACGTTTGGTTAGAAACAATTTGATACACTAAAATCTTAAAAACAAACTAGTAACTTAAATGACCACATTTAGAATATGAGAACATTACTGAATGCAGATTTTGGTAACACAAAATCATCACATCTATTCTAGGATTATACAGTAAATATTAATATTTATACTGCCAGACTATGTAGGAGAATTAAATTCTAAGGTACATTCCCCCCAAAGAAAGTTTCCAATATTCAATTCAAAACGATATACCACTACCATAGATAGTGAATGTGTTTCATTCACCCTTCTAAGCAGGTATTTTTCAACAAACACCCTAAGTTATCTATACCAGTGTCTGGCATTTCAAGAGTAAATGATCCATTTTACTTACAGTGCATCAAGATTAAAAAGTTACAATGACCCTAGAACATCTAACTAAAATTAATCTTAATAAAGTAAAAAAAATTTTTTCCTCTGGAACATTTTCATTGCTGACACTTAACAGATGAACTAGATGAAAGCTGTCACAGAATTGTGTTACATTTATAATAAATAATTCACATATAACAGATTAAATTATCAAAGAAAAGATTAAACTGACATCTTTATACCTTTTTGCAGATTTAACAAATTTCTAATCTACCGCATACTGACAGCAGTAGGTATATTTTTTTACATCATTCAGTCTATTTAAAAAACGAATTGGTTGATAGAGGCATAATTCGTAAAGCAAAATAACCAAATTAAATAACAGATAATTGGCTTTCCGGAGTTTCTTAAGAAAAGATTCACAAGCATTGTTCAACTACTTGGAAAAAATTACATCTTTACTCAGGCATTTTTAATGCAGTAACCTCAGGCTTCATTTTAAAGTACTGGTTAAAACGAACAACTGCATACCTAGTGAGGAAAGAAAATAACAGAATGAGTCAAAGCTGAACATTTAATTCTCCCTTTACTTCCACTCACCCCTCTAGACTAAATGTGTTTAACTTTCAAGATTTTTCAAAGAACATATTTTTAGTTAATTGCACCACCTACTGGACACCTTTTTAATATTAAGCTCAGTTTACAGGTTAAACCAAATTTCCTCTCAGATCAATTATTAAATGTACATAGTAACCTTTATAACATTTGATTGATAAAATAATAACAACAATGTCTCCTATGAGTTCTAAATGCTAATTCAAAAGAAAGTAGAGAAAAATATACTGCATACAGTAAAATTAAACTTACCCAAGGAAATCAAATTCAATAGTGGAATATTTGGCTTGAATCAAAGCCCACAATCCCCAAAAGAAATGAGAAGCCTAAAAAGGAAGGAAGAAAAAAATCAAGAATTATGGTATTTCATTTCTTTGTAAATATCATATTAATTTTTTGTCTTCATCAATTTTATAAATACTTTCTTAATGCTTTTTAATATAAAATATCTAAAACAAGGTAATATTTAAGTGTACAGTTATACAGGTGGCTATAAATCACTTTTGCCTATACCAAAAGAGGATATAATCACCTATTGTCATTTAAAAACTAGAACCCAATTTCTGCAACCTGCTTCATGTAGGCAGAGTTCAGCATCAGCATTGAGAGGTGTTGGTTAAATGTTTTGTTTTGTTTTCAGGTTTCTTGGGGGAGGGGGGAGGAGCATTTTAATATTAATTGTTAACAGGTTCTCCTATAAAATACATCATCAAAGGACATCAAACTATAAACAAAATGAAAAATCCAAATCTCAAAACAAAAAAAATATATTTAAATGTGAAGAATGTTCTAGGGGTGACAAACATCTGAAAATAATTTATACTGATCCAACAACAATTCTGAATAACTTGCCTTTTTGACTATATTAAGATTTGCCCTGATGGTTCAAATTTTCATGGAGATGAAGCTACTGATACCTTAACATTAAGCCAAGGCATGTATTAGTATAGTACCTATTCTTCATCAACACACACTCAAGAATAAAAAGTCAATCTCACTAAAGAATGTCTTTTATGAAGCCTTTAAAACTACCAATTTTATTAAATCTCTTCCCGAGTACATGCTACTCTAATATTCTGTGAAATTATATAGAAAGCACACACAAAGTATGTCCATTACATGAAGACTGTCCTAAGTGAAAAAAACACTTAAATAACTTGAGTTGTGAGCTCAACTTGCGCATTTATAATGGAACACCATATTTTTACTTAAAAGAACAACTGACAAATTAAAGTTATTATACTAGGGTATTTGAGAGACATTTCTCATACAAAAAAGAAAAATTCTTAAATACAAAAAAGAAAACTTGTCCTTTCAATGAAAATAACTGACAGTATTTATTGTCAATGATAGACTTTAAGTATTAAACTTACAATATGAACTTTAGAAAATTTGTATTTGATTCTATAAGCTTACCAGCTTATCCATACAGTACTTAGATGATACTGGTGGTGATATCAATTAATGTGATTTCTTTAAAATATGTTTTTATTATTTTTTACAGAAAGAAGAAGGGAGAGGAAGAGATAGGGGGAGAAACATCAAGTGAGAGAAAAACCTCAACCAGGGATTGAACCTGCAACTTGGGTATGTGCCCTGACCGGAATCAAACCAGCAACCTTTTGGTGCACGAGACGACACTCAACCAACTGAGTCACACCAGCCAGGGCCGAAGGTGACTTTTTTAAAAAAAAATTTTATTGATTTGTTTAGAGAGAGAGGAAGGGAGAGGGAGAGAGAGAAACATTGATGTGAGAGCAAAACATCAATCAGCTGCCTCCTGCAGGTCCCCCTACCAGGGATGAAGCCAGCAACCCAGGCAGGTGCCTTGAACAGGAATTGAACTGGCAACCTTTGGTGGACTGGATGACACCCAACCTAGTGACACCGGCCACAGCTGAATATGATTTCTTGATATCTCATGAGATATATCAATATTTGGGAGATCTATACAACTCAATAAATCAAGATTTTCCAAATAACGAATGATGTTAAAATTACAAAATCATGAACTGGTGAAAGAGCCATTGGAAGTGCAAGATAAACCAAGGAATTTTAATGTAACAGAATACAAAAAAAAATCAACTGATATATTCAAAGACTGCACATTGTAATTAACCTTTAAGAAACTATCACTTGTTGAGTTTTGGTGAAGTATCAAAAAATGATGGCATTGTAAAGACTCCACCAAAAAACTACTAGCTCTAATAAGTGAATCTGGCAAAGTAGCAGGATACAAAATTAATATCCAGAAACTGGTGGAATTTTTATACAACAATAATGAACTATCAGAAAGAGAAACTAAGTAAACAATCTCATTTACCATTGCAACAAAAAAAACAAGGTACCTAGGAATAAATGTAACCAAGGAGGTAAAAGATCTATACTTGGAAAACTATAGGATATTGAAGAAACTGAGGAAGATACAAATAAGTGGAAGCATATACCATGGTTAAGGGCTGGAAGAATTAACATCATTAAAATGCCCACACTACCCAAAGCAATCTACAGATTGCTTTTAAAATATCAATGGCATATTTCACAGATCTAGAAGAAATACTCCAAAAATTTATATGGAACCACAAAAGAGCCCAAAGAGCCTAAGTTATATTCAGAAAGAAGAACAAAGTTGGAGAGATCACAATACCAAATATCAAACTACACTACAAAGCCATTGTAATCAAAACACCCTGGTACTGACACAAGAACAGGCATACAGATCAATGGAACAGAACAGAGAGCCCAGAAATAAACCCATGCCTTTATGATCAATTAATACTGACAAAGGAGGAAAGAGCATACAATAGAGTAAAAACAGTCTCTTCAAAAATTGGTGCTGAAAATATTGGACAGGACATGCAAAAAAATGAAACTGGAACCACCAACTTACACCATACACAAGAATAAACTCAAAATGGATAAAAGTTGCAAAATCATAAAAATCATAGAAGAAAAAGTAGGCAGTAAAATCTCACACATCTAGTGTAGCAGTATTTTTGCTGATATATCTCCCAGGGCAAGGGAAACAAAGGAAAAAGTAAACAAATGGGACTACATCAAAATAAAAAGCTTCTGCACAACAAAAGAAACCGTAACAAAATAAAAGGGGAACCCACTGTATTGGAGGGCATATTTGCCAATGATACAACTGATAAGAGGTTAATTTCCAAAAACATAAAGAACTTATACAACTCAACACCAGGAGGGCAAACAATCCAATTTAAAAATAGGCAATGGACCTGAAAAGACATTTCTCCAAAGAGGACATACAGACAGCTAAGCGACATACGAAAAAATACTCAACATCACTAATCATTAGAGAGTTGCAAATTAAAACTACAATGAGGTATCACCTCACACCTGACAGAATGGCTACGGCCAAAAAATCAACAAACAAGTACTGACAAGGATGTGGAGAAAAGACATCATGCACTGTTGGTGGGAATGCAGACTGGTGCAGTCACTGTGGAAAACAGAATTTCCTCAAAACATTAAAAATGGAGCTGCCTTTTGACCCAGTGATCCCACTTCTGGGAATATATCTTAAGAATCCCAAAACGCCAATCAGAAAGAGTCCATTCCTATGTTCAAAGCAACACAATTTACAAAAGCTAAGATCTGGAAACAGCCCAAGGGCCCATCAGTAGATGAGAGGATAAAAAAGCTGTGGTGGCCCTAGTCAGTTTGGCTCAGTGGTTAGATTGTCCGCTTGTGGACTGAAGGGTCTTGGGTTCAATTCCAATTAAGGGCACATACCTGGGTTGCAGGCTCCATCCTGGCCAGTCAGGGCGCGTATGGGAAGCAACCAATTGATATGTCTCTCTCACATCGATGTTTCTCCCTACCCCCTTCCCTCCTTGCCTCCCTCCTCCTCCCTCTCTCTCCCCCCTTCTCTTCCATTCTCTCTCTCTGAAAAGCAATGGAAAAAAATATCCTCCAGTGAGGGTAAAAAAAAAAAGTTGTGTTACATTTACGCAATGGACTACTACTCAGCCCTAAAAAAAAGGAAACCTTACCCTTTGTGACAGCATGGATGGACCTAGAGATTATTATGCTAAGTGAAATAAACCAGTCAGAGAAAGACAAATACCATATGATCGCACTTATATGTAGAATCTAGTGAACAAAACAAAACCAGAGGCATGGATACATGGAAAAGACTAGACTGACAGATATCAGAGAGGAAGGGCTGGGGGGGTACTAGATAAAAGAAGGTAAAGGGAGTAGCCAAAGAACAGATATACATAGCCCATAGACACAAACAATACTGTGGAGAAGGCTGAGGGGAGGGAGGGAAAGTGCTGGGTGGTGGTAGGCAAAGAAGGGGAAAATGGGGGACATCTGTAATAGTGCCAACAATTTTTTTTAAAAAGAGAAGAATATCCACAATTATCTGAAAAGGCAATATACTCCTCCTCTCTTTTCCAACAACATATGTGTGTTAAACAGGACTTTCTTTTCTTTTTTTTTTTAATATATCTTTATTGGTTTCAGAGAGAGGAAAGGAGAGGGAGAGAGAGAGATAGAAACATCAATGATGAGAGAGTCATTGATCGGCTGCAGCCCACAACCCAGGCATGTGCCCTGACTGGGATTCGAACCCCGATCGCCTAGATCCTAGGTCGACGCTTAACCGCTGAGCCATGCCCAGCCGGGCAAACAGGACTTTCTTCATTTACTTCAACCAAAACAGTATATAGTAAAAGATGAAATGCAGAATATGAAATTCCAGCGTTTATTAAGCCAGACATTACAGAGATTTGCAAAAGTATAAATTAATGCCATACTTCTCATTAAATTATTTTTTTGTTTTAGAAAAGTTATTTTTCATTTTAAACGTGCTGTTTATGTTAACATGAGTTTATTGGTTTGTTAAAGATATGTATTTAATATATATTTGGGGTGTGTTTTAATTCCCAGTATGGTAAATATTAATAATTAACCTATATTAACAAAAGCTCACAGAGGTCTTCAAAAAATTTTTTTGAAGTAGAAAGGGGGGTGGTTTTGAGACTAAAATGTTTGAGAAATCCTAGTCTAAATCACCTCAGCATATTTTAAGGAACATAAAAATCAATCTGTGGATGGTGTCAATCTTTTCCTAGTAGGTTAATTTTATAGTGGGAAACACTGAAATCAGGGGACATTCTACACCTAAAAACAACGTCAAATAAGCTCTTCCCACCATTTCAAGCAGCACTGGTAAATGTATTTATCAATCAATTTCATTCATATAGTAAAAAATGAAAGGAATAGCCCATTCATTTGCTTTCCCAAAAAATGGCAGAGAGAGAATACTAAAGTCCAAATAAAATAATACAACATCCTGTGATTCTGTGACTTATTTATACTATTTCCCTCAATTTTGAAAGTTATAGATATGTAAGAATCTCCGTTAATTTGTAGGCTCTCCGCTTTGCTGAACTTTCTTTCCTTTGAAAGAAAAGTTCAAAGCTTTATATGGTAAAGAGACAGCTAAAAATGAATCCACAAACTGTTTTCTAAAAACCCCTATATATAACTGTTTTACTTAAAAATAATCCGAAGTCTGTAAACAATGTGTCTAAAATCTCCTCAAACCTTGCCCCACCCCATGTGGCTCAGTGGTTGAGTGTCGACCCTGAACCAGGAGATCCTGGTTCAATTCCCGGTGAGGGCACATGCAGGGGTTGTGGGCTTGATCCCCAGTGGGGGGCGTGCAGGAGGCGGCCGATCAATGACTCTCATCATTGATGTTTCTTTCTCTCTCTCTCTCTCTCTCTGAAATCAATAGACTCTTTTTTTAAAAAAGTATTATAATGGAAGAATTATAAACAATTGTATTTTGTCATTATTTTGAACAAAATTCAAAATGAGAAACTGTTCTATAAGATGAAAATTTTAAGTTTTTAAATCATATGAAGAATCTTTTGCTGTTTACATTTAAACTTACCAATGCAAACTGATTGACTTGAATGAAGAGTATTTCTACCTCCTTTTCAGTAACTTCAGTCCCAAAGCCCTTATATTCTTTGTAGGCTTCAAGGTAAGAGCGCAGCCACTGGCCCTGTAGTTCTCTACCTGGGTAGAGACTATAATCTACATCACTCACACCTAAAGTGAAAAAAAAGTGAAATGAAAATTTTAAAATCACATTCTCGTATGTATACTTTAATAATTCTTACTATCCTCATAATTTACAGAAAAAATAAAATAAACAATCATGACGTACTACAACTTACGTTTGAATGCACAATTGACCACAATAATCAATTCTCATTGCTTCAACTTTTCCTCAAAGTGTGAAGCTTAACTACCTGCATCAGAAGCACACAATCTTCTTTTTACAAAGCAGCCCAGAAGACTCTTGTGCACACTAATATTTAGAGCATTTCCTAGAACTATGGCTCTAAATCTTTTTTGACCATTACTCACAGGGTTAAGAAATACATTTTATATTGAGACCTCATACACACACACCTGATACTAAGTTTCACAAACCACATTTACCCTAACTATACCTTCCAACTTGGACACTTTCTATTAATTTTCTGGTCCTTGCTTTAAAATAATTTGATTTCATCATCTGCAGTTTACAAAAACTAACCCAGAAGATAAAGTTCATACAAATTTTGCCTAGCATTCAAAGTTCTTCATAAATTGGTCCAAATTTACTTGTCTGGTCTTACAACCTTCTATTCTCCTTCCTGAATTTTATATCCTACAAAAATAAGTACAGTCATTTTGAAGTTTTCTTCCTTCTTCCTGCAGTACCCTCCTTTATCTTCCATCTGCAAATGCAAATTCTACCTAACTTCAAGTGTTAGCTTAATTTTTTTCTACACAAAATCATATTAAATCAGTGGAGTTTCCTCTTTCATATCCACAGCAGTGATTATCCTTAATACTAAAACAGTGATATTTCATTATATAAATAGCTGCTTTCCCTTCCTACAGATGTGGAAATATGTACAGTACATATGTAGAGATATAGCACATATATGATAAGCTTGGTGTAGGGAAATTACTGAATACATATAAACTGAAACTTTTCCCCCAGAATTTTTTTCCAGTCTGGTAACCTAAAGTATATTCAAATATGTGAATGCATGAATGTATACAAATACAAATTCAGAAATGAAAATCCCTACTAGTTGTAAACCATCCAGAGGAATTTCCTCTTCTTAGTTTTAGAGCACTTCATGTTTCTAAATATAGTCATAAAATGTATTTTAAATTAATTCCACTTACATTTAAAAAAAATAAAACTTTTATACTTGATGGTACTAACAGATTAATTTTCAGAGGCAAAAATGACCAGCTTCTCAATTACTCATAGCCAAAGACCAAAAAAAAAATTCTCAAGTTTTTTAGTTAACCAACATTCCAAAAGCCCAAGTACAGAATGCAAATAGCAAAGGCTTTTAAATGATTTTTAAAACTTGGTTTCAAATCTCTATTTTACTGCGACAGTGGTGAGTTACTTCCCTCATCCGAACACTGGGAATATTACCTAACTTAAAAATTGTTGTAGCCCAGCCAGCGTGGCTCAGCAGTTGAGCATCGACCTAGGATCCAGATCGGGGTTCGATTCCCGGTCAGGGCACATGCCCGGGTTGCAGGCTGCAGCTGATTAATGACTCATTGATGTTTCTAGCTCTCTCTCTCCCCCTCTCCCTTCCTCTCTCTGAAATCAATAGAGATATATATATATTTTTTTTAATTGTTGTAGAGAAAACAATAAGGTGAGATGAGATTTGTAAAGCACCTTGCACTGTGTTGGGTCTTAATAGAAGCCACAATAATTATTTCTTATTTCCCTACAACATTAATGAAGAAGTCTCCTCTGTCCTCCCTTAATACACAAAAACAAAAAAAGAACAAAGGTCAGAAAAAAGTGAAAAGAATTTTACTCCCCTTCCTAGGTTATCTATTTTAAAGGGAAAAAACAATTCTAAAAGGGTCATATCAAAGTTATATATGTTATTCCATTAATTAAGCCCTGAGTTTTACCTGCAAATTCATTGAAATGATTTCCGATATCATATGCCAGGTAGTTGTATCCAGAATATTCATAATCAATGAACTGTACATCACCTATGTGAGACACAAAAACAAAGACATAAGAAATCATATGTAAGACCAGAAAATTCCTAAGCTATTTGTAATTAAATAGCTTCCAATATTTTGTCTCATTGTATGTGCTTGGTTACATGCACTTCTGAGACAATACAGGGTAAGGCTGTGAATTTATGGCAATGAGCTTTACAAAATTCAAATTATGTATCATTGTCAACAGCTTCTTTATGAACATTAATGTCCACTATAATCAAGAAAAGTCAAAATACTGTATAGTCATTCTCTAAGTTCAAACAAAAGCAAAAGGTCTTTCACCACATGGGGGCATCAGTTACTTAAAAATTCAAGTTTAATTAGAAATTAACACTATCTTTGGAAATTGTTAATAAAGCAATTTTAACAACAAAAGCAATCTATGATACTCTAACAGTGAACTGACAAGCTAATCTACATATTGAAATGAAATATAAACTCTGAAAGACCTGAATTCTGTGAATGCTGCAGTTATGCTATTAACACTTGCTGATCAACTTAACAATATCCCTAATTAAAGAATTTAGTGGCAATCCAACTTTTACATTTTCGTGGAATGCCATATAACTAAGGTTTCCAATACATACCTGAGCAACATGAAAGTGGTTATTTTATCTTTTTTTTTTTTAAGCAAAGGTACACTGAGTACTATAGAGAATTTTTGACTCGACAAAGATATATGTGTGTTTTTTAAAAAGAGAAAAGAGAAAAAGTTGAGAGAGAAAGAGAGAATCTAAATGGGTCACTGTCTACATCAGGGATCACAATCTCGAAGACTTACAAGGGCCAACAGTTAAAATTGAAACATAAACAGAGATCCTGTAAGAAGAGTTTCTAAGCGGCAATTGTGAAAATAAATAAGCACATGCCTAGTTACACTGTCTTTTAAAGATAGTTCATAGTAAGGTAATAAACAAATTCCTGGTCTTATACACACTGGCATTTCCCCCCAAAAAAGATCTTTTGAACTACAATGTCTTGATAGAGATATATATATTTAATTTGGGGATGTATGTTGATCATATTCAAACTCAGAGAAACAGAATTTATGACAAAAATGTCACGGCAAATGAAGTATTTTATACATTTTTAATGTAATTGCATTTAATATAATTTTAAACTTGTATAAATAATAGTCAAGTCTAGAGTAAAGTAACTGAGAATCATCAAAGTATCAAAGCCCAGTTATTAAAATCTATATGTATATTGACAAAATACTTAAAAGATTTTAAAATGTTGGTAACTACAATAAATCACTGCAATTCAACAACAGCAAGTATTATATTCTTGAATGCACAACAAAACATCCATGGAAAGTCTTAAAGTTAACCAAATCACTTTACTAAATTGCAGAATGGAAAGTCAGAACATGTTTTTAATTTTTTTTTTGGTTACCATTGGGAATGAGAGGGTGAAGATCACACCGTCATGATAAAACACTTTACAGCCATGGAAAAAATTTCTCATTTTCATTTTCAAAGATGACTTAATGACTAGAATTAGAAATGTTATATGAAAAAAAGATATAAAATAGCAAATGTATCGACCCAATTTATTAAAATACGATGTCTAAAGAGAGAAAATAAAAACAAATAATGCACGGGGGAGGAAAACGGTGAATGGAAATAAACCAAAATAAAATATTTCACCTGGTTTCATTACCAGTGGCAAATGACCCTTTTTCCCTTATATTCTAAATTCTTTACAATAAACATCACTTTTAGGAGAAAAAAATGATAGTTCAAAATGATTAAGATGAATTCTCTACAAAACTATAAATAGGTAAGAGTTACTTAAATACAATGATTTGGGAGATACCTATCCAGTTGGTCTTCAAGAAATCAGGATTCAAAATTTACCAAGTTGCACAACTGAACTAACCAAACAGTTTTAATACAAGAATGTTTTAATTGCAGCTGTTGATTGTTTTAGCTCTTTAAACACAGATTCTTGTAAAGCTCATATTAACTGTTATATGCCAATAAAAATACACAGCCCAGTCCTGAAGCTTACTTTTGCCACATAAACAAAAGTTTCTATTTCAATTTTCAAAATTATATTTAGAATTTGGCAAATATAGTTACAATGGCAGGTAAAACATGCCTGCTGGTAAATACAATTTAAATAAAGCATAGACCATTTATTTTAACAAAAGTTAAAATCTGTTTCAGTATGAATGTTTTAGCAATGACTTTTTGTAGTAGCATTAATTCATTAAAACTAGCCTTTATTTTTATATGCTATGTCGAGTTTATAAATAATGAAAATTTAAAAATAAGAAAATGAAGCTAAGAAGATACAGATGAGGCTGTTACCAGGCTCCGTGCATGTGAACAAGTGATGCGATAAACCTCCAGTCAGTGCGTTTAAGAAGCACGGGGTGCGCCGCCACATGGCAGCAACAATGGCATACCTAATCTGTAGCAGATGAAGAAAATTTGGCAAACTCACATTTTACAAGACACAAAGCTTAAAAGGAAAAAAAATTTAAATCCGCATTAACTATTCTTTTTCAAACTATTGCAAACAAAGTGGAACTCAACCTTAAATTTAATCTTCTGCAACAAAGTAAAATTAAAGACGTCTACTTCCTTTATTCTGGGTGCCAGAAAAATCAAATTACTACAAAATGCTTTCTACTAACAGAAAGTATTCTAAACTTTTTTTTCTTCTAAAATTTTAACTTCTGATTTCTAAAATTTCCAATTATTTAGAGGAACTTTGACATCATTATTTAATAATTAATAGTTTACATGGCATGCTTATCTTTGTTAATTCTTTAAAACATAAATTTTTAATAGGATTTCAAGGGTGGAAAAGAATAAGAATATTCCTTAAAACTTTATATAAAATTTTATATGTATATGCATTTTCTGAGAGGATTCTCAATTCTCCAAATTCTCAAGGGATCCTTGACATCTAAAAAGTAAAGTAGTGCTTTAAAGGCTAAGACTATATTTATCTTTATTAGTTAGCACACTAACTAACAATAGGTAAAGCATACTCTGAATTTTCAAAAGCTAAATTTTTCCTTTTATTACTGTATTTCTTGTATATCTTCACAGTAATATAATCCACACACTATTAAGTTAAATAAATTGTTCAAATCTCAGTATAGCTGAAAAGAGGCAGCCCATTTTTAAAGTACTTTAAAACCAAAAAAAATTATATTAACTAAGATTATAATTCACATGACATTTGTTTGGATTCCTTTATTTTACTGTTAAGAAAGGAAGAAAGATAAAAAGTAAAATAACCAATATAAGAACCTGAAAATCTTTCCAATTTACTCTACGTCCTCTGTAGTTTTTAGGTAAGGCAAAAAGGAACATAAAGTGTAACCATGATTACACTAATGTTAGCAAAATGCTTCTCTCTTACACAGAAAGAAGAAATATTCTGCTCTGGGAAACTATCCCTTCATTCCTCACTCTGGCGTCCAGTAGTAGACTTCACCACAGTACTCATCACTCTGAATGTAAATGTGTTTCATGATCTGACTCTCCTCCACTACATGGCAGATGGCTTCCTGGGAGGGCAGTAGGTCCCTTTCATCTTTCATCATGCAATCCACAAAGCAATACCTAGCACACAGGAAGTATTAAAATACTAGTGGAACAAATGAAGGTTTTTCAGAGAATGCTGACACACAATGATAACACACATGTTTAAGTGGGGTATGGGGGAATAAGCATGATATAACAAAGAACAAAGGGTGGCATTTTTGACATTCATATTCAAGTATATGACTGAATATACAGAGGGACTGAATGTATGTACAGAAAAAATATTAAACTACTAACTATTTTAGGTAGCTCTTTTTACAGTCCATTTAAGTTTTTTATTATCTTATTTAGGGATATCTTATTTTATGCCAACTATGATCTGAAATACAAGTTAAAACAAGGTTTAACTATCCTTCATAAAAATTCCACCCTGGAAAATATAGGTTACTAAATACAAAAATAAATTTGTATTTATTTAAAATTTAAAAAACAAACAAACAAAAATCTTTTATTTCCAGTCATTTGTATTTCCTTAAATAGCTGTAACTCAGCTTCCTGTATTTTGCAGACACAGAAAATAATCAATGATTGCCATTACTGAAACTTAAAGATAATATTAATTCTTTATATGAGCTTTTATAAAGAAATGAGGAGGGAGAAAAATGAAACAGCCTCCAATTAACATTATGACAAAGCATCAAGACATGAGACAACAAACTAAAAAACTTCAGCAATTACTTCTAACATGTCAGCAGCTAAAGGATTAGCTAAAATTAAAATAATAAATTTAAAATCAGGCAATAAGCAGTATTACAATTTGTTCTACTTAGTATAAATTCTTTTTTAAATTAATTATTGATGAATTTAAAAGATGACTGGTAAGTCTTATCTTACAGATCGGGAACAAGAATCACTGCTTTCGTTTTTCTTATTATGTAACAAATCCTATCATCATAACATTAAGTATTCTTTTCTTACCTTTTTAAGATGTCATGTCTCTGAAGGCCAGAAATGGGCTGCTGTTTAAAAACCACCTAAATTCTGGGACTAACTTTTCAAAATCTTGACAGCTACCATCAACTTCAGAAAGGAAGCTCACTCTTCTCTCTTACTCCTGAGTCCTGTCAACTGACATGGTGAGAAGAGGCAGTGGCAGTACTTTTCCCCATGATGCCTACCATTCCTGTGATGCCTACCATTCCTATAACATTCACAGGTGAAAATGCCTATAAACTGCAGGGTGCTCACAGTCTTTGTGTATGTCTATATGAATATGTACTAATATATACATACATACACACATACATATATACATTTTTTAAACTTTAATCATTCCAGGTAGTTACAACAGAATCTATAAGTTGCACTGAAAGACAAACTGAATTGTCATCTCATACCTACGAGCCATAATTCCCCTAATTATAGGACATAGTTAACCTTCTGGATTACAGCAGACAACCCTTAGTTACAGGACACAGTTAACCTTCTGGCTTACAGTAGCCATTTCCACTTATGCAGAATCAGATACATTTTGTAAAATGCATCCTAGAGACAAAATACAGGGTTGGCAAACTATGTATGCTGAAGCCAAATCTAGCCAGCCCATTGCCTATTTTTGCAAATGAAGTTTTATTGGAACACAACCACACATATTTATGTATTACCTATGGCTCTGTTTGTGCTACAACACAGAATTGCACAGTTGCAATAGAGACTATAATATGGAATGCAAAGCCTAAAATATGTACTATCTAGTCCCTTTACAGAAAAAGTTTGCCAGCTCCTCTCAGGTGTAATAGTTGTGACTGAGAGCTGCCAAGTACCTACTCCAGTGCTATATACTTGATAAGCATGATGAGGAACCACCTGAAGTAGGTATTATCTAAGTTGAAAATAAAGCAAACTAAATTTCTAGACTACCAACAATATAAGTACCATCCGGAACTCTGTTAAACACGCAGATTCCTAAGCCCACCTATAGAAATTCTTGTTCATGTGGTCTTGGATTTTTTTCTAGTAACCTACGTGATTCTGTCACAGAATCAAATCTAAACTCTTAATATAAAGATAAAATGACTTATCTAATGCCACTTACTTCCATATGTGATTGAGCAGAAATGTGAACCCAAGTGTGCTTAGTTCCAAAAATCTATGCTCTTTCTGACTTCTCGTGGTTATTACTAAGCTTTAATATATCTGCTTTTAAGAGTTAATGTAAAGATTTTTAAAATTTAGTTACAATATACAAAATCTAAGTTATTATGGTTGAAAATACACGTGAAAACGTCAAGATGATCCAGTATAAATTCGTGAAGTTTAACTACAATTTGCACTTCTGATATATGAAGGATCTAAAACATACAACAGAGAGATACTAAGCTTGATGATGTTAAAGCCAGTCCTCTGGCTTTCTTATTGTTATTTTTATATATTTATATCTCATAGGTGGATAGAAAATGGTGAGGCCCTGAGCTCAAATTACATGAATAACTTAAAAAATGATAAATCAAACTCATTTTGAATATAATATGCAGCTTAATCATTTATTCTATGTAGAAATTATTTTAACCCCAACTCAACACTTGGCTTTTAGATGCTGTACAAGGTAACTGGTTAAGAAGGTAAAGAACTCTGCAATACATTATTTCTCATTTTAACTATCCTCCTTCGGACTGCTAAGCCAGTCTATTTTTTGCTATTAAATTTACTAAAGTTATAGAATTTACATTTTTTAGTCTGAGGCATGGTATCTCCTTATAAAAACAAATATGTCATACAGTTATATTAATTCAAAACGATTAGCTCCTAATTTGAAACAGAATAAGATGATAATAAACAGAAAAGGCTACTAGCCCCACTTACATGAGTGTTAGGTTTTACCTGAGTAAGATTCCAACCACATTTTCTTAATGCTTATCAACTAATCACATAAGAATTGATTTTTTTTTAAGTGGATGCCATGGAGTCCACACTAGCCTTTCTAACAAACAGTATAAAACCATTGGTAAGTAAAAACAGCAAAACATCTCCTACAACTAACACACAAACATAACCACAAAGACAAGAAATAAATGGTACATAAAAGACTTCTATGAAGAAGGGCATACTCTAAAATATATATCAAAATAATTATATTTGTTGAACTTTGAAATGTATTCTTCTGTGTAGGAAAAACATTAGACACAGAAGTATTATTTAGGTAACTCTTGGTAAAATGAACAAATAACAACCTTGATGTCCTAAAGCCAAACAGCAGCATAAAGACTTTATTTCAAAGTATGAGAACTTTTCATATCACTGATCAATAGTTAGATAGGCAACTGGTAAAATTAAAACATAAAAATATACTTTTTAATACCAAGACAAAGTAATCTGATTTTTTTGGTCCCTTCTATTTTAGCTTTATAAACAAGTTTGCTCTATGAAATGAAAATGAGAAAGAAACATAGAAGCATGAAAAGTTAAAATGCTATTCCAAAGGAAATAGACTCTCTCTGATTAACTTGCAGTTAAAAATAAAGCTGAGTGTCCACTTCAAACGTAAGATGAAGTCCCTCACTTGAAATTTCATTACATAAAATAATGTGTTATTCGGTCTTGCACTGAACTTAAAAGCTAATACATTGCTTTAATGGATAACTAATGCGCTTGTCTCATAAATGGCATTGAGATTTGGTTACTAGTATATAATGTAGTACCTATATACTATGACAATTATATATAATAAATGGACAATAAATACTAAAGGACACTGTCAAGTACATAATGTTTTAGGGGGTACTACTGAAGTTTTAAATAAAGAATTCCACACAAAAACTTCCAGACATTCAAAATAAAGATGTTAGCTTAGTATATCTTTAAATAATATAAAAGTTATTAAAAAACGTTTTTGAAAATAGGTGCTACAGGCTACCACCCTTGACAGTGTTCTTTACGTGGTTTTCTTCAAGTAAAGCAAGTTACAAGTATTAACCACCTTTGCATTAGAATAGTCTCAACTTACAATCTATTAATAATGGTCCCAAACAGTAATGTAATGTAAATATGACCATTTAATCGTAATTATTTGGCTTTAGTATCTTCACAACAGCACATTTTGATTCGAAACAATCTTCCAACTATAATGATTATCTTCAAAACTGACTTCCTATAAAATGCAATAGCTTCATAGTTTCAAGCAGATTTTTTGAATACTAAGCCTTCAATCAAAATAGTATTTTTAAATTTCTATTAAGTACTGAAGGACATCTATTGTTTAGCAACCAAACCTCAAACCACTTCACCCAATAATAATACAAACAAGTGTTTCTTAAATATGAAAACAGAGAATTTGAATACAGAAAGATATGAACAATCACAGAAAACATTTTGCCAAAAAGTATAACTGTCTACCACAAAATACGTTAAAACTATTTGCCAGATCTTCTTGATTATTACTTTAGTAGGTATAAATTTCAGCAAGCACAAATAACATTTCCTCCATCTGTGGCTCTCTCCTTAGCATCAAACTACCTAACAAATCAGCATAACAAACAGGTAACAAAAAACCTGGAAACATTTGTTTCTAATACTGTTGTCCTTAACACTGAGAAATTTTCTGTATTTATAAAGCAGTTGTATACCAATTGGTTTTTCAATAACCCCCATTACAAGCAGGTATATTTTCAAACCATGAATTATCAAATAGGTTTTATAGTTAAATATAAACAAAGTCATTTTTATCATTTTTCATTTAAAACTCGTTTAACAGGAACCAATCTGTTTCTATTAAACCAATTCTAAGAAACATTTTATACAAATATATAGAGAATATATAATTCTAATTAGCAGTTACCATGACTTTATAACCTAAAAGAAAATATTTAAAGACGTCATGCATGTTTTCAATCCTTGCATTTGAATTAAATTTGAGACAAAGATCAAAAGACCATAAAGAACATCAAAGAAATCATCTCTACTTACTGCTAAGGTCAAATACCTACCTTGTTTCTCATTGTAGATTATATTCTTACATAGTAGATCATTATGGCAAAGCACAACAGGTGAGCCCAGGTTGGAAAGAATCCTCTTCATCCAAGTCATCTCTTCCTGAAGAATCTGAGAGCTTGGAATATCACTTAGGAACCTTTTAGTTTTAAAAGAAGAGTTATATCTTGTTTAGATTAATGACATTTTTTCAAGTTGGATTAAGGATTAATATCTAACTTAATAAGTTCTTTCCACTCAATTGCACACACTCCTGAATTAAAACAATCCAATTATTACAAAAGGTGGAATAAAAAAAAGGTTTACTTAAAGTTACAAAGGCAGTCCATTAAAGAACTAAAACATCTATTTCAAGTTTGGAAGGGTAAATGCAGTATAAATCAGCTACATTCACATTTCAAACTCAATAGATATCTACCATTGATAAATCAACTAATTACATGGTAAGCATATAATCACTGTATTATCATATAACAGTCATAACAAAGAATTATCATATTATCTATTATAGGTATTATCTCAGAGTGGTCAGACTGGGAAGGGTGAGAGGTAGTATGGCAAGCGGGCCTAGAGATCATAGCTCTTTACCCTACACTCTTCTGTACTATTTATTATGCTACATTTGTATTAATTTGATAAAAATAAAACAAAAATAGGGTGTTACCACAAATTCCTTAATAGCACCATCAAAGGCTTACAAAGTTGCTGGTAGTTTATTCTTTCTCTTCTTCCCTTTACACTTTTAGATAAGTTCTCTTCATGCGTTCTCTAGTCTCTCAAATTACCCCTTACTTTTCTATTTAACAATACAATAAAGATTCTGCACACTGTATTTGTTTTAATGAATGTGCCTATTCAGGTGGTTGCTACCTGTACTTTTCCCACTACTGCATTCTCCTCTACACAGTTTCCAAAAGTAATCCTTGTAGGTTCTTTTTTAGATGGTATAACTTGGTTCAAGAATCTATTTTAAAAGTACATAGTTAAATGGAAATAACAGGATTCAAAGGATTATGAACATGATAATTACAAACATGTACAAACAGAAATGTAATTGTTTTCAATGTTCTAATTGTATATTATCTTTTGGGACAAGATGCTTTCACCCTGTTATTAATCACTGGACATCTCCAGCTTTTCCAAAGTATCACTAACATCAAGAATTTAAAGCACACCTTGAAGAATCTAGGAAATATGACCCAAAACTTACCCTAAATAACCTTCTTTGAATAATAATTTTAAAAATAGCAGCTAACATTTATTTAGCACTTAAATGGCCAGGCACTGTTCTACTTCCAAATACTAATTCAATTAATTCTCACAAAAACCCTCAAAGGTAAATGTACCACTCTTATTTTTTCCATTTTACAGATGAAGAAATAGACAACTTGTCCGGCCAGGCGTAGCTCAGCCTTTGAGCATCAACCTAGGATCCAGGAGACTGGGTTCGACTCCAGGTCAGGGCAAATGCCCAGGTTGTGGGCTCAATCCCCAGTCAGGCGTGTACAGGAGGCAGCCGATCAATGACTCTCTCATCATTGATGTTTCAACTCTCTCTCTCCCTTCTCCCTTCCTCTTTCTGAAATCAATACAGATATATTTAAAAACAAACAAACAAAAAAGAAAGAGATAACTTGTCCAAGGTTAAATGTTAACTGGCAGAACTGAGATATAATCCCCAGGCAATATGGCTCCAGAGTCTTGTGCTCCAAAACCGTACAATGCTATACTGCCTTCTCAACTCCACTGTCATCTTTAAAAAAATAATAAAATAAAAATCAAGAAAATCTTGCATTCACTGTTGCCATCTATTTCATTATTTTTAAGTTGTCTTCCCTAAAATCTTTCAATAAAACAGCTATTTCCAAGAGAATTTTCTGTTTTTATGCTGTCACTTCCCCAGCACACTGGACACACTTCTAAACATTTGCCTATCCCACTTAAAGGAGTATAATATCCTTACCAAATTCAAAGTTTGACAAAAACCTGCAGATACAAACAGTTACACAGCCCTGGCCGGTGTTGCTCAGAGGTTACAGCACTGGCTCTGTCTCGGGATTGATTCCCAGTCAAGGGCACATACCTGGGTTGCAAGTTTGATCCCTGGCCCTGTTTGGGGCACATTCGGAAGACAACCAATCGATGTGTCTCTCTCACATTAATGTTTCTCTCTCTCTCTCTTTTTCTCTGCCCTCCCTCCACTCTCTCTAAAAAAAAAACAACAAAAATAAACAGAAAAGTTACAAAAAGTGACTCAAATTAATCAGAGAAATAATCATACTCAACAGAATAGAGCTATTTTTCCTTAATTGTTTAAAAAGAAAAAAAATCTATAGGCCCTATATGTCTGTTGTTGTTAAAGACTTCATAAATACGAAAGCTGAAGTTTTCATGTATGTTTTAGATATAAAGAACAAAATAAAATTTCCAATGTTTGTGCTAATACTACTAATCACACTATGTAAAAATATGTTCATATAAATTAGTCTAAAAACTTATTTACAAATTGTTTTATATAGAAAATAATGAAATACTGTAGTCAGTTTCAAGCTACAAATCTGAGTAAGACTCTAGTAAATTCATTTTCAACCTCATTATATGGAACTTCAATAGTCATAGTAAACTAAGACAATCCAAACTTTTTCACACTCCAATATTACTATGCTGTCCCAATGTAGACCTCTAGGCCTATTCAAAACAGCTGTGAACAAAAACGATTTTTTTTAAAAAGTCTCAAATGGCCAACTCATACTATGCAAAAACATACCTATTCACAGCTATCTTTATATTTCAGTTACTTTCAAATAAATACTCCATCTTTATTTTTTGGCCCTCACCTCTGCCCATTCCCATAGCCCCTGCTTTTGTAGGGTTTTGTTGTTATTGGGTTTGGGGTTTTTTTTTTAGTCATCTGGGGGAAGAAAAAGAGAGGTTTTTTTCTGTAGTGTCATCTGAAAGTGAAATGAATCGATGCTTATTTTATTTCAATGCAAAGAGATAAACCAAACCAAATTTTATACACAGAAACCTCAATTATCTTTGAGACCCAATATAGAACAAAGCAATGTAGAACATCATTTCAAATGTAAAAGTAATTTTAATAATTTTACCTTTTATTAAGATCTTCATCTGCAAAGCCTGTGGGAATGAGAGAGAAGTATTTTCTCATCTTTAGCCATAGATTAGACTTGGGAATCCAGCCATTGTGTGCATGGATAGCATGAATTTTAGCAAGCTGACGTGCTATGAGCCTGTTTAAAAACAAAACAGCATAAAAAGAAAATATAGTTCATGTCTAGCCACAGGTAAACTAAAACAACTACTGTGCATTTTTTATAACATAATTTCTTTTTTACCATAAATGTGTAAGATTCAAAATAATTTAGCAAGTCAACTCTCACAAGGAGAGGGAAAACAAATGCTTAAAGCATCAGAAAGAAGAAGACTACAATTAATATGGCAATTAAATACTGTGTCCAAAAAGGGCTGAGTGTGTGAAAGTAGGTGGCCTATTTTTATTACACAATGTTTGGGACCAGCAGAAGAATACACAATTATAAATTATATCAAGGCACATATTAGAAATTAATCAGAGATACATACATTTAAATTACACTGAGTCACTTTAATTTTGAGTCTTTGAGGTTAAGGGTCAAAAAGGGACTAAAGTAAAAAGGTAACCAGAGGGATAGATGGGTTGAGTTAATTTCTATAACTGTTAAAGACAAATTCTCTGAACAAACATTAGGATTCTATGATATCAGAATCAATCTTCTTGATGCAACCTCAAAATAATTTGAAGTTGCATATGCTTGTGCCATGCTACGTTTGTCTCTATAGAACCCAATACAGCAAATGATGGAGGAACAAGCATATCAAGCAGAAATAAGAAATAAGTTACCAAATGGCCTATAGGCTACAGGTGGAAAAATGACTTAACAGTAATTCACAAATTAAAGAACTTAAAACTGGCAAAATTTTCAAGATGCTAATCTAATGTAATGCTTCTCAAATTAGTTCTATGACCTACAACACAGCACCATGTACAAATGTCTGAGGTCCCACCTCAGATCTACTCAATCACAATGTGAGGGTGGGCCCCCAGCACTCCACATTTCATTTCATTTCATTTCATTTACTTATTTTTATTTTATTTTAAATCCTCACCTGAGGATATTTTTTCCATTGCTTTACAGAGAGAGTGGAAGGGGGAGAAAGAGAGAGAAACATCAATGTGAGAGACACTGATTAGTTGCCTCCTGCACATGCCCTGACCAGGGTCTGGGATTGAGCCTGTAACCAAGGTACATGCCCTTGGCTGGAATCAAGCCTGCGACACTTTAGTCCAAGGGCCGACACTAAGCACTGAGCCAAACCGGCTAGGGTCAGCACTCTACATTTTAAATAAGATCTCCAGGTGATCCTAATCCACTGTAAAGTCTGAAGGGCACTAATATAATGCTCTACAGCTTGACTATGTACTGAAATCAAACTTTGGAACTTCAAAGAAAAAATACAGAGCCCTGGGTACTGACCCCTCAGAATTCATGATTTAATTGGTCTGGGCATCAAGATATTTAAAAGCTACCAAGATGATTTTAATATGCAAAAACAGTTGAGAACCACTCAAACCAAAGCACACAGGAATCTAACACTAGTAATCCTTCACCAACCTGTGATTACATAACTTTATTACAGTTTTATACTATAGTGAATATTCTTATCTACCTAGTTTCCAATAACAAGAGTTCTGATTTTCCTTTGGAGAAACTTCCATCCCCCTCATTTTTAGTTCATGTGATTCATACAGAGTTTATTTCAATCCTGATTCCCTGTCTTATCTGCAACAGTAACTTGAGGAGTGAAGATAGGACACATACTTGCCCGGAGCATTCATTCCATCCTTCGGGCCACAATAATTGGTTCAGGACATATTACCCAAGCTATGCCAAAAGGACTTGATCCCAGAACTTTTGTTGAAACTCTGATTTTGGTTGTAGCCATTAGAAAAAGAAGAATCCTCCACCCCACAACCTGGGGTGGGAATACTGATTAGATAAGCCTGCAACTGCTGATCACTGTACTTGTCACTCTTAAGAAAGTTTGCCATTTGCCAGAAAATACATCACGTGGCCCAGTGGCTGGAGCATCAGCCCGGGCACTGAAGGGTTTCTGGCTCAATTCCTGGTCCAGGGCTGGTACCTGGGTTGCAGGTTCAAACTCTGGGTCAGTCGGGAGGCACGCTGGAGGCAACCAATTGATGTGTCTCTCTCACATCAATGTTTCTCTCTCTCTCCACCCTCCCCTTCTACTCTAAAAATCAATGGGGAAAAATATTCTCGGGTGAGGATTAACAAAACAAAAAAAGACAAACACAGACTGTTTTTTAAAGAGTGATATTCATAATGATACTGATCTAGAGCCCATGGATCCATCCTTGCTTGAACTCATTCTCAGTTATATGTACCAATAAATTCCTTCTTCAAGTCAGTTTGAATTCTCAACTTATCATCCTCAATCAAGGGTCCTAATGCATTACCAAAATATTAAAATCTGTAACCTTTTAAGGTATATGTGCTTTGGTTCATACCTCTCAAACAAATTAGGAAACAAAAGACTCTTTATATAAATTAAATAACTGCTACTTGACTGACCTTCCCAAAGACCACATACTCATGTCTAACAAGAATACAGTGAAAAAGAAATCTCTTTTTATGCTACTCTTTCGTATATGCAGAGGCCCAAAGGAATGTATGGTACTACTTTAAGCAACAAGAAACTTCAGAAAAAGTCAGATGATAATAAAAACAAAACAAAGGAGAGGGCAAATACATATACACACACACGCTTATGTATTTACCCATATATACATGTGTGAGACACACATATAATTTAAGCCAGTAATAACAGTTTTAAAACTTTAAGGATATAGTTGGGACAAGAGGTCTGAAGAAAGGTATGATCCGTGTTACATAAAACTCATGGGGCAATCTATGTCAAGAGAACATTATGTCCTAGAATTGTTTAATGAACAAATGAGACTGGTGATGCAGGAGAAGAGTCACATATTAGAACAGATATTTAAAACCAACAAATAGTATTTACTGTGATTTTTAAAAATAAATAATGTCAATTTTTATAAGTTTTATCCCAGAGTTTGTATGAAACTCTCATTTGTAAAATATAAAATATAGTCTCAGAAGTTGTATGCTTTTAAGTTATTTAACTGGGAGTAACTGGAATGACAATTCTATGGAAAATACTTCAAAAATTAGTAATATATATGCCCACAATTCCAAGGGGCTCTTATAGATTAATGGAATCTGTTGAATATGAATAGCTGCTAGAAGAGAAAGCACCTACAAATTTTGAGTGCCCTGACTTTTCTGGAAGAAAGGTGGTTAACTGGGGCTGAGCCAGGATTTGAACTGGTTATGTGATGCAAAAGCCAAGCCCTTTTCACTACAGAATAGCCCCCATAACACTGCACAGAATTAGAAGGTTTCCATTCTGACTTTGCCATTGTATTTTCAATCTGAACTAAAACAAACTATTTAATTTCTTTGAGTTTCAGTTTCCTTACAAGAACAAAATTGCTGTTTTATGTCATAACCTTTAAGTTCTCCTTCAAATCTAAAATTATATGCCACTGAATACCAGAAAAAAAATTACATAAAAATTTAATTGATACCCAACCAGCGTGGCTAAGTGGTAGAGCGTTGACCTATGAACCAGGAAGTCACGGTTCGATTC
Source organism: Miniopterus schreibersii (assembly GCF_964146895.1). Taxonomy (NCBI): domain Eukaryota; kingdom Metazoa; phylum Chordata; class Mammalia; order Chiroptera; family Miniopteridae; genus Miniopterus; species Miniopterus schreibersii. The sequence goes on from NC_138102.1 coordinate 158,474,155, forward strand.
CCAGTCAGGGCACATGCCTGGGTTGTGGGCTCAATCCCCAGTGGGGGGTATGCAGGAGGGAGCTGATCAATGACTCTCTCTCATCACTGATATTTGTATCTCTCTCTCTCCCCCTTCCTCTCTCTGAAATTAAAAAATATATATACATATATATAAAAATAAGAATAAGGATGATTCTTATTAAAAAAATTAATTGATGACAATATGAACTTCATATTCAATACACAAAGATCTTGTAGACTAACTTCCCATTTCACATCAATTTCCTACTAGTTATAATAGAAATAGTAAATGAACAAAAACTATTGATTAACAAGCAAAATTTCCAAATGATAATGATTTTTATAAAAAATTTACCAAATATAATTTTCTCCTTTCAACAAATTTGATATTACACATAAAAATGAGTTACTTTTATATGAAATTTTAAAAATAAACATTTCTGCATAAGGTAATATATACCTACTGAAATAGAAAACAAACTAAAATATTAATGACCTTACTATAGCAAAATTAATATTTTCAAAAAATCTGCATCAAAACTTAAGCATTAATTATGATCTTCTATTTGCCCTATCTACATAGGTGCATTGTTAGAAAAAAATTAGATTATATAAGGGGCAAAATTAATATTTAATAGTTGTATTGTGTTTAATAGGTAAAAGTACAGAGTGTTATTTAAAATGTTTTATAGCATTTTCCTATAAAATTCAAAACAGAATAACAGGAAATAATAATAGTAATACTTGAGATTGCTTTGTCAATACTATTGATAAATATTTCCATAAGTTACCCTACAAGGAACAAAGACCATGCCTATTCTTCCATGTATTCTAGAACTCAGCACTTAAAAGAGGTACTTAAACAGGCATTTGATGAGTTAAGAGTCATTATACCTTAGCACAAAATTCAGAGTACATTTAGAAACTTACCGTAAGACCAAGGGATTCTCCACTATTAGGTATATTGTTAGATGGATTAAAATCTATCTTGGATTTTTAAAAACCTCATACAGTAAGAATTGTAAAATTAATGCCTTGCTATACAAAAACAAACTGGCCATTTGAAATACTGCCTGCTCTTTTACAAGAAAGACATCTTCTACAAGCCTCTTCTCAAAGAACAGAATTCAGTGAACTTCTACAGGTCTTAGAACTATCTGGTCTATCTTTTCTGTAGAAAAATTAATAAGAGCCCAGCTGAGTGGTTCAGTTGGTTGGAGTGTCGTCCCATACACCTAAAGGCCGCAGGTTTGATTTCCAATTAGGGCACATACCTAGGTTGAGGGTTCTATCCCTGGTAGGGGTGCATATGGGAAGCAACAGATCAATGTTTCTCTCTCACATCTGCCCCCCCTAAAAACAATAAACATCCTCAGGTGAGGCTAAAAAAAATTAACAAGAAAGAAAATCTATTTATAATACAAATATCCTAATGGGAATAACAAATATAGTTTAATTGTAATCGCAGCACCTATATACTAAAAAACTAGAATTTGCTAACAGACTTTAAAAATTAAATAAAACCTAATTACAAGTTCCATACTCATCTAAAATTTTGATAAATTGGGCTTGATCAAAACATGCAATTTATAAAGAATGGCTTTGTTAAGAAAATTAATAGTTTTTACTGATAAATGAATTCAATAAAGTTGCAGAACACAAAAGCAACACAGAAAAATTAGCTACAGCTCTACATTAACAGTGAGCAATTCAAAAAGGAAATTAAGAGAACAATTCCATTTACAATAGCATCAAAAATAATAAAATACTTAGGAATGAACCTAACCAAGGGGGTGAAAGACTTTGAACACTGAAAACTACAAACGTTGCTGAAAAAATTTAGTTACACAAATAAGTGGAAAGATAACACATGTTCACGGACTGAAGACTTAATATTGTTAAGATGTCAGTGCACTCAAAGTGATCTATAGATTCAATGCACTCTGCATAAAAATTCCAATAGCATTTTTCTGCATAGATAGGAAAATCCATCCTAATTATCAAACAGAGTAAGAAACCCTAGATAGCTAAAACAACCTTGAAAACCAAGAATCAAGCTGGCAGTCTCATACTTCCTGATTCCAAAGCTTATTACAAAGCTACAGTTATCAAACCAGTGTGTATAGGAGGTTCTCAAATAACATTTCATTCAATGTTGATAAGAAAAATAAAAATCAATTCCCAGTCAGGGCCACTATCTGTGTGGAGCCTGCACATTCTCCCTGTGTCTGCATGGGTTTTCTCCAGGTAATCTGGTTTTCTTCCACCTAAGACGTGCATGTTAGGTGAACTGGTATGTCTAAACTGCCCCCGTCTGAGTGAATGAGGATAGGTGTGTGAGTGTGCCCTGTGATGAAAGGGTGTTCTGTCCTGGGTGGGTTGCTGCCTTGTCAAGATAGGCTCTGGACAGCCACAACCCTGAACTGGAATAAGCAGGTTGGAAAATAATTATCTTATTTTTATTGATCTTTCTTAAATGTATGTATAGCTCACATTTATTTCAGTGCTTAATATTAGAAGTGTTTTGGGTCATTATTTAGAAGACTTGTGCTGTTTCTGTGACCAGAAATATGCCATAAGAACTTTTATTTACAGATGACCCTTCAACAACGCAGCAATTAGGGGCACTGAGAAGGACTCCCCTGCACAACAGAAAATCCACAGATAACTTTGACTCCCCCAAAACTTAAATACATTATATAGTTGACCCTGGAACAACACAGGAATTAGGGGTACTGACCTCCCATGGAGCTGAAAATCTGCATATAACGTTTGACTCTCCGAAAAAATAACTACTAATAGCCTACTATTGACTGGAAATCTTACTAACATAAAATCAATTATCCACAATGGGATACTACCTCATAGCCATCAGGATGGGTACTATAAAAAAAAAAAAATTAAGTGTTGGCAAGGACATGGAGAAATTAGAATCCCTGTGCACTGTTAGTAGAATGCAAAATGTTGTGGCTGCTATGGAAAACAGTATGACAGTTCCTCAAAAAATTAAAAATAGAATTGCCATATGATACAGTAATTCCACTTCTGGTTATATTCCCAAAAGAATTGAAAGCAGGATCTCAAAAAATATTTGCACACCTGTGTTTATAACAGTATTTATTCACAGTAGTCAAAAGGTGGAAGCAACCCAAATGTCCATCCATGGACATTTACATAAAATGGAGTATTAGTCTTAAAAAGGAAGGAAATTCTGACATGTGCTACAATAGGGATGGGTCTTGAAGACATCATGCCAAGTGAAATAAATCAGTCACAAAAATGACAAAAGCATGAATCCACTTACAGAAGGTACCTAGAGCAGTCAAATTTATACAGACAGAAAGTAAAACGATGGCTGCCAAGGCTGGGAGTAGGAGAGAATGAGAACTTGTTTAATGCATAAAAATTTTAGTTTTACAAGATGAAATGAGCAATGGAGGTTGGTTGCACAATATGAATGTACTTAACATTATATACTATATACTACATATATACACTATATACTATGACACTATATAAACTGTATAGTTAAAAAATAACCAAGATAGTAAATTGTTACATGTATTTTAACTCAATTAAAAAGAAATACATTTTAATTAAATAAAATGGTCATAAAAAAGAATATAGTTCTTAAAAAGACTTGATTAGAACACTCAATTGTTTTCTATTACCAAATTTTTATACACAACAGGAAAATAAAACTATTAAAAAATCTCTCCAATAAGGCAACAGCATTATTTACTAAACATTAATTTTTGTGTTATATATACAAGGTTAAACATTTCATGACTATCATATCATCTACCTAGTCTCAATAAATAAGGTCTTACTGAACTAACATCAAGGCAAATGCTACTTCAAAATCCCATACTCAGTAAAGCCAAATGTGTAAAATCTTAAGGCCTCAGAGAATTTCTCAAATACCCACTAATACTAACTGCTCCCCCTCTTGGAACTTCTTAGATTTAAGAGCTTTGTAACAATAAGAGGAATTTTTTTCATTGAAAAATAATCCCTAATCCTACCATTCCAATATAGTTTATTTCATTTTTACATACTCCCTTTGAATTTTCACATAAGCAAATTATTGCCTGATTGTAGCTACAGTTCAGCTATCAAGCTGATTTTTTCTTAGCCCTGTATAATTTTGCCTGTTTTAGACAATATTCAAAATTATCATTTCAATTGCAGCATAATACTTATTAGTGCTGGTGTACCTTAGTTATACCTAAATGTGAGTTGTCATAACAGAAACATAACATATAACTTTGTTTCATAAGTTACTATATTTCTTACTGATTTCCAAAAGAGAACATTACCATTTTACTTCCAGCTCACAATGAACCAGTTCCACTACAATACCTGCAGCACTGTAAGTCAGTGTTTTTTAGTCACACTTCTTGAAAATGTACAATTCCTTTTAAACTGTATTTCTCCCATTATGTCTGTTGCTGGGTGGTTTTTAATTTAAGTTCAGCCAGGATTCCCAGCAAGAGGCAAGTTTTAGAGAAATACCTGATGGGAAAATTCCTAAACACCTATGAATTTTAAAAAATTTTCTGAAGGTCTCTGCAATACTTGATTGTTACAGAAGAGTTCAAATAAAATAGATCATGATAACTTACCATAAACTGAATTACTAATTAAGCATTAAGTTGGTACCACTCATCTTTACTTATCATCCCATTGCCTCAGTTTTCTCCATGCTCTGCTTCATCTTTTAAAGCCCAGTTTAAATGTGATCTCAGTGAAACACTGCCTAATTTCCCCAAGTATACCACAGTAAACTATCTGTACTATTCTTAAAAGCTTTTCTCTTCTTCCAGTTATACCATTTCACTTTTCCCCCCAAAGATTATTGTCTCTAACAGACTGTAAACTACTAGGAGAGCAAGGACTGTTTGAATTTTTTCCTCCCCTAAACTAGATCAAACATAAACATATATTCCAACACCTTTTATATTCAAAGTAGATACTCTTTTTTATAATCATAACACAGGCAAGTGGATAAGTCTGAATGAGCCAAAGTAAACAGAGTACTGTGGACTTTGATCTAAGGTTCAATCAACATTTACTGAAGCTGTGATTAATCAGTCCAGATTGTTGGCTGCATATTGAGCTGACCTAAAAACAATGGCTTAAAATGTGACATCTAGTCCCAGACAGGTAGCTCAGTTGGTTAGAGCACTGTCCCCATATGCAAAGGTTGTGGATTCTATCCCTGGTCAGGGCACATACAACAATCAATCAATGGCCTGGCAAGGCGTGGCTCAGTGGTTGAGCGTTGATCTAGGATCCAGGCGATCAGGGTTTGATTCCTGGTCTGGGCACATGCCCGGGCTGTGGGCTCGATCAATGACTCTCTCATCATTGATGTTTCTATCTCTCTCTCTCCCTCTCCTTTCCTCTCTCTGAAATCAATAAAGATATATTTTTTTAAAAATTAAAAAAATCAATCAATGAATGCATAAAGGAAACAACAAAATTGGTATTTCTCTTTCTCCTTTTCCTCTCTCTCTCTAAAATAAATATTTTTTTAAATTTTAAAAAGTAATAATAATAAAACAAAATAAAATAAAATGTGACATCTAACTAAACCCAAACTGGTAATAAGAAATGTGAAATGCCCGGCTGGCATGGCTCAGCAGTTGAGCATCGACCAGGACACTGTGGTTCGATTCTCGGTCAGGGCACATGCCCAGGTTACGGGCTGGATCCCAGTGAGGGGGCGTGCAGGAGGCAGCCAATCAATGACTCTCCCATCACTGATGTTTCTCTCTTTCTCTCTCTCTCTCTCTCTCTCACTCTCGCTCTCCCCCTCTTCCTTCCTCTCTCTGAAATCAATGAAGATATATTTTTAAAAACAGAAGAAGAAAAAGAATGTGAAATGCTTTGAGTCAAGCACTGCTTTAAAAAATTAAGGGAAGGCTTGTTCTTCCACAGCAGACTAATTCAAAACCTCTTGTAGTTCTTTCTTTTGCAAAGAGTCAACACTTAGAACGGCAGATAGAAAGAAAATGGTTCTTTAGCCAAAAGAAAATCCTAACTAAAGAAAGTTTTTAAGTTAAACAAATAATTGCTCAAAGAAAGAAAAGGCAGTTTTAAAATATCTTTTCTTAGTGCACTTAATACTCGTTTTTCAAAAGGAAAAATTTTAGAAAAAGAAATGTACCTGAAAATGGCAGGGTTGCAGACATGCTTTGGATCCAATGCTTCTCCCTGTATAAATTCATAGCACAGTCCATTATTGAAGGTACAGTAGAGTTGTGGTGCACAGCCATGAGCCTGTAGCACTCGGAAACTCTTCACTTCCTCATCTCGATCGACCAACAACTCAGTCTTATTGCCATAAATTCGCACCAGGACTACATCCTCCATGGTGTTACCCACGTAACAGCCAATAAGTTTATTTGTGATTCCATCTGTGAAGAGCTGCCCAAAAAAAGAAAAGAATGGGGGGAAAGCAATTACATACTTTCAAGGAAGTGATTAAGAGGTGACATGAAAATAATCAAATACCAATTAAAAGAAATTATCTACTTTTTAATATAAAAGAACTACTGAATACAATTTTGCTTAACATGTCTATAATTTTAATTCTAGATTTAAACAAATAATTATACTGTTTAATCTTGCCCTAAATTTCTGTAACATTATCTTTCTTTATTCAAAAGTGTTAATTATTCAACAGCCAGTATTTCTATAGAACTTTTGGATAGCTATTGTCTTTCAGTGTGCCTTGTACTTGTAATCATTGCAAATGAATGTGTATGTGTGTATTCTATATTCTACACACACACACAATCTCTCCTATGTCTAACAGAGTGGAAAATCTCTGAAGACAGAGGAACTGCCTTCTCCTTAGCATGGTATACAACATAAAAACGTCTTTAATAATGTTCATAAGTTTAAATATACAAATACAATCTATCATAATTTACATTATGATTAATCTCCAACTTATAAAACAATGAACTTTAAATGTCAATTTTAAAGGTTACTTAACATAACATGCATTAGAAAATGTTTAAGTATTCAGGTTATAATAATTTCAACTTGAATACTACAGCTACAAAAAGGAGCACAACCTTAATTAGAGGAAGACAGGTAATTAGAGATTTCTACAATATTTTCTTAAATGGACTTTTGGGCCCTGGCCAGTGTAGCCCATCCATACACCAAAAGGTTGTGGGTTCAATTCCATGTGTACTCTCTCTCTCTAAAATCAATAAAAACATACTCAGGTGAGGACTAAAAAAAATGTATTATTAAAAAATTCATAATCAAAATATGAGCAACCAATATATAAAAAGAACACACTGCAACCAAATGGAATTTTACTCCTGAATGCAAAACAACGGTTTTAAACATTCAAAAAAAAAAAAAAATCTATGTAATTCAGCTCAATAATAGAAAAATGGAGAACAATCACGCAATCATTATGAGATGCAGAAAAAGTGCTTGATAAAATTCAAAACTCATTCATGATTAACACATTTAGCAAACGAACAATAAAATAAAACTTCCTTAATCTGTGAGTATAGCCAAAGAAAACCTACAATGAATATCATTATTACGTATGATAATGATACCTGAGTTTAGAACAAAACAGGAATGCCCATTATCGCCTTCTATTTCAATACTGTGCCGGATGTCCTAGCCAATACAGTAAGACCAACAACACCCACAACAAAAGGACTAGGAAAAACAAACTGTCATTATTTGTAGATGTGGAGAAAATGAAAGAAAGAAGAAAATCTAAGTGAAAAACATTCGAATTAATGTGTGAAAAATTCAATATATGACCATCAATTAAATTTCTATAAACTCACAAGCCATCCTTTTAAATGATATCCTTTACATTAATATCAAAAAGCTTCAAATTCCTGGGGTGGTGGAAATCAAATGAAATGTGTAAGATCTCTACATTGAAACCTTCAGAAGTTTGAGAGAGATTAAAGACCTAAGTAAATGGGATATAACACATTTATGGGTTGTTAAGACTCAATATTATTAATGAATTCACTTCTCAAAGATCTATAAATTCCACAAAATCTCAAAATCCACCCGGTTTCTTTTGTGAAATTAAAAAGCTGAATCTACAATTTATTATGGCAATTTAAATAGTCAATAGTCTAGACAATTGCAAAGAAGAACAAAGCCAGAGTCCTATATCAAGGAATATAGTAACTACATCAGATACCAAAACCTTGAGAGTAATCAAGTCAGTGTGGCAATGATACAGAAATACACAAAACAGACCAAGGGAACAAAACAGAATTCATAATCAGATCAGTGCAACCTCATTTAGCCCAAAGGTTACTCTGAAATGGGAAAAGGATGGTCTTTTCAATAAATACCAGATCAACTGATAGCCATCCAGTATGTCAAAAAAATGAATCATGACCCTCTCCACCTCACACTATAAACAATTCTATATCAAAATGTAAAATATCAAAACAATAAAACTTCTAGAAAATACTGAGGAGTATCTTCATGACTTTGGCACAGAAAGAGATCTCAAGACACAGAACGTGCTATCCATAATGAAAATAATTGAAAAACTGATCTTAAGACTATCAAAAGACACTATTATTGCCCTGGCCAGTGTGCTCAGTTGGCTGAACATGGTCATCTCATGCACCAAAAGGTCACTGGTTAGATCCTGGGTCAAGGTACTTGCCCAGGTTGCCAGTTCAGTCCCCGGGGAGCATACAGGAGGCAGTAGTCCGATGTTTCTCTCTCTCCCTCTCCTTTCCTCTCTCTAAAATCAATAAAAAGCATTTTAAAAAATTTTTTTAAAAGACACTATTATTGAGAGTGAAGCCCTGGAGACGGAAAGATGGTGGCACTGCAGAGTTGGCGCTGCTGATGAAGTCCCTCAGGCTGAGTAAAGGGAACAAATACAGCGCTCAGGGTCAGTGTCAGATTCCAGTTATTCAAACAATGAGCCAAGTCTAACAAGACTGACTAGTATAGCAGCTCACCTAGTCAAGCAAATCAACAAAGACTATTTGCTTGGGTGCACTGCAGAAGAAAAATCAATAGTTCATCAACGGTTAGAACACAGAGTAACTCAGGAAGATGAAACCTCCAATAAAGATGATATCTGCATTATGTTGAAGAATCTTAATTCATATCTTGAAGATAAAGCCTACTTTACAGGATATAACTTTACCTTAGCAGATACTCTAGCATAGTATGGATTTCACTGTTTCATAGTTGACTTGACAGATCTCGAAAGAGAGAAATATCTTAATGTGTCTCGCTGGTTTTGTCACATTCAGCATCACCCAGGCATCAGGCATCTGTCTAGTATTGTCTTCAAGAACAGACTATATGCTAATTCCCATTAGAAGCTACCCATGCTGTACAGAAGAGTGATTAAAAATATGTTAGCTCGCTAGAGTGGCTCAGCGGCTAAGCATCGACCTAGGATCCAGGAGATTGCAGTTTGATTCCTGGTCAGGGCACATGCCCGGGTTGCAGGCTAGAGATCCCCAGTAGGACGCGTGCAGGAGGCAGCTGGTCAATGACTCTCTCATCATTGATGTTTCTCTCTCTCTCTCTCTCTCTCTCTCTCTCTCTCTCCCTTCCTTTCTCTGAAATCAATAGATATCTTTTTAAAAAATAATAAAATATATATGTGTGTGTGTGTGTACATTAAATGGAAAGTGTATTCAGGACCAGAGGATTTATGTAAATCAGTATGCACTCATTCTTTATTTGCTGAAGTTGATAGAATTTTTAAAGTATAATTTGTGTCTGAATGCTTTAATTTAGTTAAAATTTTGCAATTTTTGATTCAGCTGCTGTCAAAATTTGAGTTAAGATCAACTTATAAATTACCTTCTTTTTATAGATGAAATTTATCTTAGTAAAAGTTGGGAATGAGTAGCTTAAAAAAATATACATTCTTTTTAATGGTTTACCTTTTTGGCTACTTATTTACCTGGTGTCATGACTCCTTTTCAAGGATACCAAGACCACCCTCAATTTTATAGGTTCACTAGTATGACCCTAGACTCACTGTAATAGTGTTAAAGGATTACTTGGGGGAAAAGAATAAGAAGAGGCCAAATCATCCATCGTATGAAACAGCAGGCATGTTGCCATCTGTTACAAAGGAGGTAAAAATAAATGACACCTACAAATGAAATCCAACACCAGAGGAGTTGAGTCATTCCACCACAATAAAGTGCAAAATAATGAGAAAGTGGCTAAATGCACAGTTCCTTGGCAGTTATTAACCATACTAACTAGAACAAAAAAGTAAAAACAGTTTTAGGGTGGATCCTGATGTACTGACCCAGATTCCAGCCCGTCCAATCCAACATCAGGCTGTTCATCTCAGAACTATCATAAAAGAGAGGAAGTTGTGCTGACCAGCAGGTAATTCCACTACAACCACTGTTGACCAAGATAATCCAGGTGTAGGGGACAAAAATGAGAACTACTTAACAAAGGGATGTAATATGAAGTTGTCTCATTTTTGGATCAATATAGCTAGCTCCCTGAAAAACCTTTATTAATATGGCTAATAAGAATGGTTAAGTTAGCCCTGGCCAGTGTGGCTCAGTTAGTTGGTCCAGTGCACTGAAAAGTTGCTGGTTCCACCGCGGGGCTCAGTCCCCAGTAGAGGGCGTGTAGGAGACAGTTGATTGACGTTTCTCTTATTGATGTTTCCCTGGCTCTCTCCCCTTCTCCCTTCCTCTGTCTCTAAAAATCAATTAAAGAAAGTATTTTTTTTTTTAAATGGTCAAGTTAGGAGCAGTCTATGGTTTGAAGACCATGGCATGGTTTGGGCTAATGCAGGACCCATAGCTCACTACTAAACAGGCCTAAATGGCTGAGATAAACACAAACACAAGTCTGTTAGTCTGATACGATAGAAGCAGCTAGAAAGTTTGTTTATTCTGAGGGGAATTGTCCTGCACTTCCTTTGCATGTAAAGTGGAATACTCCAGATGAAGTGGATTATCTAGATGCAGGCCATACCAGAATGGCCTGTATATGTATATATAGTGACCAAAATATTCGACCATTTAATATGCCCTGCCCCCAGGTCCTGGTGAACACTGTGATAAAGGTGGCTCCTTCTACATGGGTTACCACGTAACTTTATTATACCAACACAAAAAAACTGTTCAGGATGTTATATTTAATTTGCTGTCTCAAGCTTCCTTTTAAGGATCATAGGGATAATACTAAGAAAATCAGAATTGTTCAAAAGAAAACAGAAAAGGGAGGGAGACAGCAAATCTATTTGTTCCAAAAGAGTGGAAGCTTTTAATGGTTATTGAAAAACTGGATGAATAAAGCAGACATTGATAGGGCTGAAGCAAAAGTGGTGCAGTGGGTCGTATGGGAGGCAACCAATTGATGTCTCTCACATCGATGTTTTTCTCTCTCTCTCGCTCTCTCCCCCTTTCCCTTCCTCACTCTCTAAAAAAATAAAAACATATCTTCCGGTGAGGATAAAAAAAAAAAAAAGTTTTTAAATGGAGCATTATCAGAGGTTGGGTGCAATCTCTATTGGTTTCCCACCATTGAAGGGCCCCAAAAAAGTCCCAAACAAGGAAGCAGAGTTCTGTTATGTAGTTATGGTCTAGAATGACCAATTAACTACTAAATAAATTCAAATGAATGAGTTTCCTCAGGCCAATAAAACAGTAAAGACAAGTTTTGAATATTAAGATAATGGCTACTACTAGACAAGCCTAAGGAGCCTAAAAAGGTGGAAATTAATGCACACCCATTAACTGTTTAATGAAAGAAACTATTGGATTCCACCATCTTCCAAAAAAAAAAAAAAAGTAATGTAACAGCAAAATACCATCTTCATGTATCCAGCTGACAAAAATTTTTAAGTTTGGTATCGGGCCTTGGACAAGGTACAAAGAAAAAGATACTCTCCAACACTGTTTTGAGGATTACCAGACTGCCCTACAAATTTCAAACTTACCAGACTCCACAGCTGCATGAGCCAATTCCTTGAAATAATCATATATGAGAGAAACTGTTTCTCTGTACAACCCTGACTGACACACAGTTTTTAATCTTTTAATTCCATTAATGAGAATTTACGGATATACTTTTTAAAATTTTCATTCATTGATATATATGTATGTATAAGCAATCCACTGCAATACTGTTTTTAATATCTAAAAACAGAAACAATTCAATGTTGATTTAAAAATATGGGGCAGATTACATATATTAACATGGGAGGATGTCTAAGATATATTATTTTAAAAAGCAAGATACAGAGTAACTTAGTTATGTATACAAAATAAATATAGTGGTACTTTTGATATTTATAAACATACTTGGATATGCGCTCTGGTAAATCCGTAATTTGCTATTTTTTTTTAGAAGTTCAAAGGAAACCATTCACAAAATTACCTATGGGGAGTATGACTTGGAATTGAGGAAGTTAGACTTTTCAGTTTTCATTTATATCCTTTTATGTGTTTTAAGTATTTTATTAAGGTCATGTATCATTTATATGTTTTAAACAAAATCAACAGGTTTAGATAGAATGTCAGCCTTCTAATTTTCATATTTATACTCTTCAGAATTTTTTAAAAACTTCATTTAAAAATAAATGTGCCTGGGCTCAATCTCTGGCAGGAGGCATGCAGGAGGCAGCCTTTTGATGTTAGATGTTTCTCTCTCTCTCTCTCCCTCTCTAAAATCAATAAAAACATATTTTTAAAATATGCATTTTTCTGAATGTTTGTTGTATCTCACAAATTTTAAAAAGGTGATAAAAATTTACCTATTTATAACCCATTTGTATCAAAGAGTAAAATAACTCCTTATAAGACAAAATCATGAGATATATAACCTCTGACTCCTTAAGTATAGATTTCTATTACTTCCCTATCTTTGTCACTCACAGAAACAAAACAAAAACCTTAAGCTTCCCTCTTCCCTTACCTACAAGCAATTAACAAGTCCTGCACATTTATTTTCTGAAATGTCAAATCTGTCCCTTATTTCCGTCTCCAAGGCCACTGTCCTAATTAGGGTCCCAGCACCTCTCATCTGGACTAACAGTCTCTCCTAGATTCTTTCTCAAACATTCTTTAATACAATACACAGAAAGAAATATATTTATCATCTACTTCAGTACATAGATACTTTTATATAAAACTAAAACAAGCTTCACAGATCTTGGAAGGCTCTATGATATACCCTATCATCCCATTTTAATTCATCTAATTTAAAGTGTAGTGGTTTCCACCCACTATATTGATTTAGCATCCTATAGTGCGTGGTAACCACAAGTTTCAAAATCTATGTTCTAAGTAATCACTTATTCCCCAATTCAAAACATTTCCTTCAACCTATGCTGCCTATATTGTAGCCTAACACTACTCTAAAAAAAAATACATGATATAACTCACCTACTGAAAAACATTCAACAGCTTCCCATTATATCTTACATAATAAAATACCACCTCCTTAATGAGGCACAAAACTTTCATATCTAACCACTCCCTTTCTCAAAAATCAATTTAACTTCCCCCCTTTTTTTAAATTCTCACCTGAGGATATTTTTTCATTGCTTTTTCAGAAAGAGTGGAAGAGAGAGACAGAGAGAGAGGAGAGAAACATCAACGTGAGACACACATCGATTAATTGGTTGCCTCCCACATGCGCCCCAACTGGGGAGTTGGGGATGAAGAGTGCAACTGAGGTACATGCCCTTGGCAAGAATCAAACTTGGGATCCCTTCAGTCTGAGGGCCAACACTCTAACCACTGAGCCAAACCAGCTAGGGCGAACTTCCTTTCTTGTTCACACTCCATTCTGCCCAAAATACTCACAGCCTAACTCTGCGAAAGTACTTTTCTTTACCCAGAAATGTTTCCCCATTCCATGTGATCATAACTTTCCTCAAAGTTCAGCTCAGGTATACTCCTCTATGAAACCTTCACTCCTACATTTTCCCATGCTTGCCTTCTGCTATAGTTAGTTGTACAAAGGAATGCTGCTAAAAATAAGCATTATGCCTAGTACAAAAAAATACATGTCAGAATTACTGAATTTTAGGGTCTTACAATTCTTTCAGCTCAAGTTTTTCAACTATAAGTGCAAGGAGGGGAGAGTGAGAGATGAGAGATGCAGGCATGTAATACTAAAACACGCTATGCATAATTTTATGTATTTGATTTAATTCTCAGGATAGTCTATTAGTAGTAAAGTAGTATTAGTAGTAAAATTAGTATTAGTAGTAAAGTAGTAGTAGCAAAATTCTGTAATTCTATTTTCCATAGTCCATAGTAATCCCATTTCAGAGATTTTAAAAGGTGCCAAAAGTTACAAATGACTGGAATCAGGATGGAAACACCATCCTCTTCCACCACAATATGCTGAGGCCCCAAAGAGAGGAGAAGCGGTTTGCTCAGTCCAAGTAGAGAACTTAATACCTGAAAACAAACTAGCATATTAGGCTCCTGTCTTTTTATTCATATCTTAATAAAATACATGGGCGTACTTCCTTAGGCGGCACATATTAAAATTGGAACCATATAGAGATCAGCATGACCCCTGCCCAAGGATGACACACAAACTCGTGAAGTGTTCCATATTAAAAAATAAATTTTATATATATATTTACACACACACACACACACACACACACATATATATGGGAGCCTATCAAACATTATACATCTCTCTTAGCCACAGTCAACAGCCTTAGGTCCTACCATCCACTCAAATACCTTATTATTATAAAATACTGAAAACAAAGAGAAGGAATAAAGAACAGAAAACTGGACCTAACCATTGATGTTAAAAGTTATGTTAAACAAAAACAATGACCCCTTATATGTATCTATAGGACTCATTTATCCTTTTGGCACCCTTAATATATTATTACTTAAGTTTACCTAAGACTGTTCAGAAACTTCTATCACATAAAGGAACAAAGTCACCTTTATAAAATTGGGAATATTAATTATTAAATTAGAACACTAAAGGAGATAAAATTTAATAGAGCAACTATATATTCATATTTTGGTTCCTCATTAAAATAAAAAAATATCAAATATCAATATTAAAAGGAGTTACAGATTTTTAATAGAATATTTCAGTATCTCAAACATAGGAGGAAGAAGGGAATATGAAAACTACTACAGCTACACAATCTAACACAAGTATTGGTTTCAAAGTCATTGTATGTATACAGTACTTTAAAAAAATAAAGAGGTTTCAAAACTATGCATTGAAAAACTTGTACTACAGCCCTGGCTGGTGTGGCTCAGTTGGTTGAGTGTCCTCCCATGCACCAAAAAGTCGCCAGTTCAATTCTCAATTCTGGTAGGGGCTTCGGGTCCAATCCTGGTGGGGGTGCATACAGGAGGCAACCAGTCAATGTTTCACTCTCACATCAATGTTTCTCTCTCCCTCCCTCTCTCTCTCTCATCCTCTCCATTCCTCTCTCTAAAAATCAATAAAGAAAAAGGAAAATGTTTCAAAAAAAATTTAAAACTTGTACTACAGAACAGTATGCTTTTTAAGTGTTTTTGTGCAAACTTTACACATGAACAAAATTTGAATGTTCATTCCCAAAACACTATACTGTAATTATTTTCTTCCATTTGTATTGCACATCAGAGTGGAAATTTCAAATAACAGATGTACTGTTGTTTTTTTATTCAGGCATCCAATATATAGTAGGTGCTCAGCAGTGGTTAATAACTATCATGAGATAGCATTTATTTCATTTTCACAACCACCCTTTGAGGTAGAGCATTTGGATCCATTTTACAGCTAAGGAGAATGAGGCCTAGGAAAGTTAATTAACTTGACCAAAATAACACATCTAGTCAAGTAAAAAGCCTATACTCAAAACCAGCACTATGTTCAAACTCCATGTTCTTCACCACTATGATATACTGTTTATTGAAAAATTAATATAAGTACTGTATAGCAACTGATCTCATTGAGACCTATAACAAGAATAAATATGCTAGCTTACCATGCCACAGAATAATTAAGGTCTTTCTATCCTATCAAGCCTTTCCCATCATCTACTATAGGTCCCAAGTTAAAAAAACAAAACAAAAAAACCTCAGAAGTTAGTGAAAACACATTGTTCAACATTGCAGAGAAAGATCCAGAGACAACATACCAGATTATTCCAAACAGTGATTCATCAACTTTTTTATTTTTATTGTATTCTATTTTTTTAATTTTATTGATTGATTGATTTGAGAGAGAGAGGAAGGGGGAGAGAGGCAGACATCAATTTGTTGTTCCACTTATTCACGCATTCATTGGATGATTCTTGCATGTGCCCTGACCAGGGATTGAACCCACAGCCTTGGGGTATCAGGACAATGCTCTTAACAACTGAGCTACCCGGCCAGGGCCTTCATCAACTTTTCTGGAAGGAAAACAATTTTGAGAGTCGCCTGAGAATCATTCCGTTGGGCCTAAAAGATCTCATTTGATTCCTTATTCCTTTTTCAAGGACTATCCAAAGAAATGAAGGTAAATAAAAACTGCACATCTTCATATAACATGGGTAGTTGTTACAGAACAAAATGAAAGCTGGAGTGAATCCCTTTTCTAAAATGTCACACGTGTAAAAAGTAATGCAAATTTATGTTCAGGAGAACTTACAACAAAATCTTTTCATGGGCCAAAGTTTTTACTTTTAAGAAATTAATCTGCCAGGCCGGGCATGGCTCAGCGTTTGAGCGTCGACCTAGGATCCAGGAGATCAGGGTTCGATGCCCGGTCAGGGCACATGGCCGGGTTGTGGGCTTGATCAATGACTCTCTCATCATTGATGTTTCTGTCTCTCTCTCTCCCTCTCCTTTCCTCTCTCTGAAATCAATAAAGATATATTTAAAAAAAAAAAGAAAAGAAAAGAAATTAATCTTACACAGAAATGGCTTCCCTGCCTTAACCATAATATACGAACATAAACTTTTCTTGATCAAAGAGCAATAATTCATAAGATGGGTTCTCATCCCAGAACTGCTACTTACGAATTGCAAGTTCAATTTCACTGACTATAAAATACATGTTAACAGTCTACATCTACCTCACAGGATTGTTATTAGGAGAATGCATGTGTAAGTGCTTTATAAACAGCAAAACATTATTAAATAGAAAGCACTGAAACTTAAATTGCTGTTTTAGATATTACACTACACAAAAGGCTCATCACCCCTTTTATACTTTATTATTTAATCTTGTACAAAAAGCAAAAAATTAAATTTGTTAAAACCCTATCTAAAATGAGATATATTGTTCCATGTGTCCTTAAGTTTTAAGCAAAGACCAGGCCTTCTATCATTTTGACTGCATCAAAGTCTTTTCGGCTTGCTTCTGAATTTTCTGATATGTTCTGAATAGTTCGGCTGGCAGGAGTAACTGCCAAGTAAAAAAATATATTACTAGAGTAAGCTTCTAAGGTACGTTTAAAGCATATTTTAAATCAAGTAAAAACTTTAGAAAAAAATCTTTGAGAAGAAAGGACTATGTTACTGATACTGTTTTAATCTGTTGAGTACATGATACATATTTCCACTTCTAAAATGTGAGGTATGATTTTTATTTTTTACTTCAAAGAAAATAAAAGCAAATTTAAAAATATATATTCCCAATGAGATTTACTAATGAAATCCTGAAACATCATAAAAGCCGAGTTTGTAATGACCTAGAATGTGGAAGTCAAATCTAAATTGAGAGATGAAAAACCATTAATTCAGCTTGGTTGTCTCAGCTTCTGGATCAAAAGCTTTGCTTGCACATGGAGGAAATGTATTTCTGATCAACATCCCCAGAACAAAACAAGTAGTGGTACTTACCTTCACTTACAAATAAGTATATTAGAGGTTTGGATTTATGAGTCCAAAGTTGCTACATAGATAGAAGACAAGGATCAATCCCAAGTACTTTTTACCTATTTCCTGGCTTTACAGGAGGGAGGGAGGGAGGGAGGGAGGCCAGCTATGGACAGGGTGGCTCAGTTGGTTGGAGTGTCTTACCACAGAAAACGGTCTCAGGTTCAATTCCCCATCAGGGCACATATCCAGGTAGCAGGTCTGAACCTCTGATCTGGGTGTGCACAAGAGGCAACTGATGGATCAATGTTTCTCTCTCAATATCAATCTTTTTCTTTCTCTCTCTCTCTCTCTCTCTCTAATATTAAAAAAAGAGAGAGAGAGAAAGAAAGCATCTACTTAAATGGTTGTTTGGGGGATTAAATGATAAAAGATAGAGATCACCTAACCCAATTATTACTGTTCTACAGACAAACAGAGACTCCAGTCAGTCTTCAAAGCTTCAAACTTTAAAATCTCTGCTTAAAAAGTAACTAATTTGCCAGCACCAGAGTTTACCAGGAAGTAGCATGGCTGTAATTAATATCTGTTTAATTTATAACAGACTGACAGAATACAAATCATTTTAATAAACACAAAAATCTATAATAAACTATAAATAAGTTAATGAACAATGAACTAAAGAAGTCTGGGGTATTAGTTAGTTTAAATTCTCCTTAATTAAAGGAAATACATCATTAATTTTTAAAAATTACACATGAAAATCGTTTGGATTCGCACTGTCCTACATAGCTGGCAAACAAACACTCCCTTAAAACTTCAAAATTTTTGTCTAACAATTTTTTTCCAAAACATTGGTCTTTTTAATGTGCTCAAAAACTCTTCTAGGCAATAAGAAGTGAAACTAACACTGGCGAAAGCTTGAGTGTCAGGAAGTGTTCTGGGCCCCAGGGCACTGTTCATGTTTTATTCATCTTTGTATAGGTGGCTACTTTAGCAAAGAATCTAAGATACTGTTAAGTCAGTAACACTGTTGAATAAATCAGTCAACAAAACAGGGCAGATGATTTGGCTACTTCAAGTGATGGTCTTAACATTACTGCTCAGATCTGAAACAAATCCCGAATATCCCAGCCTTTAAAATTACTTTGTGTTTGCAAGAAAAAAGGAGGCTCCTTTTTGTAAATAGTTCCTGAAACTCCAAGTTAGAAACAAATTAGTGTTCATAATAAATTTCACGCACGCTAAATCGTCACTTACTAGAAGTTACTAGAACACAGCTAGATGAGGAATTTGTCCTCCCGCTTTCTGTCGATCTCTGAATACAGAGGCTCAAGAAAAAGAAAGACTCACAAGACTCTGATCATTCTAACACCGGATGTTGTTAATTTCGCTAGGGCTAAAAAAATTCCTTAATATCGATCCAAATAAAACAATGTGTGTAGTGCTGCCTAAGAACCCAATCTAGTAATACATGGCCTGGTTATTACTCTGGAACCGAGTACTCTCGCCAATCCGAGGATTTGAGAAGGTAAAACGCAGGGTGAGGCATCAATGGGAATAAACCGCCGGGGGAGGGGAGGAAAAGGAAAAGATCAGAGGGGATTAATTCCAGCGTTATTTGTGGAAGGAGGAGAGAGGGATGCTAGGGCCCGTCGGCGAGGACCCCTTACAAGCGGGTGGAAAAGGCCCATTTGGCACTTAGAACGGACCAGGGGGTGGGGGGAGGGGCGGCCAGCAACAGGAATCCCCCGGGCGTGGAATGGGATCGTCACTTACGTGGCCGCTTCTGGACACAGAAAATATGCCCTCAGGACTACTTTCACAAGCAATTGTGAAGAAGGGGGAGTGACCTTCCTCGGCGTGGGAAGGAAATACACGGGGTCACTTCTCAAAGGGCTGAGGGAGATGTTCCCGTCGGTCCTCCCCGGTTGTCCGGGGATAGGAGGTATTGTGAAGACCCCAGGGCGGCGTCGGGGCTGTGAACCGCCGAGGGCTGAGGTGTGGGCGTTACCTGCAGGGTCACCTCCTGAGGGTCCCAGTGCGGCCGCAGGTGTTGCAGAAGGCTCAGGGCCCCTTCCCGGCAGCGCTGCTCCTCCTGATCCTGAACCGTGACGTCCAGCTTGGGCACCTCCGGGGAGCCGGACGGGACGTGGATGTAATTGGCCATGGCCCAGGCGACCGCAGAGACTACCACAACGACGACCGCGACGGCGACCACGAGAACGGCGGGCGCCGACAGACTGGTGGATCCTTCCGTCCCGGGGCGCCCTCGCGGGAGGGCTAGGGGCGCTCAAGCTGACGGGTGGGCAGTAGGAGAACGGCTGGAGGCAGCAGTCCGGCCGACCCGAGTCTGGACAGCAACTGAACTGAGCCCAGGCTGCTCTCGGGAAAAATTCCTTTCCTCTGCGTTCGACCGCCGGTGGCCGCGGAGCATGCCGGGACTGGCCTGACGCTGGCGTCACGCGCGGGGCGGGGCCTGCGCCCGCGTGAGGCGCCGAGGCCGACTCTCTAGCCGCCCGCACAATGGGCCCGCTGACGCGCGCTCGGGTCGGCGGCTGCTCTCAGACGCCCTCCGGGGCGCGCTGATAATCGGAAAAACGCCGGCTCCTCCTCCGGAGTGGGCCTGCGCCCCGCCGAGACCCCAAAGGCAGTGAAGCTTTAGCTCACCTGCTCGGGAGGGCCTTGGGGTCTGGGTTGGAGCTGGGCTTTCTGGGAAGCAGGCACAGGCCCTGCGGTAACCCCGAGAGCCGCGTCTGACCGCGGCCTGAGCCTGGGGAGCGGGGTGACTGGGTCGCGGCGATCGCAGAGCTGCCGGGCTAGGAGGGGCCCCGTGGTCGGGCTGGCGACTGAATTTCCGCGGGACGTAGACTGAGATCGCGGTATACGGCACAAACAAGATACTCGGATTAGACGACGGCACTTCAAGATTTATTTTTAAGGTCAGATGTTTGACCATACTGAGAATTAGAGCCGGGGAAAACGGGTTATAGTCTGGAGCGAAGATGAAAGGCAGGGAAAGGAGAATAGTTACGAGGCTCAGCGCCTGAGTGGAGACGGCCGGATGCCCGTTTGATGGTACCCCTGAGCGGACCTTAAAATGCCTACCTTAGGACTTGGACTCTGAGTCTTGCAGCAGCCATGCCCCCTGTTAGGGGAAAGCTGGAAACTGGACAGCCCACACGTCATTCACTGGGACTTCCTGATTTTCCTTACGATTGGTGAAAGTGGGCTGAGATTTGACCTCTTAATCTGTTTTTCCTGTAGCACTTAAGACATAGTTACATAGTGAATGGGTTTGTTAGAAGTAAATTAAATCACCAACTGGATTCAGCTTAATTACCTTATTAGCATGAGTTTACATTTTGATCGTTCAGAAAAACTTACCTTTGTAAATCACAAAGTAAATAGCTCACTGTCCGTAATGGTTAAGGGCATAACCTAAAAAGAGGGAATTGACTGACCATCTTGTAAAGACCCACACCAGAGTTTGTGTGCAAAGGACCCAGGCTCCAGCTGTGGCCGCCACATAATTTCATACCAGAAAAATAAAGTGAGTTAAGCCCCCCCCCCCAAAAAAAAGAGGGAAAAGAAAACACAGTTTTATGATACAGCAAGGAAGGAGATTTCAACATTTTCCAGACTAAGGCATATATATTTTTTTAAATCATGCACTACAAGAAATGCCAGATTATGTGTTTCTTTCAATTTGGGGAGAAATAATATATTAAAACTTTCACATTTCAGATAGTATGTCTTGTAATTTTGTATAGTTTGTAAACTATTAACATTTTAAGAATTTTAAATCTTTTCAGTTGTAAAATGGTCTACTAGCAAATTATTTAAAAAAATATTTTGGGAACTGCACAAGTTTACAATTTTAAAGAAACATCCATTAACAATTATAAATAAAACAACTGTTAGGTACCTAAGAAAAAAAGTTAACGAAAGATGTGCAAGACCTCTGCTGATGAAATTATATTAATGGAGAAGTAAACCATATTCATAAATAAGACAAGATACTTATAACAAAGATCTCAGTTTTACTGAACTAATCAATAAGTATATGCAATTACAATTACAATTTCAACAGGGTTTTTCACAGAATTTGTTGAAATGACATTAAAATTTATACCAAAACTTAAGATCCAAGAAAAGCTGCTATAATTTTTTGTGGGTGAGGGAGCCTTGAAGAATGAGTTGGGAGAACCCATCCTACCAGGATTTATTGTATAACATTTAGGAATGGACAAATAGACCAGTAGAACATAACAAAGACTGCAGAAAAAGACCAACACATATATGAGAATTCTGAATATGACAAAGGTGGCATTAAAAATGT
The DNA here is from genome assembly GCF_964146895.1 of Miniopterus schreibersii. Lineage (NCBI taxonomy): Eukaryota > Metazoa > Chordata > Mammalia > Chiroptera > Miniopteridae > Miniopterus > Miniopterus schreibersii. Next base: position 158,496,312 of record NC_138102.1, read on the forward strand.
GGATGAAAAGGGATACTATAATAAATCATAAATCCCTAAATGGGGAGGTCATGCTAGGTAGTCATGCCCATCTGAAAAGCTTTTAGTGAAAGGTTTTAAGCAAGCCCTGTCCATTGTCCTTGTGCATCTAGGTTAACAAACCTTTGAAATGCTAGAAGTAATACCCCTTGAAAATGTGACCACCCTCATGAGAGCACATAATTTTGCTTTTTCTCATCTTCATGTAATGTAAAGATTATGCTTAATTTCAAAAGCTTAAAAGAAACTGCAAAACTTTCATTATCCTGGGCATTTGAGATCTGGTTTCCTGGCAATTGTCAGTTTGGGCTCAAATAAACTCATAAAAAATCTACAAGTTTATATGTTTCTTACATTGGCAAAAATTAGGAAAGGACAGGCTAGTCAATAAATGGTACTAGAACAATAGCTCTTCATATGGGAAAATTTTTTGATCACTGTATAAAAATTAATCCTAGAAAATTAAAAACCTAAATGTTATATGCAAAACACATATATATATAAAATGTCCGGGTTTTTTAATTTTTCAATTAAACTTTCATTCAGTATTATTTTGTATTATTTTATGTGTACACACAGTGGTAAGTAATGTCTGTTTTTATCAACTTGATCTATAGATTCAATGCAAATCTCAGAAAGTTATTTTAAGGATATTTACAAACCAATTCTAAAGTTTATATGGGGAGGCAAAAGACCCAGAATAACCAATACAATACTGAAGAACAACAAAGCCAGAAGAGAGACACTACCCAACTGGACCACTTAATATAAAACTATAGTAACCAAGACAGGACAGTATTGGCAAAGAACAGAAATTTAAGTTAATGGAACAAAATAGAACCCAGAAATAGATTTACACAAATATAGTTAACTGATCTTTGAAAAGGGAGCAAAGGCAATTCAATGGAGAAAAGATAACCTTTTTAATAAATGGTTCTGGGATTGTGATAGGCAGTTAAAAGACATGAGCAGAGCAAGGACAATGGGCCAGGTGCAGCACGTCTTCAGGGTGGAAAGCCCAAGGTGCATAGCAATGGACAATTGTAGGGTGGGACCTCAACCCCAGGGTGGCCTTTTCCTCCCCTAGCATATCGCTGGTCTTGTGGTTTGGACCCCCTGACCTCTTCTCTCTCTAGAGAGAAGCCTAGGCCTCAGTTGTTTTTCAGCTCTAGGCCCAGAAAAGCAACAAAACCAGCCACAGCTGACCGCGGAACCACCTGCATTGGATAATGACCCCCACCCTGGCACCAACCAATCAACCAGTGGAGACCACGACCCTGAAAGGACACACCTGGAAAGCTGCTGAATATTATAATAAGATCTTCCCCTGGGATCTCCCCTAAAATCACCCTGAAAACCTTTAGGACTGAGAACCCAGAGCTCTCCCTCCCTGGAGCATGCCAGATCCTCGCTCCTCCCCGCCCCCCATGTTACCATTAGCATCCTCACTCCCAACCTCCAAAGGCCCTTCCTTTGCCTCATAACTTGTTTCCTAAGCCTGTTTCTTCTAGAAATTACTTTTTCTACTTCTGTAATTTACCAAATTCTCTTACAATTTGGGTCTTGACTTAGAATTCTTTCCTAGCCAGAACCTAAGTACCAAGTTTGCTGAACCCAAGTCTGGTCTGACCCCACCCGACTAACACCCAGTGCCATACCCACAGCCTACGACAAGTTGACATTCAATACTGTATTAGTTTTAGGTGTATACCATAGTGGTTAGATAGTTCTATAACTTAAAAAGTGATTCCCCCAGCCCCGCTGGGTGTGGCTCAGCAGTTGAGCGTCGACCTAGGATGCAGGTAATCAGGGTTCAATTCCCGGTCAGGGGACATGCCCAGGTTGTGGGCTCAATCCCCAGTCAGAGGTGTGCAGGAGGCAGCCAATCAATGACTCATCATTGATGTTTCTATCTCTCTCTCTCTCCCTCTCCTTTCCTTTCTCTGAAATCAATAAAGATATATATATTTTTTAAAAAGTGATTCCCCCAAAAGTCTTGCACCCACCTGACACCATGTCTAATTATTACAATATTATTGACTATATTCCCTAAGCTGTGCTTTACACCCCCATAACTATTTTGTAACTACCAACTTGTACTACTTAATCCCTTAATGTTTTTTCACCCAGCCCCTCAATCCCCCAGCCCCACAACCCAGCTATAGATGCAGTTTGTTCTCTGTATCCATAATCTTTTTTCCTCATCGATGTTAAAGCAAGGCAATGTTGAATGAAGCGACATTATTAGAGAACCTACTGTACTCATTATGCTGAACTCTCCTGCCTGACCACTTTCTAAGCCACAGGCCCGCCCATTAATTATCTTTGGCCTTGAAACAAATCCTTAGCTACAGGAAATCATTAAAACTGTCCGGGACCTTGCAACGTGTCTACAGGATGTAAGATAGTTATGAAGATGTAACATCAATATAAAGTGTTAATGCATTTTAGTCCCGTTCCTTTATTTAGCATGACATTGGGGCACTTCAATACTAAGATTGACCAGTCATCTCCTATCTGCTTCTTGAAATCCCACTCATTCTGTTCAATTGGTATTTATGTCTGCCTTTATGCCAGTCCCATACTGTTTTGATTACTGTAGCTTTGTAATATGTATGAAGTTGGGAAATGCTTTATTCTTTCAAGACTGAATTTTAAGATTTTTTTCTATTAAAAAAATTGCCATTTTTTGTTTGTTTTTGTTTTACTAAATAACTTGAATTTCTCAAGTCTGCAGGGAAGGACTATATCTCCCTAACCAATGCAAACAAAATATAATTGAAGCCCATGCTGTTTTGTGTAACATTTTCTTACTTCAATAAACCTGTGGCAAAGATCTTTTTAAATTATTTTTATTATAGCATAATTGATGAATAAAATTAGATTTAAGTGTACAACATGATGATTTGATATAGCCATTGATATCCTGATAGGTACTGCATGAAATATGTAGCTCACTTTGGGTAGTATGGACATTTTAGCAATACTTCTTCCAATTCATGAACACAGATGTCTTTTGATGTTTTTGTGTCTAATTTCTTTCAGCAATTGACATAATTTATTGAATCAATCTATTTTCAGTAGATTTTTAGTTTGTCCCAATTGTCCACTATTCTAATTAACATTTTTAGTAACATCTTTGTGCATGTATCTTTACTTTCATTTCTGATCACTTCCTTATGGTAGGTCCCAAAAATAGAATTACTGTGTTGAAGGTTATAACTATATATAAGATTTAATTCATAATTCCATATTGCTTTCCCAAAAGTCTGATTCAAACTATGCTTCTATAAGCTAATGTGTGTCCTCACTGGCACTGAACTTTCACCAAAATAAGTGAGAAGCCTTTAATGTTTAAGCCATCGAGATTTGGAGGACTGTATATTAACTGCAGTAAAATTCTGTTTATCCTGAATAATAATTATGACTTAAATTGTTTCAGATTATAGCACCAAAATAATTAAGGTTTGGGAAATATTTTTGTGGCTTTTGAATCTTCATGGCATAAGATAAAATCTAAATGTAAATCAAAAGCTTTGTATCGGGGAGGTAGCAGAAATTTCATAATGATTTAAAATGTCTTTTGGAACCTCTGAAATGGGAACTTAATTAAGAAACCTTTTGTGAAGAAGATAAAAGGAAATTGATTATGTCAAATAATATCACTGAGTGTTCAATTCTGCCAAGTAAGTAGTAAGGGTAATTTACATGGGAAATATTCCTTTGAATCCCGTTTGAAATTCTGGAGCCTAAGTAAAGATGATTCTAAACATTATGGGATAGGTCATATAACTTAGTCATTAATAATGGGCCCTTTACCAAAATTCTCAAGTCCCAAAGTCTTTAAAAACCAAAAAGTCTCTTTGACATTTGCTGCAAACTAACTGGGTAACAAATTCAGACCTGAAGGAACAAAATAGAAGCAGAGGCATAGATACATGAACCGGTCTGACAGCTGTCGGAGTGGAGCGGGAGGAGAGCACTGGACGAAAGAAGGTGAAGGGATTAGCCAAAGAACATAGATGCACAGCCTGTAGGCGCAAACAGCAGTGTGGTGATGGGGGGGGGGGGGGTAGGTGGAGGGGGACATCTGTAATGGTGTTAACAGTGACAATAAAAAAAATTCAGCTCACCCGGGTGTGGCTCGGAGATTGAGCTTCGGCCTAGGATTCAGGAGATTTCAGTCAGATTCCCGGTCAGGGCACATGCCGGGGTTGTGGGCTTGATCCCCAGTTGGGGGCCTGCAGGAGGTGACTGATCCAGGACTCTCTCATCATTGGTGTTTCTATCTCTCTCTCCCTCTCCCTTCCTTTCTCTGAAATCAACAAACATATATTTTTTTTTAAAAAATTCAGATCTGACCTGAAGTCAAATTACTTATGGTCCTCACTTGTCCCACTTTGTGTGATTTCATGTCTAAGTCACATATATTCATTTCTTTGCTATGAGGAGGTTACCAGACCCTGATGAAAATGTAAAATAAAATTTGGTATATGTGCTCATTTACCTTTGTAAATCTGAAAAATTTTGAATTCCAAAACAGGTAAAATTTTATTGGTCTCTGATAAGGGGTTACAGACATGTAATAGTTAAGATTTTTAATAATGTGTAGTCTGTGCCAGACTATTCTAAGTGCTTTATTTATTTTAAATGAATTCATATCATAAAACTTATACGAAAAGTACAGTGGTTATTTCCATTTTACAGATGAGAAAACTGACATACAGAAAGGAGAAATAACTTGCCAAGCTAATAAGGGGTGGTGCCTAGGTCATATCATGGTCCCAATCAGACAGCTGGACTAGCTAAGCTGGCTTTTGAATCAGAGCTCAGGGCTTACTTAGTTAACAGGTGGGTAAAATCAGGCAAGTTTAATGACCACTCCCACTCAGTTTTCTCATTGTAAAATGTGAATAATATTACAAACTAGCTCATCAGATTATTACCTAGATTAAATAAATCATGTAAATCACAACATAGGGGCACGTAGTACCCACTCAATATACATTTCCTATTGTTGATAGTGTTGGTCAGTTTAAATCAACCTAAACTAACCATCTTAATGGAGACCTTGAAATACCCTGTACTTAGAAGCAACTTAGATTTTGCATTGATAGAAAGAAAATATATATTTGGACTATCTAGGAACATGTTTATACCTTTTAAAAATATATACAAATGAAATATTTTTTTTTCTTTGCTGTGGTTTGACCTGTGTAACACAGCATCTGACACTGATTAGGTTATCAAGAAATATTTCTTTTTTTAAAAAAAAATGTGTTTTTATTGATTTCAGAGAGAGGAAAGGAGAGGGAGAGAGAGAAAAACATCAATGATGAGAGGGAGTCATTGATCCAATGCCTCCTGCATGCCCCCTACTGGGATGGAGCCCACAACCCTGACATGTGCCCAGACCGAGAATCCAACCGTGACCTCCTGGTTCATGGGTCCACGCTCAACCACTGGGCCACTGGGGCTGGGCTCAATAAATATTTCTTGAATAAACAATGTTGTACAGTTATAGTCAACCACATTCTTCAAATTGTGAAATGTTGATGAGTCCACGTGAAATGTATATACCTGAAAGCCTTAGTTGAAATGGCAGATAATAAAAATGTTAATGGGTTCATTGACTTCCTGTAAACAGTAGAGTCCAGAGTCTATATTTCATTATAGTTGTACTGAAAAAGATTTTACCATACTTATCTGGCACGATGTCTAACAAAGTAAAAGATCAGAGCTTTCCTTCTCATTTCATGTCCCTTAGGACACTGGCTAACATGGGGAAGGGGGATACTCTAGTGAGCCACAGTAAGTCAAACTAGGCTGAATTTTATTTTATTTATGTATTTATTTTTAAAAATATGTTTTATTGATTTCAGAGAGAGGAAGGGAGAGGGAGAGAGAGAGAAAAAAACATTAATGATTGAGTCATTGATTGGCTGCCTCCTGCACTCACCCCACTGGGGATCCAGCCTGTAACCCAGGCATGTGCCCTGACTGGGAGTTGAACTGTGATCTCCTGGTTCATAGGTTAACGCTCAACCACTAAGCCGCACTGGCCAGGCTAGGATGAATTTTAAAATAACAATCTGACTGGAAAGCTCTGGGATCTGACTGGAATGTCATTAAAAGATGAGTCAGGGGGATTTGATATTAGAGTCGAAGTAATTTGGAAAAATATGAGCTTTATGTTTATACTGTATTAAAGGGAGTGTTATTAAACTATGTATATTTTTGTGGGAAAAGGGCTTTGAAATAACCTTAAAGTCCTTAAAAATTTTAAGAACCCATAAGATATTTTAGAAGAAAATAATGTGTAATATATGTGACTCACCTGATATTAACATTAGTAACAAATAGTGTGCCAAAACTAATTATTTGTTTCATTTTATTTTATCATGCTAAAAATATCACTTGTGAATTGTGATTAATAATTTATAATCAAAACAGTAGAACACCTGAAGTATGTCCCTCCATCAGTTTGTGCCTGAATAAAACTCCTACTCAGATTTCAAGACCAGTACAAGTCAACAAAATAAAAGGCAACTTACAGAATGGAAGAAAATATAAGCAAATCATATGGATTAATATCCAAAATATGTAAGGACCTTACACAACTCAACAGCAAGAAAACAAACAAAAGTCAAATAATCTGGTTTATAAATGGGTAGAGAACCTGGAAAACATTTTCCCAAAGAAGACATACAAATGGCCAACAGGTACAAGACAAGGTACTCAGTATCAGAGAATTGCAAAACAAAACCACAGTGACATATTACCTCTCACCTGCTAGAATGGCTGTCATCAAGAAAATGAGATAAGTGCTGGTGAGGATGTGTAGAAAAGGGAATACTGTACACTGTTGGTGGGAGTGTAAATTAATACAACCACTATGGAAAACAGTATGAAGTTTCCTCAGAAATTAAAAATAAAGCTACCATATGATCCAGTAATCTCACTTCTGGGTATAATTCTGAGAAGAAAAAAAAATGAAATCACTCTCTCAAAGAAATAGAGATAAATGGACCCCGTGTTCACTGCAACATTATTTATGATAGCCAAAGCATAGAAACAACCTAAGTGCCCACTGAGGATGTATGGGTAAAGAAAATTTAGTATATATATTATTCAGCCATAACAAAGCAAAGAAGAAAATCGTGCCATTTGCGACAGCATGGATGTACCTGGAGGACGTTATGCTAAGTGAAATAAGTCAGGCAGAGAAAGACTAATACTACGTGATCTTACTTAGAAGTGGAATCTCAAAACACAAACTCAGAAACAGAGAGCAGATTGCAGGCAGGAGTGCAGACTGAGTGAAGGTGGTTAAAGGCTGTACAACCTTCCAGTTATGAGGAAATTATGGGGATCTAATGTGCAACATGGTGACTAGAGTCAACGGTACTGTGTTGTAAATGTGAGAGTTGCTGAAAGTGTATCTTAAAAGTTCTCTCACACACACAAAAAGGTAACTATGTTAGGTAATGGATGTGTTAACCAACCTTATATGTGTTAACGAACCTCATTTCATAACATATGCATACATCAAATCATCACATTGTACACCTTAAACTTACACAATGTTATATATCATATCTCAATAAAACTGGGGAGGAAAATAAATAAATTCTTTTGGAACAAGATAGAGGTGGTGGTTGCATAACACTGTGAATGTACTAAATGACACTGGATTGTTCAGTTTTATATAATTTCAATTTCATGTCAGTAAAAAGGAAAGAAAAAGATCAGTACAAATGTCACCTTTAGTAAAGTTATAAGTATCATTTTGTGTTATAATGATCTGTTTGTGTTTCTTTTTCCCTAACTGGACATATGTTCTTTAAGGATAAGAACTGCATTTTGTTTTTGTATCTCCTACATAGCACAATGCCTGACAAATTGTAGTCATTTAAAAGCTGATTGAGTTAATCGATGAATTAACTAAGTTCCATATATTTCTCGTCATTGAAAAGTTGAAGTTTTGGATATCTAGCACATTTTGGAGAAGCCGTCATGTTCCTGAGCATGAAGTAGTGAATGAGCTAGGTTACTGAAACCCTTTTTCATAAGGTTACAGAAGGTTTACCTCACAGAACTGATAACTGAATTTATTGCTCACAATATTGCTGACACTAACATAGCTGTTAAAATTATGAAAAACATCTAAATTGTGTTGGCTCTTTAAAGATTATTGTTTACTTCAGGCTGTGATGAATGTGATAAATTTATTACTGTGAAGCCAATGAACAGTTCTAAGAGATCTGAATTTCCCAGTAACCAGTAACTTGATAGTGAGCTACATGGTGGAATATGACCTAAGGCTTGTAATTCTACACTGAGTGTTTAACTTTTTCAAGTAACTCATTAACTACCTGTATTGCAAAGATAAAGTGCATGATGACTCTGACATGACTAAACTGACTGATAATAGTTTTTGGAAATGGGAAATCCCTCATGCTTTCATACTGCTAGGGTACTCTACTGCTTGTGAGTTGACTTTCATTCACTGAGATATTCACTCAAGTTTTTCCTTTGTGTTTAATGATTCCAGCTTCAAACGTGATGCAGTTAGGTTTGTAAAACCTTGAACTTTGTTTTGTGACTCATTTTTCATAACAGTGGAACCTTCAACTTGATACAAACAAACATGTGCATGGAAATATTCTTCAAAGAAAAAAAGCATAGTGACGCACTGATGACTTAAAAAATATTCTATTAAAGAAACAAATTTAATGTTTTCTGTACAGATTCTTATGTGAGGATATACCTTTTAGATTCTAACTACAGACATTGGTATTAATATGGTTATTTTTCATTTTTACAAATCTGGTTCAGATATCTTCTGATCATTGACTTGGGTAAAGTATCTAATGTAAACATAAAATTTCCTCAAATAAAGATGAAATATTTTCAGTGAAACCCCAGCTTAGCAACAATATAGATATTTATGTCTGTCTTTTTTATCTTTTGTTTCTTGGTCAAAAACAAAAACAAACAAACAAACAAAACCCAAACCCTGAACTAATTATTTTACAATATAAGAGTATTTAAAACTGAACTGCAATTAAAGAATTTTCTTTCTTTTTGATACATAGCAGTGTTTTTTCACACAGAGTTGAGTAGTTTCTTGATCAAGGAAAGTAGATAGTTCCCCTAAACTGTATTCAAATACGACCTTTACAGGATTGCTATTAATTTATAATGTCGCTAAAATAAAAACAGAAGAATAATACTCTTTCAATGAGTGTATAGATAAATATAATCAAAAAATCTAGGCTGATTATATCTGTACCTCCTGGGAGCTAAAGTAATATGTTAGTTACTAATATGCAAGTGACACTTATTGACCATTACTCTATGCAGCCAGTGTCCTTTGCACTTTATGAATATCATTAATTTTTACAAATAATCTGTGAAAGAGAATCATGATGAGGCACATAGCTCTCTTCAAGGAGAGAACAAGTTTTTACTAAAACTTAGCAATATTAGGCAATTGAGCCTTTTTAAAATATATATATATCTTTATTGATTTCAGAGAGAGGAGAGAGAGAGAGAGAGAGAGATGGAAACATCAATGATGAGAAAGTCATTGATCAGCTGCCTCCTGCAGGCCCCCGAATGGGGACTGAGCCTGCAACCTGGGCATGCGACCTGACTGTGAATCGAGCCCGGATCGCCTGGATCCTAGGTCGATGCTCAACCGCTGAGCCACGCCCGGCCAGACGCAATTGAGCCTATTTCTAAAGGATATTTCCAATATAATGGACAATTATTTTCAGTTGTAGTTTTACAGATGTATAATGCCATATCTGGAATTCTGCTGTCAGTTCTTGGAAAGAGTAATAAGAGCATGTCCAGAAAATGCCAAGCAGTTTAGCGAGGCATTTCCAAATGTTATTGCTTGTAGAAAGATTAAAGTCACTGTTGCTCTTTAGCAAGAGACATCTATGTTCAGATATTGAAAGGGCAATTTTGTACGGAACAGATTAGATCTTTTTTTTCTTTTTCTGTTTCAAGACACAAATAAGATAAACAAAATGGGACATGGAGAATTTATGAGTGAATTAGTTCCCTTCCCATTGCTAAAAGTGCTCAAGATCAATATTATCAGGGTAAAGAGTTTGTTTTCATTCTTTTAAAATATACTCCAAAATAAATATAAAACAGCCTTACCAAAAAATGAGAGGAAAGGAAAAAAAGGGAGGAGAAGGAAATAGAGAATGGAAAAATCATAAAGGGTAATTATAAAAGATTTATTTAACAGGTAAATGCAAAGTAATTTAATATGATAGTCGCTATTTTCTTATGAGAATAGGAAAGTTTGTCTAATCTGTGATCTGGCAAGCTTATAAAAAAATCAGAAAGACAATCACATAATAAATGACACTAAGAAATAAAAAGCCTATATTGATGGATAATCTTATGTATTTCTGGTGGGAGTTATGTATAAGTTGATACATTTAAACAAAAAAGAAATTGACAGTATAAAACATTTCTACTTTCATCCTATAATTCTTCTTCTGTGCATCTATTCTAGTGAAACATTCTTAAATAAGAAGCTATGAGTACAAATATATTCATCACAGTGTTTTTTAAATAGTAGAAAAAAATGGAAATAATAGAAATCCAATTATAGAAGAATAATACATTGGCTATAATATATTCACTTGATAGAACATTATGTGTCATCAAAAAGATGTTTTTAAATAATGTGTGCCAAAATAGAAAAATATTTGTTGATATATGGAAAGACACTCAAAGAAGTACAGTTCAAGTAACCAAAATAGGCCTTGGCTGGGTAGCTCAGTTGGTTAGAGTGTCATGTCCCCACATGCCAAGATTGGGGGTTCAATACAGTCAGGGCACATACAAAAAGCAACCAATGAATGCATAAATATGTAGAACTGTTGGGGACAGAGATGTTGATCGTGCTCTGTTGACCATGATTTTGAAAGGGGAGAGGGCACCTAATAGGAATAGGACCATAGTTGTTTAATGATTATTCACCTAACTATAGATAAGAAATTTTTCTACAGATGCTGGGAAACTGGAAGATGTGCTGCAAGAAGAAAAACAGAGCTGTAAAAAGATAAGAGACACCTTGGGGCCTGGATGTGTCCAATGCTCAGAAAAGAAAATGCATTTTGAGAATAGACAAAGGATAGGATGCACTTTGATTTGGTTACTGTGCCTGGAGCCTGACCCCCTCTGGGAGTTTGCCTTAGGAATGCTTACCATTCTCAGGTCCCAGGAACTGGCTGGAGCTGGGTTTTAATACCATTGAAAATTAACTACCTTGTTATCAATCAGACTTCAAGATCCTGGGAGGAAACACAAGGACCACAGACCTTACAGTCATCCTCCCATCCCCTTTCCCTCTTTCATTCAGCCTTTCTTCCTTACCCATATATAACCAACCAGCTAGTAGAAGGAGGGGAGATCAGATTTTATATGGACAAATCCTGCTGCTCTCCCAATTTGCCAGCATTATTGGAATAAACACACATATGTAATTCAACCCTGACTCCACTTAATTGGCTCAAGTGGTGACAGGCAGCCCAGATCCATTGTGTTCGGTTTCAGACCAACCAGAATAGATGTCTTTCTCTCTTTTTCTCCTCTCTCGCTCTTAAAAAAATAAAGATGGATAAACAAATAACCAAAATATTTTAAAAATTCTAATAACTTACTTGGCTCTCCTCTAAAATTGTTAATAAATTCCCATTCACACACCCTGTAATATTTCCCACATCTCTTTTACTGTCATTTTCAATTTTCTATAAGCCCACGTTATTTGGGAGTTTCTTATTTACACACCACAATCCAATTCCTCTTCTCCTTTTCTCAACTGCCTTCCCTTTCTCTCCACCCCCTTACTGTCAGTTATTTTAAAATTTTCTCACAGGCCAATTAGCTTTTCTCTTGTTCCCACCCAATCTTGAATTTTGTATCAACCCAGTCTGGCGGAGTGACCTTTTCTCTGGAGGATAAAGGTGGGAGACTGGAATTAAAATTTAAAAACAGCAACAACAACAACAACAAAAGAAGCAGCATGCTCTTTTGGCAGAGGGAGGGTCATTTGACATTAAGATGCTTGTCCTGATCGATTATAAACAGGCTAACAGAATTAAATATACCGCCTGGTTGGGTGTGGCTCAGCGGTTGAGAGTCGACCTGGGATCCAGGTGATTGGGGTTCGATTCCCGGTCAGGGCACATGCCCTGGTTGCGGGCTCGATCCCCAGTCCGGGGCATGCAGGAGGCAGCTGATCAATGACTCTCTCATCGTTGATGTTTCTATCTCTCTCTCTCCCTCTCCATTCCTCTCTCTGAAATCAATAAAGATATATTTTTTTTAAAAAAAGAAATATACCAAATATTGGTATAAAGCTCCAAGTATTGAAACCTCATATTCAAGTATTGTTATCAAACTGGCTTTTGTTTAAATGTATCAAAGTTATAACTACTCCCCCCAGAAATCCATCATAGACACCTTCATCACTATTGAGTTTTTTGATTTTTCTGTCTTTTTTCATGTGAAGCTAAGAAAAATTATTTTAAAATACTGATAAACACACAATTACAATAATTGTAACATAAATGGAAGTGTTATAATATAAAGGACTAGAAAGGTCTCCCAGACAGAAGGGCCATTTTTTTCTGCTGAGGGAGGCCACAGTTTGCCACCTCAAAATAAGCTTTATGGGATAGTGATTATTTTAAGCTGGTTGTTTTTAAGAAACAAAGGACTCAGAAAGAACCTTTGGTTATCCTTCTTTGCCTGCCTAAAGGAATAGAAAAGCCTGCTGAAAGTAAGGAAGCTAGTCACCTTAGCTATTTGTCTTAGCGATTCACCTTAGAATATGTGAGTTAGGAGGCAGATTCAAACAAGTCTGTTTGTTGGACCCTTCTGGGTCCCATTGTTAATGCGTGACTCAGCAAGAAATTGTTTACCACATGTTTGCTTTCTCACCTACCTGTGATTTGTCTCTTTCTCTTTGAAATCCTAAACCCCTGCCTCCTTTTCCTTAGTCCAGAGTAGGTAGGAGCCTCAATTGCCCACTGAATCCTCAGGGCTCACATTCTTATAAACCCCCACATGTATATATGTAATAAATTTGGTCATTTCCTCCTGATAGTCTCATGTTAATTTGATTATTACTCCAGCCAAAACAATTTATATACGTGGGAGAAAAATTATTTTTTCTGCCCCCACACTGTAAAAATGAAAACTTCTATTGGAACTAAGGGTGGGAGCGGAGTTTGCCACCCAAAAATATGCTTTTTGGGATATTGATTATTTTAAGCTGATTGTTTCCAAGAAATGAAAGACCCAGGAAAAATCTTTGATCTTCTCTCTAACTGCCTAAAAGAATTTAGATAAAGAAACTGCTCCAGAAAGAAAGCTATCATCATAGTTAACTATAGTTTAATATGAGCTAGTGTGTGATAGACAGGGAGGAACCTAGCAAGTCCAGAAATCCTCTCTGTGTACCATGGTTAAAAGTGCCCTGACAAACATTTGTATACTAAACATTTGCTTTGTCATATCCATGTGAACTGCCTTACTGCCTCTTGAAATCCCAAACTTTAAACCCCGCTTCTCCTTAGTTCAAGGTGACATATAAGCCTCCGGTCTTATATTTTTATGGAACCCGCACATATATGTAATAAATTTGTGTCATTTCCTCCTGATAATCTGTATCACGTCAATTTGACTATTATAGCAGCCAAAAGAATTTCGAAAAATAAAGAAAAATGATTTTTCCTCCTAGAACTACGTCTTAGCATACTGCCAATCCCTTGCTAAGTTACACAAATATGATTTACATATATCTTAGTTACTCTCAGGGGCCAGAGTGCTGAAGTAGCCAGTTGTTAATAGGAAATATGTCAAGAGGAAGGAAAACAGAAGTAAGGGCTTAAACATACTTTAAATTGCTTCCTTGTTTTTGATTTTTTTTTAAATTTTCCATTTCTAAACATAATTGATATGACTAGAGCCCTGCTGCTCTCTTTGATTAAATGAGAAAGGATTAATTGCTTCACTTTGCACCTCACTAGATACTTCCTGTAATATCCTGTTTTCTGTTAAGTACTTCATCAATAATTCAATTAAATGTCAGTAGAATTATAACTAGGTAGATGAAGTCTCCTGAGGTCTTGGATTTACTTTAAAATACTTCAGCAATGAAAAGAAAGAAAAAGAGGATAGATAAAGCCAGCATGGCAAAATAGGTATAATTATTTAATCTGGGTGTTGCATTTATCAAGGTTCATTATACTAGTCTCTCCACTTTGTAAATGTTTGAAAGTTTTCATAATAAGATTAAAATCAGTAGTTACATTGAAGGCAATTTCAAACTCTCAGCTTTAAAGAATAAAGTTTTATTAGACAAAAATTTAACTTCAAAAGCTGAAAGTTTTTTTGGTTTTTTTTAAAGGGTTTATTAGGCCATTGCTAGTCAAAGGACCAAACTTCTACCATCTTGAAGGTGCTTTGGGAATATTGATTTTAAGCTGTTTATTAAGAAACAAAAGACTCAGAAGGAAACTTTGACCTTCCCTCCATTCCTGCCCAAAACTTTCAGACAGAGAAACCCCCTTCAGGAAGGATTTCTTAGGATGCAGCCTTAGCCTAGGTTGAATTAAGTATGGTAAACAAGAGGGCTTCAGGCAGGGGCCTGTTAGATACTGTGTACCATTGTTTCTAAGTCACCTAGCAAGGATTATTCTGTGGCTCTTTCTCAACTACCTGTAAATCACCCATTCTCTCTTCTGAAATCTAATACCTCATTCCTCCCTGCTCCCCCTTTCTCCTTTGTCCAAAAATGTCTATATACTGAATGCTGCCTCACTGTCTTTGGAAGTTCATGGAATTATCACACCTATGTAAAATTCCCTTGCGTATGATTTGATTTTTCTCCTGTTAATCTCTGTTAATTTGGTTGTTAGCCCAGCCAGAAGAACTTTGAAATTGGGAGGAAAGTATTAATGATTTTTTAGCCCTCACAGTTTTGCAAGCCAGCCAGAAGAGTAACTGGCTGGGACACTGCTACTTCCCTGGACTGCTGCAGCTGAGAGATCATGGACAGCAGGGATAAGTGGTAAGCATTTTACCCTGTTAGCATCTCTGATCTCTTGTCTGCAGGATTTGGTGAAAATTGGAAGTGGTGAGGCTTTTTCTTTCTTCTAAATTTAGATTGGCAGGAAAAAATATTTGTGAAGCTATCCTCTTGGGCCCAACTGCTCTTGGGTTTTTGTTTTATTTTATTTTTATCAATCCTTTCCTCCCAGAGGTGATTATTTTGTTCTTCTCTATGTCTTTTATGTGGTTTTGTCATAAGAAAGAAATACCATAGGCATAGAACACAGCTATAGACTCCCTATAAGCCTGTTGTTCAAGCCAGCCTCACAGGATGGAGAGGTAAGTCCTTCTCTCCAGACCAAAGTCTGTCCAGACAAATGTTGTAATGAGTCTTTATACATAAACCGAATGAGGTTTTTCCTTCTTTTTGTTCTATGATCTAAAAGCTTGGCTTGTGACCAGTGAAAATATTTTCTCTGGTCTCCACTATCTGGAAGGTGCACTTACCAGGGTATACCTGCTGGCCAGTCTAATATACTGGGGTCCAAAGTGTCTCTTTATCTGGCTGTGCCAGCTCTCAGGGGAGTTTGTCATCTAAACCTCTGTTACTTGTTAGCATTGGAAAAATCCCATTCCCGCAGCACCTAACTGGTGCCACAAACTAGCAGGTTTAAGGATGGAGGCATCTCACATTTTGTGGGAGACCGGAGACACCATATGCACCCCACCATTTCTGACTGCCTGTGTAATGA
Source organism: Miniopterus schreibersii (assembly GCF_964146895.1). Lineage (NCBI taxonomy): Eukaryota > Metazoa > Chordata > Mammalia > Chiroptera > Miniopteridae > Miniopterus > Miniopterus schreibersii. The sequence continues at coordinate 158,512,172 of NC_138102.1, forward strand.
AGGACTGTGCATTCTCTGTTTTGGGGAGTAAACTTTGGGTCTATGAGGGCTGCTAAAAGATTAACAACTAATCTTTTTCACTCTTCATGAAAGCCATTTTGCTTCCTTGGTTAAGCTATAAAAGGCTTATTGATTGAAACCCTGAAACCAGACTCTAAATGGGTCCAAGGCTACCTGTCACTACTTGAGCCAAATTAAATAGATACAAAGTTGAATCACACATGAGTGTTTATTCCAATAATGCCAGCAGTATGGAGAGCAGGTCATCCTAAAAATTCTGCTCTACCATCCCCTACTAGCTGGCTGATTATTCAGGGATAAAGAAGAAGGGCTATGTGCAAGGGGGCAGGATAAGGGCTACAGTGTGTCTGTCTCTTTCCAGGATCCCGAAGTCTGATAACAAGGTAGTTAATTTTCTATGAGGTTAAAAACAGCTCAGCCATTTCTGGGACTGGAGAATGATCAGCATTCCTGAGACAAACCCCTGGAGGGGGTCAGGGTCCAGGCACAGTAACCAAGTCAAAGTATGTCCTGCCCTTGGCCTGCTCTCAAAAAATGCATTTTCTCTTTTATGAGTAATGAACCCATCCAGGCTCCAAGGCATTTTATCTTTTTACAGCTCTGTTTTCCTTCTTGCAACACATCCTCCAGTTTCCAGGGACTCTAATAAAACCTCTCACCTATAGTTAGTAAGGTGAATAATCATTAAACTGTGGTCCTATTCCTATTACATACCCTTCCCCTACCAATCCTACTGTCACTGGCCAGATGGTGGATGTTTTGAATGGAAAAAAAACTTTTTTTTTTTTTTTTTTATATCTTTATTGATTTCAAAGAGAGGAAGGGAGAGGGAGAGAGAGAGATAGAAACATCAATGATGAGAGATTCATTGATTGGCTGCAGCCCACAACCCGGGCATGTGCCCTGACCGGAAATCAAACCCCGATCTCCTGGATCCTAGGTCGACACTCAACCGCTGAGCCACGCCTGGCCGGGCGAAAAAAAACTTCTAAATTAAAATGTTTTAGAGAACTCTCATATTGGAATAATAACTGGCCATTAAGCCACCCTTAATAAGATAGAAGGAGAGAAATTAAAACAAAAATCAAAGTCCACTCAGACCCCTTTCTACTTACTTTCAGATATTTGCAGATATTGTAAAATAATGAGGGCTTTGGGAGAATAATTGCCTGGCACTTAAGAAGAAGAGTATAAAAATAGATACACAGAATATAGCTAGTCTTAAGAACTTTTGAGTTTGCTATTTAGCTTCCTGGGTTTTACAGATGCTAATTGGGTTAATTAACAAGATAAATTTTTTTAAAAGACAGCAGGGATTTCCCAACAATGTGGAAATTTTTAAAAGGTTATTGAGATAAAATATTATGAGAATTGGTATATTTGAACAGGTTTTAAAGGATTTAATAAACTGATCAGAAATTTAGCAAAATTGGAAGCTGATTGTTCTGTCTGAAAGGAACATTTTGAAAGTCTCCATGGGTCTTCCTGCTAGATAATCAAAAATGTAAACGAGGCTGAGGTAATTGAAGGAAAAAAACTGGCCCTTTTTAAAAAACACAATCAGCTAAAGTTGCACATGCTGATACCTCCCCTCCCACTTTTCCAGCCTCCTTAAAAATTGTAAAGGGTAGATGTGTCTTCCCTACAATTATTAGTAATTCTGTTTATGCGTATGAGCTGCTTGTGATATCTGTGTTTGTGTTTGTACATGGTGTGTTTTCTGCCTCCGGATGGCATAACTAGATTGTAATATTGTGTTGGCTTAAAGAAATTAAATACTTATATAAATTAAGAAATAGAAACTATCCCAAGTGTTTTTCAGAATCATCAGATCTGGGAAAATATTTGATATTGAACCTGGTTTGATTAATTAGACATATCTGTTAGAGTTACTAATATTAAATATGGTATTTTGTTTTACCTGGCTTTAAAAAATAAGTTCACATGTTCACATGGCTCAGCGGTTGAGCATCAACCTATGATCCAGGAGATGGAGGTTCAATTTTGGATCAGGGCACATGCCCAGGTTGTGGGCTCGATCCCCAGTGGGGGCCTGCGGGAGGCAGACAATCAATGGCTCTCTCATCATTGATGTTTTTCTCTCTCTCTCCGTCTCCCTTCCTCTCTCTGAAATCAATAAAGATAGATTAAAAAAAAAAAGTTCATGTTATCTCTGTTACATAATTTGTCAAGAAAATGGCTTAGATAATAATTGACTTTGAAACCTCATAGAGTTACTAAGAACTAATAAATAGTTATAACTAAAATGGAGGGTTTTGATAAAACTTTTCAGTAATCATTATATTATGTGTCATATATATGTTTTCTAAAGTCTTTTGGTAACTTGAAATTTTAGAGTTTTGCTAAGTTAAATGATAAAAATTATTGAATATCTAGGTATTTTGAAATAACATGAAATACTGAAACATTGATTGCTAGATAAGCCTTAAGTTTACCTACTTTTGACTTCTTATTATAGAGAAACTAAAAGATAAATTTGGATCTGTTAATGAAAATGTCCTGTACTTTATTAAACAATTGTAAATATATTTGCCTATAAAAGAGCCTGTTTATACAAGTTACAAATTGTTTTCATAAATTTGCCAACTTAAATAATGTTAATTGCTTACTTTTTAGTTGTCACTAAAAATTCAGGTTTCTAAGGGTTAAGAATTCTAATTAAGTTGGAAAGACACTGTATTTTTTGGTAATAGAAGGTATAAGGTATGGAGATACATTTGGTCAGTTATTTTTAAATAAGAAGAGGTAAACCAAAAGGGACTGGGAAAGTTGTAAAATGCTTGTGAATAGAACTGTGAGGCAAAGTTTATATGGTTAAGCTGAATAACACTGGAATAAATTTAATTAAGTAAGTAAATTTAAATATCAAAAGTAAGATAATAGAGAATTAAAATTTCGTTCTTTTTCACTGTTAAATGGGCAATGTTTTTCCTGTATTTATTGTTTTTATTGTTCTATTTCCAATAAGATATTAGGAAAAATGTTCTACCTAGAAAGCAAAGATTCTATGTTTTATTAAACTAGTTATATTGTGCTAATCAGGTACTTGATTACTTAAGAAAACCATCTTCTCAATACTAAGAACTAAAGTTGTGCTAGTCTGTATTTATCTGTGCTACCTTTGTCACTTTGGGTAAATGAATAATTTAATATTGTTTCATGATGATGTATTTGATATTAAATGTAGGCAAGGGAGGGGATAGGATGGTCCTTGGCTTCTGATGCTGGTGGGGTGACTGCTGGTGCAGTTCATCCTCACCCCGCCTCTCTGGATAGTGATTTTTTTCTCTTTTTTGGTCCCCCAAAAACTGTCATGGAGGATGACATTTAATAAACAACTATGTTTGACACCCCTTACCAGGGTTTAAATTTTAAAAAATACTTTTTCTTAACCTAGAAATGGCTTTGGGTTATTCCAATGGCCCTGGAATACCTCAATTTGTTCTCTCCTTATAAAAGAGAAATTTAAAACTAATTAGTCCTATTTGATATGCTTAAATTACATGGGAAGCTTTGTCAAATAAAATAATAACTATGTTCTATTTGTATACATGTATTTTTATTATTAAAGTGGATGTTCTAGACATTATATGAAAATCTCCAAGAGTTTACAAAGTTCTGATATAATTTCATTTGCAGTTCTAATTGTTATCTTAAAATGTTATAGAGGCCCAGCCAGGTGTGGCTCAGCAGTTGAGCATCGACCTAGGATCCAGGCGATTGGGATTCGATTCTTGGTCAGGGCACATGCCCGGGTTACGGGCTTGATCCCTAGTCGGGGGCTGGCAGGAGGCAGCTGATCAATGACTCTCTCATCATTGATGTTTCTATCTATCTATCTATCTATCTATCTATCTATCTATCTATCTATCTATCATCTATCTATCTATCATCTATCTATATCATCTATCTATCTATCTATCTATCTCTCTCTCTCTCTCTCTCTCTCTCTCTCTCTCTCTCTCTCTCTCTCCCTCCCTCCCTTCCTTTCTCTGAAATCAATAAAGATATATTAAAAAAAAAAGTTACAGAAAAGCAAGTTTCTTTATCAAGTGCATTATAATCAGATCTATAACCATGTCATTTTAAGTTTGTCATTTATACACAGTCATTGTTTTACTCTGATGTTTTTGCAAATATGTTTCATCTTAGAGATCCATGGAAAGGACCCTTAAGTTATTATAAATGACAGATTTCTGAGAATATATTTTCAGATCATACTTCTAAAAATGGGTGAAGATTTATAGAACTCTGAGGAATAACTGAATTCATGGAAATACTGGCAAATAATCAGGAAAAACAAGAATTGTTTAAGTGACTGAATAAGTTAAGGATAATTATTATCTTTATGACTTTGTTCAAAATACTGCTGATTCTTAAAATTTTTTTATTTTCCAGATTAGGAAAAGTTGATTTTTCTTAGAGCAGTTTGGTAGATTATACCTTTATAAGCAATATTGAAACATTTACATTTTTCTCCTTACCTAATCCCTCCAAGTTTAAAAACTCTTAATGAGTATTATTATTTTCATGGTACTATGTTTGTTTACACAAAGTTAATACAAATGTTATTTTTATAACTGGACACACCTAGAAACTGGTTTTATTAACTAAGGCTTTGAAATGTCATGTTTGAAAGAGACGCATGTAGACTTTGATGTCATCAGGAAGCTTTAAGGAATTAAGATTGACTTTGGAGGTCAATAAAAGTCCCTTGGGAAAACATCCTGGTACCTTTGAAGCAGTAGAGTTGGAACAGGCAACAAAGCCTCAAGCTCTATCCCTCCCCTTTTCCATCATGGTTGGGACATTGCTGACAACCTGTTCCCTCGCTCCCCCCCCCCCAATTTCCTGTTGTTAAGACAAACAACCAGGCTCAACCAGATTTTGCTGCCATATTGACCTACAAGGGACCAACAGTGAAATTATAACATCATTATAATAAATTTACATGGCAGTTTTGGAACCACTCCAACCCCAGAATCTCCGTGATAGCTCTGGAAGGACCAAAAAAAGAAAAAAAAAATCACTATCCAGAGAGGAAGGACCAGGGCCAGCTGCATCAGCAGTCACCCCACCAGCATCAGAAGCCAAGGACCATCCTATCCCCTCCCTTGCCTACATTTACTATAAACCTTCTACCCAGCACTGCTTTCTTGAGCGCTTACTTTCACTTTAATAAATTCACTGAATCTTTCTGTCTCCACCTTGAATTCTTGTGCAGTGACAGGACCTGGAAGCCACTATTGGGTTGAGGCCTCCCTTGGCCTCCCTGGGTGCCCTCTGGCATCACCTTACTTACGTGGTTCACAGTAGTCTTTCCAGATAAGGAACAAAGGTTGCTTTCTTGGAGGATGGCAAAGAAAGCAGCTCAAGACATTTTAAGGGACCTCAAACCTGAGGAATTCACCCAAATCTATGGGTATTGCAAGGAAAAGTTAGATGGCTTCTTAGCCTGAGAGGCTAATTAAAGTTAAGTTTAGGGATTCGTTATGAAATTCTAGCAAAGCAGATTTAAAGGGGCCTATAAGATAATTACAATTTTTGTTCTATTTATGCAAATAATTTGGTCAAATTTATTGAAACTAGACTTATGCAGTAAATTGTCTTAATTTGACTATCTTTGAGAAAAATGGAGATGATTTCAGGGAGAGAAATTGCGTTTCATTAGAATTTATAACACACAGTTGTGGATATTAGATTCTAGCTCAGTTAATTGTCTTCAAAGTTATTTTTCACCTATAAACTGGACTGTATTCTGAATATTTCTAATTTTCTTACGTATTTGGCTATATGCCTTTGAACAAACGTTTCGTTTTTCTCTCTTGAAAAAATGTTTCATTTTTATTGAGAACTAAAACTTTTTTTGAGCCTTACAATTGCAAATTGCAGGTAAAGGATATGACATAAACTTGAGAAATTGTTACAACAGCTTAAACAATTTCAGTGACTAATGCTGTGTAAACCATGAAGAATTTATCTGAGCACCTGATGACATCACCAAAGACATTCAAGGTGCAGAAGAGGACAATCTATCAGATAGACACTGCCTGCTTTCATTCCAGCAAAGTAAACTTTGAGCCTTACATCTAGAAGTCTTCCTGACAGACAGCCTTATAGACTCAGAAACTGGCTCATAATTTGCTCTCATCATTAACTTTTGCTTCTTAAAAATGCCTTCTATTTTTATAGACATACCCCATGTTAAATACCTGATTGCTTACTTACACAATATAGGACTCACTCTGAGAGCCCATCAGCATCACTACCTCTTGAAATAAAACTCAACAATTTAACTGAAATGACTTATTCTCAGGACTGAATGATTGAATCAATGAAATATGAAGCAATTTACCAACTTAGCCTCAAAGGTGGAACTGAATGGACCAAAATTCTGTCACCCTGAAGCTCCTTTTTGGGATTTTGATTTTTAGCTGTTTATTAAGAAACAAAAGACTCAGAAAGAACCTTTGACCCTCCCCCTACTCCTGCCCAAGTGATTAAGACAGAGAAATCCACTTCACAAATACCTGAGGATTCTGCCTTAGCCTAACTTGAATTAAATATGGTAAACAAGAGGGCTTCAGACAGGGGCCTGTTAGATACTGTGTCCCATTGTTTCTGAGTTGCCTAGTAGGGATTTGCCTGCCGTGTTAGTTATCTGGACTGGTAGCTCTAACTTGAGTGAACAAATAATGCAGAAGTAGAGACATAAATATATTTATACTTTTAAACAAAGTATTAACTGGTACCTATATCCTTCTTCTGAACAAGACAAAACTTTTACTTCATGTTGTGTCTTCCCCTCCTTTACCTTCCACTGCATCGAAATGATCTGGAAATTTAGCTCTAAGTTAATTTGTTACACCATAACCATACCTCTACTTTCTTTGGAAAATTACGTACGTATAAAATACTGTTGCTTGTATTTTAAAATTAAAGGAAAATAATATAGAGCCAGCTGTTGTCGACTAAGCAAGAGGTGTTCAGATCCATCTTATCAGCTGCATGGCTATAGGTGTCCTCACCCTAAGCTTTAGCTCCCACCTTGCTTCCTTATCTGAACAGTCTTCATCCTTGATTTCCAACCTCAGGCCCCATTTTCACCTTGAATTCTTGCCAAGCATCTTACTTCACAGAAATGCTTTTCTGCTTTTGAATTCCTATCATAGTTACCATTCATTTTCACGCTCTTCTCTTGTTACATTTTAAGTGTATAAACTAAAATAGAACATATTTGAGAACAGTGACTGCCTTCTACTTATCTCTGGACTCTTCAGAGGCTTAATGTGGTGTTTTATATGTCAGTGAACATGAAAGTAAAACTCTCATTTGATCAGAACACATGAGTTCTTCCCCCACAACTCTTTGGTTCTTTTTAGCTTAGTAACCGTCAGGGACAACTGAATGTGAATCTTAGGGCTGTTATTGGTCTACCTAGCAACCAGGAGGGTTCCCAAGGACACACACTCTGAAGACATACCCTTTTGATATGATAATGAATGAAACTAAGGAGGTAGTCCTAAAAGAGTAAATTTCCATATAAACTAAAGTCATATGTCAATATTAGAACTACTGTAAAATAAACTGTGGCTTTACGTCTCAGGAGGAGCTATTGTTACACTCTCTATAATCAAACATTTTATTTTAGTCACATCAATCTCTAACTTTTAAAGAATGAAATAATGAGGACATACAGAGGAGTACCAAGGACACTATTACAACCAACCATGTACATGTAAGTATATTTAATATTTTTCCTAAGAAATAAAACATTATAGAGGTAGAAGTTAAGAGAATGGAAATTAAAGACTATTTAAAAGCTATTTTATAAAAGTTATTAACAGAAGATAATAAATAACTGGATTAGGTTTAAAAGAGAGGGATAAATCCAAGATTTTCTGTACAAGAGCCTATTTGACTTCTTGAATAGTACAATCAACAAAGGCAAGTAAGTTGTGAGGGGTGTGAGAAATAATTTCTGTGATATTGTGATTTATAATAAGAAATATATGTTTGGTCTTCATCCCATTCCTGGCACAGAGCTCCTATAACCCTTATAAGTTCCTCAGTGATAAAAGCACTAAGAGCATCTTTTGTTCTAATGTGGTGGCTCTGGGCTCCTGGATAGGGGTTAGTCACCAGAATGACCAAACTTGGGAATTTTGATTAGAAGCTTGGGAATTTTCAGCCCCACACTCCATACCTCAGAGGAGAGGGACTAGAAAGGGAGTTAATAACTGATCATGCCCATCTGAAAAAGCTTCCATAAAATCTCAATACTATGGGGTTCAAAGAGCTTCCAGGTTGGTGAGTATACCCATGTTCCAGGAGGGTGACCTACTACTCCACAGAGATAGAAGGTCCTGCATTCTGGACCCTTCTAGACTTTGCCCTATGCATATCTTTATCTAATTGTTCATCTATATCCTTCATACTCTTTTTTTTTTTTTTTTTTAATATATCTTTATTGATTTCAGAGAAAAGAAGGGAAAACAAGAGAGAGAAACATCAATGATGAAAAAGTCATTGATTGGGCTGCCTCCTGCACACTCCCTACTGGGGACCAAGCTTACAATCCAGGCATGTGCCCTAACTAGGAATCGAACTGCAATCTCCTGGGTCACAGGTCGATCAATCCTCAGCCGCCAACCATGCCAGCCGCGCCTTTAGATCCTTTTAATAAACTGGTAAATGTAAGTGTATTCCTGGGTTCTATGAGCCCCTCTAGCAAATTAATTAATTAAACCTGAGGGGAAGGTAATGGGAACCCCAGATTTATAGCTGATTGGTAAGAAGCACAGGTGACAAACTGGACTTGAGACTGACATCTGAAGTGAAGTGGGAACAATCCTGTGCAACTGAGCCCTTACGCTGTGGGATCTGATGCTCTATCCAGGTAGACAGTGTTAGAATTGAATTTGAGTTAAATTGTAGGACATCCAGCTAGTGTCAGAGACTTGTTTGATTTAGGGAAAAAACTCCCATACATTGGAATTGGGTGTACAATCTTAATCTCCAAAAATTACTGCCAGCAATTCCTTTTCATCCTGTACGACATATGCTGCCCCTCTTATCCAGATTGCCTTGTGACTTGTTTTGTCCAATGAAATATAGCAAAAACTAAATTATGCAGTCATATCGTGCAGTTATGAGTCTTTCCTTTAAGAAGTCATCTTGAATACTTTGGCCCTCGTTGAACTCCCAGCAGAATGCAGCTATATGAGTAACTAGTCAAACCATGTTGGCAGTCACCGTTCAACCGAGCCTAGCCAATTCAAAGAATCATGAGAAATTATAAACAGTTGTTTTATGTCATTAAAACAAACTATTGGGATAGTTTGGTACTCAGTAATAGATAACTCAGAAAGATATTGGTATTGGGCATGAAGTTCAGTCACAACAAAACCTTAAAATACACAGCACTGGCTTTAAAGAATTTTTTTTTTTTTTTTTTTTTTAAATTTCAGAGAGAGGAAGGGAGAGGGAGGGAAAGATAGAAGCATGAATGATGAGAGAGAGTCATTGATCAGCTGCCCTGAGTGGAATCGAACCATGATCTCCTGGTTCATAGTCATGACGCTGAGTCATGACGCCTGGGCCACAGCATTGGTTTTTGGACTGAGTGGTGGGCAGAGAGTGGAAGGATACAAGGAGACTGTTGAGGAAGGTGGAGAAGCAGCAAAATAACATTTAGTGGAAGACTGGAAATGCAATGAGGAAATTATTTTTGGAGACCAGGAAAGGGGAACCCAAGTATGTAGTGGCAAAACAATCAGCAAGCCTGCCATCTGGAGTAACTTGGAAGAGAAAAAGTACTCAGTGAACCTATAGATTTGTTTATGGAGATTTTCAGACAGAACATTTAAAATGTCAATTGGTTTCTTTTAGCAACAGCATATGATAAGGTACTGCAAGAGGAACGTGAGGTAAATAAAGGGATTGCTCAGTTTTCAAGTGGAATTAAGAGGACACACGGAGAGCCTAGGACGGTCTTTCCAGGAAGCAAAAAATTCTCAAATCAAGGAATGTCTTCAGGGCAAAGTTAAAATCGAGAGTTCTGCCAGAAGAACACAATCAAGATTTAGTCAAGGGTGCAGCTGTCAGGCCCTTTGTTAAAATCTCAGTACCATTTATGGAAGTGTCTTGTGGGTCCTAATAGAAGGGCTTCTAAGAATCATAAAAGCATTGTCCCACTGCAGTCTAATATGCTTCAAATAGAAAGAGGACTGTCTTGGAAATATTATCAATATGGCTTTTAGGGCATAGATTGAAGCCCAAAAAGATTTAGAAAAAACTTTCAAAGTTGTCAAGAGAATTGCTCTGGCAAAGCAACATACGTGTGGGGAGGGCACCTGTCATGGAGCTAGACTTCCTGCTTTTAGTAGGACAGAGGAGAGACAGAGCTGTTCTTCCTGCCCTTGCAGCTTCTCGGGTGATTTTAGTTCCAAATAATCAATATGCTATCTGGGCCCTGAAAAGATAACAAACCAAACCAAAATCATAGTATTAATCTTTTTATGGCAGGTTGGGGAATTAGCTATTTATCTTTGGTATATTTTAAAGTTTGTTTTAGTGCTTTAAGGAGTATGGCATATTTAATATTTTACAGATTGTCCTTATGATTCCAATATAAAAAGTTTCATTGATTTAAGTTTGCAACTTTAAAGCATAAGACATATTTAAAGGCATATGATGATGTTTTTATTTATTTTATTTTTTAAATATATCTACTGATTTCAGAGAGAGGAAGGGAGAGGGAGAGAGAGAATTGAAACATCATTGATGAGAGAGTCATCATTGATGGGCTGCCTCCTGCATGTCCCCACCTGGGGATCAAGTCCACAACCCGGGCACGTGCCCTGACTGGGAATCGAACTGCCATCTCTTGGATCCTAGGCCAACGCTCAACCGCTAAGCCATGTTTGGCTGGGCTATGATGATGTTTTTAGGTTTATAAATAGTATTATAACTCTTAAAATAACTTGAGATTCAATATAAATATATATACATGTTTAATTTTTTTAGATTTATGAGTTATTTAATACTTGGGAAGTTTTGCAAATCAGACAACTGAAATATTGAACTAAAAGTGCAAGTGGCACCAAATATTAATCAAAGGCCTCTTAAAAGTAATTGTTAAAGTTTTTCAGATTTATAAATTAGTAATATGATTTATAAGTAAAGTTAAAAGCTTAAAAAGAAATAGTTTTTACATTTTTAACTTTAATAAGTCAAACATTAACTTTAATAACCTCAACTAATCTTTTCTTGAGTCATTGTCAAGGACACAGAAATAGTCTCATTGATATAATATGGATTGAGAGTTAATGTCAGGTACTATAGCTCTCATTGAAAAAAAAGAAAATGCTACACTGCATGTGTTTGTATGTTCTTTTGTTTGTTTAATTTAATGGCTAAAAGTTACATTTCTAAAACTTAATTTCAATGTCTAAATATTTTATAAATAAAAAAATTGATTTTAGAGAGAGAGGAAGGGAGAGGGGGAGAGAGAGAGAAACATCAACTTGTTGTTCCACTTATCTATTCATTCAGTGATTGGTTCTTGTATGTGTCCTTACTGAGGATCAAACCCGCAACCTTGGCATATGTAGACAGTGCTCTAACCAAATGAGCTGCCTGGCCAGGACTATGAATGTTTACATTTTTAATAAAGTGCTAAAAGAGAGATATTTTCTTTTTGAGTACTGTTCTGTAAGGAGTAGAATTGTCCAAAAGTGGCCCAGAGAACTCATTGTAGGTTTCCCAGACAATAGGCAGCTCAGTCTCCCAGTGAACAGGGACTGCAATTGAACTTAACTTCCCACTAGCTGGTGCCTTCTACCTAGCCAGAGTGTTACAATTTCTCATGGGTCCTAAGATCTCTAGAGAGAAATGGATCTAGGTTTCATGGGCCTGAAGTTTATCCAGCTCCTTTTGTTGACCCTTTAATTTTATTTCCCAAATAAATCTTATTCCTTAACCATATCATGTGATACTGGAATTAACTTTTTCCCTCTTCATTTTAAGTTCTACTATTTGTGTGCTGACTCACTGCTATTAATTTGCATCCCTTTCACATATAGCTATGGAGGAAATTAATTTGAAATTTTATCCCAGAAATGCAAGATATAAACCTGCAGTGATGATTATGTGTAAATGGAATATAAGAAGCTTAGAAAGATAATTGAAATAATTAAAGTAGAAATTGTCATTCCTATCAGCAAATTATGACAGATCTGAAAAACGTTAGGAATAAAAATGGGTATTGCTGCAAATTGTGTTTTTGCACTACATAACCCTTTTGCAATTAAGTTGCCTTTATTAAAACACAAGGTTTTCAAGAGCAAACCTATCTTAAGATGGGAAAAAAACCCATCTAAGTTTGTGGACTTCAATTTCTACAAATGCCCCAAAGTAACAAGTAGTTTTAAAAAGAAGACTAAAGAGCAAGTGCTGGTCCTGGCTGTGCCTTTTACCTGCTATGAGACTTCCTCTAGCTCATCTGTAAAGTGGAGCTAATAATGCTTAGTCTGCCAACCTGACAAAGTTATTTGGTACTTTAGCTAACAAGTGGATGTGAATGTGAGTTATTAATAGGAAGGGAACAAAGGGGAAAGCCAGACATTATTAGGTATGTCATTTGGGCAACTTCACCAAGAAGCTGCAACTTTGCACTCCTCAGGGAATCACTGACCCATTCCCTGCAGAAACACTGGGGGAAGGGATCCAAGAAAGAAGAGATAAGACACATGCCCAGTAAAGTTGGGGTGACATAGGGAAGGTACTTGTTTGTCAGTACTGGGAACAGAACTCATTGGCCAGAATGGGTGTGGCCACTGCAGGCACAAAAACCTTTGGGAATATGTAGTCTCCTAAACAAAGGAGTTCTCTCTCTTGGCTCTTGGCTTGTGGGGCTCTCTTGTACCTGCTTCCTTGCATTTGCCTGTATGGCTTATGGCCACGTGGACCCCACATGCAATGGACTAATGGATTGCAATTGGGAACACAAACTAAGCTAGCCTGATGCTGGAATGGAGTGTGCAAATATGGAACGGAAATTCTGGACACTGGCTCTGATTTTAGCCCTGCTAAAGGCAAAATAAGACTTCTTCCTTGATGGGACTGAGGGAAATGAAACCTCGGAAACTCAGGGGTTTGATTCCACAGAAATAAACCTTTCTACACTATCTCATCCTCCCACGTGAACCTCAGAAAATTCTTTTTCTCGGGATATCGCAAGAATTCTACTCCCACTAGCAGCCGGCAGGGATGAGGACCTCTCCCCTCCTGTAACAAAAGGCTCTCTATTGTATTCATCACTTAGTCACTGTTTCATAATACTAAACTCACACACAACATCCCTGTGCCTGGAATACACTTCTCTCTCCTCTTTGCCTGTTGAAATTGCCCTTACCCTCCAAGCCCATGTTCTAACACTATCACCTAGAGCTTTCATTGAACATCCCATCTGAAGTCTTCTTTATTCTGAAAACATACATTTATTTACTTACTTACTTACTTACTTATTTATTTATTTATTAAAAAATATGTCTTTACTGATTTCAGAAAGAGGGAGGGAGAGGAAGAGAGAAAGATAGAAACATCAGTGATGAGAGTCATTAATCAGCTGTCTCCTGTACGCCCCTCACTGGGGATCAAACCTGCAACCTGGGCATGTGTCCTTACTGGGAATTGAACTGCAATCTCCCGGATCATAGGTTGATGCTCAACCACTGAGCCACACTGGATGGGCTGAAAGCATTTATTGATCATATAATTACTTAGCTCATACTTTTTGCTACCTGGTATATTATTCATATTTTATAATGGATCAGTTGTATTTTTTCATATAGTACAATGTCACATATTGAAGGTAGTAGTCAACTTCATGTGCTGAGCAGACACCTGTCTATCTTTTGGTAGGCAATGTAGAGATTCTAAGGTGAGCACTCTTCCTATTTCAAAAGTATCATAATGTAGTAGTAGAGATGAGGCATTTTGTTTATTGAGTATTCATAGTTATTATCATTAAACACTATAAAATCATTAGCATCTTGCCCTGGCCAGGTAGCTTGTTGGAGCATCAACCCCATGCACCAGGGTTGCAGGTTCCATCCCCAGTTAAGGGCACATACAGGGAGCAACCGATGAATGCACAAATATGTGGAATAAGAAATCGATGCTTCTCTCTCTCTCCCTTCTTCTCTCTCTCTAAAATCAATTTTTAAAAAATCATTAGCATCTAGGTGGTATCTGAAGCCCAGACAATGAAGGAGCTTGATCTGGAAAGACTAGAGAGATGAGGGCTTAGGGTCAGAGCCTCAGAAATTCAATATGGAAGGGACAGAAAGAGGATGCTGAGAGTCCAGGGAAGGCTGTGAGCCTAAAATTGCTCTAAAAAAAGGTCTATTTAAAAAAAATGAGCACTGAAAAAATGCTCAATGCCATAAGTCATCAGGGAAATGCAAATTGCAACAACAATAAGGTACCACTGCCCATCCATTAGAGTACTTAAAATTTAAAAGACTGACAAATCTCAGAGGGAAGGGGGTGCAGCAGGAAGAGATTAACCAAAGAACGTATGTGCATAACGCATGGACACAGACAATAGTGCAGTGAAGGCCTGGGGAGCGGTGGGAGGGATCAATGGAGGAAAAAAGGCGAACATCTGTAATACTTTCAACAATAAAGGCAAATTAAAAATAAAAGACTGAAGACATGAAGTATTGGGGAGAATGTAAATCAACTGGAACTCAAAGATTGCTGAAAAGAATGCAAATGTATGGCCATTTTGGAAAATAGTTTGGCAGTTTGTTATAAGGTTAAACATACTAGTAGTACAACCCAACAATTTCACTACTCTGTATTGATTCAAAGAAAATGAAAACGTGTATCTACGTGAAGACTTGGTCCTGGATAGTTATAGCAACTTTACTCCTGATAGCTCTAATGTCCATCATTAGGTGAATGAATAAGCAAGTATGTCCCCATTTGTTGCTAAGTAGTATTCCTAGTATGGATATACCATAATTTTTTTTCTATTCACAGATAGATACTTGATTTGTCTCCAGTCTGGGGCAATTATAAATAAAGCTACTATAAATATCCAAACTTTTGTATGGACATAAATTTTCATTCTCTTAGGTAAACAGCTAGGGGTGGGATTGCTGGGTTAGATGTTAAGGGTAAGTTTAACTTTCTAAGAAACTGCGCAACTAGTTTCTAATATGGCTGTACAATTTGCATTCCCACCAGCAATGTGTGAGGATCCCAGTTGCTCTGTATCCTAGCCAGCATTTAGTACTGTCATTTTCAAAAAAAACTTTTAACCTTTCTAATAGGTATTATTATAAACTGAATTGTGTACCTTCCCCTCCCAGTTTATATTTTGAAGGCCTAACCCCTAAAGTGGCTATTGAGAGCAGGGGTAGGGAACCCTTTTTTGCCAAGGGCCATTTGGATATTTATAACATCATTCGAGAGCCATACAAAATTATCAACTTAAAAACTGGCTATGAAAAAAGCTCCTAGATTTATTGAATTTTGATTCCCATCTGTGGTTGCCTTGGCAGGGCCAGACCAAATGATGTTCCCCACCCCTGATTTAGAGAGAGAGCCTTTAAGAAGGTAATTAAGGCTAATGAGGTTGTAAGGGTGGGGGCCTAATCCAATAGCACTGGTGTCCTCTTCAAAAGGAGGAAGAGACACCAGGAGTACTTATGCACAGAAGAAAAGTCAAGTGACACAGTGGTATGCAGCCATCCATCTGTAAGCCAGGAAGAGAGGTCTCACCAGAAATCAACCCTGGCAGCATTCAGAACTGTGAGAAAATAAATTTCTTTTGTTTAAGCCACCCATCTGTGGTATTCTGTCATAGAAGCTGGAACAGACTAATACAGGTGCATATTGGTATTTCATTATGGTTTTAACTTGCATTTGCTTAGTGATTAATGATATTGAAACTCTTTTCCTGTATTTATTTGACATCTCTAGCTCTTCTCGTTAAGTATTTGTATACATAAAAATGAGTATTAGCATACCAAAACCAATTTTTGCTCCAAAGATTTCTTAATTGGTTAAGATCACTGTTTTTACAATGATGCTCTGATTCACCAGCATTTGTATTTGAATAATCTTTGCAAAAATTCAATCCTGAGATTTTTAAACAGAATTTATAATAGTTTTCACAATGTTAGATATTTAGATATTTTACCTTCATTTTGATTACATGAATTGGATTTAAAAAACTATTGTTGAAATTAACTGATTTTCTATTTGAAGCATAAAACTGACATAAAAATAGGCATCATTTTACTGTTTGCAGAGTTCTTGTTCTGCTACGGGAGCCAACATACCAACAGCTATTGTTTCATAAGTGCGCAAGAAAACATTCAATACAAAAATAAAAGAAATTAGTTAAAACAGTCATTTGCTCTAACGGATCACAGAGAGATATATACAGGGGCTTTCCTCACCTGCACATGTTGAATTTTTATCTTTGGGCATAGTCTTTTTCTTTCTTTTTTTTTTAAATAAGGGCATAGTCTTTTTAAAATAAGTATTTATCCTCCAGTAAGGATTCAAATAAAATAATAAAATAAAATAAGTATTCGCTTTTGAAGTAGACACCAATGCTTCATCAACTGCCTTGTGTGTTCTGGATTTTCAGTAGTCAGTGCTGTCACTGTGGTCCCCTTGGAGGACCACAGTGGCAAACATGTTATGCAAATTACACTTCTATCATCAATGTTATTAAGAAATGGAAACAGTAGTTTTCAATAAGCATGTCATTAATTTATGGGTGGAATTGAGTTGCATTTCCCTCCAAAATTCATATATGTTTAAGTGCTGGCCCCCAATACTTCAGGATGTGACATTGTTTGGGAATAGGGTTGCTGAAGATGCACGTGGTCACACTGGAGTAGGGTGGGTCTCTAGTCCAGTATGGCTGGTGTCCTTATAAAAAGGGTACATTTGGATGCAGGCATGCACACTGGGGGAACACC
This sequence comes from Miniopterus schreibersii, assembly GCF_964146895.1. Taxonomy (NCBI): domain Eukaryota; kingdom Metazoa; phylum Chordata; class Mammalia; order Chiroptera; family Miniopteridae; genus Miniopterus; species Miniopterus schreibersii. Next base: position 158,529,223 of record NC_138102.1, read on the forward strand.
ACGCGAAGGTGAAAGTGGAGATTGAGGTGATCCTTCTTCAAGTCATAGAATGCCAAAGACTGCCAGCAAAGCACCAGAAAATAGGCAAAAGGCATGGAGAGTTAAAGTATATCAGATGATATAAGGAGGAAGTAGGGGAATTTAGGCTATTGGTGCAGAAGTGGCTGAAGTAATGCACTACCGCAGTGTAACCTGGATAGGAATGGAAGTGGAGGTGGAAAGGGGCTGACAGCCACCCAGTCCAGGAGGTCAAGGCCATTGAGTCTCGGTGAGCTCAAGGAACTGATAATAGGAGTGACAGAGGGAAGAGTTGGCAGGAAGGTTAAAGTCCTCGAGTGGTATGTTTGCACTTAAGGTTTTAGAGTAAAGGAGTTCCAGGTAATAACTGGATGTGTGTGGCTACTCCAGGGGTTAAAGTCTTTGATGAGAAAGAGGAAATGACCAAGTTGTCAATAGTGACAGTATCAGTAAAGGTTACAGGTTGATGCAGCTCATGGCATGAAGGGTAAAGGAAGAGTGCGAGTGAAGATATAATGACCTGAAAATGATCCGGACAAAGGGGAGGTCCATCGGTTGCTCTAACACGTGCCTGACACTCCCTGGTCCTCTCTTCCAAACTCCCAACTTTTTACTCCTATATCCCAAGAAGTTAGGCACTTCAAGATCCTCTTGTTTCCTCCTAAAAAACTGGTCTAACAGGGAGACAATAGGGAAAAAACTTAGAGGCTAACAGGCAAGGGAGCAGAAAAACTGGGGTAACAATTTTTACTGCATTATATTCATAAATTTCAATTGCCTACGGGAATCTCCCTCTGAATGTTTCACAGGATTCTTAGTGCAATATGTCCAAAACAGAACTGAATTTCCTCCTTGACGCATCCTACAATCTCCCCTATCTAAACTTTTGCCTTCCCTTGAGGGTACTCTCTTAGAAAAAGATACCACCAACCCTTTCACACAACTGCATTCATAGTTTTCCTTAATCCATTCAAATTGTCTTTATATCCAGTGCTACGCCTTTGCTTCAGGCTCTCATCATCTCTCACCTAGGTGATTATAACACCCTTTCAACGATCTCCCTAATAACACTGCCTTTATTTAAAAATTTCATAGTTGCTCATGAATTTTTTGCATTAATTTTGATTTTTTAAAAATATCATAGTGAAGTATAATCTATCTTATTTGCTGAGTCTTTTGGTGCCTCCTTAAATTGTGCATGCAGCCCTGGCTGGTTAGAGTGTCGACTGGGGACTGAAGGGTCCCGGATTCGATCCAGCCAAGGGCACGTACCTCGGTTGCAGGCTTGATCCCCAGCCCCCACCCGGCCTTGGCTGGGGCGAGTGTGGGAGGCAACCAATCGATGTGTCTCACATCAATGTTTCTCTCTCTCTCTCCCCCTTCTGCTGCCTGAAAAGCAACGGAAAAAATATCCTTGAGTGAGCATTAAAAAAAAAAAATTAAATTGTGCGTACAAGCCAAGTGCTTCATTCACTTCAACCTTGTCCCAGCCCTACTTGCTACCTCTAGTTTTATCTCCCACAATTTGTTTTCAATCAGCAAGATCAGTCAACTAAAATACACATATAATCATGCCACATTTCTGCTTAATTCTTCCACGGATTCCTCTCAGGTTAATTCACCTAGATCCAAAGAGGCTTATTATTTTAGCCTCTCTCCTGAATTTCCCCCTCCTTTACTCATCAGCACCATGGCTAACATTATATATAAGTACAGAATGAACACACTGTTCTTAGGACTTTACATGTATTACCTCATATTATTTAATGAGATGGAGTAAATACTATTATATTATGTTATTTATATATTATTTTATAGCCATGACACTGAGCTATCAAGTTTCACAACTCCCTTCCTCTAGGTCTCTTAGGCTTTTCCATGTTTGCACTGCCTGAAAGTCTCCAATCTCCTTCTGAGGTGACGTTTTCTGGTAGGCTGAATAATAACCTCTCCAAAACATCTACATTATAATCCCTGGAACTTGTTACTTTACCTAGTAAAAGATATTTTGCAGATGTGATTAGGTTTAGAATTTTGAGATGACTTATTCTGGATGAATTTGTCCTGGATGAATGAAATGGATGAATTTATCCTGAATTATATGGGTGGGTTAGGGTAGGGTTAGAGTGAGAGAGAAGATGTGACATGGAAGTAGAGGTCAAAGTGATGCCATTGCTGGAAGGGGGCCATGAGCCAAGGAATGTAAATGGCCCATAGAAGTAGGAAAGGGCAAGGAACAGATTCTCTCCTAGAGCATCCAAAAGAGTTATAGCCCTGCTGACACCTTAATTTTGGACCTCCAGTATCCAGAACTGCAAGATAATAAATTTGTGTTATTGTTTTTAACTGAGATATAATTGACATATAACATTATATTAGTTTCAGGTGTACAACATAATGATTTGATATTTGTATATATTGTGAAAGGATCGCCACGATAAGTCTAGTTAACATCCATCACCACACATAGTTACAATTCTTTTTCTGGTGATGAGAATGTTTAAGATCTACTCTCTTAACAACTTTCAAGTATACAATACAGTATCATTAATTATAGTCACCGTGCTGTACAAATGTGTGTTGTTTCAAGCCGCTAAGTTTGTGGCAATTTGTTGCAGCAGCAATAGGAAACACTTCCTCAGGGAAGCCTTTTTTTGGTCCCGCCCAAACTGAGTTAGCCGTTCCTCCCCCAATTCTCTCAATCCCCTGTCCTTGCCTCGCTCATAGAACTTGCCTTGCTGCATTGCTTTTCCTGGTTAGAAGCCCATCTCTGCTTCTAGACTGTAAGCTCCTCTGACAGGGATTGTGCTGTTTCTTTGTATCCCCAGAGCCTAACTTAAAGATGCACAGCTGCGGCTCAGATGATACTTGTTGAGTGAACAAATGAATGTGACATCTCAGTCACACAGGACTGAGATTATGTGTTTATATTAAAATCACATGCAGTGGCTATTAAGTTTAAAATGCAACTGAATTTGTCTCCTGGCAAAAATAAAAAGGTATAGAGTGGGCTCTTTCCTAAATGACCCAGGAACACAGATAACAGGGGATGGTTACCTTGACAACAGTGAGAAACCTGCTTTCCTCAGAGAAACAAATGAAGCAGCTGATCAAGACACGGTGAAACAGAGAAAGTTTGAGATTTAACAGGGGCTTCCAAGTTTTTTACATATAAGATACATACTTAGACATGATATATATGCTGGCTACCAGAAGTTCTTATTCATGACAATGGTGAATTGATTTGGCTGTGCTGGGCTTGCTACCATTAAATATGACTCCAAGGTGAGTCAGGGCAACATGACACTTTATTTATTCCTATTTCCCTGTTGTTGTAAATCTTTGTTAGGCTCTAATTTCATAATGAAATTTTAGTAGGTAGATTTTCAAAGGGAGAAGTCATGTCAGAATTGTGAGAGGTCATTACAGAGTCACTGGAGTTTCTCTCCCATCCTCTGCTTCGCCAGTTGTTCAAAAGTCTGGTAAGATGAAGCTGGGTTCTCTGTTTACAGTGCCAAAAGGCCGAGATCAAAGTGTCAGCTGGACTAAGTTTTTGTATGTAGGCTCTGGGAAAAAAATTAACTTCCAAGCTCATGGGTGTAGTTGGTAGAATTCAGCTCCTTGCAGTTGAAGGACTAAAGTCTTGTGTACGTTCTGGTCGTCAGCCAGGAGCTGCTCTCAGCAACTAATCACACTTTCATTCAGTGTGATTAATATGACTGATCCAATTTTTCCAGCATGACTCTTAACTTCTGTTGGTTACACAATTAGCCTGTGCAGGCTACCCCTGCAGGCCCATGATTTCAGGTGACTTAGCTAATCCATAAACAGCAGCAAAGCATTTTTCTGGAGAGCTAACAATGAATATCAGTTGTGTTATTCTGTCAGAACTCTGTAAGATGCTACCACTGGGGGAAACTGAGTAAAGGGTGTACAGGATTTCTCTCTATATTAGTTCTTACAGCTGCATGTGAATCTATAAATTTCATCTCAAAATTTAATGTTTAATAAAAAAATATCCATTTTTTTGGTGATGTGATAGATCCTGGTGCCACCTATCAGATATCTGGAATATAGGTATTGGTTTTGCCCTTTCCAGGAAAAAAAGGATGGATGATGGTAGGATAGAATTGGGAGTGGGAAGAGAATTTGGAATACCCTAAGTGAGGAATCTGATAAGAGCTCAATGAAAGATGAGGAAAAGTTCTAGACAAGCTCTTCCTCAGCTGACGGGGCAGGTTCTAGATTTTACAGAGTGGGTAAATTGGCCATTCATGTTTTGGAATTTGTGCATTATTTAGAAGATTAGAAATACAAAGTTTTTCCTAAGTTTCCATTTTCTTATGCAGAGAACCAGATATTTTAAGCAAAAACATTGTGACTTTTGTAACCACTTAATAGAGAATGATAAAAAATTTTATAGCCCCTAAGAAGTGAGGCACCTATTTTCTACTGGACACTGTTTCTGTAATTCCAGTCACCATCACCGCGTGACAATGAAGGCCATCCATGTGTTCTTCTCTGTGGATACATTACACTCTGGCAAGATAAGAAGAGAGGTGAAATGGCCTTTGATTCAGTCAATTACGATTTCTACAAGAAATATTTAAAAATAACTATTAAATGTTACCTTGTCACATAATAAGACATCTAAATAAAAGTACAGTGGAACCTCCGTTCTTGAACTTAATTTGTTCTGAAAGGCTGTTCAAGAAGCTATGTGTTTGAAAATGGAATTTTTTTTTATTAGAAATAATGTAAATTGAATTAATTTGTTCTGTTGTGGGCGGCGAGAATGGCACCAGATGTTAGGCTAGTGGGGTCAGATCGGACCTGGTACTTGAGTTTGGGCTAGAAAGCAGACCCAAACTATAAGAGAATGTTTATAAAATCACAGAAGTAGCAGTAACTTGTAGAAGAAGTGGGCTCAGGAAACTAGTTATAGGGGCAAAGGAAGGGCCCTTGGAGCTTGGGAGTGAGGAAGGTAAAGGTGACACGCCCGGGGGGAAAGAGACGGGAGGAGGAAGGGGGAGGGGAGAGGCACAGGCATGCTCCCAAGAGGAAGAGCATGCTGGGTCCTCCATCCTACGGGTTTTAAGAGTGGAGATTTTAGGGGAGGTCCTAGGGGAAGATCTCAATAGAATATTCAGCAGCTTTCCAGGTGTGTCCTTTCAGGGTGTGGTCTCCACTGATTGATTGGTGAGCACCGGGGGGAGGGGGTCATTATTCAAGGCAGCTGGTCCTGAGGTCAGCCTTGGTGTTGCTTGTCTGGTTTGGCTGCTTTTCTCAGCCTGGAGCTGAAAAAACAGCTGAGGCCTAGATGTCCTCTCTAGGGAGGAAAGGTCAGGGGGTCCAAACTGCACGACCAACCCACATGCTAGGGGGAGGAAAGGTGACCCTGGGGACAAGGTCCAACCCTATAATTATCCTTTGCTAGGCACGCTGGGCTTTCCACCCTGGTGACCTTCTGTACCTAGCCCATCATTCTTGCTCTGCTCACGTCTAACTGCCTACTACAATTTCAGATCCCCAAATGATTCCCTGTTTTAACCTTTCTTATATACTGTACATGTCTAATGTACTGTTTAATCTATAAACAGGAACACTTGTTTTCTTAAATTTATCCAACCACCCCCACTAGCCTTAAACTAATCACTTTCAGCACTCGTTACAGGGGTGTCTTTCAGGAAGTCAGAATGCGGCATCTTCCCTTTTTCACATATCACTGCCTCTGAAATGCTGTCACTGGTTAAACTGCTTTATGTTTATCGAAATCAACAACAGCTTTTCTACCTCTTCAATTCCCTGTGATCATTGTTTCTTTCACACCCTTAGCAACATTAGCACTCTTGATGGCCTCTTTATGTTTTAAAATTGTGCTAGTAGTCTATTTCACCAGCAACAAAAGCAAAAAACCCCAAAAAACAAAAACACACACACACAAATAGTCACAGCACAATTTCCTGGGATGTTAACAATAGAGGTTTAGTGTAAACTGATTCACATTCTCTCCTTTATTTTGTGGCCTGAAAGACGCTTTTTGTCATGCATGAAAGGATTGTCAGGTCCAGAACCGAAAATCTGTTCAACAACTGAGACATTTTTTCCATGAAAAACTTGGTCAAGAACTGAATTGTTTGAGATGGGAGATGTTCGAGAACCGAGGTTTGTACTGTATCCTATAATTGGCTTCAATGTCTAATCTATTTATTCTATTTGACCTCAAACAAAATTTTCCAAGAAAGTCCCAGATGCCATCCATCAGCTGTTTTTTCCATATATCTTATTTATTAAATCCTCACATGTTGTTACTCTAAGCCTATACTAATTGAGGTCATTGATTAAAGTGTAATCACTCTGCTAATCCTTGCTTATTTTTCACAAGTCTTCATTTTTGTATGTATGCAACACTTGAAAGGAACCCCACCTTTCAAGGTCCTAAATATATATAAACATTTAAATTCGATGTCATTTTAGGCATTAAGGTCACTTTGCAAGAAAAGAAATAATGAGGTCATGACAATGGGTCCTGATCGTAGATGTACTTTTAAAACTTTGAAAACAAGGCAAAACAATTTCCTAGCAGATAGCTTTTGCCCTGTTGGAATGTTGCCTGAGACTACCACATTAGAGCCAATTTATCATACCATAGGATGGCAGGCCATGCAGAAGAGACCTGTGTCCCCTCACTGACAGCCAGCATTCCAGCCTAGCCAATAACATGCAGCTATGTAAGTGGGCCCAGCAAAACTGGCAAGAGGAGCCATCCAAGCAGCCCACAGAACTGTGAGGATAATAAATTCTTGTTACATCACCTTGTTTTAGGTGGTCAAAACGGATTGGAATAATTGAGAGACTTCATGGAACTCAACATGTACAAAACTCAACTCATTTTTCTTGACTTTCAGATTTCACTCTTTGTAGTAATAGTGCCACCATTTCTCTTTTACTCTCTTTTGAAAGAGGCATATTTTTTTCTTCATTTTATTTCCCTCTCCCTGATATACAGTGTCTCTGAATCCTCATGTAATTGTCAATGTAGTAAAACATAGTTCTAATTATACTCCTTTCCACCAAAAAAAAAAAAAAAAAATCCTTACATGGCTTCCTTTGCCTACACAATAATGCCTCATCTTACTTAAAGAATTACCCTCTCCCCAAATCTGGTTGAAATGACTATTTTCACGTATAACCTATCTTTTTTCCAAGTGATCACTTTTCTTCAAAAACCTCAGCTCCCACCAAATTAGCCTAGTCACTGTTTCTAGACCATGCCGTAAGCATGCCTACTTAATACTTTGCTCTTTTCCCCCCTCTAATTCCCCCTATCTAGATCTTGCTCATTCAAAAATGCCCAATTCAAATTCTTCCTTCTATGTGAGGCTTCTTCCATAATTATTCCTAGATTTTTAAAAACTCTTTATTTTTTTGTCCAAACCATTCAGTTAACACCCACTATTTAGTCATTTACTATAGTTACATTTTTTATCTATAAATGTTTTATCCACACACCTAACTTGCAATGTTCTGGAGATCAAGGTCCATAGCTGTATAGAGCAAGAGCAGAGCGGAGATTTTGGACGCCTTTGACAATCCAATATGAAGTCACTGTCATTCATGACAGTTTTGTCAAGTGCTATGCTAATATTGAGGTAATGGGGTGAACAGGACCCCTTATGAGGGCCCTGGAATGCTTCAAACCACAAGTCTGAACACTTGGATAAAGACTGCATCAGGACACCAATGTGAGTGGGACCTCCACCCTTGTGGGCTCTGGAAACCCAGTGCTCGAGGGCCCCTCTCGGAGCCCTGCCGGACTTCCACTCCTCTGGCCCTGTGCCACACTGCAGCTGCCTGGCTTGAGACTGAGGCCCGCCTCTTCACCTGGGGGCACGGTCAGTGACCGGGACTTCTGCTGGAGGCTAGCTTCAGTCACGTAAGTTCCCCCTCTCTTGGTGTAACCTGCGTGTGACTCTATTGGCTGCCTGGGGGCGGTCTCCCCTAATAAACCTGGCATTGTGGAAGGACACTCCTTTCCAGGATGCTGCCTTGCTCAGCACAGTATCTTATGCCTTGTGTAAACAAACTGTTTGTTGTCAGTAAATATTGATTTACTTGATGCTGAAGAAGGCAGTAAGATCTGGGTAGACGGGGTGAGAAGGGGCATTCTAGAGGAACAAGAGCAACAACTGAGAAAATGTATGATTTGTTTTGCCTCAGGACTTTTACACTTGTGGAAAATATGATCACTGAAATAGAATTTTAATATTACTTTGTTGTTTGCAAGAACAGTGTGGCAGGAAGGAAACGGGGAGTGTTCACTAACTGTAGGCAAGTTACTACCATACCCTAGTTCCTTAACATATAAAATTACAGTATCTATTTTATACCTAAGTTCCCCCTCCTCCCCCTCCCCAGTTGCCTGTGGTTAGCAGGGAAGGAAATGCTTCATAGCACTGAGCAAGGTGGGGGAAGGGAGAGCCCTATAGTCAAAAATTTCTAAGAGTTCTTTGAAAGGGGTATTGTTTGCATATATGTGAAAAGGTCACACAGTTGGTCAAGTGAAACTACTGAGAAACTACCATTTATGGGAGACCTTAACTTTCTCTGATAAGTGTAATGCACACTCCATTGCAGTCAGCCCATTCTCCCAGTCATCACCATCTGGTTTCTTGATGTCCTCTCCAGTCTAAAATAAAGGCCTCCTCTCCAAGCTACAATAAAACTATGTACCCAGAGGGAAAGAGTCAAATCAGGAATTATGTAGTTGGACTGGTAGATAGACCTATGTCACCTAGAACTGAAAACAATTGTTATCTTATAAATCTTTGTGAAACCAGAAATGCAGCTCTAGAAATAGTTCAAAGCCCACCTACATTTACCATCCTCAGTTTCTAAAACTGAAGGAAAAAAGGGGATGGGGGTTAAGTTGGTTGATTCATTGGTTCTGCAGCTTCATCAGTTTTTTAGCAGGTTCCCTCTCCTCATGAGATCGGTGAAGAAAATATTTGGCCAAGTTCCTCCAAGGCACATCATCTCAGTCAAAATAGTAAGACATGGACAGGTAGACGGAAGTGTAGAGCTCCAGGTTGATGTGGCGGTTGATGGTGGCCTCTGAGTCCTGGTGGTAGTTCTGGCATACCTTCGAGGTGGACCTGGTTGTGGTCATGGTGGTGGCTAAGGTTAGGCGGCTGCAGCACTTGAGCGGTGGCGGGGGCCTTGGGCTGTTGGAGGGCGCTGTGAGGTGGCAAAAGGTTGGATCTGGGTGGCTGGTGGGGATGGGTGGATGGCTTGAGCACCGGGTTCCATCCAAGCACTGTTGAAGCAGAAAACCACTGCGACTCTCCTTGAAGACTGTGATATTGTGATTTACAAGAAGAAATATATAATTGGTCCTCATCCCTGTTACTGGCACAGGGCTCTTAAAACTCTTGGAATTTCCCAAGTGATAAGAACACTAAAAATATCTTTTTTTATAATATTTGGACTTTGACCCTGGTTCCTGAAACTGAGCTCCTGAAACCTTTGTAATTTCCTGGGTGGTAGGAGTGTCTTCTGTTCTAATGAAGCAACTCTGGATGGACTTCTGACTGGTTCCTGGGTGAGGGCTGCTCAGTGGAACAGCCAAGCCATGATTAAAAGATTGGAATTTTCAGTCCCGCAACCCATTCTCTTGAGAGGGAGAAGGGGAAAAATGGAGTTAATGAGGGAACATGCCTACAAGATGAAGACTCCATAAAACCCCCAATAGTACAGAGAGCTTCCAGGTCTGTGAACACGTCCACGTACCTGGAGGGTGATACACCCCAACTCCATGGGGACAGAAGTTCCTGTACTTGGCACCCTCCTAGACCTCTCCCTATGTATCTCTTCACCTGGCTGTTCACCTTGTATCCTTTATCACAGTCTTTAAATGCTTGGTAAGCAGAAGTGTTTTCCTGAGAATGTAAAAGAGCAGTTGGATCCAAACTGTTTCTGGCAGATGGTATAAATTAAGGTTACCTGCTTAGATAGCTAATGCTTTTTCTTATTAATATTTATGGAGAAAGTCTTACGGAAGCTATAGCTAGATTTTGGGCAAGGGTGCTTCTATAGCCATTTGTACTTAAACCAATAACAACAACTTAACCCCCACCCCCTTTTTCCCTTCAGTCTTAAGAAACTGAGGCTGGTAAAGACATCTGGGCTTTGAACTATTTCTAGAGCTGCATTTCTGGTTTCACAAAGATTTACAAGATAAGAACAATTGTTTTCAGTTCTAGGTGACATAGGTCTATCTACCAGTCCAACTACATAATTCCTGATTTGACTCTTTCCCTCTGGGTACATAGTTTTATTGTAGCTTGGAGAGGAGGCCTTAAAAAAAAAAATTCCTATCAGGTTCTGATCATCAGCTTCCAATTGGCAAAATTTCTGATAAAAAGGTAATTAAATTCTTTCAATTGTCTTGTCAGGTTTCAGCTTGGACAAACAGTAAACATTTCTGGAAGTATTAAATGATCCCATGGACTCAAGACGGTGCAGTTTACCACCTTCCAGAGTCATTCTCTCTAATGACAGCCAAAGAGCTGGACCATTTACAAAAACTTTTGAGAATCCTCCCTGGTTTTAAGAATTCCTCTAATCATGGCCCTTAGACTGGCCTTATTAGACCAAGGAGAAAAGAATATCTGAGGATAATCACCTTTAAGAAATAACATCAGGCCTGGCCAGGCGTGGCTCAGCGGTTGAGCATCGACCTAGGATCCAGGAGATCACAGTTCCAGTCCCAGTCAGGGCACATGTCCGGGTTGTGGGCTTGATTGGCAGTCAGGGGTGTGCAGGAGGCAGCCAATCAATGATGGCTCTCTCATCATTGATGTTTCTGTCTCTCTCTCTCCCTCTCCCTTCCTCTCTGAAATCAATAAAGATATATTAAAAAAAAAAAAGAAATAACATCAGTTTTCTAGTCTTTGGTTTTAGATACCTTTTATCTCTTTAACATTTCAAGCCTTTTACAACAAATTTTTCAATAAAGCTATAATTTTTTTTCTGTTTAGCATATCTGATTAATATTGCCTGAAGGGTGGATGTATATGCCTTCTGTTTTATAATGTAGGTTGTCCCCCCAAAAATGTATACACACTTTAACAGCTGAGAGCTCAATTTTGAAAATGAAATGTATTTTAATAAACATTGCCTTTATAATTATTTGAAATGTGTGTATACATTTTGGGGGACACCCTGTATTAGGCACGGGAATGTTCCCCCAGTAAGATACAATATTTGTTTCCACAATACAATCAAGTAAAAGAGACACTTCATAGAAAGCCCGTTCAAAATTTACTAATTCACCTATAAACTTTGACCTTAATTTCATCAACTCTTACATTCTTAACTGTAGCCTCCATTAGGGCTTTATCAATAAGTTTGAGTTTTACAGTACTGCGTAGGAGATGTGTTTCCAGCCAGCTATGATAACCATTCCCATAAAACATTCAGGTAAAGCTGACATAACTTCTTTACATAAGACTGGTTAAAAATTCCAATTTTTGTAATTTTATCAATCCTTACATTTCCATTTTCTTTTTACCTAATCATAGCCTGAGTCAATTCTTGACTGGTGGAAAATAAGAATGAGAAGCCCTGTTTTTACCATCTCTGGGAGGAAATGGATAGACACAGATAAATGCCATGAGAGCTTGGCATAGCCAGGCAGAGAGCTAAGTGCACCCTGGCAAGTACACCCTTCTGGATGGAGGAGGCCAGAGAAGAAATATTTCACTGGTCAGAAAGGCCATGTTCTAAGGACATATGACAAGATGAAAGAAGAGAAACCATATAGAGAAGCACAGAATTAACAAAACCCATGAGTACTCATACCAAATAATCAAGAGTTGCTAAGCTGAAGAAACTACAGTTTCACAAATATTTTCTCATGTTAATCAAAATTTAGAAAAGGAAAAAAGACTCTCACCACTCTGCTTCCACCAAACTCTGCAGGTAGACTAATCTCTTATTATGGGCAACACCTTTAACTTAAATTCTTCTAGGTAATTAAGGGGGGGTGGGGCAAAGTTTCTCTTGAGACTGCAAAGCCTCAGTTGCCTTTAGCTCAGAATAATCCATGTACTGAAGCACATCCTGGGGTGACTTGTTCTGAACCCCTACAACTTCATCTAATTGCAGCTGCTGCCTGCATGTATGGTACCTATAATGTGTGAAACTACTCCCTCCTGTGGTTAGCAGCACAACCAATAACAGGTTTAGAAATGCCTTATGCAGCTGTCTGGAATGGACTGAATAGGTATCATATCACAGTAAGTTGTACAGGGGTACTAGCCATAGACTCTGCTCACTTTTGTTCTTCCCACTTGTCAGCATCCCTCCTTTGAATAATGCTCACCCATAATTAGGTTAACTTATATCTAGCTTTGCTTTCCAAAGTACTCTGTATAATTATTGGACTACTCCTCTAACAATAGGAAAAGATTGAAAATTAACAAAGGTGTTGGGGAAGGATATATCAATCTAATTAATCCAATTAATGTTATAGTCAGTGTCTCTGTAAAGATAATAGGATCATAAATCTCTATTAGTGCCACCTAACTGGCAAAGAAAAAATGGTGTGCATAAGAGGAAATACAATATAACTTGGATCCCATGAACTGAGGTGAATTGGGACCTATTTGGGTTTGTCAGTACTGAAATGGAACAATTCATTTGAACAACAATCAGTTGAAATGAAACAATCTAGCACCAGGTGATAGTGTAACACAAGGTGGAGAAGTCATTGTTTGACTTTAATCTCAACAAAGCAAAAATAAAATGATAAAACCCACTTCCTACCCATGTCTCTCTCTTGAATTTCTGAACATTTTTACTTTCTTATAAAGAAAACGGTCTGATAGTAAAGGAGTATCCCCTTATCTTTGGCAAAAAGTTCCCCAAAACGGAGTGACACAAACATATTTGCTATTTAAAAAGATCACTTGGGCTACTTTATGGTGAATAGATTAGGGGAAAGCAAGAGTGGAAGTGGGGAATACCAGTCTTCCAGGTGAGAATGCTGGAAATTAGGAGTTATAAACAATAGTACTTAGCGATTAATTGGGCGTCAAGGGCAAGGAACAGGAAGAGTGAAAGATAATTGTCAAATGCGGCTAGAATTTTCCACAAGGCCTTAAGTAGACATAAGTGGAAAACCTCCAGGATTTGCAGTACAGGCACCCAAAGGAAAGTTTGTTTTGCTGTTGGCACAATAGAAAGTCAAGGCCTACAACCTGCCCATTACACCTGTGTGGCATGGCTCACTGAGTGCATTAATGGGTACTGATACAAACGCTGTGTTCCACCTCAATTATATTCTAATCTGGAGAACATTTTACTCAATCTGGCCATTATGCTCACTCTACATCAGACACACCTTTATGAGGTATAAGGGAACCAATAAGAAAATGCTCCCCAGCTGTCTATTTAGCTGTTTATCTTTACTCAACCGTTTTGCTGCTTTAGAAGTAAACTGAGGCAAAAGTAGCTGATGAAGTTTAAGTCATTTGCGTACACTCTCAAACTTAAACCAGTGAGTTTCTGGCTTGAGCACTTAATTACGTAGCCGGTGTTGCTACTGTCTGAGGTGGGGGAGACAGTAGAGGAGGACCAGGCTTTTTATGTTATTGTTCTTGTTGTAATTGCTATTATTGCAGTTGTGGGAGAGGTAAAGTTCAGTTTTGGGTATGTTGACTTTAAGGTCGCTTTCATACTCCAAGTGGAAATAGGAACTAGACAGTTGCACATACGGATCCAGATCCCAGAAGAAAGTTGTGAGCTAAAATTAAAAATGCTGGAAACCTTAGCCAAACAGATAGAAATTGAACTTATGGGCACAAATGAGATAACCTAGGGACAGAGTATAGTCAGAAGAGAAGGCGGCCAAGAACTGAACACTGAGAAAAACACATATTTGTTAAGGACAGTGAGCAGGCTTAGAAGAAAGATGTATATAGCAGAGTAAAGGGAAGCATGGTGTCTGAATACCAAGAGGAGGATTATTTCAAGGACAGCATGACCAGCAGTGTCAGATGCTACTGAGAAGCATGTAAAATGAAAACCAGTGGTAAAATAAAACCACTGGATTAGAGATCAAAGGTTATCGATGGCCTTAGTGAAAGTAGTTTTGGTAGAGTAGTTTGAGCTCAGTCCGTGGTTTGACGGGTCCTGGGTTCAAGTTTGGCCAAGGGCATGTACCTCTGTTGCAGGCTTGATCCCAGGCCCTGGTTAGGGCTTGCGTGGGAGGCAACCAATCGATGTCTCTCATATCAATGTTTCTCTCTCTCTCTGTGTCTTTCTCCCTTCCACTCTCTCTGAAAAGCAAAAAATATCCTCAGGTGAGGATTAAAAAAAAAAAAATAGTTTTAGGGAGTGCCTTTGAGGGCAGGAGAGGGCAACAAATATAGATAGCCTTGAGAAGTTTAACCCGAAAGGGGTTAAAAGGTATTAAAAGGAACATTTTTAGGAAATCAGGAAAGAGAAAGCAAAGTAGTAAATGTGTAAGTGTTAATTGTTACTCGTATTTAATCCCATAAGCATTTATTGATCACATGAAGGTCACATGGCAAGGAACTGAGAATTGAGAAATGCGTAGGGAACAGTCCCTCCCCTCAAGGTGCTCAAAGTTTAAAAGGGAGAGAGAGACAGATCAACAATTATGTATAAGGACAGTGCAATAATAGAAAGGTTAGATTTAGTGATAGCATAGTGGCGTAGTGGAGAGTATGTTTTACTAGGAAGGAGATCAGGAAGATTTTAAAGTAACATTTAAACTGAGTTATGAATTCTTAAGTGTTTGCTAGGATGACTATGAGAAAGATATCTCAGATGGAGAGAAAAGCATAGTTTATTGGAAAACCACACATAGCCTTTAAAGATTGTGAGTTCTTGGAATCACAATGCTTAGATATAAATCCTGCCTCCAACATTACCAGCTTCATGACTGGGTTGTCATCATACTCTTGTAAAGCCTAGAATTCCTCACCTATAAAATGAAGGCTGATAATTCCTATTGCATAGGATTTTAGGGAGGCTTAAAACTGTGAAGCACTGAATTCAGTAGCTGGTACAAAGCAAATAATCAATACACATTAACTTATTATTGTAGAATCAAAAATGCAAAAAGAGTGGCGAGGTCTAAAGCTGAAGAAAATTGGGATGATCTGTCATGAGAGATTTGTTGCAAAAGGCAGCATTGTTCTCAGCATTAATTAAAACAAACTAGTACAATTATTAGAAGACAAACTGAAATCAGGCTTAATTCAACTAAAAAAAAAAGTGTTCAGGAAGCATCTTAATTATAAATCTCCTGTTGATGATGCCTAAGGCAACAGGTATGTATTAGCAAGTATCTTACAGGCTACTAATTAGGAAGCTGAGATTGCTAACCTCTAATTGTTCAATTTGCAAAATTTTTTTGTACAACATGTTGGAATACAATGTATTATTTCCCATTAAGATTGTTGCTAAATTTCAGTTTTCTAGTATTTTTCGGTATTTTTAAAAAATGAACTGGTAGTATGGTAATTTTTTGCTTTCAGTAAAAAGCCGATTTCAACTCTACCACCAACACACACCAGTTAACCTATCACTTAGTGCAGCTGACCTTGAGAGGGATTTTAAGGGTATAGTTAGACTCCACAAAAAGCTGCAGGTGTATCCAAGGAAGTTTGCACGAGGCTTCTATCCTTTTGTTTGAATGGATAAAGGTTTCTCTAGTGTCCCAAATCAGCGACTTATCTTTTAGATCTTTATTTCAGGAAGCCTTACTCTTTTCTTTTTGGAAGAGTTCAACGTCTCACTTAAGTGAACAATATTTCCTCTGCAGGAGGATTTTTTTTAGCCTTAAAAGATAATTCTGGGTCACCGCTGCCTGGAGTACTTAACCTGTTGAGTGGTTTTGAAGTTAAGGTATCAGCCTGATACCTTCATTTAGAAATTTTCCATTCCTGATGAATCCAAGGTATAATCTTTACACTGGAATTGTTAACGATGATTTTGTATAGGATACGGCATGCATTGTTAAGGCTGTTTTTGTATCTGGTATGGACTGATTGGTGTCCCATCCTGCGCGTGTTCCTCAGTTTCCCTGCCCTTTTTCTGATGGCCCGGGCGTGTAGATGCATCTTGGCATAAATACCTACGGAGGTCCTGAGCTCTGCCTGCTACGTAGGTCTGACCTTTAGGCCGGCAGGCACGAAGCTCGCAGAGCCGATCTGTGAGGGCGGGGTAAACTCCTTCAAGCAGTGGCTTTGGATTTTTCAAAGTTGTCGCGTTTTGTTGTTGTTGTGGGTCCGTCTGGTTTTTTTTTTGTTTTTTTTTTTGCCCAAACAACAAACATCCGTCACATCCGTAACCCAATACACGGTACAGGTGTATGTAACTGAATAAAAAAGGTTAGCTATCCGACATTCCCCGACATTTCTTCCTCGATTCATAATAAAAACGTCACCCCTTCCAGGCAGAAACCAGCCACGTCGCAGTCACGAACCACCAACGGGTGGGTCAGGGCAGAATGACACCGCTGCTCCGGCAGTTGTCCGTCCCGGCCCTGGGGAATCGCGGCGCCCGCGGCGGGAAGGCAGCGGCCCGCGATCGGTCCCGGCCGGGCCCAGCCCCGCCCCGGCCGGAGCCGGTTTTCCGCCGGGAGCCGCGCCGCTCTAACCCGCAGCCCGGACTCGGTGGATGAGGCCGGGCTCCCCCCCCCCCCCCCCCCCGGCCGCCCAGCTTCCTCCCCCTTTACCCGCCCCGCCCCCTTTAGCTCCGCTCCGCGAATTTAATTTCTCCCGGCGAAGGGGGCCGAGCGCCGAGCGATCGATGCCTCCCCACACCCCGGAGGCCGCCATTTTGAGGGGAGGAGAAACGCTAGGAGTGGCGGCCGAGGCGCGGCGCGATGCGGACGGGCTTTCGCTGCGCTCGCCAGCCGTGTGGGACCGGGACGGACGACCCCACCGCGGCCACTCCGCCCGCAGCCTCTCCGGAATGAGGCCGCGGCCCTCGCGGGGACGGCCCCCACCCTCCGAGAGCGAGTGACGGCCCGCGGCGCGGCACGCCCCCCGCGCGCCCTCGGCCGTCAGTTACCCCGCGCGCCCCCGCCCGCGCGCCGCCTCCCGCGCGCCCCTGCAGCTCCCGGCGCGCTCCCCCCCCGCCCGCGCGCTCCCGCCCCTGCCCGCCAGGCTTGGCGCCCGGCGCAGACTCGCTTGTTTGTTTCTGCAGGAACCTAAGGAGAGGCCCAAGCCGACACCATGCCTGGGAAGCTGAAGGTGAAAATCGTGGCCGGGCGCCATTTGCCAGTGATGGACCGAGCTAGCGACCTGACTGATGCCTTCGTGGAGGTTGGTGCAAGGTCCTGGTGCTCAAAACGCAGGGAGCGCCAAGCCCTGAGACGGACCCGACCCGCCTCGGCCGCAGCCCCTCGGCCCATTCCCCTTCCGACAGTCCCGTGCGCCCTGCTCGCCCCGCTCTCCCTGCGGGGCTGTCGGCCGAGGCTGCAGCCCGTGGGATGGGCGCGCGGCTGGCGGGCGGCCGCGGCACACTGCGCGGCGCGGGGGGCTGTCACCACTCTGCATGCTGGGGTGACCCCGATGCCAGGGCTCGTAACAGGCCACCTGCCAGTCAGGAGATCCCAGGCGCGGCCGCGGGGCCCCCGACACGCGCGCACACACACGCACACACGCACACACACGCGCGCACACACACACGCACGTCCTTTGGGGAGCGGTGGCTCTTCGCGCTAGAGTGATGGAGACGAGGTTTCAGAACGTAGAGAGCCCGTGTGAGCGCTTTGGAGACCTGCCGGGCACGGAGATCCACTCTTTACCGTAGTATTTTCGGAAGCGTCATTTGTTAAGTTCTAAAACACAATTGTGACACTTCCTGCACTTGTCTGGACTGGTAGGTCTGAAAAGCTTTTTTAGGGTAGTTTAGTGCCTTGGGGTAGGAAGTCAGATAAGTGCCATGGATATTTAAATTGCAAAATTGCCTTTTAAATTTAATGATTAGTTTATAACTCATGCAAATTATCACAGGCCTAGGGCCCGGAAAGTAATAACCCAGTGTATGAAAGAAGCCAAGTAAAAATTGTAATAAAAATTGACATGATGAGCCAGAGGATTAGGACAATAATCATTTGGCCTATTAATGCTTAGAGTTGATAGATACATGATAATATACAGCTTGATTTTATCTCAATATAAAATATTCTTGATTTTCCGTAAAGGTTCTCTAACCTAATAACTGCAGTTTTGCCCTCAGACATGGCTGTGGTCATTTTAAACCTCAATTTCATTTGGGAAATAGTTACTGAATGTGTTTTTGGCCAGATGTTAGGTAATGGGGATACACAGATTTCCAAAACATAGCCTTTCTTTCAGGTAGCTCAGAGATTGGCCTACAGTTTAGGTTAATAACTAATAACTAGCATGTATTGTAGTCTTTTTATGGCCAGGTCTGTGCTAAGTACTTTTTAATTAGTTCTCAAAACAGTCCTGCCCTGGCCGAGTGGCTCAGTTGATTGGAGCATTGTCCCCATATACCAAAAGGTTTCAGGGTTTGATTCCTGGTTAGGACACATACCTAGATGGCGTGTTCGATTCCCAGTTGGGGTGCATATTGGAGGCAACCAATGACATTTCTCTCTTTCCTTTCCTCTCTAAAATCATTAAACATACCCTCCAGTGAAGATTAAAAAAACAAAAACAGCCCTAGCTGGTTTGGTTCAGTGGTTAGAGCATCTGCCTGAGGACTGTGGGGTCCCGGGTTCGATTCCTGCCAAGTGTCCACACCTCAGTTGCAGGGTTGGTTCCTGGCCTGTCAGGGATAGTTTGGGAGGCAGCCAATCGATGTCTCTCTCACATCAATGTGTGTCTCTCTCCCTCCCTCCCTTCCTCTCTCTCTCTCCCCCCTCCCCTTCTCCCTCTCTCCCCTCCCCCTCTCCCTACCACTTTCTGAAAAGCAATGGAAAAAATACTCTCAGGTGAGGATAAAAACAAAACAAAAAACAGTTCTGCTATTGTATTCTTTTTATCCTCAATTACAATTGGGGTAATTGAGGCCTAGGAACAGTAAATAATTGGCCTAAGGTTACTTAACTTTGTAAATCCCTGTGGCCTCGTTGCCTGTTATCTTAATGACTGCAAATACTGCTTCTTCAAGCTAGATGATGAGTGTGGAAACTTAAATCTGTCTCTGAGGGTTTAGGGAGGCTTCCTAAGACAGTGACATTTGAGCTGAGTCTTGAGGGACACTCAGGATTTTTACCAGACAGAGGGAACATGGGAGGCATAGAATGGGACACACGGTATGCTTAGGAAGTTTGAGATGTGTCTGGAGTAAAAGAGGATATGTGGGTAGTGGAGGTCATGGGTGATAGGCTGGAAAGGTAGGTTGGAGCCAAGCCTCATTTTCTATTCTAAAGAAAATTTCCTTTATTCAGTAGCAGAGGGTTAGCCAAGGGAGCTTTTTAAGCAGAAATGAAATAAGATCATGTCCTTTAGGTTATTTCTTTCTAGGATGACTTGAATGATGGACTGGACAGTTGAGAGATGAGACAAGGATAGCAGTTAAGATGGTGGTAATGTTGTAGGCGGTGGGAATGGCACTGGGTGTTAGTCGGTTGGGGTCAGACCAGACTTGGGTTCAGCAACCTCAGTACTTGGGTTCTGGCTAGGAAAGAATTCAGAGCCAAGACCCAAACTGTAAGAGAACATTTATTTGGTAAATCACAGAGGTAGAAGAAGTAATTTGTAAAAGAAGTGGGCTTAGGAAACAAGTTATGAGGCAAAGGAGGTCCTCCATCTTTAGGGTTTTAAGGGTGTAGATTTTAGGGGATGTCCCAGAGGAAGATCTCATTATAATATTCAGCAGCTTTCCAGGTGTGTTCTTTCAGGGTTGTGGTCTCCACTGGTTGATTGGTTGGCACCAGGTGGGTCATTATCCAGTGCAGGTGGTCCCGAGGTCAGCTGTGGCTGGTTTTGTTGCTTCTCTGGGCCTGAAGCTGAAATACAGTTGAGGCCTAGATGGAATACAATTGAGGCCCTTTGGGGAGGAAAGGTCAGAGGGTCCAAACCATGTGACCAGTGATAGCTAGGGGAGGAAAGGCCGCCCTGGCCTCTGGGGTTGTCCTTTACAAGACACCTGGGGTTTTCCACCCGGTGACCTGTACCTGGCCCATAGTCCTTGCTCTACTCACATCTGTCTAACTGCCCAGCACAGTAACATTATCTAGGCAATATGTGTGTATATAATGGCAATGGGAATGGATTAAGAGAGAAAGATTTGAGGGGCATTTTTTAGGTAAAATTGTCAGGCTTTGGTAACAAAGGGTTTTTGTTGGTGAGGGAGTGGTTGGATTCAAGGGTGACTCATTAATTCCTTCTTTCATCATGTAGTTATTGAGTGCCCCCTATTTGCCAGCCCCATGCTAGTCACTGGCCTAGACGGTGCATATACAATGATGAACAAAATTGACTAGGTTCCTGTTTTTATGAACCTTGTATTTTGGTGAGACAGACATTAAAAAATAAAGAAATGGCCCTGGCCCGTGTGGCTCAGTTGTTTGGAGCATTGACCCATACACTGAGGGGTGGCGGGTTCGATTTCTGGTCAGGGCACATACCCAGGTTGTGGATTCAGTCCCTGGTGCAGGCCAGTGCGGGGGGCAGCCTTATTGATGTTTCTCTCTTCCCCTCTGTAAAATCAATAAAAAATTATTAAAAACAGCTTTTAAAAAAATAATAAAGAAATAAGAAAATATATAATTACAAGTTGTGATGAGTGCCATGAAAGAAAACAATAGGAAGAGAGTAACAGGGAGCATCTGCTTTAGGTTGAATAATCCGGGGAAGTGTGAATTAGGCAAAGACCTGCTGGATGAGAAGGAGGGGCTAGCTGCTCAGGGTGTGTGTGTGTTTAGGGGAGTTTGGAGCAAGAGAGGCTAGAGGAGGAGAGAGAGTCTCAGCAGAGGGAAGATCCTGAGGAGATTTGCTTTGTTTTAGGAAGTGAAGGAAGATGTGTGTGGTCGGCATGTGATTGCGGAGGAGACTGTGTAAGATAAAGTTGGAGAGTTAGGGAGCCAGCCTTGCAGGATCTTAGAGGTTATGGTTAGGAGATTGGATTTTATTCTAAATTCAATGGGAAGCAGTTAAGATGAGCACTTTTGTTGTCTGGAGAATGGATTGAAGAGAGGAAAGAGCTGAAGCAGGCAACTAGTTAGGAGATTCTATAACAAAAAAGAAGTGGTAATAAAGAGAAGTGGTTGGATTCCAGTTGTGCTTTGAGGTAGACTCTAGAGGATCTGTTGGTAGATTAGAGTAGGGGATCAGGGAAAGGGAGACTAAAAGATGGCACCTAGCTTTCTGGAGTCCTGGGGTAATTTTCTGACACTCCATGGGGTTGATAAAGATTGACTGAGTGGGTGGAGAGTCACTCTACATTTGGGCGTTTAGACTTGAGATGTCTTTGGTCCTTCAGTTGGAGTTGTCAAGGTGAAACTTGTATTTGTGAGTATAGTGTTCAGAAGAGAAGCGAGTGCTTATCAACTTTGTGAGACCCAGTATCCCCTTTATATAGCAGATATTTTGAAATCCACCCTTTACTATCTTGGCATGATAGTAATAGCTAATATAACCTACCTGTGCTCACAATTTAAAAAAATCAATATAATGCTCTAACTTTAATAAGACAGAAATAAAATTATTTAATATGTGTTTCAATATGGAAGTACTTGTTCATGACCACAGTAGAAGGCATGAAGTAATCAGATTGAGTCCATGAATATTTTCTGAACTTTTGTATATATCAGATAGTATACGGGATATCGTACAGCATACTGGGGATATAGCAGTGAATAAAGCACAATTTTTTTAGTTATGGAATTTACATTTGAGTGGGAGTAGGGAGTTCATAAAGAAGATAATTAAGTAAAAGATAAAGTATGCTAGATGGTGAGACATGCCCCATGTGGAGAAAAAACACAGCAGGGATGCAGAGTAAGAGAATGCCTGACCTATGTGTAAAATCACATGAATATGACTGCTCCTTGGACAGTGAGACGGTTGTGTAGTTTCTGCATCTCAGGCCTTCATCGCCATTGGCTTTATGATTTTCCAAAATAGTCAACTCACGGGAAAACAGAGTTGTCTCTTAATGTACACGATGGCTGTACTTCTTGATAATTATGTATATTCTAACCCCATCATACTACATTTATCTGTAAAACTGAGTTAGTTAGGTTGTAGATAGGTTTTTCAGCCATGTGACTATCTGGTAGGACGTGGCAGGAGACAAGTCTTCACTGTTGGGTACTATCTTGCATTGGAGAACAGTACCTCTGGCCTTCCTTATTAAATAGTTCTACTATTTGTCCCCGAAACACCCCTAGAAATTTCTAAAGTTTCCTTAGAAGTTAGTTCTATCCATTTTGCAAATTTCCAGCTTGGGAGATAGGGAGAGGACAGAGGGATGGATCCTTGAAAAACTTGACATTAAGTACTTTTTAGAGGTGGAGGGCTAGGCGAAGGAAGCTGAGGTTGTCATCTAGTGGGTAGGTGATAAATCAGGAAAGGAATGTCTCAGAAGGCAAGAGAGGAAATTTCTGGAAAGAGAAATCTCTCAATTGTTCAATGCACTTGAGAGGTCAAGTAAGAGGACAAAGAAATCACTGGGTCGGACTCCATGGAAGTTGTTAAAGACCCTGGTGAGGAGAAGCTCATGCTCTAGTGGAAACGAGGGCTAAGGTACATGGAAGATGGGGAGGTGGGCGTGGTGTGGATAGACCATGGTGTCCGGAAGTCCGGCTCTGAGGGAGAGGAGAAAGTGCAGGGTTTGTGGGAGTACAGAGCTTTGTTGCTAAAGAAAATGAGTTAGAAGGTAATAGAACAGTTTGTGTGCTAATAGGAATAATCCAGCAGAAAGGGGAAGATTAATGCAGAAAAAAGGGGATAATGAAGGATTATAACTTAATAAAGGGATAAATTGTATGGTGTAGACTGTAAGTGCTTTATAAGCTCGTAGGAGAGGGACATAATGAAGCCTGGGCTGGTGACCACAAATTTTTGTGCTGGGCTTGAAGAATGGTAAATTTCCACAGGCAGAAAGGATTTTTATTATTTTATTTTATTATTTTATTTTGTTTTGTTTTACTTTTATTTTATTTTATTGCTTTTAGCAAACTAAATCTAGAAGTTTAAGAACAGAATAATACACCTTGAGCAAGGACAGTTTACTCTGCCAGTACACGAGTACGTAAATATTACATCAAGTGATGAAAGAAGAATAAGCAAATGATCATATCATTAGATGTGGCACCAGTTATGTGTCACTGTGTAACTACCCCAGAACTTCATGGCATAAAACCACCCTTTCATTATACTCATGAATTCTGAGGGTCAGAAATCAGAACAGAGCACAGCAGACACCATCTGTCTCTGCACCACGATGTCCAGAGCCTTGCTAGGCGGTCTCAAGGCCGAGACGACTTGATGACTGAGGGATGGAGTCATCTGGCAGCGTCACCACTCACTTGTTTGGCACTTGATGTTGGGTGTTGGCTGGGACCCCAGCGGGGCTGTCAGGTGGGAAATGTAGACATAGCCTATGCAAGTGCTTTCTCTGTGGGTTAATCTGAGCTTTCTCATGGCACGGTTGATGGATCCCAAGAGTGAGTATCCCAAGAGAAGGAGGTAGACGTGTATGGTATTTTTATGATCCAGAAAGGGGGCATTTTTTAGATGAATAGGACAACCTTGGTAAAAGCAAAGGTAGGATAGAGCAGAGTATATGTAATCGAAGGCAGGGTTCTTGTTAAATAGAAACGGGAAATAAAATTTGGCTAGGTAGGTGGGGATACAGACCACCAAGTGGCCTGAAAGCTGGGGCAGTAGTCTGTGCAGTAGAAGTTCTCTTAACCAACTTCCATTAACTGATTCGCTACAGTCCCCAGTGCCCTGAATCCCTTCCTTAATCACATTCCTCAATACTCCACACAGGTAGATTATTCTCCAATGTACCCGTGTGCCTGCTTCTCCCATCGGTTGGCTGGTGTACTTTACCAAGAGGCAGTTGTTTATGCCAACTCTATTGTTGTAATTTATTTAAACCTTCTATAAGTTAGTGAAATAAGTGTGAAATAAGCTGATAATGCTACGTAAAGACTTATGGATACAGTCAATAAAAATTAATCTTGAACTAGATGAAGATTGTAAAAAATCTAGGATTCTATGTTTATGGTTTTAAAAAAGCAATTTTAAGTTCTACCACCACATTTTAAAGAAATCCAAACTGGCAATTATAGATGATACATTATGGGTGTAGTTCATGCAAAAAAGATGAGTACAACTCTAAAGAATGGACCCGTACTCAGTTTTACACATTCAAAGATAGGGGAATGAATATTTATGTTTATTACCTTAGTGTTTACTGTTTGTATAATTTTTAATGATTCTCCAATTTAACGAAGTTATTTCATTAATCAATTGGTTGAGGGAATTTCTACAATATATGATGTGAGGTGTATAGGAAGCCAGTGAAAACCAAGTCGTATTTAAAGATGATTATTCTTCAGGAATCTCAAGGATGTATGGGATGTGTTTCTGTACAAGGGAAGCATTAATGGAAATATGTCCCAGTGTTAATGTGTATGCTACAAACTGTTCTGCTAATTATCTGCACATTATCATTTTGTGTTTTTCCAGGAGCCTTGAGGGAACAGAGAGAGGAAAAGAAATTAAAATTAAATAAGTATTTTCTTTGTATCAGACATTTTACTAGGTCGATTTCCATGCCTTAGCTCATATAATGCTCATAGCAACCCCCTTTTTCAGAGGAGGAAGCAGCCTCAAATAACAGGTTAAATAACTTTCTCAAGGTAATTTAGCTAATGAGTGGGGAAAGAATGCTTGTACTTTACTAGGTAATCTCATTAAAATCCCTGATGTTCTTTAATAAAATTGTGAGGCATTCACATTAAGGCTGAGTAATAAAATCTTCTTTGAATTAAATAAGACCGAATGGACTGTGATTCTTCTTTAGTAGAAGGGGAGTCAACACAGTGTTTGGAAAATACACACTTTAGGCTTTTTCTTTTTCTAAAATCTTTGTTTTTGTTTGTTTAAAGGAGTGTGGGGACTATCCTATCTTTACTATAGTATAGCTAGAATGGACAGTTGACTAAAAAAAGTGCAAAATAGTACTATAATATAGTGGGATAAAACTGAAGGGGCTTTTAAATTATAACTTAAAAAATGATATGCTGTTTTTGGCAGTTGAGCCCAAACCCTTAAGTACTCTTGGCTTTTGAATGGTTTTATAAATCCTAACTACATTTTACTTCAAAAAAGCAGTTTTTAGATAAATTAGACATCGAAGTATTTCTTTGACATTTTGAATATTGAAATATAATGAAAATTAAATTAGAAAATGAGCAATTACCTCTATTCTTCCTAGGTTTCTTTTCCTGCATCATGTCTTTTTTTAAAATTGAATTTATTGGGGTGACATTGGCTTACAAAACCATACACATTTCAAGTGTATAACTCAACATCATCTGCACAGTGCATTATAGGTCAATGGCCCAAAACAAAGTCTCTTTCCCTCCCCATTTATCCCCCTTTGCCCATTTCCACCTACCTACCCCCACCCTCTCTTTTCCTCTGGCTATCCCCACACTGTTGCCTGTGTCTATGTGATGTATATATATGTGTGTGTATATACATATGTATATGTATATATATGTATATGTGTATATATATTCTTTGGCTTAATCCCTTCACCTTCTTTCATCCAGCCCCCTACCCCACCTCCCCTCTGATAGTTGTCAGTCTCTTCCATGTATCCATGCCTTTGTTTCTGTTTTGTTTGTCAGTTTATTTTGTTCATTAGATTCCACATGTAAGTTAGATCATATGATATTTCTCTTTCTCTAACTGGCTTATTTTACTTAGCATGATAATTTCCAGGTTCATCCATGCTGTCACAAAAGGTACGATTTTCTTCTTTTTTATGGCCAAGTAGTATTCCATTGTGTAAATATACCACAACTTTTTTATCCACTTATCTACTGGTGGTCACTTGGGTTGTTTCCAGATGTTTGCTATTGTAAATAGCACTGCTATAAATGTAGGGGTGCATATATCCTTTCAAATTGGTATTTTAGGATTCTTTCAATATATTCCCAGAAGTGGGATCTCTGGGTCAAAAGGCATTTCCATTTTTTAACTTTTTGAAGAAGCTCCATAGTGCTTTCCACAGTGGTTGCACCAGTCTGCATTCCTACCAACAGTGCATGAGGGTTCCCTTTTCTCCCCATCATCACCAGCACTTGTTGTTTGTTAATTTATTGATGGTAGCCATTCTGACAAGCATGAGGTGATCTTATTGTGGTTTTAATTTGCATCTGCCTGATGATTAGTGACATTGAGCATTTTTTCCAATGTCTCTTTGCCATCTGAATGTCCTCTTTGGAGAAGTGTCTATTCTGGTCCTTTGCCCATTTCTTAATTGGGTTGTTTTTCCCCCATTAAGTTTCTTATCTTCAACATTTGTGATTTAAATTTTTAAAAAATGACACAAGAAATATTCAAACAGCTCCCATTACAAAAGATTTGAACACTCAGAATTAAAACTTGAAAACTTACTTCTTTGTTACTCTACTGTACTATATTGCCTACACCCTGTCAGTCCCTTCTTCAGAGATAATTGCTGTCAGCTGCATATTCTACTATGTGTCCTGTTCAGTTATTACGTCATTGACATTTTCCCATGACAGAATGAATAATCATCTCTGTCCTTTAGTAGGATTCTTTAGTTATTTATTTAGTCACTTTGCTGTTGAATGACTATTTAGTTTTTTGTATATTTTTAGGGGAGGAGGCCTTATGTAAAAGTGCTTCTTTAGGATAAAATCCTGTAAGTGAATCCAGAATTCTATAATTCAAATAAAAATAAATGTTTTGTCATTTAGATTTAATTCTAATTTAATTTTTAATTTTAAAATAATGCATTTTAAAAATAGGTAATATATATGTATGGTTCAAAATCCAAAATGTATAAAATGAGTCAGCCTCTCATCGCCTTTCCTTTAACTAAGTGGTCTGTTCTGTTCTTTGCAGTGGCCACTATTAACATTTCTTGTATATTCTTCTAGAAATAATCTGTGCATATGAAGGCAAATGTCATATGTCTTGTAACATTTTGTCATATTTCTCTATGCAAATTATGCCACATACACTGTTCTGCAATAGAAAGTTATATCTTGGACATTGTTCCATACCAGTGCTTGGAGAACTGCTTCATTCTTCTCTTTAGGACTGCCTTGTGTGACTTTACCATATTTAATTTAACCAGTTCCAAACTGATGGACATCTAGGTTGTTTCCAATCTTTTGCTACTATAATGCTGCTTATATGCATTGTAAGTCCATTGTACATCTGAACTTAAAGGATATAAGTATTATGAATTTTTTTTTTTTTTTAATCCTTGCCCGAGGATATTTTTTCCATTGATTTTCAGAGAGAATGGAAGGGGAGGGAGGGAAGGAGGGAGAGAGAGATAGAGAGAGGGAAACAGAAACATTGATGTGAGAGAGACACATTGACTGGTTGCCTCCCACACATGCCCCAACCGGGGCCGGGATTGAGCCTGCAACTGAGGTACATGCCCTTGGCTGGAATCAAACCCAGGACCCTTCAGTCCTCGGGCCAGCGCTCTAACCACTGAGCCAAACTGGCTAGGGCAGCATTTTGATATATGTGGTCAAACTGTATTCCATAGAGATTGTTTTAATTTGCACTCATTGATCATCTCTTGACATATTTATAACATCTATTTTTCCATTTCTCTGAATTATCTGTTCATGTCCCTTTTCCATTTTTCTGTTGGTTTGTTGATCTTTTTCTTATTGGTTTGTAAGAACTCATTAAAAATTGAGTTAATTAGCTTTTTGTGATGTATTTGGTAAATACTTTTACTCAGTTTCTTATTTATCCTTGATTCTATCAAATACCTTTCATGCAAGGTGTTATTATTTTTATGTACTGTTTTAAACCTTTTTTACCCTCTAACGAAGCTACCTAGGTATCACGTGGTTGCTGTCATTCGTGATAATTCCAATAGAATGATATAAATAACTGGAAAAATATACAGAAGATAAAAATAGTTTTGGATATTTTGCTTTTAGAAAATTTCCTGGACTGATTAAACATTAATATCTATAAGTATTAAATACCAAAAGTAGGATTGTAGGTAAAAAAGGAAAGGAGATTTTATAGATTATCTGATTGAACCAGCATTTCCTAAGTACCCTCAGTGTGCAAAGCTCTGTGCTGGTTATTGTGATAAAAGGGATGATCTTTAGTGAATTCTGAGGTTTATGGTGATAACTGATAGACTTAGGGAAGAGTTGAAGAGATTAATTCAGGAAAGGAGAGGCAATCTAGGAAGTAGGTTCCTAGCTGTTTTGCTCCTAAGCTTCCTCACTGTTTTCTATGTCATCTGAGTTTCACAATCTCCATTCTTAGCTGGAAGCAAGTCACAAGGATTTAGCCTGCTTTCTACCACCTTTTGTTTCCTTATTTACTTATTTTTGGACCTTTGTGATTTAGTGTTTGCCAAGAGTGCTATGAAATAGGGTAGTCTTTCCATCCAACCCCTTCCATTGTCCCTAAAGATAAGAACATAAAACCCTTAATGATCATAGTTTATTGTCTATCCCTTTGTGTGCACACATAAGACTTTTAAAAGCATGTATGGGGAAGTTAGAAAATACAACAAGGATATGTAACTGAGTTCTTGTAATATGGGCTGTAGTTCTGGAAGGTGGAAGCTGGCCTTTTGCCTTCTGACTTTATTTTGGCTTATCCACCCTTAAAACTTTCTTTTGTCTGAGCCCCTGTGTAGTGAAGGGCATATGGATTCCTTTCTCCATACTAACATAATGGTCTGTGTTTTAATTTTCTTGTAGAGTTAGTCAAGCAGAACAGTGGGTAATCCCTTGTACCTGGTGTAGCCTATAATGTTACTGGGAACCATCCATACTTTCTTCTTTTTGGCTCAGGGGATATTTGTCTGTTTTCCTCTCTAACGTTAATCGTCTCACTTGTTGGCTCACATTAAATTTTATTTGTATTCACATATTTGACATCTGTATTTGATTATTTTTTTATTTGTTTTTAGGTAAAATTTGGTAATACCACCTTTAAAACAGATGTGTATCTCAAGTCCCTCAACCCTCAGTGGAACTCGGAATGGTTTAAATTTGAGGTAAGTTTTTAAATGTCAGCATTTTTAGTGTTTTTTTTGAGATGACACTTTTCCTAGGAATGATAAGAATACCTTTTATTTCAGGCATAGTTTTCCTATACCATAAAAATACTTCTTAGGAATATTGATTTTTTTAAAAATTATGTTACAATTAAGAAAATATAAATATATGACTAGGAGAACCCAGATTAAATAGATATTATATAGTAATTTTCTCTGAATTTTAGCATATATCATAAATCACTTAAGAACAATGTACAGATTTTTAAAAATTTGTTAAATTACAGTAAAAATATATATCATAAATACTGCCATTTTAATCATTTTTAAGTCTACAATTCAGTAGCATTAACTACATTCACAGTGTTGTACAACCATCACCACTGTTTCCAAAATTTTTCATTATTGCACAGAAAAACTACTCACTTAGCAATAACTCTCCATCCGATCCTCTCCCTAGCCCCTGGTAACTTCTAATCTACTTTCTGTCTCTTTGAATTTGCTTATGTTAGACATTTCATGTAAGTGGAATCATAAGTATTTGCCCTTTGTGTCTGGCTAATTTCACTTAGCATATATTTTCAGTTTCATCCATGTTGTAGCACCTATTAGAATTTTATTCATTTCTGTGTCCAAATAATATTTCTTTTATTTTTTTGTATGTATATACCACATTTTGTTAATCCCATTTATCTGTTCATGGACTGGACACTTGGGTCATTTCTGCCTTTTGGCTATTATGAATAATGCTGCAGTGAGCATTGGTGTACAGGTATCTCTTTGAGTCCCTATTTTAAGTTCTTTTGAATATACACCTAGGAATGGAATGGCTGGGTCATATGGCAAATTCCATGTTTAGCTTTTTGAGGAATTGCCAAACTGTTTTTCACATTGGCTGTCCACTTTACATTCCCACCAGCATGTATGAGAGAGTTCCAATTTTTCCATATCCTTGTAAACACTTGTTATTTTCTGTTTTTTCTTGTTTTTTTTTGGTTTGTTTTGTTTTAACATAAGCCATCTTAGTATGTCTAAAGTGATATTTGCGGTATAATTTCAACCAGCCTCCCACTCTTGAGTGGGGTCCAAAAGTCACCTCATTCACATAGCACTTTTATCACTCTCAACACTTAGGAAATTGCAAGGGTTTTGGCAGCCATGAGCCAGGAATTGTGGATGAAGACCAAATATTTTATAAAGTACACTATCGTGAACCCACCCTATCTAGCTCCATATGATGACTTAGGCATATATCTCATTAGTTGCAAAGGAGGCTAGATAGGTAGTCTTTTGGCTGGGTATTTTTCTGTGCAGCTAAAATTTTTAAACACTTAAAACATTTCTGAGAAACTTTTTAAAAAAAAATATATATCTTTATTGATTTCAGAGAGAGGAAAGGAGAGGGAGAGAGAGAGAGATAGAAACATCAATGATGAGAGAGTCATTGATCGACTCCTCCTGCATGCCCCCGACTGAGGATCGAGCCCACAACCAGGGCATGTGCCCTGACCGGGAATCGAACCCCGATCTTCTGGATCCTAGGTCGACGCTCAACCGCTGAGCCACGCCTGGCTGGGCGAGAAACTCTTAATTAATGAAAACTAATTCCTGAACTTCTCTATTCAGATTTTTTACATTATTAGCTATCTATGTATATGTCACAAATTATTTCTAGTCAGTTAGTATAGAGTCCTGTAATGTCTGGAAAGGGATACCTCAGTGTCCTATAAGATAAGATAATAGTACTCATAGGTGAGTGAGCCTACACACAAAAAATGGTATTAATGTAGTTAGAAATTGGGGGAACGTCTTTGGAGGAATCGTTAATGGCTTAGTTTATGATTCTTTCCTGTTGTTAAATGTATAGATAATGCAGTAGTGGTAGAGAAAATTCCATTGATGACAGATGATTCAGTATGGATTAGAATGCAAAATGACCACTTTATTTTAACATTTCATTAATGGAAATTTTCAAATATGCACAGAAGTAGACAGATTAGTATATTGAGCTACGTATCCGTCACCTACCTTTACCTTTACTTACCAAAGTTATCTATATTCTGCTATTCTTGTTTTACCTGTTATTAAACACCCCATTTTGGGGGTGAGGGGTTGCAGGAGTATTTTAAGGCAAATTCAAAATATTATGCGATTTATCCACAAAATTTTAATTATGTCTGTCTTAGAGAGAAACACCTCCCCCCCCTTTTTTTAAAAATATATCTTTGTTGATTTCAGAGAGAGAAAGGGAGAGGGAAAGAGAGAGATAGAAACATCAGTGATGAAAGAGTCATTGATCGGCTGCCTCCTGCATGCCCCCGACTGGGGATGGAGCCCGCAACCTAGGCACATGCCCTGACCGGGACTCGAACCCCGATCTCCTGGATCCTAGATCGACGCTCAACCGTTGAGCCAAGCCCGGCCAGGCAAAACAGTCCTTTTTAAAAACAAATCATCAAGCCATGTACTTTAATTCTTATAATAATCTTCAGAAGCTAGATTGTTAGTATAAAATCAACGAGAAGTTAAACGGGGGATGAGAAAAGGCATAATGTTTCATAATTAAGTTTAAAAAATTTGACCAAAGGACTAGGATTGCAGAGATACCACTTGACCGAAGCATATATAAGGAGGTACAGAGGTTTTAGTTCACCGCAAACTTGGTCTTCACTGACAGTGTGGTACATCTGATGTAACAACCACCATTCAGAGACTGCAGTTTAAAAGTAGTGTTTTAGTTACACGAAATAACCCTTTTGTATTCTGTCCTAGCCTTATTACTGTCTATAATATTGTGTTGCATCTAGCCACGATATTTGATGAGGATTACTGGCAAATTAGAGGATGGCCCCCAAAATTGGGAATGTGGCTTTCATGAGGGAGAATTTTTTTTTCTCCTATGTTCTCTGTCTTAGTTTGGGGTGCTGTAACAGAATGTCGCAGCTGGGGTGGCTTAAACAATAGCATTTTACTTCTTACAGTTCTGGATGCTGGGAAGTCTGAGATCAGTGTATCATCATGGTTGGGTTCTGGTGAGGACCCTGTTTCTGGCTTGCAGATGTCCATTTTCTCATGTCCTTACATGGTGAGGCAAGAGATCATCTCTCCCTGTCATTACTAATGAGGATCCTAATCTCATTCATCAGGGCCTTATCCCCATGACCTAATTACCTCCCAAAGGTCTCCATTTCCCAATACCATACATTAGTTATCAGGGCGCGTCAACATTGTATTTTGGGGGACACAAGCATTCAGTCCATTGCACTCTCCATTGTAGTCCCTCTCTGGCACAGTGCTTGGCACACGATAAGTACTTGACAATGACTAAGCAAAAGAAGGAGAAAGGGTAGACATTTATTTCATGAACTTAAATTGTTTTCCTTACAAATAAAGTTAGTTTTGCTTACAGTTTTCTCTGAAATTGTCCTTAGAAATTGTGGTGTCATTGTACTTATTAGCGTCTTTACTCTGTAGATAATATATGGACACTGTTAGGACATTCCTAAAGCATTTTTGCTGTATACCATTGGTGGAGTAGTAGAACACAGGATAATATGTAGAAAAGGAATTACAACTTTTTGTGTGTGTTAATTATTCTAACTTTGTGCTTGAGGTAAACTGTAATTTCCCCCTCCCCGAAACTTGGCATCTTGTGTAGAAAATGGAGTTACAACTTTTTGTTTGTATATTAATTGGATTCCCCCCCCCCCCCAGAAATAAGTAATCTTACATTTGCTATATGTATATAGTTACAGTAATGAAGATTTTTAAATTGTAAGATTTAATTTTAAGGTATACTTTTAGGTGGATGATGAAGATTTACAAGATGAACCTCTACAGATCACAGTTCTTGACCACGATACTTATAGTGCAAATGATGCCATCGGTAAAGTGTACATTGATATTGATCCTTTACTCTACAGTGAAGCTGCAACAGTCATCTCAGGATGGTTTCCAATTTATGATACTATACATGGTAAGGAGTATACTTTAAGAAAATAAATCTTTTAAATTTATCTTTAAAGACTATTATCTGCACTTGGTGGTTTTAAAAAATATATATATCTTTAAATGGTGTCTTATTAGACTCAGTAGTAAAGTATTTTTGGTAGAATTGTTTCTTTTCTGAAAATAATTTGAAATAATTTTCTGAGTTAAATTTGTACAATAGTAAGTAGGTGCATTATTTAAAATCATCTTATATTTGTACTCTGTTCCCAAAACATACTTTCAAACTGTATTCCATTAAACTGGACATTTTAGAGATTTGCAAAAATGTAACACAGTACCACTCTCATTTCCTCCCAAATATAGTTATTTTAATAAAAAACATTGTTTATATTAACATAGATTCATTATACTTGAAATGAAGTAATCAAATATTTTAACAATTTTCAATTTTAATTTATAATATGGTAAATATTGATAGATATGAATCACATATACAAAAACTCTTTGAGGTCCTCAATAATTTTTAAGATTGAAAGGGGTCTTGAGATCAAAAAGTTTGAGAACTGCTAGCCTAAATGAATCCAAAAGGAACTGGCAGATGTTTCTCTCTATAGTCTTGCATCTTTTTGCCTATTTTACATTTTTGACCCAGCAATTCCATTGATAGTCATTTATTATAAGAAAATGTTTGCTGAGATTTATGTATATAGGGTGTTCCCCCAAAATGTATACACACTTCAAATAATTATTAATTCCAATGTGTTAAATCTGAAAAGAAAGAAACATCAATTGAACTATCAGCTGTTAAGTGTGGCTACATTTTGGGGGGGGACAACCTATATTTATTTTGATGTTACTTATATTCTGTTATCATTTCCTGATGTATAAATTGGTAAAAAATAAGTTGGAAAACAGGATTTACTTAAATAATTTAGAGCATATATAGACCATAAGTTACATAGCCAGAACTAAAAGCATGTTTTCATAATACAGTGGCATGATGTATTATGAATTGCAAAATCCAGATTATAAAACATTATAGGATGATCCCAAATTTGTTTAGAAACAAGAGAATTGCATGTATGTAATGCTTTTGGCTAAAGTGTCAGAATACATGATAAAATGTTTACCCTTGGATAGTTTTATTTCTGGACTATAATCCTGTTTTTCCTCTTTGTCTTCTTTTGCTTTTTCCCATACTTTTTACAATGTATGCAGGGTGGGGCAAAAGTAGGTTTACAGTAGTGAGTATGTGAAACACTTGAGTTCATTCTTGTATTATTATTTATTAATTATAGTATTATTTTCCATACGAACAACTGTACATCTCCTTTTGCCCCACCTTGTGTGTATAACTTTCGTACTCAGAAAAGAAAATCCAGTCTTATATAATATTACCAATAAAAAAAGCCACTGGAGAATTAACCTGGGCTTGCATTAAATGCAGTAACTATATGAATGAATGAATGAATTTTCTAAACATTATATTAAAGATTGCTTATAGTTGATTTAAAATGTTACATGAACCCTTTGTTAGGAATATAACCTTTTATTTCAGTGGGTAAATGAACAAGCCACTCTTCTTAGAAGGGCTCCTCCATAAGTATGAATTTGACAGGAAGTCAGGACAGTCAAATAAAAATATTTAATAAATGTTTATAGAGATAGGGGCTGGGTCATTTTTATTTGTTAGGGCATCTTCTAAAAACCCTTTAGCTTGGAATTTCTTAGTTAGCTTATTGTAACTTATTACTGTATATTCATTGAAAAGAATAAGAGTTCTTTTGTGTTAAATCAGAGTTTTGCATTAGTTGTTAAGAGCATTTACTCTGGAATTTTAATCCTGGCTTCACCACTTACTAACTATTGACATTATACAAATTATTGAACTTTTATTAAACTGTAGTTTTTTCCTCTGTAAAGTGGGAATAACTAATACTACAGAAATTACCTTACTAGTTTGGTGTAAGCACTATGAGATACTGCTTGTAAAGCATTTAGAACATTATCAGTGCTCAGTAAATGTTATCATCGTCAATTTAAATGGTACTCCTTTCCAGTTAGATTGGTTCAAATAAGTGGAGGCTTGTGGTAAAAATGAATATTATTCATTCTTTAATGTATACATGTTCTTCAGAAAATGTAATAAAGAAACTACTTAAAATGAAAATTAGGAAACAAAGTTAGCATTGGTGTTATGATTGATACATTATTTTAAAATCATTAATTGGTGTTGCTTGATTATTTAATTATTCTTTATTTTTTTTAAAGTAGAAATTTGATTTTTCTTTTGAAATTATAGGTATTCGTGGGGAAATCAATGTAGTTGTCAAAGTAGACCTCTTCAATGATTTAAATCGATTTAGGCAGTCATCATGTGGAGTCAAATTCTTTTGCAGTAAGTAAATACATTTTATTACTCCTTTAACAGGAAGTTTAATAATTGATAAATATGGGAAATCAAATTAATATTGTAGAAGGCTAATGGAAAATCTATTATACTTTGGCTTTAATGCCAAAGAGAAAATTGTCAATTTTTCAGAAACAATTACTGTAGCTTTGGGGACTACTTATCTGATTTTAAAGTAAATGATATCTACTTTTTTACAAGTTCATGAAAATTTTTATTAGAAAAATTCAGTTGTGTACATGTGTGCACGTGGTCGTAATGACAATGCCCGTTGCCCAAAGGGAGGCTATACCCAGCCTGCCCCACCTCTAGCCCTTTCTCCAGCTGCTACTTCAGTCTTTACCCCGGCCTGTGAGCATGATTAGAAGGAATAACATTAAACATTGCTGGTGCCCTAGCTGGGTTTGCTCAGTGGTTAGAGTGTTGGCCCGCAGACTGAAGGGTCCCAGGTTTGATTTCAGCCAAGGGCATGTACCTTCGTTGCAGGCTCAATGCTGGGCCTCGGTCAGTGCACAAGTGGGAGGCAGCCAATGGATGTGTCTCTCACATCAATGTTTCTATCTTTCTCTCTCTTCCCCCCTTCCACTCTCTCTGAAAACAATGGAAAAAACAACAACAAAAAACCTTGCCGGTAACAGCCACTTAATGCCAATAGAAAGCGTACTAGGTGAAGGTCTTTGGATTTTTCCCAGAATTTTAAAGAATCAACATATTAATGAAACATTTTAACCTCATTTACTTTAAAAAAATATATATATTTTTTTATTTTTAGAGAGATAAGGGAAAGAGGGAGAGAGAGAGAAACATCGATTGGCTGCTTCCTGTAGCCCCTTCCTGGGGATCAGATCCACAGCCCAGGAATGTGCCCTGACCAGGAATCAAATCAGCAACCTTTTGGTGCACAGGATGATGCCCAACCAACTGAGCAACACTGGCCAGGGCAACCTCATTTACTTTTAAACCTTATGTTTCACGGTATTGAGCCCGAAGGTAGAGAATTGATTGTTAAAGCACTGTGTAAAAATAAAATTATCGGATACCTAAGAATGACTGGAAACAAGGTTGAAAACAAAGGTAGAATGTGTTTTTGCTGCAATGCTACAAATTAATTTATCCTTAGAGAAATTAGATCTGGGTGCCTTCATTTGAGAAGGTAAAGTGTGATCACATTTGCTACAGCCCTAACTCAGAACCAAACAATGAAGGGAATAAACCTAAACTGACCTGTGGTGAACAGGTTTAAGACTCTACCAAAAAAAAAATCCCTGCCTTATTGAATTACATATGTGTAAGAATATAAAAAATTGGCTTATAAGACAGGTGAGCCACTGTATCTGAAGAGTAGCCTATGCTACTTTGATGTCCCCTGGTTGTCATTAGTCAGCAACAACATAGAGGGAGAAGGACTTGGTGCACTTTCTTAGTCAAAGAGAACAAATCCCACACTCTCTAATATCTACATTTGCGGAAACAAATTTGATGAGGCTACATGTGTGGCATGTTCAGACTTCATTCAAATGGGCCAACTAAAACTAAACAATACAGATGTGGAGCCTTTTGTGGTAGATGGATGTATGTATCTTGCAGAGGTCTCCAGTGGCCTTAAAAGCCATAATTATTAGACACCAACTTATGGAGAAGCTTGTGGCCACTCACCTAATGCAGGTTTTACTCTTGTACCAGTAAGTCAACATCTATGAAAAACAAGGTTAAAAATGTCACATATTTGTTTTATTACTTTCACAGAGGTTAGTATTTTGTTGGCATTAAAATTTTTTCACAAGTTAGAACAAGTGACTTTTGTCAAATGTGTAAAAGATATGACTTATTAAACTTTGTATAACTGTCAAAAAGAAAAAAAATCCAGTGGTATTTTATGCTGGAAGAGGACACTGAAAGATAGGAGTAGAGCACTGTGGTGCTATCCAAAATTACATAGGCTTCTACAGGTATGGAGCCATGCATGAATGCCATGCAGTATGGCTCAGAATAGGCCAGATCTGGGCAATTCATAGCCATTTTGGATTAATAGGGATGAAAAATCCTAAGTAGTTGAGTTAGCTTCAAGGCACGAATGTCTGTTTTAAGAAACTAGTTTGGTTTAGATGTTCTCAGGTTCTTTTTTTGAATCTGATCAGATCTTAGTTAAATCCAATGACATTTGGTGTTTTACATCTTAAATGAGTCTGTTAAGCAGAGTGACTATTGAACCATT
The DNA here is from genome assembly GCF_964146895.1 of Miniopterus schreibersii. Classification (NCBI taxonomy): domain Eukaryota; kingdom Metazoa; phylum Chordata; class Mammalia; order Chiroptera; family Miniopteridae; genus Miniopterus; species Miniopterus schreibersii. Next base: position 158,567,100 of record NC_138102.1, read on the forward strand.
GGCCATATGGCCATGCATTAGAAACTGCAGAGCTGTATCACTCCTCATTATGTCAGAAAGGTTTGATTTTTGAGGCTGGCGTACAGAACTTTTTCATAGGGCTTTGAATAAATAGAGCTTTTTGTATGCATTATCTACTTGTCACCTATTTAGATAATAATCAGCTAGTGAACTTTGATTTTTTGCGGTTTGTATTGAATGTTATTTAAGAAGTCTTAGCTGTTTTCTAAATTATAAAAGTACAGTGTATATTCATTATGCTTACATGGGAAAGATGAGATGTCTCATGAAAGAAAATGATTATTTGTAAGAATAATTTGTAAGACTGTTTGCTTGGAAGTATTATTATAATTACATGTAGATTGTCACAGTAAAAGATCTTCTTGTACTATACATCCAAAAGGTAAGAACTTAGTTGTACATTTTTTTAAAAAATTGATTTAACCTTGTGATAAATAGAAGCATAATAGACAGTTTCTTTTAACAGCAACATCTATTCCAAAGTGCTATAGAGCTGTAATAATTCATGGATTTGTAGAAGAACTTGTGGTCAATGAAGACCCAGAATATCAATGGATTGATCGAATTCGCACACCACGAGCATCAAATGAGGCCAGACAGAGACTCATTTCTTTAATGTCAGGTATTTTTTTTTAAAAACTTCATTACTGATTGACTTAATATTCCCAAATTTTTTACTTTCTTTTGATATGCTACCTCAAATTTTACAATGAAGACTGTGAATTATAAACAACTGATTCCTTACCCCTGGCCCTATCCTCCTGAACACATGAATTTCCATCTTACAATAAGGAGAAATCTAATCAGAAGCTTATAATTCCTTCTTAACTAGGCAGTAAAAGGAAACTGTGCTCATGAAGTAGTATAGTGGAAAGTGTCTGCGCAAGGAGATAGGAAACTGGGTTTTAGTTTTTTCTCTCAGCATTTATTTATAATCAGATTTAGGTAACCTGTCTCATGCTTTCTTTTCAAATGCTGCCTTTTCATAGCCCTTCTCTGACAACTTATATCTCCTTCTATCTCTCCCTGCCACTTTTACCCAATTACTTTTCTTATTTTTCTTTGAAGAACTTATTTATCATCTAAAATTTATGTTTATATGTGTATATATGTGAGTGTCTATATGCACAGACACATTCATACATATTTACTAGACAAATAAGTATAAATATTTATATTTAATAAATTTATGTATTTTAAATATATACTTATACCTATATTACTATTTAATTATATTAAACTTATATTATTTATAAGTATATTTACGTTTATATACTTTTAAATTATACTTAAAATATATTTATGCCCTGCTGGGCGTGGTTTAGCGGTTGAACATCGACCTAGGATCCAGGAGATCGTGGTTCGATTCCCAGTCAGAGCACATGCCCAGGTTGTGGCCTTGATCCCCAGTGGGGGGCATGTGAGAGGCAGCTGATCAATGACTCTCTCATCATTGATATTTCTCGCTCTCTCCCTCTCCCTTCCTCTCTCTGAAATTGATAAAAGTATATTAAAAAAAGTACTTATAAATATATTTATACTTATATTGCTATTAAATTAATTATATTTAATTAATATTTATAAATAATAATGAATACGTTATATTCATATTTAATGTTTAACACATTAAATAATACATTTAATTAAGTTATATTTGTATATTCTCCATATTTGTATTTTACGATATATAATAATATATAATGCCTAAATTATAATTATATTTGATTACATTATATGCTATGTATTCTATATATTATATTTAATGTTTATATTTGTTTTTTGTCTGTTTCTCTCACATTATATAAACTTCACTAGATTTGAGGCTTTACCTTTCTAGCTTATATATCTAGCACTTAGAAGAAAGGAGGAATGCCAGGCACATAGCACACAACCAAAAATTATTTGGTAAATGAATGCTACCTGCCACATCTGTAAAATGTAGTTAATAATATCTTGCCACCCTGAAAGTTGGTTCACTTTAAGTTATAAAAATCCATGATTTTTTAGACTCTTTTATTACTACCATATCCAGTTTTATTTCATAGAATGTGGAGATATAAAGCAGAATGAGTTTCCTTCCTTTTTTGTAGGTGAACTGCAGAGGAAGATTGGCTTGAAAGTGCTTGAAATGAGAGGGAATGCGGTTGTTGGGTACTTGCAGTGTTTTGACCTGGAAGGCGAATCTGGTTTAGTGGTACGAGCCATAGGAACAGCGTGTACACTGGATAAATTAAGTAGCCCAGCAGCATTCCTTCCTGCATGCAATTCCCCATCCAAAGAAATGAAGGAGTAAGTATGAATCAATGAATTGTTCTTAAGGAACTTTTTATTTTACCCATACATGTTCATTTGACTTGAAACATTTTAGTAGTGTTCAACGTACATTTTTTCCTAAGATAATTTTTCTTATCAGAGATGACTGTCAAATTTGAAACTTAAAACTATTTAGATATTCCTAACATTTTATTTATAGTCTTAATATGAAATTCAAATAAAGTAATATAAGCTTATCCAGATCTTTAAAAACTGTACATCTAAAGCATAAAATGAATATTCATGCATTGCGTGGAATTTTACTTATTCTCTGGAGCATGCTTAAAACCCTATACCTGATCATTCAATTATGCTTATTATCAGCAACATATAGAAAGCAGGGAAGATTGACTTGTACAGGGGTCTCAAACTTGAATGTCTATAGAGGCCAAACAGTTTATATAAATAATTGGGCATAATAAATAGGTAATACCGTGTACCATATAAAGCAGATGTTGGCAAACTTTTTTTATAAAAGGCCAGATACTAAATATTTCAGGCACTAGCTATATAGTTTCTGTCTTCATTTACTGAAAAAAGGAGTTTGTTGATCCTGATCTAAAGGAGTTTAGGCTCGCACATTTTTTAAAAACTATGTGTGATCCAAGAAAATACTTTTGTTGGGTGGTGTCATTGTTCAACATAGTGGTGCTGGTGCTGTCAAAAGGAAATGTTTGAAACAAACTTTCTATTATAATGATGGGATGAGGGAGACCAATCCTGCTGGAGACTAGAAATGCTGACTCTCCTTCACAGCAAGGGACAGCTCTGTACTGTGAAAACTTTTTCCGTCCTAAATGCCAGTGGTACTTCCAGTGAGAATCACTGGTCTAGAGATTCTTCTAGATCAAGGCTCAACAAACTTTTTTTGTAAATAACCAGAACATACAGGTAAATAATTTATTCTTTGCCAACAGTAGCTTCTCAACTCTGCTGCTGTCCTGTGAAAGCAGCCATCAGCAGTATGCAAATTAACGAGTGTGGTTGTGTTCCAATAAAAGTTACTTCCTCACAAAACAGATGGCAGGATGGATTTGGCCTGTAGTTTGCTGACCCCTTTCCTTTATCATCAGTGAGTCAGAATTCTACACTCAGAAAACCTGAAATGTTTTCTAGTTCAGCAGTAGTCAAGAGAGGTTGACTAGAAAACAATTACAATCTTTTTTTAAAAACAATCTTTTTAAAAAAGATTTTCCTCTTTAAGTTTATTCTTTTTGTTTAATTATTTCCTTTCTGCTGGCCTTAAATTATTTGGATTAAATTTTAGTCACAAGAGGGAACACGTATATTGCTTAATTTTACTTGGAAATACTTTCCAAGTGAAATAACTGTTTTCAGTAAATTGGAAGAGTGAATTTGCTTTATATTCCACTTACAATGTGTCTTAAAAATATATCAACCGCCTGCTGCTACAAGTAAAGTCAGATTGCAAGGGTAGATTTTGGGGGGAATTCAGATTTTTTTCCTCTCTTTCCATAGCAAATTTAAGTAAGGACCTGGGTCCCTCCTCCTCCTACCACCCTTCATCTTTATTGACACTGCCTCAGGGGTCTGGCTTTTGCAGCTATGATGTCTGAAGTTTTCCTCTTGTCACTAAATTACTTAACGGAAAGAGAAAGCCATATTACCTGTTGGTGTCTTAGAATGATACATGGGGTAGTAGGGGAATACGTTTTGTCTGCATTCCGGAAGTGTTTCAGTGATGCAAATCTGCTAGGATTGTGTACATTTTCTCCTTTTCTAACTTTGTTGTAACCATTTGCCTTAAATTGTCAAATATTCACACTATGAAGAATTTTAAGTTGCTTCATTAAGATTTTTCTGAAAGACATCTTGCTACCTGAGTCATGTTATTTAAAAACAACAACACACACAAAACCTTAATACTCAGGCTGCTTTATTTCAACTAGCTTCTCTGTATTTTTTATAATGAATCAGTTTGAGTGCTAGCTTAAAGTTGTTTTATGAGTCAGTTGATTATAATTATTCTGGTATTTAATTATAACATTATTGATTCTAGACAGGAATTTGATAAAAGGTAGTTTGGATTATGTTCCTGCCTGAATGGATTTGATATTTGAAGTGCCAGTAGGGTGTTGTTGTAAGGCAGCCTTTCATGCAAGGAGACTGATAAGAATTAGAACTCCAAGAATACATTATGAAGCTCCAGTATATTTGGATTTTAATGTGATGTCATAATTTGAACATTTTGCAATGTTCATTTTATTTTATTTTATTCATTTTATTTTACTTTTATTAATGGTGTGTTCTACTCCATCAGTTTTTTTTTTTTTTTTTCCTTTTAGATGTTTGATGTAAAGCACAATATAAATCTTTTTGGTGTTTCCTAGCTGAATTATCTTGATGGTAGAAAGTGCATTTAAATATGATTTATTGCTTCTCTACTTTAGGGGGAAAAAGTGCTAAGAGATTTTAGCCATAGTTCCTTCTCTGTATGGCACTGATTCTTAGAGTTTTAAACTTCATTAGCCTCTTCAACAGAGAGAGAAAAAACAAAAATAAAACCTCACTCAGTTTGTATACAAATAAATCACCAATGAGATGTTTGATTTTTATTAGTTATATTTAACACATTTTAAATTTAAAAGAGCAACAGAAACATTTGTCCTGTTGTAAAATCAGTGATATTTTCAGAAAGTAGTCTGTAGACTATTATTGCCGATGTTTGAACCTTGACAAATTGTAATTGTTGGGAATGTCCACTGGGCAATGGAAAAGAAAAAAAGAAGCCAGGAAAAGTTGGGCTCTTGGCCTGCTTTTGATTTGAATTCTATAAAAATGGGGATATGATAGTTTTTCAGAGTGTATACAAGGATTCTTTTCACCTCATTTTGCATAAGCAAAAGCATTGCATAGTGAAATAATTGCTAATATAAAGTTGAAGATTCTTAGTTCTACAATATATCTTTTCCCCCCATCCAATGTAATTATGACCTTTTAGCCAAATTTCTTGATGAAAATTTGAAATGTTGTATATGAATATATGCCTGTGTGTATCTGATCTAAATATACCTATACATTCGCATGATGTGGCCTATTGCAGGATATAAGTTAATATCTTATAGAATTTCAATTCACAATGTAGTTTAATCTGTTTAAGTTTAAATAATATTCTGTTTGAGAGAGAGACAAAAATAATTTACATTGCTTTATTAATGTGTTTTTAAAAGCAGTGTTTCTTTGCTTCATTTTGTTCCCAGTATAACTTGGGTTTAAGCTATATATTTGGTGTGCGAAAATATGCAGTGTTTATATCTGCTTATATCCATTCAGTTCAGTCATTTCTTTATGCGTAATTTTTCTTATTCTTAAGCACTCTTGTCTCGAGATTCTAGACAGAAACAATTTTCTTAGTTGAACTTTCTTTATGGAAAATATAATTAATTATATTAGCAGTTATTCATATCTCCATTTCAAAGATAATATAAGAACTTTATAGACTTTTCACTTTATGGGTGTTTTCTCCCTAAAATTCTAAGGTGATCAAAATAATAACAAACATATTAAAGCAACTTAAATCCAAATCTTAGTCTTTGTTTAAAATTGAATTCCACTGATAATTCTGCCTGCTATTTTTCATATGCACAGTCCTAATTTATTAATCTGATCCTTTAAAACTATAACTATATCCTAATGAATGAATGAATATTTAGCTAATTTTTAAAATTTCCATTTGTTTTTTGCATGCTAGGGATTAAAAAAATAATTCCTCTCCCCTAACTAAAGCTCCTTTGAAATTATTTTAACATAACTTTGCTATCTGTTGTATGTATTGTTTTGTTTTCTTCCACTTTGACCACAAATTCCCTCAGGTCTCCGCTGGTTCATCCTCCAAGCCATGGATGCCGCTCGACTCACAACAGCCCAATTCACACTGCTACTGGCTCACGACTTACTCAGAACTTCTCTGTGTCTGTTCCCACTCTCATCTATACTGGTACGAGACTGCTCAGACTCCAGAGCTGGGGAAGGCAGGCCACAGGCAGAGCGGCTGCAGAGGGCAGGCAGGCAGGTAGTGTAGGCAGGTACCGCAAGTCTTGGCTTCCTCCTTTTCTCACTCACAGTCCAGCTGCAGTGAAGAAATCCTGTATTTGGCCTCCACAGGGGCTCTAACTACATGGAAGCGAAAGTGTCCTTCCAGTTTCCAAAGTCTCTTCCATAGACCCTCTCAGAACCCTGTCTTGTGTATGTGTACTGTGAGTTCTTAGGAGAATCCTCCAGTATGTATTTTTGCCATTACAACCACATTCGGTTATAATAAAAATTGATGATTGGATTCTAAAGGAAATAGCTACCAAAGCTTCGGATTTCCTTATTTTCTTTATATACAAAGCTTGTTATAGTAGGGTCTGTTTTATTCTGTGAAAGAGAGCTTTTGGAAAACAGGTAAGCAACTATTCTGCACACAATGCAGTGTTTCTGTGTAGCTACATTCATTTTCCTCTCTGCTGTGTTTTTAGCTGTGGCACTCGATGCTAGAGGATAAGGAAACATTTTTCTTTTGATGATATCTGTGTGTGTGCAAATATAAAAACAATTGTGAATATTTACACACACCATTTGCAGTCATTGTTTCTTTGGTAACTTAAAAAAGCTTTGTTTATTTGAAAGTATTTTCAGTCATGTATTTATTCGTTTTATTTCTCCTTTTAATATTTTTTACCCTCCTTAGTCTGTCATTTCATGCTTTTTTGCTTTTTTACTTGGCTTATTAACTGTTTCAGTGCAGATAATTATTTATCTGAAGAATGATGAATGGTTAAACAGCAGTTGGTTGACTTTGGCCTCATACCCAGCTCCACACTTAAGAAATGACTGCTGGCCCTGCCCCAACACTTTCTTGGTGTTTGGATCATGCTGCCTTCTGTCAAGTCCTTTGGCACATGATTACTTAATATTTTTCCACCTTCTTCTGGCAGGATTCCCTTCAATGAAGATCCCAACCCCAATACTCACTCATCAGGACCCTCCACCCCTCTGAAAAACCAAACTTATTCCTTTTCACCTTCCAAGTCCTACAGTCGACAGTCCTCTTCTTCTGACACAGATTTGAGTTTGACACCCAAAACTGGTAAGGCGCTTCCACCCACCTTTTATTTTATTTATTTTATTTTTTTCAAATTTATTTCTGTTTCTTGTTAGCTTTCCATCCAAGCCTTTTCTCCTGTTTTTTGGCATTTAAGTTAAAAGATAATGTGAATAGTGATCACTTTCAGTTACTACAATTAAAATATGAAAATTTTGTGTAGTTCAGAAATTACCATGCTCAGAGATCTGCATTTTATTGATTTAATAATAGTGTAGCTATGAAGTGCAGGATTTATTTTTGCAGTAGGTATTTTTCATTTCATGCTTAAATTAAGAGGAATAACATCATAAAGCATTTGAATAAAAAGTAACACTAATAGCTTGCAGTTGAATTCCTCATGCAGTATAAGCATTTTGAATTCATTGTTTCTGTCTGTTTCTGAATTTATTTGTAAGATTTTATTATGAAAAAAATCTTAACTAAAATGGTTATTTTGGAATACATACATCTATTAACTTTTTGTTATTTAAAATGTTTGGTTTTTCTTATTCTGTAGATTAGGAAATAGCAGTTTTGCTTTACTTATTGCATATGTCTTAATGTATGAAATTTATAATTTTTCTGTCTCCTATGTGTGTTTTGTTAATCTGAGTTTTTCTGAATATGTTTTCTGACAAAAATTGATTAAAAATTAAATTAGTTCCTTCATAAAATAGAATTAACTTATTTAATCATTAAATTATTATTCTCAAGAAAAATAAAAAATAAAACACTTAAAAGTTAATAGTTTGCAATTTTTGTAAATATTATTTTTTTTCTGGCAGTTATCATGCCAGACTAATAAAAACATTTTGCATAGTTCTTATTTGTGTTATTTTATTTTTTTAAATATATCTTTATTGATTTCAGAGAGAGGAAAGGAGGGGGAGGGAGAGAGAGAGAGAGAGAGGTAGAAACATCAATGATTAGAGAGCCATTGATCAGCTGCCTCTTGCACGCCCCGACTGGGAATCGAGCCCGCAACCCGGGCATGTGCCCTGACCAGGAATCGAACCCCGATCGCCTGGATGCTAGGTTGACACTCAACTGCTGAGCTACGCCTGGCTGGGCTCTTTGTGTTATTTTAAATTTATCTTTAATAACCTTATTTTTGTTAGAGAAGAAATTTATAAAATGGCCCCAAAATTTATGAAAACAATATAAAGAAATCTAATTCTAGAACCAGTGCTACTTTCAAAGTAAAGAAAGGGTATTAAAAAAACAAACCTGTAGATTTAATACCTACTTTTTTATAAATGTAGCCATTTATATGAGCACCTAATTCTTGGAAAGGAATAATGTGTTGACATGTGGCATCTTAACCATGTTCATGACATAAAATGGAACTGTTCAAATAGGGGTTTTCTTTGTTTTTGTTTTGTACTAAAGAATGATATTCTGGCCTTGGTTTTATGACAATCAAAACAAGAAAGACTTAGGATAGTATCTGAAGAATAAATTCTCTTAAAAGTATTTTTAAAACTTTGTCCACTGGCTTTTATTTGTGTATTCCAGGCCACTTTTCAATATTCTTTAAATTTTTAAAATTATTTCCTTGATCTTTCTGTTTCTTTTTCTTTATTTTACCATAAAATCCAAGACTAAAGAAGATTGTCAAGTAATAAATTAACTGAACCAGCCTACTCTTCTCAGCTTTCTAGTTTGCAATCAGTTGTATTATTCAATGAAAACTTTTTTGCATTTTATTTTCTAGCTCTAACTTTTTAGTTTTAAAAAACTTATTTATAATAGAGGTATTTTCATATATTTCTATATTTATTTATAAGCTACCTCTAAATAAATTATTTTGGTTTTGGCCATAGCATATTTATAGAATATTAGCCAGTTTTAGTCCTTTGACTTTATCTTGAGTCCCTGAATTATCTTTGAATACTCCTGAGGGGCATTCTCATTTCTTTTTTTCTTTGTATTAAAATTCATTTTAGAGAGACGAAGGGGGTGGGGGAGAGAGAGTGAGAGAGGGAAAGAAAGAAATCGATGTGAGAAACATCGATTGGCTGCCTCCTGAACATGCTCCAACCAGGGATTGAACCCACAACCCGGGTATGTGCCCTAACTGGGAATCGAAACTGCCAGCTTTTGGTGCACAGGATGATGTTCCATGCTCCAACCAACTGAGCCTCACCAGCCAGGGTAGCATTCCCAATTCCTGTGGAGATTTAAAATAGCAAAATATGATTGTTCTAAAATTTCTAAAACTGTAATTCATTATGTATTTCATAATTATCTGGCTTTTAACTTATGTATATCTAAAATCAGTCTTTTGAGAAATAGTGAGAATAGATAAAGCTGATTATTATTGATTTATTATATGTAAACCGGGGAGCCAAAAATGAATGAAGTTAATAAATCTTAGACTGAGAAAGTTGTTTTTTCCCCCATTTTTAGTTAAAGCTGTCACTTTTTAAAAAAATTAATATTGATTTGTTTCTGTTCTAATTTTTTACATTTTATAAGATTTTCATATTTTTTCCCAAGTACTCAACTAGTCACAATGGAATTTTAGAATGCTAGTGTTAGGATATTGATTTGACATCTGACTCAAGCTCATTTTTACTTTTTTTAGTCAGGCTTTAAATCATATATAGAGAGGGTATTTGGCCCTTAGGTGCTCAAATCTTTGTAAATGCAAATAGTACTATGGTCAGATTTGAGTATTTAAAATTTTAGAGGAAAAAGAAAAGTATTAACATACATCTTGAAGCTGGACAAAAAGAACTTAATATTTTATTTAAAATTAATAGTGGCAATTGCTTAATGTGGTACTGTTTGATTTTTTATGGGGTATTCAGTTTAAATACTCATAAGGGATTTTTTTTTTTTTTTTTTAGTAACCTTTGAAGAGCTGTACTTTACCACTTTAAATAAATGTTTCTATTTGAGGCAACACATTTCTGGCTTTAAAAAATTGTAAAATGCGGTACATTTTAATCTTACACATTCTTAAGCAAAAGAAGGCAGGTAATTTAACTGTTTTAAAGAATCAACTAAAAGTTATTAGAATGGCATAAAATCTTATGTTAGTGATTTAAAAATTTTAATGAATGCCAAGTTTGTAAAGGTTTTGCTAAGTTTTAGACTATGACTCCTATTTATATTATGTTGGGTAGATGTCTTGCTAATGACTTCATAAGCTTAGTGTAATTTGTGTATGCATTTTAAAATTCATTTTTACTGTTATGTTTTGGTTCATCATTGCTTTCCTTATCCTGCATTTTCTGATCATCTTCTGAATCTACATCTTTTTCTCTGCTACTTTCCTCCACAGCACCTTACCCACAGGGTCCTAGGATTTTCCTGTATCCCAGCTCCCCCTCTCTCTCTTGTGGTTCCCTTCATCTTAAAAAGTCCCGTCTCCTCTCGGATTCTAGCCTTCCCCCTCATCATTATAGCCTTGTCAGCCCAGTTCTGAGGAAAAGTGTTTCTTTCAGTGAAGAGCTGTTCCTGGCTGCTTCTGGTAGGATCACATTACGTCAGCTTTTTAATCCCTTTATTGTGAATCATTTTTGATACTACAAAGAAATAGTGGGTATTTTATGCAGGATGTACTTCTTATTTTTCTTATTGGCAGACAGATTTAAGTGATCAGAATTATCATGAGCACATGATTGACAGTTACTTGATAATTATGAATATTCTACTCCAGTTGTTTTATATATTAAAAAGTAATATGTCTAAGGACATAGATATGCATTATTATTAGGTTCTCATTACTAGAATTTCTGTTTTAGATGTTTTACTTTCTTTCCCTTCATACCAACTCTATTCACATTGGACCTGTACCATCATGTTGCTAAACCATATGGTTACATTAGTAAATTATTCTGTTTGAATCAGTTTAAGTCTCATTTTGGTAATATTCTTTCATAATCCAATTTTTTTCTGTCCATTGCTTTTTTTGATGTTTTAGTTATCTCTACAAAATTACATTTTGTTTTATGGTTTTCAGTATGCTTCATGTAAAGATCTTAGTTTAATTTCTATGTTTAGTATTGTATAGTCTCTAAAAATCACGTATAGGTTACTACAAGAAAATAAATTTCCTTTTTTTTTTTTTAAAAAAAAAAAGAGAACAGAATGAGACTATACATATGCTAACCTGTGTTTCCTTATCCAAGAACAGCTAAAAATGTAAAAGTCAGTATAGTGAATATGACTGTATGTTTCTTAAGTTTGAAAGGATGGTATTGAACAAGTGACTAGTTTATAGAGAACTGGCTTCTCGCCTGTCCCCTGCTTTCTAGAATTCCTTGACCATAGTTGGTCATTTGGTATTATCAAAAGAATAAAAAAAGGTAGGGAAAGAAATTTAAAATTAAGCCTTTAAAAATACATCTAAGAACTTGGGAAATAAAATTCTTTCATTCATAACTATACATTTGTGATGTGTCTATTATATGTTCATGATTTTTAGTTTTTTAAAAAATTTTATGTTTTTTTGCAAGTGAGTAGAAAACTATGGATATTAATACTGTTTTGACGTGAATGTTTAGGAATGGGAATTTATCTGAAAATAGATTTGACTATATTTCAAAATTGCCTAAAAATTCATGTTCTTTAGAGAATTTTGGAATATTTTAAGTAAACACAATTAGTGCTTTTCCCTTCTACACTTGATTTTAGACAGATGTTTAATGTTTCTCATTTCTTTTAGTATTCTTAAATTGTTAGCATAAGTAATTGGTATTGTCATGATTATTTTTTATTAGAAGACTCAATTTTAAAAATTGAATATTGTACAAAAATTCAATACCTTAATTTAATTAAAAAATAATTTTTTTTAGAACAAATTAAGTCTAAAACTAGCTGTGATCTGTAGAACTTTGACATATTGCTTCTTAAATGAACTTTGAGAGTAAAAGAGAGTGAAATATGTGCTTAGTTGCCATCTCAAATACTTTAAATGTTTGGATTGTTTTAACAGATTTTGACTCATGATATTTATGAAGATGAATGCAGTTAATCTTTCTGCTCCTATAGTTGTTTTTTGGTTATTTATGTACTGATGTTCTATAGGAATGGGAAGTGGTAGTGCTGGAAAAGAAGGGGGGCCATTTAAAGCTCTTTTAAGACAACAGACTCAGTCTGCATTGGAACAGAGGGTAAGAGTCACTCAACATTCTTTATTCTTACACTGTTAATTATTATCAATCTTCCATGTACTTATAACTTATTTCCATACTGATTTTGGTCATGTATCTGTAATATTGTAATTTCAAAGTCCAAAATGTATTTAAGGTATCAAACTAATTTGTTTATGAATACTTTTAATTTAGAATAATTCAATAACTTTCTGTTTTGTTCTCCAGTCTTTTATTAGAAATAGTCTATTTACAAATATCCATAGAATGGTGAAAGTATTTCTAATTTTACATTGAAATTATAATATATGAAAGAAAATAATAGATATTTTTCCAGAAAACAAATATTTTAGTTATATAAAAGTATTTCTTTAGTATATTAATATTTTTATTTGCTGAGATTATTTTGATCACTGACCAATCTCCTAGGAGTAAGAAATGCACAGATTCAATATTTCTACTATATTAATATGAATAATGTGGTGGTTTGATATTTCAGTACATCTCTTTTAAATATTATAAGTTTAACGTTTTATTGAATATGTTAAATGGAAAAATGAGTAGTTAAAGTTTTTGGATGATTTTTTCTCTTTTCATTTTTATTTTTTTATAAACTTCAATGCTAAGGGAGGATCGCCTCATAGGTTCTGTAGAAGGCGGGTATGTTCCTAAACATGTGTGAGAGCTATTTCTTGCATTGGTAGCTTTTCTAGTTTTATTCTTGATCATTAAGTTTTATTTATGCTTTTAACACATGTTGCCAGCTTTTTTTCTTTTCATAATGCAAAGTTTGTTTTTTTAATTTAATAGCACCATGAGGCTATTGTTTTTGTTGTTTTTTCCTACTTAACTAATACAGTGCATGATTTTATGTCCTGTCAGTTATTTTAAAGCACAGTTCCATAGCTCTCATTATGTCTGATTTGGAAGTTGTAAGCATTTACAGAATTTCTTTTACAAGTTCTATTTTACACTAGCATTAAAAAAAATATGCAATATAGCAAATACCTATAAAAGGATGCACTTTATTAAACAAAGGTATTTTTCCCCTAGATGTTGGCTTTTTGAGAATACTAGTGTTTTTCACACTCTATTATTACAAACAATACAACAATTTATTTTTTTTTAGACTTTCTTTCCTTTGTGCTGAGAGTATCTGTGTATGCACCTTTTGCCTTTTAGACAAGGCTGGAGAGAGCAGAGCTGAACTCAGCAGAGTGATGAGACTTTAGCTGTACCCAGTTCCTGGCTTTATACCCTATCAAGCAGCAATTGCCTTTCAGTTACTCTCACAGCTTGCAGACACAAAAAGCCCACCTAAACATTCAAACCATCCATTGAAACCAAACCTAGGGAATGACTAAAAAGATGGAGGAGAGGGCCAGAGTGAAGGTGTGTGTGTCCACTTACTTTTTAGTCTGGAATGCTCTTAGCTTCCACCCCTCCCAGTTTCGCATTGTCTATAGAGTCCCTTTCACTAGATATGTCCTGTAATCTAATTATCATTCTCAAATTCACAGGAACATAAAAACTTGGGTTGCCTTGATGTTTGATATAATGAGATTTTGCCTGTATGTTGTGCCTGTGACTTGACTCTCTGTACTAAGAACTTTTAAAAGCATCTAGCTTTAAAAGGAAAAGAATTCTAATCAATGAAAATTGTTTTGGATTTGGTTTTGGTAAAACTTATGTTTTCAAATATGCTTTTAAACATCCTTAAAATTTTGGACACATTAACACATGGGGCATACATTACTAGATAATCTTCATGGAACTAACAGCAAAGGTGTGGAGAACTTTAGTTTTCATTTACAACTTTGTAAAACCTGAGTTAGCAACATATTTACATAACCTAACCTTGCAATATTACTTACTTGAGTTTATGAGACCCTGTGTGCAAAATAAATAGAAAAAGCATCATCATCTTTGACTTTCCCATTCATCTATGGCTGCCAGTAGTGTGGCTTTGTTCTGGGAAATATTTGTACAGAAGTAAGAAGAATTCTCCCCACATGTGTTCAGATGGCCTTAACTCTGCCAAGTTGAATACCAAATCAAGCTGAACCTAGGCTGCTTGTATAATTTTTTTATATTCGCTTTTAAAGTATTTATTTCTACCCCTTGCCACCACCCTTAATAAATTGTATGGATTTTTTTTTCTTGAGGAAAAGAGAACCTTTGTCAAACATCCTTTATTTAATAGGTTATTCAAGTAGAGTTCTCAAAAATAAAGGTGTTATGTTTTCCCCCCATCACAAAAGTATTAAAAAATAAGTTGACAAGATCTTGGTAACAGGTGTCAGATTACTGGGAGATGAGAAGTAGAATTAAAAGTTTTATTTAGATTTAGGTTTTGCCTATGAACTATTTGATGTAAGGCAACTAGATATGTTTTTCAATATGACTCTTCTTTCACCTGTAAGAAAAATGAAATAATTTTGTTGATTCTGGGATATATATTTTCTTCAGTTAAGAAATCTAGTTAACTTAGTTTTACCTAGTGCTTTTTAAATGTATTTTACCGTGGAATTTTTCATTTAAATACGTTTTAGTGAGGAACATACTTGGGGGAAACATTGATTAAAAAGCAAACTCATTTGATAATGATTTTTTCAGAAGTAAGGGTAAAATTAAATAATAAATCATAGGAATCTGGCATGGAGTTTTATGTCTAGAAAATGTACTCTGGTCTCTTAGGATAATTAAAAAATATATGATTAAAAAATAAACTATTTAAACATCTAAGAAAAATCCTATTTAAATCTTAAAAGAGATACTACTCTCTTGTGTTCTCAGATTTTTCAACTAGCCTGTGTTGAGTACATGCTATTAGTAGATTTATGCTTCATGCACTTGGCTTGTGTCAAAGATTCAACATATGAAGTCTTATCTAGGTACCACAAGGCAAGATACTTTAAATATAAAGACTTTACAGAGAAAATGTCTTCTGCAGTCCCTGAAAGTCTCATCTGGGCATTGAAAGCAGGGTGTGCTTGGGCTGATCTTAAGGAAGCTGTCCTTATAGAATAGAGAACCTTTAAATTCATCAGGTATAATAATAGACTAGAGATTAAAATCAACTCTTTAACTTAATGGTTTAACCAGAAATTTCAAGAAGCCAGATGATAAGGTTTGTTGCTCAGTAAGAGTCTAGGCCTTCTTGAACTCAGTTTTTCACCTAAAATGTGGAGATAATAGTACCTCCCTCTTAGAATATGGGAAAGATTACAAAGCACAGTTTTAGGATACTTTGCACAGGGCTGGCACATTGTGAGTATCCCATAGCAGTTGCTGGGGATGGTGGTGGAGATAATAGGTATAGAACCTCCAATCTACAGGTAGGCTGCAGATATGAGCAGTATACTGCTCTTCTGAGAAGGTTGTCTGAAGATGTAATTTTGGTTGAATAACAATGCCATTTTATTTACTCTGAAGTATGTGTGTTAAAGTGAGTGGATGTGCTGATTGGATGAACTGGGGACATGCAGGACAGAGGTGAAGTTGGCATAGTGGGCCTCTGCCTCTTTGGGCAGCTATTCCCCTACTTTTTCTGCTGTGACCCTCTAGATGCTTTTCCTCTCGCCCATTTATCTCATCTTCTAAAATTTGGGGGTAAGGGTCAAAGAATACCAAATAGAGAAAGCATTTAGGTTCATTTTTTCATACCTCAAATCTTATATGTAGATGTTTTTAATATGTGAATTTACCCAATTTATTTGTTTTAGAAGAAAGTGTTACTTTCCATTTGCTGACAAAAACTTATTTCCAGTATCTCTTGTCCAGAATATTTAAAATACAGGGTATCTCCCAAAAATGTATACACACTTTGAATAATTGGTAATTTCAGCAGGTTAAATCTGAAAAGAAACATCAATTGAGCTATCAAAAAAATGTATGTTTATACATTTTTGGGGACACCTTATATTTAAGTGTAAAGAGTAAATTTAAAGGGCTTTTTTATATTGTGCCTCAGTATTTTAAGGACATTTAAAACTTGTGTTCTTAGAATTGAAATTTTTTTTTTAAGTTATTAGGTAAAATACTCAAGTTTCTAATAACATAAGCTTACCTGGACATTTCTCACTTAAAACATATATTTAAAAAGTTCAGGTGGCAAGAAGGAGGCATTTTGACTAAATATTTTATAATACATTGAAGTGAAATCCTCCCCTCTCCCCCTTGGTCTTCCTTTTCCTCTGCCTATCATCTCGGCCAAACCTGCCCACTCCCATAGACTTGTCTTTTACTGTTTACACAGCTTAGGTCTTCTTGCCCTTATTAATTTAAAGATTACTTTTACATTCTAACTGAGTTAATTTCTAATTATGTATACACACACATATATATACACATACATATATATACATATATGTATGTTTTTATACTGTATCTTCGTGGGTTACTGAGGTGTATCAGATTGTTTGCCTTTGTGCTGAATGACTCCAAGTTGCTATGCTTGTGAATTATGCTTTGGTGAGTTCGTATTTTCCATGCTTTAAGTTCGTATTCTCCAGTCAGTAATCGTGCTACTTTTAATGTATCTGCTTCTAGTAGTATTCTGTATCTTTTTATCTTCCAGCTTTTATTTGCTGCACTTAATCTGCTGTGGTCTAGAAAAAAGATACCGAAATATTTTAGAATATGTCCCTAAAGTTATATATTTATATAACTATATGCCATACTATAAATATGATCTGTGGAATAAATACATAAACTTTAGTACCTGGAACTGTAACGGTTCCTTTTACTGTTGAGAGCCCTGTTCTGCTTATTTTGCAGTTCTCAGTTAGGTTCTGAATAGCTGAGGCTCCTGGTAAGTGACTTCTGGTTAAGTGAGCTACATTCACCTTGGAGCCAGACAAATCAGATACTCAGTTTCCCTGACCCACATGCAGTTTGTATAATGTGAGAGAACTCTATATTTGGGCAGCTACAGGAGCTCTCCTTTCTTTCTGGGTACTATTTCAGTGAATTTCCTTTCCCGACCATTTTTCTCTTGCATGCTTCTCTTTGCCTCTAAACTGACGAGATTGGTGTCCTTGAGAGAGATGGAAGGGTGAAGCTTCAAAGAACATGTGGAATTGTATTGCTTCCCTTGCTGTCATCTAGTTACCTCTCTCCTTAATATACGTTTATGAACTTACATTTTCTCCTGCTGCCCTGGTGTTGGTAGAGTAAATAACCTCACGTAGTGATTCTCTGCAAACCTCAACTTGATGTTTGCCCTATCTTCACCTTTCTATGTATTTCTTCACCCACAGGGCTCATCCTCTCCCTCAATCCCACATTCTTTTAGATCTCTAGCTCTGGCCTTCGGAGTCTATACCAGTAGCCTGGAAATGGGTTTGTCTGTGAGGGGGACCCTATCCCAGTAAGAACTAGGTATGGGGTAGAGGGGAATCCTCTCACTGAATTTGGAAATTAGTTAGAGTAGGAGATTGAGAGGAAGCAACAGTATAACTCTTACTCAGATTGGAACTCTGAGAACATTTTTCTCTCTGAGAATTGATAAAAAGTGCTTGGATTCTGTATAACATGATGTATATGGGAAAATGGATTCAAAACTCTCAACATCCAAGGAAACCTAATTACAAAGCATGTTTAATGTATAATTGGTAACCTTATGTTAAGGGATGGAATTTATTTCCTTATGACAAGCTTTTTAACAAGTTTTTGTACTTTACACACAGTCAATTATATTTCCCCTCATCCTTTCTATTAGGAATTTCCATTTTTTACCTTGACTGCGTTTCCTCCTGGATTTCTTGTGCACGTTGGGGGCGTTGTTAGTGCACGCTCTGTGAAGCTTTTGGATCGGATCCACAATCCTGGTATGTTCTTAAAAAGTTTGTTTTCAATGTTTCATTTATTTAGATTATGATTATTAAAACAGATTTTCATGTTTTTTAAGCCAAATTTATCTGAACAAGAAATAAGAAATAAAATAATCAAACTAAGAAGTATAATTTAGTTACTTTTTTATACAAAATAAAAATACAAATCTTGATTCACTTTTGGCCAAGGACTCACTTTGAAGGAATCACTGCGTGACTTTTGAGTCAGCTATTTTCTCTGAGCAAGGCAGATACAATTTGACTATTGTGACCATAACTTAAGGTGTTAATTCTTTTCACTGGCAACAACTCTTTATAGATTATTTGAGTCATTTCCTTATTCCGAAAAGAAGTATTCTTTTAGAATAATTGTAAACGTTGTGTAGAGCACCTAAGAATTAAATAAACTGTCTGGCTCCTGGGATTCTTTTGTGTAGCTATTTGTTCTCTATAACTGAACAACTAAGAATAGTAGCTCACTTCTTTGAAACATGGGGCCATGATTATAAAAGAAGAAAAGCATTAAAGTCCCAGTAATTTCAGGCCCTTGGGTTAGAAATGGTTTGATGATTTTTCTAAATCTAAAATAAACATGATAAATATGGTAGGAACTTTTTGTATGGAATGTGTGCTTGCATCTCTGACAAAATGGCCAACCCACTTTCCCAGGTTGTTTATTATTTTAATGACATACCTTAAACCTGAAGTTATATTACTATACATATATATTTTTGAAAATTATAAATTGTCACTTCCAGTGACCTCTTCCTGGGGCTTGTACTGACAGCTGTAAAAAGAGTGAACTGCTTTGAAATTATTATTATATGCCAAACATTGCAGATAATGATTTTGAGGATACATAGCATTGCTATTCCTTTAAATTAAAAAAAAAATAATCTCTGCCCTATGGTTTGATGTCATTTGTTTTGAGTTGATAATTACAGAGAAACTGACATTTTTAAGACTCTGAACAAGATTTCAGAGAAGCAGTACTAGCTAGGATTATGTATAAAAACTCTAAAGTTGAGCGAATACATCTTTTAAGCATCAGTCTTCTTTTTCTTCTATGATTTATTATTTTTCCCCTTCTTATTTTTCTGGTCAAGTCAAGGTCTTTTTTTTTTTCATGTAGTATTTGTATATTCTGCAGTAATTAAAGGCAAATTTAGACTGATGCCAGTTTAATGTATTGATACCTTGAAGACTATGCAAGGTTTGTATTTTTGTGTTTAGAAACTTGAATTATTTGGAAAGTGGAAGGAAATACTGCATCAAGATACCTGACGTTAACCATGTGACCCAGGGCTAGTTGCCTGTGCTTCTGTGAACCACTGACTCAAATATTTTGATAGATGGCACACACTGATACATTAACTTCAAAAAATGGTTTTAGGAATATATTCAATTATTGGTGCTATCTTTTATTTACTGAAAACATTTTTATTATTGCTTCCATGTACTCTGAGTAAGCTATAGAGTCTGGGAGAACAAATTAAGGTTACTTAAATGAGTTTAAGTAGAGGGTTGTATTTAAAATTGTATTATTTTGTACAAAAAACTGCTTTGTGGGGTGTATCGTACTTGCCAGTTTATTCTATCTCTGTAAGAAGTGTAAGAATCCAGGCCTAGAGAAGAAAATAGGAACCCTTGTTAAGAATACATTTTGTATATTATAATTACCTGCTCATCCATTCTCTGCCTTTCCTTCTCTTACTTAATGTTTTTTCAATTCACATATAGAAATTCTTAGTTAATAATGGACTATTTCCCGAACGATTATGGGCATAAACATGTAAATGCTTTTAATGGTATATAAGTTATATTTTAATTTTGTTTTGCTTTCTGTTAAATACAGATCAATTGTATATTCATATAGTTCCAATATTTGTTTGATATAACTATCACATTCTTTAGATTGCTTAATGTATCTTTTATGCTTTAAAAGAGAATATTTTCTTAAGAGCATTTTATTAATCTTTAGGCCCTTTAAATAACTATTTATGAAAATATTTCAATTTGTTGAAAAAAGCTGAATGATAAAACAAACTCTAGATTGGCATCTACCATAATGATGTTGCGTTAATCTTATGACACTGAGCTAGTCCGCTGAGAGAAACTTAGGATGAATTGAGATACATGTGCTAATGTTAAAAGTGCTGTATGTGCACAATCAAATGAATTCTGCAGCTTTTTTTTTTTTGCTAGTGAGTATGGGAAATTTGCATTTCACACTGAGTGTAGAAGGAAAAATAATCTTATTTTAAAACCACTCCCACCTGCTAATTCTATGGATTATTATTTTGGAGTTATTTCTTTTAGAACTTTCTTCTTTGTTAAGTATTTAGCAAACAGGATCATATAACAAAGGAAAGAATGGGGTGGTTTTAAAAATCAAGGTAATTATCTTAAATAATTAAACTTTAGTTAATGTTAGATTATGTAGCATGCTCCTCCTTCTCTTCCTATTTCAACTTCTTATTAACTTTGCTGTCTGTGTCTTTCCAGTTCCTGTCGAGTGGTGTTGTCAATTGTGTTCTTATTTGTAGTTTGTTTTGTTTTTTCCCTACTATTCTGCACCTAAAACTGATCTTCTAATTTGCTGTTTTGAACTCAGCCTTTGTCGGAATTATGGGTAACACAAGATCTTACAAACTGCTAGACTGGAATAGTTTCAATTCAGGTATTTTAATGGTCATTCAGTACTACATATGCTGACAAAAATTATGGCAGCTCAGTGAAGTTTTTAGAATGTTCTAGATTAAATAGGTTAATGTCAATTCAGTTATATAGATACATTCTTCAATACATATGTTCTAACTCATAATTTCTGTGGAAATGCAAATATAAAAATGTGTTAACTAAAATGAATTAATCAAACTGTAGAAATACCATAAATTATGAATGACTTTTGTTAGATGACTGACCTTCAGAATGATAATTTTAAATTATATTATGTTTTGGACAGTTTTTTCCTATCAGGTAAATGACACAAGCATTAGCTTTGTGATTAAGGAAATATTGTTAAATATATTATAAGTATTAAATGACTAGACTGATAATCTTAAAGTATATTTAAACTTATATCTAGATTTGAATATAGTGTATTTAGTGTTCTATACCAGAAAAATGTAACTGTTAGCATTTATATTTATAATTCTAAAAGTGTTCCAAAATTTGGTAAGAACAGACTTTGGGGAAATTAACAGCGTTTGTAAGCTATTCTCATTCCCCTTCTACACGAGAATATAAATTTTCCTTTTAAGTATTTTTACATACAGATTGTTTGTAGCTTTTAAAGAAACTAAATTAAGATAACTTTACAGCTGATGATGTGGTTTAGAGTCAAAGCCGGTTAATTTTTCTTTTCTTTTTTTTAAGTTAAGTTTATTGGGGTGACATTGGTTAATAGGATCATATAGATTTCAAGTATACATTTATATGATACAAGATCTGTATATTGCACTGTGTGCCCACCACCCAAAGTCAAACCATCTTCCATCACCATATATTAGGCCCCCCTTCCCTTCCCTCTGGCAACCACCACACTGTTGTCTGTGTCCACGAGTTTCAGTTTTATATCTCACATATGAGTGAAATCATATGGTTCTTAGCTTTTTCTGACTGACTTATTTTACTTAGCATGATATTCTCAATTTTTCTTTTTGATAAAAGCATATTAATAAAACAGATATCTTAATTTTGATGTCATTTATATGTTACAATTAAACAGTAGAATCATCTTGATTTAGTATCAGAAGCTGTTATTTTACCTAAAGAATCTTTTCTATTCTTTGTGTCAGAAAATATATATATTTACAGAAAAACAAAAACAAACGTCCAGAGGCTCAGCATTTTAGGTAATAGCCTATAATCTTTTCAATATTTTAAACTTTTTTTGTTCTTAGGAGTCCAGGATGTAAGTTCTGATGTAAGTAATGCATGTTTGACTATGAAGTAACTCATGTTCATCACGCAGATTTACCTAAATTCAGTCTAGTAAACAATCTGATTGGGCCCAACCTTTGCAGATTTAGACTGACTTCACTTGGTAAATCTTTAGGGGAATTACCTCTATTGGCTATCCAAGTTTTTGCCAGCGTGTTTTCACATTGATTAGAATTAAAATAATCATTTTTAATGTGATGCTGTATACTTAGTTTTTAGTAAGGAATTAAAAATAATTAAAGGAATTATTCCTTTAATAAATAAGAATATATGTTTAAAACATTAGGCAGATTAGTATAGTGGGAAGAAGAAAGGCTTATATAAGAAAAGGACATTGAGAGCAGATCAATAATTAATAATTTAAAGAGCTGAACCCTTGTCAGGGCACAGATGTTTAGGGTGAGATGTGTATGTTAGATAGTGGAAGAGTCCTGGAAAGTGGAAAAGGCAAAAGATAAATCCTATAGACATAATAAAGAATTTGTCTCATGTAAGCAGAATTTTAGAATTTGGCAAGGAGAGACATGGTTGAGGAAGCAGTATATCTTGCCATCATTTAAAATAAAGTCTAGTCATAAGTGTTTGGGAAAAAGAAGATGGATTTAAGTTATAGAATATTAAAAGAACATAAAAGACGACTGTCAGTTTAATGTTCTTATAGTTGTATGCTTTTGATTGAGGTATTAGAATTGTTACGATAACAGGCTGACTTTGACATTAGTTTAGGGAAAAAACTTGATAAATTTGAAAAAAATGTGATATATTTGGTAAACATATTAAAATTACTTATGTATTCTTCTCTGTAATTAGGGAATACTGCTGTCCCGTATTACCATAGAGAATCAAGAATTGACCTTGTCAGTGAGAAAACTGTTTAATTTCTATTAATGCTAAAATTTGCTTATGCTGTGTATTTTCTGGATTCTCTGATACCATGTATTATATACCAAGAAAAAAGAGAAACACTACCATCTTAAATATACTCATTAATTATTAGACATTCTTATTTCACAAACATTAAAATATGGAAAGGTATAGGAAAACATTTTATATTATACAATAATATTTCACAAAATGTGATATGTCATACAAGCGTTTACTAGAATTAATTTTGTGCCATGCAGTCTGTTAGATAATAGATGTGCAAAGATGCCAGGGCCCGAAAAATATGTAAGCTGTTTACTGTGTGGTCTGGTATGATACCAGGTACAGTGTTAAAGAGAAAGGCATGATTAACTTGATGTGGTAACTTGATGTGGAAGCTTATAGAGGTGGTAATTCTTGAGCTCAATTTTTGAAGGCTCTAGGAGATTCATGTATATTTATATTTTAGACAGTGTATTTGGAGCCATGTTAATGTACACCCTTTGAATATAGTTCTGAAACTTCCAGCCACAACTCATTTGATTATGTTACTTACTTCATACTTAAGTTTTTTTGCCATTGAGTACAAAATGTTTTTGTTAGTTTTGCTTTTTCCCCCTGTTCTCTTTTCTCCTGCTTTGCTATCTTAGTTTGTGTTAACTACAGTGATAGAAAAAATATATATATTTTAAATATATCTTTATTGATTTCAGAGAGAGGAAAGGAGAGGGAGAGAGAGTGATAGAAGCGTCAATGATGAGAGAGTCATTGATCTGCTGCCTCTTGCACGCCCCCACCTGGGGATCGAGCCCGCAACCCAGGCATGTGCCCTGACCGGGAATCGAACCCTGATTGCCTGTATCCTAGGTTGACGTTCAACCACTGAGCCATGCCCGGCTGGGCGAAAATATTTTTATAGAGCAAGAAGAAGGAAATTCAATATCTGAGAATTTATTTTATAAATAATTACCTTTTTATCATCTTGCTTTTTATGTTTCTGGCCTGGTACCAGATTTTGAGAAAGACAAGATGAATCTTGCTGCTAGGAAGGAAGATGCAGCTTTTTCAAATCTTGTGGGTGACATGCCAGGTACAGGGTTTCCATGGGAGTAAGACAAGAGCCAGTGGTCACATTATGAGATGGAGAAGGGATTTAAAGGCCACAAGACTAGAGACAGGGAAACCAGTTAGCAGACTGTAGTAGTTCTGGCCAGATAAGTGACCCAGGACTTGGTGGTGGTGGGAGAGCTAAAGTTTACAGAGCACTTACTGTGTGCCAGGTACTGTTCCTTGTTGAATTCCCATAACACAACCTTGAGCTAGGCACTAGTCCCATTTTGTACATGAGCAAAACGAAATGTAGCAATTTTTCCAAGGGAAAATACAAGGAGGCTGAGCCAAAATTGAACCTCCCTTCTCTGGTTTCAGGGCTTACGCTCTTCACTATAAATTTCCAAGATATTTAGGTTGTAAAATCAGCAGGACTGGGTAATTAATAGGATGTGGTGGGTGAAACAGGCCTCTGGCAAATGTTAGCTGAGAGTGAGAGAAAGAGAGACCACAATTATCCTACACTCAAGTCTATTTGAAAGTTGAGTTGGAAAAATACTTCGAGTAAGTTTTAATAGTCCTAGTTTGTTGTTTCTCAAATGGCTGTGGTCTTTTTTCTTTCTTCTGAGATTACCACTGAAAGTATTTCTGAATAGCTCATGCAAATAACTTGAATTAGTGATAGTCATAGTTTAGTTGAGGAAAGTTTGTTATTCTTTCTTTGTGTAGGATGAATGTCAGCTTAGATATTTTTTTCAGGAAGGGAGAGAGGAAATACAGAGTAGTGTGTAAAACGCGATGTTTGAAACGCAATGAATCAAATGATGTTTAAGGAAATATTTATAGAATATACATATCAGTCTGATTATCCAAAACTTTTTTCTTTTTTTTTACAATTTTAAATAAAAGCCTTTTATTTAATGAATATTTATGGAGTGCCTGCCATGTCTTAAGCACAGTGTTGAAGATTGGCAACACCACTCTTCAGCCAGGCAGAGATTCTGTTTACACACCTCATCTTGGCTACTTTTTACACTGTTTTGCTCTGTTTGTGTGTGTGTGTATGTATTAATTAAATGGAAATAGGCTCTCTTGGAACTTGAATTCTACTGATGATCTCAGTAGTTAATCTTTTTACTATATCTGAGAGATACACATGAACAGATGTGCAAACTAAGCCTAAAGTAGTTAAGCAGCTTTTAATTTTTAGTATTTTAATGAGGTTTTTAGGAAGTAGATATATATAGGGTGGGGCAAAAGTAGGTTTACAGTTGTGAGTATGCAAAACACAGAATTCTTGTATTATTATTTATTAATTATTGTATTCTTTTCCATATGAACAACTGTAAACCTACTTTTGCCTCACCCTGTAGAATTCAAGAAAGCATAAATAGCATGTATGCTATGCGAACTTTTCTTCATATATAAAGTAACATATAAATGTATATATACTTTTCTCTATATCTAATGTAACTCGATATTCATTACTATCCATAAAAAATTAGATATATAATCTCCTTAATTGTGAAATTCACTCTTTATATGTATAATCATGCAACTTTATATTCATTACATTATAATGTAACATGTAAATGTAACACATAATGTTCTCTTTCTGTATGTACTCTAACTGGTCTTTATATATGAAGAGTTTAATTTCAAAATTAAGGAGAAGATTATATCTGATTTTCTTTTTATAAATAGTAAAGAACTCCAGTTTGGTCCAACGTGGATTATATCCCAGCTACCTCCTAACATTCCAAATGACTACATCTTGATGTTTGTTCTGAGCTTGCACACTACTCCTTTATAATATGACTGTCCTTCCTGGCTTGGGACTGAATCCCCACCCCATTTGAAATACATGCCCTTGAACCTGAACTTTCTACTTTCTATTTCATTAGGAAAAATTTACCTTCTTCAAAGATTATTCCGAGTTAGAATATTTCTTTCAGATATTTGAGAATATAGCATTTTATGCTTCCATGAACAAGATAGAATATAATTGTATTACAAACTTTTATTTGTTCCTACCTAACAGTTTATCTCCTCTTGTTCATTTAAAAATTAGATTGAATAATGTCCATTTCCTTTATTCTTTCAACCAGATGAAAAGATCCTTATGGGCAGAGTTATTCTCTTCCAGAGCTGTGTAAGCATAGAACTAATTAACACTTCAGGTAGCCAGTCATTCTTAGTTGCAGGTGTGTGATTGCCTGAAACCTCTAAGGGATTGAGTTTTACGAAGGCCTGTTTTGTTGTTTACTTTCTGAGATATAAACTATTACTGTTATTTCAGGAACCTTTACCAGTTTCACTTGAACTTCAGCAACAAGAAAAATGCTAAAAAGATGGCAAGATATCAAGCTATGGCTATGCTCTAGAAAAGTAACAGCAGCAAAATGAATTAATTAATGATGTCAACCCAGGTGTGCAGACATTACTTTTAAATGAGGTATCACTGAAATACTAATCTAGAGCTCAGTTCGAGCCTACAATTAAAAGGATACATTGAAAGATTTATGATATTATCTGTGTTTTGACTCATAGAAGAAAAACATGAAAGTAGTATGAAATATAATTTGTATAATAAATAAACTTTATTATGCCCTAAAATGATATCTTTATAATTATCAATAATTCTATAGATTATTGGGAGGAGCGTGGTATTTCAAGTGAAGGTATGTTTTTCTTAACGTCTTTGACACGTTATCAGTTGTGACCCTCACATCTCAGCTGTATGTCCTCCAAACGACTAAATCGTATTCAGTTCACTGTATGGCGTGTATAGTTGCCGTCAATTTTTAAGCCAGACTCTTTGTTCTGCTGTTTATATGAGTATGGTAGGTCCTCAATTTTTGATGTACGTAGGATGAATAAACCAATTCAAACTCACTCGTGGTTCCTGTAAGAATGTAGCGGTTAAATACTATGATATTTCTGCATTTTCAGTTGTAATAAGTTAGGCTGAATCATAATTACTTCAATATTCTCTGGCTCATCTCTGGCATAAGTATGATATAGGTGTTGAAGATAAATTTAATTTTTCTTTAATATTAAATAAATTGATTAACCTTAATTTTATTTTAATTAAACAACCCTTAAATTTAATAGCCAAAAAATTAATCCTTTGGCTTTTTGCTTACAGTTGTAGATAACTATTGTTAATCCAATTACTAGTTTGTGATTAAGTGCTCCCTACTGTATGCTTGCCTTGCTTTCACCTAGAATCTAGGGCCATTACTTTCTGTAACCATTTCAGTGAGCTGCCATAGTTTTCGGTCTGTACTGTCACCTGATCCAAGCATGCGCCAAAATATCCACTGTTTCTGGCTCCTGTCTGCTGAATCTGCTTTGCAAAACCCTTCGTTCTTTGAGCTTTTGCTTTAGCCAAAAACCAAATCTGAGAAATTCTTTGGAGTGTGGACATATGCCATTTGCTTCCTTAGCTCCCATGTTATGTAACTCGTTAGCTTTTATTAAACTTGTAAATAATTACAACAGTGGCATCCCCATGTGCAACTGTGTGGCTCGTGTGTCAAAATAAAGGCTGCCTGTGAACTTGTCAGAGGAATATGAATGCTCCACACGTGCTGCATTCAGCTTTTTTTTTTTTTTTTTTTTAATCAGCCACCTATTCTTTCATAGTGTTTGGTTTAATTATCTGATTATTTTATGTATTATACCAAGGTAAGTTTGATGTAAATAAACTTTGTATTCTATGTGATTACATGTATCTCATAGTATTTATTATTACATACTTTTTCGTTTAGACATGCCAGTCATTTCTAAATAAATACACCTTGAACTTAAACTAAGTGGCTCCTTCTGTTTTTCATTAATTTAAAATGGATTACTTCTTGTAAAGTTCATTTTTAAAACAGAAAAGCTACTGTGTATTACTTGTGGCACAGATGTAGGCACCCCTAATATGAGAAGATATATATTATAAAAACATAGTATATAATTATTAGTTTTAGCAAGTAATAGTTTAAACTTGCAGAAAGATATAAGAAGGAAATAGCAGGCCCTACTAGTGCATTTGCATTTAAGAAAAGTTAGGTTTTTTATTTTATACAGTTTTTCACAAAAATAATTATTTTTAAATAGAAATATTTGTTATTATTTATGATATCTATTTTCAAAGAGTAAGTAATTTGATAGATTAAGCAACTACTTCAGCTTTTAAGTTTGTCTTGTGATATAAAAGTTCCCTGTTAGGAAAGGATGATGTTAAATAGATGTCCAAGTTGGTCTGGAAACATATGTGTCTTAAAAGAAAAAGAGAGAATGGACTTGAAAGTGTATTTGTGCTGTTAATGTCTGCATTTCAGTTAGAAATATCAAGAAACCCTTTAAGATAATAGTGTGTGTGCAAAATAGGGCCACCAGTTTTCTCACACATTTCTTAATTAATAATGCTAATTGCTAACACCCTATTGTAGTCTTTTCTATTTCTCTTCCTTCTTTATTTTTCTCCTACTTTGATCTTTTTCTCAGTTTCCTGGAGTCTGCATTTTTTTCTTTTCTTCTGAAAGAAAGTTTTAGGGTAGCTCTGTCTTGGATCCAAAACTTTAATTCAAGAAGTGGCTGGCATCAATTGTAGTTCTGGCCTTTATCTCCTCATTTCTCCCTTTTGCTGATCCCCTTCCTCCCTGTGGAGGAAACAAAATTACATCGTAGGAATGTGAGCCATAGTAAGCCTTTAACCTTTCTTTACTTTGCTGTCTTCAATATTTCACTAGTGAGTATATTTCTACTTATTCTTCTTATTTTGCAAAACATATTTTGAAAGTGGATATATACTGAAATCCAAAAAGGAAAGTTTGGGGATTGTTTTTATTTTCAGTTGTAATAGTGCCTTATATGTGGAAAATTTACAATAAGAGCTCAGCATCCTATTGAGAGTTGGTTAAGTTTTTTTTTCTATCTCAGTGGAATTGGCCACACAAAAAAACAAATTAGGATATGCTGATTATAGACTGTTTCTGCTTTTAACATCTTTGTACATAAAAAGTTACTGTAATTTGCAGCTGCTGTTCACCAGTAGTTTGCAGCTAAATGCAAGTGATTAGGAAGTATGTGCGACAGATGCCCCATTTATAATGCTCCATTACAAAGCAGTATGGGATTCCTCTATGGTAATAAAATACAATTCTGTGATTCTAGGGCATTTTCTTAATCACAGAGCCATATGTGGAATTATAGTGTTCTATTTGAAATTTGTCCCTATATACATTGACCAAATTATTTATATTAATCTTTTAACTGTATTTTTTTAAATTTTGAATTGGCTAGTCCCTTTATATTTTGTCAGTTTGCTTTAGGACCCACATCTCTTTAGAATGGTAGCTACAGATGGCTTTCTCTTTTTTTAACATCAACTAATCTTTGCCTTGAAAAGAATCCAAAATATAGTGGGTTATAAAAAATAGGCACCAGGAAATGCAATCTGAATTTATGGATATGACTCATAATGTGTTCTCTCAATGAGGTGATATATAGGATATCCTCTCCGTTTAAAATTAGAATCTGGAAAGTCTGGGTCTACATTTTAAGTTGTACCTGATAAAATACATCCCTATAGGTGTCCCTTAAAAGTAATAAAACAAATAGAACTGGGTAGTTTATTTTCTAGCAATCAAGTTTAAAATGTTAAACTTTTTGAGAAGTAGCATTACATTAAAGTATTAAGCTTTTGAGAAGAAGTATTTTAAAGATAGGATGTTTTAAAATCTGTTGTAGAACAGTACTTTTTTGCCTTACAGAGTATGTTTATTTTAAACATTTCTTGTTCATATAGACAGTGTACTATTGAGTAGTAAACTGATTTAAAATTTATTTTTCAGATGAACCAGAAACTCGAGATGCATGGTGGGCAGAAATCAGACAAGAAATAAAATCACATGCTAAAGCATTAGGCTGTCATGCCGTAGTGGGCTACAGTGAATCAACTAGCATCTGGTAAATGATCATAACAACTTGCTTTTCTAGATGCTGTAACTTACAGATTGTCATCTGAAAAGGGAAAAGCTTTATGCAAATATAGAGAGAATAGCGGGGTGATCCAGAGCATGGGCTTTAGGGTACCTCAGACTGAGGTTCATGTGCCATTTTTGCCATCGAATTGCTGTGAAACTTTGAGAAAGTTACTCCACTCCTCTGAGCCTCAACTTTCACATTGAATGAGAATATAATACTGACTCATAGCACATGTTAACTCTAGGCTGATTTTATTCCCGTTTGTGACTCGGCTGACTTCTTCCTCGGTGATCTTTGGAACCCTTGATCTATTGTAAATGAACCGCCTTGTGTCTTTAAAGCCCATCTCCAAACTCTTCCTGCTGTCTTTTACTAACTGTTACTTATCTTTCTCCTGCTAACAAATCATCCTAATGCTGCCAAGTAATGAAGGGACTTCCATATTCTTAGTTCTCAAAACCCTTTTTGCCTGTCTTACGTTTTGAACAGCCTCTTTAAAGCCCATGCCACTCCACAGTTCAGGACTTCCTCCCTCTCGATCATTCTGCCCGTCTTCATTCCTTCTCTGCTGTCTCCTCCAGTTAAATGTGATTGTCTCCCTTCTGTCACCCTCGCATTGCACTTTCTAACGTCCTCTATCCCCATTTGACTCTAAACCATACATGGACCTCATTACCTCTCAAAACTGTTGCCTCTTAAAAATGTGAAACTGTAAGAGTTCATTCTTGGATCACAGTATTTTTCCACCCACACCCTTTGCTCATGTACACCTCGTTTGTTTGGGTCTTTATCGTAACCAAGAGTTTTCCTAGTTCCTTACTCAGGTTTCGACTTTACTTGCTGTCTGCCATTCTTGAACCCTCTTACCAGCTCCTTCAGAAGTTTGTGATCTCATCTAGAAACTGGTTGACCCTCTGCTATCTTATTTTCCATCTGCCATTCTTAGGTAATTCTTACTGGAGTTGTGACACGGATAATTCTCTTGAACTTATGGCGGTCATTCTTGTTAGAGAAAAAAGTTTAGGCTGTAGTAAGTGTGGACGTTACAGAGCCACACCCGTCGCATCTTTTCCTTTGCAGCATGTGTTATCATGCGCTTAAACTGTCCTGTTCCCATAGTAGTAGTTCTATTCTTGTTAAGCTAACTTTTTTATGCTTCTCCTGCCTTACTCCCCGGTATATAGTCCTGCCTCACTTATGGACTTAGTGTCACACTCTCAAGGCCTAGGGATGTGGTTTGAAAAGCCATAGTTCTCGTTTTGAGGTTCACATTCTGCAGGAGAATTATGAGGAGTGTATGTTTTACGATAGAGAAATCCCAGGATGCTTTGGGATCCCAGAGGGTTGGAGGTTAGAGGTAAGATTGGACGAAAGTGTTAATGAAGTAACTGAAGCTTACACTGGATCTCAGGGAATGCATATTAATTATATAAATGAAGAGAAGAGGCATAGGGACAGGGTTCAAGGCTGAAAGCATAGCATGTGGAGGTGTAGGTTCACTGTGGCTGGACACGGATCACAGATGCAAGATCTACAGACGTGAG
The DNA here is from genome assembly GCF_964146895.1 of Miniopterus schreibersii. NCBI lineage: Eukaryota > Metazoa > Chordata > Mammalia > Chiroptera > Miniopteridae > Miniopterus > Miniopterus schreibersii. The sequence goes on from NC_138102.1 coordinate 158,598,844, forward strand.
TCCAATTAACTTATTTAGAAGTTTGAATTCATCTGACACAAACTCCTTTTTTTCTCTAGATCTCAGAAAGTCTTTGTATTAAATTCCATCTTTACTAATGTGTTCTAACCCATCCAACTTACTATTACTGGGTTAAACTCCCTGCAATGCACTCTACTCTTGTAGCATCTTGATTCAGTGCCTTCTAGTGACCCCATGTTGTTCCTTCTGACATCCTCAGTACCCGCTTAAACATTTTAAGCCTGGCTTCTCTCTACTCAAGTGACCATTTCTTTCCTATCTTCTTAGGCTTCTGGTCCATTTACACTTTGTTTCCAGCCTTTCATCGCTAGGCTGCTAATTTTCTGATTTGTTTTGTGATCTCTTTCAATAATTGTGTTGGTGGTTTACTTTTTTGGCTTTCAAATTGGGTAATATGTAGTAAAGACTTTCAAAGAATTCTTTTGAATATCAATTTTTAACATATATATAAAACAATGTAATTTAAGTTCCATTTAGTATATTTTGGATATTATTTGCTTCAGATACTGTTTTATTATTAAGTTTATATTAAGATATAGCAATATAGATATTTATATAGTTTGTTTTTAGAATAATTTAAATAAAATTTAATGTGCATTTTAGGAGGATTTTAATGAGTTATCGCCTGATTCAACAATATAGTTTGTTACTGCTTTTATTTTAAAATGTTTCAATCTTTATCAGCTTTACCATATTTTAAAGGACTCTATTGTCTTTAATATTGTGCTTTACCTTTTATAATTTTTAAGTAACAAAGAATTCTTGCCCTCTCCATTTTAATAACATTACATTACTTCTGTTTTCTCTCCTAGGTTTAGGAGGTAATCCTGTGATATTAATATTTAGTAGAGTCTAACCTGAATTTAAATTGTCATCCTTGTAATCACTCTGATATTTAACATTTTCCAAACTTAGATTGCCTGAAAGTGTTAACTTGTTTTTTGTGTTTTTCCTTTTGTAGTGAAGAGGTCTGTATTTTATCTGCGTCTGGCACGGCAGCTGTACTGAATCCTAGATTTCTGCAGGATGGCACCGTGGAGAGCTGTTTGGAACAGAGGTTGTCCTGGCAGCCTGGCTTATTTCCCATAAGGGCAGAGAAGGGAGAAGTTGACTGTTTTTCCGTCAGAGCCGGGATAAGTCTCCTCTATGAGGGTGGTTTACAGTGGGACAGAGTAGAAATCAGGACCAGGCACTTGACTGCTTTTTACCTAATACACAGCGACAGAGAAGTCTTGGGATCTGCACTGTGTGACACATTATAATGTCTGGTATCTTGATAAGTGACTTGTATGGCTACCAGTTGCAGAATTTCAAGGAGACATTGTTTTTGTTTGTTACATTATAGATATAATTTCTTTGATTTGATTCTCCCCCCCTTTCTTTTGTCTTACCTCTAAAACAGAAAAAGGTCATGAAACAATTTTCATAAATAAACTTCTTCATTCCCAAAACCATCAAAACACTATATTATACCAAAATTATATATAAAAACTTCATGGAAAGTGAAGTATAACTTTAATATATGTAAAAGTGAAAGTGAAAGTATTAGGTAAAATGAGATTACTTTCTGGTTTATTTGATTATTGGTCCCTTTAATCTGTTAGGTTCCATAAATGTCAAAAATGCTATTCATAAACAGGTGAAATTATCAAATATATATGCAAGAAAACTGTTAGTGTGGTACCAGAGGCTACTTGGATAATATAACTTAATCAGTCCTTACCCCACAGTATGCATATTTGCTTTTCAATATTTTTTTTCAGTATTAATATACAGGATGGGGCAAAAGTAAGTTTACAGTTGTGAGTATGTGAAAAAGAGTTTATTCTTTTATTATCATTTATTAATTATTGTATTTTCCATGTGAACAACTGTAAACCTATTTTTGCCCCACCCTGTATTAGTATATATTAAGGAAGAAAGCAAAAAAAATCCTGTATGTGATCAGATTTAGTACAAATTTTCCAAGTATCTATATAACAAAGAATATTCTAAATCTGGTAGGCACACAGAATACTTTGATCAGTGTCTTTTTTTGTCAGTATTAAAATGGGCTTAGCATTAATAACCCACGGACACAGACATCAGTAAAGTGTGGGCCTGGGCTGGGGTAGGAGCTGGGTGGAGGGAGGTAAAGGTGGGAGGAATGGGAAACGTCTCTGATACTGTCAACAACAAAAAGTCGTCATAAGTAGGAAAGTGAAGGTGGGACATTTGAAGTATATTAAACAATTGCAATGTTTTATTGAGAAAACAGATTTTCCTGTGAGTTCTCCCAGTGCTGCAATATAGTTGTTACACATGTCAGTAGATTTCATTGAGTAGAGAGAAGCCTAATTTAACAAATGACCTTCCCCATGCTGGTAGGTTTTTTCAGTATTGTGGCTTGGATTGATACAGTGGATTCTCTTGTATGGTAGTCTAATGCAACAGATATTTTTATTTGTAAAAGAGATAAAAAATATTACTGCTTACTAGAGAAAATTTGAAAAATATAGGAGAGTAGAAGGAAGAATTTCCTATGATCTCAGTATTTAGAGTCTCTTTTGTACATTTTATATTTCAGATGCTTTCATAATTTTTTAAATTTTATTGTTGGAAGTATTACATATGGCCCCCATTCCCTCCCCTCCTCACTTTCCCCCCCCTCCTCACTTTCCCCCCTCCACCCAGTCCCCTCCCCACCCCAGGCCTTCCCCACACTATTGCCTGTGTTCTTGGACTATGTATATATGTTCTTTGGTTAACTCTTCCCATCTCCTCCACCCCTTTCCCCTTTGAGACCTGTCATTCTGTTCCATGCTTCCATGCCTCTGGACCTGTTTTGTTAAATTTTAATACTTTATTTTTTTGTGGCTTTATAATGTTGCACAATTTATGTCCATATTTTTATGAGGTGTTTAATCAAAAATTGCCCTAGTTTATACCCCCCAGTTAGTTTGGAATCAAACTAATTGGCATTAAAATTTAGGTCTGCTACTTAGTACCTAGTGTGACCTAGCAAGTTACTTAGTATCTCAGTTTGGTTTCAGGCCAAGTAGAACTAGTTTCTGTTGTCTGGTGGGCATTATTTTAGGGGGTAGGGCAGCCTGTGTGTTTGCCTATTGTGTTCTTACTTAGTCTTTGAAAACATAAAAAGAACCTTTCTAGGCAGATATTGTTATTCCCATTTTATAGAGGAGGCTCTAAGAGGTTAAATAACTTGTTCAGGGTGACACAGCTTTACTCAGGTGTGTCTGAATTCCCTGTTACTTCTGATATACCAGAATGCTGCATCCATAATGCTATATCAGTAATAAATGAATATATACCAGAATGCTATATCAGTAATAAAAGAATAATATCTGGGAGTAATTTAATTTGATTTAGAAATTCAGTGAATTATTGAAAATTCAGTGAAATAATGTATACAAAGGCTCTGCAGAAAGCCTGACTCCTTGTAGATATAGTATTAGTTTCCTTTCCTTTTAAAAATGTGTCTACTTGCCAAATTTCAGCTTCTAAAAGGTTGCTTTAGAATATGGAGAATTGAGAACTCACACCTTCCAGAGCCCTAGAAGATAGGGCTTGGCAAAAGCCTGAGGTTCTCCATGGAGCCTTCTCTGTTTCCATTTCCATTTTTCTGATTTCCTTAGACTTAATGAGTAAAAAAGTACTTAATCATTCTAAAACGAACTCATAAACAGCATATTACAACAAACATTTTACAGTGAATGGGAAGGTTATGGGTAGTTCATTTGCAGTTTATGCATGATATATATGTTGTTTCTTAAATAGGCATTTTGGTTTTTAACCATGATTTTTTCATATAGTTAGGTTTTCTGGTTAAAAAAAATTTTTTATTAGAAATTCTTAAGTTATATTTGCATTATATCTGTCATACAGTAAGAAAATGTCACTCTCATTGTCTGTTTGATTTTATGTTGTATCCCAAAGAAAAAACTTTGAAATAATAATGGTTTTTGTTAGGTGGTAAGTCATCACACATATGATTGATAAAAAATGATTTCCTACTTGTATAAGCCTTTTCTCTCATCTTGTTCTCATTTCATGGTCATTTGTAATTATCAATCATAGCGGTACTCTTAAAACCTACTGTGGTAGAAATCATGGTGTAGTTTGTACACAAGTACTATGTATACAATATATGTTTTTGAAAAGGAGCACAGAATTTTCAAGAACGTCTTATTTTTCTTCTTAATATATTCATATAGGCTAGAAGAAAATTTGCCTGCAGGCTGTGGATTTTGCCATATACCATATGACGAACTGAATATGCCATTTCCAGCTCATCTCACATATTGCTATAACTGCAGGAAACAAAAAGTTCCTGATGTTCTCTTTACAACTATAGACCTCCCAACAGATGCAACAGTTATTGGAAAAGGTTGTCTTATTCAAGCAAGGTATGTTTGTGAAAACAATATTTGGGGTCCCTGAAAGAGTAGGGGATATGGAGCCAAACAGACCTAATTTCAAGTTTCTACTCTGTTTCCTACCTGGAGTCCTGGATAGGCTGGGCAGTTCTATCTGAACCTTGTATTTTATCATTTGGAAAATTGGGACTAAAAATACTCTCATTATAAAACTTAAGTAAGTTTATACAGGGTGTCCCAAAATATCACAAAAAATGTATACACACTTTAACAGCTCAATTTTTAAAATAAAATGTATTTTAATAAACACTACCTTTGTAGTTATTCAGAGTGTGTAGAAACATTTTTGGGGGACACCCTATATTAGTTTAAAACATTTAAATTCTGTATTTATTTTTATTATGCGGATTATTCTTTAACCTCTTGAAAGCTAGGGATGTGACTACGCGTTAATGACATTAAAATGTCACACATTCTGGAAACGGACATTTTTCTTTTAAAGAGCAGTGCTATGTAGTGTTTCTCTTATGACTTCACTTAGCTGTTAAGAGCTCCTTTTAAACTGTATAGGAGTAGGACATGCCATGGCATCCCTGTGGTAGGAACACAGGAAACAGCTCTGACTGTCACTAGCACCTGCCAGGTTACCAAGTCCACTGAGCATATCTGACCTCACTGTACTTGATGACTCAGCAGTCACACAGTTGGTCATTTTCTCCTTTTTGAAACTTCTTTGACTTCAGGATGCCACACCTTCTGCCTTTTCCCACCTGTATGAACAGCTTCTAGTCTCCTTGTTGATTCCTCTTCGTTTCTTGATCCTTGAAAGCCAAGGGTCTGGACCCTCTTCTCAGAACTCTCCATAGGTGAACTCATATGCTGTCTGTGTCTGACTCCCAGGTCTGGAACTTCAGTTCAGAGCTTCCTTCTGAGCTTCAGACCCGTATGCTTACCTGCGACTTCACATCCCATTTTGATGTGTCGTAGATGTCTCACGCTTATTCCAAACTGAACTGCTGATTTTCTCCACTTCTTTCACGTTAGCCTCCTCTACTTTAATAAATTATGCCTTGCTGTATCCAGTTCTTCATGCCAAATATGGTATTCTTGCACAGTGCCCTTTTTCTTAACCTCCCCACATGTTATTACAAAGTCATACTGCGTTTTCTCCTAATTATATTTTTATTCCATTTACTTTTGTTTTATTCTCTCCTGCATTTTAGGCCTTTCATTTTGGGTTTTTCTTTGGCCTGAGGCATATCCTTTAGTATTTCTTGGGTGGGTCTGCTGGTGGTGAATTATCTTATTTTTGCTTGTCTGAATGTGTTTATTTTATCTTTAAAAGGTATTTTTGGGTGGCAGTTATTTTATTTCAGCACACTAAAGATACCCTTCCACTGCCTTTTCACTTTCATTGCTACTGTTGAGAAATAATCTATTAGACTAATTGTTTCTTTGAAGGAATTGTATGTTTTTTCATCAGTCTGTGCTTGAGCTATGGTATTTGTTTTTGGTTTTCTGCAGTTTCCCTGAGAAGTGTTAGGTATGGAGTTATCTTTCTTTCAATTGTTATACATTGGGCTTCTTGAATATGTAGAATAGTGTCTTTCATGTGTTTTAGAAAGTTTTTAGATATTAATTCTCCTGTGTTTCCATCTCTTCTCTCTTCTTGATACTCCAGTTAAAATATATTAGACTTTCTATTGCCTCCTCTATGTCTGTTACTTTCTCTTCTGTATTTTCTGTCTTTTTGTTTTTCTCTGCTATATTTTAGATACTTTCTGTTCTGTCTTTCAACTATTTCTCTCTTTAGCTATCTCTAATATGCTAATAAGCCTCATAATTTGAGTTTAAGTTTTTGGCAATTTATTTTTTATTCCTAGAAGTCTCAGTTCATTCTTTTTCAAATCTGATAGCACATGTTATAGTCTGACTGATTCTATAATTAACAATTTTAATATCTGAAATCTTTTTGTTTTGTATTGTTTCTGCTAGTTATTGTTCATCATGTTTTGTTTCCTTTGATTGTGATAGGCTCACAGGAAGTTACAAAATGGAACAAAAAGTGCTATGTACGCTTCAGTCACCTTTCCTCATTGGTGACATCTTATACAGCTATTGTAGAGTATCAGCTAGGAAATTGACATTGGTATAATCCTGTTAACTATATTGCAGACCTTATTTAGTTTTTACAGCCATCACCATAGTCAAGACAGAACTGTTCCAGCCCACAAAGTAACTTTTTTGTGCTGCTTCATTATGTTTATGCCCCACTTAGCCCCTTGCCATGGTCCTATGATGCTTTTCAGAAGAATATATATATATTCTTAGCCCCTTGCCATGGTCCTATGATGCTTTTCAGAAGAATATATATACACACACACACACACACACACACACACACACACACACACACACAAACATTTTTTTTGTTTTAGGTAGGAGGAGGTTGGTCTCCATCAGTGGGTCTCAGAGTGTGGTCCCAGACCAATAAATAGCATCACCATCCTAGGGGGAACTTACAGAAATATAAATTCTCAGACCCCACTCCAGATTTATTGAATCAGAAACTCTGGGAATGGGGCCCAGTAATAGTTTCTTAACTAGCCCTTTAGGTGGTTCTGATGTAAAGTTTGAGAACTACTAGAATAAATAGACTGGCTTACCAGTTTTGGAGCTCTTTCCTTTATCTTCACTGCTACCTTTTTAGTTCAAACTCTTATTGTCTCTCACTTAAATGGTTTCTTATCTACTATCCCTACACCAATTCTGTCATCTTACTTCATTCTCTGTGTAGCAATATAAATAATGTCCTGATATAGAAATGGGTTCATGTTAATACTTAAAATCTATTTGGGGTGTCCCATTGCTGGCAGAATAAAATCAAACTCTTTACCATGACCCCTAAGCCCCTAATATGATCATGTCCCTTCTTACCTGTGGCCTCATCTGTACTACTCTCACCCTTGCTCACTTCACTTTAGCTACAGCAGTCACCTTTTGGATCTTTTAATATTCCAGCTCCATTCTATAATTGTCTTTCTCCAACTCTCAGTTTTTATCGTGTCTTTAAGATCCCAACTCAGGGGGTCACCTCTCCTGTGAGGCCTTCTCTCTAGTTATTCCCACTCATTTCACCTGGTTTATTTTCTTGAGATACCTGATTCTTAAACATAATCTGAGGTTGCTTTGCTTTTGTCATCTCCCCCCCAGCCCCAATGGTCTATAATCATGAGAACAGGGGCTTTGTTAATACAACCATGAGAAACAGGACTTTGTATTTTTTTCATTGGTTAGTGCTCACTACCTAGAAGTGCCTGGCACATGGTAGATATTCAAGTTTTGTATTTTTATAAAATATGTTTTTATAAGTTTATATTCTTTTAATGAGTAAATTAACATTTTCCTCTGCTGTCCAGTCATCATACAGTCACATGGAGTTATGAAACCTAATTTTAAATTATATTTTCTAGTGATTTTGATCAGTATTTATTTCACTTCTAGAGATTTTGAGGTTTTTTTTCCTTTTTGTTTATTGACACAGATTTTCAGCAAAAACATATACAGTGAAAAAAATGGCAGAAAGATTATTGATATAACTTAATTAAGCTACTTGAAATGAGTAAATGTTTTTTCAAGCACTCTCTTAGAAAGTATTAAAAATTGGACATTTCTTAACATGCTACCAAGAATACTGTCCACTGACTAAATTATTTTTTAACAGGTTATGTCGCTTAAAAAAGAAAGCACAAGCAGAAGCAAATGCCACAGCGATCAGTAACCTGTTGCCATTTATGGAATATGAAGTGCATACTCAGCTAATGAATAAACTAAAACTCAAAGGAATGAATGCTTTATTTGGACTGAGAATTCAGATCACAGTGGGCGAAAATATGTTGATGGGCTTAGCAGTAAGTTCGTGTGTTTTGTTTTTCTTTTCGTGATGCCTGTAGTGGCAGTAGGTTCTGTTTTATGTGATTCAAAGGTTTTTAAAAAAAAGACTTATCTAAAGAAACTGGCATCAAAACTTTTAAGGGTTGAAGACATACGAAGTAATAAATCTGGTGATAGGCTTTCAAATATTTTATTTTTATATTTAATTATAAAATTATTATTTTAAAAATATAAAATATTGATTAATTTTTATGTTATCATTATATTTTTATATTCTGACCATAACCTCAATAGTCAGATTTCTAAAAATGATCATGTGCAGCCACCATTGTACTAGACTTGATTGTTTTTTACATTGCTAAAACAGGGTTTTTCCTTCTTGGAACTATTGAGATTTGGGGCTGGATAATGCTTTGTCGTAGTGGGTTGTCTCATTTATTGTTGGTTGTTTAGCAGCATCCCTGGCCTCTGCCCACTAGATGCTAATAACTTCCCTCCAGTGTTACAACAAAAAATGTGTCCAGATATTACCAGATGTCTTCAGGGGGCAAAATTACTCCTGGGGGTAAGAGGAACTAAACTAATTTTTACTTTTAATGAAGAAAGTAAAGCAATACCTGTGAGACACTACCTACTATTAAATTTCATTATAATTTTACATCTGTGGTCAGAGACAGTAGAATATACAATATGTGTTTCTTAAGTGCCCTTAAATTGTGAGGCAGTGTAAGGCTCTTTATCTCAGCTTCATGTTTACCTTTGCTTGTTAGGAAAAAAATTCTGACTGGAAGGTTGTCAATGAGCATGAGCTGCCTTTATAAATAGCCTGAGACCCAGAGAACTAGATGTGCCTGCAAAATGTATATCCATCAGATGGAATCTGAACAACAATACTTACGGAAATCCTCTCATATTCTAGATACTTTGCTAGCCAGCATTTTTATGTTACTGGTACTTTTTAATTGGGAATCCTCTGCCATCTTTCTGAGTCCTGCATAGAAATTTAACCTAAGAAATTGATGGAACTTGGATTCTTTTTTTCAGTATGCATTTATACATAAAATGCTAAGTTGTTTCTTGCTTCATCCATGTTTTTCTATTAAGAGCAAATATGGAAATTTCTGTATGTAGGGAATAATTGTATGATGATTAATTATGTAATCACAGTTTTTTAACAAAAGGAATTTGTAATGATTAATAAAAGTAATCTGATTTATATTCAAATATTTGATATTTAGATTAACTTGGGGAATAAAGTATTCATTATAATTCATTTGTCTAAAACCTCACATACTTACTGAGGACTTAACATAAATGTATAAATTGGGCTAAATATAAAACTAGTTACTGGTGGGTCTCTATAGGAACTAAGAGCTTGATTCATACTCAGAGGTTTAAGAAGCATTGTGCCAACTGTATCAACTTCTGATCGTTGAGCCCCAGGAAACTATTGTGTAGTCCTGGTATAATCCTTCAATATCTACCTCAAACACTGCCTTTTCTGATTCTTACTAATCTTTTCTTTCTTCATCATTAGTGACACTAATTATAGCTGTTTGAGATTTTGATCTTTGTGCGTGTCTCTAGCTTGTGCACTCAAGGTCCTAAGAGGAGTTTCCATGATAGTTAATGTCTGATGAGTGCTGCTGGGTGTCTGTTACTGTGTTATGCCAGAAGAAATGTAATATTATTTTTACTTTACAAGAGGAGAAAATGTATGTTATGATAGGTTGAAACTTGTCCAAAGTGATACGGTTACATGTACTGAACCTGGGTTTCAAACCCAGGACTGCCTAGTTCTAGGGTCTGTGTTCTTAACTATTCTGGGCTGTTGCCTCATTAGCCATTGCAGTTAGAAAGTGTGAGAGGTGGTACACTAAGGCTTCACTTGGCACATAGGGTATTTTGAGGTTGAGCTTCAGAAACTAGGTCATGGGTGCAGTCATGGACACTAACGAACAAACCAGGAGAAAGAGCTCCTGAGAATCAATGCCATCTACTGCCCAGACTTCATCATAGAGTATCATACTCTTTTGAGGATGGACTTTTATAAAATTGACAATTGATTAATTTAAAAATGATAACTCAGTATTATCATTTGTTAATTATTTCCCCATTATTTTTACAAGTCGGCCACGGGTGTATATTTAGCAGCATTACCAATGCCTGGTGGAATTCAGATTGCTGGGAAGACTCCTAATGATGGCTCCTATGAACAGCATATATCTCATATGCAAAAGAAGATAAATGACACAATTGCTAAGAATAAAGAGTTATATGAAATCAGTCCTCCAGTAAGTAAACTAAATCTTCATTGTGAATACATAAGTTATTGTTTAGGTGTTAGTATAGTTTTGGGTTATCATACTTTGGACATGAAAGATTTTTTTCCACCATTTAGATATGCTCCCCTCATTACTCAGTCTTCTGCCTCCCTTTGTGTCTATGCTCAAATACCTTCTTTTTAGGGAGACTTTCTCTGACCTCCCTACTTAAGAATTGTAACTCTCTCATTCATTTTTGGTACTTCTATCCCCCTTTTTGTCTGTTGTTTATTAATGCCCAGTAGAATGAAGCTCCATGAGACTGTATCCCTAATGCCTATAATAGTTGCTTCTCGTATTTTTGATAAATACTTATTGAATGACTAAATAAATGACTTAAAATGTTCTTTTTTAATAAAAAACATTGCTTATCTTGGTAAAAATGTGAAAGAATAGAGTTTTTTTCAATTTGGGCATTTTTCTTACAATTTTCCTACCAGTCATTTCCATAGTCAGTCTTCTCACCAGCTTTGCAGTCAGTATCACAATGCCTCCTACTCTACAGATGTCTTCTAGCTTTACGTTGAATTGAAAGAAAGATATGTTGGAGGTAGAGTGAAACTATTTGTTTTTATGAGTCTCTGATAATGAAATACTTCTGTAAAAAGTATTTGGATAACATTGTTGTTTTTTTATTATTTCATTTATGCTATTGAATTTTGGTTAGTCTTCTGGTGTAGTGCACCAGCTTTAAACTTATAGCTTTCTAGCAAAGGTATTAAGCTGGGAAGAATTTTAAAGATATGACTAGAGCATTACCTATGATGCTTGCTTTATATTTCTATTGAGCAGTGTTAAATTCATTGAAAATGTGAATGTGTTAATATATTTACTCATATAGCCTTTGTAAAAGCTTTCAACGCTTGATTGACTGCTTGTTCACTCTAATTATTTTTCTTTTATAATTATATTTTGATTTAAAAAAAATATATTTTTATTGATTTCAGAGAGAGGAAAGGAGAGGGGGAGAGAGAGAGAGATAGAAACATCAATGATGAGAGAGTCATTGATCGGCTGCCTCCTACACGCCCGCAGCTAGGGATCGAGCCTGCAACCCAGGCATGTGCCCTGACCGGGAATTGAACCCCGATCGCCTGGATCCTAGGTCGACGCTCAACTGCTGAGCCATGCCCGGCCGGGCTATTTTGATATTTAAACATCTACTAATAGTGCTTATTCCTGTTGGGGAGAATGATTTGCAAAGCTATATGTTAGGATTCCATATATCAGTTCTAATGATATGAGCTGACTTTTGTATAACAGTGCTTATTAACTCCATACTTCTGTCCTGACCTGCCTCTTCCATTGTGTTTCTATTGTACCTGTATTTGCTTCTGTCATAGTGCCTGTTACATATTAGTGTACTTATAGTGTAGTGTAGTTTTTACGTCGTTTTTTACCATAAGTCCCTTGAAGACGGAGACATATTTAGAAAGTGTGAATTAAGTTACTTCATCTATTCAATAAATATTTATTGAGCTATTGTTTTAGTATCTTAGAAGAGGGAATAAATCTTTTGTGAATATAAAAATTTCAGCATGTATGGATTTCATATGTTGAATATGACTGTATTTCTACAAAAGGACTAATCGACTTTTGAGTATTCTACTACGGCTTTCCTTATTTCAGATACTGACTACATTATGGTTTTTTAGCATAACATCTCAATTTGTTTGGAAAAGTCAGTGTGCCAGGCCACTACTCATATTAAATTTTTGTGTTTTCAATTTTCTAAAACAGTGTATGCCCACCAAAAAAATGTGGATTAGTGTTCCTTATTTTAGGAAGATAGCCCAAGCTGAAGTGAATGCTGTTGTTTGATTTTCTTCTCAATACATTGAAAAATGTTTCTAGTGCAGAGGTGTAGTACCACTTAACTGGAGATAATTCAGTCAACCAAAGTTATCAACATGAGGTGCAAAACTTTTATTTGGAATAACAGCCCCTATGGTGAAACCTCATTATGAATCTTAGATATATTAAATTTCAGATAGTTATGTTTATTAGGTCCATGATACAATGAAGAGAGGCATAACTGAATTTTAAACTACTATAAAATTGTAAAAAGAGGGATGGTTTCTATTGGGAACAACATTGCACTCAGAGTCAAAAGAACTGGTGTAAACAAGCTCTTCACTTACTGGTTTGCAAACCCAGGCAAACTATTTTACTTTAAACTGTTGCTCTTTCTCATTTTGTATTCATTATAATAGGTGCCCTGTCAAACTTATATAGGGCAGGTTAATTTGGAGTGCGAACAAGATGAATGGATGTGAAAGTACGCTATAGATAGCTGTGTTATGAAACTGGTGGTGATAGTCTTATGTAAGGTTATGCGCTAGTGATGAACATTTAAAACTACATTTTTGAAAAGCTTTTTCTTATACCTTCTTTGTTTTTTCAAAAGGTCCGTTACACTAACTATAAGCTATGCCTTTTGCATTTGTACTTACATATCCAAATTCTTCCGATAATCCTTGTTGCCAACAGATATTTAGAACCTCTAGTTAGCTCTGATCTTTGGCTATGTAATAGGAAAAGATTGATGAACCCATATAGGATTATACCATACACTGACTTGAAAAAGAGCATTATTTTAACTACCAAAGTTTATTTAGCTTAATAAGTTGCAGAGCAAATACATGTGCAATATATATATTATCTATACATGCACACATACATTTATTGTATTCCTCATTTTACTATGGTGAGCTTTGAAAAATTACCACTGGATAAGAAAAGATATAGAAGAGTCGGATCATATTTGGGGACATAAATCTTTAACTCTTTGTGGACTATTAGGACTTTTAAATGCTGAGCAGTAAATACCTTCTGAGCTAGGACTGCCATTTCCCTAGTTGTTGTAGTTTCCTCTCTGTACAGTAGATGTCAGTAATTCCTCACTAGGTCTGTCACAGTTTACATATATGTGTGTGTATATACACACACACACACACACATATATGTTTTTAAACATATATATATATGTTTTTGAATTAGCATGTCAAGACTGCTATTATCAATAAAAGGACGTATCCATATATGCACGCTATAAAAGGTTAATTAGTCATAAAGGTTATAATTAAATATAGACTTTAAATATTTTTTATAGACTTTCCCCCATGGGTAGTTGTTTATTATAAAAATTTAAAACCAAACTGAAGTATGCAAATATCAAATCATTATATTGTGCAACTGAAACTAATATAACATATATGTCAATTATACCTCAATTAAAAAAAACACCTGCAGTTTACAAAAAAAAACACATTGAAAAGTATGGTCTTACATAATATAAAGCAATTATATTTCTTTTAGGAGATATCTGAAGAAATTATAGGATCACCCATCCCAGAACCTCGACAGCGCTCAAGACTTCTAAGATCTCAATCAGAAAGCTCTGATGAAGTTACAGAATTGGACCTTTCACATGGGAAAAAAGACGCGTTTGTTTTGGAGGTACTATTGCATTGGAGTAATTTCTTAAAGTTTTTAGAAGATGTGCATTTTTATAATCAAATCCTAAATTGATGTGATTCTTTTGTATCATTACAACTGTTATAAATATAAAAAATATATTATTATAAAAATTACAATAAACTTGAGAATATCAGAACTTAGTAATACATTTTTTGTTTGACACCAAAAGACTGATAACAGTGCAAGTGGTTCTAGAAAAATTAATGTATGGGTTGAAATAAAATTAAAATAATATTAAACTCTTGGAGCTATTTTTTGTAAACTTGAATGAATTTAAATCAGAAGTTAAAGTGCTATTCTTTCACTTACTATAATTCCCTGCTTTATATGTTATAGCATTTTACTATAATTATAACATTTTTAGATGTATTAATATAGGCACTGTGAATTCTGAATGTAGTGTTTTCTTACTGAATTCAAAGGATGTCATTGAACTTTCATTATAAAAGTACATTCAGAACTAGCTTTTCTGGAGAATAAATGTGGTACAAAAGGTTCAGGGAGCCTCCTCCCTCACAGATCTGCTCCCCTTGCCCTCCTCTCTGGAACTGTTAGCTTTGAAAGAGATAGATTCCTTTAATATTGAAGGAAAGGAAAATAAATGAGGATGCTCAGAAATGTTCTGTAAGGTGCCAGTTGAGAGAAAAAGTCAGATGCCTTGATCTCAGTGAAGCAGGAAACTGATGGTAGACTTGTATTGGAATGGGATTGGAGTTCGGAAGAGTCTAGAACAGTGCCTATGAATGGGAGCAGGATGTCAGCCGTGGGAGATGCACAAGGCTTAACTGAGGTAAGAGTGTTAATTTGTAGAAAACTCAAACTGTATGGATTTGTGCTTTTTCTCATATTTTTTTACAGCCTGAGAATGGAAAAATAATGGGAGTTGGTAAAGAATATGTCAGGTTAAGGAGGTAAAAGGATTCATGGTACTGTTTAGAGCAGTGCTGCTCTAAGTGAGCTGTGACTACCTGTAGCATCAGCCCTTTCTGGGAGCTTGTAAGACACAAATTCTGGGGCCCTTGCTTCAGACCTAGTAAATGAAATTTTAATGGTGGGGCTCAGGAATCTGTTTAACAAACTTGCCAGGTGATTCTTAGTATTACCTGACGTTTGATCACAAGCATCATTGATATTTCTGATCCTGGGATCCTGGTTAAGTAGTGAACAGAAGTGTTTCAAACGTGGGCAAAAGACGGGGGGTGAGGGGCAAGGTGCAGATTCAGGAAGAAAAAGGACAAGAAGACATTGTAATTGGAGAATGCTTGAGACCTGGGTGTGGAGTGGTTGCGGAGTAGGGACAAGGTGTGGCCATGGCTGTGGGCAGCTAAGGTAGAGCGGAAGCAAAGGGAGTCCCGGAGTCGCAGGGGTGATGTGAGTGAAAGCTTGGAGTGTGTGAATCTACCTAGACCCCTGATGAACAGATGAACGTCAGCATGGGTCCAATTGGATCGTTTCATTCTTTCTTATTCACAGTGGAATATTGTGATATCAGAAAAGTCAGATTTGGACTTATTTTTTTTAGACATGCCTTTAAATTTATCCCGACATAATTTTATTTTAAAGCAGTTGTGCATTTAGTCAAAAGATATTTTTTAATTACACTATATTTATTTAAACAAATAGAGATAATGATTGCTGAAGGTATGTTTTGAAACATGCCCTCATAAAGGATTGAGAAAAGGCTTGTTTTTTAAAAACTAAATATAAAATATTTCACTTAGAAGAATTTATAATTATTACTGTGGAGAAACATACAGATATTTGAAAATTTTTTTTTCAAGTTTTATATTTTAACTTAGAGAAAAATAGATCTATTTTTTGGCTTGTTTTCTATTTTTTAAAGAAAATTTTTTAATTAAAAATGATTATATATTTACTATTTATGTAATAGTTTTAATCTTTCTATTTTCAGATTGATGACACAGATGCTATGGAAGATGTACATTCCCTCCTTACTGATGTTCCTCCTCCTTCAGGTAAAAAGAAAAAAGTTACCTTTGAGATGAGACTTTTTTTTTTTTGCACAGCAGTATTTTAGTTCGTAATTATTATGGTACTAACTTTATTTTAAGGATTTTATCAATGTTACACCCTGTTATGTGCTTTGCTGCTTCAAGGGGGAAAAGAGTTTTAAAATATTTATGTTAGAACTTAAATGAACTGATTTTTAATCCTTTTATGATTATACATTTTTAAAAAACAGATAACTTATTAAGATGGTCTAAAGTTTTCTGAAGGTATGAAGTTTTAGAAAAAGAATGAATGGTTCTGTTTTTGTTTTGTTTTTTAAATATATCTTTGTTGATTTCAGAGAAAGGAAAGGAGATGGAGAGAGAAATAGAAATGTTGATGAGAGAGTCATTGATCGGCTGCCTCCTGCACTCCCCCGACTGGGGATCGAGCCCGTAACCTGGGCATGTGCCCTGACCGGGAATCGAACTGCGATCTCCTGGATCCTAGGTCAATCTTCAATTGCTGAGCCACACCCAGCTGGGCATAAATGGTTCTTATAGTTAGAACTTCATGTAATAATTGAAAAATGTTCTTTTTAACACAAAAATAACTATTACCATATGTTTTAACTGTAATTTATTTTGACAGGCTTTTATAGTTGCAATACAGAAATTATGCCTGGGATAAATAATTGGACATCTGAAATACAGGTGAACCTTTCATTTTTAATTTTAAGCAAATAAAACATAAGTGATTTTAGCAAGTTCCTTCTTAATATATGTTTTCTTTTTCACCTCCTTATTGCAATTAAAATGGTACCCTTTTTCATACCACATTCGTTGTTATTGTCCATGATATGGCAGTTTTATTAACTGTTACAGTTATTAATAAAATGACATGCTATCATATCTCCCATATATAGATGTTCACATCAGTAAGAGTAATCCGATTAAGCAGCCTTAACCTGACTAATCAAGCCCTCAATAAGAACTTTAATGATCTCTGTGAAAATTTGCTCAAGGTAGGAACCTTCTAACTAACTGTACTTTAGTTAAAACTCCTAAGAATCATGAAATTAAAAATGAAAAGGCATATATATTGTCTGGAAAACCTTACACAGTTGTGGGCTGAATTATTTTTTATCTACATATCAATCTTAATTCTGTCATCAGGTATAATGCTAAAGTTGTCCTCTCTATCTTAATATACCATACTAGAAAAGAAATATATTTTAAGTTATGTCATAGCTTTAAACTTCATAGAAATCTGTTGTACATGTGTAAATTCAAAATACCTTTTTCTTATTTTTTATTACATTGATAAATATGATTAAACCTTATTGTCTGCTGTAATATTAAAAAATGTATTCTTAATGTAAGGATAGACAAAACAAGTGGACTAGCTTTGTTTTAATCCTTTAAACTTTCCATTTGCTATAATATAATGTGCATTAAAATGTCAGTTTTTGTAAATTTTTAAATTAAAAGAAATGATATGACTAATATTTTCTATTGTATAGAGCCTGTATTTTAAACTACGGTCTATGATCCCCTGCTGCCTTTGCCATGTAAATTTTACAGTATCTCTGCCTGAGGATGAATTAATTCAGGTAATTAAGATTCAGTCTGCTATCAAAGAAGATTTCTAGCTTTTATCTGTTACAATATAAATATGCCATAATTAAATAAGTATAAGCTGTTTTACTTCAAAATATTTTGAAACATATTAGTATGAAGCAGACTGTGTATATTTCATTTTTGTGAACTCTAGTTATCTGAAGGTGGAATCACATTTGTGCTCCAGTATACACACAGTAGGATTTGTACTTATGTGTGATTTCTCCAGTCCCCATCCTTTAGACAAGGCTCTTGAGCTCTTTCTGGAATATCTATGGTTAAGTATACATGTTGGGCTTAGTCGCAGTCTGAATATCTGAGTTGATGTATAGTTCTAACTGAGAATGTTAACCAGGAAAGGCAGATTAGCCAATTCGTATAAGTTGTTCCATGGTACTGAATACTATGTGTCAGAAACTTATTTTGGCAATGATTATTTTGCTAATCTTACTGTTTCTGTGATTCTAGGTTACAGTCACAGCAGTTGCAATAACTTTTGACAAAAATCAGGCTTTACAGACCACAAAAACACATGCTGAAAAGTCATTGCAAAGAGGTAAATCTATGATGAATGGGACCATAGTTCATGTTTCTCTACATTATAGTTCAGTGATAAAATATAGAGGAGAGGTAGATTAAATATACGAATTGTTTCCCGAAGAGAATCTGCCACTTTTTGTTTATCTTTAATCAAGGTAATGGCGTGGGTAAGCATATGGCTGACTTGATACTTTTTACAAATGAATAGGTGGTTGACTGGTATGCACAGAGACACTGTTGTTTTATAGACTTAAATTTTATCATATTAATTCTGCAGCAATTTAAGTTTCCTATCCTAGTACCTCTAAGGAGGTCCTCAAAGCATTTGAAAAACTACTGTTGTAATAAGCATCACGTGTTTTTCTCAGGAAAGATCCCATAATATTCAACAGATTCTTGGAGTTGTTTACTCAGTAAAATTTAGAAAGTATCATTTTTTTTAGGTGTAAAGAGTGGGATTTTGATTTATTTTATTTATTTTACTTTTGACAGTATTATAGCTGTCTCCCATTTTCTCCCTTTTTGCCCCCCTCTACCCCCCCCCCACATCAGGCCTTCCCCATCTATTGTCTGTGTCCATGGGTTATATATATATGTATGTATGTTCTTCAGTTAATTTCTTCCTGTCCCCCCGCACCCCCCTGAGATCTGTTATTCTGTTCCATGCATCCATACCTCCAGATCTGTTTTGTTCGTCAGTTTATTTTACTCATTAGATTCCCCATATAAGTGAGATCATGTGATATTTGTCTTTCTCTGACTAGCTTATTTAGCTTAGCATAATAGTTCCCAGGTCCATCCATGCTGTCTCAAAGGGTAAGAGCTCCTGCTTTTTCATAGCTGCATAGTATTCCATTGTGTAAATGTACCACAGCTTTTTTATTCACTCATCTAATGACGGGTACTTGGGCTATTTCAGATCTTAGCTATTGTAAATAACACTGCTATGAATGTAGAGGTGCATGTATTCTTTCTAATTGGTGTTTCAGGATTCTTAGGATATAGTCCTAGAAGTGGGATCACTGGGTCAAAAGGCAGTTCCAATTTTAATTTTTTGAGGAAACTCCATACTGTTTCCACAGTGGTGCATCAGTCTGCATTCACACCATCAGTGTACTAAGGTTCCCTTTTCTCCACACCCTCACTAGCACTTGTTTATTCATTTATTGATGGTAGCCATTCTGGCAGGTGTGCGGTGATACCTTATTGTAGTTTTAATTTGCAGCTCTCTGATGATTAGTGATGTTGAGCATTTTTCATGTATCTATTGGCCACATGTATGTCCTCTTTGGAGAAGTGTCTCTTCATGTCCTTTGCCCATTTTTTAATTGGATTGTTTGCCCTCCTGGTGTTGAGTTGTATGAGTTCTTTGTATATTTTGGAAATTAACCGCATATCAGATGTATCATTGGTGAATATGTTTTCCCATAAAGTAGGTTCCCTTTTCATTTTCTTGATTTTTTTTTGCTGTGCAGAAGCTTTTTAGTTTGATGTAGCCCTATTTATTAATTTTTCCTTTGTTTTCCTTGCCCCAGGCAATTTATCAGTGAAAATACTGCTACATGAGATGTCTGAGACTTTTACTGCCTATGTTTTCTTCTAGGACTTTTATGCTTTCACGTCTTACATTTAAGTCTTTTATCCATTTTGAGTTTATTCTTGTGTATAGTGTAAGTTGGTGGTCTAGTTTCATTTTTTTCCACGTACCTGTCCAATTTTCCCAACACCATTTATTGAAGAGACTATCTGTACTCCACTGTATGCTCTTACCTCCTTTGTCAAATATTATTTGACCATATTGGTGTGGGTTGATTTCTGGGTTTTCTGTTCTGTTCTGTTGGTCTATATGCCTTTTCTTGTCCCGGTACTAGGCTGTTTTGATTACGGTGGCTTTGTAGTATAGTTTGATATCCAGTATTGTGATACCTCCTACTTTGTTCTTCTTTCTCAAGATTGCTATGGCTATTCGGGGTCTTTTTTGGCTCCATATAAACTTTTGGAATATTTGTTCAGATCTGTGAAATGTGTCGTTGGTATTTTAATAGGGATTGCGTTGAATATGTAGATTTCTTTGGGTAGTATGGACATTTTAATGATGTTAACTCTTCCAGTCCATGAACACGGTATATGCCTCCACTTGTTTGTGTCTTCCTCTGTTTCCTTTTTCAATAGTTTTCCGAGTGCAGGTCTTTTACCTCCTTGGTTCAGTTTACTCCCAGGTATCTTATTTTTTTGATGCAATGGTAAATGGGTTTGTTTTTTTAGTTTTTCTTTCTGAGAGTTCATTACTGTTGTATAAAAATGCCATCGATTTCCAGGTGTTAATTTTGTATTCTGCTACTTTGCCAAATTTATTTATTAAATCTAGCAGTTTTTTGGTGGAGTCTTTAGGATTTTCTATGCGCAATATCATGTCATCTGTGTATAATGACAGTTTTACTTCCTCCTTTCTAATTTGGATGCCTTTTATTTCTTCTTCTTGTTTGATTGCTGTGGCTAGGACTTCTAGTGCTATGTTGAATAAAAGTGGTGAAAGCAGACACTGCTGTCTTGATCCTGTTTTTAGGGGAAATGGTTTTAATTTTTGCCCATCGAGTATGATGTTGGCTATAGGTTTGTCATATGTTGCCTTTAGTGTGTAGAGGTATGATCCCTCTATTCCCACTTTGCTGAGAGTTTTTATCATAAAAGGGTGCTGGATTTTGTCAAATAGTTTTTCTGTGTCTTTTGATATGATCATATGATTTTTATCTTTAATTTTGTTGATGTAGTTTATCTTGTTTATTGATTTGCAAATATTCAACCATCCTTGCATCCCCAGAATAAATCCCACTTAGTCATGGTGTATGATTTTTATAATGTATTGCTGGATCCTATTTGCTAGTATTTTGTTGAAGATTTTAGCATCTACATTCTTCAGGGATATTGTCCTGTAGTTTTCTTTCTTTGCAGTGACTTTATCTGGTTTTGGAATTAGGATAATTCTAGCCTCATAAAAAGAGTTTGGAAATCTTCCATCCTCTTGAATTTTTTGGAATAGTTTGAGGAGGATAGGTGTTAGTTCTTTGAATGTTTGGTAAAACTCACCTGTGAAGCCATCTGGTCCATGGCTTTTGTTTACTGGGAGTTTTTTGATTACTGTTTCAGTTTCTTTCCTTGTTATTGGCCTATTCAGGTTTTCTGATTCTTCCTGATTGAGTTTTGGCAGATTGTATGTTTCTAGGATTTGTCCACTTTGCCCAGTTTGTCCGGTTTGTTGGCCTATAGATGTTCAGAGTATTTTCTTATAATCTGTTATCTCAGATTCTTAATTTAAAAAGTTAATAATAGATTATTACTGAATAACTAGTGTTTTTCTTGCTTCTAAGCCTCTACAGATAATGAAGAACTCCTGCAGTTTCCACTGGAACTCTGTTCAGATTCGCTTCCTCCTCATCCTTTCCCACCAGCTAAAGGTTGGTTAAGTGAGGGAAATGCAAATGCAGATCCTAGTTCCTAGGTTTTTACGTGTTTTGATGTTGTAGATAATCTTACTTAATCTTGAGATGAAGATTTATTCTTCATTCCCTCATTGTATGTTCATGTTCATAAAGGGGAGAAAGTAATGTTCCTATTTTAATTTCTCAAGTAATCTCAACATATATTATTGAGGTATTTTTTCATACGAGGCTTCATTTTTATATATCAAATGTATTAAAGTTTTATTTTCAGAGATTTTGATTTCCCATAATAATTATTTATTTACCCATGATATATTTGAAATTTATATTATATTTGGTAATTTTTTTTTTTAGCAACATTTGAACCGTTACAAAAATTTTCATTTTGAAATGACAGCCAACTACTTATTTTCTTCAGAGGTATTTGGAGAGGTTTTGGGTGGTAATAGTAACATGAGAAAGGGATATGTTCTTTGTCTTTTAGGTGCCTTGGGTACAACTGAGGTACATTTTTAGATGCTGCCATTTTTTCAACTGTAAAATGATTGTCTCTTAAGTTAATAACAGTAAATCTACTTAGATCTAACACTCTTT
The DNA here is from genome assembly GCF_964146895.1 of Miniopterus schreibersii. NCBI lineage: Eukaryota > Metazoa > Chordata > Mammalia > Chiroptera > Miniopteridae > Miniopterus > Miniopterus schreibersii. The sequence goes on from NC_138102.1 coordinate 158,621,082, forward strand.
GGAGAAAAGGGTAGTTCCTCCCCCCATTTTTCTTCTGATTTCACTGCAATTTTTATTATAAAATTACAGGATTATTGTACTTTATTTTATAGCATTACATATATAATAAATGTCATTTGCGGTTTTTCCTAAATGTTTTATTCTGAGAAATGATGCATTTGTTTTTTAAAACCATATTAGCTTTTCTAATTATATTTTATATAATACAAGTGAAATTACTTTATGATTTCTACTTATCAGTTATATTATCTGATACCAAATTAAGTGTAATAAAGAATAGTTTTATAATCACATTGCATGTATATCAGTAGAGTCTTTACTAAATCAGTGCAAAGCCTATCCATGTAAGTGAATATCCTGTCTCTAATTTGAAGATGAAAAAATTAGCTCCTTTAAAATTCTGAACTTTCTAACATGGTAACTGTGGTCCTTTTTCCTTTTTGTCTAAATTAAAATTCTAGTTTAGGACTCCATGGAGAATTTTTGCATACTTCAACTTCCTTGAAAGAACAGAGAGGAAAAATCAAATCCAAAGATAATCTGAGTTCAGCTTTATAAATTAAATATAGCTTCCAGAATAAAAAGTAGAACCGTTAAAAATCTCCCTTGAACTGACTAGACAGGATTTTTTAAAATACCTACTTTATACAGAAACTTGTATTTAACACAGGGGTGGTTCCAAACCACTTTTAGTTATTTTATTTATCCTTACCCTGAAATGTAGGGGGGGGAAAACAAAACAAAAACCAATCAACAAAAAAAGATTTGATCAATTGCTAACTTGTAGGACTATATATGTGTACTTAGAGTTCCTGTTAGCTATATTTTATTATGTCATTAATAGCTACTGAGTTCTGCAGATTAGATTTAAACTCTGTAAATTTGCCTTATCTGTATTGACAATTTACAGTCTCTGCAATAGCTTTCAAAATATTTTCAAAGGTAATTATAACTAGTATTTCTTGTCATTAGTATATTTTGTACAAATGATACTGTGTGAACTGAAGAACACGGAAAGAAGAATTTGAGTGGAATAAGTAATAACTGAACAGTACCTAAAATATTCACAGTTCATTTTAAGGATTGTAGAGAGGGTCATGGGGGGAGTAATAAAGCAACAGATCTGGGATCTCTTCTCAGTTCTGCTGCTGCTAAGTGTGAGACTTTAGGCCAATTTAAAGCTCAGTTCCTCATCTGTAAAATGTGAAAGGATTAAGGTTCCCTTTGGCCTTTAAAATGCTCTCATTCCCTGGATTTCTGTAGTTTGTGGTTCTTCAATTATTAACATATTCCCATTACTAAAAACAAATCAAAAGCTAAGTTATGCCTAAAGTCGCACTGAGCTTAAAATTTTCCAAATAGCTTCCAGTTAAACCAATAATGTTTTAAACCATAGTGTTTCTTCAGAGGTGCCTCACGACTTCCCGGAGGCAGGGTGGGAAGGGCGGGAGCTGAGGAGGGCAGGGGAGTGAGTGGATAGGTCTCTGGACCCCCTGCCCTACCTCTGAACTAGGGAGCTTTGATTCAGTGTGCTTGTACATATCTGTTTTCTACATGTGATTTTGTTTGGAGAAAGGTTTCAAAGTTGGAAAACAACTGAATCAGATCATTTCACCTTTATTATCATCATCATCATCACCATCACCATCTTCATAATGATCAGTATCATCACAACCAATACTAATGTATATAAAACTTTTTATACTAAGTGCTTAACTGAAAAACCTATGTGCTTTTCCTTGAATATTGCATTTCAAAATCATCAGTGAACACTAAAAAGTTTATCTGTACCTGTTGTGAATAGTTTTGTAAATTGTGGTTTATGTTGCATGCTTATTTATTGTCTTTGCTCCCTCAAAGTCTTTTCAGGAGGACATGGGCTGTACCAAATTGATTTGAAAGTTATCTTAAAGAAAGTATTCTTGATGCTTTGAGGATAGGACGAATTTTGAAAAGGTCAAAAGAATGTTATAATAGAGCCTTATAAGGTGAATAGCAACTGGGCATTGAAACATGAAGAAAGGCTTTGTATAGTCAGTAGAGATATCTGGGAAAAGTTGTGTCACAATTCAGAGGAAACAGGCAGGAGAGGGAAAGGTAAGAGTGCTAGGAATAAATGCTCAAAAATGTCTCTACTTCCTTATGTGCAACTGGACGAGGCTTAAAAGCCAACTACTAATACTGAGAAGTAAATAAATAATATAATTTTATAGGTTTTTTTAGTTCAGTTAGCTAAGTTGATAGAGCTTTTTCTTTTTTTAATTCTGAAAATTTTGGATTCTAATTTATTCTTATGTTCTTATCACAAATAGGATGATTTGTTAAAATTGTAATTTCTTTTTGTGTTGACAGAATAGTTTCAAGAGCTAAGTTAAGCACAGTACGTTTATTAATATTTCCATCTTTTCACTTGTAGATAAACCTTTTCTTGTCTTTTCGTGTTGTTGGAAATGAGTGACTATTATGTGAAGAAAAGATGCTTCAATTATGTGTATCCTAATTCTGTGTATAGAGTAAGCCTGGGCCTGAATTGTCCATCCATGTTCAATTTTCCCCTTCCATCTTTTGTTATATTTGGTTTTGTTTCTCAAGGTAACAAAATAGTTTGAGGTATGTCTCAAATTTATGGTGGACTTGGTGTTACCTTGCTAGTTATCTTGATTTTTCTGATTTGAAATATTAAAAGGTGCTGAGCTGAAGTAATTTCTTAAAGGACATTATTCTGTGAAGGTCATCAAAATATTTTGATGAATACTGTGAGTATCATAGATGATGTGGCATTGACATAAATTATTTACACACGAGGCGGTGTTATGAGAAAAAAGATGGCTCTAGCAAACTTTTATACCACTTTCATAGTGTTTTTCTTAACTATTAATATGTACACTTCAGTTTTTCTCTGAAAAAGTTTAAAGAGGCCTTAAAAATTTATATATATATATATATATATATATGTATATATATATATATACACACATAAAAATATAGTAAAAATGGGGAAATCTGAATGAATATAATCTGGGTGAAAAGTAAAAAATAAATCAGTAAAACTTTTCTCATAGATTATAGTAAATCTCCAGAATTTTATACGTGTAATTTTCATAAAAGGTTAGCACATTCCTTTAGATACATTTCTAAAGATATAAATCTTGAGATATTAGGTACCATATTGTAGGATTTAAGAACTTACATTAATGACAAAAGTGTATGAATTATATGCTATTACAAATAAATCTCATATACTTTATAAATCTATAATAGGATAGCCATTTTCATTAAAATTCTGAGAGTTTTAAGACTTTAAAGCGTTAATTAAGTCAATATTAGTTTTTATATACTGTCGGATAATACTGCATAGAAGAAAGTTTTTTATACCCACCTTGTTCCTACTTTCATTTTGCTTTATGCTGGCATGATTTCCTCATGCTCAGTGGCATAAGCTATACACTGGCAAGATTACTCTTTTCATTAAGCAGGGGCTGACTAATGTGGCAAGCATAGGCCAAAATCTGGATTTCAATATAAAAGACAACAAGCTGGCTTATTCCCTTAATGTGTTGTACTCCATAATTAGGTATCCACATGATAAGTTTTTTATCTTTATTATTGTAGGCTTATAAGAGTTAGGTTTTTTGTTCTTTGTTTTTGTTAAATTTGATTTTAAATGAGCTTAACTTTTAAAATTTAGTGACTTGCCTCACATTATTTTAAACCAGCAATTAGAAATATAAACCTATAAAAATGTTAAAGTTAGCTTTCATTTTTTTCCTGCCAACTAATATATAAATCTTTATGCTGACTAAAATATCTTTATATATTAACAATTCATTGCATGCCTGCTTTCTCTTTCTCTTTTTAAAATATATTTTGTCACAATGACCAAATGGTATGAATAATAAAAAGTTCTCCATGGTACTGATGGCCACAACAACCCATGGGAGGCTCTGAAAGGGAAGAGCTGCTGAGGAGAAGGAGAATGAAAGGAAAATAGAAACTAAAGAGAGGAAAATGTGTGGAAAACTTACTCATGAAATGGGAAGGAAGAAAAGAGAATAGATGGAGAAATAGAGTCAAGGACTCTTAGCTTTTTTTTTCTTAAATATATCTTTATTGATTTCAGAGAGAGGAAGGGAGAGGGGGAGAGAGAGAGAGAAACATCAATGACGAGAGAGTCATTGATCGGCTGCCTCCTGCACGCCCCCGACTGGGGATCGAGCCCGCAACCCGGGCATGTGCCCTGACCGGGAATCGAACCACGATCTCCTGGATCCTAGGTCGATGCTCAGCCACTGAGCCACCCCTGGCAGCCGGAATCTTAGCTTTTTTGAGGCAGCTTGAGGACAGTGAAATCCAGAATGAGGAAGAGGGAGTAAAAAGCAAAGAAAAATGTAATTGAGTTACAGGAAACAGGGATTATTTGGAAGAGAATATAAAGGATGTTAGTGAGAGGAGGAGTGGATACCTCGTAATGGAGGCAGGAAAACAGAGGGGGACTGAAGAAGAAAGACAAGTGGCTTAGGATGTGGTACACCTTTAGTTGGAAGCTTTGACGACCTAGATAAACTGATTAATTGTCTTTGTCCCCTAAAGTATGTATTTCCTTTGTGGTTGAGTGTTTCCCTTTATGGACGATCCAGATTGAAGCTATCTATACCTTTCTTTATGCCTTAATAATTTTTAACTAAAATATGGCAATTTTGTTATCAATCCACCAATATTCGAATATCATAATGGACAACTTTATACTGAATGTTCATATACATCCTTTATGTAACTTGGTCATAAGCCAGATTTTATATTTATAAGACCTAGCTCAATGCATTATAGATTGATGGAAGTGCTTAAAGGAACATAAACCCAAATTTTGATCATAACTTAAAACTAAGAATGTTTAAATAGGAAAATACAGCATGAATTTTTAAAGACTCCAGATCCGCATATATTTTAATCTGCCAGATAATCTTTTCATAATTTTCAGGATTTTTCTTTAGTTTTGGTAATTTTCTTAGGATAACCAGATAAGATTGTCTCAAATATTTTTTAATTAGTAAGAGCAAAGATCTATAAATTCTAATGACATAAAGTGAATAAGTGGTCACAAGAGTTAGTGGTCAGTGTAGAACTTGATCATAGCTAATCAATACCTTTGTCATTGGTGTGACAAACTATTTAGGAGAAAAGGAAGTCTTAAAGTTTAGAAGCATCGGAACACATTGAGGGAGGAAGAATCCTTGCTACATTTTTTTTGTTTTTGTCATCAGTTTTCTCATTTTCACTAAACTGCTTTTAACCAGGTGAGCTGCCTCCCCACACCATTAGGGCTTGTTAAATATCGATAGCTGTACCAGGCAGATAAGAAGACCACACGCGCTGTGGCCATGCCAACTTTCCAGGGTCATTTATTTGGGGATAACAGGGTTATCACTTACTCGTACTTCTTAAAAAAAAAGCAAAATAATAATTTTATTGTATTCAGTGGGAAAGGAAATCCTAAGAAAAGTAGGCTGCCATGTGGCTTGATTGAGACTTTGCAGCTAGGATGGGGACCTAACATAAGACGTATTTGTCTCAGGCTCTTCCACATAGACATACAGATGGCCCACAGCTAAGCGTTAGCCCTCAACAAAGCCCAAAAGACTTAATATTTCTTTCCTTATACATGAAGTGGTGTCTTTTTTTAGTATTGGCTTAGAGATTACATAAGTATTTTTTAAATTTTTATTTTTTAATCAGCATTACTAGTTTGTCAGTGAGCCAGACAGCTTACACCTGTAGTACCTTCTCTTCTGAAAAGCCTGCTACCTGGGAAGGCAAACTGCAGCCAGGAGCAGTGCGCCAAGAGCCCGAGGCCAGGAGATGTTGGAGGCAGTCGAGCCGCTCCAAGGTGCTGCCGGGCCGCTCACCCTGGGCCTTTCTCAGAGAAAATTAAGGTCCTAGCAAGTATATAAACAGGTGAACCTACTTTTATAAAGTGAGATAAATCTCTGTCGCCCTTTCCCTTAGGAATGTCTCCAGTTTTAAAATTTTAGTTCTTTATTTTATTTTAATCCAAACGCATTCATGTTTGAGAGCCAGGAATTAGTATTTTCCCTTGATTTTATTTCCCTCTTCCTCGTACTTTGTAAAATTCTGTGGGACAAGTCATAAATGCACATGGTGAAAAGTTCAATTCCTGCCAAAACATGATCTAGTCCAGTAAGGTGTTCTCCTCCCTTCATTTCCTTTCCCAAGAGGCAGCTGCTCTTAATAGCTTATTATCTGTCTTTGCAAAGATACTTTATATTTTCCTTTTTTAAAACACAGATATTTTACACATCATTGTGTTCCTTTGTTTTTTTCTACTTGGTATATTTAGAGATGGGAACAGACACTTTCTACCTTTAAGCTCTTTTCGTGGGCATTTGCCATTAACTTACGTATGGTTGCTACTGGGGACTCCCATATTACCCAGATAATATTGAGGTACAGAAGATAATTTCATTTTAGTGATTTTCACACTTTTTTAGCTTCCTCTCCTGCCCCTATGTTTAAAAAACTTTCACAGAATTCCTAATGCTGACTATATTTTCTGTAATTCTACGCTCACCACAGGCATATAGAACCCTGGGGCCCTCCTGGGATAGGTAAGCGTCTGGCTGTCCCAGCGCTGGGTCTGTTTCTGTGTTGAGTTGTCCCTAGAGATCTGGTCAGCCTCAGGATGTCAGCTCTGTCTGGCCTTCTTTCTGTAGGTTCCATCTCCTCCTGGGCTTTCAGTGCCCAGAGGACCCTAAGTCCAGAGGACTCTCCCTGTCTGGACCTGCATTCTGAGGCCGTGCTCATCAGGGCATGTCCACAGCATAGTACCCTCACAGGGATTCCGTGGACCCCACCTCGTGCTCCTGTCTGTTCGTCGGTTCTGTATTGTGATAGGAATGTCAACCACTCTACTCTCAGTATTAGCTAGTGGTTACTTGACCTATAAAAATGGGGGGGGGGTGATGTGGGAGATACTTCCATTGCACCCAATTATCAGAAACATTCTGTACAAATCTCACTTTTGAAAACTATAACTTTTATTAATTTAAGAATATTACCAAAAGATCAACCCATTAGGCAGAAACAAAAATATGTATTTTATTAGTTTATAATTTTTAAAAAAAAATCTGGCTGACCTAAATAATCCTCAATGTTTCTTATGAGTCATTTCTAGCTTGATAACACTATTCCTTCAATTATAAAATTTTTTGAAACAAAAATTCAAATATGCTGAAGTGGATAGAGCCTGAACATTAGAAATAGATGATTTTTTATGGTACTGTTTAAATTTGTACAATACCTTACATATCTGTAATAAAAAAAATATAAAATATCAGAGAAAATTCTGGATGATACTTTTATGAGGTACTGGAAAGGAAGTGATTGGGATTCCTGGTTATTTCTATGGAGAACAGTCACTTTTTTGTTCTGCAGAGTGTTGATACCACTGAAGGAAGATGTTGATAGTGAAATCCTTGAAAGAAGGGGTTGGTGGTGAGGGAAGGGTTTTATAGCTAGTAAGGAGCTTGTGTTCGTCTGTGAGACATCGGTCATTGCCTTGTCTGTAATTTTTTATCTCACTGGCTCTTCCCCCTGCAAATGTTCCCCTTCCATGTTTCATTTGAGATTTTCTTCCCATTTCATTGACCCTTTTTTCTGCTCAGTTACCTATCCTGCTTTCGTACTACTAACATTTGTTACTGTGTTTATTTTTCTCATGTCTATAAAGTTTCTGAAACTCTTTTTGTGTTATACTAACAAATAGTCTTCCTTGGCATGGTATTTATTAACTGAGCTAGTTTTCATATGTCAGTAGAAATTGCGTTTTAAACCTAAATACTTCTATTTGGTTTGCTTTTACAATGAAGCCATAAAGATTTCTTCCTGTTCATCTGGCTTGTAGAGAGTATTTACAAACAGTAAAGAAGAGAAACTGGCTTGTACTTAGCATCCAAGCTAATGTTGTTCATATTGTCTTATTAGAACACCTGGAGAGTGCAAGTTCTAACTCAGGTATACCAGCTGCACAGAGAGGTGAGTTCGTCTAATTGAGCAAATAGTCACCAAAGGTGTGGCATTCTGGCGTGGTGCATCAACATGCAGGCGCGGAGAAATGCACTGGGCAGTGGAATGGACGCCAAATGCGGCTTTACTGTAGTTAGAATGTGTCTCAAAAATATTAATAAAACTAATATTTAATTTTTTTAGCATTTCACAGTTTCCCAGTTTCTGAAAATAAAATATATCTTTTTCATAATTTTATTATTATTATTTTTTTAGTTCAGTAGTAGTAAATGTTCTTTTCTTAAAAGGAGAACTTGTTAGGCTCACACCTGCTGCCCTCCCATGTGTTATCAGAAGCTTTGTTGCCAAAATCATACATGGAAAGAAAATATGGACAGAAGCCACCCTTTGGCTTTCCTGTGTGCTCATGGTAGAAAGAAGGTATTTTAGTAAAAGATAAGTCCACTAGTGATTTTTTTCATCTGTTCTTCACCATTTGACACTCATTTTTAGTTTTGATTTTAGAGTAGAAATAGGGAAGGCAATTATTCACAAAATTTGGATTGCAAGTTAAAGTCCTAAAATATAAACAGCTGAAACATTGTAAAGTAAAAAGAATGGGGGGGAAAGTTAGTTAAAACATAGTATATGGTCCTTTCACTGATATTTCTGTGAAACCCCGCTTCTGTTTTCCCTTAGAGACCACACAACTCGCTTCTGTTTTCCCTTAGAGACCACACAACTATGACATCACCAAAAACGCTCAGCCAGCTAACTGATAAATTGGTTTTGGACAAATCAGTGTCTAAAGCTTGACTCTTTACTGTCTCTCTTACCTGACTTGAAAGGGGCCATTCTTTTTCTGTATTACAGTTAAATTACGTCATCGGAAGGAGTGTTATGACGAGTAAAAGACGTCATACATATTTTTTCTTTGTTTTCTGTCTGTGTTTCCAGCAACGTCAGTTGATTACAGTTCCTTTGCAGACAGATGCAGCAGCTGGATAGAGCTCATTAAACTGAAAGCTCAGACCATAAGGCGCGGATCAATTAAGACAAGTAGGCGGATGTTTCTACCACATTATGATCTGAGAAGCATATCCCTGATTTCCCAGTGGTGAAGGCTAGACTTTTCCACGCAGTAATAACATTGCCAATCAATCATGTGTTGGAGTGTGAAAGCTGCAGACTAATAATGGTCAGTTAGCAGACGTTATTGAAGGGACTTTAGATTTATTTAAACTGTAGAATTGTGTTTTTAAAATTTTACTTTTTGTAAAGGTATTTTTAAAAGTATATAAATAGATATTATATTCTTCTAGTGGAAGGAAATTGTCAGCTCTCTTATTGAAAAGACCCTCTCCCAGGACCCAAGGTACTATCTAGCATATGACATGTGTCAGTTAACTAAGGGTGATATCAGAGGGCTAAAAGAAAGGTATTTCTGGAGAGAAAGTAGTTAACTCTTATCTCACTGTTAGAATCAAGATCATTATATGTTCTTTATCTATACTCCATGTGTTTTGGTAGATTTTGAGGCAAATGTATTCGAGTGTCAGAGTTTACAGTACATTAAAAGGGAAGGCTTTGTTCTAGAGGAAAGATCACAGGATATGGAACCAGTCAGATCTGGTTCTGAGTCCTGGAAGTGCCATTCTAATAGCTGTGTGACCTTGGGCAAGTTATTTAACTTCTCTGAGCCTCAGTTTCCTCATGTTGAAAATGAGGATAATAATACCTAGAGTGCTAGGTTGTTGTAAGGATTAGATATATATATGTGTGTCTGGCTTATGGTAATTATTTGATTAGTGGTAGGTATTATTTATGTTATTTTATAAACAACTTTTAGACAGCCAAGGTCATTTTTAAGTTTTTAAAATTGTTGAGTTTGATCAAAATGGTTTGGAAAAGGAACCTATCACAACTAGTTAACATAAGGTTTATCTACAAGTTGACAATGATGAAGTCGTCTGAAAAAAGATGGAAAAAACTGGGAAATATAACAACTTTCACACTCTCTTTGTAATAATTTGTTCCCACAGCAGATAATTTTTAATTGCTCTGCCGCTTTTTCTTTTTCTTCACTTTATACCGATCATTGTATGTGTAGCCACACCGCATCAACATTTTCTTTTGCAGGAATGCCATTTTTCTTCCAAAAGAATTCCATTCCAGCATCTCCTCTGTGTTTCTCTCTCTCTTTTAATTGCATGCAGTGCATGATAATTTTCTGTCTTTCATGACATGGCTTAGCCTCACAGACAGCTGAATGTTGTCACCACTTACTTGGAGGAAACCTGGGGGCGTAATTGGGCTACTGGCATCTAATCCTGGTGCTTTCTCTTCTCTCTCCAATTTTAGCTGTGACAGTTGAAAAAGCAAGTCCAATGAGTGAAGGAAATTTCCGGAATCGCTCTGCTCCACCTTGTGCAAATTCTACAGTTGGGGTTGTTAAGATGACACCTCTTTCTTTCATTCCTGGAGCAAAAATAACTAAGTATCTTGGGATAATTAACATGTTTTTTATTCGGGAAACCACTTCTCTACGTGAGGTAATTTTATGGATGTTATTTCATTATTTTTGTGAATTGAAGATATTAGTGACAAAGCTGAACAAGTTTCAGTTTTTCCCCCCAAAAGTAGCACACACATTTTCCCCCCCCATAACCTGTCTGAATTGATTCTAGATTAGACTTACCAAATTTCATATAATAGCTAGTATTATCATAAGACTTATGAACAAAACAGATGGAGCGCCTGACCTGATGGAATTTACAGTATAGTGGAACTGGAGTGTCGTGGACATTAAATAATTATGTAGCTACTAGTGATAATAAATAATATAAAGAGATACAACAGAGGCCATGAGAAAATATAACGTGGGAACTGGCTTTAGATTTGACAGTCAGGGAAGGTGTCTCTGAGGAAGGTCCATGCCATCCAGGACCTAAAGAATTAGATAAGAGTTATCCTGGTAGAAAATTGGGTGACGACCCTTGGAACTTTCAGGAACAGCATGTGCAAAGACCCTGAGGCAGGAAAAGTGCTTGACACTTTCGAGAAACTGATAAAGGGCAAGTCTGACTAGAACATGGTTCAGAAAGGAAGATATGGATAGCAGGGAGGTTTTATTGTTTATATGTATCATCAATTTATTCAAATGAGGATGGGAACAATTTGATAGAGATGTGGAAGATGGAGGAACGATTTGAATTCTTGGTCTGCCATTTACTTACTAGTCATGTGATCGTAGCTAATCATGAGCATATTACAAAGCCTTTGAGCTTCAGTTTCATCGTCTGTAAAATAAGGATAGTAATCCCTGTCATAGGCATGTGTTCAGTAAAGGTTTGTTTGTTCATTCATGCGACAGATCCTCACAAAGGGCATTAAAATTATCCATCATATTAAGATCATTTAGGATGATTTCATATATTCTCTGACATTTTGTGTATGTTTTTGCGTAAAGCATAGTTTGATTTTCCTGTGCATTACGTAGGAAGGAGGCGTCAGTGGTTTTCTGCACGCTTTCATCGCTGAGGTGTTCGCCATGGTGAGAGCTCATGTTGCTGCCTTGGGGGGGAACGCCGTTGTCTCCTACATAATGAAGCAGTGCGTCTTCATGGAGAATCCAAACAAGAACCAGGTAAGAGGCAGTTAAAGACCCCTGACCAGAACGGGCCAACTTCCCCCGTGGCCTTCCCACCTGCCACCCTCCCCTGCAAAAGAGATTTTCTCTGTAGAGCCCTTTGATTCTCGATGCTTAGAACACGTTCTAAAGAATATGTGCATAACCAGGGTCATACATGGGTCAGATGCTGTTTTCACGTCCCAGGTGACCAGTTATTCCAGGGTACTTTGGGAGTTTGGCTCTTCATTTACCACTCTTCATCACCTTCTTAGTGGCCTTTGGAATACAGTGCTAGCTGACTGAGGAGAGTTAAAAATGCCATCGTTTGGTTCTAACTGCCATACTGGTGAAGAGTGCGTCATGATGGGGGCACACTGTTTTGTTTTTAAATAAGTAATGTAATTCTGTTAATGGGGGCTAAATTGTATTGTTTAGCTTAAATTTTGGAATAAATTTCTTTTATTATTTTTGTTACGATAACTCATTTAAAATCGTTAAAGATTCCCTTAAAAATTAAATGACCATCATGATGTTTTTTTTTTGTTTACTTTCTTGTGAATTGCCTTCTTGTCCTTTGCTCATTTTTCTGTTGGGTTGTCTATTTTTTCTCTAATGACAGTGGTTCCCCTAGCGTAACAGAAGAGTCTGAGCATATTGTTGACTCTGTGACCGAACATGCCCTGTTGTTCTTACAGGCACAGTGTCTTATAAATGTCAGTGGTGATGCAGTGGTTTTTGTCCGTGAATCTGAATTAGAAGTGGTATCAACTCAGCAACCACCTGCCAACTGCCAGTCGTCGTGTCCAGGAGGAGAAGTCACAACCTGAAGCGAATTAGAAAGAAAGCTCCACTAAATAAGATGTATCGTTCTCCATCGTTTTGTCATTATCTTCCTAGGCTTTTTAAAAATTGAACTTAATCTGAGATAATTAAAAAAGAATTGGTGCATTATGTGTAGATTTGATTTGTCTAGAATCTCTTGGAGTCATGAGAATTTCCTAATCTTGACATTTTGTTTGCCAAGCCTAGAGAGACAGGCCCCATGGAATCCTGACCCTTTAGTAAGTTAAGTTTCTCAGAGAACTGTAGCAAAGGTGGAAGATATTTGTAATTTATGTTGATTTTAGTAAAATCATAATTTACAAAATGAAATGGGGAGATCATCAGGATAGTTACCCTAGTGTAACTGAGAAAAGCTAAGCAGCAAATTTACAAGTTTAATGAAGAAATAGTCTGATTTGAGGGATGTGTGGGAAAAGGGAGAAAAGTTCTCAGAAAACTATGTGGTTTCTTAATATGTTTTATTTTAATGAGGAATTTGGTCACAACTGAAAGGGAGCAGTGCTTGAGCTGTCTTTTAAAAAGAAGTTAAAATTCTGCAGCTTGTATCCATAATATGTCTTAGCTACTGTAAAAGAAGACAGATTTATCAGTGCCGGTGTCCTTTTATTGAAAATTTAATTATATCTCTGAGCAAGGAGGGAAAAAAATTACTATATAACTTCATAAGTGTCCAATTTCAGTTGGTGCTTAATTTGTCTAGAAGAGGCTTGGCTTCAACAGGGAAGAAAAGTCCATGAACTTTGTTGAAATAATTAAAATATAATTGATCTAATAGGAACGTAAAATTATTTTCTAATAAAGTTGTAATGCACTTCTACCAAATAGGATTTTAGTAATGTCTTAGGGACTTTTGATGAAGAGTTAGACTGTATTTGGCATAGAACTTGGAAATGTAACTTGAATGTAAATATGCTGCAAAGTGTTGAATGTATACATAGGAATACTTTTTCTGTCAATGCCAAATACCTGTTACAGATGAACCTTAAAAAGTACGTTCTTCCTTTGCACAGTGAACTTTCATTATAAAACTCATGATTTTGCTCTTCCAGGATGACAAACTGCCCTAAGGATGAGGAGTCATTTTCTTGTTATCACAGGTGTCAATATTTTTCTGTATTTTGTTTATAATTTTATTTTTTAAATAAAAATTTATAAGGATAAACTGGAATATTCCTCAATCTCTTTTTTTGCCTCCTTGGTACAGTACCGTCAGTAGTCAGGAATCACTTTGCATGTGATCGTCTCCATTCATTCTTCAGTTCTTAGTTTTGGGAGAAAACATATGTAATTGTGGAACTCTGTGTCTTTGGTAGGTAGGTATTTATTCAACAACTATTTATCAAAGGCCTATAGAACCCAGGGTGTAGTTTTAGACAGTAAAACACACCTAAGTTCCTGCTCTCATGGAGCTTATTTTCATGAGCTACACAAGAAAATAATTTATAAAATGTGACATATAGCCCTATAATGGTTGCTAAGGTTTATTGGATACTTACTATGTACCAGGCAATCTAATAAATACATTTTTGTATTAACCCTCTATAGAAACCCCATGAGGTAGGTACTGTTGTTAAGCTGAGAGTTTATGTGATTCACCCAAAGACACAATAAGTAGTGGAGTCAAGATTCAAGCACCGGCAATCTGGCTCTGGTAGCTACACTGTTAAGTGAGAAAATGTTTGTAGCTTGGAATGAGGGTAGCTTGGAAGCTTCCCAAAGGAATAATAATAGTTAAAACTCAGTCTGGAAAAATAGGCAGGTCACTGAAATTGACTCTTTGTTCATAGTTTTATTCATTCATCCATCCAGCTGCCATTTTATGATTCCCTCGTATATTTAAGATTCCTTCCTACCCAGGGGAGTAATTAGAGAACTGTCGCTAATTGAGTACCTGTTTAGTGTCATATCCTATGCATATACATTATTATTAATTCTTAAAATATAAAACTACATGAGTGGTGGCCGGCTGGGCATAGCTCAGCGGTTGAGCGTTGGCCTAGGATCCAGGGGGTTGTGGTTTGATTCCCAGTTGGGGCACATACCTGGGTTGCGGGCTCGATCCCCAGTTGAGGGCGTGCGGGAGGCAGCCGATCAATCACTCTCATCGTTGACATTTTTCTCTCTCTCTCCCTCTCCCTTCCTCTCTCTGAAATCAATAAAGATATATTTGGAAAATAACAACAAAAACTAGATGAGTGGCATTCTCTCCACTTTGGTATGAACAAATGTATACTCAGCAGAGGCCCAGGCTGATTTCTAGGAAAGCTGGAGTTTCCTTAGCCACTCAAGGTTTGCTGTCTGACTGTTCACATGAACCCGTTAGCGCCTGTGGGCTGCCTTAGTACAGTCAGCTCACACGAAGATTGGCTCCTTCCAGGAAAGCTACTGTTACCTTGTGTCTCAAGAGCTGCTGCTGTTTCCCTCTGTGTGGACTCTCTTAGAGACAGGATCATTTTAAACAGACTCTCTTGGAAATACAGAGGCAACTTACAATAATTGCAGCATGTCTCATCTCATTCATTCTTCATTGCTGCTCCAAAGGTAAACCATACAATTTAACCAATATTTTTTTAGGTTTGCTACACTCACTGTCCCACTTCCTCCACTTCCTACTCTTTCATAATCCATTACCCTCTGGCTTCCATCTCCCGATCTGCCCCTGAATGTGAACATGCCACGGATACGAGTATTGGATTGCAGTATTGGATAGTTGGCAAGCTTATTTTTCCCCCATTGATTCTTAGAGAAGAAAGGGAGGAGGGAAGGTGGAGGAGGGGACGAAGAAGAAAACAGAACACAGTTATAAAGAATAAAATGGCATTAAATACCTACCTATCAATAATCACTTAAAATGTAAGTGGCTTAAATGCTCCAATTGAAAGACATAGAGCAGCTGAATGGATAAGAAAATAAGACCCATATATATGCTGTCTATGAGAGACCCAACTCAGAACGAAAGATCACACAGACTAAAAGTCAAAGGGTGGCCCTGGCCGTGGGGCTCTGTTGGTTGGAGCATCATCCGTACACCAAAAGGTGGCAGGTTCGATTCCTGGTCAGGCACATACCTAGGTTGCAGGTTTGTCCCTGGTCGGGGTGAGTACAGGAGGCAACCCATCAATGTTTCTCTCTCACATCAGTGTTTCTCCCTCCCTTCCTCTCTCTCTCAAACCAATAAACATATCCTTGGGTGAGAATAAAAAGAAAAGTAAAGGGATAGAAAAGGTACTTCATGCAAATGGACTGGAAAAAACCTCGGGCAGCAATACCTGTATCTGACAAAACAGACTTTAAAACAAAAGCTATAATAAGAGACAAAGAAGGACACTACATAAAATTGTTATAAATTTAAACTCTAGAGATATATAGTTACCATATAGTTACTCTACTTATGGTGATAGCGAATGTGAAACGCTTCCAAAAACTCAGAGTAAAAATAGTCTTACCTCTTTTACTTTTTCAATTAATTTTTGAAATGCCCACCCAACTAATTAGCAGAAATCCAGAATCTCTCGCCTTTGAGGTCATCGCCACTTAAAATTGTCCAAAAACTAGGTGCTCAGTGCAGTTCCCAGAAGTTAAGTTCAGCTCCCACACCCAAGCTGTGACAACACAGGAACCTCTTTGGTACACTGTTGCATTTGCTTCTCACTGCCACAGGGTGTCGCTGTTGGAATGGGTTCTGCACAGTAGGACCCTAGATGTTGGTCTTCAGCAGTGATGCCCAAAGCTGGCCAAGACTCCTACACAGGTTTCCAGGATTCTTTAGCAGGTAGTCTTATTTTCTCTGAGCCTACTCCATCCAAAGAAATCTGAAAGTTTTGGGTCTTAGTGTTCAACTTAATTGTCAGCTGAGTTGTGACAAAATAATTCTAGTTTTCTCATGTTTTTCTCTAGTTTTCTCATTTTAGAATAGTTTGTTAATTTTTATATGAAAAACTGCTGGTATTTTTAAAAAATTGACGTTGTGTTGAAATGTAGATAAATTTAGGGAGCATTCACAGCTTAATATTGAGTCTTCCAATCCATGAATATGCTTCTCTATGTCTTGCTTGATTTATTTCATCAATATTTTGTAGTTTTCAGTACACAAATCTTTTTGGGGGGAGGGGGGATTTATACCTAAGTACTTCATGTTTTTTGGTCCTATTATAAATGGGTACTGTTTTAATTTTAATTTTCAGTAGTTATTAATTTTTACTGTATACAAATACAATTATTTTTTACCTTGATCTTGTGTCCTGCAGGCACATATTGATTCCAGGAGGGTTTCTTTGGTGATTTGGAAGAAGTTTGTTTTTGTTTTTGTTTTTTTAATTTATCTTTATTGTTGAAAGTATTACAGGTGTCCCATTTCCCCCCCCAATTGACCCCCTCCACCTCGCTCCCCCCCCTCCCCAGACCTTCACCCCCTCTGTGTCCATGGGTTATGCATATATGCATATAACTTCTTTGATTAATCTCTTCCCACCTTCCACCCCCCTTCCCTCTTCCCTCTGAAATATGATCGTCTGTTACATGTGTCAATGTCTCTGGATCTATTTAGTTCATCAGATTCTTTTGTTCATTAGCTTCTTCTTAAAGAAGACCCTTCAACATTTCCTGTAGTGCTGGTCTGGTGGTGATGAACTCCTTTAGCTTTTCCTTGTCTGAGAAGCTCTTTATCTGACCTTCAGTTCTAAATGATAGCTTTGCTGGGTAGAGTAATCTTGGTTGTAGTTCCATGTTTTTCATCACTTTGAATATTTCTTGCCACTCCCTTCTGGCCTGCAAAGTTTCTGTTGAGAAATCAGCTGACAGCCGTATGGGTGCCCCCTTGTAGGTAACTAATTGCTTTTCTCTTTCTGCTTTTAAGATTCTCTCTTTGTCTTTAACCTTTGGCATTTTAATTATGATGTGTCTTTCTGTGGGCCTCTTTGGGTTCCTCTTGTTTGGGACCCTCTGTGCTTCCTGAACTTGTAAGTCTATTTCTTTCCCCAGGTAGGGGAAGTATTCTGTAATTAATTTTTCAAATAGGTTTTCAATTTCTTGCTCTCTTTCCTCTCCTCTGGCATCATAATAATATGAATGTTTGGCCTCTTGAAGTTGTCCCGGAGGCTCCTTATGCTATCTTCATATTTCTGGATTCTTTTTTCTTTTTGCTCTTCTGGTTGAGTGTTTTTTGTTTCTTCATGTTCCAAATTGCTCATTTGATTCTCAGCGTCCTCTGCTCTACTATTGATTTCCCTGTAAATTATTCTTCATTTCAGTTCGTGTAGCCTTCATTTCAAATTGGTACTTTATTATATCGTCGATTTTCTCAATTTTCGTTATACTCTTACTAATATCCTTGAGCATCCTTATAACCATTATTCTGAACTCTGTATCTGTTAGCTTGCTTGGATCTATTTCATTTAGTTCCTTTTCTAGAGATTTCTTCTGTTCTTTCCTTTGTGACATGTTTCTTTGCCTCTGCATTTTGGCTGCTTCCAGGTGTTTGTTTCTATGTATTAGGTAGAGCTGCTATGTCTCCTGGAATTTGTAGAGTGGCTTTGTGTAGGTGTCCTGTAGGGTCCAGTGGCTCAGCCTCCCCAGTCACCTGAGCTGGGCCTTCTAGGTGCTCCCCTGTGTGGGCTGTGTGCACTGTCCTGTAGTAGTTGAGCCTTGGTTGCTGTTGGCATCACTGGGAGGAATTGTCCCCCAGGCCAATCAGCTGTGCGGACTATCTGTAACTGCAGCCAAAGAGCTGCTGTGCTGGAGGCACCCCTGTGGAGCAGGATTTACTTCAGTGGAGCTTTGGTGCTCACCAAGTGTGCCCCTTGAGTGTGTCCCTCGTGGCTGTGGTAGGGTTGTAATCCAGCGTGGTCGAGTCTGACCACCAGGTGCACTGTCTCTGGGGCCTCCCAGGAGGTGCAAAGTCAGCCTGTGTCAGTGCCTTGCCCAGGGCCACCCAGCATGAGCTCCACAGCAAACCGTAGTTGGCTGCTGCTTGTGCTGGGCTTGGAGGTGCCCAGGAGAGGCCAAGCTATGAGCCAATGCAGCTGCCGCTAGTGCCAGGCCTGGGGCACTTATCAAGCCGTATGGGGCAGCTGCTGCTTGTTTGAGAGATTTTAGGAAAGTCCTGGGCATGAGGCTCAAGAGGCCACTTGCACAGAAAAGCCCCTGGAAATGGCCTGGATGAGCTGCAGGTGGGGAGGGGCGGGGCCTCCGGGAATCCCGGGGCGGGGCCAAAGGTGTGAGTCAGGTGCTGGCGATTCAAACATGGCGCCTGCCTGCCGGCTGTGTCCCGGGAGGACTCGCCACAGGAGCCATGGCCTCCGCCAGCCCTTCTGCCTGGGAGGAAGCCGCCCCTCCAGCTCTCGCCCGGATCTCAGGCAGGTTAGTTCCTCCCCGAGTGTCCCGGGTCCTTTCAGGCTGCTGCCCGGCGCTGGGCTCAGAGGGAGCGTCCGAGTGAGTCCGTGCCGGGCCCTTTAGAGGAGCTGCTGGGGCTCCCGCAGCCTCCGCGACCCTCAGGGACAGTCCCCGCTGGTTTCACAGCCCGGAGTTGTGGGGACGTCTCTTCCGGCCCTGGAGCCCTGGGCTGGGGGCCTGCTGTGGGGCTGGGACCCCTCCCTCCTCCAGGAAACCCCCACCAGGGAGATTCCCTCCCGGGTTTACCCTCCGGCACTGGGTGTGGGCCCGAGGCCGCGTCTCCACGATTCAACCCCGATCCGCCCGCGTCTCCGCCCCTCCTCCCAGTCTCGATGCTCCTTCAGCTCCCTGGTTGTGGGGCTTCTGTGCAGCCGGATCTCTGGAGGCTCTGAGTGACGGTGGTTCTGATTTTAGTTGTGATGTTGATGTGGTTGCGGGAGGCGGCGGGTGCAGCTGTGACCTACACACCATCCTGTTTTCTCCTCTGGGAGAAGTTTTATGTAAACAATCATTGTAATAATTGTGCATAGGGACAGTTTTATTTCTTCCTTTACAATCTGGATGACTTTTATTTTTCTTTTTCTTTACTAAATTGGCCTTATTAATAAAAACCTTATTAAATATTATGTACAACATAGAGTAGTAGGAGTGGACATCCCAGCTCTGTTCCAGATCTCAAGGGGAGGGCTTTCAGTCTTTCACCATTAAGTAGTATGTTATCTGTGGTTTTTCAAAGACACTCTTGGTGATTTTTTAATTCTCAGTTCACCACAAAAAATATGTATCTGGAAAATCCCTAAATATTTGAAAGTACGCCATTAACCAAAGAGGAAGGTAAAAAGAAAATGATAAAATATTTTGAATTTAATGAAAATAACATGTTAGAAATTGGGCATCCTATTAAAGGACCCTGTTAGTGCATAGAGGGAATTGCAACACCTTAAATGCTTACATTAGAAACGAAGAAAGGCCTCAAGTCAATGACCTAAGCTTCCACTCTGGGGAAAAATTATTTCTGTTTTTGCCTGGCCACTCTCAGTTTTATTCAGTGGGCCTCCTCAGAATTTAAATTGATCAGTCCTCTAATTCTCTACTTTGAGATAAAGTACTCAGCCATTATTGGTTCCCAGTGTGTGTGTGTGTGTGTATAAAATATTTATTGGTCTGTAAGGTTTTCCTCCACACATTGGCACAAACACTTCATTTGCAAAAATGGTTCTACTGGTGGAAATGAAAGCTGAAGCATCAGTTCGTAATGTGTGGGAGGAGGTGGGAAGCAGCTGGGCTCAGCTGGCTGGTTGCTGTTGGTCCTCTTGGGCATTTTCCAGAAAGGCCTTTCGCATTTACTCTCCTCATGTTCCAGAGCCACGAACCTAAGTAAGGGGTTGCCACTTAATGGTCCCAACTAGAGACCAATTTCCTCTGATACTCAATGGGATGGAATAGGTATCACCTTACCCTCAAATTTTAGGTATTAAACTATTAATAACCGGTTTACATCGCTTTTATATTGCTTCAGCTGATCTGGGCATGTTAAGAAGTGTTCCACCACCACCAGCACACTGATTGTCCGTAATAAGGGAACAGGAAATATTTATTACATGTAAAATGAATAAAAGCTTTTATTTCTTCCTTTAAAACATCAAAATGCTATTATTGGTTAGGGTCCAAGATAAGATTTTAAGCATAAAGCTGTTTAAGCTAAACCAGTTAATTCTCTCAGCGTTTACGTAGCCCTAATAGCTTGTTATCATTTTAGCATCAGAAGCTTTAACGTATCCTGGGAGTTACCTTGCAAGTCTTTTAAATTAACACTATATTGTTCTTTGATCCCAACATTTTAGGATGTTTTTAAACTTCATTACTTCTTTTGTAGGCTTGTTTTTGGAATCACAGCCTCATACCTTAAAACTGAGGTTACTGGCCAGGAACCTTTTAGATGATGCTTTTATAAACATCCTGGTTTTAAATACCTGCTCTCTAAACAACAGTCAATCAGGAAAAGAATAAAACGCCAGTCGGGTCAATTATCCCTTTACTGAAACTCAAAATTGATGCCTTCAGGTCTGATGCGGGTTTTGTCTGATCATTTAAACCTTTGGGACAGTTTTGATGAGTAAGAAAGTTGACACTAAACCTTCCTTCCTTCTTTCCCTTCCCTCCTCCTCCTCCTCATCTTCCTCCTCCTCCTCTTCGTCTTCCTCTTCCTCATCTTCCTCCTCCTCCTCCTCTTCGTCCTCCTCCTCATCTTCCTCCTCCTCCTCTTCTTCGTCCTCCTCGTCCTCATCTTCCTCCTCGTCCTCATTTTCCTCCTCGTCCTCATCTTCCTCCTCCTCCTCATCTTCCTCCTCCTCCTCCTCCTTCTTGCATTTCACAGGGATTTTCAAGATTCTTCCTCCCAGTGTCACTTATCGCATCAAAAGTTGGATGTGTTTTGCTGCATCAAGTACCACCCATCTAAGGTAGTTACGTTTCCACTCAAAGTGCCCAGATACAGGGTAGTTTGCTCTGTCGTCACATTCACTTTGAAACAAAAACTGTGCCACCAGAGTGAAGTGAGGAACTGTAGATAGGCTCTGCCATGATAATGGCATTGCCAGGCTGCTGAGGTGTGTTGGGCAGAGCTGTATCCAGGAGATTCTCCTCGTCTGGCTCTTGTCCTGTCCTGTATTATTACTTCTTCAGCCTAAAGTCACCTCCACGAGGTGAGAAACTCAATTATCTAAAGAAGCCCCTCAGCCCCTCACTGTCATATCACCTAGTTCTAATTCCCTACACAGCCCTTATCACTCACTGCTTGATATTTTGTTTGTTTCCTTTGATTACCCTCCTAGAATTGGAGCTTCAGAGACTTTATCCACTTTTGTTCATTGCTGAATATCCAGCATTTAGAAGAGAATGGGACATATCCCATCGAATCTAAGATCGCCTCAATTGTAGGCTAAACCATCATTTTATGTATGTATAATTTTGTTTAATGCCACCATTTAAGCTATGGGACAATGCCTTCTTGTCATTTTAGACTCTTAATTTATGGAAAAGCTCTTTTAGATTCCTTTAGCAAGAACATAGATTTATCGTATATCTTACTGTGCACTCTAAAAATAAAAATATAAGCAAAATGAATTGGTTAAGCAATTCCCAAAACAATTTTTCACTCAGAGTCCAACTCTTCAGTATCAATTTTCAATGAAAAGTTGCCAATAAACACTATTTTCCATACAATGTCATTGTCCCACCAAGAGCATTGGTGAAGCAATATTTCTTAAAAGATTGCTCCATTATTGTCTTTTAGGTTTCCCCCAGATGGTGATATTCTCTCTGCAGGTTTTGATGTGCATGGGCAGTCAGTGCCCAGTGGGCAGCAACTCTAGTACTCACTCTGATTTCAGAGATGTCAAAATATGAAATATTATACATCTGAAAGGCACAAAACTAGGGTTGTAGGTACTCAATAAATAAATCATTTTTGAATTCTTGAATAAATGGCGTCACCTCTGTGTCCTCCAGCAAGCCATTTTATTCCTTGAGCTTTTTCTCATCTAGAAAATCAAGAGGTTAAACTAGAAGCCTGTAAAATCCTTTCTTGCTAAAAGAAAAAAAAAATCATAGGTGTTTTGTAAGTGGCTGAAGTTTTATAAATGCAAGGCAATGCCATTTTAGTGAACTCTTAAAAAAATACTCTGTCCAATCTACTCTTCAAGGGCCCAAGTCAAACAGTAAAAATCCCACCCAGCTATTCTTTCAGATAATTGATGAGCAGTGCCAGAGCTCTGATCAGAAAATGTAAGTTATGTAAAGTGTGGGGATTTTTGCCACACTTAGCTGGCCCCTTTCTCTTCCTGGTTGTTGCTGATTAGTATACATCCCACACAGCACTGCCTTTAGAGAGGGAAAAACTAATAAATGAGAGCATTTACAAGCAGGAAGGAATGTATGCTTAGCCTTTACATGACTCAGTTCTAAGGATGTAGGGACTCTGTCCAAGTTAGAATTTGGAGGCACCAAGCAGAGACCAGGCCCCTGTTTGCAGCCATGGTGGACTCTCTAGCCAACATGGGAACATTTGGCCTGGCTACAGGTGAACCTATGGGCAAATGTTAAAAATTCTTGGTTGTTGCTCAGCCAGCATGGCTCAGTGGTTGAACATCGACCTATGATCCAGGAGATCATAGTTCGATTCCTCATCAGGGCACATGCCTGGGTTTCAGGCTTGATCGCCAGCAGGGAGCGTGCAGGAGGCAGCCGATCAATGACCCTCTTTCATTGATGTTTATCTCTCTCTCCCTCTCCCTTCCTCTCTCTGAAATCAATTCATTAAAAAAAAAATTCTTGGTTGTCAAGTACACAGCCCTCAGGGTCCTGCATGTCCAGATGTGGCTGAATTGCCACTTTGTAAATACAGAACTGCTCCTTTATAAGCCTGAAATCAATGCCTGTGAGTTTGAGGAACACGTCCATGATCCACCAGACAACCTGTATATATGCACATCATCCAGCTGAAAATGGCTCAAGAGCCCGCCCAAGGTGGCTACCTACACAGTGAATCTCTATGGCCTGAAACTTGTTATACATCTCACTGTGTTTCCAGAGGTTGTGTCTTGGATACAATGACCTCCTGCACATCAGTGACAAATTGGGATTGGTTTCTACTTTGATTCTTCTATTACTGAAAGTATCTGATTCTTTTGTAATTAATTGCTTCCTGCCTGTTTCTTCGATTATGAGACGTTCCCCCAGAGAACTGAGGAAGAGCAATGGAGCGAATTATTTACTAAATCCCATCCTAGATCAAGTAAGTTATCATAGTTCGATGCCTCAGGAAACATCCTGTTTGGCTACATGACACAGAGAGAAGCTGTCCTAAACTTCCCTCGCAGACTGCTTCATATACTTGGCACGATGCTAACGTTTCACACTGGTGTGGGAATCTTCTCCCTCCCGGCATAACTTGAGTTTTTACTTCTAGGTCAGGATCAAAGAAGAATCAGAAAGCAATCCATTTTATTTATTTACTTATTTTTATTGTTGAGAGTATTACAGATATCTCCCATTCCCCATCCCCCTTTGCCCTCCTCCACCCAGCTAGTCCGTTTCAAAATTTAAAGACCACCATATCCTGCCATTATGAATGCATTACATTTACTAAAAGTTGCTAAATAACCTGCCAATTTTTTTGATATGATAATCAAAGGTACTTTGTTATTGGTATTTTTGCAGCCACTGAAAATGTCATGCAATTATATTAAGAATATATTTTCTCCTCTGGAACAGCAAAGCCCAGAGGTTCAGACTAATGGTCATGCTCTTCCAGATATATTATTCATTGTAAAGTAGACTCCCACATTATGGAAAACTAATTACCTGTCACATTTCCAAAATCCTACATTGTGGAAAACTAATTATCTGTCACATTTTGAACCACACGTATGCTGTTTTATAGTAGGAACATTTGGAACAATCTTTCACTCCTGGTCAATTGTGTGTGTGTGTGTGTTTTAATAGTAAAGGCACTGAACATTTTTTGGTAAATGTTAAAATATAAGAAAAATAACAAATTGGAGAAATTTGACTAACAAAGAATTTGACAAAATTCATTCTTAGAGACATGATAAGTAAAATGGAAGATGGGTACGAGATTTATGTGCTGGATAAACTGTTAACATCTAAGTCTTTATTGCTATGATTCTGTGTAGATGTTACTCCTGAAATGGAGGCGAAGGGAGATGTGTCTCCTGACTGAGACATGGAAGACACCACTTACCGGTTGCAGGTGACATTTTGAGAGGATTAGATGGGATGCTTTTGCCAGGTGCCCTGCTTCCCAAGCATGGAAGTTTCCCAAAGGATAACTGATGGAAGGATATGCCTGGAGGAGGCTTTTGGGTCACTCAGACCAGTCTTCTATCCATTAAGTTTATTCTTTGCTACAGATTTTAGGGAAAGATGGCCAAAACTAGTCTTGAATATAAGTGTTCAAACACCCTGGGAAGTTCTAAAATGTTATCATATATGGAACAAAAGTAGAAAAAAGTTAAACAACAACAGAAAATGTGAGTACAACTATGACAGTGACATCTAGAACATAGAACTACCCTAGTCAAGCTCTTTCCATTAACCCCAGCATTCTGCATTGATGTCTCATTATATTTAGAATGCAGTTAAAATCCTGCAATAGCTCTGGCTAGTGTGGCTCAGTTGGTTGAGTGTTGTCCCATGCACCAAGGGGTCGCCGGGGTTGCAGGCTCGATTGCCAGTAGGGGCCGTGCAGGAGGCAGCTGATCGATTCATCCATGTTTCCCTCCCTCCCTCCCTCCCTCCCTCCCTCCCTCCCTCCCTCCCTCCCTCCCTCCCTCCCTCCCTCCCTCCCTCCCTCCCTCCCTCCCTCCCTCCCTCTCTCTCTCTTTCTTTCTTTCTTTCTTTCTTTCTTTCTTTCTTTCTTTCTTTCTTTCTTTCTTTCTTTCTTTCCTCTCTTTCTTTCTCTCTCTCTTTCTTCTTTCTTTCTCCCGCTCCCTTCCTCTCTCTCTAAAATCAATAAAAACATATTCTAAAAAATCCTGCAATATTCTATTAAGAATTGTCCCCTGACACCCTCTCTAACATCAGCTCCTACCACTCAACCCAGTATTCCCGGCTCCCTCTGCTTCCACGACCACACATCCCTCACAAAATAAGTATTTGATAAATATTTATACAACTTTATAAAAAATGGAAAAGTTTTATATATGTATATATAAAATATGTTTGTATGCACATATATTTACATTATTTAAATAGCGATGCTTTATAGTATTCAAAGTACCTTTACTTTTTTCCTTTGATTTCTATCTTTTTTCAGAAACTTCCCACCAGTTTCTATTAGTTTTCTAAAAAACTCCTATATTCTTGATATTAGATTATTAGGAGATTAGCGGGTGGTAGAAGTAATTGATAAAATATGAGTCAATCCCTGTGGCTTGATGGGGACATTGAAAAAAGAAATTAGTACAAAAATAGATGGGAGGGTGTGTTTATTGTTGTCAGGAAAGATTTAAAAGTAAAGTCCGTGGCTGCAGTCAGACTGAAAGCGGGAGTTTTAGCACAGTCCTTCTGAGAGCAAGGTGACGAGAGTACACAGATTCAGGATGGAGTCACTCAGCCAGCCAAGATTCAATTTGTGTAAGGTAAAGAAGCTATTTTTAGGAAAAACTAGGTGAATCATCGATAACATCCTCAAACCAGAACAAACAGTTCAGCATCCTTTGATTGGAAAGTCTGTGCTGTCTCTGAGCCTCACGGTGTGAAGCTGGTGACAGTAGGTCCCGTCACAGCACTGAATGAGACGGGACCCTAGGCGCTGTGCGGTCACCAGGAAGAACAGTTAACCCTGTGTTCAGATTTTGTTTCTGCTTCTCCCATGAATGAAAGTTATTTTCTAGGTCAGATGGCAAAAGCCTTAGCTGCTCTACCCCAGCTTCAGCTCCGGCCTGCTGTGTGAGCTGGGTACTGACCACATTGGCTGTGCTCTCTCGCTCAGCACTGAGCTTTTCCCTTCACAGGTGATAGGAGAAAACACCAACAGAAAGTACTTCTGTGTACTTTACATTTCTCTGAAGTTGAGGTGTGAAAGTAAATGGTTTGGTTTAAAAGGCAGGTCGCTGTTTGAAGAACATTCAATGAAGGGACAATAGGCAACCGGGTGGGTGATATGTCCTTCTCACCCTCCCACCAAGTTTTAAAAAAGGTATTTGCCTGGCTCATAATGGGACTAACCTGCCATGAGTTATTGTGTGGCAGCTTGTATTTTCCAAAATTGACACTATAATATTTCCAGTTCCACATGCTCTTCAGAACCTTACCTTTCCCCACCAAGAAGTGGAGTCTTTCTTTTCCACTTGAAATTAGAAATAGAATCAAAGGAATAAAGAACGTAGAGGAGATACTGCCCAAATTCTAAAAATACATCATGAAAAGGGGATATAGTCAGTTTCCACCCCTCACCCTATCCCCGCTCTTTCTTTCAATTCTCAGCCTTGGAATCAAGCCATCATGTTTTGAAGATGCTCAAATGGCTCGTGTGAAGAGACCACAAAAAGACAGCATCAACTCGGGACAGCCAGCATAACTCCCAGACATGTGAGTTGATTCCAGACCTCAGTTTTTTATGCAGTAATTGATAACAAATACACATTTCGTGCTCTTTGTTCATTAACTTTCATTTTGGAAGCTTCCCGTAGCCAAATTCTGCATCATTTGGTTTGGGTTTCTGAGTGAGTCATACACGCCACTTGAACTGCTCTCTTCTTCTAAGCAAATACAGGGTCTTCATTTTTATTCCCTAATGTAGTTCAAAATCTCTCCCATAGGGACCAGTGCTATTCCCTTTACTCTGCGTATCCCTATGCACAATGAACTCCTTTATACTGTATTTATTTCCATTCATGTGTGCTTTGTTTGCCTTTCTCTTTGCTTTTTCCCACAGGGCCAAGTCCTGAATATTCAATTTGACTGAACTTTACTTATGAGAGGGGCAGTGTGGGATGGTGGGTTAAGAGCATTGGTTTAAGAGACCATCCAGGTCAGGATAGAAGCTCTACCACTTCCCGGCTGTGTATCCTTGAGTAAGCTACTTAATGTCTGTATGGGTCAGAGTCCTACCAGAGAAACAAAAGCACTAGGATATGTCTATGTCTGTTTATGTCTATGTCTATGTCTATGTCTATGTCTATGTCTATGTCTATGTCTATGTCTATGTCTATGTCTATGTCTATGTCTATGTCTATGTCTGTCTGTGTCTGTGTCTGTGTCTATGTCTATGTCTATGTCTATGTCTATGTCTATGTCTATGTCTATGTCTGTGTCTGTGTCTGTCTGTGTCTGTGTCTGTGTCTATGTCTGTCTATGTCTATGTGGTCTGGCTGGGCAATTCTAAAATCTGTTTCTTTGCCATACCAGCTGACAAGATCCCAACCCTGAACCATGCCGGTTATCTACACTTTTCTTGAAAACTGGAGCTGGAGCAATTGAAGCTGGACAGTGAGCAATTCCTAGGAGACCTCCCCTTCCTCCCAGTAGCCATTTCAAACCTTACCTGCCCTCCTCTTTTTTCATGCTAGTTCCTGTTTTAACCCTGAGTTTTAAGTCACATCCATGCAGTTTCCTCCTAAAACTCCTCCAAATTCTAGTCTCTTTCTTTTATATTCAAGCCTTTCTGTCTACTTCTTTATACTCTCAACATAACAACATGCCCCCACTCTTCCTTACGTCAGTCTTGATCTACAGGGTCTTCCTTTGTCAAACAAGCTTCTTCAGAAAATAGTACATTTTGCTCTCTTTATTTCCTCACTTGCTATTCACTCATTCATTGAAATCTGACTTTTATCTCAACCTTCCCACTGAAACTGCTCACAAGGTTGATGACCTAAACCATAGAGCCAAGAGATGGCTAAAAAGTATCTTTAGTGATCTTGTTAGAAAATCAGTAGCGATCTTGTTAGAAAATCAGTAGCTCTGGACACTGTTGACCACTATGCTCTCTTGACCCCCTCTCTTCTCTTGGCTTCCATGACACTGTCTTCTCATAACACATATCTCTTTTAACATTCATGCCATTTGCTCAAATTAGCAGGACTTCATGCATTTCTCTCCTGTCCTCCAATCAAATGTGTAAGAACTAAGGATTACTTAGTCCAATAAGGCCAGTCCTGCGTCCAAATGCCAGGTGAGGAAGGAACTGAGGACCCAGATCAATTCATTGGGAGACTTGTTTTCCAGCTGCTGTTACTTCTTTTGCAGCCACTCAGCACATTGCTGTGGAAAACCTGTGAGATGTGGAGCCTTGAACAATAGCAACAAAATGCCAACCAAGTGGAAAAAGTGGATTCACCTAGAGAGAAAAGAAGTTGGAAATTGTAAATGACCAGTCTTTAAAAACCCTGCCTAACTGGTCAGCATCATATTTTGCATAGATATTACTTTTTAATTACATGAAAAGATAAATATTTCTCAAAATATAGTCCCTTCATGTAGATTGGACATATAAAATATATATTATTTTAGGTTGGGGGGGTGTAGTCAAGCTAAATCTATTAGCATGAACTCCTTGGTTATTACTTATTGACTCTGTGATTTGGTCAGTTTCTGGTTTATGCAGTGTTATTAGTGTTAAATTTGTGGGCTGTAACCTTAGGGTATAAATTTTATAATCCACCACCTGCTATGAAAAATATATGAGATGAGTTTTAGGGATGTGAAATTATCCAGTGTAGAGTAGAAAAAGCTGTGGGGCTGTCTAACAATCACCTCAGCTGGCTGATGGGCAGCTGTAAAGAAAACAGTCAATGAAAAGGGGAATATGAACACCTCTAGGGAAACAGAGGGAGTCAGTAGCTTTTCTGAAGATCAAATGAGAAGAAATACACTGAAGTCATAATAGAAGCTAGGACACCAGCTTCACCTTTCTTGTCCTTTATTTCTACCTGGACAAACCACAGCAAAAATAGCTGACATTTATATCATGCTTATGACATACAGAAACTACTCTGAATTCTTCACATCTATGAACTTTCTAATCCTCACAACAGTCCTATGGGAGGAATTTTCCTCTCCTCATTTTTTATTTCATATGCTCCATGAAACACAGAGAAGTAAATTATTTTCCCCAAAGTCCCACAGCTAGTAATGGCAAAACTATCATTTCGATGTAAACTCTCTGAGTTCATCATTGCAATAAAGACTGGGCAAAGCTCTATGGCTCCATTTCACCCATGTGAGTGACCACAGCTACCTCTGTTTTTATTTTAATATTCTTTTCTATTGCTTTCTCTTTTGCCACAAGAAAAGAACAAAAAAGGGCCAAGTGATACAGTAGAACAAGCAGATGCTTCTCCCCCAGGACAGTGGCTCTGCACCCAGGAAGTTACTGATGCTACTCCAGGGGCAAGGAGGGGGTGACGGAGGGAGGAGGTGGCTGGCCTGGGGGGACTGCTGTAGGGGGACAGACATGCTGAAGGGCTGGAGGGTTTCCAGGGCATCTGCAGTTCTGAATCAGTGGCATTTCATAGATCTATAATTCTTTCAAAACAAAGAAGCACATTGGCTTCTATTCTACCCTAGATCATTGGGAGCTAAAACAAATTGCTGCGAATGTTCAGCAGATGTTGGGGGAAAAGTCTGACTGCCTTTTACTGGCTACATATGAAATAATGTCTTGCTGACATTCTTTTTGGGAGCCAAGGTGCTTTGATGTTTGTGTTGTTGGTTTATAAAAATAAAGAAGTGGGAAAGTGTTATGAGGGCATCAACAAGGGCACTTCCTAATTACCGAATATGTTTTCATTCTTAAGAGCAAAACTTTTTTTGAATGACATGGTTTTTCTTTTTTACATCCAAAGAGCTTATTTTGTCTTTTTGCTCTTTTGGACTGAGATCCTGGAGCAGGACTATGGGTCTTGTAAAATGTAAATTAACAAGGAATCTATTTTCATATTTCAATAATAAGTCTCTGAATACTTCCTGTGACAAGAAACTTGCTATTCAGAGGCAGCTTATTCTATTTTTAAAAATACAACTCAGAGTATCAGGACATTGATATTGGGTAACTGTCAGGAAATGTTTTCATCATATGTAAGTACAAAATTTTCCTCATGGTTCATGGCTAAGCAAAGGTCTCTCTGACAAAGGTGTAGTGAGCACGTTGTTTCTCATCTTTTTAAAAATTAAATATATCTTTATTGATTTCAGAGAGAGGAAAGGAAGAGGGGCAGAGAGAGAGAAACATCAATGATGAGAGGCTGTCTCCTGCAGGACCCCGACTGGGAATCGAGCCTGCAGCCCAGGCATGTGCCCTCACCAGGAATCGAACCCCGATCACCTGGATCCTAGGTTGATGCTCAACCTCTGAGCCATGCCCGGCCGGGCTGTTTCTCATCTTTAACGACCAGTTTAAAGGACTCCTCATCTCCTCCCTCTCTCCTCACACCCAGTGTTTGACCCCTTGGTTGCCCAAACACTTCTGCTCACCCAAGACTGGGACCTGAATTGAGGGACGTGCTTCTGTGCAGTCAGCGACACCACCCTGCGGAGTTCTTCATGTAGAAGGTTTAGAATAGCAAGGCTCTACAATTATGTTTCCTCATTTTCTTTCTTTCTTTCTTTTTTATTAAATGTATTGGAGCAACAGTGGTTAACATGAACTTACCGGTTTCAGGTGTGGGTTTCTATGTTACAAGATTTGCATATTGCACTGTGCACCCATCACCCAAAGTCATATCTTCTTCCGTCACCATATATTAGGAGCCCCTTCACCCCCCCTTCCCTCTGGCAACCACCATGCTGCTGTTTGTGTACGTGAGTTTCAGCTTTATATCTCACATATATATTTCTTCATTTTCTGATAGATTTTTTTTTATTAAAAAAACTTCTAATGTTGGTTAATAACATAATATATGTTTCAGGGGTGCAAAAACAAAGTCTTAGATGCAGACAACAGATTGGTGGTCACCAGAAGGGAAGTGGGGTGGGAGGAGGGCAAACTGGGTCCAGGGGTCAAATATCTGGAGGCAGCTTTTAGTTTTTCTGACCACTTTTAAGAGTCAGACTTCTAGCAAAATAAGCAGGCTCATCTCAGAAGTCCCTTTAAGAAACTGTACTGGTAAACAAGAAAATTGACCTTTTAATTGTAATAATGACACAAACAAGTTAAAATTCTAGTAAGACAAGGGATCTCTTTATGTGTATAATAGCCACATTGATGTCCCCAGTGTGGCTCCAAGACAATGGACACACTACTCTACTCAACACTGTTCTGGGAAAAAGGGCCAGAGAAGTAATTACTGTAAGTTGATTGTAATATTGGATTTGAAAGTCATCCAAGAGGTTAGCTCTGTCCTGGAAAGTTGTGATATCCCCAAACGCCACAGGTAAAATTTGTTACAAGTGGTACGGGAAGAATGTGTGTGGGAAGGAAACATTATCAATATTTTTAGCAGTTGCCCTTCAAGAGCGAAACAGATATGCGTTTGAAACAGTGAAGGGATTTATTTTCCTTCCCTTTAGGTCATAATGCCCTGGGGCTTTCTGCCTAAGGAATCAGCGGGTTTCAGTGCTGCTGAGGAAGGACAGCATGGCTCTTGATTGCCTGGACATATTGGACACATCGAGGGCTCTCGTAAAAGCAGGCTCTGGAGAGGCAAGGTGTGTTGAGAGACAGGGGATTTCTACATTTTCAAACTCCTTGAGATTGCAGGTCTGAAATTCATATTATACTGGGGTCACAGGAAGAGGGAAGATACAGGCTGTGGTGAGGAAGGCTGCTGTTTGTGCAGGGAAGGAGAGCTCTCCAGGGGCAAGGGCAGGACAGGAAAGAAAGGACGCTTAGGTCTATGACTTCTTCCTCCCGCTTCAGGTCGAGCCCTGGGGTGAGGGGCATTAAAAACAAGAAAGGGTTCTGGTACATATGAGAAGAGGGGCTTTCTCCTTGTTTCTCTGGGCACAGGCTGGGATTTCAAGTCCTCTCAGAGAAGGAGACCACCCAACAAGGTGCATCCTAGGTGACAGGTTAGAATGGTTGAGAGGGGAGCTCTCAACAGAAAAGAGGAAGCGTCAGCTCCTCTTCTATCCAACCAAGACCAAGTTCAGTCACCACGGAGGGGTCCGCCCAAGGAGCTGATCAGGAAAGAGAAAAGACTACCAGTTTCCCCGACTGTGGTTTTCAGCAGCAGGTACCAGAAAAGTGCCCAGTGTTCAGGCAGGATGAGAAATGGCCTCCCAGAGGCAAGGGAGGGCCAGGAGCACAGTGCAGGACCCCCGCCCAGGGCCCAGCCCCAGCACCCAGGATCCTTACCTCCTCACCTCCACACCCAGACACCTTCTGACAGGGGAGCCAACCTGAGTGACTGAGCAGTTATCAGAACGAAACAAAGTTAAACCTAAGCAGACTTTTAAAAGAGAAGAGAGCCTAAGTTACCTTGAATTGGCGGGTTTAGTTTCCATTTTTCTTCAAGCCTTTATAGGAGAAGGGCCTCAGATCGAGATTAGAAGGCCTTCTTTATTTTCAAGAAAAATAGATACTGCTCCATCTTCTTTTTTAGGACTTTCCCTGTCTGACAGTCTTGTAGAAATGCTTATTCCTCCACAAAAAAAAACCCTCAAAAAACTCTAGAAGTATTTGCTAATGTTACTTGGTCCAGCACTAACCCCCATTGAGTAAATTCTAGTTCCAAAAATGATTTCATATTTTACGTATCATACCTGCAGGACGGACATCACTGTACCCTCTCCAAGCCCTGTTTTCTTTGTCTCCTGGGCACACAGTTAAATTACATTTAAATTACATCTCCGCCTCACCAGTAGTAAGGTGGGGCCACATGACTATATTCTAGCTACTGGAATGTGGATGGAGGAATCGATGGCTACTTCCAGGCTTGGCCTCTAGAACCCCCTATACAGTCCATGTTGGTCCTTCCCTCATCTGTTCACTAGGGGCCTATGAAGTAATACATTTGTTTTTTCATCAGTTTCCTGATGCTATAGCTGAAGGGTGTCTGTAATCCTAATGAGAACCACAAGGGTCAGTCCAGTTGTAACATTGCTTTAGAAAAGGCAGACGTCTGTGGGAAGCTAAACTGGCCCAGCCGAGCGCCTCCAGGATGTCTACCTGATAGATAGCATTACTGTCCATGGGCTGAGCCCCGCCCCACATAGTAATGCCTTATGCCACGACTTTACGGCATAGCCATCACTAGGAGATGGGGATTTTTTAGCTCCGTTATCATCTCATGGGACCACTGTGGTATCTGCGGTCCTTTGTTGACTGAAATGTGATTGTACAGTGCAGACTGCATTATTATCATAATTAGCTTTAAGTTATTTCTTTTACTCACAATGAGAAAATCAAGCACTGAAAATATTGTAATGACAAGTGTTACGGAAAAGAACCAGCAGTATGGTGCTTTGTAATCTCCAGGGCAAGCCAGCAAGATCATTAGAACATGTTTCTTCTCTATGAGCTACTATGGTGAGTTCTTTTAATGTTTAATGCTGAACTAGAAAAATTCAAAAGAAGACAGTTTTCTTTTCTTTCTTTTTCTTTCTTTTTTTTTTTTGTTAGCCCTGGCTGGGTAGCTCAGTTGGAGCTGAGGTCACCTCTAGCGGCGAAACCAGAGCCAGCTATTAAGCAGCCAGAAGGCTACAGTAACTGAATACATGACCATGTTTCTTTTAGCACGCTCCTTGTTTTCCTCTTCTAGAAGCTGTAGACGTCGATTTAGTTTGATTATCTGTCGTCTTAATGAAGCTGCATCTACAGCAGTCATGTCATCTGAAGTCTCTTCAATTGTATCTATATTTGAAATGCCATACCTGACGTTCTCATGGTGGGGATTGAAAGTGGCGGCCACAGGCCCATCACATAGCACAGGTCTTTGACGATGTATTTCACTTAGTCTCTTTACAGTGTACCCTGGTGCAGAAATCAGTGCCTGGAACCTTGAAATCTTACTTCTTGGGGTAAAATCTGACCTGTGCCACATGGAGTCAGTTCTGACCAGCTGTCCATTTTGGCAGGCAGCATTTTCACTCCTAGAGCGCTCTCTTTTTAGCCTGCCAACTGCATGGATTTCTTCATTTTGAGGGGTTGGAGGTGGTCTTTCTAAATCCAGAATATCTAGTGGTCTTTCACTTAGGGCAAGTATAGGAGGTGGTGTTTTCAGTGCCAGAGGTCACAACCTGCTGGTCTTGCAAATGGAATGTCTTCATTATTTTGTGCTACGACAGTCCTCTCTGGAACCTGCATGATCACAGTAGCATTTGGAACTCCTTGGAATTCTTGTTCCAGGCCAGCATTAGGTGGTGCTAACTTTTGTATTAACAGACCTCATTGGCTGACTAATACCTTTGGTGTACTCCATTTCATACTGAATTCATCTAATTTCCACCACCTCAGCTGCAATGCTGCCCCACTCACTCTTCCTATTGGTGTGTCACTGGTTTTTCTTTTACTTATTTTTATTTTAATTTATTATTTTTTAAAAAGATATATCTTTATTGATTTCAGAGAGAGGAAAGAAGAGGGAGAGATAGAAACATCAATGATGAGAGAGTCATTGATCGAGCCCGCAACCCAGGCATGTGCCCTGACAGGGAATCGAACCCTGATCGCCTGGATCCTAGGTCGACGCTCAACTGCTGAGCCACACCCAGCTGGGCACTTTTACTCATTTTTAATATAGTAAATACACATCTATAATAGCTATTAAAATACCTCTACCCTGTAGTTCACTTAACACAGTTCCCCTACAGATCTGAACTTTTTGGGAGGTGTACATAACAACATGGAAATTGCTTTTCCAGAAATGTGTGTCACTGCTGCTTTTGTGCTTCATATGAAGTCCTTTCATTTGCTTCAGTGTACACATGCTGAGTTTAGAGCCACTTTTCACCCACTGGGCCGGCTGGAGGGTCCCTGGTGAGGGCTGCAGCCCACAGCCTGGGAGAGCTCCGGTGGGCGCCCTCGGAGGCCATTGGCCAATCGCAGGAGGTCCCTGGGCAAAGGAGCGGCCACCGGGGGCAGGGAGAGACTCCTGAATGGCAGGGGGTCAGGCCCCTTCCAGGACCCTAGAGGAGTCAGGTTCACGGTCACGGGACTCGAGGAGGGCAGGCCAAGGCAGTTTTCTATGGAAAATAGTGTGAGGTAAGCTGTTACTAGGTCCTACATGGTATAAAATTTCTTTATCTCATATCAAAAGTGAAACAATAGGTAAAATTTCTTGAAATAATATTTAACATTTCCTCCCACTGATAGGGTTACAAGTATCTTCTGTGTTCACAATGATTGGCTCTCTTTCCTGACCTGCCACCTGCAGAATAAGCCATTTGAGTAGCTTTCTGGCAATAGAGATAGATTCATTGTCCTATTTGAGGGCAAATTGTGCAATGTAGCCTGAAAACAAAACAAAACAAAACAAAAATTGGCTACCAAGGATTAAACCTACAACTTTTGACCTCATTACTGGTGCCTTAGTGCAGTACCATTTTCTACTCAAAAGAGTAACCCTGTCTCAGGTTTCCTTAACTGCCACTATAGTCAATTTTACTATGACTGCAGCACAGTGAATTATGGTTCTGTTCAAATGTAGAGGAAAAAAATCTATTTTTTTCCTCCTAGAATTGGTCATTCTGGGATTTTACATTTTATAAAAATATGAATTTCCTATCTGGATTTCTGGACAACTTAATTTATAGCTATTGTACCAACTTCAATGACTGATATCTACTGTGGCTAAACTAGTGACTATGTGATATATGGATGGATGCTGTTTCCTGAAGTGATTTGTTGATATTTGTTTCCCCAGCAGATTTATGTTGTCTATTAAGTCTTCCACCACCATCTGGTATAATTAATGACTTGTGATACTTGTCTCTCGTAGCACAAAATCCATCGCATGGCAGAAAATGCAGATGGGCATTCTATGAGGGGAGCCAAGATTTTTGAACACAAAGGCTTCCTCTGCCAGCTGAAAGCAAATATATGAAAAGCCCTCACCACCTGGAATTTGTCTCCCTCCTCATTTGTTGTCCCAGAACACAGGACAGCAGCTCGAACTTGACAATGACTGAAACTAAAGCTCCAGCTAGCAGCAGTCTGAGCTTAGCCCCAACCTATGTCATCACCCAGATGTTGACTTCAGGCTTCGTTGTTTGCCAGAGCCTTTGCTTTCTTCTTCCATATTCACGGCTCTTTCTTTTACTCAATGCAGTGGCACCTCGGTTTTCCAATGTCTCTGTTGACGAGCATTTTGGTTACGAACGCCGTAAACCCAGAAGGAAACGCTTCGGTTTTCGAACACGCCCCGGAAGTCGATCATGCCACACGGCTTCCGCTGAGGGCAAGGTCCTGAGGCCTGGATCCTGAGGCCCAGCTGTCAGCTGTTGATCCCTCGGGTTTCCAACGTTTCAGAGCTCAAACGGTCTCCTGGAACAAGATACATTCAAAAACCGAGGGACCACTGTACTCTGGTTCTCCCTTTTATCTCTTCCTTGACCTTGTAAATCACCACTTTCTACTTTCCATCTTTTTTGTTTTTTTCCCCCTCAGAAGTAATACTTGCTCATGATTAAAAACATTCAAACGATAGAAAAGTATTATAAAGCAAAAGTCAGATATGCCAGAAAATAGGCATTGTTAATAAGTTCTTTTGTTTCCTTAAATAAGTTTTCTATGCATATTACAGTGTAAATAATACATATATAGATATATATTTATCTTCGTTTTACACAAAGGCAATCCAACTATGCACACTATTTTGGATTTTTTTTCCTGATTGAAATATGTTTCAACATCTTTTCGAATCAATACCTGTCACCTCATCCCATTTTTTGTACAGTGAAGGACATTTATTATGTTGTGAACAAAAAGTCCCGAGATAAGGGAGCTCCCAGGTTCTACTCAGCTATTATTTGCTTTTTCCTTCTGGTTACAAAATGAGTGCAGTAGCAGGAGGGATCATATTCTGATATGCCAAAGCACAGTATTAGAAGGACTGTCTCGTCTTGTGTCTTTGCGAGTGAAGAGACCTTCCCCACAAGGTCTCTGGAAGGTTTCCCCTTGCACGTCATTGGTTAGATCATACCAAATGCGCATGTCTAACCCAATTACTGGCAAAGACAGTGGAGCCACAATGATTGCCTAAGACCAATTAAGAGGTACCCTAGGAGTGATATGGGCACGGGGCATTCCTTCAGTCACATAGAAGGCAGGGAGCATAACTGGAGCTCTACTGCGGAAGAGTGGGGAAATGGTTGTTGTGTGGGCAAATATGTCAGTTATACTCTCTTTACTCTTCTTTTTTTCAAAACTGTGTCAGATATCCTTAGACATTTATTTCTTCATCTATATTTGAGAATCTGTCGTATTTTCTCTAAGTCCACCTGGATTTTGATTGGGACCACAAAGAATTTCTAGGTTATTTTTCTTTGTGTGTGTGGAAAAAAATATCTTTACAGTCTTATGTTTTTCAGCCACAAACATGGTTATCTCTCCATTTATTAAGTTCCTCTTTTAAATCCTTAATAGAGTTTAAAATTGTTCTTCATGAAATTCTACATATTCTTTGTTAGATTAATTCCTAGACATTTTATAGTTTTATTGCTACTGTTTACAGTGTCATATTTTCTAATACATTTTCTAGTTGTTTCTGCTGTAGAGGGATGTTGTTGATTTTTTTATGTTGTTCTTGAATTGAGCAAACTTACTGAAATTCTTTATTCTAATAAGATTCTTTTTACCAAATGTTGGTTATTTTGCTTCTTTCCTTCCAATCCTTATGCCTATTATTTCTTTTTCTTGTCTGATTATGTTGGCAGGGGCATCTAATAGTATTTTAAAGAATAGATGGGATAATAGATGGTGTCTTAGTCATAATTTTAAACAGAATGTATCTAAAGTTTCTTTATGAAATCAGATGATTGCTGTAGTCTTGCAGTAGGTAGCTTCTATTAAGTTAAGGAAGTTCCTTTTCTTAGTTTTCTAAGAGAAGCACACTTTTTTGAATGGCTATATGATATTTTCTTGCACAATACATCATAGTTTATTTAAGCAGTCTCATATTGAGAAACATTTTGGTATTTATAGCTCAGTCCTGAGCACTGTTCTCTCCTTTCTGTGTTTTACTGCACTAAACAGTTTCAGAATTTTATTTTTTTCTGTTACAAGAGTGCTACAGTAGAGATATTTGTACATATTTCTTCCCACATTTTTGTAAGTATATGTGTAGGAAAATTTCTAGAAGCATAATTGCTGAGTAGAAGGCTGTGTTTCTTAAAATTTTTGATAAATGTTATTGAAGAGAGAAAGAGCTAAGTATTTATTCATCTTGTCCTGCACACTATTTCAGGCTAACGAAAGAGCCTTAGATGATGAGAGTAAGTTAGTTTTACGGAAGACTTCAGCTGAAAGTACAGGGAAAATGGTAGCATTATAAATGCACCACTTTGCAACTTCTAAAGTAATAATTGATTTAAACAGTGATCATCAATGGATGTCAAAATCACCAAGAGGAAAGTGGATTATAACCGAAGGATCAGACAACCACTGTCTGAACTTGCTAGTCTTAACATCAACACAGCTAAACAACCAGACTTAATAAAGTACATAACACAACATGTGAAATAGTCTTGCAAGAAAGCCTGAACCTGAATCTGAGCAAGGTTAGGGGTAAAAGGAAAAGGGGGGGGAGGGAAAAAGTTAAATAGCACCTGGGAGAAGCAATCAGACACAACAAGGTGGAACTTCAAACCTTGCTGCTGTAGTTCTAGATCACTGCAAAAAGAGGTTTAGAGATATTGGCATGAAATCACAAGGGAAAGACCACCATGGCCTGGAATGTTGTGGGGGGAAAAGGAACATACAGAAGAAACCTTCAAGGATGGGTTTCGAAGGTGGGCGAGATCTGTAGTACAGGCAGAGGAAGGGAGACAGGATTTCAAATGAAAGGGCTCACGTAAGTGGAGCAAGCAAAAGAGAGGTGGGACGAGTAGGGACACGAGTAGAATGACGTGGTTGGAGGCAGTTGCTTGGATGGGATATACAACTGAGCATAAGGATTGGTGACACTGGTGCATCCTGCCTGCTCAGCTGTGGATTTTAGATACATACATGTGGATAACTGGGAGTCCTTATTAAAGTGCGGGATGGTATGAGTAAAAGAGTTTCTTAGAAAGATAAATAGGTCAGCGGTACACAAGATGGATGAGTGAAAAGATTGTAGGCAAGAAGTCTAATAGGAGACCAATGAAAATCAGAAGCCGGATTGAGATGGTAACAAAAAGGGGAGATTGGATTTTAAAGACACACAAAGCATTGGCAAAACTTAGCTCTGCTTAGATGGAATAAACGCTTCATTCTTTCTACCCATAACCTAGGGACCTAGGATTTTCTCAATTTAAAGTAGAGATGAATATTTACATACATAAAGTTAATAATATATTCTTTTCAGGGTAAAGACATTAACACACATTTACTAATCACTCTCTGAATACGTGGGAAGCACAAGACCCCAAGTCCCTCCCCCCCAGTTCCGTTGTTAGGGTTACTCTATAAGGGAACTACCCATTTGTAAAAGGTTTTTCTTAAGATGATTTTAGGCAGAGCTCGAAAAAGAATAAAATGATGTAAAGTGTTTAACCTCTACCTGCCTCAGATTGCTCCTTTGAAACACATAGTACCCCAGAGGGCTGCTGTGAAGATTAGGTGAGTTAAAACATGCAAGTGTTACACTTAGTGTCTCAGGAAGGGTTAGCTTCCCTCCTCCCACTCTTCCTCTGTCTTACACTTAATGCATCTGAAGTAGCCTTTCGTGAAATCATGGAACCATTGCTGTAAGCCAAAGTACCCATTCTTCTCTTTGCTAAAATGATATCATTTCAAAATGATTAACTATTCACAGAATTTTTTGATAGTCTAACCAGACCATGACCAGACTCCTTGGATCACCTCAAAAATACATATCACAGGAAGGGAAATTTTTTTTTTACACCATTGATCATGTCTTCCTCCATTCAGTATTTTACTCTTCTGTGGCACCGTGCTCTCTGGGTTTTCATTCCACCTCTGGGGCCAGGCCTTTTTCAACTCTTTTACACATGAATTATCTCATATCTGGCCAACTGTATGCTGGGTAGTCATAGCTCAGTCCTGGGCACTGTTCTCTCCTCTCTGTGTTTTCCTCCACTAAACAATTTCATCGATGTTGCCCTCCATCTACAGGTTCATGATTTCCAAATATATATTATGCCCAAACCTCTCCTCTGAGTTCCAGGTACAAATAGACCCCTGCTTATGTGATATTCTACCTGGATGTCTGAGGCCACTCAAATCCATGTGTCCAAAACAGAACACAGGTCTTCTTCTAGTGTTTGCTGTCTTTAAGAATAGCACCTTTATAATTATTCAGCTGGAAACCATGAGGTACTCTCAATACCCACATCTCCCTCATGTCTGTTTTCAAATTCATTCTCTAACTGCCATCAATTTTATCTCCTAAATATTTCTCTTCA
Source organism: Miniopterus schreibersii (assembly GCF_964146895.1). Classification (NCBI taxonomy): domain Eukaryota; kingdom Metazoa; phylum Chordata; class Mammalia; order Chiroptera; family Miniopteridae; genus Miniopterus; species Miniopterus schreibersii. The sequence continues at coordinate 158,661,997 of NC_138102.1, forward strand.
ACCCTCCTTTCTTAATCTCTGCTATAAGCATTCCAGACTTAATGATTTCCCTGAATATCCTGCGGCTTCCCTTGCATGCTGTCTACTTTCTTTCAGTAGGGCCTTGAACATCTTAATCATAGTGATTTTAAATTCTCTGTTGGAGAACCCCAACACCTGGGTCATATGTTTTACGCTGTGTCTGGTTCTGGTGCCTGTTTTGTCTCTTCAGACCGGCTTATTTTTCTTATTGTTTAGAATGCCTTATAATTTATTGTTGAAAGTCAGACGTGATGTTCCTTATAATTTTTTGTTGAAAGTCAGACATGATGTTTTAGGTAATAGGAACAGAGGTAAATAGGCCTTTAGTATGAAGTTTTACGTTAACTTGTCTGGAAGTTTGGCTAAAGGTGCCAGAGGCTTCAACTTTCTCTAGTGTCATTGGTTTTGACTCATCTGTTGACTTTGGGCTTTCCTGAGTATTTTTCCTCAAAGAATTTGTATCTTGTTTTTTTGTTTTTAAGCTGTAATCCATGGATATTATATTGGATCCCTATTAGTGTAGTGGCAAGTTGTGGGAGAGGGGAAGTGTTCAATGATCTTATGATTAAATTTCTTGTAATGAAATTACAAGAAATTACAGCTTGTGCCCCTGGGCTGTACACCTCACAAATGTTTCATAGTTTTATTTCCCCAGCTGAAGTGAAACAGAAAGGCCACTGGGTTTGAAGTGGGATAAATGCCCTTCCTCCAGATGGGATAAGGCTATTATAAGGTCTTTTTCGATAGACAGTAGCACTTTGTTAGGGAGACTCCTTGGGCCATATTTCACAATGGTTTCTCTTTCTCTACTCCTACCAGAACACCAAGAGGATCTTTTTCTGTTGTTTTGTTTTGTTTTGTTTTTCCTGTAATTAGGTGAGATTCCTGGAGGTAAAACTCACAAAAGTGTGGTGGCCCAACTGACTGTAATTCCCAGAAGTCTCTCACTGTTGTGCTAGCCCACTCTCAGCTTCTACCAGTTCCATTTTTGCTAGTTCCAAATCACTATTGAACTGTTTCTTTGAGTTTATGCCTTCAGAATCTTCTGCTGCAGATAAACAGATCTCAACTCTGACACTGGATATGCCTCTGTCTCCAGATTGGGGATGGTTATTTGCCTTGTAACCTCAGTTGTTGATTTTCACCAGGTTCAGCTTTTTTGTAAGATTGGGAGTTACAACTTTCAAGCTATTTCTGAGCTGAAACCAGAAGTTACTGATTGTTCTTTTGATCTGAGGCACACTTGATTCCCTAAGAATTCCCTTTGTCTCTCTCTTGCATGAAAGCCCTGGATTTTTGGATCCCTAGCTCCCTCTTTCTTGGTAAACCTCTTATTTTAGTGGAGTATCAATAATATGTTCTCAGGAAAAAGTGCATGGGTATGAAGTTTTTAAGACTTTGACTTGAAATTGTCTGTTGTACTTCATGTTTGAATCACGTTTTGGCTGGGCAAAGAATTCCAGGTAGGAAAAAATTTTCCGTAAGAATTTTGATGGTCTATGCTGGAAACTCTTCAAATGTCTGGGGATCCTTGACTCTCCACTCTTATTTTAAAATGAGGCCTAACAAAGAGGCTAGCAGGTCTGTGTGAGCAGAGCTGACCTACTGGTGGCCTTCACTATAGGGTGTTAAGCAGGGGTATGACTGTTTGATTGGAGACCTTCTGCACATATAGGTCTTCTCCTTTGTGCTGGTCAGTTTCTCTAGAGAAGTAGCCTCCTGTTTTTAGCCAGGTGGGGGGATGAGATCTAGAGGCTTCACAGCTCTTTTTAGAGGCTTTCAAACAAACTCTTACTTTCCTTCATCCACCACCTCTACCTCCAGAGGTACCAGGTGCCTCTAACTTCTGAGGCTTTCAAGAGCTCTGTGTTACAAATTAGCTTTATTCTTGTTGGTGTTGAGCATGAAATTACTTAACTTCCACAACTGAAAGCCTTTTAAAAAGAATAGGTTTATTGAACCATGTGCTTACCAGACAAGGACCAGGTCCTGGAGCATGAGGCCGAAACCACCAGCAGCAGCACTAGATGGAGAAGGCAACGTGCCCACCACGCTGGAGTTGATGAGCACCTTTATACATTATGTTTTGGGGAAGAAAGATGTATATTTTTTTGAAAGAATTTACATTGGCTACAGATAAGGGGGGGGTGGGAAAAGGTGATACAGGGACAGTTCTATGATAGAAACACAGTCTGTAAAGAAGAAATATTTACTGCTTTTGATTAGTTACAGGCAACAATCCGGAAAGTCCATGCATATTCAGGATGCAGCGGTCAGCTAATGGATTCCTGGAGGTTGATTCAAAGCTCCGACATACATTCAGAAATGCGAGCTGTCTTTTGTGAAGTGGTCCACAGATATTAACTGGTTAATAACTCCTGTCTTCTTTCTCTCACTTCTCAGCAGCTGTAAGTTAATTTAGAACATCTCAGGACCTTTCTCTTGTCATGAGCTTCTGTCTATTCTACTCGCCCCTCCCCTCAGCACACCCACCACCACTTGAAGGCCCAGAGCTTTCTCCACTCTGATAAACTGCTTACCTGCTTATGAACTTCTGGACATGCTTGTCTGCTTCTGCATTCTTTCTTTTTTTCATGTTCTTTTGAGTTGATGCCTCTTTCAGTTCTTTATTGTCCTTTTAGTGGGGTCACAGGAGGGAGCGGAGACAAGCAAATGCACTTGTTCAGATAAACTCTACTCATTCCACAACACTATTTGCTTGGGTGTTGTAATTGATTGTGAAAAAGGCATGTTTTTATGCTTTTTTTCCCCCTCTCCATTCCAAGCCTTTATGACAAGAAGAACTTGAGAGGAGACTGAAGAAAGGGTGACATTAAAAAAATTATTTTTATCTCGAATCGTAGACAATTTTATTTCATCTTTTAGTAAGAGACTTCTACGTGACTTTTTTTTTTTGGTTTTAAAATATTTTACTACAGGCACTTGGGCTGTGTCCAGATCTTAGCACTTCTATGAACATAGGGTGCATATATTCTTTCAGATTGGTGTTTTGGGATTCTTAGGATATGTTCCTAGAACTGGGATCACTGGGTCAAATGGTAGTTTCATTTTTAATTTTTTGAGGAAACTCCACACTGTTTTCCACAGTGATTGCACCAGTCTGCATTCCCACCAGCAGTGTATTAGGGTTCCTTTTTTCCCACATCCTTGCCAGCACTTGTTTTTTTATTATTTATTTATTTATTTTATTTTATTTTTGTTTAAAATATTACAGATGTCCCTTTTTCTCCCCAATGACCTGTTCCACCCTGTCCCTTCCCCCTCCCCAGTCTGTGTCCTTGGATTGTGCATATATGCATAACTCGGTGACTATTAATGCTTGTCTTCACACCCATTAGCATCCAAGAGAGCTTATAAACTGTGTGTGTCCCACTTTCTCTCATCACCTCTCCACATCTTGCTCTCGCTCAGCGTTCAATGAGAGGCGCTTCTTTTCCTCTCTCCTCCGCGGCTTCAGCTGTGTCTCTTACGCTGGCTTCCATTACAGGCCCGTGTCACAGATGCGCTGCCCATCAAGTTTGCTTGTGGTATAGAGTAGCTTTGCCCATCATGTTGACCAGTCCAATAAATAAACACTTATAGAGTTTTAAAAGCTGTTCAGTTCCTGAGCAAACCTCGTATGTGTACTCACATGCAGAAATATAAAACAGTGCCTAAACTATCTATTAAAAGTCATAAACCAGACAGCTAAGTAACAGGTAAAATATTTTACTTAAAACATTAAACCATGGGAGTTTATATTTTTTCTTAAACAGTGCTGCCTTATCAACAGCCTGAATAAATTTGAGGCCCTCAACTTTACCAAGCAAACAATCAGGTGATGATGATTTGTTGAGCACGTATGTGCCAAGCCCCAGTCGGTACACCTGGAGGAACATTAATAAAATGTAAAATACTGTCCCTGCTCTTCCCTCATACATGTAGGCACGTCATGTGGAGTCCTCATGTGGATCAAAAGCATGGGCTTGTCCTTTGATACAAGAGACCAAATACTCTTACTGCCCAGTTGATGAGACAAAGTTACATATGAAAAATGCTAGTAACACAACACACCTGAATGTTTTATCATCTGTCGGAGCCAGCAAGTTCTATAGACACTCAGAACCGAAGGTCATAGGGGATAGGAGCAGAAACCACAAACATTTACTGAGTTCCTACCCCATGAAATCTGTGTTTTAGTTGGTCTGTGAACACATGAAGAAGTGCCTAGTTAGTTGGTCTGGCCTTGAATGATGCATTGGATTTGGGTGGAGGGAGGAAAAAACATCCCATGGAAGAAAGAAGGTGTACCACAGAGCAGTGACAAAAGTGATTCCTGTGTGAGTTTAAAAGGGGAAGGCAATGGCTTGACTAGATTTGATGTTCAGGCTAAGGAAAAGCAGGGAATGAAGTTTGATTTGTAGGCTGGGTAAGAGTCAACAAGGGTAAGGGAATTTTAGTTTTCAGAAGAAGGTAAATAGCACATTCCATCAGAGAAGTCTCTCAATTTAAGGCAGGACTTTGATGTATTTTTATAAGCTTAAATGGAGAAACATTTACATAGCCTCTTCATAAGTGCAATATGTCTTGTTATTTACTCTACTTGGACTTGGGGAAGAAAAGAAAAACTGGGGCAGCTTGTTTTTTATTTAAATTATAAGAACAAAGGAGGCAGATGATTTATCCACAGCCCTGGTAACTATGGGAAGGGTTCCCCATATCTGTGTCTCCCTTCCATTTCCAGAACAGAAGAGGCTGGGTTGGTTACTTTGCAGGACTTCAGGTGATCTTCATTTCAAATAATCTTTATTAGGCTCCTCTGTGGTAAAACGTAATTTTGGGACCTCAGGATTTCCTCTCTCTCCTGATTTACCTGGGTCATGCTTCAGGGTGGAGGGCAGTGGGTTGTGTTGGAGGGGGAAATTCCCCCTTTCCTCTCCTGGTTCTTAAGACTGGTCCAACAATGAAAATGACATAAGGCAGATTAATAGGAGAAAAGTAAAATTTATTACACACAAGAATTCACATAAGCATGAGATTTCCAAAGACAGTAAGACAAAATGAGGTATATATGTCATTCTGCACTGAGGAGCTGAAGGTAGGAGTCACAGGGAGATGAAAAATGTTAGTGTTTAGTAAATAAGTATTTTCTGGGACGTTTAGAGACCAGGGGACACAAAGGTTCCTCCCTGGCTGCCACACCTAGTTCAGGTTAAACTACTGTTTCGTGGTGATAGTTCCTCCCTCAAGCCTGATATAGGCCTTCCATCTTAAATTCTTTTAGCAGTTAGAAGGTCAAAAGCTCTTCCAGAGCTTTCTGGACCTTAAAAATAACCAGTTTAATCAATACCACAAAGGTGCATATTTTGTGGTTGCAAACTTCTGCTTTTGGGGTTTCATGCTCCGGTTCAGCATGGTAGTGTTGGAAGAAGGAGACTACTGTGTTTTTTTGTTTTTTTTTTTAGGGGGGCGCAGCAAATAACTATCAACTTCCCACGCATCACTCCTCTGTGGTGAAAGATGCGCAGAAAGGCAGCAGGTCACTGAGCAGTCAGTGTTGGTTGCACTGGGCGCTGCAAACTGGTCGGCTGGGCAAAGGGACCTAAGGCCTTAGATTTTGTTTTCGCGAAGACTAAGCCAACCTAGACAGCAGGCAGCCGCCTTTCTTCTTTGTCCTGGCTCACTTTCCACTCGACGCGATGCTTAAGCAAACGGCATAGCAACCGCTAGGAGGTCCCCGAGCCCAGCGTCGGCCGCCGAGGCGGGCGCGAATGGCCAGCGCCGCGTCCCCGCGCTCGCGGGCCCGGGCGGGGGGCGCTTTCCAAGGTCGCGGATGCGAGGGACCAGTCGGTGACGCGGCCGGGCAGCCGCAAGCGCCGCGCTTCAGCCTTGGAGCGGCGCACGCGCTCCGGCGCGTTGCACGTCTGGAGGTCCGGCGCTGGGGCGCCCGCCGCCTCCACATCTGGGGGAGCAGCGCCTTCCCTGCGGGGCGGGGCGGGGCGGGGCGGGGCGCAGGGCCGCGTGGTGCGCGCGTCTCCCCGCGCGCGGGCCCGGGGGCGGCGGCGCGTGTCTGGGGGTGCGCGCGCGCGGGGGGCGGCTGGGGCTGCGGCTCCGGGACCGGGCGCGGGGGCTGGAGTCCGGGAGGGGCGGCGTCGCCGCCGCCTGCTCGCGCCTCTCGCTGCGGGTGGCGAGAGACCGGGGTGACGCGGCAGGGTGACACGCCTGCCCGCCGGCTGCGTGCCAGCGGTGCGCTTATCAGCCAGTCTCTGCCACCCGAGGCACACAGATATACATATATATATATTTTGAGGGCGAGGTGGGGGAGGGGTGTTATTTTTGTTTGCCTCTGTCTCCGGAGAGCAAGGGCGGGAGAGAGGGGCGCGCTGCAGCCGAGCGTCGCGGCTCTGAACCGCTCCGAGACGGCAATTTTGCGCGTGGGGGAGGGAGGGGGCCCTTCGGTTTCCACCAATCCCCGGGCGCTTGCCTGCGGAGCCCGGGGCGCCGCCGAATTGACTGATGAGAGCGAGTTGTTTTCTTGCCCGGGCGGGGCGGGGAGCGGGGGTCCTGAAGGACGCGGCGGAGGAGCCCGGGGCGGGATAGCGGTCCCGGGTCGCCGTGGAAATTTCCAAGGACTTGGCGCGGCGCGGAGAGCGCGTCCAGGGGGGCGCCCGGCGCCGCCGCCGCGCGGGAGGCGGGGAGACGCGGCGAAGGGCGCAGGAGCATCTCTCCGGAGGGGACGCCGCGGGCCACGGGTCCCGGAGGGAGCGAGCCGCGGCCCGACCCGCGCCGCGGGCGCCGGTGATGCTGCAGGACCGGCGGAGAGACCCGCCGCCGCCTTCTCCAGGGGAAGCAGCCATGGCCGTAGCTGGTGACCTGCCCCCCCGGCCACTTCCCCTAGGAAGAAATCCTTGAAAAAGTTGCATTTAAAAAAAAAATCAAAAAAATCCTTGCTCTGACCTTTGGAGCCGTGGGGGAGCCGAAGAAGCGTCTGTGCGCGTGCAGATCAAGAAAGCGAGAGGTGCGTGTGCATGGGGGGCCGGCGGTGGGGGCGCCCTCCCCCGCCACTGCGCCCCGCCTGGTGCTGAGGCGCTGGCCTTCGCCCCCCGGGACCGCGGGGCCGCGATGAGCCCCTGCGGGCGGGCCCGGCGACACAGCACGTCCCGAGGGGCCATGGCCGTCCTGGCCTGGAAGTTCCCGCGGACCCGGCTGCCGGTGGGAGCCAGTGCCCTCTGCGTCGTGGTCCTCTGCTGGCTCTACATCTTCCCGGTCTACCGGCTGCCCGACGAGAAGGAGATCGTGCAGGGGGTGCTGCAGCAGGGCACGGCGTGGAGGAGGAACCGCACGGCCGCCCGACTCTTCAGGTACTCCGCCTCCCCGGGCCCTGTCCCCCCCCCCACCCCCGGCGCGGGGCGCGGGGCGCGGGGCGCGGGGCGCGGGGCGCGGGGCGCGGGGCGCGGGGCGCGGGGCGCGGGGCGCGGGGCCGCCGGCGAGGACCGCCTCGCGCGCGGGCATCCCCTCCACCAGCCTCTCCGGTCCTGCTTCCTTTCCTCCCCGTCCCCAACCAGGAGTCACTAGTCAGGAGCCCTTCCCACCCATACCCCGAGAAACGGGCAGACACCTGCTTTATGCATGTGCAAAGCCTGCACGCATTTCCGCGCAAGCCTGACTTGTATTCGGCGATTCGGCGATAACTGGTGGGGGAGGGAAACCCAGGCGAACTTTGTGCTGTGCACTTGATGAGAATCGCTCTCCTGGGCTCTGCAGACGTTTGAAACCGTAGAGAACTGGAGGCAGGTAGGCGAAGCCTTAACGAGGGTAGGCGAATGGTTGGCGACGTGAATCACTAAGGAGGGAGCAGTGGCCAAGTCTTGGGCAGTGAAGACGGGCACACTCGGCCAGGATCCAGTGGCTTTGTGCAGCGTGCCCAGGACAGACACAGGGCGCTTACTGATGCCCTACTAAGAGCCAGGGACTGTGTGATTTTTATGTTGAAGGCTCAACAACTTTCTAGGAACAGCCCCTAACCCCATCTTACCAACCGCAAACTGAGTCTTCAGAAGGATGAGCTACTTCCCCAAAGTCATGTACCTTTGAAGGGTTGCTGCTGGGATTTTCATCACAAAAGCTCTAAAGCTGGCTCCCAGATCTTTCTCTTGGCTTAGACAGGGGGAGCCTTCTGCAGAGGATGGGAGATGGCTTTAGGAAGGGACTTGAAATCAGAAAACAAACAAAAAACTACAACCAGGTTGGATATCGGAACTCCAAGGACCACTCAGAGGTGGTCGTTTCCCTTCCTTTCTGGGAATTTAAGCGTCTAAAAATAAGTTCTTGGCAGCAGGGGGTTGGATGTGGACTGGAGGGAAGGCAGAGCTGCTTCCCCTTCCTTTCCACTTCCCTGGACATGTTGGGGGACACCCGGTGCTTCCACCACTGCCAGGTGCCCCTTTCACCTTCAGTCCCCCGGGGCTGGCAGTGCTGCAGTGGCTCTTCCTGTGATTGTCGTGGTCTGGATGGGACGTGCTTTTCTTTGCTCTGCACAGGACCCTTCAAGCAGTATATGGGCAGGTGAGAGCCAACTTAAACATTTTTCATTACTGTTCCAAATGTTCAGAAGCATCTGTAAATTTTAAAAAAATCTTTAAAAACATGTGATTTCCCTCCTCATCTCAGGGCTGCTCCTGGTCAAGGAGATAATAGCCAATCCTTTCAGGGAAGGTTGCTGAATTCTCCTTTAAACTGGGAGGGAAGCCTTTCCTTTTCTCTCTTTTTAGAATTCGGCTCTCATTAAGTTTAAAATCACCCCACTCTCCTTAAAAGGATATAAGGGCTAATCTTCTCTCACCTCCACAGTATCGATTGTTGGGCTCAAAAGCACCCAAAAGGCATGGCATCCAGCAATTCTTTTCTCTAAAGACAGAAAGCACTTTCATTTCAAGTAATATAAGGAAATGAGTTAAGAACGTCCCATTGGTTTGCAATGAAAGAGTCCCCCCTTTTTTTTTGTTATAGGGGGAGGAATAATGAAACTCTGTTAGAGAATAGATTCCTTTTGGCGGGCATAATCAAGTGGAAAATGCTTCCTATTCTGAGACCTACAGGCTGATAGTTTCTGAGACACATTTGTCCCTTGATGTCTATAGCCTGGAATGATCTTCAGTGTGTTTGGCTGTCATTTGGTCTAGTCTCTATGTGCAGAGAATTACTTATTGAAATGCATGCACTCTGCAAACTACCTAAACACGTATCCCTCAGAGTTAGTGCTGTAAAACGGTGTAAGAGGCGCCACTGCTTATTGAAAAGAGTTTAGGCTTCAGAGTAGAAACTGAATTTTTAGACTGTGCCATGACTAGAGAAACGGCAGAGGGTCTTTGGCAAGTTACTCTATCTCTTTGAGTCTCAGTTTCCTTACTTATAAGTGAAATAATAACATCTACCTTGCAGGGTTGGTTTAAGGCTTAAATTTTAAAAAAACAAAACGATGCTCAGTGTCTGGCATAACCCAATCAATGGTGTTATTATAATTGTTATAAGTCTTAAGTTTCTGTATATCTTACAACTTAAATAAGGGCAGCTTGCCAGCCCATATGAATTTGGAATGTTTTGCCTGCCAAATTTGTAGAGCAACTTTATTGGTTCATATTCTGTCCACCCTTCCTTATGCCTTTACGCTTAAGCTAATAAACAGGGACAAGGGGTTTAAAATGATAATAAAAGTATCATGGTTTGTTAAGTCAAGATTTTTTTTACTGTCCTGTTTATTAAAATCCTTTTTCCTTACCATCTGGATTTTTAGGATGTGAGTAGTAGTGTATGTTGGTTAAATATTAGACAGTTCAGACAGAATGTTAGAGGTGGTCTCCACACCCTCCGTTCTTGTCTTGCTTGTAGGAAGGCATTCAAACAGGAAACAGTACCAAATAGCAGCAAAGCATGCAAGAGTTTATTTGCAAGAAAAGGAAATACACTCAGACATAGTCCAAGGGGGGCAGCTTAGCTGGCCGAAGCTGAACCAAGTGCTCCGCTTGTTTGGGCATTTGAAGTTTGGTACCCCAGAGATGGGTTGTGCAAAACACCCCAACAAAGCCTCCTTAGGTTCCAAGGCTGCCCCGCCCGGATGTTAAGCCATCTGTTAGACTACATCCCGGGGGAGGTTTCAAGTCTCCCCTTTCTCACTCATGGGTCTGCTAACTCTTGGTTAATTCTTGTTTGTCACTTCTTCCATGCCTTCCCCTTGATCTTAGCCATTTATCCCAGCTCATGTCTATTTACCTTCTCTAACATTCCCCGCCTCAAGTGATATAGGCTAAATTTGTTTGGGAAGTTGAGGGACACTTCTGGCTTCTGAATCTTCCTGCTGAATTTGCACATAGAGCTGTGTTGGCTTGATATCCCTTGCTCACTGTCCGGGGCAGTTAGAGTGGGGTGGAGTGGAAGTGCCCTGTAGCCTGGCCCAACGGGTTTTGATGTAGAGACTGATAGCCTTGTTGAATCATCCTTTGTAGATGTATTGCCTGTATCCAGAAGGGAATAAAAGCTGTTAGTTTGTCTATTATGTACGTTCCGAAGGTGCAGATAAGTATGAGTTACTAGTGGGCCTAACAAGGGTAAGAACCAAGTTAGAGTGGACGGTGCCTGCTTAATTGTATTCCAAATAGCATCTGCCATGCCTTCTTGACTAAAATCCTGTAACCAAGTAGCATGTTCTAAAATTGCTGGAACATCTGTTTCTATTTGGCCAGTTGTATTGATGTAGAAACAGCATGGGAAACCAATAAATCATCTAATGCTATGCAGTTATCAGTGACCATCTTGGCTAGCAAATTTAGAGATTGAGATAATAATTTAAGTCTCTGCCAGTAGTGGTAGCAATAGTTGCCATTGAAGCAGTTATTTTTTGGCTGTAATAGCATTATAGGTAATGCCCCCTGCTAGCCCAATTAGGCTTCCAATTAAGGCTATTAGGCCTAGAAAGAGTAAAACTATGGCCCTTTTGTGTCTTTTGTGAGGACTATAAACCGGAACAGTTTGCTCCAGGGGAGTGGGGTAGCCTATTGTCCATGTTCTTGTGGTTGTAGATGGGTTAATGTACTGTTGAGCTCTTCCACCTTGGAGTGTTTGTCCTAGGAACATAAGTCCTTTGGGTAAGCATAGATATCATTAGGTTTAGGGGGGGGTCTAGGGAGGAATGACTTAACCGATTAGTGATTGACAGTAATGCTGATGTGTTGCAGCCAGGGTAGTGGCTTCTTGTTTTTCCCGTAGATGAGGAAATTATGGTTCTCTTCCAGTTTTGTATAGTCTGTGCCTGCAAAGTTGTATTGCAGGTAATGGAGCTATTTAGGGATTGGAGGGTACAGTTAGGAGCATCTGGTCCTGCATTAGCAAGGGATCCATTGCAAATATCTGCTGATTGTGTGCCATTTTTATAGTAGCAGTAGCATTTTTCGGTTGTGTTACAATTACAGGAGGTTTTGTTCTCTGAGAATTTGAAAGTGAAGCCGTCCTGGTAACAATTAAATACATTCCTATCTGTCTGATGGGAGAAATTCTTCTTAAGGTTTGTACATAATATGATGTTTAAGGGCTGAAAACACCAAGGTGTTATATTAGGTTTCCCAGAACAGGAAGTTAGCATTGAGTAGGCGGCATCTGTATCAAGAAGAACATTAATGGGCCTACCTGCCACACCTATGGTTACCCTTGGATCCATCCTGGTGACGTTGTTGGTCTTGGGAGCCAAGGCAGATTGAGGGCCCCGTCAGTTTAGACCTATTAAGGAGGGGGAATTCGACTCGGAGGTTTTCAGATCCTCAGGCCAGTCCTGTTTCCAGTGGCCAAATTTGTGACATATGGGGCAGGGCTTGTTAGGGCCCTTCTTAGGGCATTCTCACTTCCAGTGCCCAGGCTGCCCACATTTGTGGCAATTGCCAGGAGGGCCAGTTTGAGGTTGCCCTTCACCCCAGCCTTGATGGGGCTTTCCCTGCTGTGGCTGGTATCCCTGTAATGCAGCTACAACTGCGCCTGCCTCTTCTCCTTGCCTTGTTCCTTTGTCCCTACTCTCTCTTCCTCTTGTTCTCGATAATAAAAGACCGTGTTGACTGTAGTTACAATATAGGCAAGTGGAGTGGAAGGACCCATGCCTAATTTTTGTAATTTCCTCTGTGTATCAGGAGCCAGTTGGGTCATACATTTGTCCTTGAGGACAGTGGTTTCTGCAGGCTCAGTGGGATCTAAATCAGTAAATGTAATGATTGCCTCCCTCAGCCTTTCTAGGGCGGTGGTAGGGTTTTCCCGTGCTCCCTGGTCAATGGTGGCTAATTTGTTGTAGTTGACAGGTTTCTTTTGGGCCCTTGTGAGTCCCGGATGTAAGCAATGAATCCTGTGATCCTGGTCCCATCTGCCTGATTGAGAATGGTCGCCCCGGTTTGGATTCTTGTCTATGGAACGGCCCTAGCTCCCCGGGGGATAGTGAGGATTTTGGACATTTAGTTCAGCATATTCCTGTGCCACGCGACATGTGAATTCCTTTTCAGTTGAGGACATAGCTTCCTGTAGAAGAAGGCTTAGATCCCTTCAAGTTAAGTCAAAAGCTATTGTAACCTTTCTCCATTCATTTATAAATTTGTCAGGATCATCAGTGAAATTGCCTACTCACAACTGAAAACCTACTTTTGCCCACCCCGTGTGTGTGTGTGTGTGTGTGTGTGTGTGTGTGAGTGTGAGATCTGGCTGTGATTACTTCTCCAGTATTATCTTTCAGCAGTTTTCCTCTTTATGCTCTAGTAGTATTGGTAAGGGTTGTAGCTCCTGAAATAAGCCAGGCTGTGTTGGTTTTTCTTGTGTCATTCCTTCTGCCTGGAATGTTTTCCTTCAGGGCCGCATCTCCCCCTTTGCCAAGCCAATTTGGAGTCACTTTTTGACCATGCAATATAAAGGTTAAGAGTAAAGGTTCCCAAGTTAGCTGTGTTCAGATCCTGATTCCACCACGTGCTGTTTTCTTCAGCAACTCAGCCTTCATTGTCCATTTTCTCATCTGTAAAATGTGGCTTCTGGTAGGATTGTTGTGCACATTAGAATGGTCGATGTGTTGAAAATGCTTAGAACTGTTCCTGGCACATAATTAGAGCTTATTCCATGTTCTCTCTCCTCAAGGCAGCATCCCTTCCTCCCTTCCTCCCTCCTTCCTCCTCAGGCTGTGTTAGAAGCCTCTCCCTTCTTTTTTAAAGAAATGCTTTCTACAGATTTCTTTCACTTATCCAAAATATCTACTATGTGTCTACCACTATTACCATAGAAGACACTGGAGCTATAATAGTGAACTTAACAGAATTCTTACTTTCCTGAAATTCATTGGCTAATGAAGGGAGACATAATGAACAGAAAAATATACAGATATCGAATACTGCTAGTGACAGGTGCCTTTTTCATGCTGTATTAAAAGTACCAGTTTGTCTGTCTTTTCTGCTGATTCATTCATATTTGCAGTCCAGAGCTGAGCACAGTCCCTGGCACACTAACTTTTATTGAATTACTGCATGAATGAACATTTTAAGAAGGTATGGGACCAGATAGCCTGTCAGTCAGTCAACAAGTAATTAGTGAGGCCCAGCACTCTGCTTGGCCATATATATGGTCATCAAAGGAGTAAAAGGCATCCTCTCTGTTCTAAGAGTTCTTACTTTAGAGCAGCATTTCCTAGTCTCAGCACTACTAACGTTTTGGGCTGGATAACTTTTCATTGTGAAGGGCTGTTCTGTACATTGTAGAATGTTTGGCAACATCCAAGACCTCTGTCCACTAAATGAAACAACCACGTGTGTCTCCAGACTTAGCAACATGTCTCCTAGGGGGCAGAATTGCCCCTGGCTAAGAACCACTGCTTTAGAGAAACAAAACCAACCCAGTTGAGAGGATTTTAAAAACTCAGAAAACAGCCCGGCCGGGCGTGGCTCAGTGGTTGAATGTCGACCTGGGATCTAGGCGATCGGGGGTTCGATTCCCGGTCAGGGCACATGCCCGGGTTGCGGGCTCGATCCCCAGTTGGGGGTGTGCAGGGGATGGCTGATCAATGACTCATCGATGTTTCTCTCTCTCTCTCTCCCTCTCCTTTCCTCTCTCTGAAATCAATAAAGAAATATTAAAAAAAAATTAAGTTATAAAAAAACAACAACAGACCCTCAGAAAACATCATGCAATTCAAAGACAAAATTGGAAACTACAAACTGTAAGTGCTTTGACTGCTGGAAGAGGAGTGAATGAATTGTACTTTGATAGGTGGCCAAGTCTTGGTTAGGGAAAGGTAGGGAGACAGGATGCATTTTGAGAACTTTATTATAGGCAGCTGTCTCTATTGAAAGCTTGGGTGGGAGCTGAGGAGGGCTCTCATCAGTGCAGTCCTCAGACCCTGGCAAGAGGAGCCCATGCTCTGTGCTCTAGTTTTGGGGGGCTCACTCCCCTCCTCTTGTGGTCTCATCCCTTCTTAAGAGGCCAGGGCATCGGTGGGGTCTTTGTAGACCCTAGAATTCCCTGCCCAAATGACCAGAGCCCACTTTCACAGCCTACCAGCCCGCATGGGGTGTTTTCCCCTCCCTCACTCTTGAGGGTGGCTTGCCCCACTGCTGTGTGCACTCCTAGGCTCAAGGGATGGCCAAGGAACAACTCTTTGTGGAAAAGGAAGGCTGTAGAAGGAACTTGGATGTGGGATTGGGGGGGGGGGGGTCACATGTATACTCGGGAAGGTGTCTCTCCTTGTGTTGCTGTGTCTAGCACCAAAGTACCTGACATCTGAGAAGCCTGACTACGAATTTGGCGTTCCAGGCTGTTACGCAGGTGCACTTGGCCAGAGAAAGGACAAGAGGATGGGACACATTCTGTGTTTGTTGATTTGATTGTAACTTTAAAATATTTAGATACATTTGTTCTTTTGTTCTTTGCCTTGCAATTGGGAGTGGACTTTTGCAACTGGGGAGCCTGTTGCTCTGCATTTTGGAGAGGAGGGTTCAGGAAGCTGGTTGAATCAGTTGAATAATTATATATGTTAGTGTAGGGTATGGCCAGTCTGTCTTTTGACAAAGCTGTGAATCATCTTGGGATGGTGCTGGCCGCGTATCCGTCACTAGTGCAGTCCCTTATGCTGGAGTCGATAGATACCGAGTCACAGTACTTTTTGGTTCATGCCATTCTGGCTTGTGGGGAGCTGTGCAGCCTTGGGCACGCTGCTTCACCTCTCTTGTTTTGTCACCTGGGAAATGGTATAATATGCTAGCCCACTTCACAGGGTTGGGATGAGAATGAGGTGAGATAAGTGTGTAGCATCCGCGCCATCTGCACTGATTGGGTGAGATGACAGAACGCTTGTTTTCACCTAAAAAGAGTCTTTCGGGCCTCAGAGAATCAGGTTTTGATCCTGATTCTGTCATTTGTTAACTTTGTGACCTTGAAAAATTTCCTTAGCCTTTCTGAGCCTTAGCTGTGGGTGGCATGAGCTGCCTTGAGAAGATTAGGTGCTGAATAATTGCCAATTATGAGGCCATAATGAGCAAAGCTGCTTCCTGGGACAGGTCCTGTGCCTATTACTTGTACCTTTGGTAAAGGAATAGATTACAATGAAATGTCACCTTGTGATACACCGTCTTCTTCCAATAGTGTCAGCGCTAAGGATGCTGTAAAATGGCCAGTAGAATATTAAGGAAGATAGCAGAGCCCAGCCATAAACCACCTCTTCATTCGTTCGTTCGTCCCCGTTTCCTCTGCCTAGTACATGCCAGTTAGGTGCTGGGATACAGGGATGGAAGCAGGACACGGTTCCTGATTTTATAAAATTGACAGTCTAGTCTAGTGTCATTAATTAAGTCGGTAAGAAACTGAGTAATGTAGTGTTCTAAGGTTTATAGTTTGTTTTGGATAATTATGGTGAGTTTCAAAGCTATTGATTTTTCCCCTTTCGGTTGGACTGTTGCAGCTATAGCGCTGTGTGAGAGGGGAGCAGCCAAGACCGTAAGAGCTGTGTCACTCCTTTAATTAGGTGCCAGGGAGAAGCTGAAATGAATTCAGAGCTACGCGTCCTCCATTATTCAGGGCTTAAGTAGCACAGCACACTACCGGAGATTTCCAAGTGTGTGATGAGAAAGTGCTGTGTTTTTAAAGTGCCTGTTTCATTTATTGATACAACAAATACATACATGATTTTATGTTATCTATGCCTATTTAAACATTTTATAGTGTTTATTATTTGTCTGATTTTGGAGGTAATAGATACTTACTATAGAAAAAATTTAAAATGTAGTAAAAAGGAGAAAAAACACACTCATAGTTTCAGCCCTCAGAGGTGTTCACCGTGAACACTTTCTTTTGTGCAGATTTGCTTGCATATGTGTGTATTACTAAGTTGTGTGTATTTTGCGTATTTAGTTTTATATCCTTTTATTCACTCAGTGTTACATCTTTAATGTTTTCTCATACAGTTAAATAATTTTTAACTTTCAAGTTTGTGAGAAAATAGCTTCATTGTTTTTATTTGGGGAAAAAAAAATATTTACAGTGTCTTAAAAAAAAATGTTACTGTATTGTCCCTGGCCGGCATGGCTCAGTGGTTAGAGTGCCGGCCTTTGGACTGAAGGGTAGTGGGTTCGATTCCAATCAAGGGCACATAACTGGGTTGCTGGTTCCTTTCCAATGGGCCATACAGGGGAGGCAACCAATCGATGTGTCTCTCTCACATCGATGTTTCTCTCTCTCTCTGTCTCTCTCTCCCTCTCCCTCTGCCCCAGTTTCTCTGGAGACGTAAACGCAGGTGGTCTAACTCCCAGTACGTGGCTATACCACTGTGAAGGTCAAGAGACACTTTGGTTCAATGAGACCGAGCCAATAATTGAAGTTTCAAGAAGGGAGACAGAGACAAATATAAAGCAAATCACAGGGGTTTATTTACGAGATCCTGATGGTTCTCGGCCCAGCAGGCCACCCGGAGGATCCGCTGAAAGACACACACGAGGTCTGGGGGTGCGGCCCGACTGCGTCGGTCACTGCAGCCCTCTGGAAGCTCTTCCAGAGAGGCGCAGGGCAGAGCAAGGCAAGGGTCAGCTTTCCCGGAGCTGGGGACGAAGTCTGGAGGGCAGACAAGCATCCAAGGATGTGGCGGAAAAGCTCCTGCTTTTAATAGTTCAGTTGAAGGTGTGGTGCGTCTTCAGTGTGTCTTATCAGGGTCCTACAGAGCGCGGGCCTGCTTGGAAGCCGGGGCTACAAAGTGTTAATCTTATCGTGGCACGCAGGCCTCACAGTTACACGCAGTCACACAACATGGAGTTACTTATTTCAAGTCTAATACGTACATCAAACTTATCTTCCTGACTCTAATACACACACAAATCTATTTCTATAACAACATTGGGAATATTTTCTGGTAACAACATATGTAGACTTATGTCATCCTTTTTAATGGCTGCAAGATTTTCCTTTGTTGGTGGAGTAGTTAATAATTTATTTAACTAATCCACTATTACGTGATAGTCATGTTGTTGCAATTTCTTGCCTTTATAAATAATGGTGAGATGAATATCTTTGTGTATACATCTTAAATGTTTATCTGTTTATTTTCTTAGTATAAATTTCTAAAAGTAGTTTCTTGACCATTTTTTTTTCCTCCTACCATCAATTATTAAATCTGGTTTCTTTGGTTGTTATAGAAAAATCTTTGACTTTGGCGAAGGGCAAATTTGAGGTTTCCTGCATTTCAGTGTGAATAGTGACTATTGCATACAAAGCAGAATACAATGATTGTTAACGTTAGGTGATGGTATTCCCCTTAGGGAATTTTCAAGAGTCCAAAGCAACTGAGAAAGATTCCCATACAAGTGGACATGTACCGCGGTAGTTTCCCTTCCTTGAGCACTGTGGAGACCTAGGTATGAGGAATTTACTTAGTAACCCGGGACATATGCCCTCATCTGTCATGGTTATCTTCTCCATTAGCCTGGTGTTCAGTCTACATTTGAAAAGCGATGCCTTTATGGGACCATTTGCATCAACTTTCTAGGACTTCAGTAATTAAATAAAACTGCAATTTAAAAAGAAAAATGAGCTTTTGCTTCACTATCAGGTAGAAATTTCAAGGAAAAAGAAAACTGTCTTAAATAAAGCAATTACCTTTTCTGACTCTGCTATTTTAAGAGTTATTTTCCTATTTACTGTAATTAAAAGTCCTGGGCTTGAGTCTGGAGCAGATCATTGCCCACATGGGTGGAGGGTGAGGGTGCGGTAAAAAGCCATAAAAATCCCATGATGGTGTTTCGTTGGGTTGGTTTTGGGAGGTAGAGTGTTGGTGGTTGTGCTGACATTGGCCTGTGTCATCTCTACCCTGTACTCCTCTCCTCCCTTACATCTGGTTTAGATCCCCCATCACAGTAGGTATTCATTATATGAATAAAAACATGAGATTACCTGAAAGGCCTAAAGACAGCTGTCTGAACATCTTGCAGGGGTAGTTTCATTTGGTGCCTAATATTAAGACTCCCTGCTATACATATCCAGGACAAAGTCATTTATTTACTCCTCTGTTCGTTTGTTTACCAAGTATCTGTTCAGTGCCTTCTGTGTGCCAGGCACTGTCGCTAGGTGCGGTTAGCCAGGAGCACATGTCCTTGCCCATAGGAAATAAAAGCAACAGAACACATTATTTATACAAGCAGCTATGGTCTCCAGAAAGTCTCTCAACTCCTCATTATGAAGGAAAAACAGGCCAGAGTTTCACTTCAGGTTCAGGATTTAGCTGTGTGTGTGCATTTGGCACAGTCCTGAGAGTCCCCAAGTGCCTCTGATCCTTTCGGTGTTTGGCCTGCATCGCGGCCGCGAGGAGGAGCTTTGCGCAGTTCAGCGGTGTAATATCTTTTGACTCCGGTTAACCTGTGCAACATGTGAAATGCTGGCGAGGAAAAGCCCTTTAAAACACTGCTACGAGTTACATGAGTCCACGGGGAAAGCAAAGCTCAGTTACCGGTAGAATAAGAGCGACCAAAGGCAGGCGGGCTCCGATGGGGATCGTGGACTTTGTGAGCAGCAGCCTCCGCTCCGGCAGCCGGCCTGCGGTCCTGCAGCGAGGAGGGAGTGGAGCTCAGCAGGCAGGAGAGGGCCGGAGGGAGGACACGGGCCGTGGACTGGGGTAAACACACCAAGTCATTTTCTTTTTCCAAGTGCCTGCTCCAACTACGCCTTGTCAGTCTACCTCCCACCCCCACCCCTGCTCCAGCGTGCTGACTCTAATGGGTTTCTCATCCGCTCGGCAGATACTGTTCATTTGCATCCACCTTTGCTCCTGGGACAGTCTTATTCTGGATTTTAGAGCACAGTGAAACTCGTGGGCCTGCTTGCCTCCCACGCGCCTGAGCCGCGGGCTCTGAGTGGGAGTGAGCAGGGTGCTCTGGGCGGCAGGGCCCGTTCCTCCCTTCCAGGAGCTGCTTCTCGGGTGACCGGTGACAGGCCGCCCATGTGCTATAAGAGCAAGCTGCCCCGGTGACAGGCCGCCCATGTGCTATAAGAGCAAGCTACCCCGGTGACAGGCCGCCCATGTGCTATAAGAGCAAGCTACCCCGGTGACAGGCCGCCCATGTGCTATAAGAGCAAGCTGCCCCGGTGACAGGCGGCCCATGTGCTATAAGAGCAAGCTGCCCCGGTGACAGGCGGCCCATGTGCTGTAAGAGCTAGCTGCCCCGGTGACAGGCGGCCCATGTGCTATAAGAGCAAGCTGCCCCGGTCACAGGCTGCCCATGTGCTATAAGAGCAAGCTGCCCCGGTCACAGGCCGCCCATGTGCTGTAAGAGCAAGCTGCCCTGGTGACAGGCGGCCCATGTGCTATAAGAGCTAGCTGCCCCGGTGACAGGCGGCCCATGTGCTATAAGAGCTAGCTGCCCCGGTCACAGGCTGCCCATGTGCTATAAGAGCAAGCTGCCCTGGTGACAGGCGGCCCATGTGCTATAAGAGCTAGCTGCCCTGGTCACAGGCTGCCCATGTGCTATAAGAGCAAGCTGCCCCGGTGACAGGCGGCCCATGTGCTATAAGAGCTAGCTGCCCCTGTGACAGGCGGCCCATGTGCTATAAGAGCAAGCTGCCCTGGTCACAGGCTGCCCATGTGCTATAAGAGCAAGCTGCCCCGGTGACAGGCGGCCCATGTGCTATAAGAGCAAGCTGCCCCGGTGACAGGCCGCCCATGTGCTATAAGAGCTAGCTGCCCCGGTGACAGGCGGCCCATGTGCTATAAGAGCAAGCTGCCCCGGTGACAGGCCGCCCATGTGCTATAAGAGCTAGCTGCCCCGGTGACAGGCGGCCCATGTGCTGCGAGAGCAAGCTGCCCCTGGTCCTCAGCCTGGCGGGCAGCCTTCTAAGGTGCAGCACTCGTGAGCACACCATCCTCCACACGCCAGAGGGATTTCCACCACCCTCCCCTCTCTGCCTCACCACCTCGGTCCACTTCTGTTCTCCTTTCTAAATAGCGCAGGGCCAGTGCAGCCAAGGACCCAAGAACGAAATGCCCGCTTCTCTTGATTACAGAGCCTCAGGTCCTCCTTTACAGGTGATGGTTTGGGAACATCCCCACCCCCTCTGCCCCTCTTGTTGGCAGGAAGGGAAAACACTCGTCTCCACTCCATTCTCCGTGGGGTGAACAGGCAATCGCCTCACCCACAAACACGGCACTCCCAAGGCCATTCATGCCCCCCTCTACCCCCCTCCCATCCTTTCCCAGTATAAATCACTGGCTTGGTGACAGGGCTGGTTTTCTGGTCCGTTACTGGTTAGAAAATCTGTGAAGAGGTGGCCGGCTCTGATTTCTGGCAGCTTTCTGAAGATGGGGTACATGGTATGCATTGGTCTCTGTTTTATCCATGACCGTAATTCCAAGGTAGAAGGAAAAACCCTCACATTTTATAATATTTATCCCCTGGATAAGTTTTGGATCCTTACAAAACTCAGTCGTTGTACACTGTTTCCTAAAGGACCCCTTTAGGTCCCAGAAATATCTAAATGCTCAGCCAGGTGAGTTCACGTTCATCTTGAGCAGGTGATCAAGGCTTCTCATCACAAAAAGGCATCTAAGCCCCAGCCCCCTGTTTTGGGGGTTTAGCACAAATGCCTCCGACTGTTGCCTCACCATTTAGAGTCGCTCTTCTGTTTCCCTTTTTTTCCTGTTCAGGAAGCCTGGGGGAAAACCAGCAGGTGCTGGCTAAGCAGAGTCAAGCTGGGGTCGACACCCGTCTGGACAGGTCCCCCACTCCTGGTTCTTTTGGGTGTTATCGCTTTTCAGGGAAAGGAAGAACCCCCACTTCTCAGCAGGCTCCTCTCTCTCCCAATTTTCCCTTTTTGATGACCAGGGTTGGGGCTGGACATGGTGGTGAGACGGATTGCTAATCAGACCACCCCCCCCCCAAGCCCTGCTGGAGGGCCGGCCACATACCCAGTGGCTCTCCCAACTCAGAATGTGGGCTCCTTAGCAGCTGTGTGTCCAGCTTCAGACTTAAACCATCAAATCCCACTGAACATCCTGTGACAAAAGGAAAGACCCTGTAAAGAAGCCAGATGATTGCTCCTGGTGTGTCAGGCTTCAGGATTTATAACTTATGAGCATTCTAAAACATTCTTTGGACTTGAGAGATGCCGCATGGAAAAATGTTCATATTTAATTAGCATTTATTGGACACCACTTATGTATAATCGCTATGCTAGATGCTTTCGTGCTTAATATATCAAACTAACCCTAGGTTTTAAAATCAGCTCCACTTTTCTGACAATGATGATATTTCTGGTAGCATAATTATTTATTTTGTGTTTGCCATATGCTAGGCACTGTTTTAAGCACTTTACACAGTGTTGTCATTTAACATTCACAGATACTCAATGAAGGAGATATTATTGCCCTTATTTTATAAAGAAACAGGCTGTAATTATTTGCCTAAGGCTATTTAGAGTGTAGGTGACACTTAGACCTAGCATCTAATAAATGCTTACTATGAGTCAGACCCTCTTCTATAGAATTTATATATGTTGCCCTGGTATAGCTAAGTGGTTAGAGCATCGGCCGCACACTGAAGGGTCATGGGTTTGATTCCTGGTCACGGGCATGTATCTGGGTTGCAGGTTTGATCCCTGGCCCCAGTCAGGACACGTGAGGGAGGCAACCAATTGATGTTTCTCTCTCCCATCCATGTTTCTCTCTCCCACTCCCTCGCTCCCTTCCACTCTCTCTAAAGATCAATGGAAAAATATATACTCAGGGGAGGGTTAACAAAAATAATAATAACTATTATGTATGTTAACATCATCATGGCAGCCCTATATGGTAGTCTTCCTCTCTGTCCCCGAAAAACACGTGTTTATTATTTTAAGTTCCTGTAGGATAGAAGTCTGACATGGGCCCCAGTGGGTTCGAGTCGGTGTCAGCAGGCTGCGTTCCTTTCTGGAGGCTCTAGGAAAGGGCCCTTCTCTTCCTCACAGAGGCTGCTGGCAGAGTTCACTTCCTTGTGGTTGTATGAAGGAGGCGGTCACGTCCTTGCTGGATGCCCCTGAAGGCTGTCCTCGGCTTCTAAAGGCCATCCTCATTTCTTGGCTCGTGTTTCCCTTCCTCCTCCTTAAATGTTCCCAAAAGCAGGTTGGGTCTTTTTTAATTATTTTATTTTATTTATTTTATTTTATTTATTTTATTTTATTTTATTATTTTATTATTTTATTTTATTTTATTTTTTTAAAAAATATATATTTATTGATTTCAGAGAGAGAGGGAAGGAGAGAGGAGAGCTGGAAACATCAATGATGAGAGAGTCATTGATCGGCTGCAGCCCGCAACCCGGGCATGTGCCCTGACCGGGAATCGAACCCTGATCGCCTGGATCCTAGGTCGACGCTCAACTGCTGAGCCACGCCCGGCCGGGCCTTTTTTTATTTTTAAAGACTTTATTTTTTAGAGCAGTTTTGGATTTATAGCAAAATTGAGAGAACAGTACAAAGATTTCCTATATACCCCTGCCCCGACACATGCATTGCTACCTCCATTGTCAGCCTTCCCCACCAGAGTGATACGTTTGTTACAGTCGATGAACCTACACTGATATATTATAATCACCGAGAGTCCACAGTTTATATTATGGTTCACTCTTCGTGTTGTACATCCTATTGGTCTGAACAAATGTATAATGACATGTGTCCATCATTATAGTATCATACAGAGTATTTTTATTGGCCTAAAATTCCTCAAGTGCTCTGCCTGTTTACTTCTCCATTCTCCCTCAACCCCTGAGAACCCCTGATCTTTTACAGATTGGCTTCTTTCACTTAGTAATGTGCATTTAAATCTTCTTCATCTCTTTTCATGGCTTGATAACTCATTTCTTATTAGCACTGAGTAATCTTCCCATCATATGAGTGCATCACAGGTTTTTTTTTATCCGTTCACCTACCGAAGGACATCTTGGTTGCTTCCAAGTTTTGGCAGTTATGAAAATATCTGTACAAACACTTGTGTGGACACGTGTTCAGCTTTTTTTTGGGTAAATACCAGTGAGCGTGGTTGTGGGATTGTACGGTAAGAGTATGTTGAGTTTAGTAAGGAAGCACCATACTGTCTTCTAAAGTGGCTGTACCATGGTGCCTTCCCGCCGGCAGTGAGGGAGAGTCCCTGTTGCTCCGCATCTTCCCTCGCGTTGTGGTGTTGTCAGTGTTCTGGATTTTGGCCATTCTATAGATGTGTAATGTATCTTATTGCTGTTTTAATTTGCATTTCCCTGATGACAGTTGACAGAGCATATTTTTCATGTGCTTATTTGCCACCTGATGAGGTGTCTGTAAGGTTTTTGGCTCATTTAAACAATGGAGGTATACTTGACATATAACATTATATTAGTTTCAGGTGTAAACCATAATTCAATATTCGTATACACTGCGAAATGATCGCTACAGTAAGCCTGGTTAACCTCCATCACCACACTGTTACAAAGTTTTCTTTCTTGTTATGAGAACTGTTAAGACCTATTCTCTTAGCAACTTAGTTACTCATACAGTACAGTGTGATTCTAACTGCAGTCATCATGATGTACTTTATGTCCCCGGGACTTATGTGTTTTAATACTGGATGTTTGTATCTTTTTACCACCTTCACCCCATCACCCCCACCCCCGCCTCTGACAACCACCAATATGTTCTCTGTATCTATCAGTTCAGTTTTTTTCCATGTTCAAATGGGGTTGTTTTCTTATTAAATTTTAAGAGTTCCTTACACATTTTGGAGAACAGTCCTCTATCAGCTGTGTCTGCAGACCTCATATAGTCTATGGCTTATCTTCTCGTTCTCTTGACATTGCCTTTCACAGAGCAGAGTTTTTAATTTTAATGGAGTCCAGCAGAGCAATTATTTCTTTCATGGATTGTGCCTTTGGTGTTGTATCTAAAAAGCCATACTTAGCTCCAGTCAGTGTGGCTCAGTGGTTAAAGCATTGGCCCACTCCCTGAAGGTGGAAGGTTTGATTCTTGCTCAGGGGAACGTACTTGGTTAGGGCACATGCGGGTGGCAACCAATTGATGTGTCTCTCTCACACTGGTGTTTTTTTCCTCTCTCTCTCCCCCCCCCTTCCTTCCACTCTCTCTAAAAATCAGTGGGGAAAAAATATCCTCTGTTGAGGATTAACAACAACAACAACAAAAAGTTATACTTAAAGTCATCTAAGTTTTCTCCTTATGTTTTCTTCTAGGGGTTTTATAGTTTTGCATTTTACGTTTAGGTCTATGATCCATTTGAGTTAATTTTTGTGAAGGGTGTCACGTTTTTGTCTAGATTTATTGTTGTGTGTGCGTGTGGATATCCAGTTGTACCAGCACCATTTGTTAAAAGACTAAGATATTAGTTCTATTTTATCAATAGAAAAACTGAAACAAAAAGAACTTAAAGGACTTTGCTCAGGGTTATGCAGTTAGGAACTGGCCTCTCTGGCTCTAAGGCTCACGGGATGTAGGGCTCTAGGCTCCTTAGTGTGCTGGGCTGATCCTTTGCAGTAAGACCAACGCTGACATTCAGGGCTTCAAGCTACAGCCTGATACCTCCGTTTACAGCAGTGTCTTAACACAAAGGAAATAATCTCAAATGGTAAAATTTCAGTCTGCGAAGGTGAATTAACACTTGCTGTAATTTACTATTGTTAATGTCGAAGGCTGTTTTTACCACCCACTCTTCAAGGATCCTGCAAATAAAGCTGTGAACTGAAGTCAGGAGGAAGATGTCTCTTATCTTTCTGCCCAGTGCCTCTGATTCATCCCAGTGGCTTAGTTTTTGTTGTTGTTGGTTTTCTCTCTCTCTCTTATCTAGTGTCATAATTCACTTGCGTAATTCCCATTTATATTTGTGAGATGGATGCCAAGAAATGATACCAACTGTGCTATGGTCAGGAGAACTAAAGCCCGTACAACTGTGAGAAACAGGAGAGGGACAGCCAACTGCGTGGAGACTTTTTCTGTGTCACTTGAAAAGGGAAGTTTCTCTTCCCTCCGGTGCTGAAATCCCCAGGAGCTTTTCTTTTGGGGTCAGTCACTGTCTCTGAAATGGAATTCATGTGGTAATATTTTCAGTTACTCTGAAAGATAATCTAGACATCGAATGTATAATTGCTGCTTTTTTTGAAAATTTATTAAGATAATGCATTTTTTAAAAAAAAAGTCTTTATTGATTTCAGAGAGGAAGGGAGAGGGGGAGAGAGAGAGAGAAACATCAGTGATGAGAGTCATTGATCGGCTGCCTCCTGCGTGCCCCCGACTCGGGATCGAGCTGCAACCCGGGCATGTGCCCTGACCGGGAACCGGCCTGTGATCTCCTGGATCCTAGGTCCCTGCTCAACTGCTGAGCCATGCTGGCCGGGCAAGGTAATGCATTTTTATTGTAAATGTTAAAACTTTATACAAGAGTGTATTAAGCAAACATTAAAGTCTTCTCAAGCTCGTTTCTTAGAGGCGTCATCACAATGTTAATGCTTTGGTGTATATTCTTTCAGATATTTTCCTACCCAGAGTATAATATATTATCCAAACTGGGATACTCGACGTGAAATGCCAACACGGCTCCAGGACAACAGGCATAAACTAGGATGATTTCAAGCAAACTGGGATGTGTGTGAATTTTTATATTTACATCCATAGCAACATGTAGATAAGCTCCATACATCTGTTATATAGGGCGATAGCCTCTGCGACGGCTCCCAGTGATCCCCGTCTCCTGTGTCCCTGTGTCATCCCTGCCCTTTGCGCGTGGGCAGGTTCTGGTGACTTCCGGAGTGGAAGCCAGGGTATGGCACTCCTGAGATGAGGTTACGGAGAGCGCGGCTTCTGTCTGGGGAGCTCTCCTTGCCTCCCCGTTGGATGCCCTGCTCTGGGGGAAGCAGGCTGCCGTGCCACCGGTGAGGACCTGCGTGGACCCGAGGCAGCGGTCGGTGAGGGTCCGAGACCACGGGCAGCCACGCGGGTGAGCCGGCGAGGGGATCCTCCGGCTTCAGGTGGCTGCGGCCTCAGCTCACGGCTTGTCCCCAGCTTTGCGAGGGACCCTGAGCCAGGCCCGCCCGGCTGGGACACCCCCGGCCCTTAGAAATCATGCGAGAAAATAAGTTCTCCTTGCTTGAAGCTGCTGACTTTTGGAGTAATTTGTTATATACTAACAAATAACATATTTATTACGTAATAATCAAATCAAAATACAGTTGTTTTAACATTCTTCTTTTTCCACCCACAACGTATGTCAGTAACTGCCTCATTTTAGAGTGTACAGGACAAGGCAGGACCGTCTCAGGAAAGACGGAGCGAGTATAAAGTTCCATTTTAGGGTTGAACGTGGTGCTTTTCTTTTCTCTTTTCTTTTCTTACCAAAAATGACTTAACAAACATCCTGGAAATATGTTTTTCTTCTTCTGCAAGGATCTCCACAGGGTAGCTTCCTAAAGAAAAAATTTCAGGGTCATGAAGCACCAGTTTAATTTTAGATGGATATTTACAGATTGTCTTCCAATTGAAGTCATCTCCACTGTGACCAAGAGCCTGTTGGCTTTTCCAGTGCTGAATATTATTAACTTCAAAATGGTTTGCTACTATATAGGTGAAAATGGTAATACGAACGATTAGTGAAATTGAGCTTTATTTTACTTCTTTATTCCTGAGGATTTCCTCTCCTGTGAGAGACACTTCCATATCTTTGCCTCCTTTCTTCTCCAGTTGTTCATCTCTTCTCTTTTGATGCTCAACACGTCTATGTTTGTTAAAGGAATGTAGCTTTTTGTCATAACTGTAGCAAATATTTTTTCCAGTGTGTCTTTTGCTTTGCTTATGTTTAATTTTTTTTCTTCATATAAAGACTTTAAAAATAACCAGGCAATCAACTTCATCAGTTTTTTTCTTTGATGGCCTTTGAAACTTCGTTGCAGAATTCCTACAGCCCAAGATATTTTCATCTGATATTTTTATGATTTAACTTCTTGCATTTAAATTTTAGATCTATCTGTGATTTATTGTGGTATAATTAGGTAGAGCTTACATATTTTCCCTAGGTGTTCTAGCATCATTATTCAAAAACAAAACCAAAAGCTTACCTTGCCCCACTGATTGGAAATGCCGTGTTTATCCATGCTAGATAATCCTGTGTGTGTGTCTGTTTTTGGAAGTCCCACTTTTCTTCCAAAGTTTTGTCTCTTTTCTATTCCACAGCCATACCATCTCAATTACTGTAGCTTTTTAGTAAATTTTGATATCTCATAAGGCCATTCACTGTTCCTTTGTCCGTCAGAATTTTCTTTGCGATCCTTTCATGTTTTTCTCTTAGGGACATTTGAGATTGCTTTTCAAGTTCAAATGATTCCTGTTCATATTTTTATTAATTGATACGTTATTACAAAATTGAGAACTTCTGTTGGAGAATAAGATATGTTTCCTTATATGTTCAATACTTATTTTATGAAACAGAGTATATAGTTTTTTAGCTCAGATTCTGCACATTTCTTATTGAGATTACTCCTAGATATTTTATGTTTTTGATGCTTCTACTTCTATACCCATAGCATGTTGTTTTCATATTTATTTCTGTGATTATTGTTTATATAGATATAGGAAGTTTATTAATTTTTACTTTTAGCAAGACACCTTATTTAAGTTTCTTAAAGTGCTTGTTTGTTCAGTTGATCCTGTTTGGTTTCCCAGAATTTCACTTGTATATTTATGTATCTTATAAATAATGGTAATTTGTTCTCTTTTCTAGTATTTTCTGTTCTTTAAGGGGCATTCTTTTAGTGTTTCTTCAATGTGTCAGGACTGGAGAGTGGAGCTTAGAGAGGCAGTGATGAGAGCCGGACGCAAACTCAGGAGTCTCTGACCTCAGGGCTCACACTCTAAGCTCTCTCTCTTCTGGCCTCAAAAATGATTTTGGAAGCCAGCTTGCTTCCAGTATCCCTCTTCCCGTGTCAGTCTGTTAACCTGTTTCCCTGCCTCCCTCCCTTACCCTCTCTTTCTTCCTCTCTCTTGCCCCATCCACTCAATACTTATTTTACGAAACAGAGTAAATAAGTATTTTACTCTGCTCATTGTTCATGGATTCCCTAAATCCAGGCACCCAAACTCATCCCAGAACGCATCCTGCTTGAGCTGCTGTGGTGGAAATTTGCAGCTGATACAGTAGGCATCCAGCTGTAGCATTATGGTGACTGGAAGCCGGTATGGTGGCCCTGTGACTGGAAGAGCCGTGGATTTCACCGTAGGGCACGGCTGTCTGTGAGGGGATTGTTTCCTTGTTGGGGGCTTCCTGAGCTGGTTGATTGGTTTGCCCTAACCTTTCATCTCTTCCAGATTATTCCAAGTCCTTAATTCCTTCACTACTTAAAGGACTCTTGCTGCATAGTCTCCCCTTACCTTTCACTACCATAAGGTCTCCACTTGACAGGAAACACAGCTCACCGTGAGAGTCTTAAATCAAATGACTCTGGTTTCTGGAAATGTCATTATTTTAGGAGGGAGCACAGAAGGGAGGGTAGGAAAATAGTTTAGATTTTTGTGGGGAAATGGAAAGCAAGAGGCAAAATAAAAGTTCTGTTCAGAAGACAGGAAATGGTGATAGGTTTTAAAAAATCAGGGTGTGTCAATTCTGCTATGTTTTCTCTGCATGAATCTTACTTTGGAGAAAGATCGCCTGCTCTAAACAAAGGCTTCTGCTAGTCAAGCGCAGGTTCGTCATAGGTGGTTGAGATGAGGACAGATGAGTAGGAAAAATGACAAAAATAGAAACATTGTGTTTCCAGGTGACAGAATTTACAACTCTGCTTAGCACATCTTCTTCTATTCAACAGATCATTGTTGAGCTTTTACTATCATGGTAACTTTGAGGGGATACAAAGAAAGTGTAAGGCATAGTCCCCGAACTCCAGTGTTTGTAGCCAGTGGGCCAGACAACTAAGTAATGTGCTTGGGAGTAGAGAAGAGTGATGAACTTGTTCCTAAAGCTTGAGTGGGAGTCGAATTGGCACATTCTGAACCCAGTGGAAGAGCATGAGAAATGGTTTTGGGTTTCAAGTTAGTCCTGAATGGTTGGTTTGAGCACAACGTGTGAGTGTGAGAAATGAAAGAAAATCTTTGGACAGTTAAGATGAGGTTTAATAGGAGTTTGAGAGCCACTGTAAGTTCTTGGGTATGGAAGTAACGTAATAACTATGATTAGGAGCACAAATTTGGTGGTAGCGTTGGGGCAGATTGGCAGAGGCAAAGACGTGAATTAAAAGACAGTCTTGCCAGGGGCCCGATCGAGAGTGCAGACAGTGGGGAAAGTGTAGAGTGGGCAGATCCAAGAGACTCAGCAGAAAACCCTCCAGATTAAAAAATGATTTAGTAGGGCTGGGACTTGGGGGAATGTCCAGCCTTAGCTCATTGAGATGCTTCCTGTGCTTCGCCCAACTCGGCTGGTGTCTGCAGGGCCTGAAGCTCGCCGTGTCCAAAATGGCCTAGTATTCTGACAGGACCATCAAGGTCTACACCAAGGGTGGGGAATGTCTGGCCCACGGGCCATCTATATGGCCCCCAAAATCATTTGGCCAGGTGTGCCAAGGCATCCACAGGCGGGACTCAAAATTCAATAATTTCAGTTAAATGTTTGACCAAATATAACAGGCTGATTTTTAAGTTGATAATTTTGTATGGCCCATGAATGATGTTATAAATATCCAAATGGTCCTTGGCAGAAAAAAGGTTTCCCACGCCTGCTCTACACCCTGGAAGAGATCCAGAAGCACAACCATAGCAAGAGCACCTGGATGTTTCTGCACCGCAAGGTGTAGGATTTGACCAAATTTTTGGAGGCACATCCTGGTGGAGAAATCTGAAGGGAACAAGCTGGAGGTAATGCTTCTGAAAACTTTGAGGATGCTAGGCACTCCACAGATGCTGGAGAATTGTCCAAAACAGATATCATTGGGAAGGTTCTTCCAGGTGACAGATCAAAGATAACTAAGCCTTCAGAAACTCTTATTACTACCGTTGACTCTGGTAGTAATTCCAGTTGGTGGACCAACTGGATGGTCCCAGCCATCTCAGCACTGGTCACGGCCCTGCTGTATCACCTCTACATGGCGGAAGACTAAACACATGCTCAAAGCCAATGAAAGAAAAGACTGCGTAGGATTAGGTGAGAAAGAAGCCAACGTTAACTGCTTCGATTCACAGAAACCTTTACCTGAAAAGTAATTTTAATACACCTGTTTCCGTTTTCTCCTACATGAGAAATAAAACAAACCAAAAAGAACTGTTCTGTTCTCTTTACTCTTGAACTTTCCCAGTGTGCATTTTTATTCATCAACTTTATTTTGATATTCAATATATCTGGCTCTTCAAATATAAAAAATCATTTAGTAGAATTAATGAAAGAGAAGGAAGATACTCACTACATAAGGTTTGAGCCTCAAGTGCTACTATTCAAAACTGGACTGACAGATTTGACATTGACGCAGTCTTGTCCTGAGTCAGAAGATGGGCTGGAATGGAGGTTTCTTCTGCCCGTTGAGCCAGTTATTTCATTAATTTCCCCCCAGCTGTTATGTGGGAACCTTCGTGCATTCCCATAGCTCTTTCATCAGTTCTGTGTTGAACTGTTTTCAAGTGATCCTCCAGTGCGTGCTCTAGTGAGTGAGAGTCAAAGCTATCACCGTGCTGGCGTAAGCAGAGGAGCAGCTGAAAACCTGTGTCGGGAGACGTACTGGCTGGCTTCCTTCCTTCTTTTCGATAATACAGGGTAACTGTATTTGGGAGCTCTTTTATGACTAACAGTCTACAATGAATGCTAGTACCAGTGAGCATGGAGGAGGGAAGACTAGACCAGTTCCACGTTAGCCACTTTGCCAGTGCCTCCGTTCGGGCCCATTGTGCAGTGGATGCTGGTGCACCTGCTGGGACTGAGCCCGTGGGCGTCTGGATAGATGGGGAGAGAGGCTTCCTGACATACATATGCCCTTCTTTTATCCCTCCACAGAATGCTTATTCCAAGTGTACCCCTTGCTCTGCAACACACCCAAACATAGACACAGTGGAGCAAATACAACCAAAATATTTTTTCAATAGGCAGACATCGAAAAAAATGTAAATCTCTAAATTTGCATTATGAGCAAATATCAAGGTATAAATAGAATTTATCTGCTGGTGCCAGGTATTTGGCCACTGATTGGTCAGCCCATATGGCTGGGGACAGCTTCCTGCTGGCAACACATGTCCTTCTTGGCTCCACGGACATTCCTAGCATATTCCAGCTATAAAAACACCTGTGTGAAAAGTTAAAATGCTTACTATAAAATTTGTAAATTGAGCTTATGCATAAATTCATCAATATTGGCGTAATTGAGTGTACATTTCAGAGATTCTATTTAGTTGTTGAACATCAAGGGTATCTGGCTTAGTTCTCTAGGTTCACTGAAATAGGGAGACATTTGTGGGCAAGTGGTGGCCCAAGACTTTTGGCACGTGCTGTAATCCTCTTCTCATTTTTAGCTCCTGTGGGTATTGTTTTATTTTCTATCCCTGCTGGTTTCTGTGTGGAAATACTCTTCCAGCGTTTGTTCTGTGCCTTTTTGTTTTTGTTGTTGACAGAACTCAAGTGTGTTAATTTGGTGGCTTTAATGCACTGAGTTTTCTTGTCTTCCTGTTTCACCTGTTTTTATTTTATGTTGAAAATGAATTTAAGAATAATAATAATAATGGCTGAGAAATGTGACAGGCTTGATGCAAAGGGATTTATATATATGATCTTATTTAGTGATCTCTGCCAACCTATGAGGCAAATACTATTTTATTTCTATTTTCCATTTGAGAAAATGAGGCTTAGAGAGTTTCTGAGACATACCCACTCATATGTAGTAAGAAATGGGGGTAGAACTCAAATTCATGATAGCTTCCAAAGCCTACTAACTATGAGCTATTATTATACCAGCACATTTATGGATGATTCATAGTTGAAATGTAACTAACACAGATATGTTTCAAATGAAAGTTGTTTGGCAATTATAGCATAAAATATTGTTAATGTAAATATTCACCTGTCCATACCAAAGGGTTAGTCCAATAATGCATACACAAGAAACTAAAGTGTTTTTGCTAAATTAATAAAAAATATGATATGGTATTATCAGTTTAGCAAAGTTTTTTGAATTTTCCCATAATGACTACTTCAAAGCTTATTAGGAATTCAAGTATCAAATTATTAAAAAATTTTAATTAGTTGCTGTGATTATAGAAATTACAGAAATTATTTGTTTGGCATACCAAATACAAACATAGTCTGCCTTTTGGTTACTTCAGCAGTGACTAAAATAACTTATATTTACAAACAAGAGCAGTAGCAATAAAAAAAATCACAGCTGATTTCCCACAACACCGATGATGCACTAATGAAACACGTCTTTTCTAACAATTGTGGGAATTTCAAAACTGCATGTGTCAGGCACAAAGAAAGCGTTGTTCTACAGCCAAGAGTTGCATGGCAGCCAGGCTCCTTTGTAGAATGTTGAATGAGAATCCTTGGTAAACTTTAAAAATGTAATTCTAGTATTTGCATACAAAATTTTAATAATTCTTAAAAATTGTAGATTGTTAGTGGGTAGTCCTTTGTCACAAATAAAAATCAGAGTCTGTGCAGAGACATGCATTTATCTATTAGAAATCAATAATGTCTTACTGTTTTCATCATTTCATGTCCTTCACTAGGATCTGTTGGTTTAGTACCCCAGCTGAAAGTGATCAGGGAAAAAAGAGCAGGAGGCAAGATTTAAAAAGCTGATTAGTTTGTATATTTATTTAGAGGAGAGGGAGGATCTTATTAATATTAACCCTTTACTTTTAGAGTATACACTAGAATTCATGGAGTAGTTCATCAACTCATCCTGATTTTGATTTAAGCACCCATAAGTCTGGTAGGTGGGGAGGTTGCCAGCATCAGCATTTTGGACACAATCACCAGAGAAAGAAAGTGACTTGCCCAACATCAAACTTGCTGATTCTGCACCCTTTTGAATGCCCCTCTCCCCTTTTTGCCTATGGGATAGACTAAACTTCTTTGCCAGCCATATAAAACTCTTCATAACCTGGTTCCTGCCTGCTTTCTGAATGTAATCTCCTGTGTAAACCATTGTGAACTTACTTGCCAGGTGTAGTCTGCCTTCTGACCATTCCAAGTACTTGTGGCTTTGTTAATCATGCTCAGGGTTTCCCATATTTAGGATATATTGGGTTAGAAAATTACCAAATTAATAAATAAATGGACAGTGTTGATAATTTTGTATTTTGGCAAGCAAGGAAATTATAAAATACAACCAATTCATTAAAGACTTTATATGCTAACATCAAAATGTAGAAAGGACATACTCTCAGGAAAAAAAGGCTGCCCAGCTGGGCGTGGTGGAGCATCGACCTAGGATCCAGGCGATCGGGGTTCGACTCCCGGTCAGGGCACATGCCCGGGTTGCCGGCTCGATCAATGACTCTCTCGTCGTTGATGTTTCTATCTCTCCCTCTCCCTCTCCTTTTCTCTCTCTGAAATCAATAAAGATATTAAAAAAAAAAAGGCTGCTCATTAAAATAAATAATATATGAAAGCCTCACTCATTGCCTGTATTTTCCTGTTTTTGCCAGAGACTGTTGAAAAAAGTTGTTTTGGACGGGCACTGGCCTGTGGTGTTTGGGAACTTTGTGCCTTTGTACACAGTGTTTTCTCTGACGGGAATTCTCCACTTTTCTCATGCCTCTAGCCTTTGGCCTGTCTGACTAAATCCTCTTAGTCCATCAATTCTCAATTACACGTTGACCTTAGAAAATCTTTTCCCGTCTCCGATCACCTGTTCTCTCTCACTGTACCCACCCCTCCAGTTACCACTTCTTGGTAGTGTGGGCATCCTCTGCTTACACCACTAACTGCCCTGGGGTTGTTTATTTGCTGCTGTCTCTGGTCCTAGACCCCGAGATTCTAGAAGACAGAGACTGCATCATACTGACCCTCATTCTCAAAGTTTAGCATACGTCCTTTGCACATACTCAGTGAATAATAAATATTTATAGATGAATGAGTGAATGAGTGAATGAATGAATGAGTAAATACTTGGGTGCTCTTCATGCCCTTTGCTTGTGTTTTGTATGTCTTCTCTGACCTGCATTTTCAAGCACAACTGATTTATTCAAACACACACACTCACTGAATTGAATTAATTTATGAGTTTTGACCTCATCGGTTTTTCTATTTTTCTTAGTCAAGGAAAACTAATTATGTTCTCCATTATCAGAGTGTCCGGGAACAGTCTGCAGCTGCTGTCTGAAATACTTCCATGGACAGTAATGCTTCTCTCAGCTCTTCTGGTCAGCCTGTGTTTTTCTTTTAGCCTGTTCACTTTTGGTTCACCATGTTGATTTTCACATTTTTATTTATTTTTATGGCAAAAAGAATGTTAAGACAGGCTAAAAAGTACATGTGGAGAATATCAGCTATTTTTTTTTTTTTGAGTGATTTTTCTAAATTCACAGAGGCTTAATGACAATTTTGCCTTTTCATTGTTGTTTCTTTAAAAAATATACACATTTTTTTGCCCTTTAAAAAAATTTGTCAAAACATCTTATCCAGAAAGGATAGCCACAGCTTCTCATAAGATTCAGTGGTGATACGAGCACCGCCATTTGGAGATGTGATATCTAGGTAATATGAGTTACTGGGTTGAGCACTTTCCTAGCTCACAAGACGGCTGTGACTCATGCCATTTCACTGACTTTTGTTCAGTGGCAAGGGACACGCTTCTTTGCCTTTCTCATAGAGATGCCCCCTGTAGACAGAGAATTGATGAGAGCTTTTTTCTAAGGTTGTACAGCCTCCAAAAGCCCAGGCAAGCTTTAGTCTAGGCTTGAGCCTACATCTTGGAAGAAACATTAGTTCCTCTTCTTGAAACTCTCTTTCTTTACCTTTCATAGTGCTCTCTTCTGTTATGAAAGTAACCTGTTTTTTATACAGTCAGAATAATAATCATCACAACTACTTACGAGCACTACCTAAGTACTAGGTACCTTCTGCATCTTATTTACAATTCTTTCATTTGTTATCAGCTAATTTTTGTCCCCATTTTATAAACGAGAAAGCTGAAAACCGGAGTGTTAAGTGGTTTGGCCAGAGCCGTGCAGCAGTAAGTGGCAGAGTTAAAGCCATGTGACCCCAAAGCCTCCGTTCTTTTCATTGCCCCAGGCTGCCTTCCTCATCAGGCCGCCTGGATCACAGCTACGGGGTTTGGTGCTGCTACTTAGCTCCTGTAAAGATAAGTCAAGTATCTGACCACGGGATTGTGTTGAGAACTAAATGGGGTAATATATATGAAAGGGCCTGGTGTAGTGTCTGTGTATAGTAAGAAATGACTATTTTTTCTAAATTCCTTCCTTTTCCTCCAGGTCTTCCTTTCTCCAGTGATCCAATCCCACCCCTCCCCCAACTTTAGACATCTCTTAACGGTCCACCTGAGGTCTGTTCTATTTTGTATCTCTCTAGGAGGAGACATCATTAGTTCTCTTGGGTTGAATATAAGGAATGTGGCTGTGATTCAATTTTCATTATTATTAGAATAAAAAAAAATGCTTTGAGAAACAAAGTTTGAGCCTTGGGACAGGACCACATTTAAGTGATGGGAGGAAGAAGTGCTGTTTTGTCAGAAAAGAGAGGAAAAGTAGGTAGAGAGGAGGTGGTTGCCGAGGATCTCCCAGGTGGAGGAGCTCATGAGAAGGGAGTTGGCCTAGGCGGTGTCAGATGCCAGGGTGGGCATGGTCACTAAGAAATGTGGCAAGGCCGTGGCATTTGATTTGGCCATTTGGATGTATTGGAAGAGCTGGGAGAAGGCAGTTTCAGTCAAGGCCATGGGCTTGAAGCGAATGAAGAGGCTGATGAGGAAATAGAGGCAATAGTGTTTTAATAGATTTCATTTGTGAAAGTCCTCGGAGGGATTTTTGGTACCTTAAAGAGGTGGCGCATTTGAGGGAGTTTGTCTTTAGCTTAGGACAATGGAAGCATTTTTATGGAGAGAAGTTAAGGATTTAGTAAAGAGGATGGCTCTGAGGATGCTGGAGGACATGGGTAAGTGACTGATAAATTTATATCAGTTTTGAAGAAAGCCTGAGAATCTGTCATCAAGATCACAGGGAGCAAAAGTGGTTGTATTATTTTTTAATTTTTAATTTCTTCATCTTTTTTAATATCATCCAGATTTTCTATAACAAGCATCAATTAATTATTTTTAATAGCTTTTATAAATTATTCAGATTTATAATGATAAAGTAATATGTTTGTGGTACTAAAAAGTTACTGAAACATATAAGATGAAAAATGAAAGTCCCGACATACACTAATACCCCATTTCTATTTCTTTAAACCAGCCACCATCAAAATTTTTCTTGGTAATCTTTCACACACGCATTTTTAATTGACATATAGTTGGCGTACAATATGACTTTAGTTTCCGGTGTACAGCGTAGTGATCTGATGTTCAAATACCTTACAAAACAATCACCTCATTAAGTCTAGTAACCATCTGTCACGGTACAAAATTATTACAATATTATTGACTGTGTTTCCTATGCTGTACTTTACATCCTTGTGACTTAGTTATTCTATTACTGGAAGTTTGTTCCTCCTAATCCCCTTCACTTTTTCACCCATCCTCTCAGCGCCATCTCTTCTGGCAACCATAAGTTTATTCTTTGTGTCCATGTGTTTGTTTCTGCTTTGTTTTGTTTGTTTGTATTGCTTTTTAGATTCCACATATAAGTGAAATTATACAGTATTTGTTTTGTTATGCCTGACTTATTTCACTTGGCATAATACCCTTTAGGTCTATCCCTGGTGTTACAATGGCAAGATTTTATTTTTTATGGCTGAATAATATTTCATTGTACATACGCACCACATCTTCTTTTCCATTTATTGACAGACACCTAGGTCGCTTCCACATCTTGGCAATTATAAATGATGCTGCAATGAATATAGGGGTACCAGTATCTATTCAAATTAGTATTTTCATTTTCTTTGGCTATAAACCAATAAGTGAAATTGCATAATTTTATTTTAAAAATTTTGAGGAAAATAAAAAATTTGAGGAACCTCCATACTGTCTTCCATAGCAGCCACACCAATTTACATTCCCATGAACAGTGCATTAGGGCTCCCTTTTCTCCAGGCTTCACCAACTCTTGTTGTTTGTTATCTTTTCGCTGATGGCCATCTTGACAGATGTGCGGTGGTATCTCCTTGTGGTTTTGATTTGCATTTTTCTGATGTTTGTGATGATGAGCATCTTTCATATGTCTTATGGCCATATGTACGTCTTCTTTGGGAAAATGTCTATTCAGATCCTCTGCCCATTTTTTAATCAGATTGTTGTTGAGTTGTATGAATTCTTTACATATTTTGAATATTAACCCCTTATCAGATATATCATATATAAGTATCTTTTCATTAGGTTGCCTTTTATGTTTTGTTTTTTTAGATATATCTTTTTTGATTTCAGGGAGGGGAAGGGAGAGGGGGAGAGAGAGATGGAAACATCAATGATGAGAGAGTCATCATTGATCGGCTGCCTCCTGCACGCCCCTGACTGGGGATCAAGTCCGCAACCTGGGCATGTGCCCTGACCAGTAATCAAACCTTGATCTCCTAGGCTCCTAGATTGGTGTTCAACCCCTGAGCCACACCTGGCCGGGTCCTTTTATGTTTTAAAACTGGAAAACTATCAAAAAGTCACAGGTAAAGAATTTAAAGGATAACATCACCTCGCATTTGGTTTTCTGACTCCTCTCAAAAGACTAATAAGATTGTAAGAGAGGAATATAAACAGGAATGAACTTGTAAGAATGAAGAGAATGGAAAGGAGACAAGAACCGACAAAAGACATCAACAAAATTTTAGGAGATGAAAAGCAGATGGCCCAGTGGTTTCTGACTAGGAGACAACAGAAACCTAAAGCCTGAGAGCTTGCAGTAGGGAAAGCCAGCAAGAAGGAAGCCGGTTCATCCTGCAGAATTCCTGGAAGACTCAGCATTAGAGCTGAGAGCTAATGAGAGTAAAAACAGGCAAGGTGGTTAGAGTGCTCCAATTCTTCCCCTGCCCACAGACACAAGTTCTTGCCCTTGCCCTTGGCCCCTCTGTTAGAGGCCTGGAGATGAAACAGAGAGACTGTGGACTTGAGACATCAGCTGAAAAGAGGGGAATTAAGAGAAACAGTGTGTTCTGAAGAGTAAGACCTCAGACCCCCCCCCCCCCCTTTTCACTTAGCTTGCAGAATGTATCAACTAGCCTTATATGTTATCAAGCTGTTGGGAGGTTCCTCTCTGGGGAAACTGACTAGTGCCAGAGAAAAGGGTGTGGATACTGACAGTCGGCTACCCTTGGTGAGAGGGCTGAATCCCTGACGGATCGCTCTCTGATGAGGCCCAGCAGCAGGTAATCACGACTCAAGCCTAGAGAGCTTTCATTCAGCTGGTTAGTGGCTCATTCTTAAATGAAAACGGACAGCTATGGAGCTGTAAACATTTCTAGAAAGCCTCTAACATGAAAGACAGAGACCAAAACAAACCAAGAGAAGAAACACACACAAAACAGACAACGCAGGAAGGAGAAAGCGTAACAAAAGACACAGCTATGATTCTCATAAAAAATATATTGTATTCACAAAGGATAGGAAGCTATGAAAATAAAACCTTTTGAAGATGCTAAAGAACTTTCTGATTTTATAAATGTGGTCATGGAAATGAAAAGGTCAGTAAATAGACGGATTTGTAAAATTATGTTGAAGAAACTATTCCCCAAAAGTAGAAAAGGAAAATGAAGAGGTGAAAAATGGAAAAAAGAAGTTTGGCTAGTAGAAATTTTAGAAATATAAATATAAAAGAAAGGGAGGGTAGAAGTTATTAAATAATAGAGGGCTGTTTCCAGAACTGAGGCTTGTTCCCTGGATGTAAGGGACCGCCAAGTGTCCAGCACAGTGAATGCAAAAAGACCTCTCCAAGGTGTATCATTCTGAAATGTCAGAATCCCTAATGTAAGATCTTAAAAACTCTCAGAGATGAAAACTGATTACAATCAAATGTTTAAATTTAAGAGTGGAGCCAGATTTCTCAAAAGAAACACTGGAAGTTAGAAAACAATGGATGATGCCTTCAAATTCAGAGAAAACGTATTTTTAAGCTAGAATTTTGTACTCAAACATTGAAGACTCAAAATATGCACTTTGTTTTCACCCTTTCTTTAAAAGGAAATAGAATATATGCTATATCTGAATGAGGAAGTACCAATAGAGACAAAATATGGATAAAAGAAACTAGGTAATACAGTACAGAAAAGAGGTGAAGGCCATTTCCAAGATACCAGGTGTTTATCGCGGCGAGCAAGAAAGTGGCCCACGCCAGAGCAGGAGGCCAGAGGAGCTGGAGGAGAAATGGACCCGATTGATTCCTTGATGTGTCCGACTGCACTGAGAAAACTTCACAGCTCTTGGAAGAATTAGAAAGGGAATTATTGAAAAGCACATGACAAATGAAGCAAATGGAAAAAGTTAGGCAATAACTAACTCCAGGACAAGCAAATTTTAGAAAGGCTACAAGAAAGGAAATACAGTGATAGTACACTGTATGACTCAGCTATTAAGTAATACTTAGAGACTTATCATAGTAAAAAAATAATTGCTTTAGCTAAAAGTTTTTATGTAATTCTGTAGGGAATGTGGGATGAAGAAAAGTCTGTTCACGTCTGTTTGGGGTAGGATTAGAAAGTAATATCTTTATGTTTCATAGTAGTAAGTAGCAAGATAGTACAAAAAAATCGGAAAATAGGAACAGCACTACTTAAATGATAATCAGAAATACGAAAATCGTTGCCTTTTTGGTCCAGACATGGGGGTCAGAATATAAAGGGAAATCTTGTTTATGTTGCCTTATAGTAGTTTAAACTCTATATACCTATTTTGCTTTGCTAGAAATAAAAAAAAGAAATGAAAGATGGTGTGATATCTTTTCTGAAGCAAGAGGAGCCCCATTAATATTTGCTCTTTATTTCAGCAAATACTCATATAAAAAGTTATCCCAGGAAAATAATCACGGATGTGATCACAAATCCAAGCATGAGACTGTTTACCTCAGGGCTGTTTGTAGCATCAATAAATCGGGAACAGGCTAAATTGCCATTTCAGGAGTGCAAGCACTGAGCCTGTCTTGTTTACTGCTGTCCCTTCATTTTCTAGAATTACATTTGATGCATACTACATATGCAATAAATATTTACTAAGGGAATAATTGAATCAGTGCATAGAAAAGTGAACACAAAACAATCTATTAATAGTGGTTATCTCTCTGTGTGGAGGGGTTATTGTGATATTCATTTTTGCCTATTTTTATAATTTGTACTTTTGAGAATTTCTAAAATTACCATTTCAAAGTTATAAATTTAAAAATATAGTACATTGACTTTTTAAAGACAACCATTAATAAAGAGGCGAGGGCTAGCAGTCCATGGAATTGAGACCGAGATAGTTTAACTGTGCTATATTTACCTTTGAACTTCCTGGTGACTCAGGGCATAGGACACTTAATGAGTGGGTCAAAACACATTTCATTGTTTGATAAGTAGAAGTGTACATTTTTATGTAATTACAAAACATTTTTCTGACACTAAATTCAAGGAAGATAGACAAGACTGGATATGTTATAAACATTATCTTCAACTTCCATTTTTATGGGAAACAGAAAGCTATTCTTGATGTAGCTGTTTCATTTACTGACCCATAATAAAAAAACATAACTTCATAATGTAACTTGGTGAAGACATTTCTACAGGATGGTTAGTTAATTCAGGGACTTTTCAAATTTTATATCGGTTACAGTTCCAAAAGTTGTTTTTAAGTCTAAAATGCCCAAAAGAATTTTTAACCTTGGGTTCCCCAATACGTTTCCACCATATCGAGTGTGAGTCTGTCCTTTGAAAGCATGCTGTTCTGCTTTTTGTTCTACAGCCAATTAAATACATTTTCCCCAAATTGTCAGATTTTGTCTGCATTGAAGGATTTTGAGGCATCTAAGAGCTTCCCTTGATCTGAGATGTTGGGAGGGATTCCTCCTCAGCAGGAACTCATAAACGTTTGCCCCGTGCCCTCTAATGGGCAGGTTCGGAGTGGCCTTAAGGCAAGGAGGCATCCATGGCTCACTGTACATTTTCATCAGCAGTACTTGTACCATCTCCTTTAGATTTTTTATAATGCTCTGCCATTACCCTGAAGTATCATTGAGTGAATACGCGTTTGACAACTATTCTTTTTCTTCTGCAATAAGCTCAACATTTTTGTACCTTCCCCAGTCTTATTAGTCTCTAAGCACTGAATCCATCGTAGTGGGTTTATCTGGTCTCTAGTTTTCAGTCTCTTCTAATCTTTTATTGACAAACTAAAAAAAATTCCCCATTTCATCTCATTTTTCTTCTCTTTTGCTTGTTGTTTTTTCTTTATTCACTCTTTGTCAAAGGACTCATTCCATCTACACTTGTGATATCCTTTATTTTCTCTATGCTTTGTTTTGAAAAATCATCTCTACTTTTGTCTCCATTTCCAAGCCTACGCTTCTCTGTAACTGTTGCTGTCAACTCTCTCAATGCCTTTCTGCACTTTTCTGTCACGATGGGGGCCAACAATATTGATAAAACAATTCAAAACTAAGTACAAACATAGCAAACGTAGCAACAAGGTGAGGGATGCTGGGTGGATGAGATGAAATGTCTGCCTGGTTGTTTTCAACTGGTGGTGGTAAGCTGAGTTCACAGGTTTGACTTGAAGAATAGTTCTGTTCTCATCTATGAAAGTTCATAGGGTGGACATTTAAAAGTAGTTACTTCATTAAGTGCAGATTGCTGACTTGCTCGTGGTTTGACTTGATATAAAGACTATAAAGAATCTGGCTCCTAGGAGATAATTGGCTAGCACATCCCTTTGTCTCTCTCAAATACCCATTCCTTTAACCACGCATTTAATGGGAACTAGATTGTAGTCCATTAAGGGTTGTTGACAGCCTGAAATGTTGATAGTCTATGCTGAGTAAAGAGAGACCCATATGTTTTAGACAAGCAGGTGGCACAGTTACTATTCTGTTAAGAAAATTGAGAATTTCTGGCTCGTGTTGTTACACAGAATCCCATCCTGTGGAAATGGGTTCTAACTAAGAGCCAAAATTTTTCTCAGAAAATAATTTTGAATCTGTTCAAATACTGGAACAGTTACAGAATTACCAGAAATGTGTACCATAAATCACAAAAGAGGCAGTTATGGTCTGGAAAAAATTTGGGACGAATGCCCCAGTCCTTCACTTATCTAGTAGACAGGGGAGCTGAGCCGAATCCAAGGGGCTTGACTGCTGGACTTCGCCTTCTAGACTTTATTGCTCCCAGCTCATCTTAATGTTTGTTGGTTCAGTTCCCTAGTTTAGAAAAATCTTCATAATTTGGAAAATTCATAAAGCAGTTTCTATCATCTCTGCCTCCTCCCTTATATTGGCTTTGCCTTCTACTAACTTTCGCTCGTCCTTCACAGAAATAACCTCAGACCTCGGTGTCATAAGAACAAGAAAAGACATCTCTGAATAGAGTTTTAGTTCTGATGCATAATGTCTTGGCCTCCCACTGCTGTTTGGGACGCTGCTGAGTATGATGACATGAAGGAATCCCGCTGCATCCCACCCTGCTGTGTAAATGTTGCGTTGGAGAAACAGTTCACTTGTAAATCAATGTAATTTGTAATTTGGAGGATCTGCCACTTAGGCACCAGTTTAAAACCCAGTGGAGTATGGGGTTTGTGTGTGGACCGATGCTTCTGACCTGGACCTCATTTTCAGAGCCGTACGACCGCCCGACTATTTCTCTGAGTGGATGTACCTGCCCCCCTCCCTTTGCTCCTGCCCAAGCCTCCCAAAGTGAATTTATTGCCTTCCCCCAAACCTGTGTTTTAGTTTCAGACCACCGAAAACGTGTCCAAATTTGGTATATATAGCCATTGAGCTATTATTGTGATCCCGTGAGTAGTCCAAGAGAGAAATAATTTTATTCATAAAGACTAAACATATATAACTGAAAATTTTTGTCTTTCAAATCCCTCCATTCTCCAAAAGAGAAAAAAAAATCCAAAAATCCAAAAAGAGTTTGTACAGTGGGTTTTCTCCTACCTAAGTATGATGTTAAATGATTATGGAGGGAGTGAAAATTAGAGAGCCTAATAGAGTAAAATTGCTCTGATGAGAGAGAGACATGATGGAGGGAGGGCGGGCTTGGGGTGGTTAGAGGAAACGATAGAACTGGGTCCAGGGGAGAGACAGATCCCACTGGGACCCTGCCTCTCCCTTACAACTTCAGTAAAATCCAGATATCTATGATTTTGGAGCTGGATTTATCCTTGAGGGTGTGTGGATGCCGCCACAAGGAGGTTGGTGATAAACGCAGATTCTGTTCCTTTCATTGGAGTGACACCACACGTGCTCAGCCCTATGATCCCCCCCCCCCGCCGACACATGCACCCCACACTCTCTTGACTCCAGCTTCACTGGTTTCCTCACAGTCCTTTCAGGCATTTGCACTTGCTGTTTGCTCTACCTGAACGCTCTTCTCCCAGGCATCCAAGTGGCCTGCTTACTCCCTCACCGCCTTCTGGTCTTTCCTAGATGTCCCTTACCCACTGAGGCCGGACTTAGCCCCTGCTGAAAACTGCCCTCACCCCCTAACCCACATACTTTACGTACCTTGTTTGTCTGATTTCTCCATTAGAATTTAAAAGAGCAAGGTATTCCCTACCCCTCCCCTCCTCTGCCCCGACTCTAGTGCCTGATACAGCCCTGGGCACAACAAATACTCAATAAGTATTTGTTGAGTGAATCAAATAATGAGGGCTGTCCAAAGGAGCCCAGCCACTTGTAACTAAAACAGCAAACAGGTGAATCGCAAGGACAGTGTTAGGCTCTTTCTGGCTATATAGACAAGAGAGCGTAAGTGGGACAACTGAAGGTG
The DNA here is from genome assembly GCF_964146895.1 of Miniopterus schreibersii. Classification (NCBI taxonomy): domain Eukaryota; kingdom Metazoa; phylum Chordata; class Mammalia; order Chiroptera; family Miniopteridae; genus Miniopterus; species Miniopterus schreibersii. Next base: position 158,706,587 of record NC_138102.1, read on the forward strand.
GCATTTGTTGAAATCTTTTCTGGAAACATTTATGTTCTTTAGTTTAAATAATCTTGTATGTTTGTTAAGTATATTACAAAGCAAATATATATGAGGGGAAAACACACTCATCCTTGACGTATTTGCATTCTGAAGATTTCTCCTTTCAGTCTGCTTGGCCTCAGTGGGGGAAATGCAGAGCACACCTGATGCTAATCTACCTTTCTTTTGGAATACTTTTCCTTTATTTTGCAGTCATTTCAAATGTGATAACTAAATGCTGCCAAATAAAAGATTACCTGCTGTCTTAAGTGGTACATAAGAACAGCTTTTCTGTTTCTGGAGTCCTGGTAAATTATCCAGAGGATTAATCTTTGAAAAGACTTTTTATCTGTAGAACACATTACTTTAACCAATAATCTAATGAAAGTACTTCTCACCATTCAAGAGAATTTTATGAAAAATGAGATGAATACAAATAAGTCAGTCAAAGACAGACAAATACCATATGATTTCACTTATATGTGGAACCTAGAGAACAAAATAAACCAACAAACAAAACAGAAACAGGCTCATGGACACAGAGATCAGATTGATGGTTGCCAGATGGGGGTGGGGGTTGGAGAACTGGGTGAAAAAGGTGAAGGGATTGAGAAGTCAAATTGGCAGTTACAAAGTAATCACAGGGATGTAAAGTACAGCATAGGGAATATAGTCAATAATACCGCAGTAACTGTGTATGGTGCCAGGGGGGTTGTAGTTGAAATATTGGAGGAAACACGTTATAAAGTATATGATTGTCTAACTACTATGCTGTATACCTGAAATGGATACAAAGTAATATTGAATGTAAACTATAATTGAAAAATAAAATAGAAATTTGATGAATGCAAATCACTACTCTGTATGGAGTGTGTATTTGAACTCTCTTTAGTCAGCGATGTAAGCCATTTGGGGGACCATGCTGTGGACAGAAAGTGTTGCCTTTGCCACCGAGATGGTGCTCCCACCACTTGCTCCCACTGCCTCGCCACGGGCGAGACCCTACTGCCTGTTTGCTTCAGGGTGAATTCTGCAAGTTCTTGCTTTAGATCAGGTGTGGGGAACCTTTTTTCTGCTGAGAGTCATTTGGATATTTATAACATCATTCTCGGGCCATACAAAATTATCAACTTAAAAATCAGCCATGAAAAAAGCTCCTAGATTTATTGAATTTGGAGTCCCGCCTGTGGTTGCACTGGCAGGGCCAGACCAAATGATTTTGAAGCCATATATGGCTCACGGGCCAGATGTTCCCCACCCGTGCTTTAGATCCTGGGCCCTCAGTCAACAGTGACTCCTGGTTTTTAAATTTCTTTCAAAACTGATCATTTAAGACAAAGATTTCTTTAAGTCAGGGGAAAAATAACTATGGTGGCCCAAACTTGACCTTCCACCATCTCATCTTAAATCTGCCATTTAGAATAAGAACTTCTCTGATTTCTTTGTAAGCCTTCTTTCATTGGATGCCAACTGTTTAGCTTCTACTCTTAAAAGAGTGAACATATAATTTATCACCCAAATAGAGGCATATTTGAGAATGGAAGGGGGTAACTATAAAAAATTATATCTAATAAAATAATAATAACTTAGGATTCTATGAGGCGAGCTGAGTCATATGATTCCTAACTACTAAAGAGAAAGAAATGAACGATTATCAGGACCATATCATGTGTTTAGGCGCTTTATATATATTATTACCTCAATTTTAAAACCATCTCTGATGTGGAATGTGGGAACATTTTCGGCAATAAATCTGAGGTTCTGTGACATTAGCCCAAGGAATTAACATCTAATAGCCTAAAAGGAATTTTAGGAACTGGACTCAGGACAGTTTACAATAAGGACTATTGATTTAGCTGTTTGGAGGAAGTGCATTAGATACACATTTTGACCAAAAGCCAAATGTTAAAATCAATAAGTGACTGCAGTTAGATATTAACGGAATAGAAAGAAATTTTTGGAGACAAGATTAAACCTGAAACCTTATCAGACATTGTAAAGTCATATTTTGAAAGTTTGACACTGTGGTGAAGGAAAGAGTTTGTAAGCACCGTCAGCTGCTGGACTGCTCCTGCGGTCCCTGTGTTGCAGGTCTGCAGTCCTAACGGGACGCTTGCTTTAATCAGACTGATGTTTAATGCACCGTATAAGGAACTTGGGGTTCACCAGCCGGCAGATCTCAAAAATCCTGGATCTGCTGCTACTGCAAATGTTTTCCTGTCTATAGCAATTATTTTCACAATCTTCTGTTTTTTGGTCTTCATAAACTAAAACTATAAGGAATTAACTTCTTCGGTTTGAATTTTGATGAGCGAGAATAGACTGGACTGCGCATTGAGGTCCTCCTGTTTCTCTAATGTTTTGTTCTTTCCTTCCTACTTGTTATTTATTCATTCAATCAACAAGTATTCAGCACATGTTCAGTATATCAGCCACCATTTCAGGAGGTGAGCATCCGGAGGTGAACAGAAGACAAAAGTCCCTCTCGTGGAGTTTATATCCTGGGACGTGGGGAGACAGACAGTAAGCAAAACTATAAATTAAACACGCACCACATAAATAGTGTTAAGCGCTGTAGAGAAAAATAAAGAAGTTAAGAAGGATATGAGGATTCTCTATTAGGCCTGGGTCAGGATGACTTCTCATGAGGCTGTTTTTATGAGCTTTCTTCCTCATGGGTTCTTTAGGGGCAGATGTAAAATTTAACTGTTCGTTCCTCGTAACAAGATATGAAGAGTTCCCAGCTAGGACATTTTCTCCCTGAACATCTCATTGTCTAGATGGAATTAAATAACTGGAAATTAAATATAGTTTCTAAAGGTTATTTTCTTTAATATTTTGAATGCTAGTATATCAAATAATTCTATAAAGATTTGATTTATCATGTAATATTAACTTTGTTATCCTGCCTTATATTATTTTAAAAAATTTTACAAATATCATTGGCAGAAAAATGATGTACCACCTACGTAAGATAGAACATAGAGTGGGGCAGAGTTCCAAGAACTTTACAAATACTAACTCATAGTCCTCTTAACATCCTATGAAGCAGGTTTACCGTCTCAAGGATGAGTGCTTGCTGTGCAGATGCTTCTTAGTTTGATGTAGTCCCAGTTATTTTTATTTTTGTTTCTGATAATTCAGATGTCATATCCAAAAAAATCATTACCAAAGACCATGTCAAGGAGCTTTATTCCTGTTTTTTTTCTAAGAGTTCCATGGTTTCAGGTCTTACATTTAAGTCTTTATTTTGAGTTAATTTTTGCAAGTGGTATAAGATACGGATCCAGTTTCATTCTTTTACATGTAAATATTCAGTTATTGCAGCATTATTTACTGAAAAAAACTATCTTTTTTCCATTGAAAGATTCTTGGCTCACTTGTAAAATCTTAGTTGATTGTATATGCTTGGGTCAATTTCTGGGCTCTCAATTCTGTTTCACTGGTCTGCCTGCCTGTTTTTATGGCAATACCATACTGTTTGGATGACTATAGCTTTATAGTATAGTTTGAAATCAGAAAGTGTGATGTATTCTGCTTTGTTCTATTTTCTCAGGTTATCTTTGGCTATTTGTTTTTTTTAATGTGGTTCCATATAAATTTTAGGAGTGTTTTTTTAATTCTTTTAAAAAAATGCCTTTGGAATATTGACACGGATTGCATTGAATCTGTCAACCTAAAAAAAACCAAAAAAACAAGAACCAGTTGAAAAGCAAAAGTGTTTATTTGGAATCAAAGAATTGCAATTCAGAGTACACAGATTTAGTGGAAATCCAAATGTTACTCTGACTGCAGGAGAGGGAATCAGGGTTTTTATGGAAATAAAGGAAGAATATGAGGGAAGTTGTTTGCAAGGAAGTTTATTGGTGCTGACAAGAAAAGGCCTGATCAATTGATCAGGCAAAACAGTCACTAGACAAAGTTTACTTTTATCAGTCATTTCAAACGAGATGTTTTTGTTCTTGCTAACTTCTTGGAATATTGGCAATATGGCCTAGTTCGAAGTTTCAGAAAACAGGGCTTGGGGGACATTCTCTGAAATGGCTGCTTTGGCTCCATTTCACAATAGCTCTATGTATGTCAACTTGCACAAATCTGTAGATGGCTTTTGGTGGTATTGCCATTTTAAGAATATTAATTTTTCTGATCCATGAATGTGGGATACCTTTTCATTTATTTGTAACTTTTTTTGATTTTTTCCTATCTTTTTACCTCTTTAGTTAATTTTATTCCTAAGTACTTTTTGTTTTTGGTGCTGTTGTAAATGGAATCAATTTATTTTTTTTTTCCAGAAAATTTGTTGTTAGTGTATAAGAACACTGCTGATTTTTGTATGTTAATTTTGTGTTCTACAGCTTTACTGAATTCACTGATTAGACCTAATGGTTTTTTTGTTTGAGTCTTTAGGATGCTATTGATGTAAAATCATGCTGTCTGCAAATAGAGACAATTTTACTTCTTTCTTTCCAGTTCTGATACATTTTCTTTTCCTTCCCTGATTGCTCTGGCTGGGACTTCTAGGACTATGATGAGTAAGAGTGGTGAGAGTGGGAACTCTTGTCTTGTTCCTGATCTTATAGGAAGGGGTTTCAACCTTTCACAGTTGAGTATGATGTTACCTATGAATTTGTCATATGTGGCCTTTATTATGCTGAGATATGTTCCTTTCATGCCTGATTTTTTAGAGTTTTTATCTTGAATGGATGTTGAATGATGATGAATGCTTTTTCTGTGTCTATTGAGATGATCATATGTTCTTTTCTTCCTTTCTAATCAATGTGTATCACATTGATTGATTTGCATATGTTGAACCATCCTTGCATCCCAGAGAAAAATGCTACTTGACCATGGTGTATGACCCATTGTGCTGCTGAATTCAGTTTGCTCGTATTTTATCGAGAGTTTTTACATCTGTATTCATCAGGGATTTTGGCCTGTACTTTTCTTTTTTAGTAGTGTCCTTTTCTGGTTTTGGCATCAGGATAATGCTGGCCTCATAATATGAGTTAGGGAATGTTCACTTCTCTTTGCTTTTTTTTGGAAGAATTTGAGAAGGATTGGCGTTTACTTGTATTTAAATGTTTGGTAAATTCACCAGTGAAGCCATCTGTTCTGGGTTTTTCTTCGTTGGGAGGTTTTTGATTACTGATGTAATCTCCTTACTATTAATTGCTCTATTTTGATTTTCTGTCACTTTTTGATTCAGTCTTGGTATATTGTATGTTTCTAAGAATTTTTCCTTTTCTTCTAGATTGTCCAGTTTTTTGGCATATAGTTGTCCATAGTAGCCTTTTGTGATCCTTTGAATTTCTGTGGTATCAGTTGTAATGTTTCATTTATATTTTGTTGGTTTGGGGTTTTTTCTTTCTTTCTTTTTTTCCTTGGTTACTCTGGCTAAGGGTTTGTCAGTTTTGTTTATCTTTTCAAATAACCAAATCTTAGTTAGGCTGATAGTTTCTATTGTTTTTCTGTTCTCTATTATATTTATTTCTGCTCTAGTCTTTATTATTTCCTTTCTTCTGCCAACTTTGGGCTCACTTTGTTGTTCTTTTTCTAGTTGCTTACGGTATAGAGTTAGGTTGTTTGAGATCTTTCTTGCTTCTTAATGTAGGTGTTTATTCCTATGAACTTCCCTTTTAGAACTGCTTTTGCTACATCCACAAGTTCTGGTATGTTGTGTTTCCATTTTTGTTTATATCAATAAATTATTTACCCTTTAATTTCTTCTTTGATTCATTGACTATACAAGAGAGTGCTATTTAGTTTCCATGTGTTTAAGAATCTTCTAGTTTTCCTCTTGTTATTGATTTCTAGTTTCATGACATTGTGGTCAGAGAAAACGCTTGGTATCTTTCAATCTTCTTGGATTTGCTAAGACTTGTTTTGCGGCCTGACACTGAATCAGTTTATTCACCTCTACAATGAGGGTGGGGTTATGTGATAACAACATGCATTGAACTTTTACTGTTTTCCACCTGTGCATTCTCAGTGAATTCTTAGAAACAGTCTGTGAAGCCAGTTTTGAAGCCCAATAACATTCCCAGTTAAGGAGTTAGTAAATGGCAGAACCAGGATTTGAACCCAACATTCCACATTACTGTCCCCTTTCAGCTCTAAGCTTCTGTACCATGGGTAGCTAACATGTCTGAGCGAGCATGTCTGTGTGGGGTTGCCATTCAGAAGTGGTTTATGTCAGCACGTCCTTCTAGAGGTGGCGCTAGGGAATTAAGCTCTTTTACTCAGGAAAGCTCAGTGAGTAAATGGAGTTGGTTTCTAACAAGCTTTTGATTAGAGGAGAATATGAGGACTGGCCTATAGAACAGGGCTTACATTGGAGGGCCAAGTAGAGGAGCAGCTTGCACAGAAGGGTGGAGTGACTCAGGAGACCCTGGTGTTCCAGTCACTAAGAGAGTGGAGACCTTCGCAAAGGTCACAGCGCTCAGCGGTGTTGAACACTGCTGAGAGTTCAGACAAAATAAGAACTGACAAGCCCCATGAGATTTACTGGTGTCTGAAATCACATTACCCATCTCATTTTGTTTCTATTTAAGAAGGTTTCCCGGGAGTTGTTCTTTAATCTTGTCCCCAAATGGGGAATGCGCCCTCTTTTGAACCCCTGTATGCGTTCCCTGCTCCATATGGTTCATGTAAAGTCCCTTGTCACTGAATTTAACTACCTGATTGTGAAATCACCACAGAGATGCATTTCTGCTGCAGCTGAACATCTCCACAGTCTCCACAGTTAGCTGCTTTCTGGAACTGGGATGTTTAAATCAATCAATCAATCAGTCTGCAATTATGATGATTATTTTTACCTTTGGACCTACTTCTCTGCATCTGAGAGCTGATGCATTTTTCTTAAGCTTCTTTTTATTATGAACAATTCCTGTCACGTGTTCTGGTGGCTGGAAGAGTGGATTAACAGTAGTTTCATCACCCTGGAGACACAGATGCTTTTGTGAGTCAGCACTGAGGTAAGGCTGACATCTCTGTGGGGATGACAAGTGAATGAGCCTGCTGCTCATTTAACCTGTTGTTCTTTTCTCTCTTTTTTTTCTCCTAGTAAACAGATAGAAGACTGCTGTGACCCCGCCCATCTCTTCGCTATGACTAAAATGAATTCCCCCATGGGGAAGAGCATGTGGTATGATGGAGAATTTTTATACTCATTCACCATTGACAATTCCACTTATTCTCTCTTCCCCCAGGTTAGTATAGCGTTTGTTGCCTTTCAAGATAGTTTCTTACATGTCTTGATTTTACAGGACAGGTGTCATTGAATTTGCCTAACTAATCAGATGGACTTTTCATCTTGTTTCTTCTCTTCTTAATTTTAAATGTCTTTCTGTATTTGTCATTTTGCGTGTGTGAAGGAACCACGTAATATGTTGATACCAGGACAGAGGTTGGATGCTGTGCAGTGCCAGCAGATTTTCTACCCCTTCTGATCTGAGCCCTGGGAGCCTGAAGGCAGCAAGCAGGGAAGGAAGCAGGGACAGGGAATCGTGGAATTCCAGTGTGGTGAGGTTGGCTGTGGAATGATCTCTAAGATTTGCGGCACTGGATTTCTGTCTTCGGGCTGATGTTGCTCTCAGGGAGTGGGGACCATATGGTCAGAAGTTTGCCGCTTCGAGCTCTGGAACCTTCCTCCTGTGGTTAATTTACTGCTGTGAAGCGGAGGGGTGGTGGATATGGAGAGAAGGAATCTGACCACTTTTGAAGTGGTCCAAAACAAGCCCTGCCTACTTAATGTTTTTCTTCCTGGTTTCTTGAGCGTTGAAATCAAATATTTTGTAAATTATATCTATGTAGCAAGTAGGAAGGAAGGAAATCTTTCTTTCCGAGGAGTCCTCATTGGAGAAGGGGTGGATCTTAGGTGAAATTGCCGTTAGGGAGAATAGGAGAAATTAACCTTGGCCTCCCCAAATCTTCTGGCTACTCTTGGTTTGGCCAAGATAGTTATGCAGAAAGAGAAGTTGTGGTCAGAGTTGGAAAATGGGACTGAGCCTTTCACATATGTGTATTAACATCAAAGAGTCTTCAAAGGAGGCATGCCATGAAGGAGGCACAGGCTCTCCTGGATGCAAAGCCACGCTGTCTATGAACTAGCCCATATTTGCTATGCCATCCTTAGATGTTTTAGTCTAACTTAATGGTTTTAGAGTGTAATGATGTTATTTTTAATTTTTATTTTTCAATAGGAAAAGAAGGTTTAATCATTGCCAGCTTTCATGTGCTTTCTCTCTCTTCTTCATTTGCCCTTGGGAGGCTTTCTAGTGTCGAAGGAAAATGATTAAGAGTCATAATCACGGGATTGTACACTTGAAACTAATATAATAGTGTACGTCAACTGTACTTTAAAAAGAAAAAAGAAAAAAAGAGTCATAAAATGTAGGATTGAGTTTTGTCTCATCTCTTACTAAGTAAATGCCTTGCCAAGTCACCTAACTCTTCTGAGACTCAGCTTTCTCATCTGTACAATGGGGAGAGCAGCCCATCCCATCACCTCTCAGAGTTGGTCAGGATTCATGTAGATAATTTATGTGCACGTACTTTGTAAACTGCAAAGCATTATGGAAATGTTGTGTATTAATATTGTTCTGGTTCATATATTCCATCTTCAAACGGGAATAAAGAATAGAATTATATTAGTCATGGTTTAAGGCAAGGAACAGAAATCTTCATAGGTATTTTTCACAAAAAGATATTTCATATCGGGAATTAGGTGCTTAAAAATCATTAGAAGAATAAAGATGTGGGAGTCAAGAGGTGGCTCCTGGAATTACTTAGTTCAGCAACCTACTGCCTTAACTACGGTTTAGGGATTTGAGATCCCCAGCTACCGTTGCCATTCATGTGGCCAGTACTGCCTCCAACAGAAATAGGGACAGAAAGATGGGTTCTAACTCACCCTTTCCTTCCAGATCTCCCTCAAGGGCACCTAATAGGTAAGATTAATTGGCATCCGGAGCAGTAGTTGCTTAGCAGTCCAGGAGAGGCAGTTTTATTTTTATTTTTAGATATGTTTTTATTGATTGTAGAGAGAGAGGAAGGGGGAGAGGGACAGAGATAGAAACATCGATCGGCTGCCTCCTGCACGCCCCCTCCTGGGGATCGAGCCTGTAACCCAGGCATGTGCCCTGACCGGGAATCAAACTGGGGACCTCTTGGTTCATGGGCTGACGCTTAACCACTGAGCCACACCAGCCAGGCGAGGAGAGGCAGTTTTAAATCAAGCCTCAGCAGGGAGCTAGAAAAAGGGTAGAATAGAGAGTGAGCAATCCAATCCACAGCATCCTCTGTTCAAAACCTGATATCAGCTCGCTATGAAATGAAGAGAGATAAGGAAGCAATCGCTCTAACAGCTCATCAAATGGAAAAGATTTAATGAAATCCAAAATAGACTTTGTATACATGAAGGCTTTCAGTCATACATACTGACTTCTAACTTGTTGCTGGAAAGCACATTTGAAGAAAAGAGGCGGTTGGAGAAATACAAACTAGCTTCCCATCTTATCTGTCAGCTGTAGCCGGATAGTAGGAAACATTTCCCTTTTCAAGTGTGTGTACAGACTTCTGTGCCTCTTTGTGCCAATAGAAAGACCAAGGAACCATTTCTTAATGATACAGAAAAATGCTTTTTTTCTTAGGAAGCAGAGGTTATTACATCACTGTGTCTGTGTGTGTGCATGTGCGGTCAACACAAATGGCTGAACCGGTTCAATGAGTAGATTTTTAAAATAGTTGTGTGTGGCCCTGGCTGGTGTGGGTCAGTGGTTAGAGTGTAGGCCCATGCATCCAAGGACCATGGGTTTAGTTACCGGTCAAGGGCATGTATCTGGGTTGTAGGTTTGCTTCCCAACCCGGGTTGGGGCATGTGCAGGAGGAAACCATTCAATGTGTGTCTCTCTCTCACATTGATGTTTCTCTCCCTCTCCCCCTCTCTCTCTCTCTCTCCCTCTCCCCTTCCCTCCCTCTCTCCCTTCCACTCTCTCTAAAAATTAATGGAAAAAATATCCTCGGGTGAGTATTAACCAAAAACAAACAAAATAGTTGTGTGTGTATTTTTCCATTGAGATTCTGAAATGACTAATTAATTTATAGAATTCCTGGAAAATAAGTTTGCATCATCAAACTTACTTGTACTATCACCACCTTATTATGTCTTAGTGAAATATTTCTTAGTTTGCTGTCAGGAAGCTAAGTTGCCAGTTCATTGATATGCTCCCTTCATGTTCCCTGTGAGAAGAAAGTTGTGTGTGTGCCGATTAGGCAACAAGGCAGGTGAGTAGCCAGACTCAGTGTTCTCAGTTGAACAGTGTCCCTCCTTCCCCGAGTTTCAGCAAAATCATGTCATATCACTTATTCTCTAACTCAGATGTCTAATTTCATATTCCACCTCTAATGACATATTTTAATATATTCACTTTAATTATGTATTACACTTCTCCCCTGAATGCTCAGTAGGTGTTAGCTGTCATCATTATTGTCTTTAGTGTGCTGCCTACTTTTACCCACTGCTTCATTGTTGTTGCCAACATGCGGTGTGAGATGCTCTGTGTGCTGGGGAAAGTTAGCAGGTCCTGAATCAGCGCTGGAGGGCCCAGGAGGGTCCCACTGAGATGCTGGGCACTTGGAGAAGCTACACCGAATCTCCTGAATTACAATCAATAGCTCTTATTTGGACCCTCCCGCATGACTTTCCCATAGCTTTGTTATTAAATTTATTCAATCCTGCTCATATGAAGCTATCTATGTAACAATATACTACAGATTTCTTAAAGTCCTTCTCTGCTCATCTCTGTACCATCTTGTGAGCTGTTTTCCATTTCTGTGCCTAGTGCAGTGCTTCCCACTCAAATAGATGTTCACTTCCAGCTGCTCATGTTTGCCAAGGGTTCCCTTTTATGTCCCACCTTGACAACTGCAGTGCCCTTGCCTGAACTGCAGGAGACCAAGCAGGACATATTGATGCAGCTGTTTCCAAATGGCTCCATCACTGTCTTTTGATGAAATACTTGTTGAATATTATTAGGCATAAGGGCAGGATTTTAACCCTCACATTGGTTTTCTAGAATATTCTCTGTGAATGTGTTTGGAGGGGACAGTGTAATGGTCTTTCCACTTTTAGGCTCTCCGCATCCCCTGGGTTCCTTCCCTTTGCCATGAACTGTCCCTTTTAAGCCTATGTGGTCTTGTGTTTGTAGATATTACTGAATAAATGCAATTTGGGCCTAAAACATTTATGCTCAGAAAGAACATTCATTTCCTTAGAAATGAGTGAAGGGATAGCAGGAATGTTAGAAACCACAAGTGTGCTGATATAATTTGAAAAATACTTCCTTTTGGTGTAATAAAAACACGGTCGGCTCATCATTCTCTTACATTGTGCTGAGTAGTCATGTGATATAAATCACAAACTAGACTGGTCATTTTTCGTCAGAATAGGCACCCAAGGCCATAGGTAAAGAATCACAAAACATCATTAATGCTTCCCAAATGGACACTTATTTCCAGCTCCTGCGGTCACCATAAGCTCCCTGACATGTTCCACAGAGCCTGGACCCACAGTGCTCTTGGCCCTTAAAAAACTAAGCTGGACATTTTGAAGTAGTTTTGTCAAGTTGGCTTTATTATAATGAAAATACACATTCCTCCCCCCTCACACTAGTGTGTTTAATAGAATCCTCTGAGCTCCTAGATATGCCTGAATCTCACAGCAATTTTTTTCTAAGGAAATTTGGGTCATACTATATAACCTACAGCATTTGTTAGCTTGCATTTTAACTTACTAATATTATTGTCACAATGTTCCCAAACACATATATTTTTGATTGGAAGAAAACTAAGGGGACAAGTGTTTGTTAAGATTATTAACAAATAATCTTTGTTAAGCTTGTGTTTGGTTCACGTTGTGAGCCTAGTGTTTGACTTCTTTATAACAGAAACCTGACTCAGGGGCTTAACCAAATAGATGCTTATTTACCTCAAGCAATAATGAATTAAGAGGTGGGCTGGATGATAGCTGCACAGTGCCACTAAACTCTCAGGCTTCTGTCTTCCTGTTCAATCATCCTTAGCTGATGGCCAAGGAACCTCTGGTTTTAGTCCAGAATTCCAGTAGGAAGAGGGAGGAACCAGAAGAGGAAATAGGACAGATTCCTGGTGATGTGTCATTGGTCAGGGCTGAATCATATGGGCACATCTAGCTGCAGGAGAGCCTGGGACTTTCAGTATTTCAGCTGTAGGCAAATGCACTGAATGTGTCCGCATGTACTCTCTGCCTCAGTTTCTTCCCATGTTTCTCTATCCTTACAACAGCTCTGTGTGGTTATCATTATTGTCTTCATTACATGGATGACACTGAGACTGAAAGAGATCCAATAACCTACTGAAGATTCTAGAGTAGGAAGGCAGAAGGGCTGGGATATGAACCTGGACTATCTGATTTCAAAACTTTTATTGTTATTAATTTAAAACAAACAAACATGGATTCTAGTAGATAGTAATTATTTTTATCACTCAGTCATCTTGAAACCATTTTAAGGTTTTTTCACCTCCCTTATATGAATACTCTTTAGAAGAAATGGAAAAATTTCTTTTGTAGCTACTTGAGAGAAAAAAAATTTAGAGTGTAGATATGCAGGCTATAGGGTCCTGTACAATACTATAGTTTCTCTTTATTTTGAGCTCCCTAGTGGTCCACATTAAAAGGACAAATAAGACTTACATCATTTTGATTTCTATAAAAGATAAATCTGGGTTTTCAAAGGAAAGCAAAATTATTCTTTGCTCCTTGTTTCTTTATTATAGGAATCCAGAACACAGTTTCACTACCCTTAAATAATTCAGGTCATTTATTCTAACGTTCTTGGTCAAATGCCAACGTTTGGTATAAACATAAAGAGACTTGGAGTTCATTGTCAGAGAGCAGAGGGGAAAATCTGTACATTGGACGCAACCCACTTGGGAAACCTCAGAATGACTGTCAGACTGAGGCTTTTAAGGAGAGATTGTGGAGATGGTCAAATAGGGCTACAATGAGCCCCCTTTTGTTACGCATCTGTGTTTTGCCCTAGTGTGGTTATTTATCAACACGGGGTCTCAGGTGTTACAATGAGATCACCCTTACAAGACACCACAATTTAGAAATTGCTGCCCTTTCAGAAGATTTAAAATCACTGTTATAGATGTCAACTCGGCCAGTCTCTGCCCCCTGCCCGGTCAGAACTAAAAACAGAAACAGTGATGGAGCCACAGGGGGTGATTCCAGTCTCCTCCCTGCCACAAGGTGGCATCCCTACTCTGGGCCCCTGTGAATTTAACCGCCAGATAGTCCTGCACCAATTTTCCACAAAATGAATTGTGGGATTTGTATTTTGAAGTCACAACCATTATAAACCACCATCTTTGAAGATAACCTACGGCTTCCCTCCTCGTTTTCAAGTTGTCCTGGCTCCGCTGCTGGAAGAAAAGTTTTTTTAGTCTTTGTTAGCTCTTTGGAGCCAGGATGTTTAGTAAACAAGCCAACCAATATACTTCTTGACTAACCTCTTGCCAGAGACAGTAGTAATTTTTTAACCCTTCGAAACTCTAACCAGGAAAAAGGTTTCAGTCAGATAGACCCTAGACTGGTGTACAGTGTGTGGGCAGTTAGAACAATCATCCTCTGACTTGGAAACTTTGTGACTTTTCTGGACATCTAGTAAGGGACATAAATCAAGTAATCCTCCAAGACTTCTTTTTCAGATTGCAATTGTGTTCCATGGAAATGGCCTGGAAACAAGTAACAGAATGCTCTGCAAAATCCAGAAGGAAGGCTGTAACAGGTCAAAATTTAAACACAAATAACAGTCCATCGAATCTTAAGGCATGTTATAATTTCACGGTTGACCTTTTGTATTACAAACACATAGAGGCAAGGAAGAACTTAGAAGATGAAGATTTGGGTTTAGGGAAATACCTAGTGAGCAGGAAGGATTTATAAAATGTGAGGCGGATGAAGCGAGGCCTAGGAAGCCTTCGGGGAAAAGGGAGACTATTAATAAAATGTGGCAATAAAATGTCATAGATAATGTCATGTCTTTAAAAAGGGAGTGCCTGAAGGAAACACAAAATTCGTGGTTTAGGTTCTGTTAAAAAACAAAATTCAACCAAGTAAATTCTAATTGGCTTTATTAGCAATTCATGAACGAGGCAGCATCCCTTCTAGCACTTAGGAGGGCTCTCTAGGGGCTGTACAAGAGGAAGGGTCTTATAGGAAGAAAGGCTAGTAGAGGAGTTATTAGGAAAAGAAAAGACAGGATCATCTTCGACCAGGACATTTTTTTGTGGGGGAAGCGAGCAGCAGAGGTTTCATCTTGCAGATTCCCTCACTCGTGCTAATGAGGACCTTTCAGATTGCCACACCTCACATTCCTGGGATAGGCTGAAACTGCACTAAGTCTTGGTCTGCTGTCATGGGGGCAAATCACTCCATTTTGGCCCAGCTACTTCTTTTGTAACAGTTGTATTATGTTTTGTCCACTTGAAAGGAAATCATTCTAGCCTTGAAAATCTCCCTGTCAATGCACAATTTTTTTTTGGTCAGAGTCAATCAAAGGTTTGTGAGCCAGATAAATGGTCCATCAAAGCCACTGCTGACAAAACAAGGAAAGCTTCATTTACTTGAGAATCCTATTGATAAGTGCAAGAAAGGCAAAAGGAAATCTATGTACCTATGGGAAATGCAGACATCACCTAACTCTCCTACAGTCCCTGAAGGTGAAAGGCTGTTGCAATTGCAGGAGAGACAAGGTGGCATTGAAGAGTGGATACATGGCCAGATAAATAGGAAAAAAGACATTGTAAAGACATTTTGAAGATGTTTCAGTTTGCTAATTATGACTCTATATCAATGAGGATAAACTGCTTACAACTCCTGTAAAATTTTCTTAATTGAAATATTTCTATTTAGAAGAAAAATTATATGTACCACATTTTTGTTTTAATTCAGTGTTTTTAAATTAGAAATAGTAGATAAGTTTATTTAAATAAATTCAATTTCTAAAAATATAACCTTTAGGTAAAATGTCTAAGAAGTATTAAAGCAAATCAAATATATTAGAGAAAATCTCCTGAAGAGTGGTTTAATTATGTTTTTTCAATTTGATTAGATTCTGCGAAAACACTAGAGCTATAGTTTGCTGAGAACTCACTATGTGTTTTGCATGCATTACCTGATAATTCCAACATAAAGGCTGGTATTATTTTCTCCATTTTATGTGGATTCTTAGAATCTTGAATTTTTCACAAATAGCCTTATGAAAGGACTTATTATTTAATTTGGGCCTAGCAAGAAGAGGGTCTTTCTCAATCTTTGGTTAAAAATTTCCTATTTTCCTACAAGCTTTTGAATAATTGAAGATTTACACTCACCTCTAACCTCCTACTCTGAATAAGTCTGCTACAGCCCTGCCTGGGATCTGGAGTAAAAAATGCAAACTGGCTACCAGCAAGCCAAAACTGGCCCTCAGATATATTTTGTTTGGCGTTTACTGTTTTAAAAAAAATCATTGGAACTATATTTACGAATATTAAAAACTAGGAAATTTCACATAAATAGTATCAGAAAGAAAAACCAGAACATCTAGCTGCACTGGGTATGAGCAGGTCCTTATCTTTTTGGCTTGGTACATGTGTCTTTTTTAACCACAGTCCTTAGCACTCCCTATTGTATTCCTTCTAGTAACTTATGCTCTCTGCCTGAATTCTGCAGGTATTTGATTTTGCAGCTCTTGTGTTCTAGGCTCTTTTAGCTCAGCTATCCATCCTTAACCTTCATACCAGGGGTCTGAAAAAGTGAACAGATTCGCTCTATTTGCTTATATTCCTGGCATTTCTGGGTCAATCAATTAACCCATCAAATGAAAACATCTGTGTATTTACTGTGGCCATAATACATAATAATTGAGGACATTAAGAGTCACTGGATATGGTTCATACCCTTGAGCAGCTTATTCTGTCTCTGTGGGTGATGGGCACACACACAAAACAGTGGCTAGCAAATGGTACCAAATGCTAAATGTCCAGAGTGTCTGGTTAGAGGGGTGACAGGGCTGTAGGCTTTTTTGTAGCAGGATTGTGGATGCTGATCCCAGAAGATGAGATTGGTCAGGAAGAGTTCTGAGGAACAGAAGCCCTTAGGCTGTATTTGAGAGATGGTAGGATCTGGTGGATCACAAACTTTACTGTGCACATGAATTTGTGTAGGGGAACTATAGCCTTCGAGCTCTACTCAAAGATTCTGTTTCAAGAGGGCTGAAGTGGGACCAAGAATATGAATCTTTAATATGCATTTCAGAGTGATTTTGATCTACGTGGGTCACACTGTGAAAAAGGGGGAGATAATCCAAGCAGGTAGGGTGAAATAAACAGAGGTAGAAGTGTGAGTGGGGAATTTAGAGGCTATAAAATCCAGCTGACTGGAGCCTTGTTTGGGGGAGTCCTGGGAGGAAATGGTTAAGGGAGCAATGCTAGGAAGACAGGGATGCTCTGGAAACTTCTTTTGCTTTATCTCACAAGAAAGGATCACGGATGCTTCTTATAAAGTTGGTGGAGGCTGGGGGTGGGGGAAAAGCAAGAGCCAGGTATTCTCAATATTCTCTGCTTGATTTCTTCATTTAAAAATGGAATAGTTAAGTATGAGAAAACACTTTGTGTGTGTGTGTTTTAATTTAATAGTTAATTAGTGGGCAGTTGATCCTGGTCCTGCTAGTTCAGGTGATTAATCAGTTAAATTGGATTAACAATTTAACTATATGCTGCATTACTGAGCAATTACATACTGCTTATAATTGAAAACAAAATGTATATCTTAATTCATACTACATTTTAGTGGAACAAACATTGAGCTGGGGTTGAGGGGTTTTGCCCCAATACCTCATATAGTGACTGGTGTGTGGTTGGTTGTCCCTCAATAAATACCTGCCATATGTTCTTAACTGAAGTGTGTTTGATGTTTGTAGTTAATAAAAAAATGGAGTTTGATTAGGTGAGTGGTTTTCTGCCCCATCAAATTCCTTGGGATGCCTATGTATCACTTTCAGAAATTAGAGAGAGACCAAGAGGTCAGAGCGGAGTACCTACCCTGTACCTCAAATAGCATCTTCCTCTTGTTTCCTACTTTTGTTACTTGATGGGGTTTTTCTGTATATGATCTTGATTTCCATTGCTAAACAAACAGAGTGACATCAACGATAATAACTTTGAAAGCCTCTAAAGTGTTGAAGAAATGGTTTGATTCAATTCCACATATATTTACAAACTACCGTGCAGCTTAATACATAATTCTCATGACTCCATGAGCATAAATGAATTTTAATGTTCCTCTGACCTGTTTCAATTTTTGAGCATTCCCTGAACTTGGGGGGGATCTTACTGAACACAATATTTGCAGACACTTTACAGATCTCAAGGGTGAAAAATAATTTCGTGGGTAGATAATGGAGTTGGGAAAGCAGGGGGAAGAAGGGGAGGAGGTATTGTAGCAGCCTCAACAAAAGCAGGGAGACAAGGAATTGTGACTGTGTTGGAGAAAACACAGGTAGATAAAATGGTGTGGAGGGAACATTGGCCGTGAGCACAGGGATGGAGTGTGAGGAAAGAATGAGTGGGGCTTTGGGCTGTCGGTGGGTCCTGGGTGTGTCAATGAAGCTCTCAATTGTTTCTGTCTGTGGAAAGGGGCAAGCGTCATACATTTTGTACCTTTTTTTTTTTTATAGGGGAGTGACTTCCACTAGCCTTTGTTTGTTTCAAGATTTATTGAGGGATAATTAATACATGAAGAACTGCACATATTCAGTGTGCACAATCTGATGTGTTTGGACCGTCACCTTCATCTTAGAAGAATAATTAGTATCTGAGAGTGAAGGATGGATGATAGGGAAGAACTAGAAGATGAATAAGTTGTAAGCCATTTTTTTATAAAAGGGGGGGCAAAAGTAGGTTTACAGTTGTGAGTATGTAAGACACAGAGTTCACCCTTGTATTATTTTTATTAATGTATTATTTTCTATACGAACCACTGCAAACCTACTTTGCCCCACCCTGTATTTCCAATGAGGGTGGAAAGAGGAGAACAGAAGAGCCTCTGTAGAGGTGGCATTAGGATAACTTTGAGAGATGGGTAAAAATGACTCCAGGATCTCTGGGCTGTGCTGCTGAGAACATGTTGGCCCATTAAAAATAAAACTAACAGTTATTGATCACTTATCTTTATAGGGGAGTGACTTCCACTAGCCTTTGTTTGTTTCAAGATTTATTGAGGGATAATTAATACATCAAGAACTGCACATATTCAATGTGCATAATTTGATGTGTTTGGACCGTCACCTTCATCTTAGAAGAATAATTAATTCTTCTAAGAATTAGAAGAATTCATTGAATCTTCAGAACTCATTGAATCCTTACAACAGCTGGGTGTCATCATAAATGAGAAGGCCGAGGCACAGGTTAAATAAGTTGCCTGTAGTCATGGAGGAAGGAGTAAGTCAGGATTCACATGCAGGCCGGCAGGCTCTAGGGCGGTGTTCGTCAACAGGAAGATACACTATATCTGCAGAAAAGGGATCCCTCAGTAGTATTTGCATCCCTGGAGCTGAGAACTCTAAAGTCTAGCAATGTTGTGAGGCTTAGTTCCTGCTGCTGCTGTGGCCATTTCCTGCTCCCCTACTAAGAATCACTGGCCACTACCTTTGAAATGCTGTGTGTGTCCTTCATATTTCCTTTTCTTTCCACTATGAAAAAACACCCCACAGTTTTGAGGATTCTTAAAATGTGGCCAACCTCTGGCCTACTGCATTCCTTACTGTTTGGGCATTCATGGGTCAGAAACAACGTCAGTAACAAATTTCAAAGTTAACCAGGAATGGATTATGAAATGTTTAATAAATCTGCTGAATAGTCACATGAATTGATGTTCTATCTGGCTTCCAGACGTTATATACAGGATAACAGATTATATATGCAAAATACATAATGCTCCTTGCAATGCTTGTTATTTTTATAATGGATTGAGTAACAATTGTAATAGGCAAATAGTACCCATTATATAAATGTTCACATCCTTCAGTTTTCAGAAATGCATCCTGTGTACAAAGAATATTAATGCTGCATTTATCCTTTCAAAATCTCAAGTTTATTAGTGGAATGGGGAATGCAAATCTGAGCAGCAGCATTCGGGAAATTTGTTTTCATGTATTTGAAGAACAGTTAAACTCCCTTAACTGCTAGAGATGTGCAAATATTCTGTAATTAGTACTTATATATCCCCAGGCAAAGTTTTGGGTAATTTTTATAAGGGTTCAATAATGTCTGAATTGAGAAACATTTGTCTCTTATGTAAATTACTTACTGGATATTTTCATCATAAAAAATGCTTATACATACAAAGTAAGAAAAACAGCTGAAATTTTAATTTGGACTTCCAAGGAGCAGGTTAAATGACTGAAAAAGCAACTACATGCTCACTTATTTACTGGAAAGGACTAAAACTGCTTTCGATTCAGCTGCATCTTGTTATTACTTTGCCTGCTTAGCTGGGCACCATGCCTACTAGGAATTCTCTTGTGGGAGGTTGCCAATCCTTAGTTGAAATAATAAAGTGAGGTTCTGAGATAAAGAGATGTGCATCTGAAGAATATTGTTAAAGGGTTGGGGGCTTAATTGATGCACTGGTTGGAGTATAAGAAGGTCCTTGAGCAGGGCAGTACAATTAAATATGTCAAGGAGGGCATAATTAGATGGGTGGCTGAATGATGTAATTACATTCATAAGAGGGGGGCTGTAATTAGATGTGAGGCAGGGGGTGTATTTAGATGCCTAGGTTGAGGATATAATTAACATACGAGTGAGAAATTAAATTATGTGTGTGGGTGGAGCATAATTATGTGTGGGAGTCCATATGGATATGTGGTGAAGGTACATAGAAATGAATGGGTTGAAGCGCAGTGGAGTGTGTGAGATCATGCTCTTATGCACAAAAGCCTGAGATTTTCATCACTAAGGGCAGGCATATGTTTTGACATCGTGACTAATGGCAGCTGGCATTTAGTGACAGCTTTTCAGGCCACTCTGAAGGGTTGCAAATCAAAATCCCTGCTTTTCTATTAAGACTTGAGGCCCACATCTAACGTTGACATTGCTCCCTCTTCTGAACGGTGGCACTTGGCGGTGCTCTAAATACTGAACGGCGGGGTAATTTTGCCAGCTTCAAAACGCAACTGCAGGCCAAGGAGGACTTGCACCCCCTTCCTGTCGGGGAGGAGAGCTTGGAGGGTGCAGTAGGGCAAAACAAACAAAAACAAAGAATTCCTCTTTGAATTGTGACATGTGAGAATAAAAGTGCCAACTCTTCTAACGAGGCGGTGAAGTGTAACAAAATTAGCAAAATTTAGCTCGAAAGCCTCACTTTTTTTTTTTTTTTGCTATGAAACAATATGTATTTGGAAATATTTATGGCATTTCTCCTTTCCCCCCAAGTATAAAAGTACCAAGGCAGGAAATGGAGGTTACATGTCAAACAAGAGCAGGTGCAGAGGGAAGTTAGAGAAGAAGAGCCGAGCAGGCGCGGTTATGCTGGCGGCGTGGCTCCGCGTGCTGTGTTGTCTTTGTAGGTTGCCCTTGAAGAGGTGGATGCGATGAGGTATCTGGCTTTGGAAGTGACGCCGGTAAACAGTGCTTCATTCACTAAAATTATAAAAAGCATTCTGGGACACTCAGGAACTATTTACATATGGCACACAAAAATGAGGTTTAAATTCTTCAGATTTTAATACTATTCTTCCAAAAGTCATAGTCAACCAGGAATATTTTCACAGTTGACATTGTAGTTTGTTTCCAGAGAAGTCTTCTAGCCTATAACAAGTCTTTTTACCTTCATTCATGCCATAAAATATCAAAGGCCCTAATTTTTTTTTTTTAACCTTCCTAAGGTTATCTAATGGAATAAAAATCACAACTACTTTTCTTCTGATCTCAGATCTCAGTGTCACTTCCTCAGAGATATTCCTTAACCCTGCAGCACTCTGCCTCTTCCTATCACATTTGTTAAATCCTGTTTTTCCTGTTAGAATGTGAGCTCCACAGTGGGGTACATGTCTGTTTTGTTCACCAGCATATTTCCATTATCCATAACAGCTCCTGGACCGTAATAGGTGCTCAACAAATAGTTGTTGAATGAAAAGAAAAGTTAGGCGTCAGGGCTATTTAAGAAGAGGCACAGGCGATGTAGGCTGTGGGTGGTGATATGGCTAAGGGCTATCTCAGAAGCGAGATTCTGAATGGCTTTATTAATTTGCTCATATTTAGATAGTGGCGGGGCTCACACTTGTTCTTTAAGTTTGGGAATTAATTATACATCCATTATCACGTAAGGAAATGTCACTTTTGGACAGGTATTGCTGAAAATCGGTAAGATGCTCAACATAAATCTGTTGATTAAATAATTATCTTATTGAATAATTGTGATCAGTGAAAACATTTGGACAAAGATCCATAACATGAATTAGTGCTCAAGCAATATTTTGAGCTCATTACTATAGTCAATCTGGCTAATTCATCCTTTCATTTAGAGTAGTATTTTTTCAGGTTAGCAGGGAAAGTGTACTATATTCTGAGATCCAATAGATATTTTCTTGCATGAATGCATGCAAGTACATTTGAAAGAAAGGATGGAGTGTCTTAATAAAAGTAGTCCTTGCCAAAATCATAATATCCATGTGGAACTGTATGATTAAAAGTCCTCTCTGTGTAGTATACCCCAAAAGGGAAACACCTTGTTCATTCATCATTCTGATGAGCATTTCCCATTGTCACACTGAGATATTGTGCTCTAAAATAGAATAATGATACTATCTCAATTAGTTAAAAAATTCCACAGTGTTTTCTCAATTAAATTTTTCCTCTCTATCAAGCTTCAGTGATCCCTTATTGCCCACTGGCGTATTACCAATGCCCGGAAGAGTGCACTCAGGCACTTAAGAAATATTTATTGAAATGAAATTGCTTGTGTGAGGGCTAGCAGTTGACCAAATGAAGTAACAAATGAATGCTGCCAGGAAAAAAGTCAGAAATGAATGGCCTTTGTTTTTCTCGCTAGGCTTTTGTTGGAGAGCTTAAATTTTTTTTTTATAGTTCATTGGTTTAATAGTTAAATATTCTGCTAATAATATTATTCCAATTAAGGTAGATAAATCACTTTTTTACCATGTTTCCCCCAAACCCACGGAATCTAGGTGTTTCATGGCTTGAGCAAGTCATGAAACTCTGCTGGAAGGAGGAAAGGGATGAGAGAAGTGAAGGAAGATGAGCGGATGACCGTGCAGTGGCTCTGAGAGGTGCCTTACACACATCATCTCATGTAATCTCATAAAATCCTGTGCAGTTTTGTCCCCTTTAGAGACAGGGAGGAGCATGCCCAGGGGCCTGACAGCTTGCCCCGCAATCTCACCACCTGGAAGTTAGGGGGAGTTTTGTACCCAGGTAAACGCTGCTGCTGCCACTTCCCAGATCTGCTTGTCCTGAGCCCAGGTTCTTGCCTGGAAACCTGGGATTGCCGGTCAATCTGGTTCTGGAACCTCTCTAACCACAATGAGGGGGGTGGTTTAAGTTGCTTTTTACAAAGCCAACTAAATATTAGTTGAGGATGAGCGAACCCACACTTTTCAAATAAACTATGGTGTATTCAAATAGATATGCAAATATACATGTATAACTCCCTGAACTCAGATCAGTCTCCTGTCCTTGTGAAGGTAACCAGTGACCTCCATGGTGCTAAATCCAGTGGCAATTTTAGCTGTTTTGTGTGTTTTTTAAATATATCTTTACTGATTTCAGAGAGAGGAAGGGAGAGGGAGAGAGAGAGAGAAATATCAATGAGAGTTGTCATTGATCGGCTGCCTCCTGCACGCCCCCGACTGGGGATCGAGCCCGCAACCCGGGCATGTGCCCTGGCCGGGAATCGAACCGCAATCTCCTGGATCCTAGGTCAGTGCTCAACTGCT
The DNA here is from genome assembly GCF_964146895.1 of Miniopterus schreibersii. Classification (NCBI taxonomy): domain Eukaryota; kingdom Metazoa; phylum Chordata; class Mammalia; order Chiroptera; family Miniopteridae; genus Miniopterus; species Miniopterus schreibersii. The sequence continues at coordinate 158,729,650 of NC_138102.1, forward strand.
GAGCCACGCCCGGCCGGGCTAGCTGTTTTCTTAATCTATCAGTAGCATCTTATGCAATTTCCCCCCTTCCTTCTCTAGATAGGTTTTTAACCTGGCTTCCAAGACACCACACTTTGCTCTGATTTTCCCCCATTCCATTGGCCGCTCTTTCTTAGTCTCCTTTACTGCTCTCTCCTCCTTCCCCTGAGGAGCGCCCCAGGATTCGGGTCTTATGCCTCTTCTCTTCTCTGTCTACACTCGTTCACCATTTATTCTCCTAACTTTAAGTACCTACAATATACTGATTACTCCCAATGTTCCATCTCTAGGAAAGACCAGTTTTCTAACTGCATTCTCATATATCCAATTGCCCACTTGACATTGCCACTTAAATGTCTAATGGGCATCTCACACCTGGTATATTTAAAATTAAGCTCCAGCCCTGGCTGGTGTGGCTCAGTTCGTTGGAGTAGGTTGCAGGTTCCATCCCCAGTCGGGGCTGTTGGGGTGCATGTGGGAGGCACCTGATCAATGTTCCTCTCTCATATCCATGTTTCTTTCTTTCTCTCTCTCTCTCTCTTTGTCTCTCCCCCTTCCTCTCTCTAAAATCAATAAAAAGGTATCCCTGAGTGGGGATTTTTTTTTTTTTAATTAAGCTCCAGATCGTTCCCCTAAAGCCTGCTCTTCTTGTAATCTTCCATGTCTCAATAAATGGCAAGTCCATCTTTACAGTGGCTCAAGCCAAAAACCTTGGCATGCTTCTTGATTTCTCTTTTTCTCTTACCCTATTTCCATTACATCAGCAAATCCAGTCAGCTCCTCTTCTAAAATATCTCCAGAATCTGCTTACTTTTCACTACCCCCGCTCCTATCACCCCAGTCCAAACCACCCAAATCTCTCGTCTCTCATGGTCTGCTGCTTTGTGCCCATGACATCCTCCAGCCTGTTCACACAGCAGCAAGTGATTGTTCCAAAATGTGGCATATTGCCATTGCTCTGCTCACCATTCAGAACTTGTTTCTCATCTTAGAATAAAACTTGGCCTTTACTATATCCTCCAAGGCCCTACAGAATTTGTTCCCCAACCTCTCCACCAGTTAACTCTCTGATCTCTCCTGCTTGTCTCCCTCGCTTACTCATCTCCAGACACAATGGGCTCTTGGCTGTTCCCTTCAAACCCCAGGAATGTTCCCTCCTCCAGGTCTACACCAGTGGTTCCCACGATATCAGTAAGGCTCACAGCTCATCTCCTTCAGGGGTTTGCTTACGCATTTCCTCTGAGTTCTTCCCTGACAGCCTATGTAAATCACAGTTCCTCTTCAGGAGCATTTCCTGGTCCCCTAATGCCAGTGATTTCTTTCTCTCCACAGCCCATGTCACCACCTGGCATACTGTTCATTTTCCTCATTTATCTTTATCATCTGTCTCCCCACCGGAATGTTAGCTCCAGGGGAACAGGGATTATCACTTACTTCCCTGTCACCCAGGGCAATTCCTGGAATTAGTAAATACTTGTGCAATTAATGAACAGCTAACTTGCGCATAAATACGAAAATCTCTAACAATTTGTAGATCTAACTAATGTGTTTTGAATGTTGATTTCAAAGTCTCCTCTCAGGAGTGATTGAGAAAAATGCCACATATCACTCTGGACCACCCTGGATGTGCTGGCCAACTGCTCATTCCTCTTCTGTGTCCTGCTCTGGAGTCCACTGGACTGGTCTCTGCTGTGCTCATTCAGGGAATTCTTAACTCTCTGCAGGCAAATGCTTAGACTTTAAGTACTATATCGTTGTCAACTGTATTTTCATAGCTCTGGTTGTTCCTTTTACATACTAGGAACCCAGGAATGGAGACTGTCCTCTGTGCTGCATCAGGAGCCTGCCTCAGTTACCCATGAGTGCAATGATATCTCTGATAATTTTTTTGGCTTAATTGTTTTATGCCTAGGCAAGGCTTTTGTAGTATACACTCATGTATTTATCCCATTTACTCTTTTGGTATAATCCATGTTATTTACTTCAGATTCATTCAGGATGGCCTACTTAATATCACTATAGCTATTTCATGTGTCACTCATGTATAGTAAGGTCTCCCAAAAAGCTCCCACGGTTATGCATTGTTTCAGCAAGAGGAAGTTCTGTACCCGTGGTTCATGCTGATCTGGCTAAAAGAGACCGAATGACGCATTTCACTTTCAGGGGCTACTGCTTGGTTTGGATATTCCCTGGTACTATAAATAGCACTTCAGGGAACACTCAGGCACAGTGAACTTTTTTTTTTTTTTTGCAATCCAGTTCAGTGTTTGCAGAGAGAAAGTCACATGCTGTCTGGTTCAGTCACAAGTCACTTGCCCCTCAGTGCCTCCTAAGTTCTAGACAGACCCACCCAGCGTGTTCAGTTGCTCATAAACACAGCACTGGCTCTCAGCACACTTTTGTGCCTTTGTTTATGCTGCTTTCTCTGCCTGGCCAGACGGCTCATCCTTTAAGTGAGAAAGCTTTCCCTGAGTCGACTTGGCTGCAGTGCCTTCCTGCACTTCTTTAGAATTCTCCATAGCATTTGGAGCTCACCTCTCCTACAACAATTTCAGCATTACATTAGAGTGTATTACATAAGTATATATGTGCACACTTTCCTCATGTCCCACATTGTGAATCCTGAGGCCTGTGACTTCTGTATCCTTGTATCAGTCCACAACAGTTAGCATAGGAAATGCCCAGCAATGCTTGCTGAGTGAATATGACTAATTGTATGAATGAATGAAATTGCATTAAAATTGGGGAATAGAATTCATTTGAGTTGGTTCCCAGCTTAATGCCTTTAAAAATATGTTTGTGTATAGCTTGGATTTTTCTTTTTTCCTTAGCAGACACTACTGTGTGCACGGCCAATTTGATACAGGGGGAAAAAAAAAGTGTTCATTTAAATAAACTTCAGAGAGCTAAATTTTTGTGTGTTAAATTTCAAAGGAACAGGGCAGCTTGTTTCATACAAACTCCTTGCATCTTTCTTTCTATATGCTCCCTTCCTCTGCCCCATCTCCGGTCAGATTTCTCCACAGGGTCGGCCGTAAACAATGATTTTGTGAGCAGTTGTGTGTTCTCTGCAGTGAAAACCCGCTTGTTTTCTGTTGCTAGGCAACCCCATTCCAGCTGCCCCTGAAGAAGTGCGCGGTGGTGGGAAATGGTGGGATTCTGAAGAAGAGTGGCTGTGGCCGTCACATAGATGAAGCTCATTTTGTCATGCGGTAAGAGAGTGCCCACAGTGGGCCTCTGCCTTTTCTCCCCCCCCCCCCCCAAGCCCAGGGGCCTTTGGAAACTAGTCGCTTGTGATTAATCAGCGGTAGCTGCCCTTTAGCTTCCCTTCAAGGTCATATACAAGTGAGTTCAGGAGAGGGCCAGGGGAGCAAAGGGACGTGCCCCAAGAAAGTACAAAGCAGAGGAAGGTTCGGAGATTCTGGGCAGACCCCCAAAGTGGAAGCACGCACATTTTATTTTAGATTACAGTCGGGTGATTAGAACTTTAAAAAGTGTTCTGAAGACTAACTCTGTGTGAATAAATATTCTAAGTTACTCATTTCATGCCCCACTGTTTTCTTTCTCTGTTTTTCACAAAAGCATTTGTAAGTTGCTGGTGGGATCTGAAGAGGGATTTGATCTGTGCCTCACAGGAAAACTGGGGGGATGGAGAGGGAATAAATCTGAGCGAGGAGTAAGCTTGGAATAAAGAACTGGGCAGAGTGGCGACGTGGGCATCGCCTCCTGCAGAGGACGGGAGGCTTCTGCAGCAGTGAGCAGAGGACTTCCTAAGGCACAGCCAGCCAAGGGCAGAGGCCATCCCACTGCAGTGGCACCACCTGTACTGTGGGGCGATTTTGACCAGATGATTGGACTGACGCAAGTTGGGGATTATCTCAGTGAAAGGAGTGAAGGACAGAGAGCGACGACGTGGAAGCCTGGCTGGAGAGCGGTGAAGTGACACACGTTGGGACTGGGCCCTGAGAGGCATGAAGGAGAAAGGAAGGAGGGAGCCAAAGGGGGCAAATGATAGGGTCACTCAGAGCCTGGAGGGCGTGTGCTGAGGACGGGGGAGGGTGGGATGGAAGAGCTCATGTCAAAGAATGGCCTGCTGGAGTATATACTTTTGGAGCTTACCTTCTCTGGGGATGCTCAGATGTGTTGTAGAAAAAGAAGACATTTGTTACTGAAAAAAATGAAGGCACGCAGAGGATGGAAGGCGAGTAAAGGAAGGAGGTGGATTTGGCTTTTGTGCTTATTTTTAAGGTAATGGTCTCAAAGGGAAAGGTAGCTAAGAGAACACTAAACCACCTCTGAGCTCTGAGCTAGTGGAGCAGGGGAGGCCCTGTTCGTGGGGGAGAACCAGGTTTCCTCTCAGGGAACGAGAGTTGGGCGTCTTAAACTTTTTATCTCACTGGTGAAGCCTGCAGCAGAATGGGGGATCTTTCTATATTCAAGGATCCTTCAGGAAGATGTCCTGCCATGGTTTTTCCAGTGTAGAATGGCATTTTCCTCTCTGTTGCAATTATTATTAATTTTTTGGCAATATATACAAACATTAGGAAAATGGAGACAATAATACAGTTCTCTTCATTCAAGTCAGTTTAACTTCGGTTTATTGGGCACCTTAGCTGGCTCTGGAAATGGTATGTTGAACAGTTCTATTGTGGGCTTAAAAGCTGGAGGTGTGCTAGTGCTGTGATGGGGATAATTCAGAGGCAGACAGCGGGGAGGGGTGGAGGGAGCTGGGACTTTCTGAGGAAAGTGATGTCTGGGATGAGCCATTCCACCCTGGGCACAGGAACAACCTTTGGCAAGGCTTTAATGTGGGGAAGACACCAAGGGCCTTCAGTGTCGTGAGTCATGAGAGTGGCCGGAGGTGGGGCTGGAGGTGTATTCAAGCAGTAGGAATGGAAACAATCAGATAGAAGAAAAGAGACCCTGGGTCCAATTCAGGCACTCACTTCTATACGTTGGCATTAAGAAGAGGCTGAGAAGCCAGCAAAGACAAGAGAGAGGTAGGAGGGCAGGCCATTGCCACAGACTAGCTCTGTCATCTGCAGTAAGTCATCTTACCTTGGCTGGGGCTCAGCTTCCTGATGAATTTGAGGAGGCGAGAGCAGTCAGTTCCTCAGGCCTTTCCACTGCAGAAACTCCAGTTCTGTCTGCGATCGTGTGAATACTGTGTAACTGCGACCCAGTTCATGCAGTCAAGTTTAAACTTTCCAAATGCTCTTGATTATAAATTCACTTGCTCTTTCCAAAAACTGTGTAAGGAAGAGGGAACGGATAACATTATACTCACAGATTCAGGGAACTTAAGTTACTTCAAGAAGTCCTAAGACAATGCAGAAGGAGGCAGTATAATAAATGTCATTTTTTATTATTCCTGAGTGCATATGTGTGTGCCCCTACGTTTAGGAAGATGGAGATACACGGATATACATACATATACATATACATATACACATACACATACACATACACATATACATATACATACACGTATATATATATATATCCATTTGGTTATTTTAAGTGGTTTTTTAAAAAAAATATATCTTTATTGATTTCAGAGAGAGGAAAGGAGAGGGAGAGAGAGAGAGAAACATCAATGATGAGAGAGTCATTGATCGGCCGCCTCCTGCACACCCCTGACTGGGGATTGAGCCCGCAACCGGGGTATGTGCCCTGACCGGGAATCGAACCCCGATCTCCTGGATCCCAGGTCAACGCTCAACCACTGAGCCACGCCTGGCTGGGCAGGAAGATGGATATTTTAAAGGTAACATGTGGAAGGCTAGGCCTGAATATCTTAGGGACTTATCTAGTGGGGGCATATTTACTGCTAATAACCAAGGCTAAGTTTGCTTGTATACAATCTGGTGTTGATATATTCAAGTTCAGAATTAATGAGTTCCCGTGATTAGAGTGCCCAGCATAGTATGAAGAAGCATAGTGTTCAGAGACAGATGAGGGCAGTGAGGATTGAAAAGAATTCGAAGATAGCATCGAGCTATGTGTGCATGTGCCTTTGGTTTAATTGCAAGAATAATGCTATTTTCTTAACACATTTGAATTTTTAAAAAGCCTTATTTATGGTTTACAATATGGAAGTAATTAAATGTTGATAAGTTGTTTTAAAATTATTTTGACTTGACCATTTATAGATCTATTTATAAATGGCTGCTTAATACACATTTTGGGGTACTCTTAGGAAATTGAGATAGTAGCATAGATTCAAGATTAAACATTTGGTGAGTAAATCTTATTAGAAAGGACATAGTATGCCTATTTTAGACTAAAGTTACAGTTACATTTGTGGCCTTACCTGCACACAGTGACATTCCAGAGTTCAGTTAGAAATGTCTTTCTGGACTAGAGTATAACAACGCTATACTTTTCTTTGCTTAGACATTTTCAAACACAACTTCTAATGCTAAAAATCAATTTCCCATTTTTCAAAGTAAACATGCTCCATAACAAAAAACAAAACTTTGAAAAGTAATATAGGATAAAACTTGTCTGGAAGGCCTGCAGACAGAGATAAGAGTGATTGCATCTTAGAGAGGAATTGGGTGGCTCAGGGACACAAGTGAGGGCAACGTAATTTTGGTGCCTTTGACTTATGCTCAAGTGTGTGTTTTGCATACCTAAGTATACATAAAATTTAAAAAGTAACTTCATGATTTTTTTCTGTTTAAAGATTCATGTCCACCAAGCCTATTCCCCACCTACCTCCACTCCCCAATTGAAAGAATATTTCATTTTTCATTAGTTCTGTGATCACATCTTTTAGATTCATGAGCATAGTTACTAAGACAATTTAGCCATTAATATTTGTTAATTGTGCCAACAAGCGATAATGCAAAATTTGAAACACTTTTATACAATTATGCCTTATTAGAAACAACTTGACTGTATTAAATGTGCCTTTTATGTAAATCTATGTAATTAATTTCCAACTTAGGAGTTGAGGAGCTAAAATGATAGTGTGCTTTTTCAAAGAAAGGAGCTACGGGGAAGTGTCACAGACTTTTGCACTTGAAGAGAAAGTTCACCCAGAAGAACTTAAAGCAGATATTCACACCAAAATATAACTTCATTATTTTACAGGAAAGCATTTATAAAATATTATCTTTATTGTATTAAGCATTTCCCCTTGCTGTAGAATTTAGCAGTCAATATCTGCATGTTTTTCTTGAGCCTTTACCCTGTGGTAGGAGGTACGAAGGAACCTAGGCATGCGAGCCATAGATCTACCACAAGGAACACACAGAAAAACAAAGTATTTGCTTCGTTTAATAATGATGAAGTAGGTAAACAGCACTCCTTAGCAATATTCAGAGTTCATAGTTTTAATGTAAACTGGCTGATTCTTGAATGTTACGTAGGACCATCAAGATCAAAGTTTCTTCAAGAGACAAATGTGCAAATTTTAGCCGGTGTTTTATCCTGGAAGTCATCTTCATGTCTGCAAAGATCAATTAAATCACAAGACCAGAGTGAGCACCACTGCTGGGCCAGCCTGGTTGCTTAAGGCATTGGCTCACTCCCTCATGAGGGTCCTCAGAAACCACAAGGGATGTCGTGTGACCACTAGACTGGAGACGTCTGAGGAGTAGGCTCTATGACTCGGCTTCCCTTGGGTTCTCCACAGTGCCCACTGTGTTTGTTCTCAATGGACACTCAGCAGAAGCCACTGGCTAGATGACTAATCTGTGGGTAGCTGCCAAAAGAACCAGTATCTCATTATCAAAGAACAGGTGAAAGGAAGATCCTAAATCTACTGAGACAGGTCTCCACCTAGGATGCCCTGATGTGGTAGGAGTCACAGGGTGGAGAAGAGACAACATCGGGGAACTTGAGCTGATCAGCTGAGTGGGCGCCCAGGCAAGTTCATGTCCTGGCAAAACTTTGTAGGAAAAATTTATTCATTGGGGAACTGCGAAGACATCAATATTTGTAAGACCTCTTTACCTACAAATAAACAATGTTTTAGTTTGTTGAAGTAATAAAAAGTTAGTGATGCTCTGATGAGGTAGAAGTCAGGTTAGAGATATGGGTGGAGAGGAGAAATTAGGACCCAGTAATAAAATAAAACCTATTGGAAACTGTAGATTCCTTTGGGATTGTCATAAGAAATAGATGTACATTTAATTGTATTGATATACTATTTCTGGTATGTGATATTTTTGAGCTTTTACTATGCGTGAGACATAAAGGTAGGGATTGTTTATACATTTCTCCGTTTAATCTTTATAACAACCTTATTAGAAAGGAAATGACACTGAACTCATTTTGTGTAGTGGGGAAACAGGCCAGGCAGATGAATTGATTTCTCAAATTTTCCACTGGTAGAAAGCCATGGGATTTGGATTTGCAATTGCCGTATTTTCCATTGTAAACATTTATAAGACATTGTGACCACGGAAAGCAAACAAGGGTGTGTGTGTGCGTGTGGGTGTGTGTGTGAGAGCTATTTGCATCACCAGGAAAATGTCACCTATATACTCTTTCCCTTGGCTGAACTGGGATGGTGGAGAATCATTGCATTTCTCTAGATGACATCATTGTAACATCACCAGTAATCAACCCATACATAGGTCATGTATACAAAAGTGGGACATGCATTGACTTAGCACATTATAATAGTACATTCAAGGCAGAGTTTGCCCTGAATGTGCTATTATATTTTAGAATTTGGAAAAAGAAGGAAAAACATAAACAAATACAATTCCTCCCTGTCTCTTGAGGTTTATAGGTATGCAGAGTACAGTGTAGGCCCTGTGCCTCTAGTGTACCACACCATCCTGAGCTGTAATTTCAAGTCTAATACTCCTGTCTTCCCACATCAAAAATATTTTGAATGGAATAAATTCATTCTAGTTATTTCTCTTTCCTTCCATAGGTCATTTACTTCTCCAGCTGATGTTTTCTTTCCTCTAGAACAGGGCTAGTTCTTATGACAGTGTTTTGAAGATGCTGATAGTCATCTGATGCCCGTTAAAAAGGGAGAGGTGACCAAACGTTATTTGTGAATTGAGCTAGACTTAGTAAAATTCCTATTTGTTGTGATAACTGACGATTTGAAAGTAGGTAAACCATTCTAAAATGTTTGCTTTTGTTTCTCTAGATGCAATCTTCCTCCCTTGTCAAATGAATACACTAAAGATGTTGGATCCAAAAGTCATCTAGTGACAGCTAACCCCAGCATAATTCGGCAAAGGTAAGCATTTATACTTCTGTTGGTGAGGAGCTAAAGAGGAAGGCTTTTGAAGTATTTAGCATCTTAAAGGCAGTGAGCATAACTCAGTTTAGGAAACAAAGAAGAAAACCATCTGGAAAGGCAGGAAGGATGAAGAAGGGAGTTGTAAATAAACTAGGCGGGACTATGGGAATCCAAACACTATTTCATGCTTCTGCTGGGATTCTGTTTCTTGCCTTTACAGATGGTAGAAATAGCATGAGGATCCATTGTTTTGATCAAAGAAGCAACACAACATCCTGCTTACTCATTACTACTACTTTCCAGTTTGTTGGTCTCAGTCCCAACTCATTGATTAGCATTAATTGTTGAACTGAATATCAGTTTTATTAAGAATAAAAACAAAGGAATGACCCATCCACTGCATATGCGTGCATGAAAATAGCAATATTGTGAGCATGTATAGGAATGTATGATGATATGATATGATATTACATTATATTCTATCGGATTTGGGAAAACATGGAAAATCCTTGCCTCTAGTATTGATTACAGAAATCTTGGCAGCTGCTGTGGGAGCTTCTGGGGGGTCAGTCTCTAGTTGATGAAGCCCATCAGTAAGCTGTTTCTCCAAGGACTGTTTATTGTGGAAATGACTCTGTCTCTGTGAAAAGGGGAGTCAGACATTGCCTTTAGACTCTCTTGTGTGGCTAGCAATTAAGAGTGAAATATCCAGACATTCTGGGCTCTGGTGCTTGTCATCTGAGGAAGTCCTATCCAATGAAGCAATGTTTAGTGTTTTAAGCAATGTTGCACTACTTGTTTTGGTACCTAAGTAAGCAATGTTTAGTGTTTTAAGCAATGTGTGAAGCAATGTTTAGTGTTTTAAGCAATGTTGCACTACTTGTTTTGGTACCTAAGTAAGTATTCCCATAAAAGAGATGTCTAGAAACACAACCAAACAATTTTTAACTTTGACAGATACTATAAAATTGCCCTTCCCAAAGGTACCATTTACTTCCTCTTCAGTAATGGGCAAGACTGCCTGTTTCCTACTCCTGAAAACATTATGTACTATTCATCTTTTAAATTTCTGTTAGTTTGTTGGGTGAAAATGATACATTATTTACTTAATATGTATTTTTCCAAGAATACTAGAAGGGCTGAGTGGGTATTGGCTATTAGTACTTTCGTGAATTGCCTATTTGTATGTCTTGTTCACTTTTGTGCTTTTAAAAAATTTTTTCTTGTTGATTTATAGGAACTGTTTATATTATAAATGTTAAGTTTGGTTTGCTATATATGTAACAAATATCTTCTTCTAGTCTGTCACATATCTTTTAACTTATGTCCTAACAGAATTTAACATTTTTTATGTAGTAAAATTTGCTAATCTTTTCCTTTATGGCTTCTTTCTATTTAAAAAAAAAAAAATCTTTCTTTGGACAATCTTTCTTATCCATATCTCCTCCAATGAGAAAATATTGTACTGTATTTATCTAGTACATTTATAGTTGCATTTTTCATATTTAGGAAATTTAGTCCATGTGAATGTATTTATTCTTATAACAATAATTTTATTGTTTTCAAAGAAACATATGTTCATTATAAAGAATAAAAAATCACCCCCAACCTCACCATTTGAAAATAACAGTAATTAATATTAGGTAAACTTCTTCCTGATATTTCATATGTTCTTCAGAACTTTGAAGCTATTGTTTTATTATCTTCTTAGATCCCAGTGTTGCCAATTAAAAGTCTAATAGGAATCTATTTTTTGTTCCAGGGAAACCTTTCCTCTTTCCATTGATAGCTTTGAAAAATTTCTTTTTATCATTTAAATTCATGTTGCTTAGCACATTAATGAGAGGTTCTTTTAATTGTAAGACTTGAGGGTTTGGTGGTGAAGAGTCTATACTTTAAAGCAAGACGACTTAGGTTTTACTCCCTATTTCCCACTTGTGGGCTGTGTGAGCTTGGCTAGGTTACTTAACAACCGTCTCCTTCCGTTTCCTCATTTATCAAGCAGGGATAATACTTTTATTATAGTGAATTACACTACGTATATGTATATGTATCTATGTGTATACATCTCTGTCTATGTATATATCTCTATATATTGTAATTATGGATAATGCTTAGACCAGGGCCTGGTATACTGTCAGCACTATATAAGTGTTAGCTGTCATTAGTATTATTTTTTATCTGAACATTCTCTCTCATGTGTGCTATATGCCGTTGAGTCAGCTTCAACTCCTTGTGACCTTATGAATGAGTGACACCCACGAAGTTTTGTCCTCAGCAGCCCTGCCCAGCTCCCGTAGGCTCATATTCGGTCTTCTTCTTTCCCTGATGCCTGCTATTTTCCCCAACATTGTTGTCTTTTCCAAAGAAATCTGCCTTCTCAAGATGCACCTGAAGTAGGGTTGATTAGACGGTCTCTCTCTTATGTGCCTGAGCATTTCCTCTTACCCACTGTATGGCGCTCTCTTTTTAATACTCTCGTAGGGGATATTAGCACTTCCACGCTTATTATCCAAGACTTCTCTTTTCTTGTACCGTATAGTGGTGTGTGTGTATTGTGTTCCAAGAATAACCCCTCTCAGCTCCCTAAATCATATTTTAGCTGTGTCCATTCTGCTATATAGAATACCATTTCCATTTCTTAAAATTGTGTCTTTATTTTCTGTGAGTCTATTTTATTTTTAAATCAGCACATTTTTCTGGATGTGATGTCCTCTTTTACTTTATCAAGACTATTAATGGACTTAAAAGCATTGTGTTCTTGCTTATTTCTATATTCCAGATAACTTCCTTTATTTTTTTAAATTTAATGCTACGTATATGATTTGAGTTTTTTTAAATTTGAATTTTAGTTTTCTATTTATTTTTGTATGATGTCTGTTTGCTATCAGTGAATAGAGGTATATTACTTTCATAATAAACAATTTGTTTTTAAAATGTTGCTGAAGGCCTGGCCTCTGTGACTTGGTCGGGCATAGTCCTGTGCACCGAAGGGCTGCCAGTTTGATTCCCAGCCAGGGCACGTGCCTGGGTTTCAGCTCAATCCCAGTACGGGGCGTGCAGGAGGCAGTGGACCCATGTTTCTATTTCTCTTGCCCTCTCCATTCTTCTCTCTCTCAAAATCAATAAACTATTCTTTTAAAAACTGTCACAGAAAACCAAAAATGCCAGTCAAATTTGTGAATCAGTAAATTAAATGACCAAAGATTATCTTGATACTTAATTTTTAGTGTGGTTTGTTTTGATGTAGCTAATGTAGAACAAGAAAACAAAACAGCCGCTTATAGTGTAATTATTGACTCTCACTCAATTCTTGTATGTGTGTATTTACTTATTCTTTTCTATGGGGGTCTGATCAGGAAAATGGCAGAAAATCATCAATAATGATGGTGTGGTGTCTCTTTAACCCAATTAAGTGTGTTGGGTTTCTGGGAACCCTAAGAATGTGCAGTTTTTAAATTTGGGGTGAGTTTATCTCAGGTTCAAGAGAACGAAAAAAAGGTCAAGAGAACTTACAGAAATATTTTTTTGATTATTTAAAAATAATTACATATACACAAGAAGTTGCACCAAAAAAAGTATGGGAGGACCCTATGTACTCTTCATCCAGTTCTCCCCATTGTAAACATCTTGCATAACCCTAGTATAATACTTTAACTATTATTTTGATTTGGGGATAACTTGTAAGATGGAATAAATGTTCTTGTGGAGGGAAATGAGACATTCAAGGGGAAAATATTCTGTTTTCCTACCTGAGTGTATTGAGTTGGTGGTAAGATTTTAAAAGGAAGGTGAAAAAGAATATTTAGAGCAAGATGAGAGAGTGATTGTGTTTTTGAGAAAAATTATGAAAACTATAGGAGAAAAGAAAGGGTAAAAAAATAAATGCTTAAGAGGAAAAGTAAACCTGTTGGTTAAGACTTATGTCCAACATAATTAATACAAAGCAAGCAGGAATCATTATGATTAATATTGGTCAACATTTAGTCAACATTTCTATGTGTCGGGTTATGTGCTTTTTAGCTATTTATATACATTGTAACATTTAATCCCCAAAACAATATTAATAGGCAGAATATTTTAATTTGTGTATTTACAGAAAAAGGAAATGTGATGTAAGTTTAGTCACCTGCTCATACTCACAGCTGCTAGTAACCATTCTGGGACTTCACCCAGACATAGCTCAATCCAAAGTCCATGCTCTTAATCAGTGACCATCAATCCCACCAGGTGGTCTTTCCAGGTGATCCATACACTGTACAAAGAGACAATCAAGTTTTCACGAGTGACAAGTTAATTTGGGAAAGTGAGTGAAATTTCTTTCCACTTAAAATGTATTCCATGTAGCAAGATATTTGGATTCCAAATAAAAATGAATATAACCATTCCATGTTGTGAAATAAGGAAATAATACACCATTTACAATAGTATCAAGTAATATGACGTACTTAACAATTAAACAAAAGAGTAAGCCTTCTATAGAAAAAATATGGAATTTTACTGAGACATTTCAGACAACCTGACTAAATGTACTGATGTTCCATGTCCATGGCTGAAAGACTCAGGACTGGAAAGGCATCCGTTCTACCCAAATTGATCTATAGATTTAGTGAAATTCCAATAAAAAACCCCATAGTGACGTGTGTGTGTAACTGGACAAGTTGATTTTAAAATTTATGTAGAAATGCAGAGCCAAGAATATCAAAGTAGCTCTTGAAGAGGAGTCGCTCTACCAGATATCATAATAGCGTACCTATATATAGCTATTATAATTCAGACCATGCGGCATTGGTGCCGGGTTAACAAACGGACCAGGTAGGCAGAATAGGGCCCCTCGGTCAGACCCGCGTGCATGAAAAGTCGCACTATTTGAGAGAAGTAACGTAGAAGACCAGTGAGAAGAGGGCAGGCTTTTCAAAATGATGCCGAGACAATTAGGTGTCTATATGGGAAGAAACGAAATTACACCTCTACCTCATACCTTATACCAACAGACATTTCCAGAGGGTTAAGACCTAAATTTGAAAAGCAAAACAATACTTTTTTTAAGTTGATTTTTAGAGAGAGAGAGAAACATCAATGTGATAGAGAAACATCAATCGTTTCCCTCTCGTGTGCCCCACATCAGTAGTGACTTAGCATCATTCCATGCTACTCCACTGGATGAAGCAATCACGAAGGCCCACCCAGGTTCAAGGGACAAGAGGCCTAGCACACATCCATCTCCCGTTAGGAGAATTATCAAAGTGACATTGTTAGAAGAGTGTGATAAGAGATGTTGTTCTGGTCACCCTTGGAAAATATCACCTGCCACAGCCAAATAATTTATATTCGTTACACATTCAAAACAAGCTCAGCCCCTCCTTGAAGACCCCCAAGACTTATCCCATGACAGCAGCAACTTAAAGTTCCAGGATCTCCAAATAGTTGAGAATAGAACAATAGCAAAAACCTAGAAAAGAGTAATCTAAAAACAAAAATGCAACAGAGGAGATCCAAAAATCCAAAGTAGATTCTCTGAAACAGCTGATTCATTGAAAATTTGATAAATCAAAATTATTTAAAACTAGACTTTTTATTATTTTTCTATGAATCAAGCCTAAAAACAAAGGGAAAAAACCCTTAGTTAATACAAATATATATATCATGTTATGGATAATTTGAAAATAATGAAACTCTTTAAACATATCTAAATATACCAGTGGTTTTATAACTTACGTTATATATGTATTGATGGAATAATATGCAATGATATTTTGGAATAATGTTCCTAATTAATAAATGATAAATTGCTCACACTATTATGTTAAGTGAAAAAAAGTATATAAATGTATATGCTTCAACTATATAATTATATGCATAGAAAATCTCTAAGGAAAAAAATCAATATTTTCCAAATTTGCTGCAAAATTGTATAATAGAAAAAAATCATTAAAAAAGTAAGCCTTGATATTTTACATTTGCTTCTAATAAACATTCATTGCGACAATACAGCAGCCCTGTGAGTTAGAGGGGCAGACAATATGAATGGAGCCCTGATTTTGTGTGCGTGTGTATGTTTGTGCGTGTGCTCATGCATGTGTGTTCCTGTCCCTCCAGATCTAAGTGAGATTAGCTTGGACCCCAAATTTTGTGTCCTGAATTCAGAAAGTTAGAACGTTCTCTGCACCTTTCTAGTAACACTGTCCTGGGAGCAGAGGAAGTGAGCACGGCACCAAGAACCCAACTCCTGACACAGGGTAGCTGCTACATCAATGTCCACTTGTTTCCTTTCTTTTTCTTTCCCTCTGTGACCTCCTGATCCTCAACATTAAATAGCAGATCAGATCAAATGATTCCCTAAAGGCATAATTAGTACATAGATATTGGAATAGACTAAATTCTCATGGTACTTTAATGCAGGTCCATTGAGAGTGGGTTGCACCCCAGTAAGAAAACATTAGGGGGTGGTACCAGGTTAAGAATTTTTACATAAGGTTTATATTGACATGCAACATACAGAGACCAAAGGACTAACTGTTATGTCCACTTTCTCTGACCCACCCCTCCTCCGCCGCCTTTTTAGTGTTTATTTTGGTGGTATATTCTTCCTGATCAGCATGTTTTCATTTCAGTGGAAGCAGCAATGTGTAGAAAGATTTCTGGAAACCAGGAGGGCAGCAGTGGCTGTGTGATCTAAGCTACTTAACTACTTTCTGCATGTAACGTGGTAGGAAAGAATTTGTTAGCAGTTGGCACCAGGATTCTGTTTAGAGTGTGCTGTTTGTGTATGGAGCTATTTCTTGCTAACTCTGGGGGCCAGGGGGAGACTAAAGGGCCTGGTGTTGTTCCAAAGTTGGATCAGAGTAACAGCAGAAGGTAGAGCCAAAGAGAGGAGATAAGAAAGCAAGAAGAGCTGGAAAAGGGAGAAATAATGAAGGACCAGGACAGAAATATTTGGGAATCTTGAGCAAGTTTGTTAGAAAAGAATGATGTCTGAAATCAATTGTAAATTATTTTTCAGAAACTGTGCCCTGAGGTTATTTCCCCTTGATAAACCTCTCACCTTTTGTGCTCAAATTCCCTAATATACCTGTGCAATTTGTATATGGTATCTGTTTGGACGCATGTATGTGCATGTGTATAAATGGTGAAGTGACTGTTTCATCTGCGATCAACACGGTTTGTGCTGTGAATGCCACTTACTGGGCAGAGAGGTCCTCGAAATGTCGCCCTCCTGGGAATGTTCAGAGTGGGATCCTGCCTGGCAAGTGCTTCATTTGCACTGACTCCATGTCCTCTTGATCCACAGAGATTTTGTTACAGCCGAGGCATTTGTGCCCCAGCTTCACTGTGGGAGGCAACCTTACAAGTGAGGCCCGGAACTTGCTAATTATCTTACTAAGCTCCTTATGTGCTCGGAGCTTCTTCGGGCAAGATGGCAGGTGCCCATCTGTGAACACTTCCATTTCACAGAGTTCATTAGGATGCAGTGATTTCAGATTGTTCAGCTCTTAATGAGCTTTCCTAATACCCTCATAAGAAAGGGCATGACAGTAATAATTATTAGTATGTATATGAATATTTCTGTAGTCTGTGAAAATTACATTATTGTTAAATTTGTATGTGTAATTAATTTTCCTGGAGAATATGAACCAAGTTGAGTAAATAGAATATAGTTTTAGAAATTACTGATTGTAAGTGTTTTGATTATGTGTTGGTTAATCAGTTATGTATTCTTACTGAAAAATGTTTGCTTTCCAACTTGAAATATAAGGATGATCTTAGAGAACATTATAAATAGAGAAATATAGAGACATGTTCTCTGTATGTTTCTATTACTAAATTATTTTAATTTGTTTAATAGAAATATATATTTTTTAATCAGAACTTTAGCGTTTGGATCTCTGAATTGATGTGCGTTTTAACTTAAGTTTTCACTACTATCTTTCATATCTGTATCTCTATATGACAAACTTGCACACACAGTAACAACCAACCCAACAAAAATCAGAGTCTTGATATAAATTATTAACAAGGGCAGAATATAAAGTGATGAGAGAGGTAATGTATTTGATAAATACAATTGCAAGTACTAATGAATGGAAAGGCAGAAGGAAAGGATGTCCACAAGATAAAATTATGGAAAAATCTCTGGGTTCCTTAGAATGGATGAAAGAAATGTCAAAATAAAAGGTTAGTGCAGGACTATCCATAGTCGGTAATATCTTAATGACCTTTTATGGTGTCAGATGGTTACTAGACTTATTATGGTGATCACTTAAATATATAAATATTGAATAACTATGTTGTACACCTGAAAGTGTTACAATGTTGTATATTAACTAAATGAATACTATCTATGTTCTGATGGCTCCTAAATTTGTCCTGCATCTAGTGCCTATTTCTTTATTTCCAGACTCAAATATTCAACTCCTAGCTTGGCTAACCTAGTTGGATATCTAATGTGAGTATTAAACTTAAAATAATCAGTACAGAACTCTTAATCTGCCCCCCCTAAAACCTGGGTTCTGCCCTCTTCCCCAGCTCAATAAATGGGAACTCTATTTTTCCAGTTGCTCAGTTCAAAAACCTTCGAAGTCTCCTGACTTATCCTTTCTCTCACATCTCACATTTGACTGACTATGCTGCCAAATTATGATGAACTTACTTTCAAACATTGTAACTATTTCTCACCTCGTCTGCCGCCACTACCCTGGTCCAAGCCACCATAATCTGCCTCTCTGAGTTACTGCAATCGTCTCCCAACAAAATTTTATGCTTCTCCCCTTACCATTTGTGCCAGGAACCTTGACCATCTAGGAGGCGGGGACTGGGAGGTATTTTAGGTGAAGCATTGGAAAGGAATCTTTAGTGTTATTTATATCACACCATTTACATGGTTAGTTATCCCAGGGCTGGCCCTGCTGCCACAGATGAATAATGGCCTTTGGAGAACTAATGGGAAACACCCTCCAGCTTCTGTATTACAAAGCCCCATAGAGGACAGAGTCAGAGGTCTGCTGCTGTCCTCTAAGACCAGAAGCTCCTAGAAGGTTGTCTCTGTTTTGGATTACATCTCCAACAAATCTGTGAAACAGAAAGGCTGCATTTTTCAGATATTTGCTAGATAATAACCTGTGGCTGATACCACTAAAAAGCCCAGAAGTCAGAGGTTTCATAATACAAATTCTCATTGGATAAAAATGTTTTCTGGTTAGAAACAATCGTGTTGTTTTGCAAGAGCTTTCAGTTATTATTTGTTCAAACACAGTACTCATTATTAAATAAATGTTCACAAATAAGGATTGCATAGAAGACTGGAACTGGTGGTTATTAGTTCCTGTATCACTTGACCTCCACTGCACTTGATACTGTTATTTCATGCTTCCCTGAAATTCTATTCTTCTGTAATCCCAACACAACTCTGTCTTGTTTCTTGTTAGCTTCCTTTGCTGTTTTAGTTTTTCAAAATCCACCCCCTTACTGTTGCTGTTCTCCAGTGTTGCCTCTCAGCTCTCTTCTTTTCTCACTGCATCTTGTATTTGCTTTCCCTTGGGGAAAACATGCAGGGCTTTCCCACTCAGCCATTAGCACCACTGTGCAGATCGTGCCCGGCCTCGCTTCTCTGTGCTGCAGACAGCTGTGTGTCTCCTGGCTGTCTCCATTTAGAAGCCCCACAGGCACCGCACATTCAGCGTGTCCTCAAAGTGGATTAATTATCTTTCTCATCAAACCTTCCTTGTCCCTGGAGTTGCTGTCACAGTTATGAGCACCATCCATCAAGTCACCGAGGTGGCTGACTTTTAAGTACCTCCTCACTTCATCATCCATATCTGCTCAACTGCAAGGCCTTATCAGTATTACTTTCCTGTCATTTATTAACTGTACTCTCATTATTTCCACTGCTATTGCCTTTATAGAAGTCATAACAATTTTTTGCCGGGGCTCAAAGAGTGTCTAAAGATCTTCCTTCAATCTGATTCTTTTCTCCTACAGTACAGATTTGTCTTCTAAAATCCAAAATTAAAATTTGTCACTGGCTCCCCGTTATTTTCAGGTCTCAGCCTATCATCTGTCACCACACCCTCTCATTTGCCCCAGACTCCAGCATCACACTCCACTCCCCCAGGACCGCGCTCACCAGCACCTCTGCACACATGCAGCGCCTTGGCCTAGAGTGTCCTGCTCCTCAGTGACTCGGAGAGGGCTGAGCTGTCCAAAGGCAGTGACTCTGTCTTTTTCATCTTTTTGTCCCCAGAGCCTACCAGAGTATGTGACAAAGAGTGAGTCTTCAGCAAATGCTGGGTTAATATGTGTCATTCTGGTGAAATGCTTTATTCTGGCTTTTAAATTAAATCAGCATATACGAATATATGGACCAAAATATTTACAAGAGAACTGAAAAATAAGGATAGAGGAAGTCAAATGCTAGATTCTTCCCGGAATTTTCACTAACTGCAGTGAGGAGAGAGTTGAGAGTCGTAATTCTAAGCGAAGCCTAATGAGCGAGAATAGCACAGAAATCTGGGGTGAAGGTGGGGAAAGGCTATGACTCTACCCACTCGACCCACTGGCAAAGAAACACAGCAGGGCCCCACCCGAGGGAGCTCTTCTCAGCTTGGTGGAGCCATGCCCTTCCTTCCTCAGTTTCTCTCTTTCTCCATTCACTTGGAAACCGTCCTGCACAATCCATGCCATGCCCGGCTAGAGGTGACAGCTAGAGGGAGTAGCACGTTGCCGGCTAAGTTGTGTGAAAGCTGGAAAATGTTCCAAAAGGAAAGATGGGGATGAGTGGAAGGCGCTAAGAAGAGTGGTGGAGGCACAATTGTTACTCCTGCCTCTGACTGGAGAAGGCTGAGCCGACGGGCGACTCCCCAGCAGCCGGACAACTGGTCACTTGGAGCGGAAGGTCCTCCCCTAGTCCGGCAGAAGCAGGAGACGATTGCTTGCCAGACCCCGGAATCCAGGCTCAGGGCTCAGCACTTGAGTGCTCTCTGGGTCTAGATCCAAAAAAGAAAACTACAAACACCTAAATGATCAGTAACTGTGGGTAGGAGGATACCATTCATCCATTGTGTAGCCAGATGTGTTCTGGATCAGGCTTGTGTGTGTGTGTGTGTGTGTGTGTGTTTACTATTTAAGAAAAATGTAAAAATATATACACAAAATATTTTGCAACACAGGGACTGTGACTTAAACACTCAGAGGAAAGCCACAAATCAAAATTCTTTTCCAGAGGGAACAGAAGAAAAACTTTCAAAGCCTTAGCTTGATATTCTTAATAAGAATTGACCCATTGGGTGCCAGAAATGCTGAGAAGAACAGAGAATGAGCTGAAAGTGGAGAGGTAAAGGGAGATGACTGAGAGTAGGCAGAACTGCAAAGAAAACAATGCACAAAGAAAGCAATACATTCCACATCAGATGGAGCAAAGAGCAGAGTTAGAGTGCAGAAAATAAAGCTTGTAATATTTCAACTTTATAAATGCAGAGGGGTGAAAAAAGGAGGTACATGATAAGAAATAAAATGGAGAAAAATAAAGGAGATTCAATCTATAGGTTACAGGTTTTCTTTTTTTAAAAATATATCTTTATTGATTACAGAGAGAGGAAAGGAGGGGAAAGAGAGATAGAAACATCAATGATGAGAGAGTCACTGATCGGCTGTCTCCTGCACGCCCCCGACTGGGGATTGAGCCCGCAACCCGGGCATGTGCCCTGACCGGGAATCGAACCCTGATCGCCTGGATCCTAGGTCGATGCTCAACTGCTGAGCCACACCCGGCCGGGCTATAGGTTTTATGAAGAATAAAAAATAAGTAATCATCAGGTCCAATCAGGAAAAAGACTCAGAAAATACTTTTCTCAAATACCCTTCTTGAATTACTTAGGATATGTTCTAGGAATATATGTATTATAACTGTGAGCCAAATACTCAAGATATTTGCTGTCTAAAGTATTAACAGTAAAATTCAAAAGCAATTGAAAATGTAGGGATCACAGTATGGAGATTATAAGAAGGAAAGGGGGCTGAGGGGAGGTAGAAGGGGCTCAAGGAGGGATAAATGGTGATGGAAGGAGACTTGACTCTGGGTGGTGAACATAATATACAGATGATGTCTTATAGAATTGTACATCTGAAACATATAATTTTATTAACCAATATCACCCCAATAAATTCAGTTTAAAAGTAAATATGTAAAAAAATGTAGGGATTGAGCAGTGGTATACTGGTGTTTTAAAACCAGCTTGGGGGGGGGGGCGGCCAGGAAAGACGTGATTTGTAAACCCACTTCTGTGGTTTAAGTTCATTGTCACTGTGGCCAACTTCAAGCTACCAATTGAAGTCCATGTGGAGTTGTGGAGAAATGTGTCCAGTTGATTCTCACATGCCTTTAAGGAGCTAGCTTCAGGTAGACCCATTAGTTCACAATTTGAGGGAAAAAAGTTAAGAATTTCGCCCTAGCCAGTTTTGCTCAGTGGTTAGAGCATCGGCCTGGGGACTGAAGGGTCCTGGGTTTGATCCCAGCCAAGGGCATGTACCTCGGTTGCGAGCTTGATTCCTGGCCCTGGTCAGGGCGCTTGCGGGAAGCAACCAATTGATGTGTCTCTCTAACATCGATGCCTCCCTCTCTCTCTCCCTGAAAAGCAATGGAAAAAGTATCCTTGGGTGAGGATTGAAAAAAAAAATCAAAAATTTCATCTCAGACTGTATACCCAAATCAAGTGTGTACTCACTGTATTACTTTCTTAGGGTTGCCATAAGAAATTACCACAAACTGGGTGGTTTAAACCAACAGAAATGTGGTCCTGAACAGGTCTGGAGGCTAGCAACCTGAAATCAAGGTGTGGCAAGGCCATGCTTTCCTTGAGGTTCTAGGGGAGGATCCTTCCTCGTCTCTGCCTAGCTTCTGGTGATAGCCGGAAATCCTTGGCATTCCTTGGTTCACAGACTCATCACTCCAGTCTCTGCCTCCATCATCACATGGTGTCCCCCCTGATTGTGTCTGTCTTCCTCTCTTTTGTCTTCTTCTAAGGACATCAGTCATTGCATGAGGACCTATTCTAATCTGCTATGACCTAATTTTAATTACATCACAAAGATTCCATTTCCAAATAAGGTCACATTTTGAAGTTCTGGGTAGACGTGGATTTGGAGGGGACACCATTCAGCCCAGTATAAGGATTAACACATAAAATGTAAAAAACAACACAAAAAATAGCATCAATGTGAATTCTTATTTTTCCTTCAGATGGAACACTTTCTGCTGGAAGAATTCATGGAAGGTGATGCATACATTTTGCATTAAATAAATCTCAAATTTGTTCTTGTGAGAAACATTACCTAAATTTAAAAATCCAAAAATAATTTAGAAGAAATAGCATCAGATATAAACAGAAAAAGGGGTAAATCTCTTTATATATACAAAAAAATATATAAATCTCTTTATATATACAAAAAAGGGGTAAATCTCTTTATATATACAAAGGTTGTGTATATAAATAGATATGAAAGATATTTCAGTCCCAGGGAAGGTTGGATATAGAGATAAAAAAGTCATGAAGGAATAAATACAAATGGCTCATGAAATTCATAAGTATTCAACCATACTAATAATTAAATACAATTACATTAAAATGGTAGCCAGCTATTTTTGACTATTAAAGTAGCAAAAATAAAGAGGGACTGTAACAATGATGGTGAACATTGTCATGGAGAATAGGGAGAGTAAATTAGCACAACCTTTCTTCTAGAGGAACAAAAGAATTGACAGGTATCAAGAACCTTAAAAAAATGTTCCTACCTTTTGAATTAGTCATAACACTTCTAAAAGTCAATCCTCAAGTAATAATCTTGAAATCTATAAAGCATAAAGAATGGGAAAGCAAAAAAATGGTGTCAAAGAATTAAACATTATTTTGAACCATTAGAAAACACTCTATTGTTGAGGATTCATTGCAGAGAATGTAATCTATTCTAGTTAGTTGAAGCATAAAGGGATTTATTTACTTGGGCTTTAGGGTTGGTGGGAGGGTGATGAAACACTGAGGGAATGGAGCACAACTCCAAGAGCCACAGGGCAGAACCCGCTGCAGTCATTGGAGTGCAGAACCAGGAACCACCTGCCACAGCGGGAAGCTGCAGCTCCAGCTGCTAGCTCCAGACTCAGTCTACCTTAGTCAGAATCTGAGTGTGAAAACAGCCCCCCCATCTCTGCCCATTTAACTCAGTTCAGATTTCAAGACACACAGCTTCACCTCACTGGCTGAAACCTACATCACAACCGGAACCCTAGCTGTAAAGAAGTTCGGGAAGTGCAGTTGCTGGCTCTCCAGCTTTTGAGTAGAGGACATCAGAGAAGGAGTTTGGAATGGACATCCTGGGAGTCTCTCCACGTATTTGACACACCCTAAACATCCCAAATAGAGGAAATGCATTCAGGGGCTTTAAATGACTTTGGAAATACTTTTGATTTAACATTTATTTAAGGAGCATGAAATGGAAGCATATATAATGTGTGATCTCCACGATGTAAAAAATGTATAGGGGACCAGACAGTGTAGAGACATGTGCCAATGCACTGCACACGCGCATGACACTACGGGAGGTTTTCTTTCTCATAAGGATACCTTTTATCTTTTCTACAATGATCACAAATTAATTGTAGAGTCCTCATTTCCCAAGAAAACAAGCAAATGCAGGTTTGATAAATAAATGTGGGAATTAGTGACATAAACAGAAAATAGTATCCATTGCTATTTGCTTGACTGTTTTTAGGGTTTAAAGAAATCCAAAACAGGCTTGTTTATTTCCCTCTGAAGCTGCTTTTTCTCAGCAGCCCTGAGTTGTGGCTGCTGAGATGATAGCATAGGGAGCACAGGTTAGCCATTTGGATACACATTTAGTTTTTTCTGTGTGTATGTGTTTTTCTTAGGCAATATATAAATATATGTACATGTCAATACATAATATTTGTATGTGTAACATGCAAATATATAATTTTGTATAAATATATGTATATATAAATATAAATATATAATGTTTATGTTAAAGTATATGACTGGTGTATGAGTTAGGGCTCTCCAGAGAAGCAGAACCAATAGGAGATACGTACATAGATAGAGGCTGAGAGACAGAGCCGTTGGTTTGTTATAAAGAATTGACGTAAGCGATTACGGAGGATAGGATGTCATACCATATGCTGTCTGCAAGGGGGAGACCCAGGCCTGAGAACCAAGGAAACCGATGGTGTGAGTTCTGGTCTGAAAGCAGATGACCGATGTCCCAGCTCAAGTAGGCAGGTAGAGGGAGTGAATTCTCTCTGTTTATATTTTATTTTATTGTTTCCATCACCATTTATCGCCTCTGTGCCCTCTCCCACCTCTGTCTACCGCCTCCTCCCCTGCTGTCCCCATACTCTTGTCCAAGTCATTGAGTTCTGTCTTTCTTTTAGGCTCAATCCCTGTGCCCCCCCCCTACCTCCCACCCAACACCACCAGAGCTGTCAGCCTGCTCTCTCTCCGTGAGTCTGTCTCTATTTTGCTTGGTAGTTCAGTTTGTTCATTAGATTTCACATATGAGTGAAATCACATGGTACTTGTCTTTCTCTGACTGGCTTATTTCACTTAGCGTAATACTCTCTAGGTCCCTCCATACTGTCACAAGAGTACATTTTTCTTCCCTTTTACAGAATTCTCTCTTTCTCTGATGTTTTGTTCTATTCAGGCACTCAACAGGTTGGATGATACCCACCCACAGTGGGGGGGCCATCTGTTTTACCCTGTCCACTGATACAATGCTAATCTCACCTGGAAACACCCTCACTGACACACCCAGAAATAATATTTAACCAAATATCTGGGCACCCCGTGACATAGTCAAGTAGACACATAAAATTAATCATCACAACTATATAGAATCTTATTTAATATTAATATATAAAAAAACTAATTTTATCAATCCTAATTATAAAGCAATGAGTAAAATAATTGCTTGTAAAGAAAAATGAAACCCAGAAATGCAGTGTATATATGGTCTTTTCCTAATTAACTAGCAATAATATTATATGCTTTGCTGTTTCATAGAATGCTGCTTTTAATTAATATTCCATTGGCAGTTTAAATGGGTAATTTGTACTGTTTATCAACTATGACAAAAATCATATGTGCTTCAGTGTCTTTTCTCTCTCTTCCTTAGTAGAGATTTACTTTTTGGAAAATTAACAATTTTCTAATTTAAATCAATTCCTGGAATAAAACTACCTAAGTAGAGCAAAAAGTTTTTTCCTATGATTCTCCCTTGTGAGGCAGCTTTCACTGCTAAACATCTGTCTGGACCATGCTTTCCAACTTAGCATGTGACCTAGCGCATGACTTTCCTCAGAGATTCTGGGGGACGATTTCACTGCCCCACCTCCTTACAAGACACCCGTACAAGGTGATGCCAAAAGGTGTAGACTAACATGTGAAAATAAAGTTAACCCAATAACAGATTTAAATTAACTTTTTTCCTTAATTCATCCTTAATATATTTGGTCCCTTATCCTAAAATATGATGATTATAGAGCATGTTATTAGGAATAGTCCAGTATATGCACTGTTGTGGGGTTTTTGTTTGTTTGTTTTTTTATTTTATTTTCCATTTTTGAGCAGTGAGTGAAGAATGGTGGCATTAACCATATTTTAGAGAGCTAGGAGAATGACTGCTATCTATATATAACACGTAAAATTTGTTACTCAAAATATTTTTTAGCATAGGCAGACAGTGACGAAAGGGGAAGGAAATGGAAGAAATTGCCGTGAGCCCTCATCTAATATAAGTGTAAGTGGGGAAAATGGTTTACTTTAAAATCTGATGTAATCTACTTGCACTTGAATCACAACCTGAAATGAAAATAGACGTTCTGTTTTCAACAACTGCAATATAATTAACCCCTAGGCTCTGTTTTTACCTAGCCACAGAGTCAACGGCTTTGCAGTCTGCTGAGGTTTGTTAGGGGCTGTTTGCAGTTCATGATTTGAAAGAAGTGGAGGTGAAATGAAATGGAGCGTATAATTCATCCTTGAAGTTGACTTGAGTGAGCTAGATACACCTCACCTCCTCCTGTGTTATTTTCTTCACCTTGCTCTTTCCCTCCCCATCTTTGTTCAGTGTGACAGAGAGTAATGGGACCAGGGGTAGGGAGGGAAGTTATTTTTGCTTCTTTTCTCTCTTTATATCTCAAATTCTGTGTCACACAAGCTTCTGATTGCCTGCTTTTGTCTTTCCATTTGTGTTTTGGCATTTTTAATTCACACTCTCTTCTTTTTGCCCTTGTTTTCTCTTCTCGTGTTCTCTATCTCTCTTCCTTTCTTTTCCACTTGTCCTCATGCATCGTCTTCTTTTTTTCCAGGTGATGGGATAAATTGTAGAGTTGGGGTAGTAATAGTGGGGTGAGCAGGTTGTGTGTCTGAAAGGGCCATGTGCCTCTCCACCTGCAGCTCAGGTGAAGTCCGCCTTGGTTCTGGGAAGTAAATTAAAAATGTCTGAAGGGAGTGCCCAGGGGTAGGCTTGAGATGGTGTCTCCAGTATGTGACAGAGCTTGCATGTGCTATTTTTGGAATCTTGACATTTTCACACTTCCAGTAGGAAGATGCAAAAACACTAAAAGTACCAAGAAGAGGCCTAGGTTGCGAAAAGCATCCAGGAATTCCTGGGGCAAGAGAGGGGGCCACTGACTTCAGTAGTGGTGGCCAGTGTAGTGTCCAAATGAACCAGAGGTACCAGCCACACCTCAAGGACACCAGTGCTGTACCCCAAGGACAAGACAAGATCAAGCACACCACATTAGAGACAGCCTAAGACCCACCATTTCTAGGAGGATCCAGAGGCGAGCAGGATTGAGAGTTCTCCAGAGAGGGAAAACCAGCTCTGAAGAAGTTTTTCATTTAAAATAGCTGTACTGTTTACCCCAAAGACTTTTATGTCAAAGACATTGAATTACTTTTAATTGACAAATTTAAGGTTTTTCCCTGACATTAGCAAGAATGGGATCACTAGAATAAGATGAAGGCAACTGTAAGGTGGAAAAAGTGTTAGACCTTTTCACATGTGAGTTCTGTGTAATTTCAGTCCTGCTACTAGGGGTGTGTGTGTGTGTGTGTAAGATAGAAATCAGTATGTTAATAGAGGTCAATGCTGAATGTAGAATAGGGTGATTACTGTTTTATTTTTCCTTCTTTCTCTCATATTTAATATATTTTTATCGAATACTTTATGGCAAACATACTTCTTTGTGCTCATCTTTATGTTTCAATTTCTCTAGTTTTATACAGTTTTTGCTTTTGTAAAGAGAAAAGTATAATTCAGTGTTATTTAAAAATTATCCAATTCCCTCATTGTGGTCAATGCTCTCTCCAATTTTTGGAGAATTTCATAAGCTTAAATTTATATGGTCATTGTTTATTCCAATTACCTGTTTCTTTTAATTACCTTCAGCTTATTTGTCTCCTCACCTTACCTTCTGTGACTACTCCCCTCTCTCTACTTCACAGCAATGTAGACATGGATTAAGGTTTACTTTCCTTGATTTTTCCAGAATACCATTCCCAAAGGTATTATAACAAAATTTATAGACGTTTTGAGGTGAGAGAGGGGAAACACTGAAAAACTAGTAAGCAAAGAACATAAAAATTGAGTATCAGACATCTCTGTTCTTTAAAGTATTTCAGTCACCCTGTCATTGAGAGTGTCCCGCTTGTTATGTTACATCTAGTCTCTAGCCTCCCAGCATGTTGTTGCTCCTAAATCTTTTCTCTTTCTCTCCTTCATCTCACCCTTTGGCTCTCCAGCCCCGAAATTCCTGCTACGTACTTATACTGGAAAGGTTAGTTACGACTTACTGCCCTTTCTGCCCGCAGGACAGGCTTTTAGAATTTCACCTGCAACACCCCAAGCACCCTTTAAACCTAAACAGAGAATTTTTTTTCCACAGAGAACTCTGGTATTTGTTATTAAAGTAATATTTTCCACCCCATTACCAGTTTAGGTCCTAGTTAAGGTAATGATAGTAAATCTCCCAGAGAGTATGAGTGACTTGAGATAAGAAATCAGCAATGGGTGGGAGGAAAGAGATCAAGAAGTAGCTAGAGAAAGATGTACTTTTGGGGAAATGTTTGTTGTTGTTTTCAGTTGAGGAGACTTGGGCAAGAGCCCATGTGGGGAAAGGGCCAGTGAAAGGGAATCAATGAAGATAAAGGCAATAAAGAGGGTAAGGTGGACCAGGTCCTTGAGAATGCCAGAAGGGGTAAGAACCCAGATCACAGGTGAATGAGTTCCTACAGGACACGAGCAATACGTCTTCCTCGCTGGGAAAAGTTACATAGTATAATGAAAGAGCGTTGAATCTAGAGTCAAACTGAGCTGAGTTGGAATCCAGAGTTTACTACATTCCTGTTATGAAACTTAGAGTATGTACTTAACCACTCTGATCTTCAATGTTTTCAACTGCAGCAAAGGGATAATTCCCTCTTCATAGAGTCACTACAAAGCTTAAATAAGGTAACGTGTTAAGCAGGAATCTTATAATTTGTTGATATTTCTGTAATTTGATTATGGTCTTCCAATTCTTATTCCAGACTATCGCTAGTGTCAAATAAACAAAAGGCCATCTCTATTACATTTTTTTTTCATCTGCTCCAAAGGGATTTGTGATTTCATGACCTCATTGTCATTTGGAATTTTGAATACATTTTGAGGATTAACATCAAACTTGTTGTCTGCATACTTGCTTTGCTTGGCTTTTACTTTCTTTTTAATTTGAAGTTTTTTAGATGGCACATGTATATTCCATTTCCAGGTCCACACCCTCTTGTCTTATATCTGGCCCCCTGACATATTTTCATTACCTGCTTGGCCCCTGTACACAACTGAGTTTTCAAGAACCATGATGTAGACTGATTTCTACTGAAATAGCTCATGCCACTGTCCATGTTGCTCAATCTGCAAATAGCATTTTGTCTTTATTTCATTTGATCTCTTCTCAGCATTTACCATTGTTGATAAACTTCTTAAACTCTTTTATCTTTCTGTCACTGAACACTATCCTGATTATTTCTCACCTCTCTGCCTATCTACCCTGAGCTACGGCTTTGCCTCTTTTGCCCACTGTTTAAATGCTATAATTAGTCAGTGCATGGTACATTGGGCCACCGTTCTTCTGGGTGATGTCATGTTTATGGGTGGCTCAACATGTCCAAAATGGGGTAATAATCTTTCCCTTCAAACTACCTCCTCCTCTTGTGTTACTTATCATGATGACAGGAGCCACCAGAAGTCCAAGCCACTGAACCCCCCAAACTGAAACCACCCTCACACCTAGGAGGGATATATATATTTAACGACATACACAGAATTGACACTAAATAAGGAGGGACACTCCTCCGTATCCCTCACCTTCGCTTCCCAGCTGAAGATCAGCCCTGCTCTTCCCGTTGACCAAAGTTGACTTCCTCCCCTCCACTCCCTGGGGTAAGGCCCTCCTCATTTCCCCCAGAAGCTACTGCATGCTCATTAGTTTCCATTTTGCCTTATGGGTGGAATTTCAACCTTGATTAGCAGTGGGTCATTCTTTTACTCTGCCCTATGCACCAAGCTAGTCTCATCTCTAGCTGCTCCCAAGGCTGTAAAGCCTTACCTTATTAAATGGTTTGCATTTCCCTGAACACCTCCCTCTCTCACCTCTGTGCCTCTGACCATGCTGCTCTCTCAGCCAAGAATGCTCTTTCTCTTCAACTCCTTTTACATAGCTAACTTCTACTCATTCTTCAAAATTCAGTTCAGATTTATCCGTCTCTGAGAGGATTGTCTTAAATTTCTATCCCCTTAGAAACACCCCCAGTCTAGTTTGGAATACCCATTCTACAAATATTTTTGAAATTTGCATTCTTAGGATGTACTCTGTATGAATGGAATAGCTTGTATGATGTGTTTTTTTGCAATCTGGTAAAATATTTTCCTGTGGAAGAGATACTTCCACAGGATAAAAAGGTACAGAGGAGGAAAGATGTGTAAAGCAACACAAAATTAATGTTCATTGACAGAGGAAAAGGAAGCAACAGCTGTGTAAACAAACAGCTGTGCAAAGAGAAAAATAACTGAGCAACCGTGAACATGGCAAGTGGTCTAAAATATTAGAAAAGCAAGTAAATAATCTGAGGAAATGAGTTAAGCCACTGAAAAAATTACTGAAAGGTTTGAACAGGAAGTAAATAATAAGGAAAGTGTTCAAATAAAAGTTATTATAGAGAAAAAAGAAAAATATTTTATGTAGAGGTGAACTTTTAAAATGAACTATGCTTAAGAGATAAATTAACTTGAACATTTGTGACTTTTTTGTCAATGTGTTTTATATGGTACAAACAACATTATAATAATAGTAAAAACTTAAAAAGAATACAGTTACAACATAGTCCTAATTTTTTGTGTTGAAAAGAGTGAACAAGAAACTCCCAATTGTTTTACTTTGCATTATGTGACTACTAAGGTGCCTGACCTTTCAAAGGTAACCTTCTAAAAAATGAAAGCATTCCAGATGAAGCTAAAGTTTCCCCTGACTAACTAGCCAAAGAACATACATGCATAATCCAGGGACACACACAACAGTGTAGTGATGGCCAGAGGGAAAGGAGGGTGGGCTGGGTGGAGGGAGGCAAGGCAGGGAAAATGGAGACATCTGTAACAGTGTCAACAATAAAAATAAAGACAAATAAAGTTTCCCTTGACCCTCTACCCCCACCCCATGCCCACTATTCTCCCCAGAGGTAGCCATTATTTTCAGCTTAATGTGAATCCTTTTAACACTTTCCTATGCATTTACACACATATAGTGTAACTATAGAAAATATATATCTTTACCCTGTATGATAATCCACTTTACCAAGTGCAGCAGTCATTATGCAATTTGTTTTTCATGTAACATGTTGTCTTGGAAATATTTCTATTTCAATACAAATAGAGCTTTGTCATTAAAAAAACTGCCTTGTATCCAGAGTATGGCTGTAACTGTTTGTTTCGCCATTTCCTTTGTGATAGACTTGTAGGTTGTTTCTGCTTTTCTGCATACTTCAGCAAACATTCATGAATATTTACTTAGTGCCATATGCCCAGCATCCTTCCTGGTGCTGTGGATTTAGCAGTAAACAAAACAAAGTTCTCCTTGTGGACATTCAAGAAAGCACAAACAGTAAAGACGTACGCATATAATAAAATGTCGTGTAGTGAGAGGTACTATGAAGAACTCCAACAAAGGGGAGAGATGAAGTGCGTGGTCATAGTTCTCAAGTAGAATACTGACTCTGACAGGCCAAAAGAAAGACCCGTAGATGATGGCATTTGGGAGTCACCCAAAAGAAAGCCACCTTATCACCTTCTCTTCAACTGAGAGTAAAGTCGAGAAGCTGAGTCTCTGCAGAGAGCTTCCAGTTGCCAAACAAAAACAGATATCCAAGGTCAGAAGACACCAAAAGAGAGTCTCTAACATGAGAGTCAGAGTACAAAAACAAAGAACATAAGAATTTGGAAGAAAACAAGATTATTCAAGGGGCAGAAAAAAAAACCCTTAAAAATTGATAATTAGTTTGTATGGAAATATGAATATTTATTGCATCCATCAACTATGAGTAGGATACTATAAAATGAAAAAGAAAATTTAGGTAATAAGAAAGAGCTGTTGGCAATTAAAAGATATAAAAACAGATGGATTCTGATAAAGAAAAGCTCCAGGAAAACAGCTACACAGCAGGCCTTGAAAGCCATCAGGCAGATCCCAGTGAGAGAAAAAAACAGTTTCTGAAAAGATGTCTCAACAATGACAAAACGTGCCCCTGACAGACTAACATGTTGGCAGTAATGGAGGAAGATTTGCAGCTCTAATGGATGTCTGGAAATGAATTTGTGACCGTTTCATGGAAAACCTTTATTTGCTCTGGGGAAAAATTAAAAGTTGAAGAGGATATTTAATAATTGTAATAGACTTTTGTTTCTGATGTGAACAGTACTTAGGCAGACAGGGAGGTAAGTACAGACTGTTGATTTCAATTGTGATATATCTGGATTGAAAGGTCAAAAAAGTCTAAGTGTGTATGGTGGGGGAATGCTGTGAGGAGCACTTTAAGAAAGATAAATCTTTATTTTTTCATAAGAAATGAGTAGGTAAGTGGAAGAGTTTTAAATTTCAATTTAGCATGGTGCTTTAAAATGTAACAAGGTAAACAGCTAGAGAAGTCTTAGAACATTATTTGGGGGAATGTGAAAGGAGATTACTGCTTTCCATTTTAATACTATTTGATTTTTAAAACTATGTACATATATTATTTTGGTAAAAATGAAAATTTAATTTAAATCATTAAAAACATGAAGCAATTTAAATTGATCAAATGAACAGTACCATCAAAAATGTAATATTCAAGAAACTTTATGTACCTAACAAGATAGTTTTAAAATATATATAGCAAAAACTGATTCAATTCAAATATATATTCACAAATCCACAATCATAGCAAGAGTCTTCAATTTTAAAAGTCTGTTATTTTTAAAATAAATAGAAATTTCCTTAAAATGACCATACATTATGTAACAAAGAAAATATATAAATATATTAAAACAGTTATCATCATACAGGCCATATCATCTAAACAGAAGTGTAATAGAAGTCAGCAACGTAAAAATACATACACTACATTAGAACAAATTTAAAAACATATTTCAAGTATGTTTAAAAAGGAAATCTGTCAATATTAGCAGGAGATATAATTACCTATCTAGAATTTACAAGAGAACCAGTTGAAAAATTATTTATTGGAACCAATAAAGACTATGTCAAGATCAAGCTTTAAAAAACCACAACTAAACCAGGAATAAAGGAGAACTTCCTCAACTTGATAAAGAATATCTACAAAAAGCCTTCACCTAACATACTTTATGGTGAGAATCTTAAACCTGTGGATTTGTGTATTCAGAATTTTGGTTTCACATATTTATGATGAGCCCTGCCAAGATGTCAGGTCAGGCTCCCTCTGCTAGTTGTGGCTCAGTTCCATTCTCAGATGCCGCTGCTCCTCCTGCACATAACCTGAGATGGGCAGCCCCCGTCCTGTGAAAGAAATCAAAAGTTGCAAGGGCTTAGTCTATTTTACAGTCTTCTCTTCATTTTCACTTAAGCTACATCAGCAACCTCTTACCTGGTCTTTAGGCCACCAGCCTCTTCCTTCCCCAGAACACCTACTGAACTGCCAGTTACATTTTTTGACATAGATTGACCACTAAACAAATGATGAAATATTTGTAATCCAAATAGCAAATGCTGTAAGTACTTAGTCCTTGAAGGTTCCCCATCACCACAGAGTGAAGTCCAAACAAATTAGAGACACAGGTTTTTTGCAACATGCCTCATCTTCAACCACTGCATTCATCATTCCCACCTTGCTCATTATAGGAACACTGAATCCTCATCATTGTTTTAGTACACTGTATACTCTTGTCAATGACCAAAGTGTCCCCAAAATTGGGTCATTAAGTTTTTAATTCTCCAATGCCTGACACCTAGCGTGTGTTCCTTTAATTTTAGGTGAATATAGTTGAACTTTCACTTCATGTAATCCAAAGTGAAAGAACATAGGAAAGAAGTGTTCTTTGGCCCAAACAACACAGGCAACTCTTAGCATCATTTTATAACTAAGTTTTTCTATGTGACATTATAGTTACAATATAGCATTGATTAATCTGAATACTTGTAGAATCATAGAATTTCAATGCGAAGAAGTATTTTAGAAGAGATTCCTTTGACTTGCAGATGAGGAAATCAGTCCTGTGCTTATATCAGACCACACAAATAGCTTTTATCAAAATCCTGTTCAGTAACCAAATACTTTTTAATTCGTGAGATTAAACCATCCTTACATTCCAGGCAAATAAAATCTAGTAGAGAACAAAATGTACAATGTACTTTAGTTCAGAAGAAATCTCATTAAGGACTCTTAACCTGAGTTAGGATGTGGAGGTGGTGGAAAGTCATGCTCATGATGAGATAATTGGAAGTTCAAGGATGTATAGGCTAGCAAGGCCATCAGAACAACAGAGTAGGGTTGACGAATTTCTTTTCTCCAGGGTAATTGAGCCTCTTTTTCTCTTTACTAGGTTTCAGAACCTGCTGTGGTCCAGAAAGACATTTGTGGACAACATGAAAATTTATAACCACAGTTATATCTACATGCCTGCCTTTTCTATGAAGACAGGAACAGAGCCATCCCTGAGGGTTTATTATACACTGTCAGATGTCGGTGCCAATCAAACAGTGCTCTTTGCTAACCCCAACTTTCTGCGTAGCATTGGAAAGTTCTGGAAAAATAGGGGAATTCATGCCAAACGCCTGTCCACAGGCCTCTTCCTGGTGAGCGCAGCCCTAGGCCTCTGTGAGGAGGTGGCCATCTATGGCTTCTGGCCCTTCTCTGTGAATATGCATGAGCAGCCCATCAGCCACCACTACTATGATAATGTCTTGCCCTTTTCTGGCTTCCATGCCATGCCAGAGGAATTTCTCCAACTCTGGTATCTTCATAAAATCGGCGCACTGAGAATGCAGCTGGACCCATGTGAGGGTACCTCACTCCAGCCCACTTCCTAGGGTCAGTGGGAAAAGGAAGAACTAAGCCAGGGTATTTTGTTAAGTTTTCTACATGACTGCAGAAGGAAATGGTGAAGTTGTTTCATGGATTTGCATGGGCCACTTGCAAACAACAACTACCACCCAAAGGAAACTCAGCTTTTAATGTTGGCTTGCAGGACAAACAGGAAGTCAAATGTTCTATGAAATGTTTTATAGCACACTGTGGATTTGCAACTAGTGACATTCTGACGAAATGATGTTGGTCAAGCACATTTACCTGGTTTAAATCGAGAAGGTACAGTTCACAAATAAGATGGAACTCTAGTTGAAGTTGAAGAGTTAATCAAGGTTAATAAAGGAAATGCCAGGACAAATTGCTACTGATTATCAGTACAAACTGGCTTAATTTAAAGAAAAAACAAAACTACTTATGAAGACTGACAGAACTATAGGTTTTTAAAAAATTATTATTTATTTTTGTCCTATTTAGGGGCAGTGAGTGGGTGATGGGGTAGATTTAAAAAAATCCCTTACTGAGCATTAAGGACACAAAACGCTGCAGCTGATTTGTGATTTGTTGAGCCAAGTCTATGTTAACTATAGTCCCCTCCATTTAACAAATGTTAAAGAAGAATTGTTTCCTCCCCTTTTTGTCAAGTCTGCTTAGACAATGTGAAGCATCGCTGGAATTAGATTGTGTTGATTCACAGTCTGGATAACATGAACAACTTTTCCTCCTCAGAATGTAGGGCATACATTCAATTTTAAGTCTGCATTTTGTAAGCCTGTTTGCATTGTTGTTTTAGTGCAAAAAGACTACAAATGTGAGTGCATTATTTATTTGCAAATTATTTGCATAGTTGTCTTTATAATTTAATGTTCAGAGATGAAGTAAAGCACAATGATGTAAACTTAGTCTCTGGAAGACAGACTGGAAGGCTCCTCCCTTTTCTATCTACCATGGTATATTCACTCTGAGATAAAGCATATGTGTGCGCGTGCGCACACACACACACACACACACACACACACAGCTAAACAAAGCTCAATGCTGTGCAGCTATGAAAGCTGAACCCACATGGCGTGATATTTCAAAAACCTATAACCAGTGTTGGAGAGCTCCAAATGTATTTTGAGTACCCACTACACCCTGATATAAGACAAACCAGCTTACTGGTTGCTGCTTATAATGCTATACCAGCATGAAATGCGAACCTTACCCCCCAATGCTTACCCCAAATGAACAGAATTGTTTTACTTATTCTGACTCTCCCCAACATCTCATGAGTGGATGCTGTGTAGCGTAGGACTGACTGTACGAGGCAGGTTCATACAAGTAAAGGGATGTGAATTAGTAGCTATCTATACTCTTAGCAGGTAGGACTACTTAGAAAGCCAAACTCTGATGGACCACAAGCAGCCAAATGTGTTTACATGTAAGAGAAAGGTAAAGGAAGCCTTTCATTGTCTTTGTTCTTTGGGATGCCTTAATCTAAAAGGAGACGCTAGAAATCACTATCTTTATTTTTTTTAAGTATCACCAAACTTTAGGTAAACTGTGCCAAAAAGTTGTTTCATTTTTTTTAATGGTAGAAACTTAGTAAACAATGTAGATTAAAACAGGTGGCATTTTGGGTAGCTTAATTTAAAAGCTATCAAGATGACAGTGCCCTTGGGAAATATCTACATCATTGGAATAGGCAATTTCTAAGTAAGACTGAATATTGAGGTTATTATAGAAATCAGCAGTTGAAATATGACTGGTTGACATAACCTAGATTATACTGCTACTTAGAAAGTTAAGAATTTGAGAGTATTGATTCTGTGCATAACTCATTTGCTATTTTGATTCTATATGGCAGCAAAAATATAGTGAGAATGTACTATTGAGTGAGCTGCATTAAATATTCACTCTGCAATCCTGAATATATTTCCTCTTTTGAGCTATTGCTATTATTTAATAATTACCTTAAAAAGGAATACATTTTAAGCTACACACTTCCTCAGAAATATAAAAGGGCTAACGAAAAATACATAGAAATGTTAACAAAATGTGTTGGTCAAGTTAGTATTTGAATTGTTAAAATTGTTAAAACGTAAATAATGAGCTCCATAGAGCCAGTGAATCACAATTTTATTGAAAGTACTATCTGGAAATATTACAGCTTGTTATGATTCCTGGGATAGATTTGTGCAGAAAATTTGTACAATGTTTAGTCTATAAATTTATGGCTTCTGAAAGGCAAAACCGATCTGAAACTGATAATGTTTACTTAGACCATTGCTTCTCAATGGAGTGATTCTTCTCCTCCATCTGGTGACACTATAACATTTTTTAATGTTATAGTTTGGAGGGTGCTACTGGCATCTAGTTGTTAGGGGCCAGGGATCCTGCTAAACACTCACAATGCACCAGTAAGATTCCCCGCAAAAAAGAATCACACCACCTAAAATGTCAGTAGTGCCAAGGTTGAGAAAGCCTGGATTAGGCCAAATATTTTGATTGTTCCATATGGTTTTCACTTAAGGATACATACACGTTCTCATGTCATTCAAAGTATGACTACAAGTTAATGAGAATATTTTCTTAGAGTAGATTAAAATGTGGCATTACTTGATAGGTATGCCATACATATTTGTGTGGTTAGATAGATGTATCTAACCTAAGCTTGTGAGGGTTTGTGCTTAGGTGTGCGTGTGTGCATGTGTGTGTAGAATAAACTTGTGCGTCTCCATCCTTATTAAAATACACGTGTTCGTAAGTGAGGATCTCTCTATAATTATCTTACAGCGTACTCTGGGATACCCTATTCCTATTAAGAAATTGAATTCTAAACTCTCATTATTTTATTTTGTTTTTCTGAAATTGAGGACTTCAAAACTTTGCCTCACTCATACTTGGCCAAATTTAGTCAGTTACATTTTCATATTACTGATCATTAAGATTCAGTTCAGAAGATATTCTGGTTATGGAGGGAATTACTCTCGGACGTCCGTCTAATTTTTAAAGTTATTTAGTGACAAAAATGAGGTGGCTCCACGGGGGCCAAAGAGGGGGTGAAGGGACTGAAAATGAGTTCCTGATGAGACTTTTTATAAGAATTGCATTAATGCTAAGGACCATGAATGAGGAAGACCCCTGTTTAATTTTGATTACACTTCATAATATTAAGATAGATGAAGTCATTCCACAGAAAGAAAAATAATTTTTAATTTTTTAATTGAATTTATTGGGGTGACATTGGTTAATAAAATTATATAGGTTTCAGGTGTAGATTTCTATGCTACATCACCTGTAAGTTGTACTGTGTGCTCGCTACCCCTAGTCAAATCTCCTGACATAACCATTTATCCCCCCCATACCCCCTTTTACCCCCCCTTTCCCCTCTGGTGAGCACCATGCAGTTGTCTGTGTCTATGAGATAGGATTAAGAAAAAAAAAATAATTTTTTATATGAAAGCTTTTTATATAGAAGAGGACATTGGATGTGTCAGCTTTATGTAGAGTATCTGACCAGCAGTTTGTAGGCCGTTGTGCATCTAAACCGCAATTAACACAGGAAGTTAAGGAGTGCTTCCTGGGCTTGCTTTCTGTTTAGTTCACTTTTAGCTATTTTAACAGGTAAATGATCCACATGATCCAGATGAGCCCGAATGGCGGCTATTCAGACAGTGCTCTGTGTTTGGCCTTGTGATGTCTCATGCTCTTCTTTTGGCTAAAAATGTTTAGGTTTAGTATAAATTATACCTGAAGCAATGGACAACATGGCTGAAAAACCTACTTGGAAAATAACTTAAGAAATCCTAGAATTCTAAATTTATAAAAAAGATTCTTAATTATTCAAAAGCTTTACAGGAGTATTATAGATGCTTCCAAATGGAAACAATATCAGTAGCAGTCCTCTTGTCGGCAACGATGGTAGTTGGACACTTTGTTATGCACAACCTCTTACTTCTTTGTGTGGAAAGTCAGTCACCTATCATTTTAATTTGTATGTTTAAAAATAATTGGTTTTGTGAAATTTTTTAACTGGCAAATTTTGTTAAGAGGGACCTCAAAGGAAGAAATGTCACAGCCTATTGAAAACTCTACAGAATTCTTATTCTGTTGAGTGAAAACTTTCTTACCAGAACCAGGGAGCATAGCGGTCCTACGCTTGCGGAGGTCCAGAGCTCAAGGCCATAAAGATTTTTGTGGGAACTCGAGGACAAGTATGTGGAGAAATAAGGAATGAGGGCAAAACCGTGCTTTGTGTTTCTTCATCTTCCCAGTGCAGATAGAGGTTGACCCTCCGATTATAAGACTGCTGGTGTGTACACATCAGGGCTGGAAGTGGGTAAATGACTCGAGGCACCTTCAACTTAGGTCAAGCTTCGAACACAGTCAACAGTAACTACAAATACGACCAGCAGTTTTGACAGCTTCAGTCCACTGTGTGCTAGGGAGTGGATGAGGCAAGCGGAAAGGAGGAGACGGCCCTGCTCTCAAGCTCTCAGCACACAAAGGCTCAGAGAAGCCTCTGCTCTTGACCTTGGCTTGCACGCACTCTATCTCTGTCCAGTCCCATGGTCCCATGGCCTCACTGTGGAGCTGAGCTGATAGCCTTGTGACTAGAAAGGTGGTGTGAAAATTTGCTGAGAAGCTTAAAATTTTACACTGTCTTGAATAGGTGTGTGTTTTCAGTTGATTTTTTCCCCCTTAAACTCGTGCTCTCTAAATTTAGGTGTCTTGTGACAGCTCTGGTCACCCTGACCTAATTATGGCCCTGCCAGTGATTTTTCAAAGTGGAGCTTTTCCTCCCACTCAGATGGATTTTCTGAGTCCTTGAAGATAGGGGGATGGTGGTATTTCCTCACCAGTTCCTATAGCCTCTTTTAAAGCCCTGGAGATGAACCCAAAGGAATCCTGAAGCCTAGTGTGTCAGTTTATAAACTCCTAAATATGAGGGCATAATATTTAGGTTGAGTGAATGGAAGGAGGTATATATGAAACTACAGTTGCCATAACCTCTTTTCTTCCTATCTTGAGAAAATGGTTATTATCAGCATTACCCCCAGTCTAGTCTTGTTGTTTGAATTTTTACATACATCTTAGAGGTGAAAGATTGAAGCAGGTGCATGAATGGAAGGCTCATGCAAACACAACACCTCTGCTTGCCGTTGCAGTAGGAAAATATGTGGTTATGTTTCCTTCTAAGTTTTTTCCTTCTGGTGCCAGCATTTCTGATTTATTCTCTAACAAATAAGGAATAAATAGCTTTTATAAATTGGCTTATAATACCTGTGAGCATTTGTGTGATAGCCAAAGCCTATAACTGTAACTTTTTTAAAGTACAAAAGACGAATTATATTTTGTTTATGGTCATTCACTTACCTACCTCCTCTGTGTTCTTATTGATCTGTACATTGTGCTGAAATTCTTTCTGATTCTGCTTTCGTGCTGAAGCTGTGGGATGTAATCAGTGTTGTAAAGCTGTCTAGGAGCTTTATAGAATAATGCCCCAATATATTGATCATGTCTCTTTCTGCTTTTATGTAATTAGATTTTCTCCAGATATTTGTCATTTTAAAAGCGCATGCTTCGCACGATACCAATAAACATCTACAAGATGTGATTTTATCCAGGGTAAAGAATATCAGGAGTCAGATATGTCTGTTTTTCTCTGCACAATAAGAGAAATGGAGAATTATAATATTAAAAATGGTTTAACCAAAATGAAAAAAAAAGAAACTAAAAATCAGGGTTTATTGGGAAGGACCGTTCGGAAGATCTCAGAAGGTAGCTAAGCAGAGA
The DNA here is from genome assembly GCF_964146895.1 of Miniopterus schreibersii. Classification (NCBI taxonomy): domain Eukaryota; kingdom Metazoa; phylum Chordata; class Mammalia; order Chiroptera; family Miniopteridae; genus Miniopterus; species Miniopterus schreibersii. The sequence goes on from NC_138102.1 coordinate 158,770,300, forward strand.
GCACGGAGGCTTTTGTCCTTGAGTGCAGTCCCCAAAATAGAACCTTTTCAGACATTTTAAAGGAAATGTGCTGCCACGCAGTTGTTATGACTAACAGTGAAAGATGGTAGAGGAGGCAGCGTGATAGCCGGACTGGGAGACACTCAGGGAAGAAAACAGAAGAGGGAACCTGTTTACCTGTGAGGACCCTCAGCCTAACTGCTTCCCCCTTCCTGCCCCTCTCCAGTTGTGCTCTCCTTGGTACTTGGGCCTGGAAATACCAACACTCCCATTTTCATACCCCTCTTTCATTCCCACTTTGACACATACTTCCAAAATAAGATTCTTATTTAGACCTCCTGTCATGATGAGGCAGCAATGGTAGGAAATGTCACCTTGAAGCTGAGGCTTTGAAACATGATCACATGGTCACCTTATGCTATGCATAGTGACTAAAGCTTTAGTCCCCTGCTCCCACAGTACTTCATTAAGAGGCTTTTATATCCATTGTTATGCACGGAGACTTAGATGTGTTTTCTCCCCTATGTTCTGTGTACACACACACACACACACACACACACACACACACACACTCTCTCTCTTTGCATTATTTATGTCCATTGAAAAGAGAAAGATGACTGACCTGGTGGGGGGTGGCAGAGGGTGCCTTAACTTTTTCTGGCTTGGCTTCCACTTTCTTATCTACTTCCTTCATGTACCCCAGTCGCTTTCGAGGCATAACCGTATCTGTTCCAAGTTGTATCTTTGTCGTCAGCGAGAACCCTTGTAAATGTAGTGAATGTGACTTTTATATAAATGCACAATAGTATATAGGCCTTGGAGACCTCTGATAACAATATGTAAATATCCTTTGTTGAAGCTATAGAACCTTCTCACAGGGAGCTCCCTAGGTGATCTCTACATGTAGAGATTAAGAATGTTTTCTTCAGCAAATCCTAGCATTCATGGAAGCAAAGAATCAAGTGTCTTCTGTTTTTCACTCATTCATAAGCACCATCTCTGGGGCTTTCTTGTTGGTAGGTTAGTGTAGACATCCCATCATAAAATACAGGATTCACAATTTGGGATGATTGAGGGCCACAGGGGTACGTCAAGGTCCGAGACGCTCCAGGGAAGACGGAGAGAACAGAAAAGGGTGGCTCCATTGCAAAGCTTGCCTGATTTTTAAAAAAAGTCTGAAATAGTCTAGCACTCTAATTACCATACAGCATAGTTGGTCTGAAAAACTTTGAAAAAGGAAGTTTCTCTCTGATCTCTAATTCAGTTGTTGCACATTATATATTATTCTAGATGTGTGCAAGCTGCTCTTCAAGAGCAAATTTGCAGAGAGGCTGAAGGCAAGGGGAAAATAGAAAAATTGAAATATTTCTCATTCAGTCATAGTCTGACTAGCAGTCCAAGGATGCAGTAATTCTGGAAAAGCCTTTAGCTTAGAATATAAAATGAAATTACCTTTGAAGTGTACATGGAAATCCTTCTTCCTAATAAGCTACATTCTGCAGGCAGGAGGTGTAGGGAAAATCAGTGCTCTTCGATTTCTTTTTTGTGTAAAATAGAGCAGGTAAAAAACCTTTTAATTGGCACTTTTTATAGCGTGACTTGAAAAAACAGTACCTATCTCTGTTGGTTCTGCTTGAGTTGTTTCTTTCCACAGCACCTAAATGCAATGTCATAGGAGGAGGTTTGCTGTAAAAACATGTCTTTTTCTTTGGTGTGTTCATTGTAATTCTGGCTGGTGGTGAGAAGGTTCGCTAAGTCTCAGTTTCTCTACCTCCCTTACTTGGAGAAAATTTGAAAATGTACCCTGTGAATAAAATAATTTTTTAAAATAGTTTGTGAAGTCTCTTTATTTCCCTGAAGCAAATGGATAATCCTATTTCCTCCTCTAGTCCTTGTTATCTATATCAGCTACACTGATTTTTTTCCTTCTGGATGAAAACTCATGCTGCTTAGTGAGAAAATTACTTTAAAGATACAGAATTATAGATGCCATAAATAGAGCATAAGAACACTGTTGGTACCTCTTACGTGGGTGAAAGGAACTATGTATTGGGCAAATTAAAATAGAAAGAAAATTGAACATTTACTTAATATGAATATGTACACGAGCCTACTTTTTACAGCAATAAAATGATCTTTATATAATGAGTCAATATCAGTATGTGTGTCCTAGAGATACTTTAATAAATTCCTAATAAGATTCAAAACATTTAGATTCCCCTCCTGCTCACATGGGTGACTTTGACAAGCCCAAGTGTGCCTTCTTATCTGAATTATTTAGATAATTGCTTCAAACTCCCATTTCCCTTGGGCTCTAGTGACCCAGTTCTGCCAGATGCTTTCTCAGAGGGAGGGAACATCAGGAAGAGTGACCTTGGTCCATCCTTGATCATATATTTTTCCTCAGAAATTGATCAAGGTGCTTTATGCAGATCTTATTAATTCTTTGACTTTATTCTCACATAACAGCCTTTTTGGGCTACAGCTATTTTAGGAAAGGACATTCTCTTACCTAATGTTAAATCTTCATGATGTTTAGCTGAATCATTTGGGAGGGGAGGCAGAGCTCTATAAATGTGGATGCCCTAACCTATTCTCAGACCATATGAAGGAAACAGATTTAACTTGTTTTCAACAACTATCATTAAGTAAAAAAAAAACACTAAGTATTACTGAGTCCTGCTGTTCTACTTTGTTTCGATTTAAGCATTCAAAAACAGATATTAAGACTCCAAAGCCATTAATTACCCAAGAATTCCTAAACCTAAAGGGAGGGTAATTACAAGTCACAGAGTATATTTTTACTTGAAAACTTATTATTTTGGATACGCAGATTCTTGATGATATGAAGAACTAAAGATGTAGGCTGATTGAATTGAATCTTGATCAGGAGACCATGGGATGAAATAGAGCTTATATCTAATTATGCTTAACATTTATGATTCTAAGACATATCATCTTCTGTGGTTTTGAAAATATGAAGAAACAAGCCCTTTGTTATTTCTTTTATATAAATACAGTGAAAGTTATTTCTTCCCTTTACAAGAGTTATAGTTTCCAGATACAAATTTTTTTAAAAACCCTCAATATTTGGGAATTTTTTCATGATAAACAAAGCAATCAACAGATTCCAAAGCAAGCAAGAATTTATTTGGCCTTAAGATAGACTTCGATCAAGAAGATTGCAACCTTTCGTGTGGGGAAAGGGGGACAGTAAGCATGGAGTATGAGTATTGGGTAGGTCCACCATAATTAACTTCCCACCAGGAGGATTGCTGATTTCATGGAAAATGGTTTTCTACTGAGGGTTCAGCATTGGCCTTTGCTATTATTTGTTGGGCACTCAGCAGTGGTGGAAGCCAGATGATTGATTCCACGCATAACTGCCATACACGCTACCAAAGCCACTTTGCATAGAAGTCCATTGAGAAAGTAGTGGAGTGAGAAAGAGATGAACTGGTATCCAGTCAGCATACCAGATAGAATGGTTATTGCCTCATGGGGTCAAGAGTGGTTATTGTGGAGCATGCAGCAATTTGTTCTCACCGAAATAGGCATTTATTCTGGATTTGCCTTTCTGTCCTCAATCTTTCTGCTAGCACCACCACCTATCAACTTACAGAATGACTTATTTACCATATTGGGATCGTGTTATAGCATGCAGCATCCTTTTGACCAAGGGACACATTTTATAGCAAAAAAGTGTAGAAAGAAGCTGTGCTTGTGGAATTAACAAGTATTGTTCTTTACCATCTCGTGTAGAGGATTCATTTTCAATGGGGTGATATTGCCTCCACAAGAAAAAAAAAAATGGGTTTAGGAGGCAAAAAAAATCTTAGATATTACAATGATTAGGGGAAAAAATATCTTAAAAGTTTCCTTTGGGGCAAGGGTAGGAAAATAATGGGGAAAAAAGGGTAAAGAAATGGGTGAAATTTAAGAACAAATAAATTGAATAAAATTTTTTTAAAAAATCTTGCAAATTAGGCTCAGCAGCTTGACCAGATTCAGATTCAATATTTTGGTCAAGATAATTTCATAGGTAGTATTCTTTTATTTGGCAATCTTAAATTGATAATTTACAGAATGAACAGCTTGTATACAATAGAGATTTGAGTTTTTTAAACTTAGTTTGAAGGAACAAATGTCACCCAAAGAAACTACACTGGCTGGTGTCTTCACTTCCTGGACATCATAGTAGCAGAAGCATGATTCTATAAAAGGGATATTGAACTGAGGTCGAGAGACTGGATTATCAGATCTTTTCAAGTTCATCAACTGGAAACTTCTAATACCAAGGATCTCCCTTTACTTATGTTTTCATTGGCTCAGTTATTTAAATAATTGAATAAGCAGTTTTGAAGCTTCTGGAGCCCTCATTTGAACAGGCCTTTGGAAGCCTAGGAACATATCGACAGGGTCACAGGTTTTTTTTGTAAAATTTACACAAGATATTTTAACCACAACCGGTTAATGACTGTCTTTTTCACCCCATAGACCCCTCTGTCACTCTTTTCTTGTGCTCAGTAGTGTTGAAGCAGTCACAGGCACTTTTAGGACCTGGCCAACGGAAGTTGAATTGGAAGATCTATTTAGTGAGGGCTTCTTGGGATAAAAAAAAAAAAAGAGAGAGAGAGAAATGCTGATCTAGAAGCAGCTGCCTTACAGAAAAGTTGGCAGGGTCTCATTTTAAAGACCATCTGAGAGAGAATGCCTTAGGAGGTTGTGGTACAATCTTACAAAATGTGGTGTACATTTCAGACAGTGACCAATTTCTCCCATATTTGGATATTTAAGTCACATTTAGAATATTTGGATCTGGGGACCAAGGGATGGAAGTAGAAGAGACTTCCACAAATTACGATAAGTTGTGCTTTTATTATTGTTTAATTCAAAATATTTTGAATTACCTTGTGATTCATCTTTAACCCATGTGTTTTTAGAGGTTTAAATTTTAATTTCCAAATAGGGGATTTACTAGTACCTTTAGGTTCTCATCTTTTTATCTCTTTCTAATGTAATTCTGTCATGATCAGAAAATATACTATGATTTTAATGTTCTGAAATTTATTGAAACTAGCTTTGTGGCCCAGCTTCAATGAGGACTTCAAAAGGATGTACATTCTACGGTTGTCGGCAGCGATGTACTGAGCATGTTTAATAGAGCAAGTATATGCTCACTGACATTTTATCTATTGTCCTATCAATTGCAGAAAAAAACTGTTAATGTCTCCTACTATTATATGTCCATTTTGCCTTTAGTTCTATAAACTTTAGCTTTGTATACTTTGCAGTTCTGTTATAAACTACATACACCGAGGGGTCTGACTTTATGCCAAACAACTACATGTGACCCTCCGTGCCCAGCCACAGGCAATTACAAGGCTTTGCCGGCAGGCCTCCCGGGGAAGCGGTCCTGCCCGGACCAGCTGTACACACCAGTGCGTGTTTCCAAGGACTCGGCATCATCTGGGACAGCCGTTCTCATGGGCCTGCCTGCCTAGCCCAACACCTTCATTTGCAGGCCTCTTTACCAGGGGTCTCAGCGGAGGCACTTTTCTCTACTTTGGCTCAGTACCGTTTCACTCCCAGCCCTTCCCCCTGTCCTTCCTTCTGATCCGCGTGTCCGTAAAGATTCAGGTGCCTTTTGTTTAGGCTCCTTAGCAGTGAGACGATCCCCCTACCTATTCTGCATCTACCTGACTCTCTCCCAATACCATTCCATGAAAAAGAAAACCCTGTGTTTTTCCAAATTTTATTTTTCAATGACAGTTTACATTCAGTATTATTCTGGATTAGTTTCAGGTGTACAACAGTGTGGTTAGGCAGTCACATACTTTACAAAGCATCCCCCTGCCCTCGATATTTTTAGCACCCACCTGCCACCATGTAGTTATTACAATATTAATGACTACATTCCTTATGCTGTACTTTATATCTTTGTGACTTCAAAAAATTTTTTTAATTTATTGATTTTTGAAAGAGAGAGAGAAACACCGATTTGTTGTTCCACTTATGTGTACAGTCATTGGTTGCTTCTTGAATGTGCCCTGAGTGGAGATTGAACTCCCAGCCTTGGCGTCTGAGGGTGATGCTCTAACAACTGAGCTACCTGGCCAGGGCCTTTGTGACTGTTTTGTAACTACTGATTTCTTAACCCCTTTACCTTTTTCACCCTGTCCCCCGACCTCCCTCCCCTCTGGTATTCATAACCTGTTCTCTGTATCTATGAGTCTGTTTCAATTTTGTTTGTTTTTTGTTTTTTAGCAGTGCCTGTTTTTGTCTCTTGCTTGCCACATCACAGTGAGTAAGATTTGATTATTGCCTTCAATTTGGCTCACTGACCATCTCGACACCTGATTGCCTAAAATACATATTTAAGACGTATTTTCTTCATGAATTGACTATTTTATTATTAACATTTATGAGAATGTAAGTATATAATATAAGTAAATATTAAGATAAATCTATAAAATTCCCCTCTTCTGGTAATGCTCCTTTAGAAATCTACTTTGTGTGACATTAATAAAAACCCATGAGATTTCTTGTGATTAATATTTTTATGGTATATCTTTTCCATCTTTGTACTTTCACCCTATTTTGTATTTATTTTTTAAATGCATCCCTTGTAAACAACATATAATTGGATCTTGTGTAGTTCATATCTATTTTGACAATGTTGGCTCTTAATGGGAATGTTTAGCCCCTTTATATTTAATATAATCATGTATATGGCCGGGTTCGAGTCCATCATCTTGCTGCTTGTTTTCTATTGGTTTACTCTGTTCCTTTTTCCTTTAATGCCACTTTCTTGCTTTCTTTTAGATTAATCATGTATTTTCTTAGTGTCTTACTTTATCTCCTCTTAGCTGTTCATCTATGATTTTATTTTAATTGTTGCTCTAGGAATTATAATATGCATCTTTAATCAGAGTATAACTTGAATTAATATTATACCACCTCACATGTAATAAAAATAAGGTTACAATTGGATAAATCACTTTAGTCTGACCCTTCTGTCAATTTCTCCTATTGTCAAGTGTTATGGATTAAATGTTTGTGTCCCTCTAAAATTCAGGTGTTGAAACCCTAATTAGGATTAGATGAGACAATAAGGATGGAGGCTCAGTGAATGGGATTAGTGCCCTTATAAGAGTCACCAGAGAGCTTGCTTCCTCTCTCAGCTCTCCACCATGTGAAGATCCAAGAAGTCAGAAGTCTGAAACTTGGAAGACAGTCCGCATGAAAACTCAACCACGCTGGCACCCTGATCTCAGACTTCCAGCCTACAGAAATGTGAGAAATAAATTTCTATTGTTTATAAGTCAACCAGCCTATAGCTGCCCAAGCTGACATGAAGACATCATGCATATTACTACCATATATTTTATAAAACCCACAATATAATATTGTTGGTTTTGTTTTAAATAGACAAATACATTTTAAAGGAATTAGAATAATAAAATGTACTTTTGCATTTTTACTCCATATGTACTAATTTCATGCTTTATAATCCTTCCTGTGGCACTGGTATCATTTCTCAACAGCCTGATGAAACTCCATTAGCTTTTCTTATAGTGCTGGCAATAAATTCTTTCAGGTTTTGTTTATCTGAAAATGACTATAGTTTATCTTCATTGTTGAAGTGTATTTTACTGGATACAAAACTCTAGAGTTTTTACTTTCAGCATTTTAAATATGTGATTCTATTGTCTTCTGATTTGCCTTGTGTTTGAGGATTTTGCTAAAATTATTATTATATTTTTGTGATGCTTGCTTTTTTTTAATCCTCTAACTTCTTTAGGATTTTTTTTCTTTATCTTTGAGATTTTAGCACTTTGATGGAGGTTTCACCTTTATATTTAATAGTAGCAGTGTTTCCAGTTCTGGGTATCACCAGAATGTGCAAAACCATGTGAGTTCTTGCATTTTTCAGGTCAAGCTTAACTAAACTTTTCACATCAAAATGGTTATTGTTGGTAGTTTAGTGAGGAGGAAAATGTCAGCCCAAGTACATTGTTGTTGCCTCTGAGGTTTTTTTCCAGTTTTGAAGGCTTCTATCATCTCCAAGAGTCTCCTAGTTTCAGTTTATAGTTAACCCCTTCTCTTAGCCCTTGCTCTTAGCCCTAACCCCAGCCAACCATAGATCTGCTTTTAGTCTCTATAAGTTTGCCTTTTCCGGAAATTTCACATACATGGAATAACCATATGCAGTCATTTGTGTCTGTCTTGTTTCACTTATGTTTTTGATGTTCATCTGCATCATTGTATGTATTAGTAGTTTGTTGCTTTTAATTGCCTAATAGTATTCTGTTGTGTGCATTTACTACATTATGCTTATTAATTCAATAGTTGATGTACATTTGCATTGATTTCAGTGCTTAGCTATTTTGAATAGTGCTGCTATAAATATTTGTGTGCAGATTGCTGATTCACCTGGTGAGATTTCCCTTTTAAGAAATTACTGGACTGTTTTTGCAAAGTAACTATACCATCTCACACCACCCAACATAAATGTAACTGTTTGTTTCTTTACAATGTCAGCAACACTTGGTACGGTTGGTCTTTTAAAAAATAAGTAATGGTATCTCTTTGAAGTTTTTTTTTTTTAATATGCCTTTATTGATTTCAGAGTGAGGAAGGGAGGGGGGGAGAGAGAGAGAAACATCAACGATGAGAGTCATTGATCGGCTGCCTCCTGCACGCCTCCTACTGGGGATCGAGCCTGCAAGCTGGGCACGTGCCCTGACCGGGAATCATACCTTGATCTCCTGGATCCTAGGTCAATGTCCAACTGCTGAGCCACACTGGCTGGGCTCTCTTTGAGGTTTTAATTTGCTTCCCTAGTGACTAATGATGTTCAACATATTTTTGGTGCTTTTTTAGCCATTTATGTATTTTCTTTGGTGAAATATCTATTACAATTTTTTGCATTGCACATTTGTGGGGGTTTCTCTTATTGAGTTCTTAGATTTTAAGAGATCTATTATGTATGCATGTCCTTTTCAGATATAACATTTGCAAATAATTTTTTCTTTGTCTATGAATTATTTCTTCATTTTCTTAATGGTGTCTCCTGAAATCAAAAGGGTTTTTTTTGTTTTACTGAAGTTCATTTTATTTTGTTTTTCCAGAAAGATAATGCTATTGATGTCATCTGCAAGTAAAGACATGTGTTTTTTTTCGTTTTTTTTTTTCTTTTCAGTAAGTATGCCTTTCGTTTCTTACGTTTGCCTTATTGAACCGGCTAAAACACAAGTGCAATGTGGAACAGAAATGCTGAGAATGGGCATTTTTGCCTTATTCCTGATCTTATGTAAAACCTTTTTATCTTTCGGGGTTAATATGATGCTAGCTATAGTGTTCTTATATGTGCTCTTTATCACAATGAAAAATTTGATTTTTATTCCTAATTTGTTGAGAGCTGTTACCATGAGTGACTGTTTGCTACTGGCAAATGTATTTTTGTGTATCTATTGAGATGATCATCTGTATTTTATATTCTATTAATGTGGTGTATTAAGTTAATCAATTTTAAGATATTAAACCACCAGGAGTCCCAGGAGTGCAAGAGAGTAAGAGAGGGAACTCCTTAGCTCAGGAGTTTAAATATCAAATCTCCCCGCCTTTGCAGTGGCCATGCCTATTGTGGCCACTGACTTGTTCCCAGGTGTCACTGACAGGTACGCATCTTCCCACCTCACCCAGACCTCACTGGGCCTGCGCCTATTGTCCAGTCCCTTCCCCCAGAGATCTGTGGGGAATAGTCCTGGAAGGTGTTAAACTGTAGCTTCCTGGCAAAGTTGTATAAATGATAAATGGCATGTCCATATTATCTAGTCTCCCCTTTGCTTCTTTCCTGTTAATAATCATCAGGTTATTAATGGTATCAAAACTGTTTACCTTAGCAAATAAAAATAATGAAATGACAATTCATAATAAACACAACAAAAGATGCACAGGTCTATTATGGAGTAATTATAAAATTTGTTGAAAGACAGCCCGGTTGAGCATGGACCTACGATCCAGGAGATCACGGTTCAATTCACAGTCAGGGCACCTGCCCGGGTTTCAGGCTGGATCCCCATCAGGGAGCGTGCGGGAGGCTGCCAATTAATGACTCTCATCATTGATGTTTCTCTCTCTCTCTCTCCCTCTCCCTTCCTCTCTCTGAAATCAATAAAAAAATTAAAAAATTTTTTGAAAGACAGTAAAAAAGATCTGCATTAATTGAGAGACACACTATGTTTATAAATAGAAAGTTTAATATCTTAAAGATGTCATTGCTCCTAAAATTAACCTAGACCTACAGAGTTTGCCGCGTAACTTAATTTGTAACTTCAGAGTAATGAGAGTTTGGAACAGCCAAGACACCCCTAAGTGACGGTAGCTCTCAGTGAGCTTCTCCTTCACTGCTGAGCTACAGGAGCATGAAATGCATCAGAAATCAAATTTCCGTGTGGGTATGTAAAGCTGTTGAATATCAGTCCCAAGGACTCTCAGCAGTCCACCGTTAACTCAACCATTATCCATCCAATTATTTTGCCATTTATACACAATGGCAATTTTGGAGATGATCTCAATCTTGGATTTCATGTTGTGGCTTAAAATTAAATATATGGAGATAATTGTCTTGTTGTGGGTAATTATGCATATTATCATAGTGATATGCTGATTTTTATTACCTGTGCTCACTATCTTGATTTCTTTAATACCTCTAACACTGTCAAGATAATTTTGAGGAAGGTTTTTACCTTAGAGTTTCACCAGAATTTTCAATTTACCATTATTACTGTTTCTATTTTTCTCTCAGATGAATCATGTATCATTGCAAGTAAACAGCTTCTATTCCAAACTGTCAGGAAGGTGCTGACAAATTAACATCTTATTGATAGTCTTACACAATGAATGGACAGATTACATCAGTCTCTCATTACTCTGAAGTTTCTTTTATCTATTCAGAGGAACATATGCAAATTTTCCTGCCTCTGGTCGCATTGCTTGATACCGGATAAACAATCTTTTGGCATGAATCTTAGTAACAGAATATAATACAGCTCTATCAATTTCTAGGTATCTTCTTAGGAAAAAACTTACTTATTTTACAGCACAATATTGAATTCTTCCAAAAATGAATCAATTTATACTAATCAATTTATATCCCATTGCATAAATTTTCTGCCTTTTTGCATAGACAAATAGCTTTATGTTTTATTGCCAAAGTATATCTCTCTCTCTATGTATATGTATATACATGTATATCTATATATGTAAATATGTAATTGTTAATGCATCTTAATACATATATATAATTTCAAAGATATTCAGATGGCAGATAAAGTTAACAAAAATGGTGCAAACAATGCCCATAACTGATGTTAGATTAGAGGTTGAGAAGTGTTATAACTGAGCTTGCGCTCGTGTAGGCAATAACTGTCATGATTGGGCATAACTAAGAGTGATAGAGGCATCGATTATAAGATGCAGTTTGTAAGATGCAGGAATATTAAAATGTATGTCTTACAGTTAATGACACACTTTATCTTCAGTGCCTGGGGTGAAAGGAAAAGCATTTTGGAAGGAGGCTTACGCACAAGGCAGAGCTGCCGTCGTGGAGAATGAATGAGCTCTAATATTCTAAGACTGATCTTTCCCCTCTGAAGAATAAATCAGGGAGATGAGAAAAGGATCTTGAATTAAAGGAGTGAGAGAACCCGTTCAAATTCCTGTTTCTCTGGGCATTTCCAGGCAGCTGGTTTTGCACACTAGGGGGCTCTAAAACGCTACATGTCAAATGAAAATATTGATGGCCCGTTTGGTTTTTAAATGTCATTCCCTCAGAAAATATTTACTGAGCATAAACTGTTAAGCTTCTACTGTCCCTTGTGAGGAATATAAAAATTACTATGATCTGTTCTCAGCCTATAAAAGATTTACAGTTTGGTAGAGGAGATAAAACATATAAAAATGAAAATAAAGGGAGATATGAAACAAGTGTTAGAACACATTTTGGAAATTACAAAAATCCCAAAGAAGAGTGAATCCTTGCCTAGATCAGTTCAAATTTTCTTTGATTTGGGAAAAAAATGTAAACATCTCCGTAATGAAGTGGCCAGGCCCTGTATTGCAGGGGATCCTCCCGGCTGGGGTTCGCGGGAGGGGCAAGAGCAGAAGCAGCTGCCTCCTGCAAGTGCCCTGAGGGTAGCTTGGGGACACGTGCTTGTTCCACAGCCAGTATTGCTGGCTTTTCTCTCATTTTCCTCCCCTCCTTCCCTTTCTTCACAGACTTCCCTTCTCCCTTTGCTTTCTTTCTTGGGGTATTCCTGACCATAATGACCTGGCAGTGACTCTTACGTATAGTCTTAACCTTGCAGGTGGCGTTCTGGACTGAAGATGTTCCCACCCCAGTTCCAAGGTAAATTCTGGGTCATATTTTTCTGCCTAGGAAAGCACTGTGGCCATCAATACCCCTCACTAATATTACTGTGTGTGCATTTCCCACTGATGCTAAAATAACAATAGAATGTTCATAGCCCTCTGAATTAGGGAGGCAAACTGGCAGAGCAGGAGCAGAAATAAGGCTGCGGGAATATTGACCTCTTGCCTTTATCATCACAAATACAGATTTTTGCCCGCTTCCTGCCCAGGCTATATTCTGGTCTTTCTTAGCTCCTAGACTACCCAAAGTTATAGTCTTTGGGTCATTTTGAAGTCTTTCCCAAGAATCCAAGGCCTCCACTCAGTTCCAGGATCCCAAGGCAAAAAAAATTCTCTTTCTCATTTTGGCTTTCTTTCTTAATTGATAAACATCAGTGATGAGAGAGAGTCATTGATTGGCTGCCTCTTGCATACCCCCTACGGGGGATGGAGCCTGAAACCCGGGCACGTGCCCTGACAGGGAGTTGAACCTCAATCTCCTGGTCATGGGCCGATGCTCAACAGCTGAGCCATGCCGGCCGGGCTTGATGAAACATTTTAGAGTAACTTGCAAACACCATAATCCTTTACTTCCAAATACCTCCGTGTATATTTCCTAACAAGGATATTTTCCTACATAACCATGGTATAAAAATAATTTCAGAAATTTAATGTTGATATAATATTTAATGTAGGCTAATATTCAAATTCTATCAATTGTCCCATTAATATTATTTTTTATTTTTCTATTACAGTTGATATTCAATATTATTTTATATTAGTTTCAGGTATACAGCACAGTGATTAGACAATTATATAAATTTACATAGTGCCATTAATTTTCTTTATAGCTATTTTTTAGCCCATAATGTTCTCCAATCTAGAATCACATATTGCATTTAATTTTCACATCCCTTTAGTCTCCTTCAATCTGGAACTATTCCTCTGTCTATCTTGATCTTTATCATTAAGAGTTGAGGTCAATTGAAAGTTTCTAAATTTGGGTTTGTCTTATATCTCCACATGATTAAATTCGGTTAATGCATTTTTGGCAGGAATGCTACATATTCTGAAAACATTATATCAAGAGACATAAGATTCCCTTCCTTAGAAACGGAACCATTTTTTATTCCCCCAAGCAATATGAGTGCCAGTCTCCCCACAGCCTCACCAACAAAGTGCGTTGTCAAGTTTTTGAATTTACTGCCAACCTGATAGGTAAAAAATGGTATTTTAATATCATTTTTAAAAATTGCCTTTATTGAAGTAGAATTCAAAAGCAATAACATGTTAAGTGCATAGTGTGATGAGTTTTGACAAACCAGGTAAGGCATAACTATGTTCATCACTCTAAAAAGTTTCTTGTTCCCCTTTTTCTGTAAATCCCTCCAAATTCTGGCTCAGGCAACTACTGACCTGCTTTCTGACACTATAGATTAGGTTTGCATACTTTAGAATTTCATATAAATTGAATCACATGGTATGTATATATTTGTGTCTAGAAGGAAGAAGGTACCGGTGGTATCCATAGGATTGACTGGACAAAGAAAGTTAGATGTATGGTCCTATTTGTGTGCACTAGCTACATGGCCTTAATATACATAGATTATAAATAAAACTGAATTCCTCTAATTTTAAATAAAATACATTTTCCATTCTAAATCTTCTTACTATGCCAACCTACTAAGCCCTCAAAAATGGCAGAATTGTCTAGTATCTATAGAAATCTCATTTTTATGAGTTTTAACCTTACCATCAACTTTTCATAAACCTTATGCAACAAGGATTCTGTATCTTCCAAAGAATTTACTCTCCATTTTAGCAAAAACTTCCCTTACTATCTTAACTTTCTGTCATGTGTCTCTTCCAAGCCTCATGAGAAAACAATGCAACTTTCCAGCTTTCATTCTTCAGGTAGCACTGAGGTCACTTGGTGTGAGTGCTGCTGTTAGCAGCCTTTCAGAGAGCGAGTGTATGAACATGGTGCGCAAACTGGGCGATGCAGTAAAACAAGGCCCACTTGGTTGAAACATCTAATACCCTGTCCCGACTCAGGCCCTACAGCACTTCATATTCATAGCTAAGCTTCTTGGTAGCTGTGAATCAATATGTGTGTGAGTCAAAAGAAGGAAAGCAATTAATCTTCAGTACTAAAGAGAAATCCCCACAGTCTAGGTATAAAATAGTTCCCAAAGCTGAACCTCATTTGCGTAATATGTATCTCTGAATCAACAGCTAAATGAAGAAACAAAGCCCTGATATTTAAAGTCGATAATGCTTTGGTTCGATGTGCCTTTTGTATGGTGCATTTTTTTGGTTGGTAGGAAATGGCACACTGAAGGGCGCGAGGAAGAAGGTGGAAGTGGCAGGCACTGAGAGTACAAATGTAAAAATAAATAACTTTTGCAAGAAAGACACCAAAATAATTACATGATACTTCTAATAGTCTTGCCTTATTAAGACCACTAATCAAATTCCTAACTAAAAAGACTTCTAATAATTTATAAAGATAATTCATTAGATAATTTCAGTAACAGTGTCCAAGACCCTCCTTATATTGAGCACATGCACACACGCACGCACACACTAAATAGCAAAGAGTGTTGCGTGAATCTCTCTGATTTTCAGGTTCTGGAATTGAAATAGTTTCCTCAATCATTTTAACAACTTCATTGAGGTATAACTGGAATACAGTCAACTGTCTGTATTTCAGGTATACAGTCATCGTATACGCACTCCTGTGAAATCATCACCACAGTCAACATAACGAGCGTGTCATCACACCCAAGTGATTCCTCCTGCCACCTTGTATTTCTCCTTCCTGCTTCTCCTGGCCTCCTTCCCAGCCCCGGCAACCACTTATCTGTGTTCTGTCATAGACAAGTTTACGTTTTATAGAACTTCATATAAATAAAACCACACAGTGTATCCAGCTAAACTATTTTGAGATTCATCCATGTAGTCGAAGGTATCAATTGTTCATTCCTTTTTTGGGGTGAATGCTATTCCATCATATGGATATAACACAAATTGCTTATTCATTTACCTGATGATGGACTTCCCCCCCCCCCCAGTTTCTTCTATTACAAATCAAACTGCTGTGAGCCTTCATGTACAAGTCTTTGTGTAAATATTTGTTTTCATTTCTCACGCCAAGGAATAGGATGGCTGGATCATGTAGCAGAGATATGTTTAACATTCAAGATCTGTTTAACATTAGTACTGTTTTACATTCCCTATTGTGGTTATGATAATTCCTCCACATTCTCACCAAAACTGGGTATGGTCACTCTTTTTAATTTTAGACAATCAAATTTAGTTACTTCATAAGAAATATATGGTAATATCATCAGGATAAACTCATTTCCCAGTGTCCAATGTCTGGAATACCACTGCTCCTTATATATTCATATATATATATATATTTTGTTTTGTTTTTAGTTGTTTGAAATTGGAGAGTAAGCCAGCTTCCTGTTACTCCATCTTTGCCAGAAACCTCCCTCAACTTATAGCAAAAGCAAGAAAATGCTCCATGAAAGTAAAATAAAACAATGAAGTAAACAAATTAAAAACAAATTTTCACTCACCAACACTGCATTTTAATCATGGCTATATAGATCTGTGTTTAGCTGAGAATTTGCTCTCCTGGTGAGGACAATTATCAGAGCTCTGTTAGCAATTCCTCAGTGTCTGTACCTTTTGGCCTGAGGTGATATTCTTTTCATTTGCTTCTACAACAATACATGTTTAGACTCTTAATGAGGACCGCCTCTTGCATGTGGTAAATGGAAGCCAGCCTCTCATCAATGAAACCTCCCCTAACCATTCAAATTAAAGTAGCCTCCAAGTTATTCTATTTTTTATCACCATGGTTTTGTTTTGGCTATTTTACTTATCGTTACTAGATATTTTCTGGTTGATCTATTTTTTAGAATTATCTTTCTCCCTGAACTAGAATTCTCTCCATGAAATCATGTCTCTTTCGGTCTTATTCAGAGTCTATTTCCTGTAGCCAGAATAATGTTTGGCCCCATTGTAAGTGCTCAATAAAATACGTTAAAAGAGTATTTTCTGGCTCTGGCCTTAGAGTGACTGTTGCTTCATAAGAAACTGTTGTAAAAGAAGAATAAACATAAGAATATTAGTATCACAGCATAGCTACGTGTTCACTTATATCTTCTGTGGACCAAAAAAGGGATTCTACTGAAAGAAACCTCAAAGTGTGACTTGAGTATAAATTTCTAACTGGGCAGGTCATGGTTGGTAGTCATGCCCCAGATGTATAACTTTTTAGTGAAAAGCTTTAAGCAAGTCCTGTCAATTGTTCTGGTGCATCTAGATTAGACACCTTTAAAATACCAGAAGTAATACTCATCAGAGGCATAACCAGCCCCAAGAGAGCACATTATCTTCTTAAGTATTCTGTAATCCAACTCCCTCCCCCCCCTTGCTTTCCCTACTTTCCTGTCATCTTCCTTAACTTCCCTCTTAGTTCCAAGTACATAAAACAAACAAACAAACAAAACTGCAAATTGTGATCTCGGAAGCATTTGAAATCTTGCTTCCCAGTAATTGATGTCAGTTTTGGCTCAAATCAACTCTTACGAAAATTCTCTACAGGTTTACCTTTTCTTACGCTGACACTACAGTCTTTATGACTTTATTGCTTGCATTACCTATGAACCTTTCCTGATATTGCCTTCTTATCTGATTTTTCTCCTGCCGGTAACTATTCTTATTTTTTTACATTTCCTGTTCTGGAATCTGTTTTATCCTGGCACTTAAAGTTACCATCAAAAAATGATGGGGAAAGAAAAATAACCTCTTTCCTTGAATTTATTATTTCTATAAACAATAACTGCACTTCATGTTGTGGTATTTTTTTTTTTTTTGTACCCCACATTCTGATACCAAATCCCAAACATTCTTTCTTCACAGTCCTATATATGAAAATGCCTTTCCATTTCCTTGGATTTCTACTCAGTTCAAGCCAAGCTTTTTGAAAGGTGCCTTAATGGGACTCCAAATGAGAATTGCCCAGCTGAGGCCAGTGACATTATAAAACTATGGGAGATAAAATACATTATTGTCTTAAGACTACTTCTTAGGAATGGTTTGTTTTTCAGCAAATAGGTCATAAAACAGAAATTGGTACCTGTTGTATATGAGGTGTTTTTGTAACAAAAACTTAAAAGGTATGGATGAAAAAAAGGAATTTTATGGAAATCACAAGATGATCTGATTATAAATGCCTAACTGGGAAGGTCACGGTCGGCTGTCATGTTCCAGGCATATGACTTTTTAGTAAAAGGTTCATCTTTGCCTTAAGCAAGCCCTGTCCATTGCTTCTGTGCATCTAGGTTAACACACCTTTGAAATAAGCCATAATCACCCTCAAGAGAGCACATAATCTTGTTAACTATCCTGTAATGCTTTTTTCCACCTCCATGTTATTTCCCTAGTTTCCTCCTTAATTTCAAGTGCATAAAAGAAGCTGCAAAACTGCTCTTCTCCAGGACATTTGAGATCTTGCTCCCTTACTTATGTTGTCAGTTTGGCTGAAATAAGATAATAAAATACAGGTTTGGACATTCTTATGTGGACACATGTAAGATTGACTTTGGGACTGGACAGTAGGCTTGACAGGCCAGGAGGAAACTTTTCAAACTCTTGAAGGTCGCTGAGGAAGTGATTGTTGGAGGCTGGATGAAAGAGGGTGTGAGTTATGTATGGCAGAACACTTACCAGCCCCTGAGTAAGTATGGAAAAAAGAAAGAGTACTTAACAAACTTGTGGCTTTGCTAAGGAGATTTCCAGGCAGAATGTTGAAAATGGTAACTGACTTCTTCTAGTGCCTATAATAAAAATAGAAGGAGAAAGAGTTTGACTAAAGGAGGAACTGTTGAGTTTTGTATTAGCATTTAGTGGACATAGGGTCCAGGACAGTCTTTCTAGCTAGCAAAAGGTTCTCAAAGTAAGAAATGGCCTCAGAACAAAGATCACATCCATAATAGTACCAGCAAAACATGGTGTCAGGGTAAAGGTGAAGTCAAGAGTGTGGCCGTAAGATCCTTTGTTAACACCTCAGAAAGATTAAAATATGTACATGTCTCATAGACCACATTGGCAGACAACAGGCTTTTAAGAATATTAAGGGCATGTTTGTCTGACCTTATCTGCTAGACCAAAAAGAGCTTCTAAGAATATCAAAGGCATCATCTCAAAGCACCATGATGCTCATTCCAAAGGAGAATGTGGCCTGTCCTGAAGATATTTATGGGTGTGGCTCTTATCTCATGGAGGGAGCACCAGTAATATTCACAGAAAACCTATACTGTTTTTAAGAGCATTGTGTTGGAAAAAACAAAACAAAAACCAAACCAACCAACCAACCAACCAAAAAAACCAACACTTATTTGGACTTACATGTTGCTAAAATACAGAAATACAATTTATTTTCATGTATTGACCTTATTATAATCCACCAACCATATGCAATTTATATATTCATTCTAATTGTTTTTTGATTCTTTGGGATTTTCTATATTGTCAACATATGAAATGTCCAAACCTGTAGAGAATTTTATAAATACTTATTTGAGTCAAACAAAGGATACACCTGGAAGCAAGATCTCAACAGACTGAGATACATGCTTCTGAGAATAGCAGTTTCTTTTATGCATTTGAAATGAAGGAGGTAAGGTTAGGAAGTTTACACAAAGGTGGAAGGAAGCAACAGGAGAGTTAAGATTATGTGCTCTCTTGGGGGTGATTACGGCTTATTTCAAAGGCATGTTAACATAGATGCACAGAAACAATGGACAAGGCTTGCTTAAAGCAAAGATAACCCTTTTACTAAAAAATTATATGCCTGGGGCATGACTACCCACCATGACCTGCCTAGTTAGGAATTTATGATCAGGTCATCCTGTGAGGTTACTATCCATAGAACCTCCTTTTTGTCCACAATGTGTATAGATAATCATTCTAAATCTCATTTCTGCCACTATTATGTATGTCTTTCCCTTTAGTTATTTCTTACACAGTGGACCTCTACTTTTTTGTACTCAGTTAAATACTGATCATTTCTTTGTTGGTATACCTTTTTTTTTTTTTTTAATGGTTAGCAAACAAAAAAGATTCAACTGTGGTTCACTGAAGTAACTGGGCACTTTATCGCCATATCTAATTGAATCCAGACGATAGTATCAGTGACAAGAATTAAGAATGACTCAGACAAGTTATTTAATTCACCAAAAACTTCCTGTGTGCATCGTAGCTATGTGTGTCCCTTTTCTGGCTTGGGTTTCCTGATTCACGTGTTGTCTTTTATTGCCTGTAAGGTTTAGTTAGTCACAGATTGATCTGCCAATTCCCAGAATTAACTTTTTCTCATTCTGTTCCTCCTCTCTTCCCGAAATGCAATACTAGCTACTTCCTCTACTGTGTGTGGTTTTCCCAGTCACTACCATAGTGATGTTATCCATTATAGCCACTAAAAGTCTTTCCTTATTTAGGTCAAGGGATTTGATGAATGTTAGTCTCCTAAAGGATTACATTTTAATAGCTTGAAAACTTCATATCTAAATTATTCTGAGTGACAAATGGAGGAAATATTTTTTCATATGTGTTATCAGTGAAATTCAGATAACATAACTGTCACAGTAAACTTTGGCTGGGTGATGGCTTAAAAATTACTCTTGTGAAAATTGCAAAAGGTATATATATGTTCCTCTAGTTGGAATACCAGCTCAGTAATTCTGATTACGTTGCTACTGAGCTAGGATAGAAATCAAGGCCTGTACTTGCTCTGTGCCTTGTGTAAAATTGGTGTTTAGTAAGTAATTTTTGATTGATTTGTTGAAGGATGTCATCCCGAAACCAGTCAAGAGTTCTTCATAAATTCAAGGAGATCCTCTTTTCTACTATGTCTTCAGAAGAACTTCTAAATTCCCTGGATTCTTTCAACGCAAGAGAAGATGATGTGTTTCTGGTTTCCTATCCAAAATCTGGTAAAGCTTATTTTAATGTATTTTGTAAATGTAGGAATATAATAATAATAATAAATATAATAATTTTTACAAAATATTTGTTTATCAGAATTTCCCACAGGAAATTGAAATACCTATTTATTCTAATGGAAAAGTTTAACAGTAGAGGGAAAAAAATGTGCTTTGAAAAACTCAACTGGAGAAATTAGAGCTTTACTACACTCTTGTTTTTATTTTATTTATGAAGACATACAAATGTTGACATATACGATAAGCTTAATATCTATAGCATTATAAAATTCTCTTTGTACTCTGTGCCAGGCATGGTGATAAATAGTGTTTGTTCTATTTCTAGTTAATGATTGATTTATAAATAAATAGGTTTTTTTTTTTTCCTTCTAGACTAACAAGAACCATAAATACTTTTCTTATTAAAGATTTTACCTTATTATTTAAATTAATAATGTTATTGTTTATTCTTAGAAGTGACCAGTATATATACTATCCAACTGCCTGTTGCTGTGTCCAGAATAGTGGATGTGTGTGGCTGAGCATATGCCTGCTACCCTGGATTCAGCAACTGAGAGCCAAGATCCCTTTGTGTTGTGTGTGTACTGAGTCCCCTCATTGGATTGTAAGTCAGGCCCAAGAAACCCTTCCTTTGGATGATGCAGAGTTCACATAGGGTCAGAACTCCCAGGGTGTTTTTGAGAATAAATATAAAACATATATGTATCTCCTTTACTGGAAAATATTGCTGCAAATGGAAATGAAATGATTGCCTCCAGAATACCTCAGTATTCTTGCTATGCAATAGGTTGCTCTGTGAATAATTATACCTTATCTTAAATTGATATGTTAGTTTAGAAAGTAATTAATGATACTTTTAAGGTTCTTGGGACAGGTGGCTAACTTATACCATATATAAACAACCAAGAATAAGGCTTCCACTGTACATATTGGTGCCTAGAAATTGACACCTTCCCACCAGCTTCCAGGTCTCCTTCAGCAGCACAAATTGTATTCTCTCTCTTCATTAGAAGAAATCAATATAGTTTGTTAAAATAAACAACTGTCACTACTATATGAGTCAGTTATATGACTGTTATAACCCAAAAGTCTTAAATTTATGACATATAATGCAAATGAGAGCACTATTTAAACTATGAATATTTATTATCTGTTAAAATTGTAATTGCAGTGAGATAAATGGAAACTAAGGTTGATTTAAATTCTTCACGGACATTGCTTTCAAAGTAGCAAAAATTGTCCCCACCCAAACTTCTGTTTCCCTACTCACACTTACTAGTGTCTACAACACTGGAGCACATCCACATTTGCTTGATTAAACATAAAGTGGTATTCCTTGCAGACATCCAGGTAGAAGGCTTGCATCTCTATGATGTTTGAATATACCATTTGTTCATTGTTCTAATGCTTTGTTTGCACAACTACTCTGTATTTACACACAAACAAAAATAAGATCCAGTGTCTATCTTCAAGGGGGAACTGGAGAGACAGACATAAATACAAGAGATGGCAGGTATACTCTGGTGTGTGTTTCTTAGGAGGGACTGGAAGGGTGAGCAAGTATTCCAGGGGAGTGGGGAGTCAGAAGACAGTTTCTAAGAGAGCAAGATGCATGAGCTTGCAGGACCAATAGGAACTATGTGTGGGAAGATCTGGGTATTTGTGAATTGGAGAAGGTGTTAGAGTTGAGTGGTAGCATAGAAGAGTATTTCAAGCTGAGGAAACAGTATATATACAGTTTTAAAATGTGATTTTTCCTGTATAATGAATTAATATCTTAAATGTTTTAGCAGGTTTCAATGGGTGTCAAGAGGTAAAACTATTTATAATAAAATTAATGCATCCATTGACTTTATAACCTGATGCTAATTTTCTAAATTCATTTCATCAAGAGGACCATTTAATTAAAAATGAATTTTATTTTATTTTTGTGTGAAGGCACTCACTGGATTGCAAAAGTCATTGAGAACATTCCCAACGCTGAAATTACTCTAACATCTCCAATTGAATTGGGAGACATTTCTAAATTTGAAGAGCTAAAAATGTGTTGTAATAGAAGAGTCATTCCGACACATTTGAACTATAACATGCTACCAATGGATGTTAAACAAAAACAATGCAAGGTAAGTTCAATGGTGAAGGGCGGAAGCTTGGGAATACCACAAAACCCGCTTGGATTATTGTTCTGAGACTTCCTTTTTTTCTTTTCTTTTTTTAAAAAATTAACAGACCTTATTTTTTTAAATGTTGTTGTTGTGTTTTTTTGGTTTTGTTTGTTTGTTTGTTTTTTTAGAGAGAGAGAGAGAGGAAGGGAGAGGGATAGAAAGCTAGAAACATCAATGAGAGAGAAACATCATCGATCGGCTGCCTCCTGCACGCCCCCTACTGGGGATCGAGCCCGAAACCCAGGCATGTGGCCTGATGAGGAATCAAACTGTGACCTATGGTTCCTGAGTCAACACGCAGCCACTGAGCCACAGGGGCAGGGCAATAGACTTTATTTTTAAAGTGGCTTAGATTTACAGAAAATTTGACTAGATAGCACAGAGTTTCCATCTCCCCCTTCTCCCTGTTATTAATATCTTACATTTGTATGGCATATCTATTGCAATTTATGAACCAATGTTGATAAATTATTATTAACTAAAATCTGTACTATATTCAGATTTTGTCACTTTTTTTCCCCCACATATTCATCTTTTTGCTCCCCCACTTTCGAGATGTGTGACCTTGGAAAATTGCTGATGCTCTCTGAGTCTGTTTCCTCATTTGATACAGGAATAGTGGTATCGATCTCATACAGTGTGGTAAAGATTAAATAAGACAGTGCATGTATAGGTGTGACCACGGTATCTAGCTTTTAAAAGTTATTTTAATAATCTTTCAGTAATGAAAGAAATATGAAATGTAATTACACTAGACTATGTCTTATTCTATTCTTAATGTGGTTTTAATCTTTTACTTTAAATATTGATGTCTAGGAGAAGAAAATTTGCCTTATTATTTTATCTGTCATTTTTGCAAAGTATTATATAGGAAGGGAATAAAAAATATTGTGTATAACATGCTAAAGAATAATTACCTCAAGCTATTTTAAAAATAAAGTTACCATATTATTTTTATTTTAAAAGTTAACTGTAATTTAAAAGAATATCTTTATATTTTGTATTAAAATTTATGTTTTCATGGGGAAATGCTTATGGAATAAGGTTAAGTAGAAAGCATGTTTAAATACACATATTCTGAATAATCTCTTTAATTAAAATATACATATACACACAGAAAAAAGGTCTAGATGTAAATATAACAGCATGTCGAGTGATTTCTGTGGTATGACATTAGGATTGGATTTTATTTTCTTTACAAATGTCTGTATAAGGAGCATTTTTAAAAATTCTGTTTTGATCAGAAAAAAAAATTGAAAAGCAAAGGCAGATACATGTGTTTATTGTGACAAGTTCCCAGTAGTGAAGCCTCTCTAAACAATGTCAGCCATATTCCAAAAATAACAAAAATAACCTACCAGTCAAATGTGTACAAATCAAAACAGATCTTTCCATGATTATAACGCTATGACCACAATGTCTCTATGCACACCGTCTATTCTTCTGCCCAAAGAAAAGTAAACACAGCCAAGCAGAGGCACGGGTCATAGAGTTTTGCCTTTATCCCCAGCGAATCTACCAGAACAGGTGAAGCTGTACTAACTGGATTACACTTTCACTCAACCGAGCATTTTCATTTCAGACTGTGTCTGAGACAGAGAGATCCGGGGAGAAAAAGAGTCTGATGAACTCAATCACCCTTACTCAGGGCAGTGCAATAACACTGGTCAGAAATGACTACTAGAGGTTGAGCTGTGTTTTATAAACACATTACAAAAATGAGAGGAGTGGGTATTTTATTTTCATAAGCAAAGAAACTCAAGCTCAGAAAGGTTAGAGTGCTTCTTTAAACTACCACACTAAAAGTACAGCAGAAGTTACAGCCCTTTTCATGTGACCTCTAATGTGGACGGAGACTCTGGTTGTCCCTGGTCTCCCAAGAGGATGAGCTGCCTCTGTGGCTGATGGCCAAGCCCTAAGGCTTAGGGGCCGGCCAAGCCTTACCCCATTGGTGAGCTGGCCGCATCCCCTGCTGGTTCATATACACATTAAGTGTAGAGAAACACTGGCTTAAGTCTGTGGTTAATAATTAGCTGAAGCGGCCAAGAAATCGTGACTGGCACAGGTAAGCTTAGCTTCTACTTTTTCTTTTTTTTAACATTTTTTTATTAAAATTTTTTTCAATTACAATTTACATTTAATATTATTTTGCATTATCAGGTGTACACCATAGTAGTTAGACAATCATATACTTTACAAAGTGTACCTCCTGATTTTTCCAGGACTGACTCCTACTCTCTTATAGGGAATTTTTTGTGTTAGTGCTATTTCCACCCAAAAATAAATTGTTTTCTTTTTAACAGATTATCTACATCGTTAGGAATCCAAAAGACACTGCTGTTTCTCTCTTCCACTACTACAGAGATAACCCGAATCTCCCCGGCGTTGAAACCTGGGCTGCATTTTTAGAGCTATTTCTAAAAGGAAATGGTAAATATGACAATGATTTTTTATTCATAATATACAGTGAACCTTTCTGCTCGAAATGAAAGAATTTTCCAAAAGTTTAAATGGATTCCAATGCCTACTTTCAGAAGTACATCCTTGAGTAGCTGATTCTTTTACTTCTAAGCAATCCTCATGGTGCTTCTTCACAGTCTTTTTTTTCACCATGGGTAGTACATATTAGCAGTTTCTTATTAAGCTTAATGCTGACAAAGAATCTCTTTCTTTTTATACCATCAGTCTTTTCAGTGAGATAATTATGCACTAATTGGAGTACAGTGAAATACAGCTGAGAGCTAGAAAAGTAGCCTCAAACATGCCTTATATATAGCTGCATGTACAATAAAACAATACAAATGAACAATGCACACGAACAACCCTCAGATTCTCCAAATAAAACAAATGTGAAAGAATGAGCCATCCTGGCACTTGGTTTTATAAAAACTAACAAAGTAATTTATCCTGAAAACACCACAATGATACATCATTTGATTGAGCTGCGTAGCATATGTTGGTCTTGCTAACAGGCATGACCTTTGAATTTATTCCCTTTTCCTGTGAATAAATTCAGTGGTGTCTGGAGCTCTTACAGAACAAAAGCAAAAACAAAAAGCACCTTCTAAATGACCAAGGTATATTCAACAAAAATAATATACCAAGAAAATACAGAAATGAAAAGAGACATAATTTAGAAATGGTGTGTATCCAGATTTTATCTCTTACTGGGCTTAGAGTAGATCTTAATTGTTAGTTTCACTATTTTACGTGAAATTGTCCTGCTTTTGCTTGTTAATTTAAGAGAGGCCACAGTAAGTGTAACCTTAACCTGAGGACACTGGGAAGTCACCAGCAACAAGGTTTAATACTTTGTTTTGCTATATCTGTTCCCTTTGGAAGGATATGCTGTTCTCATACTATTTCAGCTCCTCTAGTTCCTCATTTAATGGCACACATCTAGGAGACTCATAAAGTTTCAGGAGTGACACATACACTAAAGGTCCTCTGTATAAAACACCCACCCGATGTTTGAATCACCTTTACAACATCTCCAAGAATTGTAGAGGCTAAGCTTGAAATTTTTTTTTTTTTTTTAAGATTTTTTATTGATTTTTAGAGAGAGGAAGGGAGAGGGAGAGAGAGAGGAACATCAATGTAATAGTGAAACAGTGATCGGCTGCCTTCTGCACGCCCTTGCCAAGGATTGAGCCCACAACCTGTGCAAGTGCCCTGATGTGGAATCAAACTGGCAACCTTTCGGTGCACGGGATGACACCCAACCAACGGAGCCACACGAGCCAGGACTAAGCCTGAACTTCTTAACAACGTTGACAACACGTTCACACTCCATACTCCTGCTCCAAAGGAACACATTTCATCTTGGTACTTCTAAAATGTTAAAAAAAAAATCTTACCATGTGATATAGACACTTAGCTAAGTGCTGTGCAAACGTGATCTCTTTTCACCCTCACTAGACCACATGAGGTCAATATTATTATCCTCATTTTACAGGTGAGGAAAATGCAGACCTTGGGAGGCCAAATAACTGGTCCATAGATGCATAACTATTAAGGAGTAGAGCCAAGATTTAAATTCGGATGTCAGCTCCAAATCTTCGCTCTTACCACTGTGCCATATCTCATCCCACCAAATAATTGTGCCCCGATCATTAGTTGCTCTTCCACGTGTTAGCCTTCTAAATATTTGAAGATGGTTAGCATACCTCACTCTGCCTTAATTCCATTTTTGGAATAAGCAGAGTTTAAATACATAAATTATTTTTTTAAAACAGACCTTGAGCCTGCTTTTTCTCAAGAAAAAAAGTTGCATTTGTCTCCCATTATTACTTGCTGTGGCTCCCCCTTCCTCCCTCACCACTGCATGAGCTCGGATTTGGCTGTAGCTCTATAATTTTGCAATGCTCAGAAGACAAAGCAGCCTTAGGATATGATCTGATTAATTCTGTTCGAGGATTATTTTTCTATGAACGTAGCTACAGAAAGGCCAACACAGGCCACACACAGGGAAGCAAACTAGCCTCATGGAACATTTGCTTTTGCTATCCAAGTATCAGGAATTGTAGCAGAGTAAGTTGGTAGAAAAAATATCCCAGGTGATTCTTTTATACCTTCTTAGGTGAGTTAATAGATTTTTCATTGTAAAGAGATTGACTTGTAAGTGTTCTACAATTGTGTAATCCAGCCTGGGCAAACCCTGCAGACACGGGGATAGTCACTGAATCACTAAAGTTTTTTAAAATTTACTCTGGTGGGAGCAGTTGCTTAACATTTTACTTTTTATACGACAGTGTTGTTTGTTTTCCTGTGTGTGTGTGTGTGTATGATGTATGACTGTGTTTCAAGAGTGTTCTTCAATGACTGTTTGAGGGGAGGGTTATTTCTCTTGCATATGACAACATGATATAATAGAAAGAACAGGCTCTAGGAGCAGAAAGCCTGGGATCCATTCCTGACAATAATTTATTCTCTGTGAGATTTTGGACAATAGCTTAACCATTCTAAGGTTCAAACTCCTAATATAAAATGGGACTAATACAACCATCTATTTTGCAGGATTATTTAGAGGTTCAAATTGAGTAATGACTAAAATTTGCCGTAAAAATCTACTGACTTATTCTATTAGACATAACTTTTTAAAAAAATATATCTTTATTGATTTCAGAGAGAGGAAGGGAGAGGGACAGAGAGAGATAGAAGCATCAATGATGAGAGAGTCATTGATCGACTGCCTCCTGCACGCCCCTGACTGGGGATCGAGCCCGCAACCCGGGCATGTGCCCTGACTGGGAATCGAACCCCGGCCTCCTAGATTTTAGGTCGATGCTCAACCGCTGAGCCACTCCCGGCCAGGCTAGACATAACTTTTAAAGACACAAAGACTTTTAAATAATTTCACGTTAAGGTGGAAATGTTATAAGTAGATATTTATCTAGAAAGACTATTTTACAAGTGAGGCATCATGATATTCCAAAAGCCATCTTTAAACCATAGACATAATTACACATTATATAACAAGACAGTACTATAAAGATGAAGATAGTGACACATTTATCTAATCATCTAATTTGTCTTTCACACAGTTTACAAACACTTTCGGTTTTCAAATTAAACAATAACTATAAATTGTATTCTGCCAGTACCCTGGCAGATTACTATTTCAGTGAAGCAATATCTGAGCATTTGCTTATCCCCTGTAGCCCCTTCTCCCGTGGTGTATTAGAGCTCTGTACTTCCTAGGCCACTTCATCCCTGTGAGTTTTGTTTTCTGCACCATTATCTGTCATCAGAATGCTTCCTAGAAACTGGACACTAAGATGCTCATCGTAACTGGATATGAGGGGGGCAGAGGGTTTGCAGATATTAAGGGAGGTTTGAAACAACTGGAGAATAGGAGAGTGCGTTGATGCAGCGCAGATCGGGTTGCCAGGCAGCCCTGGGGCCCTTTCGGCTGGAAAATGAATCTGCGGTGGTGTCAACACAGAGTGGTATGAATTTCTGCAGCAGAACTCAGAAGTGGTAGGTGAGATGGAAAGAAGATGAAGTGTTTTGATCCAATACTGAGTGTTTTGGAGGTGATTAAAATAAAGTATAGTGGGGCAGGGAAATGGAAAATATTGGTGAGAAAATTGTTGAGGGGATGTACAAAGAGAAGAAAGTACAGGTAGAGGAGGGTATTGCAGAAACTGTCCATTAAAGTTGCCGTAGCTGGTAGCAAGGCCTGAGATCACACAGAAGACTGTCCTCCAAAATCAGTCTTCAGTGACTGTAGGGGAGAGATCAGAAGGTTAGTTTCTGGCTGAAACCAGGATGGAAAGGGCGGTATAGCCAAAGGACATGTTAAAGGAGCCTGGATTGTCTAGGAGGGAGGAGTTCTCGAAGTCCCTAGAAAGCAGAGATTGCTCACTCGCTCTCCAGACCCTAAGACACATGAATTGTTTCAGAAAGACAACTTGTATTTAAGACCATTTCAGGGGAAAGAGTAATTTTTGGAGAGCAGGAGGGCCATCTAAGCATATGTTAATTAAGGCCAGGAAGTGGTGGAATAATTTTGTAATTAAGTGAAAGATATGGAGAAAACATTTCCCATAAAAGCAAGATTTCAAATTTCTATTTGAGAAACTGTATTTTCTTTAATGCCGTAGTTCTATTCATGATTTGGACAATAAGGATTATGATTTAAAAATTAACCCAAACTGTAATTTCCTACATTAGTGAGAGAGGCACAGGCAGCCAATTTCTGTAGATTCTTTTGGCTAGTTTGAGTCCTTTTGGAACAAGGGACAGTATAAGTTAATTAGTGAATAATAGAACAGCTGGCTCTCAAATTATGATCAGGCTAGGATCCAAATGTTTCCTCTTAAATCTATTTTGGATATGTTGGAATACATTTCCTGCTGAATAACCATAATGGGCAGGTCAGTCACACTACCCTGCCCACCCCCACCCCACCCACGAAGTGTGACTCTGGGTCTCTCTCCCTACCTAGCTCTTGGCCACAGAAGCATGGGCTCCCCCAGATGGTGTTGAGGGCTCTGCATTATCAACAACTCTTGGCAGTGACATTACCTACAAGGGCTGGGCTGTGACTGCTGGTGGGGGTTGGCATGGAGGGTTGAGACAGTGAGGTAGTCTGAGGAACTAGAGACTAGTTGAGACTAGTTAACTTCCTAAATTTATGTGAGAGAAAAATCAGTCTTCCTCCTACCATGTGTTTGTGCTTGGGAAAAGGTTGGTCATTCTTAGAAGATAAACCCTTATCACTGATACGGTAATTGGGGTAATTCTAAAACAAAGTATAATGTTAGGCACGGAAATAGCATTGAGATTGCTGATAACTGAAAACTGTACCTGGATATTTCTTCCAAGAACCAGTTCTTATTATACAGCCCTTCAGGTCCAAAGGGTAGTAGAATATTGGGCTGACTCTAATGATACCACCGCAGTCCCAGAAGTTTCTGCTTCAAAAATACATTATAGTTATTCTCTTGCTCTTTGCTTCCTCAGGAGTTGAAGCCATGAAAAATCGCACTTAGTTTAGAGTTAGTTATACTGTAATTTATTCAAAGCTTTATGGTTTGAAATGTATATAGCACAGTGTCTGGCTTAATAGATGTTTATTAAATGAATCAATAGTCAGCAGATCTTCAGGAAATCACTAGGAGAGTAGCTCTTTTATGACTGGGGAACCAGCTAGTATTAAATCTTTGGATGATAAAGATGCTTGGAAAGATGTATATTTAGTATTTTAAATTATTGTTGTTTTATGCTTTAGATTGTCAACCTAGTCAACTTTTTGTGGTGACAAGCAGTTGCCCCCTGTATGCTTTTAATCATCATGGCCTTAGAGGTTACCTTGCATGATAGTATTTTACTTTTAAGGTCTGGAGATATTTAAATCTGTCAAATTAACAAAACATTAAAGAGATAATATCAACTACTTACAAATCCCTAAGTCTGTATTTCTCAATCTTGAGCTAAGATACCTGAATAGAATTCATTTTTTGGGTAGTGGTGGTGGTTGGGGGCAGGGAGGTTTATAAACTTTTCATGCTAAGAACTTATAATTATGAAAAGCACGTCACATTATAGAAATAAAATAGCAAATTCTCAATGTTTCTCTATTTCTCTCAAGATCCAGAGCAGTTATCAAAACATGGTTATTGGGAAATAGTATATCACTATTTCTGCTGTCACTTCTCTTGATGATAAAAAATATTTTTACTAAAAATAAGAAAAAAACACCATACAGCCTTATGAAAAGATAACACTATGCAACTTCACTTCACAATATTGTATTGAGTTGAAACAATAGTGAAACTGAGCTTTTCTAAGGAAAGGCTTTTCATTGGAAGTCTAAGATGTATGTGCCTTGCTTTGACAACTTTGCTGAAGTAGGAAGAACCCAGGGACCCAAAGCCATAATGTTTAATATTAACACAACAATTCACTTTTCTTCTAGTTGTGTATGGATCCTGGTTTGATCATGTTTTAAGCTGGGAAGATCACAAAAATGATAAAAACATTCTATTTATATTCTATGAAGAAATGAAGAAAGTAAGTCTCTCCTAACTTTTCAACAATCAAAATTTAAGTCAAATTCAGTTAATACAGGAAATCGATCAATGAACTCTGTTTTCAGGTTTGAGGGAATGAATTTGGTGTTTTGATGAGTAACAAAACTCATTTATTTATTTATTTGCTTATTGCTCAGGATCTTTCTAAAAGCATAAAGAAAATAACGACTTTCCTCGGCATAAATGTGAGTGAGAGCGAAATTCATCAGATTGCTTGGAAATCCTCATTCAAAGAAATGAAAAATAACGCAGCCAAAGAAAACTGTGACCCCAACAAGACCATCTGTGCCCTCACATCTAATAAGAACCTGGTATTTAGGAAAGGTAAGTCAGAAAGGGAGGTGGTCCTTTGCCTCGGGCTTATGTTTGGAAATAGTTCTCTTTTACCTTTTTAACCCTCATTTCACCATCTTGCACCCCATATCTTGCACAAGGTTACACATTGCCATCCACCAGTGAATGTTTATTAAATGAAATTCTTGAATTGCATTCTTTCCAGACTTTGAGATTTCCATGCACTGTTAGGAACCAATTGAGAGAAAAACACAGGTGGCAAACAGATAGAAATGATACAATTATTTGAAGAATGTGTCTCTGGTCTGTAGACCAGTGTTTTTGCTAATAAGTTACCCTGAGTTTTATAAACATACTCTTACTCATGGTCAATCAGATGCAGTCCTGTCCCCCCTATGGAGCAGGTCAGTTTGGAGCATGGTATATGACATGTTTTCTTCAGGAGACAGAAGGGAGCTGATGAGTGTGGACAGTGCATTTTCCCAAACTCATCAATCAAATAACTTACCCTGCAGAGAAGTAAGGGGCGGAGCAAGAGCTGGGATTGTTATCTAAGGACATTCTTCTGCATGGAAACACAAAGAGAAGAAAATCAATCTCCACTATTTCCTAACATGTAACTTAGAAGCAGGTTGGGTAGTAAGAGCTAACAGCAAGAAGAGAAGCTCAGAACGAGCATGAAATTGGATGGTATTTTCTAGAAAGAGCAGGTAGACTGTCATGTGCTAGAATAGTATACGATGTATGAAGTGGAATGCAGGAGATGAAGAGATTGGGGCCAGAGAGCAAAAGCTTTGATGGACATCACACAGGTTTTTCTTCTCCCTTGTTTGTTTGCTTTAAGAAGGGACCTGACATGGTCAGACATGTGTGGAAAATTGATTAGAAGAGTTTGAAAGCAGAGGCAGAAAGTTCAGTAAAGAGGTCGTTGTAATAGTCCAGGTATGAAACACTGATGATGGCAATTTGATCAGTGGCGGTGAATCACTGTTGAGTGGAGCTCAGCTTAGAAGTCAGTTTAGGAGCCTTTCGCAGATTGTGAAATTTGGTAAAATTATTCAGCGTGAGTGGGAAGGCCTAGTGGTGAAAGGGACAGAAGGGGTAGCCCAGGGACCCTGCCATCAATGGGAATGAAACAGCTCCAAGACAAGAAAAGCGATTAGCCAGAATTGGAAAGAAAGCCAGGGTCAAACACGAACACTTATTTATCATTCGTGAATTCTGAGAGTGGGATTGGAGGCCAAGTTGAGGGGTTTAAAGAGATGAAAAATTAAAAAAGAAGCAGTAAATAAGGAGCACCCTTTTAAGAAGATACGATATGGGAGCTTAGGAGGGAGACAGGGTCAAGAAAAAAGAGGGGTAGGAGAGAGAAGATAAAGGGAAGACAAAGAATTTGGAAAAGGGTGCATGAATGAAGGTGAAATGAGCAAAGGGGAGAGAAAGAGAGAGAGATTGGGAAGCACCATGGTAAAGATGAGGAGAAATAAAAAAGTTCTGATGGTTGCTGGAGTCCAGTGATGTCTTTTACCACTGCCCTTTGAGATCTGATTAGCAAATTCTCAGAATTCACACATCTTATCATACAGACTTGAGAAATTTTCCTCTAAAGATAATAGAGTTTATCTCTGACCTGCCATACTTGTGATCCTAGCAAATATTTCCAAGTTAAATTGTATCCACATAGTTGTAGCCAACAACGTTCATTCATTCTAACACATTTAAGTTCTTTCTATAAGTTATAGGTTTCCTTATCTTGTATCTAACAAAGCACAGAAGGTTGATAGTAGGAACATCCTCACTGATACTAGTCACCATGAGCACCAGTTGGTAAATTTGGTCTGTGTGAGGAACTAAACACACGGATGTTTGCTGGAAGGGGTGGGAGTAGGGGATCCATCCTCTGAAAGTAAGCGTTTCAAAGAAACCACGAAGGTTGTTGATTCAGAATCCTGGGCATGTAGAGATAGTCCTCACTTTACAGAGGAGAATTTGTGCCTGCAGCTGTCTTTACTTTAAACTCAGAAATAGAGCTGATATTCTAGAAAATGACTATAGTAGCCAGGGCGATACGGTGTTAAATTAAGCAAGGATAGTCCTCACAAGTGTCAGAAGTCTTACAGCTTCTGACGTACTAAAATCTAGGGGGAGAATTACAGAAGTATGGAAAGGTGTATGGACAAGATGTATGTAGCAATATTGCTTCTAACAATGAGAACCTCGAATGCACTGAAAGGGTCGCTAATCAGAAACTGTTAAACATAGGAAGTCACATCCGTATAGGGGTTTACGATGGAGTCATGAAAACTATAGAGTAAAAGCAACTAGCATTCACTGACTGCTTTCTCTGTGCCAGGCACATCGCTTGGTTTGTCTGGATTTTGACAACAGACCTCTGGGGATGGTATTTATGTTATGACACTTTGCTGAAACACCAAACACCTGAATAACTTGTCCAAAGACACACAAGTAGTAGGTGGTAGAGTCAAGACTTGAATCCAAACAGTCTTACCCTACTCACCATAACTTTCATTGTTGGTATATAAACACTAATTTGGGAAGATGGTCAAAGTATAATAAGTGGGGGAAATTAGGTTACAATTGTGTGGTTTAAGATGTAGTTTATATGCATTTATGTTTGCGAAGAAGAACATTTGGAAGAATGTATGCCAGCCGATTTGTTAGCCAAGTTAGCTGAGTATATCTTCTTGATTTTTATCTTCTTTTGCTTATAGGTATTTCCTCTAACTTACATTTAATAGCTACTATTTTATTTTTTAAAATAATATTTTTTTTAAAAGTAAAAGAAAGTCAGAGTGAAAGAATACATTAGAAACCAAGCAAACAAAAGCCAGGTCAAATAAAAGCAGACAGCAGTGGTCTAGGTGATTTGATATCAGAAACTACAAGGGAGAACCAGGAAAGACCAAAGAATATTGAAACTGACCTTATGCCCCAAGTGGGGTGTTTTAGAAACAATGTCATTATGTCATTTCCTGACTCTGGGATCTTCTCTCTCGTACTTTCTTTCCTTCCCCTATCCCAAACAGAAGAGTTCTACTTTCTTTTTAAACCCAGCCTTTTGGACTAGGAATCAACATCAAACATTTCTTAAGTTATAATATGAATAAATTTCTTTGCTGTAGCTGACATTGTCTAACATTCAATCAAACCATGGGTTTTATTGAGCATCCACTATACAGTCAGCACTGGATTTGGTACCGCAGGAATACACATGAACAATACGTCACAATCCATAACCTGAAAGAGTTTATAAACTAATCAGGGGGGAAGATAATACAGAATGATATATGGCTGTCTGTAAATGAGGGAATAAGATGATGCATTACTGTCTCCAGTTAACCTAGACCCCAGGGATGAAGTATAGGGCCAGAAGTAGCAGAAGACCATGGTGGGCAAGATCTAGGGGTGGGGTTTGGCACAGTGCGCACAGTGGATGTGAGAAGGGCAGTCCTGAGGGGTTGACACTGTGCCGAGGCTGAGAGGGTGACTGGTGAGAACAGGAGAGGTCGATGGACTGTGTGAAGTCCAGTTGTCCCTTGAATAACATGGGTTGAACTGCACTTATCCACAGATTTTTTTCAATACATACTGTAAATATATTTTCTCTTCCTTATGATTTTCTTAATAACATTTTCTTTTCTCTACCTTACTTTATTGAAAGAATACAGTATATATTATACCTAACATACAAAGTACATGTTAATCAACTGTTTACATTATGGGTAAGGCTTCCAGTCAACAGTAGACTATTGGTAGTTAAGTTTTCGAGGCGTCCAAAGTTATACATAGATTTGTGACTGGGGAAGGGGGTGGCTGCTTCTAACCCTCACATTGTTCAAGGTTCAACTGTATCTTATTTCGATTTTATTTTCAACTCTGTTATCAGTATTGTAAAATAAATTTCCTTAAAATGAGGCCAGTTGCTCACCCCTGTGGTGTGTTATCAGCACAGCTGCTGCTCTGGAGGCACACGGACAGGGGAGTAAATGAAGCATCGCCATATCCACTGTCTGCTTTAGGTTTTGATTAGGTTTAGTTGAGAGACTTTTTTGCCTGCTACCATAAAACCTAGGACACTTGTGTATTTTTAATCTTCCTTTCTTTTTAAGAAATAACTTTTTAAACTATACAAATTGACATGCAACTATTACTAAAGAAATTAGAAGCAACAGGTAAGCAAATTAAGAAAAGAATAATTTCCCCATCACCTTATCACCAAAGGGTGAAATTGTCCACATTTTGTTATAAATCTGACAGATGTCTTTTGTGACTACTGTACATTTAAATTGGTTCTTGTCTGATACACTTTCCAGGAGCTGTGGGTGACTGGATAAACTACTTTACTCCAAAGCAGAAGAGAGTATTTGATGAACTGTTCACGGAGAAAATGAAACACAGTGAACTAGCAAGACACTTGGAAGATTACTCTTAATATAAATGGAAAATGAAGCCAATTTCCATTTTATGCGATACAGTGCTCATGGAATACATAAGTATTTTTTTTTACCAGTGTGGAAAGCAGCTATTTCTTTCAATGAGAAACAAACACTTTATGATGCATCAAAAGTGCCATGCATGAGACTATTATTATCATATTTGATAGTAGCAGAGAATTAATAATGAAAGGAAGTATATAATTTTTGAATAGCTGAATTATATATCTGCTTTCAGGGTATTTATAAGGCAAGAAGATTACTGTTATTCGGAGAGTGTATTGCTGTGGGTGTCCTATAAACCGCACTAACATACAACAAAAGAGGTGAGGGGTTATCTAAAATAACCAGTGTCTGAGAATATATTTTCTGCCTATTTGGACAATCATGACCTCTAGACAAACATTTTTATTTCAACATTCCTCGATGTCCTTGTAGAAATATTTTCTAGTGTCATAGCAGTGACAAACAATCTTAATAAGGTGAAAACACCTAATAGGTCAATTATATCTGATGATCACAATCTGGTATTTTGGTGAAATGAAGGATGGAAAGATACCCTTTCACATTAAATGAACACTGGTGGGGCTTTCAAGTATGTCCTTTATCTTAAAGTCATTTATATTACAAAATTTATTATTTTCCAGTTATGAAAGGTATAATTTTCCTGAAGTGGTTATTATTTTTTATAGTATTTTGAATATGTAATCTTTCTTCCAGTAGCATTTCTAGCATTAATCAAATCTCTCCTGTAATGACTATTATTCTGTAGCTTTACATAGAGGACGTTGTAATGATATTTCTGTGTACTTATTTTATGATTATTGCATAAATTACAGTACATTGGTTATGAACATCTATGTCACATTGTTTATATCTGTGCCATAGTATCTAACTCAAGGCTAATGGGAAATCAGAATTGTATACTGTATATAACTCTGAGCTATGCAACCAAAGCAATGGGTTGAATAAGTTAATTCAGCCAAACACCAATGTATTGTGAATTTTATTTTTAGTAACACATCTGTTGGAGTTTTTTTGTACTAAGTTTATCACAATTCAGTCAGTATTAGATCTTCATGAATCTTCTATATATACATACTTGTTACAAATAAAATGTATTCCTGTTGACTTCATGCAATTCATGTTGTGTTTTTCTTTTTTTTCTTTCTTTTTTACAAAACTAAGATACACAGAGACTCACTAAGACATCTCCCTTCCCCAAATAAATGAGTTTAGCAAATGAGAAAGGCAGGATGGTGAGAGCTAAAATCACACTTACCCTTCCCTGATACTGATGTGCAGTCAGAACATGATGAAGGGGATGGGATGAGACTGGCAACTGAAGGTGACAAAGACTGTTGTGCTAAAGGCACCAACTCCTATGAGGCTCTATCACCTCATAAGATTAAAATAATCATTAAGATCAAAAGAACAGAAATAGGCCTTTATTTGATGGCATTATCCATTGTATTTTAGATCTCTAAGGTACCTTCTGGGTCACTGTAATCTAATTTTGATAGGAAATTGCTTAAGGTCAACAATCTAAAGGTGTGACTAAAAGCCTTAGTTCCCAGACTATTATCAGTCAAAAAATATTGTATCAATATTCATAGCAGCATTACTAACACAATCCAAGAATTGGAAATAATCCAAGTATCCATCAATAGATTCATGGATAAACAAAATGTGGTATATACAAACAGTGGGATATTATTCAGCCTTAAAAAAAGAAGGCAATTCTGACATATGCTACAGCATGGATAAACCTTGAGGACATTATACTGAGTGAAGCCATTCACAAAAAGACAAACACTGTATGATCCCACTTTGTGAGGTATCTAGAGTTGTCAAATCCAAAGAAACAGAAAGTAGAATGGTGGTTGCCAGGGCTGGGGGAAGGAGAAATAGGGAGTTGTTTAATGAGTATAGCATTTCAGTTTTGCAAGATGAAGTTCTGGAGACTAGTTGCACAACAGTGTGAATATACTTAATGCTACTGAACTGTACAATTAAATATGAGCCCAGCTGGAGTTGCTCAGTGGTTGAATGCTGATCCATGAACCAAGAGGACCACAGTTCAATTCCCAATCAGGGCACGCTCCCAGGTTGCGGGCTCAATCCCCAGTAGGGGGCATGCAGGAGGCAGCTGATAAATGTTTCTCTCTTATTGAAGTTCCCGTCTCCCTACCCCTCTTCCTTCCTCTCTCTCTAAAAAATCAATTAAAACATTTTAAAAAAATTAAAGATGGTGTTATTGTAGACTGTAGGGACACATGAATGAATCCCTTTTCTCAAGAAGCTTCCATTCTAGTGGGGATAAATATATAATTTTTAAATAAAATATTTTTTAATAAATATCTGAGATATGGCAGGCATCATATGAGCTATAAAGAAAATAACATAAGGTAATAATGTGTTATTTACTAAATGTGTCAGCGAGTAAAGAGCTGCCTTAGCCAATGCTTTGGGCCAAGGACTCTGAGGCGGTGCCACAGGAGTTCCAATGCAATTGATGAATGGGGCTCCCTGGGCTTGGAGCCAGGACAAGGAGTTTGGCTTTCATGCCCGGTGTGGATTTTCCACAGGGGAGTGAGACATTCTGAGACACTTTCACAAGATCATTCTGACCGCTAGATGGAGGATGGGCCTCATATAGGAGATGGGCATGAGAACTATACGAATCAACTAAAATCAAAGTTAAGTCAGGGGCCTGCTACATGCAGCCTGACACGGAACTCGGCTGACCTGAGATGCAAGCAGACCACAGAGAGTCTCTGGACAAAGAAAATTCCTGCAAAGATTCATTAATAGCTACTCACCCATACCTTATCATTTACCTTTACCATAAAGGAAAAACAGACCACAAAATATACCTTGTAAAGGTTAAAGTTAATTCTAATGTTTTTCCCCACTCTCTTTCCCCATACCAGCCATTTGCTATAGAAACTACAAACAGATATAAGCTCAACCTCTAGATATGGTTGGAGTCTCTCTTCCTTCTCTTTCGAGGAGAATTCGATACCCTGTCTAGGGAGTGGCTTTTCTTATCCTCTCTGCTCAATAAAGCTGCTTTTCTACTTTAACCTCTTGTGTGGCTTGAGTCTTGAATTATTTCATTATTTCCTGCATGAAGCCAAGAATCTTCTTGGCTTGGGGTGAGTCTCCCCTAGGGACTTGCCCCTCTGGCATCAGACCCACGGGTCATGGGAGGAGGCAGGGATAAAGGGCTGTTACAGTGGTGTGGGTGAGAGACGAGAGGCACGTGGACAGTGGTTGTAGCAGTGGGAATGCTGAGACATGGCCAATTTGAGGATATAATATGGATATTGAACCAGCTAACCAATCAATACAGGAGGGAGAGACAGAAAGGAATAAATGAAGCCTAGAGTTTTGGCTAATCAGGTGAATATCTGAAGATACCATTTATTTAGATGTGAAGCTTGAAAGAATGAATTTTTTGGTGGGGGAGGGAGCTATGGATCAAGACTTCTGCTATGGCCACGCTGTCTGAAATGTCTGTTTAGACACCTGGCAATTGGTTGCATCAAAGAATCTCTCTGATGACGGCTGTGTTGTTCCCTGGGGCCCCCTGGGAGGGTTCAAGAAGGTGTGGAGGTGTGGGAGGGTGAGGCAGTTTAGATTTACAGAGCACTCTGGAAATGAGCATCCCCATGACAATGGGCATTGCTGAGAATGTGCTGCAGACTCACTGCCTGGATATCCAGGCCCAGTCATGCTTTCCCCTTTTCAAAGGTGAGCTCTGTGCCTTCTCCTGAACTCTGACCTACCACAGTGCCTTTGCACTTCCTTGAAGCTGCGGACCGACTCTTGTGCATTTCCTCATCCAAATTGCCTCCCGCGATTCCCCTAAAGATCCCCCATTTCTATTTCCCACTCTTCTTCCTCTTTTATTTCCCTGCCCTGCCCCCTCCTCTCTGGAGTCAATAAGTAGCTGTTAAATCCTAGTGATTCTCTTAAGGTTTCATTAGGTGGCACTTTCTCACCTCAGTGTATTTGTTCGTGCCCTAAAGGCATTTCACCCCATAAGTGGTTTAACACCAGCTCAAGGAAAACCTGCTCTGGTACCCCCGCCCCTTGCTCCATTTTTCTCAATCTCTCTCTCTCTCTCTCTCTCTCTCCTCTCC
The DNA here is from genome assembly GCF_964146895.1 of Miniopterus schreibersii. Lineage (NCBI taxonomy): Eukaryota > Metazoa > Chordata > Mammalia > Chiroptera > Miniopteridae > Miniopterus > Miniopterus schreibersii. The sequence continues at coordinate 158,810,336 of NC_138102.1, forward strand.
ACTGACTCCTCACTTGTATTTTACTTCCCACATGTAACCATGGAGGCCTTGTATTTTTATGTCAGTGTCTGTCTCCTAGTCCAGTGTGGAAGGTTCTAACCGTTGAAGTCCATGTCCTGTTCGTTTCGTAGCCTTCGCCACACCCAGCCCAGCACAGCACTCACAACACTAGATGCTTTGCAAATGTCGGGTGTGAACTGAGTTCACGGGTCAGTTTAATTCTGTCTTCCAGAAAACTCAGCTCCTATACTATAACCCACTTTGATCTTATTTTCGTATTTTCCTATTACTCCATGTCTGCATTAATCAATTCTTTTTTTAAAAAACTATGTTTTTATTGATTTTTAAAAAGAGAGGAAGGGAGAGAGATAAAAACATCGATGAGAGAGAGAAATGTAGGCCGGGCTGCCTCCTGCGCGCCCCCAGCTGGGGATGTGCCCTGACTGGGAATCAAACCTTCCATCTCTCCGTGCATGAGACAGTGCTCAGCCAACTGAGCCGCCCGGGCCAAGGCATTCAATTATTTCTTAACCTAATCGCTTACTCCCTTCCATTTTTACTTAACTATTTCACATTATGCAAGTCTTTCCTTCCCAATTTTATTGTAGAGCTTAAATGGAGAGCTTGTAAGAAGCTTTTTCAGTGAGTGAGGCAGTGTATTGCCCTCAGAAACTGTTCAATACGGGCATGTTAAATGGGAAAATGAATTAGTGAATGAATAATTTAAAGAATGAACACTTTCCTGTCTATCTACCAGCTCAGTTTCCTGGTCCTGTAGTCATGAATGCTTAGAGTCATATTTAATTCTTGGTTCCCCTCCACAATTTCAAAATCAAACCAGCGTCCAAATACTATTGGTTCTTGCATTTCAATAACTTTTAATCCATTCTATGTGTAATGAAAGACTTTATCAATCTTCCTTCAGACATAAATATAAGCCAAGGCCATTTATAAGTGATAAGAACAGCCTGTAGCTACCACTTGTGGGGTAAATTAACCTGTGTGTGTTCATGTGTGTATGTGCTTTTAACCTTTCTCTTTTTTTGTAATTTCTCCTTGTAATATATTATGAAATAAAAATACTTTTTGTCTTCAGCAGCTCATTTCACATTTATAAAATATTAGTTAATGTTAGGTAATTGAAAATCGATGTCAAAGGGGAATAATATAGCATTTAAATAATGTTCACATTGTTTTATTTATTTTTACATTAGCTTAATGAAAGAATTGTTGATCTTCTAAGTGCACAAGTGCAGACCTAGATGAAATTTTCTAAGGAGTTAGCAAATGAGGAAGTAGGAAAGGCCCTTATGGCTACTTTGCACGAAAAGCTCTAGAACAAAGTAAACAAGGAGCCATCAGTCCGCCTATCCCTACTCCCCACAGCCCAGTGCCAATTAGGGAAACTGTAGGTAAGCATCGTGTGTGCCTCACTTAGTTCGGATTATTACCCTTCAGAGTGTGAGGAGCATCGTCTCAAGCTCTTACTACACAGATATGGGCAAATAAATTTGAGCAGTTTTTGCTTTTGATTATTTGCAATATAAGCATTAGCAATTTAAAATCTTTGTGACTATTGGTATATAGCTATGAGGGTTTACTGTTCACTGGCTGGGTTATCACTATCCTTGGGATAAAAAGGGAAATCTCAAACTATAACTGATAATAAGAGCACCAATCTGAGCCAATCTATGTCTGTGATATATATGTATATTTCTTTTTTAAATTATCATGACTTTTGCCTATTTTATTGTTATTTTTTTCTTTTTTTGATTTTATTGGGGTGACATTGGTTAATAAAATTACATAGGTTTTGGGTGTACAATTGTATAACACATCATCTGCATATTGTATTGTGTGTTCACCACTCCAAGTTGTATTTTTCTAAAAATATGATTGTGTTCAATTCAAATGTTATTTATTTCAATGGTTTATATTTACATTAACTTACGCTATCGAATTTGCTCTAATAGAGATGAGAAAATATAGGTCTTTAGATGTTCTCTATTATTTAGATTGTACCTTTATTTTGTGAAAGTTTCATAGTCTACTAGGATCTGTATAAATGACAAGGGAGATGCAGGCATGCAGGGAGGGACAAAAGGTTCTTGTGATAATTAGCTAGATTTTAGGGAGAGAGAGTATGTTTCTGAGTAATTGGCCCAAAGAGAATTTTAATTAAAAGAAATTAGTCTGATCAGCTAAATTTCCAGCTGAACTGGAAAATGATCTAGAGAAGTTTATTCACTCCAGACAGAAATATTTAAAAATCATCAGGTAAACGGGAAAATTAATAATATTAATGATAATTTTGTTCCAAGAGGCAGTTCTAGCCAATCCAATCAATATCTCATTTCATTCTTCTCTTGGTCATATAATGAAGATTGACTATACGCTGTTTTGTGAGAATTCAACTTTTGATTTGTAACTGAGGTTATGAAGCTTCAGTAGCCAGTGGGGTTAAGTAAAGTTTCTCCCCTGAGATTCATGAAACCCAAGTAGGAATTCCTTGAGGCCACTATAGAATGAGAATAAAACTGAGGCCTGAGGGTGGTGAGGCTGCCATGACAGGCCTGTCACAGGGTTTTTTTTCTAGAATGTGAAGTAAACAGAGGGCCCAGTGTTCCAGGAAGGACAGCTCCCAAGTGTAGTGTTGGGGGCCTCACTTGTTATCTCTGCTCCCAAGGACAGCAGTCTGCTGGCTCAAGGAAGCTCCTGGCTTCCATTAGAGGTGTTGGAAATGAGGTTTCTAAGCCTCTAAAATGAGGCTTAGGTCTCTGCTGTCAAATGAAAACTCTGAAATTCAAAGAAAGAGAACCTGAGTAGTAATGTTTACTTCTATAAATGAGGAGAGTGTAAAAAACACCCCTGAGGGCACATCCAGGTTAGCATCTTTCCATGCCCCGAATTGCCTCCCTGGGGGATAATATCCCTGAGAAATGGGAAGGATGAGGGGTGTGGGTGTGGGCAGAGGACAGAAGGAACCAGACATAGAGATGTCATGTCCCCAGCCACGTCGGGTCCTGTCTTTATCCCAACTCCCTGCTCTGTCGCTCTCCCCCTGCCAGTACTTCAGGCTTTCTGCTAAGCAAGCACCAAAAAGTTTAGTTCACTCTTTTTACAGGAAGAGGCCTGGGAATCCCCTAGAATAGACTTCAGGTGCTGTCCCAGATCCTGAAAATACCAGTGAATAAACCAAAGGTGTTGCCTCTTCAGAGTTTACGTCCAGAAGTGGGTCTCAGCATGCGGGACTGGGAATGGGTCCATGCGGGAGCTGCAGGGACTGCCATCGGGAGGAAGCATCTCTCGCCAATGGTGGATGCGCCTGATGTCAGCCGTTCTGGTGAAGGGCACCCAGAGCGCCCACATAGCCAATCAGGCCCCATCTTTTGCAAAACACAGTTCCCCGCCCGAGGGGTCAGGCATGAAGAAAGGGACTCAGGCTGAGCCCGCTGCCCCTGGATAGAACCTTTTCGCTCAGCCTCTGACGTGGGATTCAAGACTGCCTGGCCTCCGGGTCTGGACACTCAGCCACACTTTAATATTGCCTAGAAGGGTTTAATCTAACGTTTCCCCCCCTCATTTTCTTGGCATTCATTTCCCTGCTCTGCCTTCTTATTTTTAAAGACAGTTTCTCCAAATGTGTTTTGCATAACTGCATGCAAATCACCTCCAAGTTACTTGTTAAAGATTCTGTGTGAGAACTATTGCTCACAAACAGGAGTTCCCAACTCTGGCTGCACATGAGAATCACCTGGGAAAAAGTACCTTGGTAAAAACACCAATTCTCTGGGCCCCATACCCAGAGCTTCTGACTTGACTGGTCTGGGTTAGTTCGGGGCGCCTGTATGATTTTAAAACTCCCCGCAGTGACCCAAATGTGCAGTCGGGGTGGAGGGCCCCTGAGTTAGAGGAGGCTCTCACAGGTGGACAGGTGCGTGTGCAGAGGAGTGAGGGTGGGATGGGCCTGGGCCACTGAGGCCTGGGGTAATCGGGAGAGGGTCTCCAATGCACACGGAGCGTCTACTAGAGGGCATGGGTGGTTCCTGAACCCAGATTCTACCCTGCTACACTTCCGGAAGCCAGTTCTCTCTCTTTTCTTCCTAGGGAAGGAGGTCTCCCCAACTTCACTCTAACTAAAGGATTCTCAAAATTTAGTGTGCATAAAAGTCAAAATTTTGCTAAATTTTACTAACATGCAGATTCTCAGACCTTATCCCAGAGGTTCTGATTTGGTGTCTCTGGGATGCAACTAGAATCTCTGTGCTAACAAGTATTATATTTAACAGTGATTATATACCACTTTGATGAAAGTAGTTGAGGGAACACCGTACTCTGAAAACACTGCCTAGGTCTTCACCAAAGGTATAATCTGCTACCCCCTGGGAATGTTCTCTGTTTTGAATTCTGGCTCTGTCACCTTGATCTGACCTTGAGGTTACTAACTTCTCTGTGACTCAATTTCTCCATCTGAAAAATGGAGGAAATAAAAGTACTTACTTTATATGGGCTCTGAGGATTAAAAGAAGTTAAAACAGGTCATTTCTATGGCCTGAGGTAACCAGGGGACAGAGCTGGGTAGCTTTGGGAATATAGCTCTCTATTTATTTGGTTTTGGTCCTCTAATAGGGCAGTAGTTCAGCTCTTTCCACATTGTAGTTCAGCCTTAGCCTCCTGCCCCATTTCCCCACCACTCAGGGTCCACTACAGTCATTGTTAGAAGAAACCTTTTTGCAATTAGATTTGTTTTGAAGAAAGAAATACTCAATTTGTACTTTACACATAATAGTGGATATTAATGTTCAATGTATACAGGTTGAACAATGAAAATATGTTTTTAAATTTTTTAGACTGTTATTTCCAATCAGTGGGCTAAAACTCCTTTTAAAAACAAAAAACAAACAAACAAAAGACTGGATCTGTGATGACACCCAGTGGCCAAAATGTTAACCACTGAGATTTTTAAAATATATAAATTATTTTCCCCAGCATACAAATACTTAATATTGCATCTACTTTATCTTTACACTTTTAAAGCAATTCAATAACAAAGCATGAAATAGTCCTGAATTAGAAATACCATCAAGGAGCCCTGATCCCCTGGCAGATGTGGCTCAGTTGGTTGAGTGTCCTCCCATGCACTGAGAGGTCACCTTTTTTTAATTCCCAGTCTGGACACATGCCTGGGTTGCGGGCTCAGTCTCCAGTAGGGGGTGTGCAGGAGGCAGCTGATGGATGTTTCGCTACCTCCCTTCCACACACTCTAAAATAAATAAAAACGTATTTTTTAAAAAATAAAATATCATCAATGAAATATGGACACACCAAAATGCTTTAGTACTATTTTTCTTTTCTGCAAGAAGCTTTATTACTTCCATTTGGTCAAATGCACGGGAGAGGGCTCCAGGGTGGTTAAAAGAATGGATAGTGGTTTTGGGGGATAGGCTCGGGCAAAAGCCAGACACCAGGGGAATGCAGAGGGACCCCTCAAAGGCCTCTGGGCTCCAAAGCTTCTAGTTGTGAGTGAGGGTGAGCCTTTTGAAGAGCTACTCGCCCAGCCCAGCCTGGGGCTGGCCGGCCTGCAGAGGCGAGTCAGGTGTCCCCCATCTTCTTGACGAGCTTCACTTGCTCACCCAGGAAGTGGTTCTCCAAGAGCCACAGAGATGAGCGTCTGCGCAGGTAGAACCCGGGTCTGCACATGCAGATCCAAAGGCCCTGGCTCAGGTGCTTCTCCACAGCCATGGCAGCTTCCATGGCGTCCTGAGTGTCACCCCACTCATCCTGGGAAGGCTTCAGCATGTCCTGGAAGAGAATGCGGCCACCACGCTGGTTTTGCATCTTTAAGAGACACTCGGGCCCTCACACTTCTCCTCGGCCAGGCCAACTCAGGGAAGAACTGGCCCACGCCCTCCAGAGCCACATCGTCGAGGTGGAAATAGAAGCCCAGAGAGAGGTAGGTGTGGGAGGCCCGCAGGGGCAGGTTGGCCGGGTGGTTGATGGTGGCCTCCACCTCGGTGGAAGAATTCTGATGAATGTGGGGACTCATGGTTGTTCAGCAAAAAGCAGTGTTGGCTGGTCATGAAGGCTGAGGATGGCCTAGGTGGTTCCAAAGGTGGTGGCTGGAAAAGACATTGGAGGGGGTTGGGGGCTGGTAGGAAATAATGACCGATTCAGGTAACGGCCATTACTTCACCTGGTTCTCATATCCGATTGGTACAGGGTCTATTCTTCTGTATATTCATTCACTCATTCTAGAAATATTTCCTGGTGTCCCAGGTTGAAAAGTAGACTCTGAGAGGAAGATTAATGACAAAGGGTTTATGAGGAGTGCTCTTGGGATCACACTTGTGGAAGGGAAAGGAGGGGAAGAAGGAGGGGCAGAGCTGCCATGGGGTCTCAACAAAGGCTTCAGCTGACACCACGGGGAGCTGGCATGGCCCCTCCGTGTTGTCTCTTATTGGGCCAAGGGGTCAGGACTTTCATCCTCTGCATTTATCCAGTCATTGGATGTGGGCTACCCCAGGAAGGGGGTGACCCTGAGGGAAGCAACTCTCTTTTGGCTGAAGCAGAGCTGAAAAGGGCTGGCAGCTGAGCTTGTGTTTTGACAATACTCCCAGCAGCTGGGGGAGTATGTCCTCCAGTCTCGAGGGTGATGATCTGCACGGCCCATCACAACGTTCACCACACTGAAGTCATATGATGCCAACAAAACAGAGAGGCTTTATGACCACCAGGAACTTAAAGATACACATTAAAAAATGAACACCCAGACACATACTCAGAGCTGTGAAGGAAGAGTGAGCTTTAAGAGAAAAATGGGCAAGAGTGGGGTGAGGAGAGGAAGGCTACTGCTTAGCTCTCAGCTGGTTCTCTCATGAGAGCAGAAGGGCGGGCATAATACAAAGGAGAAATATAACATTTGGACTAGGAAGTGTTTCCCTTATTCTGTGGACAGTTTGAGTCAATATAAGGTTTTACAAGGGAAATAACAAGCACAAAGTAGACAATTAAACTGGTATAGAATAGACTGAATCAGAAAGACACTGAGCATTTCAAAGTCAACACGGAATCAAGCACTTTCTTTTAAAGGCCACCCCCAATTTGGTCCTAAATTTCTAGTCTCATTCCTCAGCATTTCCTTCTGAATCCCATAGGACCTCTTCCATTCTGTGAACACAACATGTTGAATTTCCATTTCTCTGATACTGTCCTTTGACAACAATGACATTTTCAGCAGCCATAAAGGCCCAGCTCAAATTTCACCTCCTCCTGAAAAGCTTTTCTTGCTTCAAGCCCTTTAAAGGCCCCTCTCTACCCTGTTCTTAGAGTAAAAAATCCTTAATGTAACTCACTTGGTCTCTGTTTATTTACCTCTCTAGACCCATCTCTCATCGCATCCCCTAATCCCATTTCCCTAAATTTGTCTGTGGCTTAGGTGGTGAAGTTGTGTCTTATTTTTTCTATCCTTAGGGAATATCACAATGTCTTTAACATGATATATCCTCTATTGTTGAACTGAGAAAAAGTAAATAGTCCTCATAGATAAAATTACTTTATTGATAGCTACTGTTCTTCAAAGAATTATAGAGTCTAATCAAGAGTATTTCCTTTCCAAATTCATTGATGCACCTAAAAATTTAAAAGATTTCTGCACTATAATTTCATAACCAATCATCCCCAGAGACCTAAATGCCTACATTTACCATAAATATGGTATATATATCTTCTCTGTGAAATATTTCTTCTAAGTTAAATATCAGTACATTTGCAACTGTAGAAGTAGAAGGGACCTAGAGGTAGTCTAAGTCCCTCAGTTAATATTTAAATAAACCAGATTGCAGGTATTAAATGATTTGAAAAATGTCACTTACCTAGTTCATGACAAAGTTGAAGCTAGAATCCAAATGTCTTAATTGCTAAATCAATCACCACCATTATCATCATCACAATCATCATAATCATCAACATTTAGAGGCCCTACATTACTAGCCAGGTACTCCTCTAAATATACTATATTGTCTAATTTAATCTTTGTGATTCTATGAGGTGATACTATTTTTAGTTTCAATTCAAGTAAGGAAACTAGGGCACAGAGAGGCTGGATAACTTGTTCAAAGTGCAAAAGGTATATTACAATAAAAATGCTCAGGTATCTTTTTCCAGCTTCTCCAATTCACAAACCCAGACATATCAATATATATAGTGGATTAAAATAGAACTCCATCCATTATTAAGTAGACTCTATCTCTTGACCTTTTGATCCGGGCTGGATGGTCAGTAACTTACCTCACTTTAACCACTATTGAGCAGAAGTAACATCGGGTGACTTCTAAAGAAAACTTCAAGAGGTTTTGGGAGCATCCAATCTCATCTTCTTACTGCTCTGAGATTGCCGTGTTAAGAAGCTTAGGTTGGTCTCCTTAAAGTTGAAAGATCAAGAAGAGGACAGACCCAAACAAACAGCCAGTGAATAAAACTAACTTGAACCATTGAGCCATTCTAGGCACCAGCTCAATGCAATCACAAGAGTGAGCCCAGGTAAGACCAGAACAACCCTGCTGAGCTCTGCGAAAATTGCTGAACCATGTTTGTGAGAAAATAGTGGTGGTTGTTTTAAGCAAATTGAGTGAATTTTTTAATATATTTTTAATCCTCTCCTGAAGATATATTTTTATTGATTTTTAGAGAGAGAGAGGGAGAGAGAAACATAAATTGGTTGCCTCCCATATGAGCCCCGACCAGGGATCAAAACTGCAACCTGTTTGTGCCCTGACCAGAAATCAAACCCGCAACCTTTTAGTGCATGGGACAATGATCCAATCAACTGAGCCACATCAGCAAGGGCTAAGCAAATATACTTTGGAATAGCTTATTATATAGCAACAGCTAACTGGTACAGTGTATGATACTATCATTTGATTAATGTTAGTATGATTCCCACCCCCTCATCTTTTTACTTTTAACATTTATGAGTCTTTAAAGTAGGTTTGTGGTAGACAGTTTATAGTTGGGTCTAGTTTTTTTTAATTGAATCTGATGATCTCTGTCTTTTAACTGGTGTGTTTAGACTATTTGCATTTAAAGTGATTATTTATATAGTTGGATTAAAACTTACCATCTGTGCAACTGTTTTCTACTCATTGCATTTGTTCATTGTTTCTCAACTTCCACCCCCTCCTTCCCGCCCTCTCTTTCTGGACTCTCAGGCAGCAGCTGGTTAAGTATGTGGTTAAGTTCCTTCTAGGGAGAAACTGTGAGATGCCTCTTTTGATGTTGTTAATCCTCACCTGAGGATATTTTTTTCCATTGATTTTTAGAGAGTGGGAGAGGAGGAGGGAGGGAAAGGAACATCTTTGTGGAAGAGACACATTGATTGCTTGCCTCCCGCACATGCCCAGACTGGGGCTGAGGATCCAACCTGCAACTTAGGTAAATGCCCTTGACTGGGACTTGAACCTGCAACCTGGCCTGAATGAATTGCTTCTTGCTAGGGTTTTACATGAATTTTTTTTTTAACTTGAAATAGATACAAATGTTCCACAGGAAATGGTTAGTGTTTATTAGGTAGGTGTCCATATTTGTGAGATAATACCCCATTCTTAGAATCTAACTAGGTAGGATAGTAATTTGTGGTGGCTAAAAAATTGTGATGACAGCCAAATTTACATAATTTGGTAATACATAATTACCATGACTTCAGAGGTAACTGCAAACAATTTATCCAAGTCAATATACAAACTTTACGACATTTCTTCGGATATCTGTACTGTGTATATGTGCTATACATATACATGTATAATTAGGAGTTTTACACCTGGTATTTAGTGGTTTGTTTCTCACACTCATTGCATGATCAGTGTTTAAAGGCAATCAGGGTATGTTCAGTAAATTTCTTCTATAGCAACAAGGCAGTTTTCATCAAGTCTGTGAAATGTAATTTTATTAATAGAAGAGCATGTCTTACCAGATACACTGTCCCCAAATAAATAAAATATCGGCATCATTAAAAGCACACAAACACACAGTTTTACAGGGTACAATACAAAGTCAATTTTGATCATGTTCTCACTTGCATTTACTAAAAATGTGAGAAAGACTGTAATCAATCTCTAAATAATTATCTTGCATAAAGAGAAAAGTACGGCACAATTGTTTCATAGGAGGTTTTGGAATGACAATTGGAGAAGACTTTTCTTTAAAAGATATGAAGATATATCACAAATCAAGTCACACTGTCTATAACATTAAAACATGGAATTGTACTTAATTAAAAATAAAAGTAAAGCAGCTTTCTTTCCCCACATTATACTAATTTCTATTTTTGGCAGGAATTAACAACCTTTTCCATTAGTAGGAAAATGTGCTCTGCAAACTCTCGGAGGGCACCACGGCCACCATTACATCTGCAAATATATCCCACAGCCTTCTGGGCAGTGGAGCAGGCATCAGCAGGAACAGCACTCAGGCCCACTTTCTTTAGGCACTCCTCATCAGACACTTCATTTCCTATCAAGTAAAGAGATACTGCTTGAACATTTAAAGAGACAAAGAATATTCTTTCCAAATAATGCAAACAGCAACCAATAAGAATTCTGGGTAACTTTAGTAACCTAAAGCACTGCATATAAGAATGGTACAGGTTAGATGGAACAACAATATGTTAAAGTATTTAAAAGTATAATTTAGTGTAGGGTTATAATTCAAAATAAACTCTTATCAGTTAAATAAGTAGAATGGAGTACACTTTCTGCTTGCCATGTATATTACAATTACTATGAATTATTTAAAAGTTCAAATATATGCAAGAACCCCAAGTTCATGTGGAATGATTATCAATGTTTTAGATCATTTATGAATATTTTTATCTATTTCCTGCCACCTAGTTTTTTGGAGGCGAGGAAGAAATTCCTAGATATATTTTACCCCCAAAACTCTTCCTCATCTATCTCTGATATACATATATTTTTACAAGTGACACAATATTATCAAGCTAACAAAATCAACAATTCCTTAATATCATCTAATAATCTAGTATGTATTCAAATATCCCAAGTTGTCTTAAAATTGTCTTTTTATAGTTGATTTATGTGAGGCAGAAACCAAACAAGGTCCACATATCACTTTTTGTTGATATATATATTAAGTCTCTTTTAATCTGTATTAGTTCTAATTTGTATATCACTTATTTGTTGAAAAATTACCCATTACAACGAACATAACTATACCCCTTCTCTCCCTGTCTTGCTGCTTCTTACTCCCCACCCTTCTCACCCCTTTTTTTGACAGGATGAATTTCAGAAGCTCCCAGTACCTTAGACTCACCACTCTGAGTATAACTATTATTATACTACAGAGCAAAAACTAATAATAAAATGCTGTTTAAAAGTTTATTTGTTTTATACTTTTCTACACTTACCTACTGAATTTTTTTCTATTACTAAATGTACTGAAATTTAAATTGTTTTCATTCAAAGATGAAAATTAAGGTATTTCTTGTATTATCCATCCCCCCAAATTAAGCTTTACTTACTAAATTTTACTTATAAAAGTGTCAATATTTTTAAGGAATATGTTGTTATATGTTTATGTGGTCCATATAAAATACTGCACTAATTTTTAAAATAAAAATTTGGAGTCAATTCTCTATTTTCCTGATTTTCTAACTTCTACTTTTCACAGTTGTTTTTTTCATATTATGTAAATAATGCATATCTTGACAAACATTTTCTAAATAAAAGCAAAACTATTCAAAATCATCCTAATTATCACTAATAGTCACTACAATTTGGCATATATAATTCTAGTTTTACCTGTATAAATAATACACTTATTATTGCTATATACAGGCACTATGTTATGCATTTTATATTATTTCTGATTTTTTTCCAATGGTTTTATTAAGTTTGATTTGTGTTTATATTATAAATAGGAAAACTAAGGTTTAGAGGAGCTTGCATATGGCCACACAGATAATAAGTATAGCTGGGATTTGTTATATGTTCCAATAAAATTGTTTTCTTCTTATAAAACTTGGATCACTTTCTATCAAAGGTTCTACAGTATTTTTCTCCATAGAATCTTCACATGTAGTTCATAGGCTATTTCTGAAGTCCCCAGATCATATGCTTCCAAAGCATTCTATGCTGCTTTAGTGGTCCATATTACCTTGTATTTATTTCATATATGGTTTATAGTTATGTATTTTAATAACTTGCCATTATCAATATTTAAAATACTGACATTAGACTGTAAGCTCTGTTAAGTATTAAGTCTCAGGAACTAAAACCTGCATATAGTAGACATCTAATAAATATATTTGGTTAATACTAAAGTGAAAAACTTGTGACATCTGACCGTGTAAATAAATATAGCTTACAGCATTGTTTTTAATGGTTGCATAGTATTTGATTTTATGGGTACTCTATTTTTGTGGGATATTTAGGTGATTTATTTTTTTCCTCCATTATTGACACATTGGTCCAATTTCTTTCCTGAAATTTGAGTTTTGGGGTTAAAACTATGTACATGTAATAATTGCTAAAATATTCAGAGTGTGCTTTTTATATATTAGGAATCTGCTAAATGCTTTACTTATATTATATCATTAATCCCTATAACAGACCAATGACAATACGTACTTTGAACAGTTCCAGTTTACAGATAAGAAAACCAAGGCTTTCCTTACCAAAACTGGCATCAGTGTTGTGGTCTGACTCCACTAGACTACACTTGATAAATATTATCAAAGTGACGTCCAGAAAGAAGGGCTGTCCCAATTTTATACCTTTGTCATTAGTGTAAGAGAGTTTCTATTTCCTTACAATCATGCAAATGTTGGGAAGTTTCTTTCTTATTTCTCTATATATTTCTTTAAAAAAAATCCTGGCTGAAGAAAAAGATACCAACCAAGATATGCCACTTCTTTCCAGCATAGGCCCATTTCTTTTCTCCATTCATCCACAACTGCCAGCTTGTCTGGTACATTGACTTCCATTTTGCAGTCCAGTTTTAAGGAAGAGAGTGTCTGCTTTGAACAGGCCCTTTCTGAGATTAACCTCACCTTAAAAAAAATAATAAAATAAAGGAAACAGAATAAGATAATACCTTGTATATAATACAAGTCACAACTAAGTAGTCTTTTGTCCTTCTGGACAAATTCAGTAAAATCAACTGTTATTTTAAAATAATAAAGTTTTAAAACATTTTATATCTAATAGTCCCATAAAGGTGAAAGACAGTTTTCTACTGTGGAAAGGATACTATCTACAGGTAAAAAATACAACATACACTGTCTGAAGCCAATCTAAGATTCTCCTATAATTCAGTTTACCCAAAGGAAAGTCCATATTTTGTCTCTTGCACTGCTTAGGAACACACATATTAAGAGTTCTAGTGAATTATGAGAAATCATCTTAGCCTTCGTTTTTGAAAATACACAAATACTAACCTATTGTGAATTAAAAATTTTAATCATAAGAATAAGCTACATTTTAAAGTCCATAAGATATTAGCTTTTTCTAAACACTGACACTTATTTTTTTATTAAATCTTTCCTGTTGCACGATCCTATGGCAACTAGGTAGCACCTATTTAAAAATAGTATGTTCACAAACAATAAATATTACTCATTGGTTGGCATTTTGCTCATCTAAAAGTAAATAGTATGATAATTTTCTAGGCATGTGAAGGCTAAATTTCAGATATTTTAATAGATAATACTAAAAATGTATATTTCATTTCCCTCACATATTCATTGACCCTGAATCATAATCTTAAAAAACATTGCTATATTCAGGGGCACATACCTCAATACCACTTTTCTTTAATAAACTTATGCCAATAGCATCTTTTACATCATAAGATATTATTTCTTTTTGGTCTCCTGATATATAAATGTGGCCATTGGTGAGACATCCATCAATACTGCAAACCAAAAGTTTTATCTCCTTAAACTTCTCTTTGCCAAAATAGCCATATCTAAAAGAAACCAAATAGACCTTTGAATACAAGTGCAATACTAATCACTCCCTCTCATCTGGCTAATGCCAGTAAACTTAATAACCCATTCCCATTCAATTACTCAAACATTGCCCTTTATATTTACTTCACATACACACTTCAACTTACAGTGGAGACTAAGTTATAGTGTGGTCTAAGTGGACTTTGTGTTTCTCAATATATTGAATAAGTCATCTAAAGGAATATTTTATGTATATGTCTTCCTCACATGAGCAAACAAATTATACAGATCCTAAGATGGTGGAGTATCACAAATCAGTGTTCATAAATACAATTAACATATCTACTAAAATAATGTTAGGGTCTCGTGCAAAGACCATATGTCTTGTTTTTACCTTAATACTCGTTGTTCTGCAATAGGCCAATCAATATCCACATCTATGTCCACACTGTGCTCAGCTCGCATTTCGTAGTAGGCCATTTTTCCACCCTAAACATAGCACAAATGCCATGAGTACTGATTTTAACACGCATTTACATATATCAAAACGTTTCTAATACAGAACAATGAATTCATTTCTACAGTACTGAGAGAAATAAATACCCAGTAATATTAATAACATACAACAAATCCTTTTTTAACCACATAAAACAAATAACTTTAACATTTTTCAGCTTTCATCTACAGAGTGCAAGTTCTCATTTTTCTTTGAATAGATTTCTATTTTAAGATTGCAAAAAGTGGAAATAATACCCACCCTCCAGTTTTCTGACCACAGGAATTTTCTGTTCTGGCAGTCTCTCTCATCATCATTCAAAAGCAGTATAAATGCTTTTGGAAGTTGTTACTATTTGAAACTAAGGGGCAAGATAGGGAAGGAAGGAATAACTGTAGTATCTACTGTACAGAATTATCTTAGATCCCTGCGTTACAGATGGGAGTGGGAAGTATGTCTGAGTCATGTGTGGGCAAAGGTACGGATGGTTTCCTGATCCTGGGACATGGGGTCAAGAGGAGAAGCCTTTCCTGTGATTACATTCATTTCAATGTCAAGCTCAATTTTTCAGAATTGCTTGTCTCCTCACAAATCTAGTTAGGATGAGAGACTTCACTTTTCTCTACACTTCAGGGAAGGGTCAACCACAGTTAGAGAAGGTGGTGTCTCTATCTGTCAAATAGAATTTTCCTTAACACTCAAACTTAGCTAGTCAGCCTACAGTTTGCCTATAAAGTGACTGGAAGATTGGAGAAACACTTTTCCCTCAGCGCATGGGTCACATGCGAATTTCTATTACAGAGAGTGGAGTTTTAGGGTTTTTTAAACACTATATTTTGAGTAACATAAGGATCTGAATCCAAATCCTGACAGTATCATTTACTACTTGTTTTTGCCTTGAGTTAATTACTTCATTTTTCAGAGCAGCCATTTCTTCCTCTGAAAAACTGGGCTAGGAATGTCCACTTTATTCTGTAGTTATGCAGGTTACAAGAGAGATCTTATGTAGTGGTTCTATAGTCCTTGGTGCATAGTAAGTGCTAAATAATAGCAATAACTAAAATGAAAAAATAGCATATGATGTAACCATGTGGGCTCTAAAAATGAGAGAGACATCCAACCTCATTTTAAAATAAGAGCAAGGACAGATAAAACAATATATTCTAAGTTACATAAGGATAGAGACAGAACTATAGTCAGTTTTCCTGATGCCCAGGTTGGTGCTATCTCACCTCTGCTATACTGGGTTTTGTTTGTTTGTTTGTTTCTTTTTAAAGTAACACAAGTTATTCAACTGTATAACCACAACCTGACAGTAACACAACCATAAATTAAACAGAGTTTTGAAAGGAATAATATGAACACCAGGACACATATAGAACATTCAATATTTGACTCATTTCTTATCATAATGTTATAGTTGTAGCAGAATTCCTTGCATATTTACTAAATGGATTCCAAAGATCAGTTTGGGGTAAGCCTGCAGGATTAATGCCTCACATAAAAAATGTTGTCAGTTACGGCCTTTCCTTTAGGGGTTGATATTTTCCATTATGAACTGTGCCATACCTCTTTCCTAAAACTCAAAGCATAAACACAAAAGGGTTTCAAAGGTTTTTGCAAAATGAAGGCACAAACCTGTAAGTAACCCATCTCTATTAAATGTCTTTTAGCAAAATAAAATGAGCCATTTTCATATAATTCTCCATCCCAATCTTGTCGACGAGGTCGTTTAGCTGGATTCAAATTCAGAGGTTCAGTCACATCACGAACTAAAAGCAAAAAGCTATAGTAAGTCCACATTGCTCTGGATACTAAAAGTGTTCATTCAGTAATTATTTTAAAAGCATAAAAATGAACTCATAATGTAAAATATTTCTGTATCTGGATAAATAATTAAAAGATTTTAACAAAATCCCTAATAATTCTGATAACTTACGTTTGTTTTATTATAACAATAATGAAAAAATAAAGTATTTCATAGAGGAATTCTGCATAATTAAGATTTTAAGGTATTTATATAAATATAACACTTTAGGAGGATATCAAGACAACCTTAAAGTTACTTCAAGAAAACTGGCTTGTCATAAAATATCCATATTCAATATTTGATCCCTTTAAAACTATTTTTTCATTATTTCTATAGAAATACAACACATGCATTATTTATCTAATGTGGTTGAGAAATGACTTTCATGGAATTATTATAGAAAAATGAAAATTTCCCCATTAAATTACTGAAACTTTTATAGTGAGAGAAATGTTTATATAATGTATTAGGCATTCTTACCAGTGGTTAAAAAGATACTAACCATAATAATAAATAATATTTGTTTATTTGTTATTCTTGGTAATGAAGCTCAGCAATATCAACATTAAATATCACAACATGATATAATAAATGATGCTCTCAGTACTGATATCTAGATTCCCATGCCTTTTCACTTAATTTTTCCCAAACTTTGTCTGTGGACGTGGATGGGTAGGTACATAGGCACTTGTGTTGTGTGCGTATTTAATAGTTGGTGATTCTTCAGAATCTTTCTTCACTTTTGGTTGTCACTTCTGTATATAAAGGCTTCTAGGAATAACCTCTACATACTTCCCTAATGCAACCATCCTCTGCTCAACTCCACCTCAATGTCTGATATAATTAGGAAAATACTCAGTACACATATATTGATTATGTGGTATCGTTTTATAGGCAATGGATACACAGCAGTGAACATAACCTTCTCTACTCCCATGAAGTGTGCAACCTAGTGATGGAGATAGGCAATAAGCAAACAAACTAGATGATTTAAGTCATACTTTGAAGAAAAGGAAAGAGGTGAACAAGTCTTTCTTAGGTGAACAAGGATCAGTGGCTGAATTCTCACTGAATATTTGCTTAGTCTGAGGAAGAGGTAAGAGAAAAATCAAGCTTGGCCTAAGCAGAGGGACTTTGCTGGAATAAGGAGAAACCAGAAGGGTTTTTATAGTTGTAACCCAGCCCAATTCCTAGATCAAAGTGATTAGCCCCTATCCTGTCAGAAGAAAAGGTTTGTCCTGCCTGGAGGAAAATAATATATACTTCAGTCTCTATGTCTGGCACATGATAAAATATGATACTTATAAAGCAGCAGAAATACATGACCCCTAATCAGAAAAAATGTCATAGAAACAGAACTATAAATGACCCAGATGTTGGAATTTTCAATCAAGAATTTTCAAATAACTATCATGAACACCTTAAAGAAATCAGAAAGATTTTTAAAAATTATTTTATTATTATTTTTTTAATATATTTTTATTGATTTCAATACAGAAAAGATTGTGAGAGATATGTGGACAACATAAAATTGTTTAAAACCCATTTAAATTGGAGTCCCAAAAAAAGAGGAAAAAAAAAATGTGGCAGAAAAAATATTTGAAGAGAAATTTTGAAAACTGATGACAGATATCATCAACATATAGATATGAAAAGTTCAGAGAACTCCAAACAGTATGAACACAAAGAAAACCACAGCAATACAAATTAGAGTCAAGCTATGGAAACTAAAGATAAAGATAAAATCTTAAAAGTAGCCTGAGGAAAATCATATTCAGAAGCAATAGTGAGAATTACACCTGATTTCATATAAGAAACAATGGATGGTAAAAGATAATGGAATAACATGTTAAAGATGCATCTTCAAAAGAGTAACATCCTAAGTTACATATATGTTAGAGATAATTAGGCCAGCTTTCCTACATTTAAGGCACCTAACAGAAACCATAATGCCTTTCCTCAGGTATGTTACATTTACCTATTTGTTGGTGATTCTACTCTTTATTACATATTTTGCAAATTTATCTGGCTAGGAATCAGGCTCTACCTAAACCCTATGGAACTCTTCGTACATAAGGAGTTACATATTTTGGGAAGTAATCCCACAATTCATTCTTGAGGTCACCTAAAACTTTCTGGTGGATGCTTTCCATTCACACAATTCTATATGATTTGTATGGAGTTTATCAAATATGTCTAGAACAAGCATAAAAGTATTTGATGTAGATTACATGTCAATCTGAAAAGGCAAATAAATGGTTAAAATGGTCCTTTGTAAAAATAAAGCAAGGAATTAATTTGGGTTCACTGTCTTCCCTCAGAAATCACAAAATTTAGAACTGATTAGAAATGTTATTACCTACTACAGTTAAGAATCATATGTTCTCTTTTACTGCTCCCTTTTTACTCTCCTCAATCCTAAAGAATATTTGCATATAAAAAAACTGATTCTCCATAAAATGAGCTAAAATAAAGACTGATATAACAGATTACCTCCTTTCTGAATTTCACTCCATCGAAATTGATGGCGTCTCACAACAGAGAAAACAGAATCATACCCTTCTTCTCGAATCATTTCTGCAACTTTTTGAAGGTCAGCAGGATGTAAACATGGAGAAGTAGCCTGAATATTTCCTACAATGTCAACCTCTTTAAAAAGACAAAACAAAAAGACATCAGAATAAAGCTCTTTGCAAGACAGTAATCTTAAATGCAAATGTTAAAACAAGTCTTGTGAAATTATAAGTAGGAAATTACATAAAATTTTGAATAAATTATTAAACTCATACCATTGTGATAACTAAGAAATTCTACGATGGCATCTAATGAGGTAGAGCTGTCTTTTGAAACTTCAGAACTTCTTCGGTGAACTTGTGCACCAAATTGTTTGGCCACATTCTCAATTTCATCATGGTCCGTTGAAACCCACACACTGTACAAATATTAAAAAGAACAAATACATAGAGCCAAATCACTAAAAGAAATCACTAAAGATAAAAAGGAGCTCTAAAACCCCCAAACACAGCTCACACAATGTTAGGATAGTTTTTGTACCATCAAAATACTACAGATCCAAAACAATACAAAATTTGAAAAAATACAGTACTTTTAATATAAACAGTATTTTTAAATATCTAAAATGTCCTAGATATGTTTATATTT
Organism: Miniopterus schreibersii; assembly: GCF_964146895.1. Lineage (NCBI taxonomy): Eukaryota > Metazoa > Chordata > Mammalia > Chiroptera > Miniopteridae > Miniopterus > Miniopterus schreibersii. The sequence continues at coordinate 158,829,764 of NC_138102.1, forward strand.
ACATATAGAAATATTTATATTACATATAACATATAGTTATTTATATAAGTATCATTTATGTAGCTCTAAATGTAGTTTCATAAAATTGGAAAGAAAGGTACTTGGAACTTTTAAGACTACTAGTATATTAAGCAAAACAGTAGCTCAAGAAGTTCAAATCTAAAGAAAATAAAACAGATTTTGCTTCTTATTCCTCATCCAAATCTAAAATACTTTATGAAGTATTTTAATATACTTGCTAAGAGGAAAAAAAGGACTTTGGTTAGCTTAGAAGTCTGAGCTCAAAATAACAAAAATTTGCAACTTCTTTTTTTTTTTTTGCCAATTAATAATGAGTATATATATAAATATTTGAACACAACAGACTGGGCTACAATCCACTGATAACAATTAGAACATGACCTGATTGGTTCAGGAGAGTTTAGCTTAACAGCTCTATTAACCACAGCTAACACAATTGCCCATTTAGACTTTAAATGAATGATGACTAAAAACTAAAAGCTATTCTGAAGAGGTGTACTAATCTCCATTAAAATTAAGTTTCCTGGACCTTTACAAATTCCCACTGCTAGAAAGAAAAGATGTGAATATTACTACAGTCACAACGTTTTACTAGTAATATTACACAAAGATAATTTAATGACTTACAGACTTTGGCATATACATGTTTTTCTTTTATCCCCTTCATTCAACATTCTTTGAAAAAGGAACTACAAGTTTCAAATGTCTGTGCTCAATTGCCAAGAATGAAAAGAAAGTCAATAACTGAAGAAAATTTTCTGACATCTCTTGATTTCATTTATTAATTTCATTTCATTTATTCCCTTTAATATTTGCAGGAGGATTTAAATGTGGCAGTAAAGTCAATTACCCCCCAATTTTTTTCTAAGGAATCCTAATAAATAAGATGAGTCACTGGCTAGGGGTCAGGTGTCTCATACCTATTCATGCTACTCTGTGCAAGACAGAACATGGGGCCCCCATCTTCCTCTATCTTGAAATCTGAAATAATCTGGGGATAGGTTTTCACTGGAGAAATGTCACAACCAAAGGTATATAACAAAATAAAGTACCAATGAAAACCTAGTGAATTTTTAAAATAGAGGTAAAGGGAGAATGGTAAGATGGTAATAGAATATAGTTAAAAGTTAACAGTAAAAGCAAAAATATGAGTCTTTTGACATATAATTTACCTCATTAATTGAAATAAATTACTGAAGCCATTTACTTTATTATCCTGATCTTTACTGGATTCAGTGATCTTTTTTAACTGCTTAAAAGACAAACTTAAAAAACAGAGGTTTTGGAAGAAGTTTGTTTGCTTGTTTTTCTTCTTTGCTCCCTTTTATCATTCACTCATTCCTTTATTGATGAAATGTTTACTTAGTCCTAGTCTGTTTCAGGTACTAGACACTTGTCTGGACACGGGATACACAGACCATTTTCTTGAGAAACTCTGGGCCTATCGCAGAGACAGAGGCCAACACAGTACTATAATTCCCTTGAAGCCATTAAGTAAACAGAGGTAAGGAAGCAATAACTAACCTTTCTATAATGCTTTACCTTTAACAAAGTATTTTTATAGTGCTTGCTGTATAACTGGTGCTAACATATATTTGCTGAATGAAACAGTAAATGGTTGAGAGCATGGGCTCTAAAGGAAGGCGTTCAAATCCTGGCTCCACCACACGCTAGCTATATGATTCTATGCAAAATGCATAATCTCCCAAAGCCTCAATTTTCAGTAAAATAGAGGTGATAATAGTAATTACCCCATACAGTTCTTATGAGGATTAACTATAAACCACAACACAGAATGAACATTAAATAAATGTTTGCTATTCAAAATAATAAAATAGAAATGGTAATAAAAAAAATCTACACAGTCTCATTTAATCCTCACAATGACCCTGATGGAAGGGAAACTGAAGTTCTGCTTTCAGACCATCAAAGGTCCAAATGTCTAATTTGTATTATACAAGGCAATGACACTGGGAATCTGACAACAGCATCCAATATGTACACTTAAAATCCAGTGATCATCACCTATTATTAGAAGGTCTAAGTAAGTAGATAATTTTCCTTTGATTTAGGGGAATCAGATGAGGAAGGGAAAAAGAGAAAGGAGCAAATGAACAAACAGGCCTAACAAAATTTAAAATCAAATTTAGAGTAAATGTCAAAGTCTAAATGCCAACGGCTTTAGCCTCACATGAAATCATCTAACAGGATAATCAGGAATCTCAACCATGGTGCCTATGAAAGTTATTTCAAATCGTACACTGCCATTTTTATGAGAACAGTGCATAGGCCTTTCATTAGTCAGAAGTCCACACCTAGAAATGCTTATTTTTCACAAGTATGTTAGATAACATTTTTAAAAAATCAGTTTGTTCTGAGGTTTACTTACATAGCACTGAACCACGGTTGAAAATTAGGCTTTTACAAATTCAGCCCTAATAAGAACTTTTTACTAAAAGAAAATAAAATTATCTCAGTATTTTTTCTTCACTGCTAACAATCCAAGTTAGTAACTTTTTAAGTATTACTAGCTTTGATTCTGAGCAGGCCAGAAAAATCTGCCTCAACTGAGTCAAATCATTATTTTGAACAAATAATCTCCTGAAAAACACAAATCAGGCAGATTTCCTTCCTGGGTTAAATATTTGTTGAAGAAAGAAAGTAGATGGTAAGAGGCAGGAAGGCTGCTCCAAATTCCAACTGCAGCATCAGAGTAAGTCAATTAAATTCAACCAGCACATTTTAACTGAGGTTCTGATATATAAAGCATACCAAAGCTCACAAGAAGCTTTTCACTTAGTAGAGCAGGGGTCATCCCAGGCCAAATTTGGTTCAAAACAATGTTAGAATTTAAAAAAACTTTGAAATAATTACAACTTTCCCATTTTACCAGTACGGAAACTGGCCCATGGAAGAGATGAAGATTGTAAAAACCTTCAGTACAAGCGGAAAATGTCAAGGATAGATCACACAGTCACTATATGCCAGGCACTATTCTAAGGGTTGCATATACTTTATCTCAATTCCCTCAGCAAGCCTATGAGATAAGACATTCTGAAGATGACACGGAGGCACAGAGACATTAAGCGATTTACCCAAATTTGCAATTAATACATCCATACACTTTGATTCCAGGGTGGATCAGCAAAACCTTCATGGAGGAAGTAATGCTGGTCCCTTCTATTAACTTTTGAGTTGTTTTCCAGATCTCTAGAAAGGATGCCAGATAGTGAGCAGCTATGTGACTTGAATAGAATAAAATCACATTAACAGACAATACTGTAAGTTAGAAAAGGGAGTTAGAGTCCTGGCCCAGTAGCTCAGTTGGTTAGAGCATTGTCCTGGTATACCAAGGCTATGGGTTCAATCCCCAATCAGGGCATATACAAGAATCAACCAATAAACGCATACATAAGTAGAACAACAAATTGATGTTTCTTTTTCTCTCAGTCTTTCACTTCCTCTCTCTCTAGAATCAATAAATAAAAAGTTAAAAAAAAAAAAAAAGCAGAAAGAATTAGCTTATGCTCATTTTGCTAGTAAGGAAAATACTGGTTTTATTACTTCTAAATATTATTGGTATAGTGACAGATACCATAGGTGGCTCAAATTATAAAACATTAAGGAGTTTATACTCTAGTCTAGATGTATTAAATAAAACTGGCACTGAAAAAGTTAATACAGTATTCCAGTCATTTACTCTTTCATGGAATTATAAAGAAATGCATTTTAATAAAAAGAGGGAAATCGCTCGGCTAGGCGTGGCTCAGCGATTGAGCGTCAATCTAGGATCCAGGAGACTGTGGTTCGATTCCTGGTCGGGACACATGCCCGGGTTACAGGCTTGATCCCTGGTTGGGGGTATGCAGGAGGCAGCAGATCAATGATGACTCCCCCATCATTGGTGTTTCTATCTCTCTCTCCCTCTCCTTTCTTCTCTCTGAAATCAATGAAGATATATTTTTTTAAAAAAAGGAAAATCACTGACATATTTTTCAATAATTTCATAGCAAAATCCCCAATGTCTGCCACAATAGTTGTTTCTTGAGTTTTGACTTACAGTATCTATTCCCTCTTTTGGTAATTACACTCCAGTTTTTCTCTTGATGAACCTCTCTGTCATTGTTTCAGGAGGAGCTTCATTACTGGCTCCAGGAGTAAAAGACAGGGCTAGACTATACCAAAACAAGCACTGTGTTCTCATAGCCACAGTAACTGGTTCGAGGATGAGCAGGGGACCCAAATGAGACCTAATGAGACTAAGTCGCAAAACTGCTCTTTCTGACTAGACTTAAACCTGGCAGAATATGAGGAATACTGTCAAGGATAAACAAAGCCAGACACTAGTTATAGCAGCAAAGACAGGTTTCATTCATTCATTCATTCATTCATTCATTCATTCATTCATTCATTCATTATTGTAATAGGGAAAAGATTCCAGCGTGAACAACTTAAATTCTCCAAAACAAGGCTAGAGACATGTTAAAGCCTGGGGTGTGCTAAGGGAAAGGCACTGAGGGGTGTTAAAGAGGGTGAGTCCATATGACTAGGCCATTCTGGGTGTGTTAACGAGTGCTTATCTACAGGAGAAATAAACTTCTACCTTATGACAGGAGGCAAGGTACAAGTTGAAGCAAGGCACCGTAATCCTCTCTAGGGACTGGGAAGGAGTTACCTCCCAGAATGTTTGCATTTCAGAGATGGCTGTCAGGTCCCTGTGGAAAGTTCTGGATGGTAAATTTAGATCTCAAAGGGCAGAAAAGGAATTTATAATTGCAAACTTTCTAAAGTAACTGTTATAAGGAGTTCAGGGGCTGTTAAAACAAAAGTAAATTCTCCTGGCAGAATTGAGCTTTCTCAGGCAGGCATTTTTAAGGGGGGCTAGGATCACCCTAAGAACATGGACTTAAGTTGCTAGAAACCATGCTAGAGTTTGGTTGAGTACCAAGGTTTGGATTGGAGGTGCTATGTGTGTGAAAATTTCTCAGCACAACCACCTTGATACCATAAAGGAAGAGCCTATATAGAAAAACCAAGAAAGAGGATTCCGGTGACAGAGTATACCATCACCTTACTTTATTTTAAAAATATTTATTACCACCTGATACATATACATTAATTTGTTTGTATACTGTCTGTCTCCCCCTAATATAATGCAAACTCCATGAAACTAGGGACTGGTCCTATTGCTACACTATAATCTCTGGTTAGGGACATTTAACAGTGCCTGTCACCAAGGATAGTTAATAAATATTTGCTGAATGAATGAATCACTTTTTGCCCTCGAATATGATGGTACTTCAAACAAGCCTTATTTTTTTTTTTTTTGGTTAGTCAGTTTGAAAGGGGTGTCCTTACATATGCAACCAAAGATATGTAAATGAGTTCTGCTTTCATTCTGTAAAGTTAAAAAAAATATTTCATTGATTTTTAGAGAGAGGGGGAAAGGGAGAGAAATATGGATGTGAGAGTGAAACATCAATCAGCTGACTCCTCTACAACCCACCCCCCCAATCAAGCCAAAACCCAGCATGTGCCCAGACAGGGAAATAGAACCAATAGAACCAGCAACCTTTCCGTACGTGGGAGGATGCCCAACCAACTGAGCCACACTGGCCAGAGCTCAATCTGTAATTTTGATTTCAAGTTCATGTCACAAAAATAGGACTTTACTACACCACTGCTGCCTGGATGCAGCCTCTCTCAGTCCCTATATTTCAGTGTATACCCTTTGTAAGAAGGTGAAAATTTTCAAAAGTCTGTGAAAAACCATGTCACATTCACCCAGATATTATTCCCTTGGATGTATACAGCCAGAAATTAGGGCTCAGTAAATGTTTACTGAAATCAACCAAATTCTCAAGTCTTCCCTTATCTCTCCCGCTGCACACTTCCTATTACATTAGTGTTTTCTTCTGGGTGCCAGCTCCTATTTACCTCTCTCCACCCAGGCTTCCTTTTTGGATTAAAACATTAAAGGAATTAGTAAATTTATACATTTTTGTTATCTCCTTTTTAAATAAGATGGGGTAAATGAAAATCAGTTACACGTATATAAATGTGGGTAATTAATATGCTTCAAAAACAGCCATCTCTTTAAAAACCAAAACCCAAACATCAAAAGGTTAAAATAATTGACTCTCCTCAATAACAAATTCAAATACAATTAGGCTGAAGTTACTATGTGTAAATTTATTCTTGGCACAGAATTCTGCCTCCCATCTTTTATGAATGACATCAGCTTGTAACCCCTAACCATTACGGCACATGGCAATGTCTCTATATGAGCAACAATGCAGCTGTCCTTAGGGCAGCCAAAGGTAGGATAAAACCATTTACGAGCACATAAACCGGCGAGCCGCACGCTCTCCCACTGTCTCTCACCTGCCTGCAAATGTAGGGAGCCCTCATTGTGCTGACTCACAGGCAGACAGCTTTGGGTATTTTTCAAAGGTCGGAAAGGATCTCCAAGCTGAGCTTAAAATGAGAAAGCCTTTCCACCCCACTCCACTAATGAACCTGACGCCTCCCGAACCTGCCACACCGAGTGCGTATCAGACGCTGAGCCACAGGGGCACCCCAAGGGCCTGGGTCTAAGAGTTCACACACGACCGCAGACGTTGCACAGCAGTGGCCTCCTCTACCCGGTCAGGTCAACCAGCGGCGGAAGACGGTGAAGAGAAAATGTCCCCCTTTACGGGTGGCACTCAAAAGGGCGGGGACAGGAACTGTCCAGGTCACGGCTGTTAGCAGCTACAGAACAAGGAAGAGGCTGGAGCCCGTTCTCCCTGGGCTCTCAGCCGGGGCCCAGACGCCCCGGATCCTGCACACCCCCCTTTCAGGGGCGAGCGCCCGGGGCCCCACCTGCTCCCGCGGCCCCGCTGCTCCCGCGGCCCGGCGCCCGCTCCGGACCCCCGCCCCGGCCGCGCTGCCCGCTCTCGTTCGTGCGCACCTCTGGAAGACCCCCGAGTCCAGGGCCGCACGCAGGACCCAGCCAATGAGCGGGACCCCCGCCAGGTGCTTAATGTTCTTCAGGGGGATGCCCTTGCTGCCGCCCCGGGCCAGAATTAGGGCCGCCAGGTGCGGGGGCTTCTCCACACCTCGGCCCTGGCCGCCCCGGGAGTTGCGCTGCAGCTTCGGCGGCCTGCCCCGGGCCGGCCGCCCCCGCGGGTTGGACACGGAGGTGGCGGCCCCCTTCTCCACCGAGTCCATCTTCCTCCCACGCCTTCTCCCCAGCTTCTCCACATCCGGGAGCTCTTCTCTCACCACCTCGGCCGGGCGCAGCCGGATCTCCCCGCCCCGCCGCTCTCCGGGTGGCTGCTCCTGGCCCCGCCCCGCCCCGCCCCTTCGCGGGGGACGCTGGGAATTGTAGTCCGCGACTGCCTCGCCGCGGTCTCTTAGGCCAGGTAACCTGGGCTCCAAACCCAAGCCTAGCAGTGGACGTCCAGAGATGACTGGAAGGAAGTGCCGCTTCGGGGGTAGGGCGGGGGCGGGTGGGTTTGATATTGTAAGGAGATTTCTAAAATAGGCAACAGAGATTATTGATTCTTTGCTAAAGAACTTAGCCGCTTAAGAATTGTAGTGGGTTTCCTACTGCATACCTTGATGCACCCTAATATGAGTCAATTTTATATTTAAAAATTATATTTTAAACGTATATCTTTCTGCTGTGCTGCTGTGACTCATCACTTCCAAGAGATTACCTCATTCGAATGTCCTACATTCACCTTCAATTCAACATTTAAACAACTCAACCCTCCCTCCGGGCTCAATCTGCTTCTACCTCTGCATTTTCTATTAACATCACCAGCCACCCAGCGGCAAAAACCTGGAAGTCAACCTGACTCTTCTCCCCTTTTCTAGTTTTTTTCATGTGTCTGTTTGGTTTTGGAGTTTTGGTGTCTTTTTGTTTGCTTTTTGTCTGCTAAAAATCTTTCCCTTTTAGGAATTGTTTCTGATCTTACCTGGTGGGGCTTCCACTCACATCCTCTGCATTGTACAGGAGGGTGTATAACCCAAGCTGATCAATCCAAGTGCCTCGTCTTCCTGAACACAGCTGTGGTCTAGGGACAGGCATGTGATCAAGCAGAGCCCATTGGCGTACTTCCCAGAGACCCTGGGAAAGAAAGGATCTTTCTCTTACTGAGTTTTTGGGTAATTGGGGCCTTATAAACCTGAATCCTCAGAGCAGGGTAAGGGGAGAGGAGTAGGGGATTTGCTGTTCTGAAATGGGCCGAAACACCAAAGAAAGCAGGACCAAGATACCCAGAGAGAAAGAAGAAAAGGCCCAATGGCATCATTTAAACCTCTTGATCCAGCCAAGAGGTTCGAGATATGTACACACACACACACACACACACACACACACACACACGTTCTGTTTTGGTTGGTTTTTTGTTCGTTTGTTTTTAATAGATTTTTGGTAAGGTGTCACCTAACATGCATTTTGCCTTTCACCACTTTTGTAAGCCTGTATCTGAAACTAGAGAATTCCCTGTCTGTCCTAATACATCCAGAAGCAAAGGAAGGTAGTGGTATTGCTGTCCCTTGTCAAGGAGAGTAAAAAGACCTTTGTGCTTCTCAGGTTGTGATCCTTTTTGAAAGATACAGAATAAGCCTTTAGTGTTTTGGGTCCTAGGACAGCCACTGGAAACTTTAGATCTCTTTGCTTGTGAAGTAGTGGATAGCCCAGCCCTTCCTGGGACTGGTTCTAGAAGTAAAAGCTGTGCTCTTCTTGGATATGGGAAAGGATGGCTATAAACAAATATCGATGCAATGCCTGAAGAAGGGGGCCAGACCCCAGGAACCATCCAGAACTACAGGTGAAGTGGTCAGTTTGCCATACCCTGGCTCTTTGCATAGGACCTGTGCAGTTGTTGTGCTGACTTTTTTGGTAACCATACATACCAAAAACTCTTCTCCTCTCCACCCCAGTAACAATCTTAGTTCTCACTAATAATAAAATCTATATTCTCCACAGTAGTTCCCTAGAAGCTCATAAATTCTGATGGGCCACCAAAGCCTGAGCAGTTTGACTCCTGTGGCATGTTGGTGTCCTTCCAGCTGGGGACAGAGCAAGTGGCACAACAGTTACACATCAAAGGAGATTAGAGCAATCTGAGTAAATGCTGTGAGACTGTGGACTCCTCCAGGAAAGGAACTGTTCCTTCTTTGTAATCACATCCAGAACAATGGGTAGGTCACAGTACGTGCTCAGTAGATGTAACTGAACTGCATTTCATGTTACTTTTCCAGTCTCTGCCCACATATAATAGTTGCAGCCTTATGATAATAAAGCATTTTGTATACTTTGTGTTGTTACAGTACAATTTTGATTAGAGCTGACAACTGCCTGCCTCAATCTTGAGAGAGAGGGGGAGGGAGAGAGGGAGGGAAGGAGGGAGGGAAGGAGAGAGGGAGAGAGGATGGTAGTAAAAGTGGAAGGTGATTCACCTAGTTCAATATATGGCACAGAAGTTTCCAAAAATATTTTTTCAATAAAATTAAAATATGCTCATTTAATATATTTTTCTCCTTTCTAATCAATGGGCATAAAGTTTCAGTTAAGCAAGATGAATGAACTCTACAGATCTGCTATACAATGTTGTACCTATAGTTGACACTGGTGTTTTGTACACTTTAATATTTGTTAAGACAGCAGATCTCATGTTGTGTTCTTTCAAAATAAAATAAAACTTAAAGAGAGAGAATAAGAGAGAAATAACTCTCCCAGGAAGAGGAAATGTTTGTCTTTGGAGGAATACAAATGAACCACTCTCAAAGCAAATATTCAACTTTCTTCCTTTAAAGACGAGTGTTAAGTGTTGCTTCTGAAGAATCATTCATTCATATTTATAGTAAAAAATATCTTTGTATCACTTCTTATTTTATGATTCCCTATATGAACAAACACAATACACAGAGAAATCCTTTTATTCATCCATTTGTACACATGTACTGCATTCCACAAGCCAGGCCCTGGTCTGCACTTTAGGAATACCAAAGAAGGACGAGCGGGACACAGAGCTCAGAGTTCAGATGGGAGACAGGCAAACCTCAGTAGAGAGTGGTTTGTGTTGTGATAGAATTTATGTGTTCTGAGGTAGGCAAGCATAAGGGGAGAAGTATTTAGGCTAGAATGAGATTTGTTGTTGTTGTTTGTATGATTACAAAGTCTTTCAACTTATTGTTAAAATTACTTTAAGTTGACAGACCATAATTTACTTAGCAATTCCTTATTGCCGAACATTTTTATGTAAGGTAATAAACCCTAATAACTTTGTGTATAAATTTGTAATGATGTAGGTGGAAGTTCCTGGAATAGATTTCTATAAATGAAATTGCTGGATTACAATGTAGTGATGGTCTAGGCATCTATGCGTGAGTGGCATTTCTCTAGTAGTTTGCTAGGAAGTTTTTCTATTGTCTTCTAGTAAATGGTGCTGAAGCACAAGTTTTTTATTTCTCTTGCACTGCTCTTGCTTTTCAGATCCCTGTGGGGTGGTAGAAAATGTTCTTTTTTCTCTGGGAAGGTTAATGTCTCCTCTGTGTTCAGGTCACCTCGGTCTCAGGAGACCAACCCAGCGTGGGGCTGCGGTGGGTGATGGGTTCCAAATCCGAGAAATCCCGGTGCTATGCCATGCAGCGAGCTGCTGCCCGCAGTGCGGCTCTGGTGGGTGGGGTGGGGTGGGGTGAGCTGAGGGAAGCTAGCTGTCGCCTTTGCTACTTTGCTCTCCCACTAGTGATAACTTGCAAACCTCAGCAGCCTCCCCTCTGTATTTCTACCTGACTCTGGGGTTAATCACAGAGTGTGCCTGTTGCTCAGTGAGAAAATGTTTCTGTAGTACCAGTTCTCAGGTTTGCAGACCAATGTGCTCTGCAAGCCCACGCTCACGGCTGCAAGCCCCGGGCTGTGTCCTGGCACAGTCAGTTCTTTTCTCTTCCCACCTCTCTGGTTCGCTCCCACTTACCCACCTTCAGATGTTACATTGTGCAGATCTCTCAGACATGTTTCTGAGTTGAACAGCAAATCCTTTGTTGAATTATAGTCCTTCAAGTTGTTGAAACTTTAAGGGGGGAAACCAAGAGGACCTCTCATGCTGCCATTCCTTTGATGTCACTCCTCGGAACTTGTTCGTTTTAGCTAGGATATTTAATACATTTTGGTCATTAGTATTTTTATTATTATCAGTGATTGTTTTTGTTCAAATGTTAGAAGCCATTAAATAACCCCTACACACCACTCCTCATATAACTATGTCTGCATTCCTAAGATCATTTGAAACCTGAAACTTTATCAGGCTATTTCATGATGTTGACTGCTCTGGAACAAATTTCCCTGAATTTTTTATCTTCTAATGTTTCAGGAAAGTTTTCTTGAACATAGCTTCAAATATATATTATTTTATTGAAATTTATTTTAGATGAAAATTTCAAGGATGCATGTCACCTGTCTCTGACTATTGTCCATTTCTATTATTTTTTTCTCATTTTAACTCTTCATTTCCATTTCATTTTGTGGGCTCCCCTTAATTTTTATCTTCTGGGTCCCTCTCTGCATTTTCAGCACCATCTATATCTCCCTGTGCTTCTTCTAACTCACTTGTGTTCGGTGAATGATTTTCTGTTTTCTCTTTTCTGATTTCTCCCAGTTTATATTCTATCTATTTTCTCACAAAATCTTTGTTGAGCTTCTAAATCTCTGTTCCTTATTCTTGTTTCTTAGAGGCAATTGCTTATTTAATATTTTTTCACTTATATATTAATATTAGGTGATAATTTTTATTTACTCCTTGATGATGTTATTCTAGTCAGTGCCCCTAACTTGTCAGTTGATTCTCCTGTTCCTTTCTTTTTCTCCTTCCTCTTTTTCTCCTGCTGGTATCTATTTTATTTTTTTAAATCCTCACCTGAGGATATTTTTTCTGTTGCTTTTCAGAGAAAGTAGAAGAGAGAGAGAGAAACATCGATATGATGAGACACACCGATTGTCTGCCTCCTGCATGTGCCCCTGACTGGGGCCAGAGACTGAGTCTGCAACTGAGGTGTGCGTGCCCTTGGCCAGAATTGAACCCAGAACCCTTCAGTCCAGGGGCCGACAAACTAACCACTGAGCAAAACTGGCTAGGGCTCTCCTGCTAGTATCTCTACATGAGTTTTGAACAGATTTTCATTTAATTGATGAAACGGATAATTTTCTCTAGCTATTTGCAGGAATTTGGGGAGCAAGGGAAGCCCCAGGCTTTGTGGCAGAATAGCTGGATAGACACCAATAAGATTTGTTTGTTTGTTTTGTTTAACAAGCTAAAGTTTATCTTCCACTGCTACAGATACAGGCTGCTGCGTTATAAACCACCCCTTTATGTGAGTCCTCTCTTGGCTTTGGCTGCACCAATATTTGGAACCAAACGAGCTCCTGCAGTTCATGCGTGTTGCTTTTTCCTAGTGATGCCCACCAGGGATATAGTATTTGTACCTTAGGGTGTGCAGCTCTGCTTCAGGAAATGTACATTTATTCTGGATCTTTCTAGCTATCCAGCTGCAGCATTGGAAAATCTCTCTGCTTTTTCTGGGGGCATTTGCCTGCTTGGTCCCCATTGCTTCTGAAAGCCCTTTCACCTGTTTTACCGTTTACCGTTTAACTGTCTTCTAGTCTTGCCCAAAACAGCGCTAGTGTTTCTGAGTCTCTTTTTCTTCGTTGCTTTTGGATGCCTTCCAGGGAGAGAAGGCAGAAATGCCAAGTTCATGCCATTACTTTGAAACAAGACATTTCTATCTTAAATTCGGACATTTCTAATCCTTGTTTTTCTCTCCTCTTCTCACTTTACATTCTTCTTTGTAGTTTCTCTGTGCTCACAATTTCTCCTGAATAAATTATTACTATTAAATTTTCAACTTTATCCCTGGTTTCTCTCTTTTTCATTCTTTTCTCCTCTGCCCATTGTCAACATCACATGGACATTCCTAAGAAACTTCCAATATTATTGTCCTTCTCTAGACTTTTGTGTTCCTGATCTTGGTCAATGGCACCACAGCTCTCTTAAGTATCTAGATGAAAATCCTAGAATCACCTCTGTGCCTCTTTCTGTCCGTTCTATATTCAGAGTATCTCCTGCCTCAGCTTCTCCACTTTATACCCACTGACATCACCCTAGCCTGGGGCCCACAATGGATCCTGCAGACTTCTACTCTTGGTTGCCTTATCCAACGCCAGTTCAACTATTTCCTGCCGGGGTTGACTTCCTTAAGTACATCTATCTGATCGTGTTGTTCCTTTTCTCAAAATCCTCCATGGTTCACCAGCACAAACAGAATAATCTCTTTAACCTTCTATAAATTGACATCTGAACTCTCTACCCACACAGAATTATTTGCTGTTTTCTAAAAATACTGTTCATTCCTTTATTGCCATAATTTTGCTTCTCTTTTGTCCTTTCCTGGTAGGTGCATTTTTTCATCTTCATTTGCTGATGTCTTGGCTGGCTTTCAAGGTTCTGCTTACCAGGCACTTTCAAAATACCCATTTGCATTTAATCACTTCTTTCCCTAAACTCCGATTCTTCTTTGTTCCCATGTACTTATTACACTGCACATGAGGCAAGTGTTTGCCTCCCCATTACTCTGTGAGCTCCTGAGGCACAGGAGCTGAGTCTTTTCCAGCTGACATTATCTGCATCATGTACCATAGGTCTCGGCATAGTGGATGCCACTGCTTGGTTTAAATTTGAATAAGTTATGTTAACAGATATTTGTAGTTTATCCTAGTGGATATATATATTATATATATATTTATAATTATATATAAGAAACTAACAGTCAACTCATATCTCCCCACCTTCTTCTCTCCGAAGAAGGCAGTTCCCCAGAGACAAAAAGGCTGTGGCTTGGGGATCGTTCACCATCTCCAGGTTTTACAGTTGGCAGGTCATGGCTGGTGGTCAAGCCTCCAGTTACAAAGCTCTCAGAGGCAATAGAAGTAAAAAGAAGCTCTCACTTCAAAGACAATGAAACCCTCCTTCCCCTCTTCCCGAATACCCACAATGTCCCCACACCCTAACCTAAATAAAAAGATAGTAGAGAGAAATGCATGAGTGTGTTACACACACACACACAGCTTCCTTTCAACCAGAAAGCTGCAAAATTCCTCCCTGGAAGGACAATTGGAAACACCAATCAAGACCCAGTGGTCCAAGATGATGGTTTGAATCATGTGTTAGTGTTGTCACATAGAATGTCTGATTTCCAGAAGGGGATTACTGATAAGAAAGATAACTGCATTTTATTTCTTTATCCTAATTTGCCAGTAAGTTATGATCTTACTACCAAACAGTAGATGGCACTCTAAGTATGTACTCATTAGAGGACAAATGAATTTCTAATAAACTCCAACACGTAATTAATATTATTTAAGATTTGAAATTGTTGTATCTAATGTAGTTCAAAAAATAATGGACCTTTGCCTGAGGTCTAGAGATATATTTCTGATACATTCAAAATTTCTATTCAAAAATTATTTGAAGTTGTAACTACTAAGGGATTTTGTGTAAGTAAAGATGGTGCTACTGGTACAAAGTCCCTACTTTGACATTTTAAATTCAACATGGTGAGTAATTTAATGGGTTAATCATTCCAGTGTTAGATTATCTAAAACCCAGACTGAATATGTTTCTTAGCCACTAACAAATGGACTACCTACCTCCTGTTTTAAAAATAATAATTTAAAAAAGAAATCAAAGTAGTCAATGTCAAATGCAGAATTTTGTTGGTCTTCCTTAATTTATAATATATATTCTTTTACTTGAATTTTTTATGGTGTGTTTGAAGTTACCAATGGTCTCCATGTTGCTAAATCCAATTTTTATTCTTAGGTCTCATTTTGTTTGACATGTCAGCAGCATTACACACAGCTGATCACTCTTGTCTTCTGAAAACTCCTTTTTGCTTGGCTTTCAGGACACAGCAACCTCCTGGTTTTCCTTCTCCCTCACTGGCCATTTCTTTCCCCACTTCTCCCTAATTTTCTAATCCTTAGTGATTTACTTTAGATTGATAGCTTTAAATATAAGTAAAATATCCACATTTTAAGCAGAGTCCAAAAGATTCAAGTGTATGACAGGAATTGCTGGATTATTTTAAGGCTAACCTGATGCAGAAGAAGAGATTACTAATTGTGTTATATATAAATCCCACAAAATAATGAGATGTGGTGTTGTGGGTTTGGTGTACCACCTGAATTTATTCATCAGCTCTATGGTGACAATGTTCAAATATATATATGGATCTTGACCTTAAACCTCCTTTCTGAATTCTGACATATAGCCAACCGTTTATCTGGCAGTTCAACTTGGATGTCTAATAAAAATCTCAAATGTGCCCAAATGTTCTTTCCACCTCCAAATCTCCTCTGCCGTAGTCTTATTTATCTCAGTTGATGGTAGCTCCATATCCTTTCAGTTGATCGGCCAAAAACATTGAAAGCGTTCTTGACTCCTCTATTTCCAACCTGTCATGAAGTCTTGTTGGCTCCTCTAATTCCAACGTACACCCAGAATCTGACCATCTCTTACCACTTCCACTCTTACCACCCTGGTTCAATCATCATCTCTCACTTGAACTATTACAATAGCCATCTAGCCAAACTCTCAGCCTCCACTCTGGCTGCCTCACAATTTATTTTCAGCAGAGCAGCCACAGTGGTCCTGTTAGCATGTAAGTCAGTTTCTGTTACTCTCCTGCCCAAAATACTGCAGTGACTCCATATTTCATGGAGAATAAATCAAAGTCCTTACAATAAATACAAGGTCAATAAGACCTGGCCCTCATTACATTTTTGAGGTCATCTCTTAGTACTCTTTCTCTCTCTCACTCCATCCCAACCATACTGGCCTCTTTGCTTTACCTCAAACACAGCAAATGCACGCCTACCTCAGGGACTTCACACTGGCCATTCCCTTTGCCTGAAAGGTTCTCCCTGTAGTATTTATATGGCTCTCTCTCTTATTTCCTTGTTTTCTTCACTTCTCACATTGAGGAGTATGTTGAGGGGCCTATTTACAATTTCAAACTTTGTCCTTGGCCCCAGCAGCCCATCTATCTTACCCAACTCTCTATTTTTTTCCAAAGCACATATCACCTTTGATACAACATTTATTATGTTATTTATTTCCTGCACAAAAATATAAACTTCATATCAGTAGAGTTTATTGTCTTTTTGGATTACTTCTCTATCAGTGCCTAGAACAGTGCCTGACACATTGTAAGTAATCAATAAATATTTGTTAAATGATGACTGAATAAATGACTGAGTGGTAAGGGGGATGCTATACCATAATTTTTCAGTATTTAAGGTCTCTAAATATTACTTAGTTTTCAGTTAGAAACTGTAACTCATTTTGAAGGATGACTTGCTGTTATAATGGATTTTAAATCTGATGAATCAGTGGTGGACTCACTAGAATGAAACCCCAAAATATGGGACAGCTGGCCTAGTTCAAAATACAACTCACACAATTTAAGGTATAATAAATAGGTGCCTAATATTTGAGAAATATTTACTATCTTGAATACCTTGAATTGCCTAGTAAGGAAGGAAATTGACTTTAATTGGGCTGCTACCATGTATATAGACACTGAAGGTCTTTCACATATACATTATCACTTACTCTTTGCAACTCAATGAGGTAGGTATTGCTGACTTGGAGGTTTGGGCTACGGAAGATAAAATTACTTGACCAACATCACAGCTAGCTGGTAGCACAGCTGGGATCCAAACTTAGCTTTGATTCCTAAGCTCATGGTCTTTTCATGACACTCACTATCTTCTCTCCTTTTAAAAAACATTTTAAGGGGAAATATACACATGTATGTATGTATGTATGTATGTATGTATGTATGTATTATTCCAAGACCTGGTATATTATAAATCAGATAGCCCAGTGATTCTTGAACATGTATAGCCGAGAGGTGACTCAGTTTCTGGACTCACCTCTAATTTCTATCTGGTCTGCAATGAACTTGATTTTATTTGATTTTAATTTAGATAAAAATAGATTAAAAAGACACACGGGCTTTAGGTCCCTTTATACATACCCTAGATCTGGATAAGTGGAGTTTGAATATTTCAAGTCCTGTTACACACTGATCCCATTAGTCCTTTTATAAAGAACAAATCAGTTTAATCTACATAATAAAATTATCCTGATAAGGATGCAGTCATTTTGGCTACTTTGACAACTCTAACAACCAATCTTAATTTTATTTTGATTCCCATAAAAAATTAACCAATCTCTTGACCTAAATTTGGATGGGAAAATAATAATTGCACAAAATGCTTCTGTCTGAAGTAGAGTCTTCTTCCGGTCCCAGACCCTGGCTGATAATGACGCAAAGGGCAAAGCCCACACAAAGGTCACATGCTCACACAGCTGCTCCCACACCTGGACCTCTGGGGACCGCAGAGGCCAAGTTCTCCCCTCACCAGTTTCGTAGAAATAACATCAGGAAGTGCTCTTCCCTTGACACTTAAGCTATAGCTTGGAGTCACAGAAAGTTCTTTCCTCTCTCATGCCCCACAGTTAGTAGAGTGACTTTTTAGGTCTGGGGATGTTTCACGTCACTTTTATTTTGAGCTCCCACGTCTTGAGACAGCTGGGGAGTGTTAATGACCAGGCCACAGTGCTCAGGTCTGCACGTCCACTTTCCTTAGTTCAGAACAAGGGAAACATCCTGGGATGTGGTTCTCACAACACAAAGGAGACACGAACGCCTTGGGACGATCCTCAGTGGGAGAGGAGCTATTTTTCAACCTGGCTTGGGACCAAGTGCCAAAAAACACAAAGCCATTGATTACATATGACTTCTTGTGGCCAAAAAGTAGCAATTATACAAACACACAAGAAAAACTTATTATATTTTTCCCACATTCTTTCCCCCGCCTAGATATATTGTTTAAATGTGAACAGTGGTACAAAAGATCCCATGGGAATGAGACTTCCCACATGAAAAGCTTCCTTGCTTATGGAAGATTTGATTCAATTCTCTGGTGGCTGAAGGGCTGATTTAAGGCTATAATTTAACCACAGAAATCCTTACATGCCATTATTTGAAAGAAGGGAAGGGAAAGAAGAATACATCCCAAATCTCTATGTGTTGATTAAAGATTGTCCTGTGTGATAGTGAGTTTAACACTATCTTTGTGCCACACTTGTCGATGACACCAAGTCCTGGAGGCAAGAGAAAAGATAAGGAGGACTGAGATATCATATATTGCAGCTCAGATCAACAACCACATATTAAGATTCGCATTCTAGGAGCCAAGCTAATTTTGAAGATTCAAAGGTGAGTTATATTCAGTCCTTTCCATGAGCTTTACCATCTAAGCAGAAAGAATGGGCCAGCATTTAAAGACTGTATCTCACAAACCAAAAGCAAGAATCAAACTTCAAGCAGGTAGATGTGATGAATTACCTTACAATCCCTTTTAACACAGTGATACTACCCTTGTGGGCCACTGTGAATCACAGGGATGAAATGAATTAGCAATTTCAGCTCGTGAAATGGCTAGACTAATGAACCATCCAAAGCAAACTGAAATAGAGAAGCAGATTACCTAGGTCCAGGAGATAACCTATGTTGTCATATAACTTTATTATACTCCTATGAAACTGAAAGATGCTCCCTTCTAAAAAGAAAAATATTTGGACTATGGATGAAAATAGAAAGGTACAGGGAGGTATTCTGTTTCTTTGATAAATGTTGTTTTAATCATTGTATTATCAGAACCCCGTAGGGTCCCACAAGAATGAGAAAGATCTGATTATTTTTGTGCCATCACGACTCCCTTTACATAAAATTTTGATAGCTATCTTTTGAGCTACAGACTTCAACCTACAGTAAAGCCTATTGAGAAATTTATTGAACATTACTTTATGCCAGGTCTATATCAAGGGCTTATCCGTATATCACCTTATTTACTCTTGGTAGCAACTCTCTAAAGAAGCTAATGTTGTTACTGTCATTCAGGGGAAAAAATTTAGAAATTAACTAACTTGCCCAAGGTTACTTATCAACTAAATGGTGGCACTGGGACTCAGGGTCAAGATGTTGTAAATAGTAACCAAATATGACAAGATAAAAAAAAGTGCTCAAATTTAAAAATTTAATCGCAAATGTAATTTGTTATTAGAATGAATTTTTGCTTTATATGTAATTGCTACTTGAGAATATCTGTGCATTTTCCAGAGTAGCCTTGAATTTCACAAAGAGCTAATTCCACTTGAAAGAACAGTTTTATCAATATACTAATTAAGGTCAAACACTTTTCTTAAGCAAACAAATGATTTGGGGAAGAAGGCTGCAAAGTTAAGAGGAATGTGTGTGTGTGTGTGTGTGTGTGTGTGTGTGTGTGTGTGTGTGTTTAACCCTTCCTTTTCCAGGAAATCAGCCAGTGCTTTATTGTTGACATAATTTCTGCCAAGACTTCTAAAAGTACCATATCTAGAGTATACATACTCTATAGAACAGACAGGGAAAGGGGATACATTAGCAGTGTTGTTTGAATGGGAAACCAGGCTTAACCATATAGTTAGATTATATGATTCAATTAGCCTCAAAGCCTATAAAACATGCTTTTTCTTTTGCTATGCCTCAATAGCCAGCCTCCTTTCTTTATTCTTTTTCCAGTGTGTAAAACGCTTTTGAACTGTGAAGAAAGTATTTATTTAGTAAAATTGTGGGTAAGAATTAATTTTCAATACAGCAATAAAATCCTACAGAGCACATTTATAAAACACACACACGCATGTGTATATAAACAATCCTCAGAAAGACAGAGAATATAGAAACCAATCAACTCTGTGTTTGTCCTGAATCCTCGCTCTTTTGTTTTAAATCCCTAAGGTCAGCATGAGAATGGTGGGAAACAAGGCCAGTCTCTGAACCCTGGTTCTGGAGATCTATTTATTTGCACCTTGTTTAGTTTATTACCTTATTTTACAGCTTCCATAACATGTGGAGGAAATAAAACAACTCCCTTTGAGGTCCTATAGCTATGAACATCTGTATGATTCCAAGGTACAGAAAAAGTGTGTGTTTACTGTCATTTAATGGTAACATTGACTTTTAATATAATTAGGTATTCTACCTTTAAACTAGATTTATCTGTGAGATTTAAATTAATAGAAGAAGGTTCTTTTTTTGTAGTGAAGCTGGGGGGATGTGACCCAGCAGCTGCCATAGGCCATGATACCAGCCATGTGGAAGAAGCTGGTTCACATTGGGGGAAACAAATCCAATGCACAGAAAGATGCAAAAATGAGAGGGACGCACACACACCTGGTGGCATTGGATTCTTGGTTTTAGTCCCTGAGGGCCCTGATGCTGCTGTGACTCCTAGTGTCCTGACACCTGGCTCCTCATCTTTAATTCTGCAAGCTGCAGCAATAACTTTCCGGTAAACATCATTTGCTGTAATTGCAGCTGCTGCTGTTTTTGTTGATTTTTGCTTAAGCGAGCTCAAGTTGAGTTTCTGTCATCTGTAACCAAAGGTCCTTGTACATATAGGAACATGTTCATCTCAAGGGCCGAGGTATAATCTGAGCTCTAGAGGTCCTGTGACCAAGAAGGAAGGGATCACACAGGGTATTGCCAGGGCTTCCAAAATAGTCTTTAGGGGCTAAACACTAGAAGGCCTGGAAGAGTTTGTGATAATAGTGTTAAATAAGAGATAAAGTTATATGTTCCGGTTTGCCTAGAAAGTCCCAGTTTCTACCAATTGTCCTGGTTTCCTGACTGGCTTAGCATTTGTCTCTGAGTTTTAATTTTCTAAATAAGCATTGCTATATATAGCTGCCTTAAAATAATCCAGCATTGGTTTGTTAGAGTGCCCACTTTTCATTTCTAGTTTCTGCAATGGTCTCATTAAGGAATGTGTGAGACCTGTATGTGGTGAAGATTCTTTTTAACATGTGATTAAGTCTAAAAGACATCCAGCAACAGCCTGTTTCTCTTCTCCTAACCTATCCCATTGCATTTCAGTTCACACTTCTCTTTAAATGACAGTATGCAGAGTGATTGAAGGTGCATCTAGAGACAGCAGACTCTTGCTCTCTCTGGTGGTGGTAGAGAAGTGTTCAAATTCGCTGCCCTATCAACCACTTAAAGGACCTGCCAGTTATGCCCTGGGCCATGCTATTGCCTGCAAGAGGCAGGAAGCTGCCAGGCCCCCTGTTAGTGTGCCAGGATTAAGATGAACTGTAGGAAATCATAGGTTAGGTTTACATGAAATACATGCAGGCAATTATAGGCAGAGCAGTCTTCATGTCGGTCCATACGGTACAATCTGAACACTTCTCCTCCGATGGTTTTGCCATTATTGTATGGTGCATATCTGTAGCTACTTATTTATATTTTATTGCTTGGTAACACTTTAATATTTTGCCATAAACCCTTTAGGCAATGGTGACCTTCAAAATACAAAAGTGCATATCCACTGAAAAGTTAAATACTTAATTTCCAATTATCCAGAAAATTCACGAAAAATGTGTAATTTACAGAAAATGTTTGTTGATACCATCAACAACTATATGAAAACCAAAAGACACAGTCTAATGGAGAGTGAGCACCTACTTTAAATCTAAGTTGTTATTTTAAGAAGAATGTGACATTTTATAATGGTAACAGTAAAATGTATATTGTATATCACTCATTTAGATCATATAAATTTTCTTAATTGTTTTATTATGTTTTTACTTTCCAAGTTTGATTGTGAATATTGTAAGGAAAAAAGAGAGCAGGTCCTAAAAAATTTTTTAGTGAATGATTTTTTTGTTGACATTAAGAACAGAACATTAATATGAGAAAGAAATGTAGATATTATTGGAGAAACTAAATCTTAAGTACTTGCTATAAAATAGGTGTTTAATAAATACTTGTAGACCAAATAGGACAGGTTTTCCACAGGTCACTAGGTGTTAAATATCTTTGAAGGGCCACTGGGCTCTAATTAGCAATTTTAAAGCTTGCGGGTGTTTTCATTAACTTATGCAATGAATGATGTTAAGTTCTTTGATACCTGCGAATTTAGAAGTTTTACTAAATAGGTCCTAAAAACAATTGCAAACATTTATTTATTTTTGCTGATACAGATGGTTTTGCAAACGGCTACTGGCAAGTTTAAAGAATAAAAAACTGTAGTTAGTCAAACTCCTGGTTAAATTTAGTAACCCCTTTTCTGTGTGGGGTTACTGGTTCAGGAGCCACTTGTGTGGTATTTTGCCCAGAGTTATGACTATATTTCTATTTATTATTTTTGCCCCTTAGAATTAAGTTAAAGTCTTATTTTTAAATGGGTCTTCAAAATACAATGCTAATTCTTTGAATTTTCTTCTGTCAATACTATCCTTTTATTGACCTGAAAATAAAAAATTACACGCTAAAAAGATCTTTAGAATTCTTTTAGAAATTAAACAAGGCTTCTAGCATGCTAATCATTTCCTAATTTAATAGTTTTACAGGTCGAGTTATTTATAAATTATATTTTATATATCATTAAGCAAGGAATTAGGATAAAATTTATCTTTTGAAGAAGTAATATTATATAAAGATTCACTTGTTTTTCCAGTTTCAAAGTCTCTTTCTTTCTCTTTGTATGCATTTGCATGTGTGTGTATAACATCAGACTTTTAAATTGTAAATTAGATTCTAATTCTTTGGAAATCCATGGCAAGCTAAGTGAGAAGTGTGTTGGGCAATTATCCAATGGATTTAGTCAAAGGAAATAGCTAAGGCTGATAATTAGCAGATAGCTCGTTCATTGCCTAGACTCAACTGATAATTGCTCATAACTGTCTTTTCCTTTGTTTAAATAATGTAGATTTGACCCAAGTGTACCAAAATATGTTGCTGATGGGGAGAGTTCTAAAGGTTCTCACACATGAACTTGGTTTTACTCTTCCTCTTCTATGTAAGAAACAAGATAAGTAAGGTAATGAAATGCCCCAGTTTATCACTTTATTCAAGAACTATGGTCCAGGTAGATTATCACTGGCTCAGGGTTCTCTTTTGTATCCCCTACTTCATTCTTCCCCAAAGCCTGAATTCTCCATCAAGGTTTCCTGCATGGGAAGAATAAAGTTGGAATATTTGCAAGTGAAGACAGCATAGTGATGTAGTGGACTAGAATCTCATGCCCCAAACCCAAAGAAAATTAATCTTGATCAGCAAAGCTAAGAATTCACCAGCAGAAACCAATCACAGAACAAGATTAGGCCATAAATTTCAAAAATTTTATTTTTTGATAATAGAAGTCAAAGAACCAGAGGGGACCAGGCTTCTTTCCCAGCAGTCTCATCAAAGAAACAAAAAGGAAACTGACAAGATCCTGAGGAATACTACTTATGTCCTTCAACTTGGAGAGAAACTGGCTATGGGGGTGAGAAGACAGTGTGAGGAAAGAATCCATGAGTAGGTCAAGCAAAATCTCTTAAGAATAGAAACTCCTGCATTTCATCATAAGACCTTTGTAGAGGCTCAGTGGCAATGAGCTGAGATGGAGGAAATTAGTCATACCCCCAAAGAGTCTCTGATCTAGTATAATTAAGGGGATCGTTAGAGACTAAGCAGAATCTAGGTCCTTAGCAAGTACTTTATTCAGCCCCATTTGGGTTCTCCCCTTTCCTTTCTCCACACCCATAGACTTTAGCCAATATATAAACTCTCTGGTACTTCAAGTGTTGAATATAAGGGGACAAGTGAGAATAGTCCAGGACAACTGGGAAGAATATTTTTACTATCCCTCCCCAGGAAAATTTCATAACCAATCATTTAAGGAAATGTCTCTTGAGTACAGAAACCTTTGGGATTGGATTACATGTCCGTTTCACATGAACAGCCAAAGGAAGAATTTTTACATTAGTCCTTGAAGTGTCAATACAACATAGTTATATTTTTTTAACCCCAAAGAGTATTAACACTCTTTCCCACAGTCCTTTTGACTTTTCTGAGGTTTCCTTTTAATCAAATTGCCATTAATGTCTGTTTTAAGCAACAAGACATTCCCACGGTAGAAAAACTATGATGACTTTTTCATATGGAGAATGTAATGGAAACACATGAATTGAGGAAAACAAACCAACAACTTTAAGAACTTGTGATTAAGGGTAAAAACTTTGATCAATTAATATAAATCTTATTCTGTGGGAGGAAAGTCAGAAGGAGTCACTACTCACAGTACATTCTTCTTTGCTAAAAGCTGCAGAGAAGAATCCACAAGTAGCAGAATTTCAGTTATTTTGAGACAAGCCTCAACTAACTCTTTGTCTTGTTGTTTCTTCTGGGAACTTTTCCAAGATGAAAAGAGCCTTTCATACATATTCTTTATTGTCATTAGTGGGTCTTTATTGTCATAAGCAATGTGGTAGGACAAATTTTTCTTAATAGCTCTAGTACAGGATAAATCTAGGGGTCGAAAACTATTGGATGATAACTAGAAGGAGCACGTATCTTTGCTATTATAACGATCCAATGGATAAACCTGGTGTTTTCTCCAAATCCAACTAGTATAAATTTTTACCCAGTTCCATCACCAAGCGAAGTACTAAAAGAGGGCAAGTACCACAGAACTAACCTTGTCAATATGTTCTTTTTAAAATAGGTTCTTGATCACTTTCCAAAAACAAGAGGTCTCCTCAGGCCCATTGAAATTCATATAAGGCCTGTGGCTCCTTTAAACACTCTACTGTGGTATTGTACCCAAAATATATATGCTTCACAAAAGGCAAAGGAAAATTGTTTTAGCAAAAGTGTTTTATATATATGCCCTGAGATGTTGACTTTGACTAACATTCTAGAAAATTCTTGGTGGAATCAAAATTTAAAAATTAGAAGCTCAGAGCCGGGAAGAGAATCTCAAAGATATTTAGTTTCATTCTCTCTCTAGTCTACTCTGATATGATGTGTAATTTCCCTTAATTGCTACATTTCTTCATTTATCTGTTCAACAGGTATTTATTGGGAGCCTACAAATTTCTGCTAGGCACTGGGTGAGTGCTGAACAAAACACATAGTTTCTGACTCCATGGAGATTCAAGTCTACTGGGAGAGGCAGAATTAATTATCATGCAAATGACTAATTTAATCCAAATTTGGTAAGCTCTAGTTGCTATAGTTGCATGGAATTTATTATTTTTCTACATTACCATTCTGTTTGTATAGTACTGACCATGAGAAAACTCTTCTAAACCTATTTCTACCTCACATAGTCTGAGCCATCACATTTCACATGCTTCTAGGAGCTACTCCAGCATCATGTTTGCACCATCTCCTCAGGCCTTTGCCAGAGTTTTATATCCTGTATCTCAGGTGAGTGTACTCTCCTATTCAAACTTACGTACTACCCGTCTTGATCTAGTACCCTCAGAATCCAGCTCCATCTGAATTCTCCCAGTTTCTTCTAGTATGAGTTGGCCAGATCCTACAGCTCCTTTAGGATAGAGTCCCTTTTTTTCCTTATTGGGCCCAACATGTTCTAGCTGGGTTATTATTATTCTAGTGGCCAGGAGACAAAGTGGGGACAGATAGTGATTGTGGCTCATACTGTGTGTTGCAAGGGAGGACCTCCATATAATCCTCCAGTAAGGGGAGCAGTTTAAACTCTTAATGGAAAGGAGTAGCCCCTCATAAGG
Source organism: Miniopterus schreibersii (assembly GCF_964146895.1). Classification (NCBI taxonomy): domain Eukaryota; kingdom Metazoa; phylum Chordata; class Mammalia; order Chiroptera; family Miniopteridae; genus Miniopterus; species Miniopterus schreibersii. The sequence continues at coordinate 158,855,464 of NC_138102.1, forward strand.
CAGGGGAGTCAGGAGATTCAAGAACTTCAGATAACCCCAACTATGTGTCGGGATCTCATTCTTTCCCATACAAGGTCTGATCTTGGCAGAGCAGGCACAGCTGAACCTTGGAGTTCCACTACTCTTGTTAAGTGCTGGGCATTGTTTTCAGCTTTCAGTGACATTAGCTATAAATTAAAATCTTTTGTCTGCTACAAAGGATGCCCTCTGGCTTACAAACTTGATTTTTAATTGCCAATTAGTTATTCTCATCCTTCCCCAAAGGGTCAATTGAGTTTAGTACCCAATTTTTCTGTCCTTGTAGTTATTACTTACCCTGTATTTCTCAAACGCCAGAAACATCACACCTGCTAGTGTACTTACTTTTACTGAAATACCATTTCAGATCACCACAATTGAAAGTTTTAAGAGAAGCATGGATACATCATGTAGGGACTATCTGCGTTTCAACTACTACCAGTGCTGGAGTCATCATTGCCAGCTGAGTGGTAGGTAGTTCAACTTCAAAATCCCATCCTAGTCTTTGTTTTCTTGGACTCCACTTCTGGTACCAATTGTTGCATGATTAGTTCCCTAGAAAACTGACTCTTAGAGATTTGAAAGCAGAGAGTTTATGAGGGAGTAATTGGAATCAACATCTATAGAATGGAAGAGAAAGAAAGGAGACAAGGCCTGGTAAAGGAATAAATTGGCCTTTGCCATAGTCTCAACAAAGGCCTCTATTGACCTCATGGGTAATTCTGGAACTGGGGTGGTCCTTTAGAGTTCTCTCAACTTAGGGCAAGGAGGCTAGGCTTTTATGACCCTGAGTGAACCAGTCAGTGAATATGAGCCACCCTGGGAAGGAAGCATGACCTTGGGCAAGGTGAGATGCTTTAGCAGAGGCACTCACCAAAGACATACCTGGGGCTGTCTTCTGGGAGTACCTCCAGCAGTTAGGAAAATAAATGGTGGTATCATATTCATCACTAAGGGCATGAGGAAACTTCTGGACGTGGCTCAACCAGGAACATGAGCAAAGGCATGTGGAGTGATTGGGGCTATCCCTACTATTTTTTTCTCTTTAAACATACTTTACCACCATTCTCCTTTGCACTAATTGCTTCATGATACAGAAAAGCATCTGTATCCATGAGATAGTCTCTTTTCAGAGTACCAAAGAGGAGGACCTGTTTTAGCTCTCTTTTGACCTACCTGGGCTTTCTACCATATTAAAAGCACTTAATATTTTTCAATACTGAAAACAGAAGTAAGAATCTTTGAATTTGACCTTGTTCTCTTTCCTCCTCTATCGTGGTTTCTCTCCTACTTTATGACATTTCTTACGCTACATTCTCTGAATAAGTATAACTTGAAGCAGATTCCAAGAATACAGGATGTCACACCAAAGTACAAGTTATACTACCCCAGCAAAAAATAAGAGCCTAATGAGATGAAGGATGGAAATGGAGGTGATGTACTATGAGAGCTTAGAATAAGTTGATTTCTAAGAAAGATTCTTCTTTACCTGCTTTTTGAGTAAGAAAATGAAAATTCCAGATCTATTTGAAAATACTGGAGAACATATGCTAACCATTCTCTGGACTCCTGAAAGTGGCCTAGGAGACCACAAGCTTCATAGAGAAGTTCCAAAAATAATAAATAATTTTCCTACATAAAAAATTCCAAACTATAAAATGCAACTTTAAGATATTCCCTTTATAATAGTATATCAGTTATTAAATGAATTTTGATGCTAGTGACAGAGACTGAAAATAAAAGCTGCATAAACAAGATAGATGTCTCTTTATCTTTCATTAAAAAGAAGTCTAGAGATAGGCAGTTCAGGGGTGGTATGGCTATGTAACTATCAGACTTCTTATCTCTTTCTGCTTTGTTATGCTTAGAGAATGGCTTTTCTATCATCCAGTTTTCCCTTATGTTTGTAATGGCTGCTTGAGCTCCAGCCATCATATCCACAGTCCCAAGGCAGGAAAGTGAATGTGAAATGACGCCTATACCCTAGATGCACGTCCCCACTTTAATAATCCTTTCTAGCAGTGTCATCTGACAACTTTCACTTATGTCCCATGGCCAGAAATGATTCATAGGCCATACCTAGCTGCAAGGGAGCCTAGGAAATATAGTTTTTTAACTGGAAATGTTGCCACCTTGAATTCAACCAATATTGTTTTATTAAAAAAGTGAAAGGAAGAATGGATGTTAGTATTGGTAACTAGCGATCTCTGCCATAATATTTTTAAAACTGCATAATATTTTGAATTATTGAGGATATTTTCTTGGGCATATAAAATAAAATTATAATAAAGTTGAAAAGTATCTTTGAATATAGTTAGAAGTACAATGATGATGACCTTGGGTAGGGAAATCCTGAGAATGTAATGGATTGTCATCAAGGTTCTTGCGTTTGTTTTGGGGGGTAGGTTTGCAAGTGCTTATTTCATTATTAAAAATTACCAGCTAACTAAATAACTAGAAGCAGATGCCTGAGCAAACAATAAGAGTGTGTCATGAGCCAAGATTTGTTATCATTCTATTTCAAAAATAAAAGTGCAATTTTGAATCCTAATTTTTTAATTCAAAAATAAAATGACTCTAAAACACATATGAAAGAATAAATAGGTGGAAAAGCCAAGAAAAATGGAAAAAGGAGAATAAAGAAAAAAATTGTGCACTGACTGTCAGATTTTTAAAACTCCTAACACACCATTTTAATGAAGCACTTTGCTCTTGGATGGAGGAACCAGATCCCAGTCATAAACCCATGCACTGAGATTCATGCTCTTTGCGTATTTTATAGGGTGTAATGAAAGGGATTAATTGTTCACTCTTCTGCACTAAGGAAAAGTGATCATTGCTGTGCTCATTCTACTACATCTACCCATGACTCATTTAGGGATTTCAAGGTGCCCTTTTATGCAGTGTCATTAACACCTTCTGCTGCAGAGGCTGCTAGCTCCCTAGCCCAATATCTATTCTCTCTCCACCTTGATCTCATTCAGCACCTCAATGATGTGGAGTGAAATTTTGTAACGTCTAAGAAATTTTCTTAAAAGACAACTGGAGAGTAACCTCTGGCCTTTCTGCCACTGCTTGGTTTCTTCTGCCTGAAATGCAAAGGTAATGCACCTGTGAACTGAGTGGATGGGAGAGCTCGGTGCATCTCTGGGGTCCCTATGACTTCGTGGAGCCACCAAATCAGGCCCAGGCTGCACTCTCTGATCTTCACCTGAGCATAAGTTAGTGCTTTTTAGCTCCCATAGTAGGGTTGCTATTATATGCAGTGGAATCCAGTCCTAACTAATACACTTTCCTTCTCTTGGCTATATACGAAGCAATTTTAAGAATGAGAAGCCACAGGAAACTAGTCCCAGAATGCTAAGCAGAATCCACATTCTGAAGCATGATCTTGAAAATCACAGTGAAGATTCTTTCTCCTGTGCATTGAAAAAGACAGACTCTCTAAGACACTCTTCATTATATTTTACTACTATATTCTTACAAATAAGAAAATTACCTCTTCCAAATCAGCATCTTCCATCTTGAAAATGTGTAAGAGGTCCTTACACTAGCTCTGCATAGAGAAAATTTTGTATTCAAAAATAAAAAATGGATCATTAGTAAACCAAAATTCTCCAGGATTAATTAATATGATAAACTTGCAGTCCAGAAAGTGCATCTGATCAAGTGAAAACTGTCTATATAATATCCAGGCACAGGGAAGTATGCCTTTCCTGAATGCCTGCACTTCAGGAGTTTTTAAAAATGTTTGTTATTTAACACAAGGGGTAATCTTAGCTAATTTTTCTAGATAGACTACTAGCCTGAAAGATAGAAACTCTCATTACACTCACATTTTGCCTTATTTTGTATACCCTGTGACTGACCTGATATTAAATTCTCCAGCTCTAAACCATTGCCCATGCAAGCCACCTGCTTCTGCCATTGCTGAGGCTTATTTTCAAAAGAATCTTTGCAAGTATCAAAGGGAAACCTAAGAGTCATCTACTGATTCCACAATATAGAGAGGAATTGAGACTGTCTTTAAACCTTATTTAAACATTCAGAGAATGATCACTATAGAAATTATTGGGGATATTTTGTTCCCTCAAGAGTGTAAGACTCAAAAATGCTCTTTTCCTTTTTTTTTCTCCAATCCCAGTACACACACATTACTGTGATGGGTAAAACATTTTAATGCATGGGCATTCTTAACTTCTCTTTTACCTTTGCCCACTTAAGACGAACTGAGTCTGTCTGGCAAGTTTCCTCTTCTCCTTCACCCTCTGAGGACAGTTCTAACTTTCCCAAATGGGTTTTTCTGAGCTTTGCCTGAGATATCAAGAAGCAAGTGATAGGAGTAGGACAAATACTAGGAAAATCTGTGGAATGAAAGAAACAAAGATGGGAAAAGAGAGGGGTCATATATAAACTTCACAATGTTTGTGAAATTACAGTAAAAATGCTGAGTTATTTTGAGATTACTGTTTTGTAGTTGGATTATGTCATTTGAGCGATCACTCTGAGACTTTAATAAGGTCATAGACTTAAACCCCCATGACTCTTACAAGAAGCCTCTCTAAACTAGACTCATATTTCTCAACTGTGGAAAATCCATGCTCTTTTCCATAAACATAAACATTTCATGACCACTGTACTTCCAGAGTTTCTGACATGGCCTCCTAACATGTAGTTGAAAGCCTTGGGTTACTTACCTCTGTTTTCCCACCAGCCCAGGTGATCCTATCAAGCTTTATTTTCTGTAGCTTGAATTATAAAATGCCTTTTCAAGTGTGTAGGGATATTTTAATATGTTGAGTAGTATATGACCTCCTATGCCACAAATTGAATATGTTCCTTACTATCACTGGTACTTCAAATGGCAAGTCTTTACTCCAAATCTAAAGTGAGAGTTGTAAAGATTTTAGCCAACAATCTGACAGTCAAAGAGCAAAGTATGGTCAATTTGAGAATGGAGCCACATAGATTTAGGGGCACTGGGGAAGACAGGTGGAAGAAAGGAGTTGAAGTAAATGGCTGACTGTTGAGAAGAGAGTGCAAGAGAACTCTCATTGGGTAGGTCTCATTGGGTAAAGTAGGCTCTGCTAAAAGTTTTCACAAACCCTAAAGGGATTGTGGGATTCATGGCAGTTCAGTAGCTCTAGTATGTGACATCCAGACAAATTACTCAAAAGTCTGTGGGACACAATATCCAACTGTCAGAATCACTGTTAAGCTGGAAACTGCTAAGTTGCTATTTTCCAAGTGTATTTGAATTACATGCTTCATTCTTGGAAAATGTAAAAATATTTTTAAAGAATTATTTCATTTTTCCATAATAGTTAAATAATGCTGTTTTAAGAAAAGATGTTTCTAAAAACTTAGGCACCACTATTAATGGGACATTTTAAATTTGAAAATGTAAAATAGAGAGACAGTCTTAATAAATTTTTTCCATTTTATGTGTTCTCCTGGCAGTTTGGGTCAAAGGATATTTGCTTGGGGTCAATGAACAGGACCATTTTCCCTACTTGCAGAAATACTTGTAATATGTAAATGCTAGAAGATAATGAAGAAGGCGAATAAGAAAAGAATTTATTCATTTGCAATATGGTGTTAGAGGAGAGCTCTACAAATACCCTGAATTGCCAGAAAGACAAAACAAGTGGGTCCTGGAGAAAATTAAGCCTGAAAACACATCACCGGAGGCAAAAATGACAAAACCGAAGTTGTCCAACTTCAGGCATCATATCAAGAGAAGGCAGGGTTCATTGGAAAAGACAATAATGCTGGGAAAAATAGAAGGTATCAGCAAAAGAGAAAGACTGAATACAAGAGAGGTTGACTCCATAAAAGTCGTAGGCATGAGATGAACAGGGCTGTTGAGGATGAACACCATTCATTCATAGGGTCACCAGCAGTGAGAGCCCTCTCAATGGCATGTGCACTCACACACACACACACACACACACACACAGTTCTTTCTGCAGTTACCTTTTCTTCACACTGCTTACGTTGTCTCATAAATATTCAGTCTCTTCAGTCAGCACTAGGGGGAGCAACAGTGCCAAACAAAAGTTGTGAAAATTTGAGTTTCACATTCATTCTAGGAATATTAAAAATTGCTAAATTTCAGAAACAAATGGCTGAGAAGTGGTGGGAGGTCTAACAGTCTGTGATGGTGGGTGACTTCTATAACCAGACAGGAAAGCACCTTCTAAGTGAGTTAGATGGTGGGAGTTGGGGATGCTGCTTCAGATAGCTGAAATATTTTTAAGGGAATTGTTTTCAAGACTGTGACTTTTCAAGTCTATACATTAAACAGTACCCAGGAAACTAAGACATATAACTCCCAAGGACTTTGCTGCCAAGTTTTGCTAATTAGCAGGGATAAGGTAAGAATAAGTAGGTAGAACAGTATTGGGCCAAGAACAATACAATTATGACCTGCTCTTAATAAGTAGACCCCTGAAAACAAAGAACTTTTAGAATGAATGATGATTATATAATGCAGGGGTTATACTATGTTATTTCCTAGTAAGAACATCTTTTAAACAAATTCAAGAAATTTTGTGTCCAAGACAAAAAATTATGAGAAAAACATTACAATACTGAAGACAGAAAAATAACTAACATACACTAAGTGCCTGTCCTTGTGCTTTACATATGTTGTTGGTTTAAGCTTCACTGGGACCCTAATGAGGTAGGTAGGGCCAATCACATTTTTCAAATTAGAAAATAGGCTCAACATGAGCCAAGTAGTATAATAACAATACTTAATTATTTGATCATCACATTATGATATATTTATATAGTAGAGATGATCAGAAATTACAAAAAACAAAGTTAACTTCATTTTAAAATTAAATACAAACACTGGAAGCGTATATATTATCCAAGAAAAAAATGTAATTTTTAGTATTTAACATTTAGTAGAAAAATTAAACTTTCAAAAGGAAGCTATATATCTTATTACCCAAAGATAAAGTTTGGCTCATAGAGCTCTTGAGTTTGAAAAATGATGGTTTTAATGTTAACCTGAGCTAAGCGTATAAATAGGATTTTTCTATTATCGGAAGTCACTAATACCCTATAAAGTCCCTGAAATTCCTTATGCTGATGCAAGGGGTATTGATGTCACTTTCTCTCTGTAGTTTCATATCATAAATGTGTTGATGTGGACATGAGGATATGATGTACCAACTCAGATCTTAACACTGGCAACACTGACTGTTATGTAGGACTTGCTAAACTCACAGCTGAGAACAAGACACTATAGGTTCACATTTCAGGCACAAAGAAAGTCCTCTGCTATCTACTTCTAAATTATAGCACACCCTACCATTGTGTTTACAAAATGGTGGGTTCCCACAGAACCCTGAGGGAAAAGAGAAAAGTGGTCATCTTCTTATGAGTAGAGTTCCTCACCCATTTAACTAGCTTCCAACCCCCAAATTGGAGGAGGCACTAGACTTGCATATTCTGAAATCTGTGAGGATCTAAAAATTGGGAAATGCCATTGATTTTTCATCTGAAAATTTCTGAAGGTAGGAGATTCACTGAAGCAGGAGGCCAGCAGGACATGAGAGTAGCACAGTGTGCCTATGACAAGGGGGTAAGAGGGTCATCATATCCCGGTTTCTAGAGGGCATGAAAGCTGGTGTTCAAGATTCTCCGTGAGCGATAAAACATTGAGCAGAGGGACAGGAGCCACTTAGATTGTTGTTGAGCAGAATGTACACCCAGAAAGGTGTGTGCACCACTGGTGAGAGTCTTGTGGGTGATACATATTGGCTAAGAAAACCTCCTATGCCACCTACATGGAGATCCCTACATCAGTAGAGACAATTGACATCAGACTGGATCTGATTGAGGACAGGGACCCCCTTCCTTCCCTCTGAAAGCACCTGACCATGACTTTACCTTTGGCCAGAAGCCCTAATTCCAGGCGCCAGACAGGAGGATATCAACAGCAGAAGCCTGTGAGGAAAACAGGGTTGGAGGAGGCCAGAGGAAAATCAAGGACATGGAGATGATGACTTAATGCTGGATGGTACACGTTTTCATAAAAAACATTAGGGGAGAAAACTCAGTGGGAGAAATGAAATTCCTCAGGAATTATTGAATCAGCATGGAGTTGTGGGTCACAGGTCATGAGCCAAACTACTGCACTTGAATTCTGGCTACTCCATTCAGTGCTGAATAACTTAGAGCAATTGTTCCTGCACCCAGATTTTTTTTTGAGAAAATTAAATAGGTTAGAAGAGTGCCTTGAACATGAGAAACATGTTATGTTTCATTACATGTCAGATACAATGATAATGTTGAAAAATTCATGACCCAGACTCAAGTGGGCTTGCTCTCTCTCTCTCTCTCTCTCTCTCTCTCTCTCTCTCTAATACACACACAAACACATACACACTTTGTTGTAGGAAACTTCTGTTTTCCTCAAATATAATTAAAACACTTCCTCTGAGACACCTTCCATGAGTCCATTCTTTCAACATTCATTTTAACTTTAATTCTTTCAACAAGTATTTCCTGAACACATAATAGTTTCAGGTGTCATTTTACGCTCTTGGAGTGCAGTGATGCACAAAACAGAGAAGGCCCCTCCTATCAAAGAAGTGGCACACTAGTGGGAAGGGACAGAATAAGTAGGAAGCCAAAATGAATGACATTGACAATTAGATCACTGATCAGGAAAGACCTGAATGATAAAGCTGTCAGCTGCTAAGACCTATACTCCACAGTGGCAGGGACTTTTGTCTGTTCTGTTCAGTGCTCCATCCCCAGTGCTTAGTGCAGTGACAGGAACATAACTGACCTGCAAAAAACATTTTTTTGTGTGCAAACGTGAAAGCAATGGATGCTTTTGGAATGCAAGGGCAGAGTATTCCAGGCAGAGGAAAGAGCAAGTGCAAAGGTCGTATAGGAGGAAGGAGCTCGGCATATTGGAGGAACACAAACGAGGTCAAGGAACCAGAGGAAGAACCGGAGGAAGTGGGGTCAGACAGGAAGATAGGACTTCATAGGTCCTGGTGTGCAGTGCAAGAAGCCATTGAAGGCAGATGAAACCTGCACATACTCACATCATAAATTATCAGCATGTTTTATAATTTCTTGATTCACCATATTAGGTTTTTGGTTTTTTTCAATGTTGCCATTGTTTTCTACTTCTATCTTTATTATTTTTATTTTATTTTACTTTTTGGGGGTTTACTTGTTTTATTCACTTCTTGATTTTAATGCTTAATTTACTCATTTTTAAACTCATTTTAACTCATTTTGCTAATATATGAACATCATGCCTCAAAATTCATCTAAATATTAATTTAATCTTATAAGTTCTGATTTGCAGTATTCTCATACCACATAAACTGTTTTCATCTCAGTTTGAATTTCTTCAAATAATGACAATTTCATTATTAAGGAGTATGTTTTTAAATTCCAGAACATATTGGCTGTTGGTTATTTAGTTTTTAATTTTGTTACAGTAAGAAAATATAGGTCTTTATGATATAAATTCTGTGGTATTTGTTGAGACTTGCTTTGTAGCCTACTATGAGGTCTAATTTTGTAAATGTTCCCTGTGTGCTTAAAAAATGTTTTTTAAAAATTATTAGATGCAAGTGTATTATATATCAAGAATGTTAGCTGTTATTCAAATCACCTCTATTTTTAGTAATTTTCCATCTGTTCTGTCATTTACAGAAAGAGCAGTTTTAAAGTTTATGATCATGATTGTAGACTCATCACCTTCTCCTATAAATATGTCAGTTTTTGTTTTTCATATTATCATAATTCATATATATGCTTAGGTGCATGTACAAGTTCAGAACTGATATATCTTCCCAATGAATGGCTCCTTTTATAACAATCCCTTGTAAATATCACAATGCCCCTACAACCCAAATGTCTATTTTGTCTGATACTGATGGGGCCATATCAGCTGGCACCATATCATCTAGATTCCTACTTCCTATATTTCACTTTTTGCCCTTTCTTCTCTCTTCCTTTTGGATAAATCATGTTTTCCCCCCAAAAAATTTCCTTTTCTTATTGTATGGCAAGAATGTATTCACTTTCTATTCTTTAAGTAGATAAATCCACAGTGTTCATATGTGACATAGAAAATGTGAAGATAACCAGTATCTTTACTCTCCTCTCAGATAATGGTGCCTTGGTACAATGCATTAACTCTGATCTCCTCTGTGCTCTCCTTAAATGTCATTGTTTCTAAAATTCATCTTGCTTTTAAGCCTTCACGGCTTCAGAGTAAGAGTTTTTGTTGTGGGGATGGTAAGTTTTAGAGTCTATGATAATTTAGTTGAAACCATATATGTTTACCCTTTTTCTTCCTTTCTTTTTTGGTTCTGTTCCATACTGTTTCTTGTATCTCTGGCCTTCCTCCTGAGGTCAATTATTTTTCTTTAGTGAAAATCTATTAATGATATTATAAAATCTTATGTTGCTGTATAAAAATGTCTTTATTTTCTCTTTCTCCTGCTATCTGAAAGTAGAGTGTGCCTCTGAGAGTTATTATAAGCAGAAATGGCATTCTGCACATCACGCTATTTTCACCTTTTTTCATAAAAGTGAAAATCTTCTGATTTCTTTTGGTTAGTGGAAACAGGTACTAATGTAGGTCTGTTGTAAAAACAAAGTGGTGTGAAGCAAACTTTCAAAAAGCAGGGGATACCTGTAATTTTAGTTGAATTTGGCTTAGGTTGACAGTCATTTTTCACTTTGAAGACATTGTATTGCTGTTTTCTGGCTTCGGTTGCTGCTATTGATTACAAACTCCTGGTAGTCTAATGATTGTTTCTTCTTCTTTTTTTTATTGTTGACAGTATTACAGATCTCTCCCATTTTCTCCCTCTTTGCTCTCGTCCACCCAACTCCCACCCCACCCCAGGCCTTCCCCTTACTATTGCGTGTCCATGGATTATGCATATATGCACCTATGTTCTTTGGTTAATCTCTTCCTGTCCCTTCTCCCTCCACCCCACCTCCACTGACATCTGTGAGTCTGTTCCATGCATCCATACTTCTGGACCTATTTTGTTCATCAGTTTATTTTGTTCACTAGACTCCACTTATAAATGAGATCATGTGAAATTTGTCTTTCTCTAACTGGCTTATTTAACTTAGCATAACAGTTTCCAGGTCTATCTGTGCTGTCTCAAAAGGTACGAGCTTTTTTTTACAGCATAGTATTCCATTGTGTAAATGTGCCACAGCTTTTTTTGTGTGTTTTTTTAATCCACTCATCTACTGATGGGAAATTGGGCTGTGTACAGATCTCACTGTTATACTTTCCATTTTCAGTTCTCTCCACCTGTATCCTGGGTAACTTACATATTCTGTTTTTCTATTACCCAAAGTCCTTCGTAGCAATAACACTCTGTTATTGTGCTGCAGACTCTGTCTCAGATGATTTTTTTCTCTTGTATGTTTTGTAATTTTTTTTCTAGAGAGTTGGTCTTTAGAGGTACTTGTTTATTTTCCTGAGAGAATCCCATGGGAATGTTTGGGTCACGTTCCTTAGAACCAGACGCTCGAGATGAGGGTTCAATGGTAGCGCTTACTAAGGAAGTGTTCCCGGGAAACTGGCAAAGAGCCGGGGGAAACAGAACAGAGCAGAGGAGAAGTCCAACAGGGTACGATCCCAGGCAGAGTTCCACAGAGAATGATCTCAGGCTGATCCTGCAGGGAACTCTGGAGTTTACATTTCTGCGCAGAGCTGTAACTGAGGCTAGGGAGCTATGAAAAGTGTGTGGGTAGGGGGATGTGTCTTGGAGGGAAGTTTTCTGAAAAAGGAGGCCCAGTAGGTGCTGGATAGGAAAACACGCCAAAGAGGAAACCTCCCCCAGGCCCCCAAAGAAACAGTAAAAATAGATCTTGGGATCTGGGTGAAGCACAGACACTGACATTATCCACTACAATCTCTGCAGGACAGTTCTGCATTCAGCTCTGCCAGGCACTTAAGTGTGTAGCTGGCTGAGGACCAATATTTATGTTAGGTTCTCAGTTTGGGGATTCTCTGATACAATGTGGGGTTCTATTCTGAAAAGTTGCAGGCCAAATGAACTGATTTCTCATTTAACAATTGTTTTCACCCGAAGTATAAGCCAAGATGAGCTTGCATGGCGGCTCCCTGGGCTAGTGACCCATTTTTTTTTCCTTCTTAGTTCCTCTTTATTTGACCAGAACAACTCCTCCACAAAAGGCCTGTATGCAAGGTTTCAGTTCCAAATCCTAATGCCCTGCCCTGTGCAAGTATTAAAATCCAATCCAGGTATTAGTTGACCAAATTATCTCCCCACATTATTCCCATAGCGTCTTCTTCAGCTGCATACAAGTTTGGTTAAAGACTCTGGGCTGTGTCTGTGAAAGGGCTCTTCTTACTCCTATTTTGGTTTCCTACTTACGTAATCCTTCAGTTTTGGACCTTCTGTCTCCTCTCTCTTTCACATGAGTTTTGTGTGGGAATAACTTCAAATTTGAACTGAAAGTAAGATCCTTGTCATCCCAGTCTCAGTTTGGACCCAAGTAGTCTTTGAGTGAAGCCTCAGTGGTCCCTAATTGTTAAGATCAGTGATGGGGGAAAGTTGGAGAGAGAGAATAGAGAAAGCTGTGACATCAAAGAGTTCCAGGAACTGAAGTGTGGAAAAGTTGACATCCTCAAGAGGGATAAACAGGAAGGACGTGTCACACTCTAACCAGAAGAGGAGGTGAGCGTATTTGTGTGTTCTATGGCCTACAAATGTATCTTATTTCTGTAGCATGAAAAGAATTGGTAGGGAATTCTCTCTTTTATACTCTTTCTTAGAAAATAATACGAAGTTTCTGAGATAGCTGGAGAAACAACTGAAGTGCAGTTTCTCTGTTTTCCTTCTATCCCCCAAACTGAACTCCCCACCCCCCCATATACTGAATGTATGACAGGAGCTAAGACTAAAGTCTGGAGTTCTGATATTTTTCTTTAGCACTCTCTGAAAAGTACTGACAGAGTACTGCCCCTCCTAACATGTCTTATACTGTAACAGCCCAAATAAAGCTGTAAAAGAAGCATTTAGGCTTCCAGCAAAGAAAACTTTTAGCAAACGATTCAAATGTAAACTGTAGGACTGATACTGAACCTTTCAAGCTATAGTTCCAAAGTATTAAGCATTATTTTGATTTTTTTGTTGTTGTTGTTTAAAATATTACAAATGTCCCGTTTTCTCCCCAATGACCATTTCCACCCCGTCCCATCCCCCTCCCCGGTCCCTCTCCCCACCATTGTCTGTGTCCTTGTGTTGTGCATATATGCATATAAATTCTTTGGTTACTCTCTCCCCCTCCACCCACCTGCCCTCCTCCATCCCTCTGACATTCATCAGTCTGATCTGTGCTTCCATGTCATTGAATCTATTCTGTTCATTGGTTTATTAAGTTCTTTAGATTCCACATATAAGTTTGTCTTTCTCTACCTGGCTTATTTCACTTAGCATAATTTTCTCCAGGTCTATCCATATTGTCCCAATGCGAAATCCTTCTTCTTTACAACTGTGTAGTATTCCATGGTGTAAATGTCCCACAGATTTTTTGTCCACTCATCTACTGATGGGCACTTGGGCTGTTTTCAGATCTTAGCTATTGTAACTTGTGCTGCTATGAACATAGGGGTGCATAGGTTCTTTCTAATTGGTATTTCAGGATTCTTAAGATATATTCCTAGAAGTGGGATCACTGGGTCAAAAGGCAGCTCCATTTTTAATTTTTTGAGGAACCTCCATACTGTTTTCCATAGTGGCTGCATTTCCACCAGCAGTGTACTAGGGATCCCCTTTTCCACACCCTCACCAGCACAAGTCATTTGTTGATTTGTTGATGGTAGCCATTCTGACAGGTGTGAAATGATAACTCATTATGGTTTTAATTTGCATCTCTCTGATGATTAGCGACATCAAGCATTTTCTCATGTGTCTCTTGGCCATCTGTATGTCCTCTTTAGAGAAGTGTCTATTCAGGTCCTTTGCCCATTTCTTAATTGGGTTGTTTGTCTTCCTCTTGCTGAGTAGTATGAGTTCTTTGTACACTTTGGAAATTAGCCCCTTATCAGATACATCCTTGGCAAATACATTTTCCCAGACTGTGGGGTTCCTTTATATTTTGAAGGTGTTTTCTTTTGCTGTGCAGAAGCTTTTTAGTTTGATGTAGTCCCATACGTTTATTTTTTCTTTTGTTTCTCTTGCCCTAGGAGATGTATCAGTGAAAATTCCACTGTGTGGGATGTCTGTGACTTTACTGCCTATGTTTTCTTCCAGGATTTTTATGGTTTCATGACTTACGTTTAAGTCTTTTATCCATTTTGAGTTTATTTTTGTGTATGGTGAAAGTTGGTGGTCTAGTTTCATTTTTTTGTATGTATCTGTCCAATTTTCCCAGCACCACTTATTGAAGAAACTGTCTTTACTGCATTGTATGCTCTTGCCTCCTTTGTCAAATATTAACTGACCATAATGGCATGGGTCTATTTCTGGGGTCTCTGTTCTGTTCCACTGATCTATGTGCCTGTTGTTGTACCAATACCAGGATGTTTGATTACAGTGGCTTTGTAATACAGTTTGATGTCCAGCAAAGTGATCCCTCCCACTCAGTTCTTTTTTCTCAAGATGGCTGCAGCTATTCTGGGTCTTTTTTGGTTCCATATAAATTTTCAAAATGTTTGTTCTAGATCTGTGAAATATGCTGTTGGTATTTTAATAGGAATTGCATTGAATTTATAAATTGCTTTGGGTAGTATGGACATTTTAATGATATTGATTCTTCCAATCCACGAGCATGGTATTTCTTCCATTTGTTTACTATTTTGACTTTCTTAAATTCAAGTATCTGTATAGGTTGATATTAGCATAACATATAGAAAAGTCAGATAGAAAATTCAAGACTATTTATGAGGATTGTTGTATGCCAACTCTACCCAGTTTGGCCAACGAGCTTGTATCAGTCATGGTCATGTGGGGCATGCCATTCTGTCAGGAAGAGTTTAAGCACTTTTCATTAAACCCTTCAGAAAGACAGAAAAAGGTTTTGTTGAAAATAACTCTATTCACATTGATGATGCAGATTATGGTTATATTCAGGTTCCTACAGAGATGATGCTATAAAAATGACCAGCTACTCAGTTTCTTTCTGATATTAGTTTCCCATTCCCCAGGAACTGGAGAAAACTCTTAAGCAAATGTAGCAAGTATCTCAGTTTGCATCTTAGGGTAGAAGAATATCTGCATAAGTCTGAAAGCCTGGGAGTGGGCAGCATAGCAGGCCTGTTTTCCTACAAAGAAAGAATTTCTCCTAAGGTAGGAGGAGGTAGAAGTCCAAAAGTTTGGTCAAGTCCAGTAAGTTATTGTTAGAAGGGAGTGTATTTGCACTTGCCACTTAGATTATAAATCAGCCCAGCCACCCTCAGCCTGAGAGCAGAGGACTTGCAATGAAAAATAAGCAAAATCTCAAGAAACACTGAATCCCTTTGGAAGTAGTGGCATTGGTGACACAGGGACAGAATCTTAGCCATGTTGACAACAGTTGCACTGGTGGTATGGGTAATGATAATGTACTTGCTTCAGTGCCTTCTATTCTTTGCCTATAAAACTTCAGAACCCCTGACTAGAGATGAGACTCCTCAGTCTTGGGCTACTTGGCATCAGCAGTGGTCTGCCTGTAGGGAGTATCTGAGCAGTTGTATTGTCAGTCGGTAACAATGGCATAACTACCACTCTGAACTTTGGAGCATTTAGACACATTTTGTCAGTGATCTGGATCAATAGATAAGGAAAATGGTAGGTTCCCCCCATGGCAGTCAACAGAATGCTATTAGAACTTGTGTGGAACACTGGATTTTCTTAAATTTATTTGGGAAGATCTGGGGATTATATTTGTTTTTGTTTTTAATTTATGGAATGCCTCACGAATTGGACTGTCATCCTTGTGCAGGGGACATGCTCATCTTCTGTGCATCGCTCCAATTTTAGTATACATGCTGCTGAAGCAAGCGCTGGGGTTATAATTCTTGAGGAGTAAGTAGGAGTACGCCAACAACCTGTCTATCACAAACACATACTTCAAACAACTGAACAGATGATTGTACACATGGACATAACCAGATGGTCAATACAGAAATCAAATAGACTATGTAATTGGAAGCAGGAGATGGAGATGCTGTATTCTCTCTGCCAAAACCAGACCAGGAGCAGATTGTGGTACTGACCACAAACTGCTAATATCAAACATTAGAGTAAAGCTGAAAAACACTAAAAGAGTCATAGTGCCAAAATACAGTGTAATGATATTCCTGGTGGATTTAAAGTCCACATAAAATACAGATTTGCACTGTTAAACTTAATTGACCAAGAACCAGAAAAACTGTGGACTGAAACTACAAGTATTATTGGGGGAAAACATAAAAAGTCAATGCTGGAAGTAAAAAGGAAAGGAAAAGGGAGATGGATGACAGAAAAAACACTGAAAATTGTTAAAGACAGGTGAGAGGCAAAAGTAGGGGTTAGAATCCTGAACATAGCTTTTTAATGACTATCATGTAGAGGTAAAGAGAACTATTATGATAGTCAATGCAAGGAGATGATAGAAGAAAACAACCAAAAAGGAAAAAAAACAGATCTCTACCAGAAGATTCAAGAAATAAAAGGGGAATTCAAACCTAGACTAGGAATGCTAAACAACCAACAAGAAAGCACATTATCTGACTAGGAGAAAATAAAGGGAAGGTGAAAATAATATACTGAAAATCTATACAGAAGAAACAAAAGGCAGATTCCTTTGAGACGATTCCTAGGAGGAAGAATGGTAATTCTAGAAACTGAAGTGAAAGCCTCCATGAAAGTATTGGGAAGAAATAAATCACCAGGGGTAGTTGGGATACTAAGAAAATTATTTCAAGCCACAGAAACTGAATCTGTCTTATACTAACAACAATATGTCAACAAATATAAAAAACAAAACAATGCTCTACAGACTGGAAGCATTCAATATATATAAAAATCTTCAAGAAAGAAGATGCCAAGGAGTGCAGTAATTATAGGACTATTGCTCTAATTTGCCATGCAATTAAAGTGATGCTCGAGATGATGCAACACAGGCTTCTACCTTAATATGGAGCAAGAAATGCTGGATGTTCAAGTCAGATTTAGAGAAAGAAGAGGCATTTGAGATCTAATTGAATATTGGAGTGCTCCAAAGAACTTCAGAGGAAGATTAGTCTATGTTTTATAGCCTACAGTAAAATCTTTGTGTTGATCATGAAAAGCTATGGGTTGCTCTGAAAGGAATGGGTGTGCCTTGGCACTTGGTCATCCTGATGCCTAACCTGTATTGTGGACAGGAAGCCACTGTCAGGACAGAATATAGAGAGACAGAATGGTTTCCTCTAGGCAAACGTGTCGACGAGGGTGCATTTAATCTCCCTATTTGTTTAATCTGTATGTAGAACATATCATTCAAAAAACTGGGCTAGACTCAGAGGAATGAGGAGTGAAAATTGGTGGAAGAATTATCAATAACTTAAGATATACATATGACACAATCTTACTGGCAGAAAAATAGCAGAGATTTGAAATGACTTCTGATGAAAGTGAAAAAATAAAGAGATAAAGCAGGACTGCATTTGAACAACAAGAAGACAAAAATCATGACTACAGAAGAAATATACAGCTTCAACACAGACAATGAAGACATTAAGTTGTTTAAAAATTTTGCTTACCCTTGGTTTAGTCATCAATTCAAATGGAGACTGCAGCCAAGAAATCGAGAGAGGGCCGAGACTCGGAAGGGCAGCAATCGAAGAATTAGGAAAGAACAAGATCAAAGGTCTGTAGTTAGAGACCAAGGATAAGATCATCCACACCTATGTTTTCCCAATTACTATGTACAAATGTGAAAGTTGGACAGTGAAGAAGGCTGACTGGCAAAATATTTATTTATTTGAAATATGGTGTTAGAGGAGAGCTCTATGGATACTCTGAACCACCTGAAAGGTGAATAAGTGGGTCCTAGAACAAAGTAAGCCTGAAACATAGCTGGAGGCAAAAGTGATAAAACTGAAGCTGTCATATTTCAGGCACATCATGAGAAGGAGGGCATGGTTCATTGGAAAAAACCCCAATAATGCTGAAAAAAATAGAAGGGAGCAGAAACAGAGGAAAACCAAATGCAAGCTAGATTGACTTCATAAAAGACACCACAGGCATGAATCTATAGGAGCTGAGCAGGGCTGCTGAGGACAGGACATTGTGGATATCACTCATATTCATAAGGTCATCAGGGGTCAGAGCCAACTCAACAGCATATAACACATACAAGTAGGATTACAGATAGCTTTTTTTTTTTCTTAATGGTTACTTTTGTAATCTTGTTTTTAAATCCAAACTACTGTGGCTTAGGAAATGTAGGTGACTACATTTATAGTCAAAATAATGACCTCTGTTCTGATTTCTCTTCCTGAGTCAGGCAAACTCTGTTACTCTTCTGGGTATCTATGTCAGACACTAAGGTGTGCTGTTCAAATCCTTCTTCAGAAGAGTCTACTGCCCAGCCTGGAGGAGTCCAGGAGCTTTCAGGCTCCAGCACGTGGCCCCCTTAGCATCTGCCTCAGCTTCTGAACAGAGGTCAAGTTCTCAGCCTGTCCCCTTCCCCCAGCCAATGACTGAGTAAAGTGGTGCTACAGGTGGTACAGGGCTTAGCTTTGAATGATCTTTGCTCCTCCAGAGATCCCCAGTGAGCTGAGAGAGCTTTTGTCAGGTCTCTGTCATGGTCTGGCAGCTCCCGCTGCCCAATTCTACTCCCTCCTCTTTCCAGTGAAGGTATACTTGCCAATAAACTGTCTGCACTCCAAACTCATCTCAATACACTTATCCGCTTTCCAGAGGGTCTGATGGGAAGGGTATCTCACACTGTCCTCGTGCCATACAGTTTGTGTTCTGATATTCTGTTCAACGCAATATCCTGCCCCAGGACCTTTATTCTTAATTATTTCTTATCAGACAATTAAGTTGGTACAGTTAAAACAAAGAGACCTGGTTTGGATTCAGACTTATTTGGGTTGTGAATCTCAACTCTGCCCTACACGTAGCAATATGAACTTGATCGAGTTGTTAATTTCTATGTGCCCCTATTCTCTCATCCTTCCATTCTAGACCTGAGCTAGAAATAGATCTGTCATTGGATGGAAGCATGGGTGCATTCAATGGCTGTGCAGAACAATTAAATGTCCTTCTAACAGTTCCAAAGGGAGAGGTCTCATTTCATTCTCACTATAAACTGCATGGATTTAGTTATATCTGTTTTTATTTTCCTGTGTAATAAGAGTTTACCACTAAACAGCTTAAAATACGCGAAATGTTTTTTCTTCTTCCCATTAAACAGAAATTCTCTGCACTGTAAAATTTGCTTGCACATTTTTTCATTTTCCTCTCGGAATTCCTATTTTTAATCATATCTTCTGCTTCTCTTGAAGTAAATCTTTTCTTTCTTAAAGTGTTGTATATTTTCCTATCCTTTAATTAAGTTTTATTGTTGTTATTGTTCTTGCTTTCCAATGTGGGGAGCTATTAGCTCTTAAGCTTTCTAATTTATAGGTCAGTTTTGGGGATGTGAATTGTGTCCACTGTGTTACTCACTGTATTTCAAAAGAGAGGTTTCACTTCATTTAACTTCCTCTTTGTCTTTTAAAATAACTACTTGAAATATTTTCCCTGGTGTTTTTCCATAGAAACAAAAAAATTGGGAGAGGGACAGAAAGAAAAGGAGAATTATGGGAAATGTTTCAAGTGAAGTTAGGGTTTTTTTTAATGACTTCTATTTTCCTTGCCAAGTTTAAACCCATGAAGTCTTGACTGAGATACTAAATACAGAAAGGCCCTAAACAAATCAAACCTGATATTTTTTTATATATAAAATATTGCATTTTGAGAAGCAATCTTTTCAATGTAATAAATATTTATAATAAATAAATACAGAATAATGCTAATATCTTACAACTTTATGGTTTGACAAGGGTTTTCACTTTATCTTATTTTAATCTTGTATAAAAATATGCAAAAGGCTGACCTGTTCCTTTTATACTCTTCAGAGTCTTTTTTATATAAACTAAGAAGATCGAAAAAATATGTAATAGAGTGTTAAAGTGAAAGTCTTGCTTGAGACCTTAGGACAACAGAGCCCAGAGATTCTAGACAAACACTTTCTGAGGAGAGGAGACACCTGAGAGCAGCCACAAAACACAGCTAGATAAGCACAACTATAGTATAAATAAAAAATAAGCTTTTGGGGTCTGTGACTGAGGAGCTGGCATTACCTTAGTTAATATACTTTAAAAATTACCAAAATGTACAAGAGGAAAATCATAATGCTGAAGGATACAGTGACAGTAATTTGCATAGCATAAGAAATAAAGATACTTCTACTACATAAATCAGTAAGTCTATTCTTAGTAATCTATTAAAAATAATTGAATTAAAAAATAATTCAATGCAAGAAAGTAGATGAGTGCCAAAGAGCTCTATATAGGCCTATATATTTTTTCAAAAGAGGAAACAACCTAAATTTTTACCTGCTTACTGGTTTCCTATTGACGTTAAAATACAATTTAAGATCTTTATTGTGACCTCCTAAGGCCTTGCCTGCTCTGCTTCATCTTACCTCACGCTTCTTTGTTCTTGCTATACTTTAGCCACTGGCCTTCTCTTGGTACCTCAGAGATGTGCATTCCTTTCTACTGCAGGGCGTTTGCACATGTTCTCTTGACTTAGAACATGATGATCTTCCCCAGCCTTTCTTATCTTTCAGCCAGCTTATTGCTTATCCTCCTAGCTGCAGCTTAGCTCGGGTTTCCATGGGAAAGCTTCTGACGAGGTCTGGTCTGGAAAACCTACTTTCCCCTTAAAATATTTATCATGATTTTGTTTTAAAATGTGTTTCTCCTTATTGAATTAATGGTTTTCTTCCTTGCTAGATTTAAAGTTCTAGAAAGACAGAAGGTATGTCTACCTTGTTCAATGCTATTTTCTCCTGCGACACATGACAAACATAGTAGAAAGTTAAGAAATATTGCTGAACAAATATTTCAATCCAAGTCTTAATTCTCTTTTGTTTCAAGAAACAAATACTCTATGAGGCTGGTGGAAACAAGAATATCAACCTGCTGATTTTTAGAACTTAAATTTTCATCAATATCTAATGAATTGTACTTTCTTTGGCTTAAAACAGATATCTTTTTTTCCCAAATGAATCATAGAAAAAAAGGAAATGCACTCTTTAAATGGTTCACATTTGCAAAAGGATAAAAAATTGTTGTATGTGACTGACCCAATGTAATCTTTAGAGCTTATCTAAATTTATTAAATGACCTCAGGATTTGTTTCCCAGATTAGCCTCTGTGATCTGCTCTTCCAGAAACAACATCATGTTCTTTTTTAAAAATTTTGACTCTAACCTTTTGTCCTTTTATAGTATTTCTTAAGGAAGTTCATCTGTATTCACATCCACAATAGATGCTTTTGAACAGTCAGTATTAAATTTATGTGTATGAGTCCATATTTCTAGGTTTATAAAATTCATAGTAATAGAAACATAGATCTTATATTTTTGTTTTGAGTAAACATTTTGAATATCCTTAATTCCTACAAACCATCTTTGGAGAAACTGCTCTCTTGTTTCTATTGCTTGGTTCATGTTAACTAGAGTATGATATGGGACAAAGTTCATTGCTTTAAAAACAATATACCTGACCCCAAATCCTATTGGGCTCACACCTACAAGTTTCCTCATGATCTCTCTCAAAGAACACAGCTAACTGCTCTTAACTTCCGAGTTTCTCTTTACTCAAATCTCTGTTCTCATTTAAAAAGACTTAAGAGC
Organism: Miniopterus schreibersii; assembly: GCF_964146895.1. Taxonomy (NCBI): domain Eukaryota; kingdom Metazoa; phylum Chordata; class Mammalia; order Chiroptera; family Miniopteridae; genus Miniopterus; species Miniopterus schreibersii. The sequence continues at coordinate 158,877,385 of NC_138102.1, forward strand.
AGGAGAATATCAAGTTCTCTATGAAGGTTGCTATGGGTTAGTGGGAGTAAGACATGATTTAAGGATGATAGAAGACTACTTGTTTGATTAGACTCCACTGGCCTTTTTAAATTGGTCCTTTCGGAAGTCTATGCTTTGCACTTGATGGGGGAAGAAAAGGAGTAACAGCTACTAAGACTGCCGCCTTCTAAGCTCTCTTGATTTGGGGAGGAGTGAGCTGACTGGGACTTGTTTTGGAGACGGGTATGCTGGCTAGAACTGGAGCCTATCCTATGCAGGGGAAACACTGCAAAAGTCATGTTGAAGGGATTGTTACAACTGCAATTACAGAAAGAAAGGGTTGTAGCAATCAATTTACTATCTATTATGTGGCAGCTAGATTCACAGTTGGGTGATGCAAAACATGGGGTGTTAGGAAAGAGGACAGGACAGAATTCAGAGAGGGAAAAAACATAAAAGATTATTTGGGGAGCTGATGAACAAAGGGGAAGAGATTAAGGTGGGTAGAGCAGGGGATGTACTGGAGCTGTAAATAGTAGAGTTCGGTTGGAGTACAAAGGGTTAGTGAGAACGAGGCAAGCTTTGTGAGGACCTTAAATGACATAGTGAGTCATGAAAGTTATGTGAAAGTGGTAATGTAGTGGTTGAAGATTCATTTTAGGAAGATGAATATAATATGTATGTGTAGAATGACTTAGGCAAAAAGAGACCAATTAAAAGGGTGATACAATAACTAATGAGACTAAGACAGAAGGGAGGCAGAGAAAAAAGAAAGAGGCAGATAGAAGTCATTGCTAAACAAAACATAAATGATTTAATAACTGTGTGAGGTTAGAGGGGACAGAATAAGAAAAACTGAGCAACGAGTTCAAGATCCCTCCAAGGCTTCAAGCCTGAGTTACCAGTGAAATTAAACAGAGAATTAGGAGCAGGGGCTAGTTTAGGAGTGGGGAAAGTGACAGAGAGAAAGAGAAGGAATATACTATAGATAGCTTAAATTTTTATTATGCCTACAGGGCATTCTAATTATATATATATATATTTAGATTTTGTCAAAGTCCTAAAAATAGAGAGAATTTTTTCCTGATCAATATCAATATTCTGGGATTTCCCTACTGCCTTCCAAAATTATGTCTAACTCTTACTGCAATTATGAAGCAATCCACTCTGCATTGTTCTTGAGGACATCAGGGAAAATCCTGATTATATTCCCAGCACCACTGGGTTGGTGATGGGAGTGGTAGGAAATGTAATTATTCTCTTATCATTAGTTTCTTTATCAACATTAAAGGAATTGTTAAATACTCAGTGGGTACAATAGTAGTGAGGTTGAGTAACATGCTTAGCCTGGTGCCTGGCACATAGTAATTACTCAATTTGCTTGTCATTATTGTTACTTTTCACGAACAGAGTAATGAATCCCTGTGCCTTCTATTCAGGCTGGTAAAGGTAACAAGGTTTTTGATTCTCTCCTCTGGCTCCTTTTCCAAGAAAATTATCTGTATAATTGTATTACTTGGTTATCTGTATAACTGTATTAAATACTTTTAGTTATTACCTGAATGATGAGGATGATTATTTTAGCTTTTTACTTCACAGAGTCGGGACAGAGAAAGAACCAAAACAATTTGCAGAGAGAAGATAGGCAGTAATCCTTGTGCGACGGAAAAGTGATTTCATTAGCCCATGGCTAACTCAATAAGAAAATAAAAATTAAAGTTAATTTATAATTACCTTAACCCAAGAGCTGTGTTTGGCACCATGACTCAGCAACATTTTTTGTATTTAAAAGTATTTGTGAAAGTTATCACAGTAAACAATCAGCTATGAGGCCATTATACCAACATATTTCTCAATCTGGGAGATGTGAATTGGACACTTGACACAACAGAGTAATCATGGTCTTATTATCATAATTAGCTAGCTATTAATATTAATAAAGGAAAGAAAGCAAAGGGAAGGCCAGGAATTATAACCACGGTCATCTGGACAGCTTCACCAGGAAGCTACAGCTTCACACTCTCCAGGGAATCTCTGGTCCATTCCCTGCAGATCACTGGGGGAAGGGATCAAACAAAAGGGGAGGTGGGTGCATGCACAGTGAAGTCAGGGTGATGTAGGGAAGGTGCTTGCCTGCAGTCTAACCTAGGAAAAAGATCATTGGCTAGGAGGGTAGAGCCATTGCAAGCACACAAAATCTTGGACAGTTCCTGGTTAAAATACCCCAACAAATAGTTCCCTCTCTTTTGCACACTTGTCCTTATTTCCTCTCACTCTCTTGCTGGGTGCCTGGCACTTGCCCATGCCCTCACCTGTTCTCTCCCCATAGCTATGTGGCCTTAAAAAACTGCATGACCCATGTCCATGTTGACCCCACATGCAATAGACTGCAGCTGGGACCACAAGATAAGCTAGCCACTTGCTCGACTGGATAGTACTTTAATATGAAGCAGAAATTCTGGGCAGTGGCCTTAATTCTGGCCCTGCCGAAGACAAGATTGTACTTCTTCCATCGTGAGACAGACACAGATGTTACCCTGGAGGGGAAGCCCTTTAATTTTACATCATCGATAAAGCTTTCTACAAAACCCCATCCTCCTGTGGGGTTCTCAGGAAATTATTTTCCTTGCAGCACCCCAAGAACTCCACTTCCATTGATAATAATGGTGCATATTCCTAGTGCACTGATTTTACTTGAACATCTAGAAAGTTATACTTTCCCCCATTAACATCAACTTGGATATGTTATTTAGTCATTCAACAAATATTTATTGCATTCAGACAGAATGTCAGATGCTGGAATATACTGATTTAGAAAATGGATATGGTTGGTTAGAGGTGGTGGTGGTGTTATAGGGTAAAGTGCAAAATTTGTATGCATTTTTAAGTTGAAACAACAGACAAGAAATTTTTATCTATGTGGACTTCTTTGGATTAAACCTCATGAAGATATAATGGAGCTGAAAAATTCCTATTGCCTAGTGATGTGGGGGCAGTCATAGCCCAAAGCATTACTATTCTGAGCAGGTGTCACTTTATGGATAGTAATGTTGTCTTCTAGAAATAACTGAGGGCATTCACCTGGGCCCAGTGAGCTTCCCAAAGACAACTCCCCCTTCTAAACTAATGTTACAAACACCTGGAATGACGTTACTAACAACCAGGAAGCTCTGAAGAAAAAAAGAGTTTATTACTTACAGGTCCTGGACAGTACAGGCCCCAGGAGGCATACAGCAAGAGGGAGGGCATGACAGGTCCAGGGTTCTGCTTTTATTGGAGCTGAGGGAGGGGGCTAGGGTTTTAAGGGCTCACTCTTTATTGGTGAATTTAAAACATAACAGTGGGAATCTGTAATGCCAGAAGAAGAAAACAAGTAGTCCAAGTCATCAAAGAAATCAGTCAAGATTTAAAACAAAGGAGCCTCAGCACGGGCAGGTGGCCAGGCTCTTTAGCTAGTCCAGCAACTGGACTGGCAATGTGTTTATTAGAGATAAAGATAGCCTCGAATTTTAAGAGGATGCCTCTTTGATTCCTTGGCATTCAAAGCTTAAGTCAGAGAGAGGAAACAAGATGGCGGCATAGGTGACAGATGCACCCGCCGCCTCCCTCAACCACGTCAAAATTACAAGTAAAATACAGAACAACCATCACTCAGAGCCTCCTGAAATCAGGCTGAACAAGAGCCCCACAACCAGGGAACTGAAGGAGCATTGAGACCAGGAGGAGGGGCGGAGAGGCGGGCGGATGGGGGCTGAATCAGAAATGCAGCCGCGGGCCCACACCCGATGCTGCGGGTTAAACCAGGGAGGGAATCTCCGTGGCAGAGGTTTCCCGGAGGAGGGAGGGGTCCCAGCCCCACAGCAGGCCCCCAGCCCAGGGCTCCAGGGCCAGGAAGAGACGTCCCCACAACTCCAGGCTGTGAACTCAGTGGGGACTGTCCCTGAGGGTCGCGGAGGCTGCGGGAGCCCCAGCAGCTCCTCTAAAGGGCCCGGCACGGACTCACTCGGACGCTCCCTCTGAGCCCAGCGCCGGGCAGCAGCCTGAAAGGACCCGGGACACTCGGGGGGGAACTAACCTGCCTGAGATCCGGGCGAGAGCTGGAGGGGCAGCTTTCTCCCAGGCAGAAGAGGTGACAAGGGCCATGGCTCCTTTGGCGAGTCCTCCCCGCACACAGCCCGCAGGCAGGCGCCATATTTGAATCCCCAGCACCTGACTCTCACCTTTGGCCCCGCCCCGTGATTCCCGGAGGCCCCGCCCCTCCCCACCTGCAGCTCATCTGGGCCATTTCCAGGGGCTTTTCTGTGCAAGTGGCCTCTTGAGCCTCATGCTTAGGACTTTCCTAAAATCTCTCAAACAAGCAGCAGCTGCCCCATAGGGCTTAATAAGCAGCCCCAGGCCTGGCACTAGCGGCAGCTGCATTGCTCATAGCTTGGCCTCTCCTGGGCAACGTCAAGCCCAGCACAAGTAGCAGCCAACTATGGTTTGCTGTGTAGCTCATGCTGGGTGGCCCTGGGCAAGGCACTGACACAGGCTGACTTTGCCCCTCCCCAGAGGCCCCCGAGACAGTGCACCTGCTGGTCAGACTTGACCACGCTGGATTACAACCCTACCACATCCACGAGTGACACACTCAAGGGGTGACTTGGTGAACACCATAGCTCCACTGAAGTAAATCTTGCTCCATAGGGGTGTCTCCAGCACAGCAGCTCTTTGGCTGTAGCTGCAGCGGGTCCTCACAGCCGATTGGCCTGGGGGTCAATTCCTCCCAGTGACGCCAACAGCAACCAAGGCTCAACTACAACAGGACAGTGCACACAGCCCACACAGGGGAGCACCTAGAAGGCCCAGCTCAGGTGACTGGGGAGGCTGAGCCACTGGACCCTACAGGACATCTACTACACAAAGTCACTCTACAAATTCCAGGATACATGGCAGCTCTACCTAATACATAGAAACAAACACCTGAAAGCAGACAAAATGTGGAGGTAAAGAAACATGTCACAAAGGAAAGAACAAAAAAAATCTCCAGAAAACGAACTAAATGAAATAGGTCCAAGCAAGCTAACAGATAGAGTTCAGAATTTTGGTTATAAGGATGCTCAAGGATATTAGTAAGAGTATTACAAAAACAACTGAGACCATCGATGACATAATAAAGTACCAATTTGAAATGAAGGCTGCATGTACTGAAATGAAGAATAATTTACAAGGAATCAACAGTAGAATAGAGGACACTGAGAATCAAATCAGCAATTTGGAATATGAGGAAACAAAAAACACCCAAACAGAAGGGCAAAAAGAAAAAAGAATCCATAAGTATGAAGATAGTATAAGGAGCCTCTGGGACAACTTCAAGAGGCCCAACATTCATATTATTTGGGTGCCAGAAGGAAAAGGAAGAGAGCAAGAAATTGAAAACCTATTTGAAAAAATAATTACAGAAAACTTCCCCTACCTGGGGAAAGAAATAGACTTACAAGTCCCGGAAGCACAGAGGGTCCCAAACAAGAGGAACCCAAAGAGGCTCACAGCAAGACACATCATAATTAAAATGCCAAAGGTTGAAGACAAGGAGAGAATCTTAAAAGCAGCAAGAGAAAAGCAATTAGCTACCTACAAGGGAGCACCCATAGGACTGTCAGCTGATTTCTGAACTGAAACTTTGCAGGCCAGAAAGGAGTGGCAAGAAATATTCAAAGTGATGAAAAACATGAAACTACAACCAAGATTGCTCTGCCCAGCAAAGCTATCATTTGTAACTGAAGGTCAGATAAAGAGCTTCACAGATAAGAAAAAACCAAAGAAGTTCATCACCACCAGATCAGCACTACAGGAAATGTTGAAGGGTCTTCTGTAAGAAGAAGCTAATGAACAAAAGAAGCTGTTGAACTAAATAGATCCAAAGACATTGAGACATGCAACAGATGATCATATTTCAGAGGGAAGAGGGAAGGGGGGTGGAGGGTGGGAAGAGATTAACCAAAGAAGTTATATGTATAAATGCATAACCCATGGACACAGTCAATAACGGGGTGAAGGCCTGGGGAGCAGGTGGGAGCGAAGTAGAGGGGGTCATTTGGGAAAAATGGAACACCTGTAATACTTTCAACAATAAAGATAAATTTAAAAATAAAAATAAAATAAAAATAAAAGCTTATGTCAGACACTTGCATTAGAGAGAAGCCAGATGTCAGGGCTTACACTCCAATTACTACTCATGTGTTTGTAGTGATGCTCATGTCAACAAGCCCACTGTGCTGCCAGTCCTATAAAAGTATAGCCCATACAATTAGAGTAGTAGCTTTACCTTACCATCCAGGTTCATGGAAGTACACTGTATGATATTTGTGCAAAGACAAAATCACCTAATGATGCATTTTTCAAAACATACCACCTTTGTTAAGCTGCGTATGACTCTACCTAGATGAATCAAGAAAAATGTTAAACATATTTAAACATGCTCTCTAAGATTTGAACAAATCTGACATATTTACAACATAATGAGAAATTAATTCTAGAATTCTCCCTACTAATTTATTAAACATTTAAATATATTAAAGATTAAAGCCAGTTTTATTCAAAATAACTAAAAATGGAATTCACAAATGGAAATCAATTACATGCCCTTTAATTAATGAGAATTAATTTAGTATAGGGTGTTTGGATGTCTGCTTAAAGGGTTATATAAGAAATACTGAAGTGCGCAGGCAGGGGGCCTAGAGGGATTGAGCAACAAAGGAAAAAAAGAGAAAGCTCATGGACAAGGACAACAGTGTGGTGATTGTGGGGTGAGGGAGGGTGGAGGGGGAAGAGGGTATTGGAGGGATAAGTGGTGATGAAAAAGGAAATAAAATAAATTTTAAAAATTAAAAAAGAAATACATATGTTATTACAAGTATTAATGTTTCCTTTTACATATGTAAAGCAGTTTACATTTTTAAATCACATGTGTAAATAATGCCCTTGAAGTGTTTAAATATAAACCTGATGAGCTACTGTCAGAAATACTCCAAATGTAATTAAATCAAAATTATTACAATACTCAAATTAGCAAGGTCTAAATTCATTTATTTTTTATTATATGTTAGAAGTAAAAATAATTTTACTACTTTCAATTTGAATAAATAAAAATGTATAGTTTTCTAAAATATTTTATTTAACTAATAACAAAAGTGTGAATCACTAATTGTGGAGATATTTAGACTTCCCAACAATTGTGTCTTTACTAAATTTTGAAAATATTGGAGCCGGCCTAGTCCCCTTTATTTTACAAATAAAGACTTGAGATCCCTGTCCCATTTGCTATCTACATTATTTTTAATACTTGGTATCATTTACATAATATTTTCCAGTTTTTTCTGTTTTACCAAATCAATGTTGAATTTGTACCAAGAAACCAACACATATCTGGATTTGCTGACAAAATTCAAAGAAATCAGTGCTCATGAAGTTAATATTGAGATTTATTACCAAACCAATCAGAAGACTGTGTCATGGATAAGCTTTAGGTAAAAATCCCAGTGGGCAAGTGGGATTTTTTAATGCCTGCTTCTTAATGCCTCTTTTTGTTTGTAGACATGCACCTGAACATTGGTGCTTTCTATGGCCCCCCTGGAATGAGATGCCCTCCAGTTTGGTGGAGACTTGACTCCAAGGCTAACTCCATTAGGCCCACAGAAGGCTACTTGGTGCCATGCAAAGCAGTTCTTTGTGGTACCACGGGGCATATACTTGTGCATTATATTCCTCTCTGACTTACTTAACCTATAGTAACACTATAGCAAAATAAAGAATAAAAAAGGACAATTACTAGAAAACTCAGATTTCATTTCAACGTATTCATTGATTGCCTATTGTTTGCCAGGTAGTGCAATAGATATTGGAAGCTACAGAGTTAAAGAAAACAGAGACCTAGCTTACAAAAAGTTCAAAACCTCATGGGAAGAGAGACATAAATAATTATAATATAAATATAGTTTAATAAAGATATAACCACCAGCAATCATGGAGCATAAAGAATATAATTAACAAGCCATGTTCAACAGTAGGCTGAGGAAGAGACAAGTGTTTCAGACCAGTGGAACAAAAGCATGGGCGAAGACCTAGAAGGCATTTAAAAAGTATGATTTATTTATGCACAGTGAGTGAGCAGTGTGCCTAGAGCAATAAGGTGTTTGGATGATATTTAAAAATATGACTGGGTGCCTGGCCAGCATGGCTCAACGGTTGAGCACTGACCTATGTTCCAGGAGATCAAGGTTCAATTCTGTCAGGGCACATGACCAGGTTCCTGATTTGATCCCCGGTAGGGGGCATGCAGGAGGTAGCTGATCAATGACTCTCTCATAACTGATGTTTTCTCTCTCCCTTTCCCTTCCTCTCTCTGAAATCAATAAAAGCATATTTAAAAATAAATTTTAAAAAGTATTACTGGGAAAATTAGAGTGCAAACTAAAGCTTTTATTGAGTAGGTCATTTCTCAAAATTTAATAGTGTTAAGAATTAGTAGGATGCTTATTAAAAAATCTATTGATTTCTCACTGGAGGGCCCCTTCTCCTGATTCAGTAGATCTGGGTAGAGTTGGGCTCAGGGATCTGCATTTTTAAAAAACATGTGGGCAGATTGCGGTACAGGACATTGGTGGGCCACACTTTGAGGGATTGGGGAGGAGTGATATAATCAGATCTGTGTTTAGAGAGATATGCCTGTAAATTGTGGAAGGTGGAGGGGGGCAGTTTGGTCACAGAAACACCAGTCTGGAGGTATCAAAATATCTTGGCGAAAGATAGTAAGAGCATGAAATAAGGCAGTAGCAGTGGAATGGGGAAAGAGAAGAGAGAAGTGGTAGGTAACTTATGAGGTAAATGTGGTAGGCATTCCAGGTGAATTGAATGCGTGTGTTGGACAGCTGATTCCGAGGTGTGAAAGCTGTGTGAGTATGGATAGAGTAAGTGGCGGTGTGAACAGTTAGAGGAAATCAGAGGAACGTGGGGTGGTGGGAACAGTAGGTTTCATTATAGGCATAGTGAATTTGAGGTGCAGTAGGACTTTTTCCTCCCATCACAAATAGCGGAGTCCCTCTCTTGTTAGCGTAAGCAAAATGAGGAATTCAGAGGGATCCTGAGACAACTTAAGGAAGCTGAGAAGAAGCATGCTGTTGGCTTAGATTAAGGGATCCCCAAACCATCCAGACTCTGTCCTCTTTCTAGTCTTTTCTTCCTGCAGATCTTCTTCCCCTTCTTTCTCTGTTTCTACCGATCAGATTCAGTCACCTAGGGAGAGACTGAGCTCTCTTCTCTCTCTCTTTTTTTTGCAGTTCCAATTTCAAAATACTTGGGAAAGATCCTGATTTGCCTAGTTTGGGCCACATAGTTATTATATGTCAAACGAGCTGTGGTTCGGAGGCTGGGGTTACAAACTAAGATTGCAGTGCCTAAAGTAGCCAGGTAGATCAAAAGAGAGGAAAATCCCTAGGACAAAAATGCTGGGCAGAAAGTATTATAGTATTCACCAAAGGTGCCTGTAGAACATCCTTTTAGAAAAGTCAAACTTGATAGCATAACTAAGGGAGATGTTATTTGTTCAGTGCCTTCTGCATGGCAAAGATTTTGCTTGGCCCATATCTCAAGTCATCCCAATAATCCTCAGTGGTAGATACAACATTATGTCCATTTTCTGCTGAAGAAATTGAGCTCCAGAGAAGATAATATTGCCTGAGTTCACACAGCAGGTAGTGACAAAACTTTCGGGAGAGTATACACTTTTTACCATATTTGCTAGAGCCGTGAGGATGAATAAGTTCTCTTGTAAAGGTGATGAAGGAACAGAACCTAGAGTAGAAACCAAATTTAGGCACTAAGTAGTGAAAGATGAGTCACTGTAGGAGGCCGAGGAAAGGTAAACTACTAGAGAGGAAGAGTTCGATATGTTAAAACAAAGGAGGTAAACTTTCGAAAGGGAAGACAAGAGTGTCAAAGTGCTAGAGAGAAGCCAGGCAGGCATAAGGCTAAAAGAGGCCGCAGCATTTGGCAATTAAGGAATTGCCTGGTGCAGTTATACTTCCAAAAGGATTTCCCACTCCCTGTCCCACTGTGACTGTGGTAGTTTAGCCCTCACTATCCCTCACCTGGACTACTGGAAAAGCTTCCTGTTTTGCATCCCTGTTTCCATTCTCATGCCCACCAGTCTCTCTTCCACATTGCCAACACAGAGATCTTTTTAAAGCAGGGATCTGATCATAGAATCTCATGCTTGCTTAGGAAACCTGGGGAGAAGCTCCACCTTGTTTAGCTTGAAATATATCCTCATTGCAAACCAGTCTCTAGCAATCCTTCCCACTCACTGTATCTTATTTATTCCACAATAAGCTACTTAGAACTTCTCAAGCCTGAGAAGTCTCATCAGCTCTGAGCTTCAGCACATGTTGTTCTTACCGCTTGGGAAACTTTTTGAGACTCCTTCCTCTTGAACTTCAGCTGATGATGAAGAGATTCTATATCTTGGCTGTGATTCTAGTCATAGCAGTATATCTTTGTCAAAACACATAGAACTGTAAACTTTAAAAGTTAGATTTTACTGCATGTGAAATTTATCTAAATAAACCCCACTTTAAAAAAAAGATACTTGGATAACCTCCAAGTATTTGGCAACTAAAACATTTCTAAATAAACAATGAGTCAAAGAAGAAGTTTTAAAGAAAATTAAAAAATATAAAGTCAGTAAAAATTATTTTTAAGCTAAATAAAATTGATGAATCTCTAGCTATACTGATCAATAAAAAACAAACAGACAATGCAAACCACCAATATCAAGAATGAAAGAGGAGGTATCAATAAAAATCCTATAGACATCAAAAGAATACTAAGGAAATAGTATAAACTGCTCTGTGCCAAGACATCTAAAATTTAGACTAGTTCCTTTAAAAGAACAGGTTATCTAAACTAACACAAGAAGAAATAGAAAATTTGTGTACCACTGTATCTCGTAAAGAAATTAAGTTCTTAAATAAAACACATTTACAAGGAAAATTCCAAGCACACATGGCTTCAACTTTGAATTCTATCAAAAATTTGTGGAAAAAATAATAATATTACTTTCTTATTTTCCAGAAAACAGAGGAAGAACTACTTCCAAATTCATTTTATGCAACCAAGAAAATCCTGATACCAAAATTGAATGACGATATTGCCAAATAAACAAAAATCTTGCCCTATCCCCCAAACTTCAATCTCTATCTCATAAATAAATGGTTTTTATTTTATAAAAAATTATACTTAACAAAGTTGATTTTAAAATAAATTGTATATATTTCTAATAAAAACAAAGATGTTTTGTGTTCTTTTATTTTTTAACACCATTCTGGAATTTAGAGTTCATAAAATTCAAGGGAAAATACAAATAAGCTCTAAGTATTTGACAAGGAGAAGCAAGTTGTCTTAGTTAGTTTGAGCTGCTTAGCAAATTACCAAAGACTGGATGGCTTAAATACCAAACATCTATCTCTCACAGTTATGGAGTCTGGGAAGTACAAGATCAAGACATCAGCAGATTCAATTATTGGTGAGGGCCTTCTTCCTGGGTTGCCAATATCTACCTTCTTGCTGGGTCCTCACATAGTGGAGAGGAGAGAGAGAGAGAGAGAGACGGGGGGGGGGGGGGGGGGGACAGAGAGAGAAAGAAGAGGGAGCTTTAGTATGTTTCTCTTATATGGACATAAATCCCATCATGGGGCCTCTACGCTTATGAAATCATCTAAACCTCTCAAAGGCCTCACCTCCTAATGCTACCCCTTTGGGGGTTAGGTTTTCAACATGTGAGATTTGGTGGGAGGAACACAATCATGCAGTGCATAACACAAGTGTAACAACTTTTCTCAGATAAAATCATATTTTCTGGAAAGTCAAGGTAATATAATAACATGATATTGGTATTGAGAAAAGTTAGTAAATGACTGAATATAAGATAAATATATAATCTGCTAAAAATATAAACAATTAGTTCATTCTTAGTAGCAGTACAACATATGAAAACAAAAATATGAAATTTGTATAATCGATTGTTACAAGAAATGTACAGACTTATAAAAATTTAATATTAAGCTAAAAAGAAAACAAATAAATGGGAAACCATGTTTCTGGATGGAAAGGCAGGCAGTAACATATGATATTTCTTTATAAATTACTTACTAGATTTAGTAAAATTCCAATAAAATTCATAACAGAGAAGAGCTAAGAAAATTTTGTAAAGAGTAAAAAAGGAACTGACACTCCCAGAGTTAAAACATACTTTAAAGCTATACTTAAATACATCTGATCATAGTAAGTGCATAGAAAAGCTGAAAAACAGATCACTTGACTAGAATAGGTAGCCCAGAAACAGATCTTATTATAACATAGTTATATGTATATGACAAAAGTGGTATTACACATCAGGGCAGAAGAAAAGGATTATTCAGTAAATCGTGTTGGTGTAACAAATAAAATATTAACTTAGGTTCTCATCCAATGGCATATGCCAAAATAAATTCCAGAATCAGATTAAAAACCCTTTAAACAAATATAAATAAAGGTTAATATTTATTAAATAAAGCACTGGAACACAATGAAATGGCAAAAAGAGCCAAATTTGCCTTAGAGCAGATTTTTTCAACTGGTGTGTCACAAGAGGCACACTGGTGTGCTGCAAGAATTTTTAAAACATTCACTAACTTCTTTTCCCTTAGATTGTCAAATAAAAAATGACAACCAACACCATAGTCATCCAGTTTGAATGAATCAAAATTATACCTATTTTTGTCAGATTGGCAAAAAATATATTTTTTTATTTGTCAAAAAATTTTGGTCATTAGTTTATGTGTGCCATGAGGTGAAAAATGTTGAAAATTGCTGCCTTAGAGGGAAACACTATGAAGGCAGAGACACTAGTAGTCTGACTTATCACTGACCTCTGTGGCCAGCAGGACATCTAGCAAATGGTATGTGCTCTAATAAATCTTTATACATTTCATACATTTGTAAAATATATGAAAACAATTGTTTACTTTTTTGTAAAGGCAGACCACTATCAATTTTAAAATGACAAATCGGGAAAATACTTATAATATACATGTAACAAGATTAATATCCTTCTCTTATTAAAAGTTCATGCAAATGATAAGAAATTTCATTAGATGGACAAATATGTGGCCAAGCTGTTCACAATAGAGAGGATACAAAGATTAATGAATATTTGAAAAAATATTAAATGTTAATAACAAAAACTTGTATGACTTAGAAGGAGCCAATGGAGAAGATGAAAGACCTAGTGGTTCCTCAAATCCATTTTAAGAAAGTAAAGAGTTCAAGGGAAGGAGGGAATGAGAGGGGCAAGAGGTGATTGAGGACCACAGACATTTGAGCACCAGGAGGGTTTGGAAGAAGACTATACTTAGTCTGTTGACCTTAGTTGATGTGAGTCTGGTCATGAGGTTCCTGCAAATCTGTGATAAACAATGCATACTCCCCTTTTCACCTCAGGAGAGGAACTTTCTGGTAAGGGGCTGTTTTTGTGAAACTGAATCCACAATCAGAATTCCTCTAATAATTATTATGTCTATATGCAAGAAGCTATTAACCTAAAGGCCTTGGGAACAAAGCAGGCTTGAACAAGACAGAGTCAGAGAGGCCAAGCATTTCACTCTATTACAATAGACTATCTTACATAGTTTGGGGAAATTAATACAAACTTTTTAGGAAAGTAATTTTGCATCCTCTATCTTCAGCCTTAAGAATACATACTACTTTTGACTCCGTAATCACTTTTCAGAGAATGTGTCTTAAAGAAATTACCTGATACAAAAAGAAAAAGTTTTATAAAAAGAATTTATCATAGAATTATATATGGTAGTGAAAATTTGGCAATTTTATGCCTAACAATAGAAAAATGGGTTTAAAATTTTGGCATAGCCACACAGTGTAATACTATGCAGCCACTTAAATGCTTTCTATAAATATTTTTAAGTACCATTGGGAAATAATTGTTTTAAAAGATACTGTGAAGAGATAAATTGTTTAGCGATTGCCAACAATATAAAATATGCATAGAAAAAATAATAACCATAGCATAAGTATTAGCTTGTACTTAAGGGGCAGACAATCTCTTAGCACTTTAAAGAAATTATTTTATTTACCCTCACATCAAACCTATGAAGCATGTGTTTTTTTTTGTGTTTTTTTTTTTGTACCATCCAACAGTTGAGGAAACTGACACACAGAGGAATTAAGCAACTTGTCCAAAGTCTCTGAGGTAACAAGTGGGGTAGCAGGATTTGATAGCAGGCTAGCTCCCCCATCCATGCTTTTAATCACTGCACTATACAGCTTGTTTTTGTTAAAATGTAACAAAATGTTTTAGGTAGTTTTATAAGTTTTGGGGCTCACTGCCCCCCCAATACTTTTCTACAACTTCCACAGTTTCTACAATAAGCATTTATCATTCTAAATAATCTTAATAATGGCAATATTTTTTAAAACCACCAAATCAACTTGATTTTGTGTAGTCACACTCCGAGCCTATATCTGGGGATTATTTGCAGCCTTCTATTTCCAGTCATTTCTCCCCAGACGTCCTGGGGCGCCTCTGGTCCCCCTTCCAGCTTGTTCCTGGGTCTCCCCGGATTCCACCCACGGTACCGAGAACCCCATTCTTGAAACATGCTCTTTTCTCCCCGAGCCTGCGCCGCGCCAGACAGCTCCAGGGTGCAGTTGCCAAGCTTTTAAAGGCCGCAGAGCCAGAGCCTTCGGGACCCTCCCGAGTGCGGCCCCACGAGGCCCCGCAGACCCCTGGCGGCCACGGGGTCCAAGCTTCAGCCGCGGACCGAGGCCGGGCGCCCATCTGAGCGCGCTGCGTCCTTCCCAGAGTGAGGCGCCCTGGGGACCCCCCCCCCCCCCCGGGGCTTGCGGGGCGGGACTCGCCTCTGCCCGCAGGCAGAGAGGCCAGGAGGCCGCCGGGGTTGAGGGTTCAGGCCCCGGGACCGGCTCCGGGTGCCGGCGGTCCTGGAGCGGCGCGGCGCCCCTTGGGTTAGGGGTGGCGCGCGGAGCCTTGGAGGCAGCAGCCGGCTGCCCGACCATCATTCACCAGACCAGGGCAGTTGCTGAAAACGGCGCTTCCTGCAGGCCGACTTGGCGATGGTCCCTGAGAAAGCTGAGTGTTAATTAAAGAAGGTGGCCTGGGACAGACTTTACGGCTTGCGTGGGGCGGGGAGTTACTGTGGAGCGAGTGTATTTTAAACACGTTGTCTTCTTGAGAATAAACGATCTCTCTCTCTCGGAGCAAAAGTAGGGGAACTGTTTGTGCAGCCGTGGGAGCCAGAGTCCCACTTTTGGGGAGCCAGGGTAGGGGTCGCCCCGCGGGAGCGCGGCCGACGGTCCGCAGGGGTGGCCGAGTTGTCCGGGGGGCGGGGGCGAGGAGTCGGCTCGCGCCCGCGTCGCTCCCGCCCGAGACCTTCGCGCGCACCCCCATCTCCCTGCAGCCGGTTCTTCTGCCTGGAATGAGCCCTTCCTTACCCTGCTCTGCTCAGGGGGGAAATGGTGAAACCCCCAAATCTGCTTCCTTATGTGGTTAATATAAGGGCGCAAACAGAGCCCGGGGGACAAAAATGTGAGTGCGTTGCGTGTTTAGACGTCTAAAAACCCGACCCCGGTGAATCACTGAATGACACAGGGCAAGTTTCGGTGTCTAATGAAGTTTGGGGGACGCGTATTACTTGTGTTTGTAAAAGTCTGCCCCGCGCGCCCAAGCGTGCGGCTCCCGTGCGGAAAGCTGGGGCCGAGCGGGGGTGGGGAGGGTCTCCAGGCTCGGGCGCTGCGCTCGGGGCTGCTGCCCAGTTTCCTGCCTCGGACGCGCCGCGTCCGCCCGAGCCCCAGCCCAGAGCAGTCAGTGCAATTTAGAAACTCGATAGGAGGCAGCAGCTGGTCTCCCACCACCCTAAAAATAATCCACTCCGGCGCGCTGCGTGCTTCGGTAGGGGAGGAAAACTCTGCCTTCGGAGTAAGTGAGTCCGTGTCTTTTACATCAATATTATTAAAATTTTAACGAATAACTGTAAGCTGTCGATTTAGACCTAACATTTCGCAGCCAAAAGGCGCCCGCGCACGTTACAGCGCTTTGCGGGCGCCGCGGCTATTTCTAGGATTGAGGGAGCGGGCCCGCCGGAGAGGAGAGGGCGTGGGGATCAGGTTTCCAGCGTTTGTTGCAAAACTGCCGGCTCCTGCTTAAACCAACTGGAGATAGCGTAAGGAGTTAATACTAACTTTTCCCCCCCCCTCTTAGACATTTACCGTATTTTTCACAAAGTAGCTTTCTCTCTGCGTAATTGTTGTTACTCTTTGTTTTTTAGGAGTTCCAGGTCTGAAATTTACGCGTAAGACAGTGTAGGAAGCCGGTGTTTTGACGGTGGCGCAAGTGCACCAGTAGGGGTTGGAAGCAGCGTCGGGCGATTGCCCAAGGTATTTATTTGTTGCTTTATTTGTTCAGTTTGGGATTAAGAAAAAAATACCATTGGAGTGTCTGTCTAAGGAATCTTATCTGCTGAGCAGTTCCAGCATTTCCTTCGGTGCGCGCTAGGGCTTCAGTGGGTGCGTTCAGGTCAGGCACTGCATGAGAAGTCAGTGGGCATTTTTTCCGTAGGGATTTTCCCCACTCAGATCTGTCATTTATAGACGGATAGATAGATAAACAGACAGACATATTTTTGTGCGTATTTTCTGAACCATTGGCTGAATAATTTCAAGACGTTACTACATTTGTTTTCGTAGCTAGTTGATGTGATCCTCCTAAGTAAGTTCCTTAAAGTGTAAGGTTTCTTTCTCATAACATAATTTGGTTAATCTCTGAATAACTAAAGAGTGAGTTATTGTGTGTGTAAGAATGGAAGCTTTAATGTTGCTCTTAGTATGTTTCCCTTAGGTGTTTCCTGCATGTTAAATTCTCCGGGGTTGCTACTACTTTAGAACTAACACTTTCTGCTGGGTGAACAGGAAAGAGGAATAGTTTCCCCTTCCTTTATGCTTATCAACTAAATCCAAATTTTTTAACGCCCGAGGGGAGTTCTACATACAGTGCACTTTAAAGAATAAGAGTTCTGACAGTAGAATTCTTGCCATGAAATCATGTTTGGTCATCAAGAAGTATCTTCTTTTTGTTTTCTGCTCTGCAGACCATCCCTATCATCAAAATTTCAGCTCAGATGTTTGTCTTTAAAGTTCATTTAGTCAATTCTCTAACTCTATCAGCTGTCGTAAACAAACCCGTGAACATCTTTCCGTGGGTTTATGCTTGTGGGGAGGAAAATGTCATGTCTTCCTATCTGGCCTGTCTTCCCTCTCCCTCCTCTTGATGCTGGGCCCCTGTCAGGGCTTAGCTGAACTAGACAGATCTGGAAGGGGCGGGGCTCAAAGATGTCACAGGACAGAGTCTAGCCAGCAGGAGCAGCAATTTGTACCCTTCTCAAAGCCTTTCCAACTTAACCTGGGTTCTGGTGGGGAAACCTTGAATGACATTTGGAGATGTTAAGAATAAGTTAAAAGACCCTGATTGAATAAAAACTGTTTAGCTAAACACAATGATTTTCAATGTTATCTGCGCTAAGTTTATCCCTTCCCTCTCTTTGTCTGTGTTGGGTGGTAGCGTGGTCTGGCTGGTAGAATGTGCCACCTGTAGGCGGATGTTGGAGGGGGACGGTGGGGATCAAAGCGAGAAGATGGAAGTGGACGCAGAAGAAAAGGCAAAAGGAGAGATGGGGTGAGAGACAGTGAACAGGTTGGGAGCCGGGGGAATCTGCGGTTGGAGATTGTGGTAGAAGGAAGAAATCATTCTAAAGCTTTTGCTTTATCAATCTGGAACAGGCACCTTTATGTGATAATGTCATTGCATATTTGTCTTTTGGATCATAACCTTTACATTGTATCATGAACTGTTGGGGTTGATGTACCCTATATAGTCTAAAACCACATGGACTGTTTTTGTCATGTGCACTGTTGGATTCCTAGTGTCTAGCACATGATCAGCATCTATAAGTATTTTTACAGTTAATTAATGGCCCAGCATCCCAGACATCAGATACACGACTGAAAATACTCTTTGACTTTTTCAGGTTGTTGCACTTTCTTTCCACAGTCACACACATCTATCCAAAAGTTACTTAATTGGTTATTTTTAGGATTGATTTAATACTAAGCAGGCTATGCTTAGGGCTAATGAAGTGTAGGTTTTGCAAATTCAGATTATATTTTTAGCATTTGACTCAGGGATAATGATTAAATGTCAAGGTTTATAAATGTGGCCAATTGGAATATTATAATTTTGTATACAATTCTAAACCCAGCTAAAATAAATAAAACAGTTTATACATGCCCGTCAATTTAGAGTGGGCTTAAAGTTTTCTTTTATGATCTCTACTAAAAATTCCATTACTAGCTACTATTAATTTTCAGTTTTTGTTTTTTTCATCTTTACCAGAAATACATCTAGCATATAATTATAAAGGCATAACTTCCATTTTCCTGTTATTTTAAAAATCTTAAATTCTTTATAATTCCTTTATCCAGCTTAGAATCTTATAGTTGATAAAGATTGCCAATTATATAATCTTATTTTGAGGTTTTTTTAAGTATGACTCTTTTTTTTAAGACAAGAAAAGGTCTCAACTAGAGAGCACATCAATGATTTATCAAAAAAAAAAAAAGGGGGGGGGCTTACCAGAATGGATATGTGAGAGGAATTCCATATAAGCTTTAATAGACTGTAAACACATAGGCTTTCTAACTAGTTATTCTATTTATATAATGCTTTATAAAACTTTTGCTTGAAATTTGTTTTCTCCAATAGTGTACGTACTGTGGCCAGTCTTTTCTATGTAACACTTTTTTTTCAGGAAAAAATATTATTTGTGATTATTGCTAAAAAAAAAAAAAAAAAAAATCAGTGAAAGGGAAGAGAGGAAAAAGTACTATTTTAGTTATTCAAACCATTGCCAGACTTGAATAATCTAGCTCAGAATCCAGGGTTACATAAATGTGAAAAAGAAACAAAGTCCAGTTTGGTTAAAATCTTAAGCTGCTACTTATTTTAATAAGAATAGATAAGATATTTTCTTTAAAAATATTCATTGAGGTTAAAATATTAAGCTGCTACTTATTCTTAGTAAGAATAGATAAGATATTTTCTTTAAAAAATAGATTGGAGGCTGTGTGATACATCGGGACAAACAGTTTATAGGTAGACACGTGGGTGTGGATGCCAGCTACTCTACTGGTTGGTAAGTTACTGGACAAATCTGAACGTCAGTATCCCCATCTGTGAATTGTGAATAACTCCACTAACACTGCATGGTTTTTCTGAGGACTTAACCCTTTTTTAAGGCTATAATTTTATGAAGGAAAATTTAATAATAAGAGGCTCTTCCTCTTTTCTCTTCATTTTAGAGTAAACCATATAAGATGAGCCTTTCATTCTGTGGTAACAACATTTCTTCATATAACATCTACAATGGAGTTTTACAAAATCCCTGCTTTGTGGATGCCCTCAACCTGGTTCCTCATGTCTTCCTGTTGTTTATCACTTTTCCAATATTGTTTATTGGTAAGTAATCTGTTGTCCTATGTTACATCACCTAATGTTTATGAAAAAAATCTTATTAATGGATGAGGTTTGGTATAATGTTAACCAATTTCTCCAACGTGAAAACTGATACATAACTCTGTAAGGACAAGCAAGTATTGTGTGTTCCAATTATTTATTTTTTTGACATATAATATTCTGTAGGTAAAATAGAATTTACATGCCATCTTAGAAATGGACATCAAGTAGCAACAACAGTTTTTTTAAAAACAGGGAAAATAGAATTATATAAGATAGATCAAAAGCATTTGCTGAGCCTTGCTTTGTGCTGGGTAAAGAGCGTGGAAAATGAATAAAACACAGTGTTACCTAGAATATTCTAGTCCAGTGAAACAGATGTTCCAAGTTAAGAGAGATGATTACAATAGTCCCTCCTCATTCCTGGTTTTGCTTTCCTTGGTTTTGGTTACCTGTAGTCAGCTGCAGTCCGGAAATATTAAATGGAAAATTCCAGAAATAAACAGTTCATAAGTTTTAAAATTGATGTTGTTCTGAGTAGCATGATGAAATCTCATGCCTTCCCATTCTCTCCCACTGGGAACGTAAATCATCCTTTTGTCCAGTGTATCCACGATGTATATGCTACACAGCCATTAGTTACTTAGCAGCCCCCTGGGTTGTTGGGTTGACTATCACCGTATCACAGTGCTTGTCTTCAGGTAACCCTTATTTTACTTAATAATGGCCCTAAAGTGCAAGACTAGTAATGCTGACGGTTTGGATATGTCCTAAAGTGCTTCTTTTAAATGGTAAGCTGAGCATAGTACAATTAAATATTTTGAGAGAGAGAGAGGGCATTCACATAAATTTTATTACAGTGTATTGTTAAACTTGTCCTATTTTATTATTAGTCATTTTTGTTAATCTGATACTTTTCCTAATTTGTAAATTAAACTTTATCATAAGCATGTATGTATAGGAAAAAATATATTTATGGTTTAGTACTATCCGTGGTTTCATGCATCCACTGGGGGTCTTGAAATGTATCCATCGAGGATAAAGAAAGACAACTATATACTGCGTTGTGCTCAATTACACTGAACAAATTTAGGAACAAATTATAGGAACAAATTTTCCTGGGAATTAACCTGCTAGAACAACTAACTCTTCCTGAGGCTGGAAGGGAATTTCTGTTATACTATAGCATATCATGTCATACAAAGGCCAACATACATATTCTTGGCACATAGTTTTTCATGTTAAACTAATGTACAGACATTAAATATATTGTGACTACAGTGGCCATTTATGGAAACACTAGTTATTTCTGTAGTATTATTTATAGGACATTAAGAATGCCCTTTGGCCCAAAGTAGAACATCTACTTTTTAGAGTGGCAATTCTATAATTAATGATTCATTTTGACATCCAATTAACTTCTTATGAGCAGTTGGGAAAACCCTATTTGCATTTCTAGCATCAAACACAAAGGCTGGCAAAGGGGTATTTGAATCAATTGGAATTGGAGTGAACATTGTCAAAGGGAGATGGAAAAAATGCAAACTATTCAGCTCTCACATTGGCTACTTGAGTTAGTGAGAGTATATAAATAAATCTCAAAGAAGTATCAGGTATAAGGAAAATTATGCTACAAAAAAGACACAGGGTTTGCTGCAAGAGTTTATGGCATAAATTCTAGTAAAATACGTTAAATGTAACTAATCATTTAATAATGTTCATTTGGGAACAACTCAGACATGAATCACTTTTCAAATGCTTCAGGGATCCCTTTTGTTCATAAAGAAATTCCTCCCTGCAATATTTGAGGCACAAAGCACATTTATTCTTTTTGAAAATATTCTTTTTATTAAAATTATTGGTGTGACATTAGTTAATAAAATTATATAGGTTTCAAGTGTACATTTCTACGATACATGATCTGTATATTGCATTGTGTGCCCAGCACCCAAAGTCAAGTCATCTTCACTCCCCATGTATTTGACCCCTTCCCCTTTGCTACCCCTCTGGTAACCACCATACTGTTCTCTGTGCCTTTGAGTTTTGTTTGTTTTTCTTTTTTGTCCATTTGTTGCTTTCAGTTTTATATCCCACATATGAATGAAATCATAAGGTTCTTAACTTTTTCTGTTTGCCTTATTTCACGTAGCCTGATATTTTCAAGGTCCATCCATACTGTTGCAAATGGCAGTATTTCATCTTTTCTTATGGCTGAGTAGTAGTATATTGTATATATGTACCACATCTTCTTTATCCAGTCATCTATTGAAGGACACTTTGGTTGTTTCCAGTTTGCAAACATTTATTTGCAAAGACATATGCACCCCTATGTTCATTGCAGCATTATTCACGGTGGCCAAGACATTCATTCTTCTCTGTATTCAAAAAATGAGAAAAAAAGGGTCACAAAATGAGACAAAGTGGAGTGTTTTCCTAGCACACCACATATGAGTTGGCATTACTCTGTTGTTTGAGGGAAACCATCAAAATTTTACTAAAATGTAATCTTGAATTTTTTCTTCAATGATGCGGTAAAGGTGAACCGATACTGGTTTTGATCCTGCTTAAAGGTCAACAATGAACAAAACTGTAGCTTTCTTTGAGAAAATTCCACTACCACTGTTGAATAGTGCTGGCCCAGTTACAGGTTTCCATTTTTTCTCACATAATAGGCATATGATTAAGAATTAACTCAACTAATGAGTCCTATATTTCATTATCATATATGACTTTTTTTGTTACCATAGATAACTTTTTTTCAAACCATAGATAGTATGGTTTGAAAGATTTTAGACACCAAACTGCTTTTATTAATATTATCATGAATTTTTTCCTTTTAAATGAATCAAAGACCTGTGAGTAAGAGCTCTGATTAACATGAAATAATCATGCTGTCACTCAGAGTTGGTGTTATTCCTGAACAGTGCAACAAGTGTTAACGTGTTAACCTAGGCGATCTTGTAAAACTACATTGAAATTATTTTCTAACATAATGAAAATACATCAGGATTTCCACTGTTACTCTAGAAAGCACTAAGATCTCATGAACTTCCCAAAGCATGTAACAGTGTAAATTATTTCCATGATTATAATTGATCCTTTTGTTGATCTCTTTACTGTTTTCTTTTTTCAGGGTGGGGCAGTCAAAGCTCAAAAGTACAAATTCATCACAACACATGGCTTCACTTTCCTGGACATAACCTGAGATGGATTCTTACGTTTGCTCTCCTATTTGTGCATGTTTGTGAAATAGCAGAAGGCATAGTTTCAGATTCGTAAGTGACTCGACTTATTGTGATTACACTATGCCTATAAGTGAGTGTGCTGATATGGGTAGTAGCTAAGAGAATGCCAAGTCAGGCCTAACTTTTTGGTCAAAACTTAGGAACAAAAGCCGCCACCCAATATCCATGATGATCATGCATGTTGGCCATATTTTTATATTGCTACATAATTTCTTTGATAATACAAGTTCAGATCTCTGTGACTTATACTTATTGATATACTTTCTGTTTCTTTGTTCCTTCATCTATGTAGCCCTGGCAGAAAGTTCTGTCCTTTTAAACACTTTGATGTTTACCTTGTCTCTTAAAGTAGGTATAAATAGCAAGATTGTCTATATTGGTATATAACTCTAATAACTATATATGTACATATAAATATAAAACCACTTCTCAGGTATTTCAGTTTATTTTGTAAAGAAGCAAATATAGATGAGGCAGGCATTAAAGTAGTCCAAGAACCTGTGTGGATATAGCTACAGATTGAGGCACAGCACAAAAATATTTTAAAATCATATTTTGTTGCAAATCCCTGACTTTTGAAAGGATTTGTCATTCTTATAAAAGAAGTTTATATTAGGCAGTTAGAGTGTAGTGAATTCTATTTATAAACTTGAACATAATGTAGGGAAAATATTTTTATCACATAATAATAGAAAATAAACTCAGGTGATGGGAAAATTTTGATTATGAAATTATGCCAAATGGTACACCTTTCATTGAAGAATTGATATGAAAGGGCCTTTGAAATTTTTGAAAAAAAAGCTCCAAAAATCATTTCCCTCTTATCTAATAACAGCTTCCCTTGACATCTGTTTATGTTTTGCTGTTGTAATTAACAAGGAATGAAACTAAGCTTTTGACACGGAGCCAACTATTTTGTAATGTTCTATGAGAGTTCTTTGCATATATGTGCACATCGTGGTTTCTGATAAAAAGAAAAACCAGAGACTCTAAGATACGCCATATCTCCAAACATTAGAAGCTTAATTGGCTGTTATCTTAATGATAATTGTTTAAAACACTGTGGTGTATTTGTACTTTTATTAGCAGAGCCCAGTCTAGTGTTCATTTTTTATTCCCTTGATATATGTATAGGCTGACTCTACCTGTTTCTGTGTGTATGTATAAAGTGGAAGGTTGGTCAGTTCAATACTTCCTAAAAATCTGACATCATGTAGGCAAGGATGACTCCTCCTTTCCAGCCTCGTGGTTGATGTGTAGATTCAGTCAGAGACTTAGAATAGAGGCTGAACTAATAATGATGAAGACCCATGCTAATGGCAGAACTTTGTTTTATAGTGGTAGCGATACAAGAGACCCATGCTAAAAAAACAAGCAGAAGTAAACCTTTGTTCTTGCCCTACTCCCTCCCTTTCTTTAGCTATAGACTTCTTTCCCTTACCCTATTTATCCAAGCCTCTCAAAAGTCATCTTGCAGTTACTGTTGAACCCACACATTTAGTTTGCTTTCTCTTGCCTTGTCCTATCCTGGAAACTGCTTCTACAAGAATCCTAATGCACATTAACAACACCTTAATGGATACCTTTTCCTCCTGAGCATAGTTGTTACATTTGATGCTGTTCATCATTCATTCCTTCTTAATATTTTTTAAACAAAATCTTTGTGGACTGTTTTTTACTTAAAATGTTCAAAATGCTCATTATAATTAGCAAAACAATGCAAAGATCTTCCTAATTGAATAATTGATTTTCTTGTATAATAATACAGATATTAAAGCTATTAATTTTTCTTTTGAAATATCCTTATGGATAGGTATTTGTAATGTGTTCTCCTTTTTATTTCTATCTAAAAAATTTATGATACTCTCCTAGGTCTAGGAATCATTTTTAGTTTGCTCTTTAGTCTAATTTGATAGATTTATTATTAGGGCATATGATTTGTTAAATGAATTCTTTTTGGGATTTATTAATATTTTCCCAACAGTAAAATACTTGATTATTATATAAGTATTTAATGAGTGTTAGAAAATAATATATATCCTTGTAGGAGGTGAAATTTTATTGAGTTTACTGATTGGATTACTAAAGTCCTGTGCATTATTTTTATATTATTTAATTAAGTTATTTAAAATCCATTAAATTTTTAAAATGTGTGTTAAAATCTTCACTATTATTATGTTTTCATTTAGGTTTTTATCATTTTCTCTTTTTTGAAATTATTATTTTGTTCTCTGTGATGTACACTTTTAAAATTTTCTTCCTAACTTTCTGACTAGAGATTTTCTGCTATAATGGGATGTATGTGCTTCCGTAGAACATTGAGGTCAGCGACTCACACTCTAAAAATAATAGAGCTTAAGGGAAAGAGTAAGGTTGGGGCAACTGCTCACAACCTAGAAAACTTTGTAAGTAGAGCACTAACAGTATGACAGTAATCCTAATAAAAAACTTGAATGGTTAAAAGCCACTAACAGATAAATGCCGCAGTAAATATAAAACCTTACGTTAGCTGCTATCTTTAGTCATCCTTTATTATTGCTTCCTTTATCATTCTTTGTCTAACTTCTTGGACTGACTACCTAATTATAATTATTTCTTATTGAATATATTTATGGTTATAAACGTTCTTCGGGGTATAGTTTTGGCAACATTTTATAGGCTTTAATAGGTAGTATGCTCATTTTAAAATGTCCTAAATATTAAGTGATTTTTTAAAATTCTTTCTTTGGTTCAATAACTAAAGAGTATTATAAGGATTTCCTAATTTCTGTACTGATGAATTATTCCTTACTTTTTTCTGATTGACCACTTTGAACTATTTCTGGGAGGTGGTGGGTTGTTTCCAAGCCAGCTTTTATGCTGTCATATACTTTCACATTTTCATTACTGTGTCTATATTAATGATTCCAGATTTATCACTGATCATGTTCCAAATCTCTACATACACTTGCCTATTAGATGACTTCCTTTGCGTGTTTATTAGTCCACATATTCCTGTTGAAACTTGTTAACTTCCTCTCTCCAGTTTGCTCATCCTGTTAAACCACCATCCACCCAAGCACAGTGGGAATTATTCTCTACATCTCCATCATTACCACCCTTATACCCTAACACTATTAAAGTCCTGTCCATTTTAACAATTAACATTTTGCAAATGTATTATTTCCTCCATCTTTCTGCTGCCAAGGCTTAATTCAGGCTTTCAGCATCCCTCCCTGGCTAACTGCTTTCTTTCCTTCTGTGTCTCCCCTCAGCTCAAACCTGCACACTACCTATCAGCTCCATTATCCACATTCCTACCAAATTGATATGTCTGGAACTCAGATCTGACTGTACCACTTACCCGTTAAAGTATTTCAGCTTTCCACAAGATTAGATTCTAGCTCCTTACATGGCATACAAAGCCCTTTATCCTATCTCAGATTTTCTATTTAGGGAACCTTACACTACCATTTCATGCTTCTATGTATTTGCACATTCTGGTCCCTCTTCTACCACTTTCCTGACTCGTGGATTCCTTTTTCTATTTCAGTTCCCATTGTCAACCATCTCTTCTGAAATGACTTTCCCAAATGTGTCTCTTTCCCTCACTCTCAAACAAGTTACTTTCTTCTTTATGCTGTTTGTATACTAATATTTTTAAGTATTTGAGAAACTATAAATGCTTCATTGTGAGGCATTGTTAATGTAAATGGAGTTGAGGCTTGTCTACCATGCAAATCTGTCCTGTCATATTTCTGATCCACCTGAAGCTCTCTGTTGTCCTCAGAACAAAGCCTTGTCTCCTTGCAATCATAGTGAATTGCTTCTAGTACCCTTGAACAGATCTAACCCTCTGCCTGGAAGTCCTCTTCTCTTCTTCCTCTGGGTAGCGATTTCTCATTCTTAAAGCCTCAGTTTAGAAGCGCATTCTTTCACAAAGCTTCCTGTCCTAGACCCTAGCCCTTTATGTGGGCACAGTCCCTTCACCTGTGTTATAATTACTATATACTATTACTATCCTCAACAAACTCTAAATTTTGTCACCACAGACAGTGTATCTTGTCTTGTTCACTGTTGCATCCCAGAATCCAATACAGTATCTGGATCAGCAAACATGTATGTATTCAATGGATTAATGAAAATGGACAAATCACTGAAAAGCTCGGGGAAGCTATCAAAAAATAAATATACTTTTCACATACATTAGAGTTTATTTTCAGTTGATAGTTTTTACTTGCTAGAAGGTGTTAAATTCTTTCAGCGGGTCTGCCCTTCAGTATAAGAGCAGTTATATATTTGCTTTCGTTGTAGCCCTTTAGGTCTTTTGTTTAGCTGTGTTTACTCAGCCCTCCATGTAACAGAATTATGTCCCCCAATATAATCTTTCTTTATATGTTCTTTTGGCAACCACTGCTGCAATTCTGTACTTTAAATATCTTATTGCCAAGAGAGAGTTTTAATGAGAAAGAAACAAAATGAGAGACGATCTGGAATCAACAGCTGTAGACACTGACACTGTCCCTCTCTCTGTAGACGGAAGGACTCGCGGCATCTCCACTTCTTCATGCCGGCCGTGATGGGATTCGTTGCCACTACAACATCAATAGTGTATTATCATAACATTGAAACATCAAATTTTCCTAAATTACTTTTAGGTAAGTATGATCCAGTGTCTCTCCCCTTGCCCCGCAAAGAACTCTTTGCCTTCCCTTTTTCTCATAGTAGATGCTATCAGCATGGGTTGGGATTGGGAAAAATTAAACATGGGAAAACTACAATGTTTCATTCTTCTGTCTCCCAATAAATATGGAGAGGAAGATAAACTGAGCTGCTCTAGGCTGTGAAAACATCATTTCCCCACGACATCTGTTCTTCACCAAATGCCCCTCCTGATGTGTTGGTGTGTGGCAGGAGGAAGTGGAGGGGATGCGCTGGCCTTCTGGCTTGCAGAACCAGAGCTCTTGAGAGGAGCTATTGCACTGTATGGCCCCATGAACCAGTTATCTAATCTAGTTCCATGGGTTTCTGCCTTTGCCTTGGAGTCCTGAGGCATTTTCTGAAGGTTCAAGCCTTTCATTGATACTATGGGAGTGTCATGCTCCTTCTAGAATTGCTGCCAGGGCTTCAGGGGGGCTCCACGTGGCAGAGTATCCTTCATAGCATGCTGCAAACTGTGCTGTCCTGAGAGGCACTGCCCCAAAGCACAGCCCCTCGCATCTGCATCGCGCCTAACATCATCTTGTTAGCCTCTCTTTCCTCCCTGTCCTGTAGAAATCAGAGACTGTCTAAAATGTCCCTTATTTTTTCCTTAGGCTGAAATAATTTAACTCATCCCAATTAGTTATATTCAATACTCTGACCCATCCTAGCATTCCTTGGTGCACAATTTCATAAACAGAGCTGAGAGGAAGGTATGGAACATGGATCATGGATGGGCTTCAGGGACCTGTGAATCTCCTAAAATTGTAGACAGAGTTGTGTGTGTTTGGATGTGAATGAATGCTTATAATTTTCTAAAGTTCATAAATTTCATTTTATTGGTATATGATGAACATAACTTTCTTCTTATTTTAGGAAAGAAATATTTGGACCTAGAAAAATCACACTCCTTTTAAGATCACAAAACTAGTACTTTTGTCCCAATATTGTATTATGACCATTACCAAACATACAGAGAGTTGAATGAATTATTGAATACTCACATATCTACTACTCAGAAACTTCAATTTATATTTTACCCTATTTTATCAAATATCTACATCTTTCTATCCCTCTTCATTGATCAATCCATCTTATTTTTGATGCATGTAAAAGTTGCAGATATTAATATGCATCACCCCCTGATTATTTCAGCATGCATATCATTAACTAGAGTTAAACACTTGTTTGTGGATATGTTTTTATTTCTCTTAAATATATACCTAGAGTGGAATTGATGGGTCATAGGGTAGTTAGTTAAATGTTTATATTTGTAAGAAATCGCAAGATCTTTTCCCAAAGTGTTTTTTTTACAGTTGCACTAACAATGTGTGAGAGCCCCAGTGTTCACATGCTCTCCACCATGATTATCTTAATTTTATAATTTAGACATGCTGGTGGGTATGTACTGATAACACACTGTGGGCTTAATTTGCATTTCCCTAAGAAGTGACGTTGAGCACTTTTCAATGAATTTATTGGCCATTTGCTATTTTTGTGAAATGGCTATTCATATCGTTTGCTGCCTTTTGTTGGGTTGTATTTTTACTATTGAGTTGTAGGAGGACTTTGTATATACTAGATCCTAGTATGTCATCAGGTACATGTTTAGAGAATATTTTCCTCCTAGCCTGTGGCATGAATACTCATTTATTTAACAAGGTACTGCGATCAGAGGACTTCAATTTTGAGGTAGTATAATTCATCATTTTTCATGTATAGTCTGTGTCTTAAGAAATCTTTGCCTTCTCAACATATGTCTCCCTCATATTCTCCTGTTTTCTTTTAGAAGTTTTATAGTATCAGTTTTTATTTTGAGAGCTATGATTCATTTTAAGTTAAATGTGCCATGGTTGGTGTCAAGGTTCTTTTTTCCCCGATGGATGTTCACGTGTTTGAGCGCCATTTTTTGAATAGACTTTCCATTTCTTATTGGACTGTTTTAGGACCTGTGTAAAAAATGAACTCAAATAACTGTTTGAGTATGATCTATTTCTCGGCTCTGTATTTTTTATTCCTTTGAACTATTCACAGATTTTTATGCCATTACCATTTTGTCTTGATTACTGTAGCTTTGGAAGTCTTGAAGTCATATATTATAATCACACAACTTGTTTTCTTTGTTCTTCTCCCAAGACTGCTTTGGATATGCTCATTCCTTTGCATTGCCCTATAGTTTAGAATCAGGTTGTCAGTTTCTACTACCAAAAAAAAAATAAAATAAAATCTGGTAGGATTATGGTAAGGATTGCCCTGAATGTATAGAACAACTTGGAGAGAATTGACATCTTAAAAATATTGAGTTTTGCAATCCATTATTTGTTTATTGAGGTGTTCTTTCATTTGCTTTAGCACGGTTTTATAGTTTTCAATGTAGAAGACTTCCATATCTTGTTAAATTTAATAACAATTTTGGTTCACTATTGCTATTATAAATGGAATTGTATTTTAAATTTTATTTCCAATTGTTTCTGCCGTTGTGTAAAATACAGTTGATTTTGTATAAAGTATATTGACCTTGATTCTTGTCACCTTGGAAATTTGCTGTTACTTCTAATTATTACTTTGTTGGTTTCTCTGGATTTTCTATATAAACAAACATACCATCTGAAAATAGAGACAGCTATACTTGTTTCTTTTCAAACTTTAATTTATGCTTTCTTTTTCTTGCCATATTGCATTAGGTGGGACCTTCAGTAAAATGTAGAATAGACATAGTGAGAGTGAAATCCTTGTCTAGTTCCAGATGTTAGGGAAAACATAGTCCTTCGTAATTAATTATGAAGTTAATTATAGGCTTTTAATATAAGAAATTTATCAAGTGAGTAAGTTTTCTTATATTCTAAGTTTTCTCAGAGGGTTTTTAAAATCATAGATAGATGTTGAATTTTATTAAATATTTTTTTCTGCATTTGTTGGGACACAGATCTCTGTTAATGTGCTTCTGTTGATGTCCCCTGATTGCTTTTTCAAGTGATAACATAGCCATGCATTTCTGGGCTAAGGCACACGTGATATATTATCCATGTATTGCTAGAATTTATTTGTTAAAGTTTTTTATAGCTATATTTTGAGAGATATTGGCCTGCTTTTTTGCAATATCTTTGTCCGATTTTTATATGCTGGGACATACAAATGAATTGAAAAATGTTCTCTATTTTCTGAAAGATATGAATGAGATTAATTTTATTTCTTAAATGTTTGATAGAATTCACCAGTGAAGTCATCTGAGTCTGTAGTTTCAACTAAGGGAGAATTTTAAAATTAAAATGTATTTCTTTATTAGATAGAGTCTCTTCAGAGTGTCAATTTTTTCTTATTTCAATTTTGGTAAGTTATAGTTTCCAATAAATTTTTTTGTAGTTTTCAAGAAAATTTTTTAAAATCCAAGTTTTTTATTTATTGTCATACAGTTGTTTAAGATATTCCCTGATTATCTTTTTTAAGTGTGTAGTATAAGAAGGGATAACTCTTCTTTCATTCCTAATATTGATAATTTGTGCTTCTCTTTTCTTGATCAGCCTAGCAAGGCCCTTATCAATTTTCTTGATCTTCTAAAAAAATTAACCTTGTTGGCTTTTGTTTTTCATTCTCTCAATTATTTGTTTTTTATTTCTTTGCTTTCTATTCTTATCTCAGTTGTTTCCATCCTTTTATTTATTTTGTTCATTCTTCTTTTTTTCCTAGCTTTTAAGATGGAAACTTAGATTATTGATTTTAGACTTGTCTTTTTCTCCCCTAAAATAAATAAATGCCTAAAGCTATAATATTTTCTCTAAGTATTGCTTTAGCTGCTATCCTTACATTTTTAATATGTAGTATTTTCATTATAATTTAGTTTAAATATTTTCTAACTTTCCTTATGATTTATTCTTTAGCATGTTGTTCATTAGACATGTACTGTTTAAATTCCAACTATTTGTAGATTTCTAGATATCAGTGTGGATGGGACTTGTGACTTACTTCTAGCTAATAAGTTTTGGCAAAGATGAAGATGCCAACTCTGTTGAGACTGCAGCCCTATCCACATCTGTATTACAGCCTGAATCCATAGAAACTCTTGATCCATGGAAACTGTGAGATAATAAATGTACAGAATGTTGTTTTAAGCTGCTAAATCTATCACAATTTGCTAAGAAGCAATAGAAAATCAGTACATTTACTCTTCTTGATTTTTTAAATTTAATTTTATTGTTATGAGAGAACATACTTTATATGATTTCTGTATTTTAAATTTATTGCTCCTTTTTTTCAGTACCATGCACACTTAACAAGAATATGTAGTCTGAAGATTTTGGTGTGCATTTTATAATATAATATTAAATATCAATCTTATAAACACCAAATAGTTCAAGGTAGTTGATGGTGTTCAGATCTTCTAAGTCTTTGTTAGGCTTATGTGAATTTTAATTGTGTATTTCTGAAAATTTGACACCTTTATCATTATTAAGAGTTTCTAAAATGTCTAATAGTACTGTTTGTCTTGAAGTCTACCTCACCTGAAACTAATATAAGCAACCCCAGGTTTCTAATGCTTACTGTTTTCTTTGTATATATTTTTCTATCCACTTATATTCAATCTACTGTTTCTTTATATTTAAAGTGAATCTCTTTATGTAGCATATAGTAATTTGGTCTGTTTTTATTTTTTTCTGAATCCATTTTGACAATCTCCGTATTTTAAGCTAAAAAAGGGTATATGATGAGCTTATGTGACAATTCAGTTCCTTATCACTAAGGAAGTTGTGATCACCCATAAACATTCTGGCTTTTGATAAGTGATGTCCAAACTGGATTATCTCACATGTTTTTATATTTCTTTTTCTCATCCCTTATTCATTTGTATTGACCTTTACTCAAACTTCCAAGAAAACTGAGCCAGTGACAACAGATTTCTAGGACCATCTCTGCTTCCATCTCATATTTGCTGCAAAATTCTGGCTGTGGTTGTGAGATGGTGTAGATCCCTGCCTTCTGACATGACCGCTTGCAGCCTGGGTTTGCTCTGTAGGATTATTGTTCTCTGTGCTCTGTGGTTGCATGTGGTGTTTTAAACCATTTTGAGTGAGAAGGGTCACTACTTTGAATGCTGATTTGTAAAGCAGAAAACCTATGACGTAGCTACATGGATTCCATAATAATTCCAGGGTAACCCTGTTAGACATATCCCTGGAAGTAGCAACACTTACCTATTGTTGAGGTTGCAAAAAATAACAACTTGTGAATTCTTCATATAATCAAGGCTTCTTAAAAAACAAGACCAGAAAATAAAAGTCAGTTTTAAAGTCTACAGAATTACACATACATTCTGAAGTGGGTGGGTTATCCTTACCTATATGTCTCCTTATGTCCGTACATCTATCACATATAATCAGAGTGGAAGCACTAACATTTTAAAGTCACTGCCATACCTTCAACTCAAGACTCCCAAACTACAGTAAAGCAAACATGTTTTCTTCACAAATAAAATTATCTGAAAGTAGAATATTCAAAATTGTTTTTGTTATTAAAAAGCATTATATTTATATTGAAATTTCAGTGAAGTTTTAAAAAATATCAGCAAAGGATTGAATCTTTTTCTTTTTCTTTTTTCAGCCCTATTCCTGTATTGGGTAATGGCCTTTATTACAAAAACTATAAAATTGGTCAAGTACTGGCAGTCTGGTTGGGGAATATCCAATCTGCGTTTCTGCATCACAGGCATAATGGTCATCTTGAATGGACTCCTGATGGCTGTGGAGATCAATGTCATTCGGGTCAGAGTATGTATCTAATGGATTTTTTGTTTAGTTCCTGGAATTCAGGATTCTAATATTAAAGATCACAGTTAGCTAGAAATCATTAATATTTAAGAGAATGAAATGTATGTCATCTATGTGTATAAATATAAAATTGAATTAATCATTAAGTTTCAGACCATTAATATTCCAGAAATCTCAATTTGACCCTGGAATCCATTCATTCAAAAATATTGATTGAATGCCTGTTATATGCTAAACACTATGATTAGTTCATATTATAGATGAAATTGTTTTCATCAGAAGTTTTGCCATCAATAATTGATCCAAAGCAAGCCTGGATTAATCAAACTATTGTATTATGAGAAATTTCAAACTGAAAAGAAGGTTCTCTAATGCAGCTTGTTCATTTCACAGATGTAAAAACTTCTGTAGAGATAACTCTTGCTATATATCCAAGTAACACAGTCAATACTCATCTCTGATCTGTGATTACAAATCTTTTGTACTTTCTACCACATAATGCTTCATTATATTGTGTGACATATTAGCGGCTGGTATTTCTTTTCTTTTTTTTTTTAATATATCTTTATTGATTTCAGAGAGAGGAAAGGAGAGGGAGAGAGAGAG
Source organism: Miniopterus schreibersii (assembly GCF_964146895.1). NCBI lineage: Eukaryota > Metazoa > Chordata > Mammalia > Chiroptera > Miniopteridae > Miniopterus > Miniopterus schreibersii. The sequence goes on from NC_138102.1 coordinate 158,911,293, forward strand.
AAACATCAATGATGAGAGAGTCATTGATCGGCTGCCTCCTGCACGCCCCCACCTGGGGATCGAGCCCGCAACCCGGGCATGTGCCCTGACCGGGAATCGAACCCCGATCGCCTGGATCCTAGGTCGACGCTCAACCGCTGAGCCACGCCCGGCTGGGCAGCGCCTGGTATTTCAATATTCATTTTCTACCGGAGCACTTTAAATTTGCACTGAATGGCAAGATGCATGCTGCAATGAATAGTGGAGAACAGTCAGAAAACATTAGTCAGACCACAAATTAACAGAACGGCTTACAATGGTGTTGATAACACATTTTTAAAAATCTAAATGTAAAAATCTTTATTTAGTTGACTTTATCACAGGATAGCATGAATGATTAAATTTTAGTACTGCAATAACTATCTTTTATTATATATCTTTTAAAAGGATAGTTGATTTTTTAGAAGTGACTCCAAGTGGATTAAATGTAAAAGTCTGGAATTCAATTAGTTAATTGAGTGACAAAGGGGAATATTTTAAAGAATATTTCAGAACGGGATGGGAAAAAGTATGAAAATATAAATTTTGGCCTCCGGAAATGAAAATGTAGGAAAGGTTCAAATTTTATTTTTAACATGTGGAAAAGAATTGGGTTGTTATTCTGTGGAATGTTTCTTGCTACAGAGATATGTATTCTTCATGAATCCCCAGAAAGTAAAACCTCCTGAAGACCTCCAGGATCTTGGTGTGAGATTTCTTCAACCATTTGTAAATTTACTGTCCAAAGCAACATACTGGTGGATGAACACACTTATCATATCAGCTCATAAAAAGCCTATCGATCTGAAGGCAATTGGAAAATTACCAATAGCAATGAGGGCGGTGACAAATTATGTTTGCCTGAAAGATGCATACGAAGAACAAAAGGTAACAGTATCTGTCTTTCATGTTGATAATTGTAGAAAATGGGCCTATTAAATACAAAGGCACGAAGCATGAATAATATCTACTGTTAAAGACTAGCAGATTTTCTCTGCCTTTCCCAGTAGTTTTGAGTCGTGTTAATTGGGCTGCTGAGGATAAACCAGAAATACAGGGTGGGGCAAAAGTAGGTTTACAGTTGCAAGTACCAGAAACACAGTTTATTCCTGTATTGTTATTTATTAATTATTGTATTAGTTAACCAGTCAATACATGTGCAGGGATAGAGAGAGAACTCTTTATTCTGGGACCAAATGGAAAGTAAGAATTAAATTCAGTGATAATGTATGTCTAATTCTTGTTACCATATAATCTTAATAATTCATCGAATATTTATTGTCTTTTTTCAAGTGTCTTCTCAATAATTTTGTTATTTAAAGAGAAAAGTATATTATATCCATTAATAACTTACCTTTAAGAAACTAAAATCCTTTCTTTCATTATTAACTAAAATTTGGGCTCTGAATTTCAAACTTAGGAAACTAAATCAAACGAAGGGGCATCTTCTACCTACTCCATGTACCAAGCTATATGTCAGCCAAAATTGGTTTCTTGTGGTACTTTCTTTGCATATTTATAATTGCTTTAAATATATAAGTGTGGGAGTCTTTGACTGTTTTCATTTTTCTTGTTTTCATTCTGTATCCTATCCACAGTGGTAGATGTATTTTACAATGCAATCATCTACAAATTTTATTGTAATTAAAAATATGAGTATTCACAACAACATTGGGAGGGAGTAGGATATGGGGAAACAGTTATAGAGTTGGCTGTTGTAAATTAAGATCAACAAAGCATTTATGGTAAATGATGAAAATGACCTCTGTTTTGTGTCAAAAATGTGTGTGATGAAATTGACATTGCAGGAAATGGTTACTGCAAATAAACGTGAATCATCTCTGATTTCACCTCTGGGAAAAGTATTGCATGCTATTTTTTAGACTACTGTGCTAAAGTAAAGATTAGCAATATAGCCTAAGCATAGCTTAAGTTTTTGAGTACTTAACACAGATTAGCTTGAACTTGGCGTGTTAATGCCTTTTATCAAAAACTTAAAAAAATAATCAAATTATTCATCTAACAGGAAATTGAATATGAAACACAATTAAACTCTATTGTGTTGAGTGAGCTTCTTTGCCACAGTGAAAAAAACTTAATTCATCTTTTCTCCAAGTCATAATTATGATGTTTAGCTCCTAAAATCTTTTCAGTAAACAACCACAGATATATGAAGCCATGAGTTGGCTTAAGCATATATGCCATTCTTTATTTTGCATTTTTAAAAAGAAGAACTAGGAAACATGAGTCTAACATAACTTCAAAAAGTATCTACCATTCACAGAGATGGAAAATACCTGGAGGAGAAACAGTTTGAAGTTGGGATCTTCTGTTTTGCTTAGCTTATAATAATTTGATAAAATACTCTCTTGTGATCTAGTAACTCGAGAAATCTTGAGTAGCCTGTCAATAACCTTGGTCTTTGTGCGTTACTGTCTTTTTTTCGTACAATGTTATTTGGTATATTCATGACAGAGCTACATTTTCCAAATCAAAGGGAATTAAAATTAATTCAGCCTTAAGAATTTTGGGTTATCCTTTGACAACTAAAAATAATCCAGTCACTGAAAATCAGTCCTGGTTTCTCTTTATTCTACTTCATTAAATGCCTTCGGTAGCATAGAATGCAAGGATGCAGAATCATGCATACTCTACGGAAAGGGAGTCATTCACGGTTATAAACCTTTAAAATATCACTTAAAAAATATCAGAAGAAATTTCTATAGGGGCTGTTTTTTTGCTTCTCTAGTCATTTTATTTAGGTTCATCTGTTGTTGTTTTTTCCTCCCAGAAAAAAGTAGCAGATCATCCAAACCGGACTCCATCTATATGGCTAGCAATGTACAGAGCTTTTGGACGACCAATACTACTTAGTAGCACATTCCGTTATCTCGCTGACTTACTGGGTTTTGCAGGACCTCTCTGTATTTCTGGAATAGTGCAGCGTGTGAATGAAACCCAGAATAGGACAGATAACACAGCAGAAGTAAGTTGATGGTACTCTTGAAAGGAAACGTTATTGGCAGATTTCATTGTATTTGTTACTTTTTATTAATGCAGTTTTACAAGCAGTTTAAACAGGCTTATTTATAAAGAGTTGAATGCTTTTTTTAAAAAAAAAAAGAATATATTTTTTCTTGTGGAGAATATCTTGTGTTTATGTATTAATTGAATGGATCTGGCCAACAAAATCTTTTCTTAGATTCAGAACCTGTAAAAATTGAATAAGCATTTACTGTGTGCCAGAAACCATGCCCAGAAATTTCACATTTATTATTTTATTTTATCTTTATAAGAATTTTCATGCATGAATACATGAGAGATGGTGGCTGAGTCACTTTTTTAGAGGCCATGACCAATAACATTAGTAATGTGGTTGTTAGTATGTACATTTCCTTTTTCTAATATCTTAAAGCCATCCTGATTCACAATAAGGGCAAGTCCCACTATGATATTTTTATTAGATATTATGTTACTGTTTGGGGAGCTATATAAGATATTTGCTTGTATAAATTTATAATCTTATATTTTCTGTTCTTAATAAACTCTGCATCATGAATTTCCTAGTTTCTTTCTAATTTCCTAGTTTCTAATTTCCCTAGTTTCACAGATAGAAATGCTAGTCCAGATGCATCGGTTTTCCTTTTCTAGTCTCCCAATCTGAGTCCCTGTCATTTTTCTCTTCACCAATTAAAATTTTATGCGTTTTCAAATTCTGCAGTAAATGCTGCCTTCTCAGGGAAGCCTTTTCTGAATGTCCTAGTAGGAATTTGACTCTCCTTGGTACTCCCCTACCACATTGTTTAGTTCATGTTGGCACTTGACATAAATGCTATTTACAATGAATCATATTATTTATGGATGTGCCTATGTCTCTAGGGTGTAAGCTTTTCTTTTAAATCCTCACTGAAGATATTTTTTTCATGGGGCTTTTCAGAGAGAGTGGAAGAAAGAGAAAAAGAAAGAGAGAAAGAGAGAAACTTCAATGTGAGAGAGATACATTGGTTACCTCCCACATGTGCCCCTCACTTTTTTTTAATACTCCTCACTGAAGGATATCTTTCTATTGATTTGAGAGAGAGGAAGGGAGAGGAAGAGAGAGGGAAACATCGATGTGAAAAAGAAACATTGATAGGTTGCCTCCCATACTGGGGATTGAACCAGCAACCTGGGTATGTGCCCTGACCGGGAATTGAACCCTCGACCTTACAGTATACAGGACAAGGCTCCAACTGACTGAGCCACACCAGCCAGGCACCTCTGCCTTGCTTTTAACACACAGATTACCATATGCTATTGTTACAAATAGAAAACAATCAGTTTTGTATATCCTTATGATGACTAAGTCGTATTTCTACTAAAACAACCGTTTTCTTAAGTTGTGTTTTGTTACTGGAAGTATCGTATGGGTGAAATCAATAGCCAAGTTCTGTATTTTATAATTTATTTCATTAATATAAAGCAAGATATATGAGAATCAGAAAATATCAACTCTGTAGAATTATTTTGAATTAATAAGGCTGCAGAAATTTATTTTTGTTCCATTGGTCTTGCTGACCAACTGTCAGTTCTGTGTTTTTACCTCTAAGTTACAGTCTAAATTAACTTCTATCTTCATTTGTTACTTCCCATTTTACTAAGGTAGGATATATCTTTGGAGGAAATCTCAAATTTTTAAAAAATTAAAACATACCTTTTTCCTACAATCAGGCATCTCCAGCTATTATAATGATCAGTGTGGGATCTAATGCATTGAACTGATGTGTACTTGTTTTTGTGGACATTGTGAGGAAAACCCCAAATTGCCTTTTTGTGGCTCATTCTACTGATGTATAGTAAAGATACTGAGTTTTTAAATTTAGAAATCATGTGTCATTTAATAAACTCAAACTGTACAATTGGTATATGAAAAGACTAGTTTTGATTTATGTCTTTTTTCTTCTAGGACAAGTATTCAGAAACCCTCTCATCAAAGAAATTTCTCGAAAATGCTTATGTTCTGGCAGTTCTTCTTTTTTTGGCCCTTATTCTGCAAAGGACATTTTTGCAGGCTTCCTACTATGTAACCATTGAGACCGGCATTAACCTCCGTGGAGCCCTGCTGGTATGTACAAGCTTCAAATGATCTTTGGTTCTTTAAAGTTCCATATGCCATCCAGTGACAGGGAGGGTAGCAGCTTCAGTTTTGTTTTTGCATGTCATTTTCACTTTGATGTTATGACATCAACACTTCTAGGACCTACTTAATAAAAGAAACATAGAGCTAATTAATAAACCCATTGGATTAAAAATAACTTACAATAATATGACAAGAAAAATATTTTGAAATCATGCATTTGCTTATCTCTGTTTCTATTTGTTCTAGGGCTTATGTTTAAATTTGAATATATGTTTTGATTACATCACTAGAAAAACTAACTTTGTAATTAATTGAGGGCTAAAAGTAACTATGCTGAAATGAAAAAATGGTTGATTTAAGATTGCATTATAGTTTTTTCCCCTTTTAAAAAATGTTTTTAATGTTATTTTTTAATGGAAATAAATAAGCATAGTGTTGATTATTAAATTTAGAGCTTCAAGTACATTTTCTTTTCTTTCGCAGGCCATGATATACAATAAAATCCTTAGGCTCTCTACATCTAATTTATCCATGGGTGAGATGACCCTGGGACAGATCAATAACTTGGTTGCCATTGAGACCAATCAACTCATGTGGTTCTTGTTCCTGTGTCCCAACCTATGGGCTATGCCTGTTCAGGTAGATCATTATAAGTAAGATTCTCACTTACAGAGGAAATAAAACAAGTGTAAGATATTTATCTCAATAAAGCGTAAACTTTTCGAATGTGCTAATGTTACCTTTCTTGTAAAGAAGGAAGCTGGGACTCAGAAATGCTATGACATAGTTTAAGGAAAAGGGTTTTGGAATTATATTGCTTAAATTTAAATATTTGCTCTCTCCCATTTTTGCACAAGTATTTAATCCCTCAAAACATTAGTTTTCATAACTGTAAAATGTTAATGATAATAGCATCTCCCTCATAGAGTCGTTAGAATTGTCAAGACTAAATAAGTTAATACGTGTACAGCATTTAGCACAGTGCCTAACATGTCGTGGGCCCTCAGGAATTGTTAGTTACTATTATAGCCTAAGTTTATGCAAGTCACAGAGCCAGGGCTCGACCCCTTTCATTTTCACAAACTCTCTTATAGCATTTCTAAACTAGAGCAATTACTTTAATCCATTACGTAGTTTCAATAGCTGATACATTATAAAATGCCAAGCTTTATAAGGTAGTAGGAACACCAACAAGCTGTAGGGCTATTTAGCTATTTCCAATGGAATATAGCATTTTAGTAAAGACACTGTTTTTTCCCCCCTCGTTGGGTAAAAATGGCGAAAGAAATGTATTGTTTTCTGTGCGACACTGAATATTTTTAATTATCTCAAGTTTTGGATCCTGTAAACAGAGCTTAAACTGTAGATTTTACTCAAAGCAATTTGTCGTCTATGTCCCTGTGTACCCCATTTAGTAAAGTACCTAAAATAATAAAGAAAATATGGTAGTTTTTATATTTATTGTTTGCTTTTTATTTTGTAATGGAAATCCAAGTCAAATAAAAGTGTGTATTAATGCACAGAGCTTGGCATGAGGTAAGATATAAAATATGCTTTGTCTCATCAAGATGTACTAATACACGGGTCAGCTGCGTACATGGTATAATTTAGTGCACCGGAAATTCCAGGCTATCTCCGAATGACTGCACTGTGGATGACCTTAAGGAAATTTTTGTTTTGATTGGAATTCCCAAAGAGGCTAATTGGTTAGGCAGTGAGCATGTTCCATTGCCTCCAGAAGGCCATAATAAGCTGTTATCATTGGCATATAGGATGAGTTAAATGCTTTAACTGCTTGGATACAGTCCATTAGTTGACATTTAGCGCCAGAAAAAGCTGAACTACTGGGAAAAAAATTTTCAGGAAAAAAGTAAAGTAAGAAGAGGAAAGTGACAGACCAGAGAGGGTGGGCTAAGTGAGTCTGCCCTGCGTTCTGGGAAATAAACTTAACATGGGCAGTGAGATAAGATGGGGCACCAACTTTAGTGTCTTCGGTTTTACTTAGGCCTGGGCCTCTTTTCATTAAACGTACTCACATTATGATACGGCCCCTATCTTGGAAAGCTAGTACATTTCCTCCCACCTTGGAAAGATAGGACATTTCCAAGAGAATAAGGAATGTCAAATTTATGGTGAGTGACAACATTTTCAAGAAGTTTCATGTTCTTTTAAAAATTTGAAGACTGCTTTTGTAGGCCAGAAGCATCATGAGACCGCTATGCAACTTCATGCAATAAATTGGTTTGACACCAGTTGCACAGATCACCATACTAAAAATAAATTCCTGCTACTTAGCTTTCCCCAAATAAATCACGGTAAAACCCATTGTCACAGTTGAGTTAACTTCCAAATAAACTTAATAATTAGAAATATTATATTTTCACTTAAAAATATTTCCTTTCCTACAGTGGTCCCCAAGCCCTCATTCATTTCCCCTTTCCTATGTGTTTCCTTCCTAGATCATAATGGGAGTGATTCTGCTCTATAATTTACTTGGATTAAGCGCATTGGTTGGGGCAGCTGTCATTGTGCTCCTTGCGCCAATTCAGTACTTCATTGCTACAAAGTTGGCAGAGGCTCAAAAGAGCACTCTTGTAAGTAACATCTTTTGGAAACTTTATTAGGAAAATCTAATGCTGTTTGCTTTTTTAAATATAGGAAATGAGTACATACCTCTCAGGATTATTTGGAAATCATTATATTTCATTTCAATTCTTGGGCATGAATATGTGTTTTCTGTATTACAACATAATTTTTAAAAGTGGATTGAAATTTAAGACCTGATGATTTTAGACTCAAAATACCAGAATCACAGTTGTGGATGTTTTTAAGTGCCATGAGGTGATGAGGCTTTGGATCTTCTTCTAGATCACTTGCCTAGAGAATACACTTAAGTGTACTTTGAGGCCATTGGAGGTCAATCATTGACGTGGGAGAAATGGAGCAAGAAACAAATAAAGGATCAGGTTTAGTGTTTCTGAAATTCAATTTCCATAGAGTTGAATCAAACCACGAGATGATCTATGGAGTTCCACTGAAATGTTTCAGTGGCAGCTGTTCTAACTGAATATGTTCATGGTCAACTTAGCAAGCAAGAAAAAGCCAAAGTATTGACTCTTTCTGGCTTCAGTTTGCCATGAAATCACTTTATTTGAGCAAGAATTGGCTTCTTTTAAAGAAATATTTGCAAATAATAAAGTTGTTGACAGCATGTTTAGAAATAAGGTTTGATTAAATATGAGCAAGGCTGTCTATCTGTAAATCAGGCATAAAATGTAGGGATGATGCCACTGATGGAATGGTTTCCCAAGTTGGTGTTTCTACTGTGACTAGCAAGTTGCATGTCACACAAGTGATTTTTATCACTTGTTTTTCTGCTGCTTCTGGTGAGGTTCCTCATTATTTTTGTCTGAGCCTTCCACCCTGTCTGCTTCAGGACATAAATACAGAAAGATGTGGAAGAGGGCACAAAGTGGAGACATGACCATCCTCAATCACCTTTCACTTGGCCTTTCACACTGTGCTCATTCACGCATTCACAGCCATTTGATAGGCACTTAAGACCCTGACGAGACAAAAGGATGGGTAAAAAACAGGTTATTTTTCTACTTTTGCTTCCTTCCAGCTACCTTTTGCCACTTTACAAACACTTTTATAGTTGACAGATCATATTGTGCCTTACTAGTCATTCTAACTAGATATTTGGTCATAGAGGAGGCAGAAACAGTTGACTAAATTGAGGTTTTTGCATCTGCTACAAATCTCTACAGTTGTTCCAAGTCGATAGTAATTAGTAATTCTAACTTAGGCCTTAAACAAGAGCTTATAAAAAAGTATGTAGAAATCTCTTGAAGTTAAAGATAATAGGCTTGGTTTCAAACACTGTGTTCTGAAGACACAATGTGAACACACACAACACTGTACCCTCACATTCCCAAATGAGAAGCCAACTACCTTTTCTTAAATTCATTGTTTTTCTTCTAAGTATGAGAGAGGGTGCTGAGAGGAGAATGAAATGATTTAGATATTAAAAGGAAGCCATGGGAAGTCTCTTTATCACTTCCCTAAAGGTATGTGTACATTACCAGTAGACATTCAAGAAAATCATGTCAAACTTAAGAAACTGCTTTTATGATAAAAGCACAGGTGGGAAACGTCTTCCCCTCGGGCCCTACATGGCAGAAATCATTCGGTCTGGCCCTGACAAGGCAACTGCAGGCGGGACTTGAAATTCCATAAATCTAGGAGCTTTTTTCATAGCTAATTTTTAAGTTGATCATTTTGTATGGCCTGTTATAAATGATATAAATATCCAAATGGCCCTTGGCAGAAAAAAGTTTCCCCACCAAACCAACAGATATATAAACGTTTTTAGGTGATAGAAATTTGAGGTCATCTCATTCGACTCTTCATTGTAAAGTTGGAGCCTGAAGCACCAAGAGTTTACTTTTCCCAGGTATTTCACAGCCATGATTAGTGGGAGAGCCAAGCATGGCCGCGCTTCTATGATTCACTTGGATGTAGCTTGCATTATGTTTGTTCTTGTTTTGTTTTATAGGATTATTCCACTGAGAGACTGAAGAAAACAAATGAAATATTGAAAGGCATCAAACTTCTTAAATTGTATGCCTGGGAGCACATCTTTTGCAAAAGTGTAGAAGAAACAAGAATGAAAGAACTATCCAGTCTCAAAACCTTTGCCCTTTATACATCACTCTCTAGTAAGTTGCTGTTGTTCTACGGACCACCAAAAAAAAAGAAAAAAGTCTGTTTCATTTAGGTTGTGATCATTGAGACATTCTAGTAATCAGAGGAAGCCCATTTATTTTCTACATATGTACTGTCCAATAGCCACTGGCCACATGACTAATTGAAATTCAAGAGTAAGGTTAGCACAGGCTTAGAGTCAAGTAAACCTGAATTTGATTCTTTATGAGCTGTGGGCCTTTCCCATGTTCCTTTACATCTGAAATCCTGAGCTTCTTCATCTGTAAAATGAGGATGGTGATGGTAGTAGTAGGGGTGTTGAAACCCTCTTCTCAGGTACAGTTGGGATGGATTGGGTTTTCAGTAAAAATTTGTGTATATAAAGTCATTTGACTATATTTACTATTGATCTTCTTATTCCCAAAGATCTTTAACAATTATCTGCAGTTGTCTTACCTGTCTCTTTGGAGCTTATGATGTTTTATTTTCTTAAAGGTTGTATTTGAAATACCATTTTTGAAAATTGAGGAGAAAAAAAAGGTCAACATTGCCAAGTGAAAGGAGCCAAACTACATTCATATAAAACCTTCTTTTCCAATACGTTTTTAAGAGCTTTTAAATACAGAGCACTTTTATCCTCAACTCTAATTTTAAAAAAAACAATTGTTACAAAATATTGTTGTTGTTTTCTGAAGGACTAACACTGAGTATTCTCAAGAATAATGAGTTTATGTTAGTACAATTCTTATGAACTTAGCCAAAATACTCCCACTAATATTCAATTTGGTTTGTGTGTCAGTTTTGCTCATCTCTATTGTCCCCAAGACTTTTAACATCTTAAAGTTTGGGATGTTTATAAATTGTTTCCTCTTGAATCCTAAACCAATTTTTGGAGATTATAAACACTACATTTGTGAGATGGATCTAGAGAAAATGTTTGGTATATATAGCTCATTTATTCTAGCCCCAGTGCTTTACAAAGGAAATGGGGATGAGATTTATCTTCCAGCTATTACGACTACTAATATGGTGTCAAAATTCTAGAAGATGGAATGATTGGTTATCCACTTACATATATAACAGTACTCTAAGCTGGTGACTCCCGCAATACATTCCTTTCTGCAGTGGACTGAAATTCTCATAGGGTGATGAATGTAGCCAGAAATAATGATCATGATGATGATGAAACTACTACTACTACTAATAATAATAACAAAAACCTATTCAGATACTTAACCAATTATTGCCATAAGTGGCTTTGCATATACCATCTCATTTAATCCTCACAACAGCCCAATGACTTGGATTCTATTATTAACTCCATTTTAGAAATTTAAAGATTGAGCTGGAGAGAGCTTAAGTAACTCGAACTTCCCCCAAATCATCCAGCCACTAAAAAGCAGAAGTGGATTGCTAACCCAATTTGTCTCCAGACATGAGATTTGGGTTGGTTTTTGAAAGTCAGATAAAAATGAGAGGGGACAGAGAGGTCATAATAGGGGAGGAAAAAAAGAAGTCATGAAGGTAAAAATACATGATGATGTACTTATGATAGGCAGTGGGAATTCTTGAGTCAGTGGTGAAAAGTTCCAGTGAAACCACTTTCAAGTTTTATGACTTGGTTAAGTGCTGTGTTCTTGGTGGTTAAGAGCTTGAACTAAGACACGTCTGGACCTGCCAAAGCGCAAGCTAATTCTGTGTACAGTGGGTGGTAAGGATAGTTCATGAGAGCGGATCATGAGAGCAATGATGGCTTTGGGGTGGACACCCTCCTGAGTGTTAATTAAGAAAACTAAGTTCTAGTTTGCACTCTGCTATTGCCTGGCTCTGTTAACAACAATTGATTTAATCTTTTGGTCCTCACTCCTTAAAGTGCTGTAGTTTATAGAAAATATAATTACAAATCATCAACTTGGATTTTTATTTTTACTATGGCTTCCAAATGCTAGTATTTTAGCCTAAAATATGACTATTCCTTGTTTCAGTTATGCATATCATGCTTATCAAATGATAGTGCAATATATTCCTGCAGAGATATTTAAATAAACAGAGCGTCCTGGATATGAAGTTTTTTTATTAAGCAAAAGGCCTATGAGTGAAAATTAACATCACTGCTGGAGAACTTGAAATGATGTCAAATTCTTGTTTTTAATCTGTATAATGACCCAATTTTCATGTTTATATCTTGTAGACCAAACAAAATATAGATTGTAAATACTCTCAACATTTTGTTAAATTCTAATAATTTGCATCCTTAAAGGATTATTTTATATAAAATTTTGCTGTTTTTAACATTTTCTGGTTAAGACTAATATGTAGGAACTTATACAACTGCGAACAAGGAAATACCAACTGGGAAATATTTGGGGACTCCAGACAAGATGTTATCTAATGCACTTGGTCCTTTTTGTCTTCAAGGAAAGTTAAAGTAATAATAGATGATTAATTAAACTTACTGAAAATGTTTCACAGTTCACTGAATCTAATGTATTTTATTTCTTTTCACAGTCTTCATGAATGCAGCAATTCCTATAGCAGCTGTTCTTGCTGTAAGACACTTTTTCTTTTAGACATAGAACAAAGTCAGTGTTTAGAAATGATTTATGAACAAGAATATGTGGGTGGAATTAATATTACCTCACCTGTGCCAGTTTTGTCTTTGCAGTCTTCATTGCAATAGTACTAAACCAGGGCTTCTTAACTGTGGCACTATCTACATTTTTGGCTCAGATAATTCTTTGCTGTAAGGGCATTAGTATGTGTAGCAGCTTTCCTGGCTTCTACCTATTAGATGCCATTGGAATCCTCCTCACTCAAGTCATGACAATCAAAAATATCCCCAGACATTGCCACATATGCCCTGGGAGCAACTTTATCAGTAGTTGAGAACTAACTGTTCTGATCTCCATGACCTGGTTTCTGGACATTCTTAGAACAAGTGTTAGTTCAACATCCAGAATATGTTAAATGATGTATTGTATTTGAAACTTAAGTTACAGACCCAGGAACTAATATTATATTTAGAAATGTAAATAAATCTGCATTGGACACCAATGTTGGCAGTTCTAGTAAAGGTCCACAATAAGGACCTAAAAACAATGGAACTCTCTTTTTGTTAGAAAATTTAGTGTTGATTGCAAAGATCCTGGCTGGTTTCTCTTCATGTTCTTCTTCCAACTCAGTAATTTAACAGAAGTCAGTTATCTAATCTGTAAACAGAATCTGTTTTGCCCTTCTCACATGTTTGCTGCTAGAATGGATGAAAACCATTAAGTATTCCACCAATAACAAGTATGATTTTTCTTAGGGAGTAATTTGGGTGAAGTAATTGTTTTCATAGTTGCAGTGGACATATTGTCATAGCAGAATAGGTTAGGCTTGTAAAATTGAATGTAAGCATTTGTGAAACTTGCTCCAACTTTCTCTAAAGAAATCCTTTCTTTGAACAGACATTTGTGACCCACGCATATACCAGTGGGAACAATCTAAAACCTGCAGAGGCCTTTGCTTCACTCTCTCTGTTTCATATCCTGGTCACTCCATTGTTCCTGCTCTCCACAGTGGTCAGATTTGCAGTCAAAGCCATCATAAGGTATGCATTGCAATGTCTACAATTCTTGGCTTGGTTATAAAAATAATATGTGCTCATGGTAGTAAATTTGAAAAAGTATAAAAGGAACAGTAAAATCACTGTCCAGAGATATCCATTGTTAAAAATTTTGGTATGCTACCTTTCAGTATTTTATTTCCTATAAAAATACTTATTCTAGAATAAAAATTTGAATTTATTCAGCTTTCGACTCCTGTTTTACTTATTGGTTTTATTATTTTCTCCCTCATTTAGATCATAACCCATGATGTTTACTGGCTATGTGATATTCCGTTGTTTGGAAGTGTTATAATTTACTTAATCATTATCTGTTTATTGGACATTTAGAATGTTATGTTCTCTCCCTAACATAAATAATATATACAACATTGAGATAAACATCTTTGTTTACCTTTAAACTTTTCTCTGATTATTTTCTTGTTAGATTTTTAGAATTGGGAATACTAGTTATAATCGTAAGCACATTTTTAAGGTCCTTGATGAATGTGGCTATGTTGTTTTCCATTGAAGGAGTAGCAGGTCAAAAGGTGGACACATTTTTCAGATTTTTTAACAATGTGGTCATATTTTCCAGTGAAGCTGCATCAGTTTATGTTTTCACCAACATTAACATATCACATCATAACCTCAAAAAAATTTTTTTCCAAGCTCAGTTTCTGCAAATGGAAAGACTTGATAAAATCACTTAATTTTGTTCATTTTAAATATGCTTCTGTAGTATTTCTAACCAGTGTAGAATTTGTCTCAGACTCACAATTTCCCACAAGGCACAACTATAAAAATAGATGTGATATGATAATGACAATCTCCCCACCATTTTTACTTGTATCATATAATAAATGTGTTACCAAACTATATGTTATAAAGCTGTTATAAAGCACTGTATGTGTCATAATCTACCATGTATAAATCTTATTATAACAAGGCAGTCTTCAAGTCGTATTTTGCTTTTTGCTATATGATCTTACAAACTTTATAAAACATCAGCATGTTATATCTGGCCTTTGAAAGAAATGCCAAGATGTTGCACCACTGAAGGAAAATGGGAAAACTGAGGTCTTAAATAGACAAAGCATGGTGTTGCCATTGATAGCAATGTAGAACATCTTTTGTAAGGTCTTTTAAAATGAGCTAATTTTCCCAAAGTCTATGTATTACTAAGAAAACTAATATTTAATATTTAAAATATTATAATCTTGAGTTTTAGGCAATAGTTTATATTGGCTTAAAGACATCTTAATACCAAATAACTTTCAAATGCATAAATATTGTCTTATTCTAAAACAAGTTCTGATAGGTTACAATGGTATCCTAACATGATTTCAATCCTGTTCTGTAAGATATGAAATTAGGAATCAATTCTGGAGCTGAGTTTAAAGCTCAGGCCCTCTGGCCTCATCTGCTCTCATTTTCTTTTCTTATTGTTCTGCCTTCTGAAGCACTTGTACAGATCACTGACTGATTTTTGTAGCACCACTTCCAAATTAGGCAGTGCTCTGGAAGGGAAGCTAGTTCAAACAATAAAATTGATAAATGGCCAGAGTCTGCTATTTTGGTCCTTATTTTCATTTTCTCCATTTAATAGCTGTCCCTCTCATGGTCGCATTTTAAATTGAAATTTGACTGTGCATTTTAAATTGAAATTTGACTATCTACAGGTGAAGATAGAAAGCAGTTGTTAACTTATACCAGATAACGCCTCTGAAATCAGGAGGTTACACCAAAAGGATGTTAAGAGTTGATATGAAAAACAAAACAAAAATAAAAAAATCTAGGGGTGTCCTCAAGTCTATTGTATACAATCCTGCTATAGTAAACCCTGGCAATTTTGAGAGTGGATAATATTCCCTCTACATTTCTGCACAGCACTCTCTCTTCCTCATGTCCCAGGGAAAAGGCATTTGCCAGTTTGATAAAGACCAGTTTGTTTTCAAGGCTCAGCTCCAGCTTTCCCAAGCCATAGGCCAAATGGAGTCAGCTTACAAAAACTTGCTTCTCTAAAATGAGTTTCCGTGGTTGCTTTGTGGGTCCTACAGAGATGAGCGGTCAACAGAGGCGGCCAGTGCTTTTCCCCGCTGGGTGCTGGTTCTGGGAACCCAACTGAGTGTTTTCCCATTGTTGCCTGGGCTCGGCATAGCTTCTGTGCCTGGGAACCCGTGACCAGTCTTGGATGCCAGTTGGCCCACAGCGAGTTGAGCAGCCTGTTTATAATCGGAGACTCTGGTCAGCTGATTTTGAAACCTCGTCTTTAGGACTGTGGAAGTCATAAGTTCTTTGCTGCGCTCTTAAATGCGATCAGAAATTCTGGGGGTTAGAATGGAGTGCAGCCAACTCCCCATTTGTGTTATATGTGCGTGTAGGAGACTTGGAAAGTCTCTACTATAGGAAATTTCCATACCACGTAAAATTATTTGCTATGGGAAAGTTCTATGCTTTCTTTCAGAAATGTTTAGTTTGTTAGATAAAATTCCTTCAGATTGCTTAATGGGTGGGACCCCATGTATACACAGAATAAAATGGAAGAAAGGAAGTTATGTTTCAGGTTATTTCCTCATAACCCCAGGACTCCACACCATTTGAGTTTTCTGGACATTTTATAACGATGTGTTCCAGTCTAAGTTTGCAAAACGCAGAGTGAAATATGAAGAAAAGTCAGCAAAGTCACTGCTATCTAAAATAAAATACTTGAATGAGAGCGATTTTTCAGGGTGCTTGCCTCAGTTCTCCACTTTGGTTTATTTCTAAGGAAATAATTTATGTGTTTTGCTTTTCTGGAGGAGAATGTAAGTTGATATGTTATATCCTTCATAAATAATTTGAGTTCAGGTTTCTGTTATTTGAGGTATAACGCAGCATCTATGTCCAAAGATGTTATTTGCCAAGGGAAAAATGTGCGAACCGAATCCTCTGTTTTGTTGGAAAATAACTTCGTGTCCTTTCTCTCATGTACCTCCCAAAGGAATGTATGCTTGGCTCGTCTATTGCAATTATTTTCAATCAAGTAAATTGTTACTGATATTTATCGTAGAGCAGGCGTATACTTTGACCTGGTCTCTGCTTACAAAAATTTTGTAGTTCCTAAAAGAAAAATATGTAACTGTCAGCAACAAAAAAAGTTGCTCCCAACTAATGTGATACCTGGACAAGATGTCTAAATACACAAAGTGAAACTTGAAAAGTGAGAAAATAACAAGTGTAATTAAAACCTTAAATATGTTTGTAAGTTATCTAAATATATGAGAGATTAATAAAATACTGACCTATAAAGGTAATGGAGGCAGGATAGCAAATTGATTGGTCTCAAATATACCTGCTTTTAAATCCTGGCACTGCCATGGAGAACTCATTGTTGAACCTCAAACACATTAGTTAGTGTCTCTATAGCTCAGCTTCCTCATTTATCAAATGAGCACACTAATAGGTCCTACTTATAGGAGTTGAGAGAATGAAATAATGCATGTAAAGTACCCAGCACAGTGCCTAAATATTTTAGGTATTTTTAAAATCTCCATTTTACTAATTTACCGCCATTTTTCTTATCTCCATTCCATACCGCAGAGAGATATCTCTGTAGGTCTACATGCATGTTAACACTGTAGGGACATTGCTAGGCACTGGGGGTTGCAAAGAGGAAAGGTAGCAAGAAATCCACAAGGAGTCCATAGTCTAGTTGCAGAGACCAGGAGAGGAAACTAATATCAATACAATGCCTTATACTATTATAGGGCTCTACACAGAATGTCATGGACTCCTATATGGGGATCACTGAAGCTCCTCAAGAGAGGAGGCAGGCAGTCTGGTCAGTGAGGCTTTAAAGGAGGTGGAGGACCCTTCATAGGATCTTAAAAAATTAGTAGGACTTTGTTATTTGAAGAAAAGGGGAAAACATGTTCTATGTGAGGGAGCAACGTATGCAAGGGGAAAGGGTGAATAAGTAGGTGAGAGATCTCAGTACATTCAGGAGATGAAAGTGGTTGAGTACAGTTGCACAAAGGACTGATGTGGAAAGAGTCAGGAGATGAAGCTGGAGAGTAAAATTGGTGATCAACTTGTAGGTGATGCTAAGGATGCTGAAAGGCAAGCGGTGTCATTTGTTATTTTAGAGAGAGAATTGCATGAACAGATTTGGATTTTAAAAATATAACCCTGGCAGCATGGTGGAAATTACTTCACCCTTGGTCAGGATTCATGCATTGTTCATAATTGTTTTCCCTCTGATTTCTGAAAGGACTTCATATGAACAGGAAATGCTTTTTGTATTACCCATTTATTCATTCACTAGACATTTCTTAAGGAATCACTATGTTCTATCTTTGGCATTAGGCTAGATTCTGAAGATGAAAATCTTTGCTGTTAAGGTGTTCACAGATTAGTGGGAGAGATAGACAGTAAATAAGCAATGACAAAATAGCAGTGCAGGGAACCCTCAGCCAGAGAGCCTAGAATAATGGGGACAGAGGAGGGGAAAGGAAGGAGCAGGTTAGAGAAGAGCTGATATTGGGGTACTCCAGGGTTCATTGTAACTGGAGTTCTAAAGTGGGGTGTTATAAAGAGAAAAGAAAGTTCTCCCCATGTCCCAGTATGCTCAGAGACCGTTGTTTCTTAATGTGCAGCAAGAATGGGGCTCATTAATTCCATAAAAGCTTTGGCAAGATTTGCACATGTACTAGAGAAGTGACATGGAGAATCAAATCAACCAACTTTACTTAAATGTTTGAACCATTGATTATCCCTTCATTGATTTATTCAGTAAACAGTCATTGAGTAATGTGTGCAAGGACTTAGAGTTATCAAGGCAAATGAGCTTGGCCCTGTACTTTCTTTTGTGTGCAGAGACACAGTGTGAGATTGTTCGAGGTAACCTTTGATGAGGCTGTGCTCCTTAAAATCCAGTTTCTTCAAGACATAAGAACAGAATGACAATTAAAATCTATAAAAGTAAAGAAGGTCTTTTACTACTATGTTTAAGATAGATCTTAAAAATTCACATCACAAGAAAATAATTTTTGTAACTATATGATGATGGATGTAACTAGATTTGTGTGATGATTTTTAAATGCATACAAATATCAGATCATCATGTAGTACACCTGAATCTAATATAATGTTATAGGTCAATTATTCCTCAATAGAAAAAGTAAAGACGGAATAACTGCCATTTAAGATGACTAAAATGCCATTGCATAGGCATTTCTAATAGTGTCTTTCAAGTCTGTAAGGTCAGGCTTTATTGCAGATTCAAAAAAAGAACATAAACTGAAGCTCTCCTTTTTTTCTTTTTTTGGGAGTCTGAAATTCTTTTTTTAATTGCAGTAAAATGCATAATGTAAATTCACCACTTAAACCATTTCAAGTGTACAGTTCAGTGGCATTAAGTACATTTACACTATTGTGCAAGCATCACCACAGTCCATCTCCAGATATTTTTACCTTCTCAAATCAAAACTCTATACCCTTTAATAGTAGCTTTCCATTTACCTCCCCTCCCAGTCCCTAGTAACCACCACTGACTTTCTGTCTCTCTGAATATGACTATCCTAGGTATCTCATATACGTGGAATCATACAACATGTGTGTGTGTGTGTGTGTGAGACACTGTGCTTATTTTACTTAGCATAATGTCTTCAGGGTTCGTCCATGTTGTTATAACACTAATATGTTAAAGTGAGTCAAAAATTCCAGAACCATGGTCCAGCCATTATGGAAAACAGTATGGCGGTTCCTCAAAAAATTAAACAAAGGATTATCACCTAGTGCAGCTTCTGGGCATATACCCAAAAGAATTGAAAGTAGGGACTTGAATAGGAATTTGCACACCTGTGTTCCTAGCAGCATGATTCACAGTAGCCAAAAAGTGGAAACAGTCAAGTGCCCATCAATGGATGAATAAATAAACAAAACGTGGCATTTACATACAATGGAATGTTATTCAGCTGGAGCTCTTCTTAAGCAGTTATCTTTTTTAGTTCCCTGCAAATATAATTTGGAAGCTAATAGATTGCTCCAATGAATTTTACCTACCTTTATGTTTTCACTGAAAGGAAACAGTTTCTGTGGCAGTAAGGGTAAAGGGCTTAAAGGTCATGGGCAACAGACAACTACATTTACTTTTCTTCATTTTATTAGTCTGTCACAAAATCAAACTAGTCAGACCTATCTGAAGGCAATTAGCTTGACTACAAGTTCAAATGGGGAAAAAAATTAAAGAAACCTTTGTTCCAAATATATATTTTTTAGTTTCCTATCAAAGGCAATATTTCCCCTGTGGTTGCTGCGTGAGCCAAGCCAGTGTGTCCCTTTCTAGAATGCCAAAAGGAACATTTCTTTTGCAACTTTACAGAATTTTCTTTAGTGTTTTATTTTATTTATAAGAGGAGGTTTTTAAGTCATGTTACTGTTTTCTTTGATTCTTTCGTTTTGCTTCTCACCCTGTGACATTGGTTTGAAAAAGTTAGAATGGGAGGGATAGGAGGGCTAAGGAGCGTTGTGCCCAGCCGTAGTGAAGAAAGTTTGCAAACCATTCTTCTAGAGCAGGGTTTCTCAAACTGTAATGTGCTTAGGAAGCATCTCTGGCTCTTGTTAAAATGTATATTTTGATTAGGTAGGTCTCAGGTGGGGGCTGAGATTCTCTGTTTCTAGTAAGCTTTCAGGTGTTGCTGCTGCTGGTCCTTGGCCAATGCTTTGACTACCAGCTCTTTAGAGGGCCCTCTCCTTACCAGGTGCAGAAAATAAGTGTCATATATAATGCTTAAGCCAGATAGCACAGTGGCCACAGACTGCAGCTTTGTGTGTTAACATTAAATGCTTTTAGGCACATTACTTAACTTCCCTGTACCTTGTTTCCCCTCATTTGTAAAACTGGAATAATAAGTACTTCCCTCATTGGTATTATTAATTTTAACCACCCTGTTTCAGATTCCTCTCCAACTCCACTGTCTTTGACAAGGCATAGAATTGCAAAAAAAAACCAAAACCAAAACAAACAAAAAAACAGTGCAAAAGTAATTTGACTAATTTAAGGTAACCTATTGGTTCTGTTTTTTTCTGAGATTTTTCTAGTTTTAGCACTAAATGTTCTAGGTCCTGGGAATCCATCATTCCTGAGCAAGTTAGGATGCTTGTTCATCTGAGCTGAATTTCCACCTGGTCTTGAAAAATGACTCTCAGAGTTGCTTGCTCAACAGGATAATGAAGGAGGAAGAGTTTGTTTGTTTAAGTAGAACTTTATTGTTGGTGGTCTTATTTTTAATCCTTTGTTTTTGTTTGCTTTCTGCAGTGTTCAAAAGTTGAATGAGTTTCTCCTGAGTGATGAGATTGGTGATGACAGCTGGAGAACTGGTGAAAGTTCTCTTCCTTTTGAGTCCTGTAAGAAACACACTGGAGTTGTAAGTGCTTTTCCTTTTTATGGAAACCTGTTAATAGGGGATAGTCCCAAGAATGGATGATTTAAAATGGGTGCAATTTTCCCTAGCCAGTTTGGCTCAGTGGTTAGAGCGTCAGCTTGCAGACTGAAGGGTCCCAGGTTTGATTCCGGCCAAGGGCACTTACCTGGGTTGCAGGCTCAATCCCAGCCCTGGTAGGGGCACATGTGGGAGGCAACCAATCGATGTGTCTCTCTCACATTGATGTGTCTTTCTCCCTCTCTCTCTCTCTCTCTCTCCCCCTCTCTCTCCCTTCCACTCTCTCAAAAGCAATGGAAAAAATATCCTTGAGTGAGGATTAAAAAAAAAAAATGGGTGCAATTAGAAGAAATTGTAAGCTTTACTTTAATCTGTATGAAAAACGATTACCACTTGCTTCTACAACAAACCTCACAAATCTAAAATCAATCAATAAATGTATAAGGCTTATCTTTATAGGTCAACAAAGAATTATCCCAAGAGACTCAGCACATGTTTTTATTTTATTTGAACAATCTATTTTTCATTTTTCAGTTACATATGACATTCAATATTATATTAGTTTCAGATGTAAAGCATGGTGGTTAGACATTTATATAACTTACAAAGTGATCCCCCCAATAAATCTAGTATTTACCTGGCAACATACATAGTTTATTACAATATTATTGACTATATTTCCTGTGTTGTACTTAATATCCCCAAGACAGTACATGTTCAATTCAAGCAGAAATTGAGAGGTTGCACCCCAAGCTTTATATAAAAATAATACAAAATCAGCTTACAACTCCTGTACCATATTCTTATAATATTTTCAGCTACATTACACCTTTTAGTTTAAAAAGTGCTTTCTGATGCATTGTATTTTGATTCACTGAATATACTACATTACATTACCTATTTTATGCTTTCAGATTAATATATTGAGTTTGCATGTTATATGGCTTGAATAAAGTCAGAAAATTATCAAGTGGCAGAGCCAGAATTAAAACTTGAGTGTTTTAACTCTTGAACCAGTTTTTTTATCCATTACATAGATACTCAGTATCAACATAAAGGTTGGAAGTACAGTCAATATTATTATGTCATGTGTTACATGTACTATGACATGGATTATATATTTGCCAGTGTTTCCAGACTTATTGACTACTTTGTACTTCATGCCAAGACCTATAGATGTAGCAATGAACAAGGAAGACAAGATCCTTCTTGTCACAGGGTTTGCTTTCTTGAGGCAGGAGCCAGATGATAAACAAGTGGAAAGCGAGATAATTTTGCTGTGGAAAGAAAATAAAAATAGGTGTTAGAGAGTGACTGGGATACTCGAAGCAGGGTGGTCATTTTCCCAAAGGTCCCTGCATTTGAGCTGATACCTGAATGAAGAGTAGGTACCTTTTCTACAACGCTCTGGGACTTGCGTTTCAGGCAGAGAAGTAGGAGGTGCAAAGACCCTGAGGTGGGAATTCATTCAATGTGTTCAAGGAAAAGAGGAGCAATGCCATGAAACCTGGTGAAGAGAGACAGAGGACAAAGTAAGAAGGATTAAGGCTCTTGAAGATTATGGAAAGAGTTTGGATTTTATTAGCAATAAAACCAATAGGAAACCCTTGGACAGTTTCAAAGTAGGGACTGAGATAATTTTGTTTACACTTTTAAAAGATCACTTTGGCTGCTGGGTGGAAAGTAGTCAATGGGAACAAGAAAAGAACAGATCACTCAAGAGATCATTATAACACAAGCAAGAAATGATGGTCAGAAATAGTTTTTATTGCAGTTTCATGGTGAGGAAGTGATCAGATTCAACAAACATTCTTTAGGTTGAGCTGACAAGGACTTGCTAATAGATTAGATGGAAGGAATGAGAGAGGAAGAGAAGTCAAAGATGAGTCAGGTTTATTGGCTTGAATGCTGGGTAGATGATGGAATTGATATCCAGAGACTGAGAAATGATAGGTTTGTGTTGAGGTGGAATCGAGAGGTATATTTTACACATTATAATCTTGAGATATATATTGATATCCAAGAAGAGAAATCAGCATTGGAAGTGTCAATATCAGTCATTAGCCATTAGATAATATTTAAATGAATGGAACTAGACTCTTGGGAGGTGTTCTGAAAAATTCCAGTCTTTAAAATAAAATTAATATGTATATTTCATAGCAATAAAATGGAAGGTATTATTCTAAAATGAGTTATAAGTTAATATTATTCATGTTACTATTAGAGAAAAATATGAATGTATTTACCATTTATGTAACCAAACCAAAATGCACATGCAGTCTCCTGGCTGGAATTGATTGAGGCTTGGAAAGCCTTTATTGGAAGTCAATCACTATTAAAGTTTTCATTACATCATGTTTAAAAGTACTGAAAACAGTTAAGATGAGCACTAGGCTATATTTAGGTTTGCTTCTTTCTTCTGCTTTTCTGAAGTTATTTTTTACTCTCTGTTAAGTTATTTTATTGTGCAGGTGTGATTTTTGTCTGAGAAGGAACTACCACCCATGCTTATGGACACTAGAGTAAAGATGCCTCGAAATGCTTGTTTGCTGTTGTGTGGACATGGACACAAAGACAAGAACACACATCATAGAGTGTCTACACTTTGAGGCAGCAGGAAAGTCAAGCATTTGATTAGAACCAGCCTTGTCACACTTTGGATGACAGGAGATTACCAAAGAACTTATTAGATCATCTTTCAGAGATGTGAGGATGAGCAGAGTGAGATGACCTCAAGAAAGGGGATGTAGGAGGTCAAGTTTGTGGAGTGAGGGAAATCTGAAGAATCTCTTGTATGAGATGAGGGATAGAAGAAAAATTGAATTGAGAAAAGATTTTTGGAAGGAAAAAAGAATCCCCTTCAGATGCATCCAATATCTTCAGGGTTATTGAAACCAGACTGGACTTATGATGTCTTTCAGGGTCATTCATCACTGCTGATGGGCCAAACCACAAACGACAAACTTTTAAAAATGGAGTTAAAAAAGCTGTGTGTTTGAAAATAACACTAATGGAAACTCCTCTTGAGAGCGCTTAAGATGCTATGTATTCTGTAAAAGCTTAGAGTTAAGTGGTTTTGGCTGTAGAATCTCCATGGAGAATTAGTGACATTCTAGAGCCAAAGTCTCTTCAAATTACATCTGTGGAGCTCCGACTCAAATCTCTGTCAACACATCTCCTCCTCCCACCCTCTCCTTAGTTTTGTGAAGAACATGAAGTCATCCCTTTTGGACCTCTGGGGGCAATACTACTATAGAATTATTCTAGAAAACATTAAATATATGTACAGGTATAGACCTGCCTTGTGTGGAAAATATATTTAGCTTAAATGATAGTGACTTTCTACAGCATCTCATGCAATGTACTTCAAGGGTCATCTGTGAGGACTGTGAGGAGAAAAACAAAAGTAAAATAAAATTTCATAAGCGCTCTTTTTTTATTTTTTAAGTTAAAATGCATTATTTTCTGTGTGACAGAACCATTGGTAGTTCTCAGTGGCTTTTTAATCTGTGAATGTATTTGCATGTAGCTTATATGATGGTGAGATATTCGGTTGCTACACCAATTGATGGAAGTTGGAAGAGCAGTATCTTGTTTGGATTGTTACTGATTATTTGAATGCATTCCTAATTCTGATAGAGCGCAATGGATTTTTCAAAAAGCTAAACCTGTAATTCCAGGCCCCTCCCCAAAGTTTCACAACTCTAGAACCCTTTGTTCTTATAGATAA
Source organism: Miniopterus schreibersii (assembly GCF_964146895.1). Lineage (NCBI taxonomy): Eukaryota > Metazoa > Chordata > Mammalia > Chiroptera > Miniopteridae > Miniopterus > Miniopterus schreibersii. The sequence continues at coordinate 158,935,877 of NC_138102.1, forward strand.
TTTATCAGTTTTAAAGTGTATTACTATTTAACCTTCATAATCTCCATAAGGTATTTAAAGTAAGACAAATAATTATTTATGTTTAAATACTTGCTCACTTGATTCCTAGGACAAATTTTGAGCTTATAAACTTTTCTGTATTAGAGGCTTACAGATCTGAATTTTCTTCCTTCTCTTTAGGCATTTTTCTTTATCCTGTGAAATTAAACTCAAAATTTGAAACTAATAACAAATTTGCAGTTATGATCTAACTCAAGTTCATCTTCAGTTTCTGAAGACTATTCAGTGTCAGCTGGTATCTTCTTTATTGTGGATGCTTTAGTCATTTGACTAGGAACAATGCTATAATTTTTAAGAAAGAATAGATCATTTTACAATGCTTGGGGGGCTCCTTATGGAATAATATACATGTTTGGGCAAAACCATCCTAGATCTTTATGCTTTTTCTGCCTCCACAATGGATCCTCAGGTGATGTTAGTCCCATCTGATTAATTAATTCATTTATTTATTTTTAAGTGAATGTGTCAGATTCAAAGTCCTCATGATTCAGAGTGTAAATATACCATTGGAACATTTACAAGGCTGATGGCCTAACAAGTAGGTTCAGGTTTAATCTGTGTTAGTCTATGTGCCTTTTGACGTGATACAGAATTTTTTATTGCCTGGGTATATTCATACAGATAGCCAGAGAAAAGATACCCAAAACCTAGTTTGGGGTTCTGCACATTTTTTTTTTTTTTGCTAATCTTCACCTGAGGATATTTTTTTCATTGCCCTTTAGAGAGAGTGGGAGGGAGGGAAAGAAGGGGAAAGAGAGAGAGAGAGAGAAACATTGATGTGAGAGAGACACATCAACTGATTGCCTCCCACATGCGCCCCGACTGAGGGCGGAGAGTGAACCCACAACCCAGGTAAGTGCCCTTCACCTGGAATCAAACCCGGGATCCTTAGGCATGTGGTCTGACTCTCTAACCACTGAACCACACCAGCCAGGGTGGGTGTTCTGCACTTTTACTTCCATCATTTTTCAAGTAGCATATCTTTGTATTTTCATTTTTCTTAAAAAGCTGTGAATTAAATTTAAAATTATATCTTAGTACTTTTTTGTTATAATTTGCCTCTTTTTTTTGGAGAAACCATTGAAATAGTTTAAATATGACATTTGTCTTACTGTTTCTTTTTCTTGGAGAAGTAGCAATGTGAGTTTAGTCAAACCTCAATTTTTTCATAAAGCTTCAATTTGTGTTCTTTTCCATTTGGAATGCAACAGCCGAAAACTGTAAACAGGAAACAGCCTGGAAGATATCACCTGGACAGCTATGAGCAGTCAACACGACGTCTACGTCCTGTAGAATCAGAGGATATTGCAATAAAGGTTATTCCACTTCCTGAATTCTTACATGAATAGAAACATTTGTTACTATTTTCTGGTGAAGTTCAGCAAATGTGTTCTGAAATGTCTTTAAAGTCTCTTTACAGTGACCACTAATTCTTATAACATTTAAAAAATATATTCTGATGAGTTTACAAATCTCAGTTCTTCCTTACCTCCCAACCACAGTTTTGCCTCAGCAGTATGTTTTAATAGCTTGAGAATGAGCCTTTCTTCGGAATCTGCCTTAGAAGCTAGTATCCAACATCATTCCCTTCGTACTCTTATGCTTATCTACCAAGTAAATTGATTTATAGAGAACGCCAATATTATAAATCCAATTTTTAAGGAAATAAATGAGATAGTGATTGTTTCAACCGGGAAAAGTTTAGGCCAGTGCTGCATGCATTCCAGGTTTCCAATACTGCCTTTGATCTAATTTTAAACTCAGCCTTGGGTACTCTCCCCAGGCACATGTGCTTTGGTAGAACAGGCCACCCAAGGAACACAGACTGAGGACTGATAGTTGGGATAAGCCCCAGGGCAGGGGTCAGTACTGTGTAGGGACTGGAACAGATGCCTGCAGCAGCCAAAGGCCTCTGAACTTTGGAGCCACCAGAGTCCAGGAAACTAGCCCTTTAAGAAAACTAGCTGCTTTGCCTGTTCTAGACTTTCCAACTCCCCGCACTGCCCCGCCAATCAGAGAGTAAGGGAGGCTCAGTGGGGTGTATAGTAGATCCAAGGGCTGCACATAATTCTTCTCTCATTCCTTATTGCCTGGCATGACACCTGTCCTACAATAAGCACTTACAGTTGGAGCAAATGTGTTAGCGGATGGAATAAGCCTATGATAGCCCTACCTCTGCCATTAATTTGATGTGTGACTGAGGAAAATTACTTTGCCTCTCTGAGCCATGCTTTGCCCATCTTGAGGTGGAGATGCCTGTTTAGTATGGTTGTTTTGAGAGTAAAATATGTCACCTGTGAATTTTAAAGATCTGCAGTGACTCTTAACATTGACTGTACATTAAAATAACCCAGAAAGCTTTAAATATATATAGAATACCTGGACTTCATTTTCAATAGATAGTTCTAGTAGTTTTCTGGGCAATTATAATATGTAAGTAGGGTGTGAACTACTAGGCTATGAAAAGGTAAGTAATTAGAGACTAGAAATGCTCTTCTATGCTGTTCATTACCAAATGCGCTGAGACAACAAATAAATGTATTAGTGACTAAGGAAACAGGGCTAGTTTTTTTAATTGACATTTTCTATTCAATATAGTAGGAATCTAAAAATATGTCTTTTCCATGTGCCTTTTAAACTAGTTTTTATTTTGAGTATAAAAACAGGAGGTCATTTCCCCCCCCCCCCAATTGACCCTTCATGCACATACACCCAAAATACTCTACCAAAAAAGAAAACACAGAAACCCTCTTTATCAGTGGCCTAGAGTCTGCTATGCCTCTGAATGGCCACTACAGGCCCACCTTCAAGCCCAAATGTTTATTCATGGCAATAATTCCCAAATTGGTAATCACTCATTTGTGTTTTTGAAATATTTTTTATTGTGAAATGCAAGAGAAAAATACATAAAGCATGTATGTACTATTAAATGAAAAAATAAACAGCTCTGTAGAACCACCAAATAAAGAATGTCAGCTCCCTCTGAAGGTCCCCAACACACACATTGCTGCTCTCTCATGTCTCTCCTCCTAGCTCCCACCATTGTGGTACCAGCCCTAATGTGCTCAACATATGCACTTAAACACACTCATATCCCTGTAATATATGTCGTGTTGCTATGAGCCTCGTGTGCTTTCAATTTACTGAAATGCCTTATGATGGTTTGTTCCTTCGACCTGCACAATTGTGCTCTGTAACGTGTGTCACTGTTTTGTTTATCCCCTAGTGATGGACACTGGGTTCCCTGCCATCTTCCCTCTATCACCAAATCATTCTACGACGATCATTTTTGCACCTATACTTTTGTAAACTTTTGCAAAGATTTATGTGTTAGCTGCACTCCCCCACTTGCTTGGAGATTCAGGGATCTGTTTTCTAGTTCATCTTTCTACCTTAATTGGTGCCATGTATGGATGTGATTAAAACTTCCAAGTGCACAGCCTATCTCGTATCCCAGTCCAGAAATCCCTTAAATCTCCGTCAGTCCGCTTCCGCAGGCTCACATGTGTTCACATTTGGCCACCTCCTGGAGCAGCTGCTCTTCTGCAGCCTTAAGCTCCATAGCACCAGTCAGTCGCTTCCATCAGATCCTACCCTCCAGCTCCCTTGGGCCTTCACCTTCACCGTTACTGTTTTCAAACCTCATTGAAACCTCCAGTAACTTGAGCCCTTTGCCTTCCTCCCAGTCCCTTAGCACTTTTCTGTCAGCAATCCCAACCTCGTGCCTTCTCCACTCCTATAAGCAGGCTGCTGAGTACATTGGAGAAAGTGACACAATGGCCCAAGTTGGCATAGCCACAGATTTATTATCTCCAACCTCAGCTGACCCTCAGTAGTTCTTGGCAATCCTTCTGCATGCCTCTCATCAGCATTATTTTCCGTACCCTACAGTAGCTCTTCGACTGTCACCACCCTCTTCCCATTTCCTGTCTCGCCTTTTGCCTCCTCTTTCTGCGGATAACCTTCACTCCCAATTCACTGGGGACATAAAGGTTGTCACGTAGGGCCTCTCTTGGTTGCATGCTAACCCTCTTCCAAACCATCTATATTTGCACCTCCCTTAGCCTCCTTGTTTACTCTCTTAGAGAAAGAGGGATCCTCGGTCTCTGAGGCTAACTTCTTTGAGCATTAATTGTCATTTAGGCACAGTATCTGAAACCACTGTCCCAGCCACCTTTATTAGTTCCACAATATGTTTCGTAGTTTTCTGATCCTGCACCTATTCTTATTGTAGTTCTTTACCCAGAAATGCCTTCATTGAAATTCATTATTTTTTTCAAAACTAGTTAAAAAGCCTCCTCTGCACAGTTTTGTTTTCAGACATAAGCGAGTTTCTTTCTGAACTGCTGTTGCACTTACTGTCTGTTTGTCCCATCTGCTTATTATATTGGCCCATACTGTCTTCTGTTGAACTTATGTACTTTTTTTTAAAATCCTCACCCGAGGATATGTTTATTGAATTTCTTTTTTAGAAAGAACAAGGGAGAGAGACAGAAAGAGAGAGAAATATTGATGTGAGAGAAACATCAATTGGTTGCAGCCCATATGCGCCCCAACCACAGATCAAACCCGCAACCTAAGTATGTGCCCTGACGGAATTGAACCCCCAACCTCTTGGTGTACAGGACGATGCTCCAACCAAATGAGCCACCCTGCCAGGGCTGTCCATGGTTTTTTTGCTCATCTGGTAATAAGCTCCACAGGGGTAGGGAGAGTGCATTATACCTTCTTTTTAGCCTACATGGGTCCCAACGCAGCACCTCACGCAGAGTGGTTGCTCAGCAAATATTCGTAAAGCAATCAATAATTTAGCCCTTCCCTGCCACCCTCTTTCCAGGACTAATTTCATGCATATCTATGTGATGGCTCTTTCATGCATAAATGCCACACATTTTACAAGTTAGAGAAAAACCTACTTGGAAAAACACAATCTAGACTTTTCAAACAACTTTTTCACTCTTTTATGAAGATGTTTTTAGGGATATATTTAGTAACAATTTACACATCACCATTCTATTGTGCAAAATTCCAGAACAATAATGTGCTTAGCAATTTCATCATTTGTGGTTTTGAAACAAAATATTAATTTATGAGCAAGGTGTATTCTTACATTAGTTTCCTCTTATTTTTAAGTCACTTTTTCTCCCCTCACCTGCCTGTCTCTATTCACCTTTCCAATCTTCGGGTTCTGTTACACATCTTTTGTTTCCTATCATTGTAACTATTATAACTACCAAGTTTACTTGATGCATGCTAAAAGAAATAGATTGCAAAAATAAAATAATAACAGAAAGAAAAGAAGTAGATTGCTTTAGATGATCCTAAGGTCTTGTGATCTTGACTGGTTGTTGAGGTTTATACATAACCCCCAAGCAATGTTGCCTCACTTCTTTACTTCATTCCTCGGCCCTCTTTACTATCTTTTAGTTCAGTGAATAACAATGAATCCATATAGTTCAAGAAACTCACTTATCATAAAACCTTCCTCCTCAGGTAGCAGAATGATTTGGTTGGAACAATTTATAGTTATTTCTGTTCTTTAATTTACATCACCAGGATTCTAGGCATTGCCTAGTAGTGGAAAATATTTGGGAGGATTGCTTTTTAAGATGGCTCACATGAGAATGGCTCAGTAATCTTACATTTTCAGCATTCTTTATAAAGTTACTAATTCACCCTCCTTTCACTTCCATTCTCTTTTGTTTTTCATTTATAGCTCTTAAATAGTTATAACTCTAAATTAGAATTTCACCACTGTGTGTTCTACCTTGTATTGAAAGTCTGTCAATGCTTTAAAAAGAAAATTTATTTTAATTGGAAATATTTTTTAACACCACATACTTATATAATTTTATAATTTAATTTTTATATTCTTATTTTCTAGGTCACAAATGGGTACTTTTCATGGGGCAGTGGTTTAGCTACATTATCCAATATAAATATTCGAATTCCAACAGGTAAGAATCATATCGTTTGTTACTAATTTTTGTAATTGATAATTATCACTACCATGGATTTCCAAGATAATTGAGCCTAACAAAAAGAAAGACTTTTTAAAGACAGAAACATTATTGATAGTTATTTATTTGCACCACAAAGCTCATGAGTCACTGTATCCCTGTGGAAATGACTGGAAATGATAAGACTTGCCTTTCACTACTGAGTGTAGCTCTTTGGACAAGTTATTTACTGTCCAAATTAACTGTGATCAGTTCACTTGTTAATTTGTCCCATTTAAATAATCGGATTATTGATTTTTCATTTCGTTTGAGAAAGGATTTAAAGAAAGAGTATATGAGAAAATTATTTTTTTATCCCTAAGGAAGACTGACGTTTTCAAGATGTTCAAGGCTGAAATACCCAGTAATTTTTATTTAAACCGTCTGGATAGTTGAATAGAAATATTTTTTTGACCTCACTTGGTGGTCAGTAGCTTAGGATTTTTCTATTATACATGCAAATCAATGTAAGAGATTGGAGAAGATGTCTTAGTAACAGCCCAAATCACTCATCCCAATTATCACTTTTAGTTGAAACTGCCTTTTTCTCCTGAATTAATTGAATAATAAAGTCAAAACTAATCTAGGTGATTTAGGTAACTATTTCAATGCTCCGTTCACTAATGTCAGCTATTCTTATAGTTTGAAAAAAAATAAATCAAGACCTATATCTTTTAATTTTTCTTTCCTTTTTCAAAATCTTACATATCAGAAAAAGGAGCTGTTAGAACTGCCAGAGACCAAAACTGAGCCATTGATTGTGAAAAATTGGCCTTTTCTAAATGTGTTTTGGTTTTATTTTACCAACAGAATTATATCTCATTCTGTTATTATCCTTTGTTCATTTCTCTAGGTCAGTTAACCATGATTGTGGGCCAAGTGGGATGTGGGAAGTCCTCTCTTCTCCTTGCCATCCTAGGCGAGATGCAGGCACTGGAAGGAAAAGTTCACTGGAGCAAGTAAGTGCATTTTAAATTGGTGTCTATTGTTCATCAGTTTATTTTGTTTATTACATTCCACATATAAGTGAGATCATGTGGTATTTGTCTTTCTCTGACTGGATTATTTCACTTAGCATAATACCCTCCAGTTCCATCCATCCTGTCCCAAAGGGTACGAGATCCTTCTTTTTTACAGCTGCATATATTCCGTGGTGTAAATGTCCCACAGCTTTTTTATCCACTCGTCTACTGATGGGCACTTGGGCTGTTTCTATATCTTAGCTATTGTGATTTGCGCTGCTATGAACATAGGGGTGCATAAGTTCTTTCTGAGACATAGAAGCATGGAACAGACTGAGGGATCTCAGAGGGAAGGCACAGGTGGGGGAGTGGGTGGGAGGAGATTAATCAAACAACTTATATGCTTATATGCATAACCTATGAACACAGACATTGGTATGGGAAAGGCCTGGTGGTGGGGTGGATTCAGAGTTGAAGGGGTCAATGGAGGGAGAAAGGGGACACCTGTAATACTTGTAACAATAAAGATACATTTTAAAAATAAATAAATAAATTGATATCTATTGCTCTGTCACACATCTGATGATATTCCAAGGGAAGAATTTAAAGCAATAGATTCCCATGTCAGTAGTCTGAAGACTGCCTTAGAAATAAGCACAGCTATTTATTTGTTTGTTTGTTTGTTTGTTTGTTTATCTATTTAAACTTGTGGAAACCTTAAATGTCATAAATTAAGAATTACAAAGCAATTTTATAGAGGTTTATAATAGTATAAACTAGTATGTTGCTGAGATAAATGTAAGATTGTGATTGTAAAGACAGATTTTTAAAATTAAATGGGTAACAAAGAAATAATTTAAAAATTCACCTTGTAATAAAAGGAGGTATGAAAAACTTGCATTATGTATAAAGCTTTAATGCAAACAGAGCCTTAATAGTTCAATGTTCAGAGAAGAAATCTGAAATAATCTTTTCCAGAACCTTCATAAGGGGCTGAGACACTAGAAGCACCTAGTTAGAGGTATGAATAGGTCAGGTTAGTGTGCTGTACTCCCCTAAAGACATGAGAAAGGAAGTATATTGCATGTTGCTCCTTTGGATATTTGAATGGTTGTCTTGGCATCTTCTAAGAATAGTGCAGTAATAAAGTACACCAGAACCATAGTATTATCTACCTAGTAGACTCCCCATGAGCAGTTATGAACAAATTGATTACAGCTTATCTAAGAAATTGGATTATAGACCAGTTCTAAACCAGGTGTAACTTTGGGGACATTAGGCAGTCTCTGGAGACTTTTGGCTCTCACAAGGGGAAATTAGTCTGCTACTGATCTAGTTGATAGAGAGCAGGGATGCTGCCCAACAACCTACAATGCACAGGACAGCCCCCATCCCCTCCACCCAACAAGAATTATCTGGCCCCAAATGTCAGTTGTGCCAAGATCGGGAAACCTTGCTCTTCACCTACAGACGTTCTTTAGTATCATTTTGTACCCATCATTGTGAATTCTACTGTGGCTTAGTCTGCTGTTCACATACACAGACATCTCTCAAGAATAAGAAAAGACTATTTAAGGGCATTTTTAAGAGTAGACTATTTTAAACTCCAATTAAGAGAAGGAAATGCTTGGATGTGAAATTTGAACTGGAAACAATATAACTGTAAATCCTATTTTTGGTATTGGTGAAAGAAGGCTGAGAAATGTTGAGTGTACAGTTTATTTCTGTTGGGCAAATTTAACAGATAGTAGACATGAAACTGTTTCATGAATATTCAGCAGACAACTTGGGAAATAATTGCTACCTGGAGTTTGCTTCATGACAAGTACCTGTTGATCACTCAGGTCAGGCACCAGGCAGTGCTTGCCCCGCCACCATCACCTTCCATCGTGCATGACTACGATTTGAGAAGGTCTTCCTTCCACAAATTACATTGTGTGACATGTACAGCCATAATCAAGTTACTTGGGTTCTGTTTTTACCTTGTTTCACTATCATTAAAACAGAGAGAAAGAATGAGAGACAGTGACAGAGAAAGCTTGAGATTCTATTTTCAAGAGAGAAAGAATGAGAGACAGTGACAGAGAAAGCTTGAGATTCTATTTTCATGCCTCCAGAACAACCTCCTTATCTAGTCTTCTCCAGTGTTAAAAAAGGTTCCAGCTCCATTTGGGCCAAATTGACTCCTAATGTCATCATTAAGAATTATTATGACTTTGTTAATAGATAAATAAATGATACGGGAATTAGGAAAGTGTTTTACACAATCTAGTTATTTATTTTCTGCATTCCTAAGTAAGATATCCTATCTCATTTCATAAAGATTGTGAATTATTTTATTTAAAATTACATAATATAATAAATCTTGAAAAAAGATAAAGATATCAAAAAGAAAATAAGGCTTAAATAAAAATCTGAGAAATTAATACATAGAAATGCATGCACTAGAGTTCATTATAAATATGGGCCACAAATTCCACTCTGAACTTTATGAAAGTTAGGCAGAGAGGGAAATAAAAGATAAAAACATACTTTTACTGAATAGCAGCTAAGATTTTTTTTGGGGAAGAAATCTCTCCCATGGATTCTAATTTTAAAAGCTAGTAAAAGGTTATATCTTAGAGAAAGAGCCAATATGATGAAGGTGTAATAAAGGATTTAAGATAATTCCAAATATTTATAAAATTCCTATAATTTACAAATCATCTTTTAAGAATAGTTAATAGACAATAATCCTATCTCTTACTGGCTGAAGGACAAAGATTTTCTTAAAAAAAATGTTTGTGTTGGCTCAGACACACATGCGACTTAAAAACCAAACCCTTAAGAGTTTGGATGAGCTAACACTAGTTCAATTTTTCTTTAACTACAAGAATTACCTAATTTTCCTCCATGGGATCCTTAATAGCTGATAAAACATATCTTCAATAAAAAAAAATTCAGAGAATACTCACTTTTTTTAAAAGAGTTATTTGTAATTACTCTCCATTTCAGAAAAAAAAAGCTGTTGTGCTTCATCCAATAAGGAAAGGCATATAAATGTTATTAGAGCAAACCTAATTTAGAAATGATCAATATCAATAGGCTGATGACGTGCCAATACTAAGAACTACTTTATTACAGCAAACTGGATTATTTGATATTTTTTAAAGCTCAAAAAATAAAAAAGCAAAACAATAAACCAAATGCTATGGTAAGGCACCAGGTGCCTTGCTGTCATAGTTTCATCATGGCGTGTATCTCTGGTTGCATGAATTAAATGTGTCCTCATAGATGGCCTGAGCAAAGAGCAGTAAAGTGCTCTGCCCTCTTGCAGTGCTAAATATTTACTTTGGGCAGGAGAGAAGGTACTGCTGCTCATGCAGGGCACGCCTACATGGGCAGAACCCGGTGTACAGCAAATACATCTGTAGATGTTTCCTTGAAAATTGCTACCTGTGACCTAGTCTGACATCTTCTAGCCCCAGAAGAGAAAAGCGAGAGAGAGGAAGGAGTGACTAAATCATTCTCCAAAACTGTCAGAATGCCAGGGTTCTTAATCCTGAATCGAGCTGTGCTATTTGTTTAGAAGCAAATGTTCTGCCTGACTGAAGTTGTCCTCTACTACATGTCATGATAAACAGTAATTCCTATCTATATCTTAGGAGCCAGAACTAAAGCTTTATCTGATGATGGTTTGAGTGAGGGAGTCCAGCATGTGTAATAAGTGTGGTAATCGTGTGAGAGAGGGCCGTCATTTATCTCTGCTTTCCCTTTCTTTTCTCTTTCCTCTCCCCGTGCCATCAGCTGGCCTCTTACCAGGCCCCATCTGTCCTAATGTTCCATCTTCTTATGTCTTCATGTCATCAGCTTCATGTAATCAGGCTCAGTTATTCTGAGACTGGTGAATTGAGGAGTTACTCCTTTTCCTGTGACTTTACCTGTCATGAAGGATCAGTTAGAATGTAGCATGTTTGTGTCCATACCTAGCTCCCCATCTTCCAAATATTATTCCTGTTTTAGGACTGCCAAAATCACTCTTTGCATTCCATAAGGTATCAACCATGATACTTGGAAGTTTCTAGAACACCAAGTTTGACTTTTACTCTTGAAGGAAAATACACACAAATTCTGCACACAGACGTGAAATCTTACGCCATTTTTTTCCAGAAGAGGATTTTCCATCTGACTCCTTTGCTTTCTCTTGTTGCCTTTAGTGATGATAACTACTACACTGAATGGTGGAAAATGAGTCTGGACACGTAACCAGTGATTTTCATGGAATCAAATATGATCTGATGTTGGAATTCACAGCTAACTCTAGTTATTTATTTTGGAAGAGAAAAAATAACCTTCCAGAACTGAATTTGATTAAACATGTTGGTATGCGAAAGAGAGGAGGTGGTCTCTAGAAGTTAAGGACTATATTATTGTTCATGGAAAATGTTAGTGAAAGAGTAGGATTATTTTTATTTGTTTACATAAGATGACTACCAATAAATGGATCTATATCTACCTTTTCTTTCTTCTTCTGAAACTAGTGTATGATATTTAACTTTTATACTTGAAGGAAAATATACATAAATCCTGCAAGGGGAGGCCTTCAGAAATGAAGATCCACTATATGCTGTCTTGCCTAATTCAGGACACTGCTATATTAATTAACTCTTCTTTCTTATATGTTGTTAATTTCTTACTATGGACATTCCATTATGCTCCATTAAAAAAAAAAAGTCTTGCCGATCTCTCAAACTAGAACATTTCTCTTTTTAAGAGAGGAATCTGCCCATGCTTAACCTTACTTTCCTTTCACTCAGCGCAGTGCAGTCTGCTCTTCCTTTTCTGTTCTCTGTCTTCCTCAGATTACCTAAAATCACTGAGATAATTTATTGGCTTTTACCACTGTAAAAGTAAAATCCAAATTTCTTGGCATCTAAAGCATATTATATGGAAGATATCATTGGGAAGTTGTGTATTTTATTACTTTATTTCTTGTAAGCAACTTAAATCAGGAAATAATCATATTGAGAGGGAATTTTTAGTCTGAGATTGTTTCTTTCTGCCTCTCTTAACCATCCCAAGGTGGCATTAGCAGTGGGCAATTGTGAGAAATCTTATCAATGGTAACTCTAAGTCAGATATCACTAGGTATCCTACTTAGGTAAATTTTCTCCACAAAAGTTTATGATGCTTGCCAAAGTCAAATAGGATCTATTTTTGGAGCTACTATGGACTTGAATATGTGTATGGTTTTCGAATTCAGTTCTTTCAGAATGATGAAATTCCACTGAATTACTAAAATACAGTATGTAGTAAAAATAAAACAAATGGGTCTTCATGTGTTTTTCCTATAATATAGCTATACCTAAAATTAATTAGTCAAATACCTCTTTTTACAAAAATTATATTGATCAGTAGTTAATTATACCCATGTTAATACCCATAGGTCAATGTTTCAGTTTGGCCTATTGTGAACGTCTATCTTTCTTACCAGTTTCTTAACGGCCAGGCTGTTTCTAAGCCTTTCAAGTTTAGAGACCTAAAATTATTTCTTTCTCCCATGCTTAACGGTAGTTAATTAGGAGTGTAAATAGATTAAATTTGAATTTTAAAGGTAACGATGAGGCCTTGGAGATATTGAGTCCTTATACAGACTAGGAAAACTATTCTAGAGAAATTACCTAAATTTATAGAACCGGTTGGAGCAGAGTTGGGGTTAGAACCCAGGTCATTGTATGAATTCCAATTTTGTATGAAAGAGAACAGTACTATCTATCTTTTGGAAGCTTACAAAGTAATTATTTTCTAATCAATTAAGGCATTTAAAAATATCTTATCTGATTTGTCTTTGAAACTAATATCAAAAATCATTTGGGAAATGTAGCTTTTTAGTGCATCCAATGTTTATTTTATCTCTTACTTGATATGTGCAGACAGTCATTCTGTATTTACTTTTCATAATTAATGAACATTGTTTGCCATACTTGCAGTGTAAATGAATCTGAACCTTCTTTTGAAGCAACCAGAAGGTATTATTTTTATTTTAATCTGCATTTAATAAGAATAACTTCCTTCCTCAGACTTTAATTGATAATCTCTTGCTCCTATTCATTTTGTTCATTTTGATGATGTATAAAGTCATTTATCAAAATGTGCTAGAATATTTCCAATAGCAGTGGTTCCCAACATTTGCAGGCTGCTGAAATAATTAATTTGCCAAACAAAATGGCTCATGGTGTCTGTCAACTGTTTTCCTTCAGTGAGTCACATGTTTCAACTTTGGCTGAAACTCATTCTTTTTTTAGCAAACTGGGTTTGGGATTTCATAAAATGGGAAAGGGGGATGAGGGAAGGTAGAAGAGGGTAAGGAGGAGATAAATGGTGATGGGAGACTTGATTTTAGATGGTGAACACACAATACAATATACATCTGAAACCTATATAATTTAATTAACCAATGTCACCCCAATAAATTCAATAAAAATGAAAGAAGTAATATGTATATTTTTTATGAGTTGAACAGTGATGTAATCTGTGAATAAGGTAGAGATGGAGAGCCAAGTGCTTCAGGTATTTCAAAAATAAAAAAATAGGGGACTTGAGGGAAGGGGAAGCAGACATGTCAGTAGTTGGGAACCACTGTTTTACTGCTCATGTGGTTATCTAAGAGATCACTGTATACTGTACTTTATTATGTCTTCTAAACTCCTAGACATAATGTTTCAGGATAATCACTGAGCATTTCTAACTGCTCCTTTTCTTAACCTTACTCTCTTTTAACCATAATTCCTTTATTAGTACTTACAGACCATGAGCTAACTGTGGACTAGTGACCCTTTCCCTGCTCCAATCCCATCATCTTCTTTATCTTAAGCTTACATGCATTTTCTTAATTATTGCAAATTAAAGTCTAAGATACAGATCTGGTAGAATTTTCAAGCCAAAAAAAGGTGGGGGAGGAGAGGGTTATATATGTTTTTAAATAAACTATTTCAATATGTATTGAAATACATCATTTTTAGATGTATATGTATTTCAATATTGAAATGAACCCTTCAAGCTATTATTCTTTGTTTTGAAATATATATTATCTATTGCCTTAAAATATGTTAATGTGATTAAGCCACAAGTACATACTATAATTCTAGTATCAATTCACATATTTTTTAAGGTCTACATATAAAATTTGTAATCATGTAAAGTGCTTTAAATACAAATTAAAATATCTGTGCTGTGAGAAAGTGAATTGTTATTCATTTTTATTTTAAAAATTATATTCATTTTAGAAAATGAAATTTTAATTAATGATTTCTACTCCTTCAGCATAGCAAAATCAAATTTCCTACATTGTGTGATATTTTGATAAAATTCTAATCCCCTGAATTCAAGTGGAATCTTTAACCATTAATTAATAAAGTTGGTGGTTGTTAAAACGTTCTCTTTTAGGAGTTTTCCATTTCTGTGTTTGAGATATTTTATCAACTTTTATTTCACTGAACTACACTAAAATGCACATACAGCAGAGCACGCTTGCATGATTTTGCCGTTTCGTTTTTCTTTTCTATTTTCCAGTAGGAGCAGGTATTCTGTGGCTTATGCAGCTCAAAAGCCTTGGCTATTAAATGCTACAGTAGAAGAAAATATTACCTTTGGAAGCCCTTTCAACAAACAGAGGTAATTCTGAATGTATAAAATCTAGAACTAAAACGAGTGCCTATTTTGAATCCTTATGTTTGGTCTCCGGTGTCTGGAATCTTTACGCGGGGATTTCCTTTCCTCCTGCTTGCCCTCCTTCCACCCTCACCACCAGGTCTTTCGATTCTGCTCTGTTTGGGGCCTGGGAACAGACCAGACAGAGAGCTATTTGGGGATACTGACAGTGGGAAACTAGATTGTAAAGGAGTGCTGAGACAAGGTGGTGGTGGGCCCTAAAATCCAACTGGATTTAATTGTGTGCATCCTGGGCGGGGCACAGCACGTTCTAGAAAGGGAAATTATAAGGTGAATGTGGTGTTTAATCTGCAGTGTGATGACCGATACGTGGGACGCATCTGAGTTAGGAGCAAGGAGACATTTAGAAGTTTGTTAGAACAATTACCCAGGCACCCAGTGTTTGTTGCCTGCACCTGGGGGTGACTAGAAAGGTGCAAGAGAAGAGGTGGTTGCCAGAAAGCCATTCCAGAATAGCAGTGGGCAAATATGAGCAGGGGGAAGAAGAGGGAAGAGTCAAGAATGACCTGAATATTTTCAGACTAGGTGATTGAGAAGATGAAACTGTTCTATTTCCCCCCAGCACTTTCAGACTCTGTGCTTCCCTCTACATCCTATCCATTGAATCTCCAGTCTCAGCCTTAGATCAGTTTGAGTACTGTCGACTGTCTTCCGTTTGTTCCCCCTTCAGCATGCATGATCAGTGTGCACAGACACCCCAATCCCATGCTTTAGTCCTTGAGAGCCTCCTGTTGTCTCTCACGTGCACCATAAACTCTTCCTTTCTCTCATTTCTTGGCAAATTATGACTCATCTTTCTGGATATTATTTACACCTTGCTTCCTTGCAAAGATGTCACTGACTTCTCAGAATGGTCAGTCATTTCCTTCTATATATTCTAGGAGCACCTAATAAGGTACATTTTTATTATATGTTTCTATATCAGTCTTGTGCTCCATTTACTTGCTTTGTAAGAGTGAGAACCAATACCTATTTATCTTTGTATCCACAAACTTACAGTAGAGGCTAATATATACAATTGTTCAATAAATGGTGCATTTCAGCTTCTGAGATATTGAACTTGGGACTTAGTTTATGGGCAGCATGTTAATAGTGTTCTGAAAATTCAACATAATTTCTCCTAAAGGTATAAAGCTGTCACAGATGCCTGTTCTCTTCAGCCAGATATTGACTTACTGCCATTTGGAGACCAAACTGAAATTGGAGAGAGGGTGAGCTATGCATGGTTTAATTAAATGATGAACAAAAATCCAGAAAAGTCTTCTGGTTTCCTTTAACCTTTAATGGAGCATAATAAAATCTGAGAGTTTAAGATGTGTGTGTTGTCCTAGTGACAAGTTCCAGAAACAGGAATACAGGAGCTCTTTGATGCCACACTCTCTTAAGTGTTTGTTGTGTAACCACCATATACTAAACGTGCTGGCCACTTGAGAGTTCTCAAGGAAAATAGAGCAGTTCCTGCCTTTGATCAAATGTATTTTTACTTACTTGAAGTTTACTTTAAATCAATTTGGAAACTGAGATTGCTTTCGACAACTCCTTCCACTCTTGTCAGCATCGATTTATTCTTGCTAAAGTGTTCTTATGTGTGTGTAAACATGTTTTTCATTGACGTTATACTATTCTGACCAGCTGAAAAATATTTATACCTCTGTGTAATCTTTATTACAGTGTTGGTTAAAATTGTTAACCCTTATAGGCATTAAGTATTGTGCATAAGATTTTATATGCTACATGTATATCAAAGCTGAGAAAATGAAGGCTGAGAGAGGTTAAAGAGCTTGCCCAGTCACAGAGTCAGTGGTGCAGCTGGAGTTAGTCTGACTCTGTAGCCTGCATTCTTTTTTTGAGAAACAAAAGAAGTCACGTTTATTTGTTCATTTCTTGCATTTGAAGTATTCCTCAATGACACCCTTGGCCTGAGACTCTGCCGTAGTCCTTTAACCACCACATAACCAGCCAACCAATGCATGGGGTTTTCCCTCTCTGTGGATTTTGCAGAGGCCTACCCATTCTCCTAGTTTCCTGTTGTCCTCAACCTTAGCTAGGTTGATTTGATGTTCAGTACAAACGGCTTCCACCAACTTGACATACTTAAACCCATCACAGTTGGATGCAAGCATACAAAGATGGGCTTGGTGCTTGTCTGAGGCTTTGGCAGTTTCTCAAATTCCGAGTGCTAGGCCATCATGGGTAAGGGTGGTCTTCACCACCTCATAAAACAGCACTAACATCCATTGCACCTCCAGCAGCAACGCCTTCCTTGGCCGTGATAGTGGGTTATGGGGTGGAGCTGTATCTTGAATGCACCCAAGCCTCTGCCTCCATGGTGGCAGGGAAAGAGCTGTAGTCTGCATTATTAATGACTACTTATTGTACCATAGTTTAGTATTTAAGAGCATGGACTTCACCTCTCAGAGCCTTAGTTTTTATGTTTGTAAAATGAGAACAGTACTGCATATTGGAATTACTATAAGGAATAAAATAAATAAGGAATGTAAAACCGTTTACACAAGTCTGACCCATACTAAGCGCTCAATAAATATAGCAGGTCCTAGAATAACTTCATTTCTCATTTCATGCAACATCATTTTGTTCAATGTCATTTTATTATAACATTGAGCTGCCTTAGGAGCTTAACTCTGTTTATATCAATATTTCGTTTTGCCATGGTTCCAAGAACCTGTGGACGATGTTAAGTGAGGGCTTACTATACTAGTTTTTTAATACTATTATAATTAACACTTGCTTATAAAAGCATATTGCTGCATAATTCTGTTGAACAAAACTTATAATATCAAATTTAAGAGGTATATGTTAAGTACATTAGAGGCACAATTCACAAAATGAGAAAAAAGAAATTGGAATTGTTTGCAGTCTTCAGCACTCACAAGTGTTTGGGTTAATAACTCTTTTGTACAGCAGAGCTCTCTGTCAGAGTGAAAGGATGATTAATATTGTCAGCCAACAATTACCTTAATATGATGCAGGTATTGAACACTAGACAGTTTTCATTTTTTCTTGTTAATGTTATCACAGTTTAATTAGTAAGTTACTATTATTTTAAGGTTTTTTAAAGAAAAATTTGTATTTGAAAAGAAACTTTTAACCAACAGATCATTTACTAATGGAAAAGGTGGGTATTTATGGATATTTCTTCTCTAGGGCATCAACTTGAGTGGGGGTCAGAGGCAAAGAATCTGTGTGGCACGAGCTCTCTATCAAAATACCAACATTGTCTTCTTGGTGAGAATATGGCCTTTACTTATATTTCTAATTCATTGTTTCCCTCTGGAAAAATGAGTCTTTAAAGGACAAGTCAAATAACTTAAGGAAAGATGGTTTAACTTGTGAAATCATAAAAAATGTAGGAGAAACAAATCCTCACAGTACAAATCAGATCAACATGTAAGGTTGAGAGTTGGGGGAGCCAGATTGATGTCCAAGAGGTTGAGGAGCCCACATGGCTGCTTATCTGAGTTTCTTAACCACGAGGATTATTAATGAGGGTGTGTGAATGGTGCTGGATCAACTGGACAAGATCACAGGTCTTCTCCTTTATATTTGCTGGCAAAGAAAGAAGATATGGAAAATACATTCTTGGTAGACATAGGAGTAAGTAAACAAGGTACTCCATTCCAAAGGTGTAAAACTCAGGCTGTGGATAAGATTTTTCTGTGAAGCTTCCTAAAACTATAGAAATCTTACTACCATCCTAGACCTATTGAATCGTAATCTATAAGGGCAGGTCTAGAGTCTGCCTTAATAAAGCTCCATGAATGTTTATGTGTATCCTGGGTTATTGGTTCTACCTGTGGATCCACAAATAACATTAGATGATTATGTTGAATATGACTTTGTTCTAGTTTGGTTGCTCCAGCAAGAGGAAGTCAAAATACTTAGCTTACAAATAGATAATGTATATCAGAGACCAGAAGACTACGTAAATGCATCCTCCCCTGCCTTTTCCTTCTGTGCAATTATTAACTATTTATAAATCTGGCTTCCTCCTTTAGAGTTTTCACTTCATCCAATGTTGAAAGCCTCTTCAGAAAGTAGGTTGGTTTTGGAGTTTCCCACTAAGCTTGGATCCATTACTAGGGATGGAAGTAGAATTTGGACATACTGTAAATTCACTTCAGGCCAATCTCCCTAAGAATAACAGTCCCTAAATTTTTTCAGAAAACCCCCCCCCCACATACTCTAAAAGCTGTAGCAGGTTCTAGCAGTAACCTGTGTATTTGTAAATCTTTCTGCAAATGGATGGACCCTCAACTAGAAATGACTTCTTCAACTTTGGGATCAGTTAATTATTTGACTGGTTTTACATTTTGCTCTAATTAAACTTTATTACATTAGCCTTTACACAACATCAGAGCCAAATAAAGCATCCTAATGATGCTAGTGATGTATCAAGTATGCTAGTTATTTTTGAAACTTTATAGTATCTATAAATGTGCTGTATATCATTGAATATATTTGGGAGTTATTTCCAAAAATATATTCATACAAAGAATATAATACTTGAACATATTTATTGAATATAGGGAAGAATGTATTAATGAGAACTGTATATATGTATATAAAAATAGATAATATATTCTTGAAATTGAAGAACCGGCCATTCATTGGATTGGCCATTTTGCAAATTGTGCTGCTTTCTATAGAAGAAACATTGCCCCAAACATTAATAAGCAAACTGAATCTTGAGGAATGATTCCCAATTCATCAAACCTAGATTTTTATTAAGTTATATAAAAGGTTACATTTGACTATAACACCAAAGTGCCCCATAATGAAGCCATGGCACTAAATGAAAGCAACCATCATTAAGGGCTTTCTGTGACCTAGGCATGATTCTAAGTACTTTATACACATCAGCTCATTTAATTCTCACAATAACCCTGTTAGGTTTGGCACTGTTGTTGTTGTTGTTCCTACTACTACTAGTGCTGCTGCTACAATTTACAGAGGATATTGAGGGTTTGGGGGATAGTTTATCCAAGGTCATACAGAGAGCAATAGTGACGCAAGGATGCAAGCCCAGGTGGCCTGATTCCGTAGCCTGCATTTCTAACCACCACATTCTTTTTATTATGAGAGTCCTGAAGTCACTGAACTCTTACTGTGTTGCTTTAAGGGATTACTATTAATCCACCACAGTTTTTAAAATAAGAAAATAATTATAAAATAACACTTGTATAACACTTTACAGAGACTTTCACATTATTGCCTTTGATCTTTGCAACAATCCTCTGGGCTCTCTGACAGGTATCATCATTATCCACATTTTGCAAATGAAGTGACTGAGTCTGAAAACTTGCCCACTGTCAGAGTGGTAGAGTCATGACTAAAAATTGGGTGTCTTAATTTAGAGATAATGAACTTTTCTTTACGCCTTACTATCTTACAACATTTAAAATCAGAGTTTTATAGAAATCCTTTCTTCCTCTTGATATTGTCAGCTATTGAACCCCTCTATTGAATTTTTTAGTTTTGGTATTGTATGCCTCAGCTCTATGATTTCTGATTGCTACTTGTTTATACTTTTTTTTTTCTTTGTTGAAATTCTCACATGTGTTGCCCTTCTGATCTCAATGAACATCTTTATGACTGTTATTTTGAACGCTATATCAGGCAAATCACTTATGTCTATTCTATTAAAATGGTTTATGGAGATTTATCTTATTGGAATATATTCCCTTGTTTCTTCATTCCCCTTGACTCTCTGTGTCAGTTTCTGCTTATTATATAAAATAACCTCTCCCAGTCTTGACAGACCAGTCCTATAGGAGATGAACCTCTTCAATCAGCCCACCCTGAGCTCTTGGTTGCCTCTCCAACCTTTGTAATTATCCCAGCTGCCATTTTTGTTCTTATTGGCTCCAAGTAGTTGTTGATGGGTTAAGACCCATCAGTATCCCAAAGGAGAGGATCAGAGTCAACACCTAGACGCAGGCTGATTAGAAGCTTAGGTAGCAAGCAGCTGGGAAAGTATTCAGTCAAACCCCTTCCAGGGAGATGGGCATTATTGTGTTCTCTGTCTATGCCGAGCCAGGGTGTATATATAGCCAAGAGCAGTGGGCTCGGGGAAGGGGGCTCCTGCACCTGTTTAAAAACTGCTTTTTGTTTGCTATGAGATTCATGAATGCAAGTCCTTTTGGCTTTCAGAGCTAGGTGATTTGGGGCCCTGTCCCTCAGGTGGCTGCCATAAAAGTCAAGGCACTAGATGTGTGGTTCCAACCCTTCCCTCCTCAGGAGCAGCTGGGAGTTGGGGGTTCCCTCTCAGTTGTATGGTGCTGTGCCAGGGTGAGGCTATGGTGAGAGTTTCTCAGCTATTCCTGCCCATTTAGATGTGGGTATTTTCTAGTTGGCCAATGTATAGAAGTCACTCAACTAATTTCTGGATTTCTTTCAGAGGGAATTGCTCTGTGTGTAGTTGTATATTTGGTGCTTGAGTGGGAGGAAGGAAATTCAGAAGCCTCCTATGTCACCATCTTGGTCAGACTCAATGCCTATTTTTATAATCTAAAATTTAGTTGCTCCAATTACTGCTTCATTCTTTGTTTACTCTGTTGTTATAGGTTGTCGAAAATATTGGGTTTTGGATTTGAAGATTCTATATGTAAAAATTCAAACCGCTTTTAATATTTTTATTTACTTAAAAATTTTTTAAAGGTAAAAGAAAAGAAAAGCTTCATTTTAAATTTTTTCCTGACAATTTAAAGTTATACAGAGTCTGCTTTTATTAATTAGATTTGAGGGATAATTTGTCCTTTGTTATTTGTATTTCTTTCTAGAGGAATTAAGTTACATAAAAGGTATAGAACATGTTTACCTTCTGTCTCTTTTACTGCTTGTAGGATGATCCATTCTCTGCCCTGGACATTCACTTGAGTGATCACTTAATGCAGGAAGGGATTTTGAAATTTCTCCAAGATGACAAGAGGACACTCGTTCTTGTGACTCACAAATTACAGTATCTAACACATGCTGACTGGGTGAGAGCTCAGAGGAAGTTTCATTAACTTTTATATTATAGTCCTTTTAATAATAAATAGGGACATTAAGAAGTGCTTTCTGAGATCAGGGTAATTCATTTGGCCAACTAAGACTTTTTGTGCTAATATGTGCTTTCCCTAGATCATAGCCATGAAAGATGGAAGTGTACTAAGAGAAGGGACTTTGAAGGACATTCAAACCAAAGATGTTGAGCTTTATGAACACTGGAAAACACTCATGAACCGGCAGGATCAAGAACTAGAAAAGGTAATTGCTCATAGTTTGGAAGAGTTCAGAGTCCATTTCAGAAGAGTCAGAAATATACTGTATAATTACTAAAAATATTTTAAAGGAGTACTTAAATTTAATGTTTAATATTTGATAATGGTCCTCATTTGAAATCCAAAGTAATTATATATTTATATGTTATTAACAAATGGGCTACTTTGAAACTATAAAATTCTAATGATATCTTTTGGAAGAAGTGCTGTCAGGTTTTTAGAAGATTTTTACTTGAATTTGAACCATATTATAATTATGCGTGTGATTAAAATTTAAACTACTTGCCGAAGCATAATATATCCTTATTTTATCTTATTTTTCTTACGCATATCTTATTTTTCTCTTCTGTAATGTGTGAATATTTTTATTCACCACCTACAAGTGGAGGGATATGGGCAAAACAAATCCAGGATAATTTTGAAAAAAGGAAGATCTGTGAGCTGTGGGTGAAGTTGTAAAGCATGTATAGGATAGAGTTGGGAGTGAAGGAAGGTGATCAGAAAGAAATAACAATAAAATTTTACCTTCAAATAGCTTTTAAAGTCCACAAAGCCCCTTTACACAATCTCATTTAATTAGCACAAAACCCAGAAATCAGAAAAGGAAAAAAAAGAGAAATAAGTGAAGAAAATACCATCTCATTTTTACAGATGGGGAGACAAGCTCAGAGAGACTAAGTCACTTGCCAAAGTTGTAATAAGTGGCCCTAGTTGGACTTAAACCCAGATCCATAGCCAATGTAATTACAGTATAATGTTATATATGATTTAAATATAACATTGAATGAGGTAATAACAGAATTGGAAATCAGATTAAGTATAATAAAAGAATGATTTGTGATTGAGAGGTGAAATTATAAATTGAATTAGTAAATTTTTTTATTTCTATCTCTTGACTTGGGACTAAATGTCCAGAATTTGGTACCTCTGGCCAAGAATGAGCATTATAAAATGAAATCTTTTTATTGGCAAATTTTTGAGAATATCAAGAAATTAAAATGTATTCTTTCATAAAGGAATAAAAGGACCTATGTTTCAATAGAGAAGGGAAGATAAAAAGTCAGACAGACCCTGGGTTGCTCTGTCTTCTGTGGATTTGCCAAAAATATGAAAAGCAAACTACAGAAAAAAGAATGATATATGTAAAAGTCCTTAAGTAGACTAGGCCAAATCACAGAACCATTGAAAAGAGGACATTCGTAAAAAAAAATAATAATAGTCTAATTGGCAAGTGCCCACTTAAGAATTATACTGTGAGAAGCTTGATTACTAGGGATGGCTCCAAATGATATTTTTTTCAGGTGCCAGGGAGAAAAGAATATGTTGTAAGCTTAAGGAGTGGGACCATTTATGGTTTAGTTTGGAAAGAAGATCTGGAAAGAGAGGGAGAACAGGCGAGAGGGAGAGGAAGGGAGGGGGGCAGAGAGAGAGAGACCGACTGCTTGACTTTATAGTAATACTCATAAGCAAGCCAGGAAGAAAGTCCATGGTTAAGTTATATTTGGAAATGAAGTGATCATTTGGGACAGCATAGCTCTATAATTAAAGACGCATTACAGGGTTCTAAATCAGCGGAAGGAGATACGAAGCAAGTTAGGGTGGGGACAGATGGAACCCAGTTGTGAGGTGGATTGGGGGCCAATACAAGCCAGAATGAACCGGGCACCTGCCCAGAAGCCTCACCTGGGAATGGAAGGAGGGTACAGCTGCCTAGAAGAGCAGGCACCTGAATTCATCTGAAGCCGAGGGAGTCACTTTGTGGGGACAAAACCAACAGGACACCTTGGGGAAGTGTTTGTAAAAACAGCTTTTTGTTTAATTTCTTATGTGACAGGATAGGGTGTTTGCCTAGAGCACTGGTTCTCAACCAGGGCCAGTTTTGCCTTCTAGGAGACATTTGGCAACATCTAGAGACATTTTTGGTTGCCACATCTGGGAGGCAGGTGCTATTGGCACCCAGTGGGTAGAAGACAGGGACGGTGCTAAGCATCTACAGTGCACAGGGCAGCCCTCACAACAATTATTACCTGGCCTCAAATGGCGATAGTGCCAAGGCTGAGAAAGGCTGGCCTGCAGCCAGAACACATCGAGCAAGCAGAGAAGGACAGTGAAGTTAAATGACTCACAAAACAACCTCTCTCAGATCTTTAGACAGAACTGGCAGTTTAAGGGTTAAGGGGTAAACAGAAAAGAATATGTCAAAAAAAACCAGCAATGAAAACTACAAGAAGAGGAAGGAAATAACCTTTTAAGCTGATTTAAATATTATTAAAAATTCTAGCTTGGATGGCATCAGCCATTATCTTCATAATGTTGTTAAGCAAAATAAACTAGCATTATTTGGTGTTTCCTTCCCTAGCCCCCACCTCTCACCTTGACCTGACTCATAACAGGCATTCAATAAATATTTATTGAATAAATGTAACTAAATTCATATATACCTGATCCAAATATCAACACTATTAAAAATATTTAACCTGTAATGAGCCTAATATGAGCATTTACTTAATAGGAAGCAAGATTTTAAAGATTTTTTTTTTAAATGTTTATGAGATGTTAAATTTTTTGCTCACACAGCATGGAGGTTGAACAAGATCCAAATCTATTTTTCAATGTGCAGGTTTGTTTTATTTCATTACACTAGTCCCAAAGGATTGGGTGCTCTTTAAGTTTTTGTTTTATCTAATCTCCTATCCAAGTGTTGGTTTTCATATCATTACACAAAATTAAAAGCTGATGTTAGATTGTCTCCGAAAAAATACTGTTCAGGAGGCACTTTCACTTTTACTCTTTTTTAACGAAGAATCTGGAAGCAAGAGAGCCGTCTGGAATAGCAACTCTCCCAAATCACACGTGTCGTATGAGGCTAAATAAATAAATAAACCCCAAACCAAAGTCACTACTGAGACAGAGTGATCACTTGAAAGATTTATTGGTTTATTGATGTAACAAACTGTGATTTTTTTTTTTTGGTATCAGCATATACAGGAAACCCTTAAATTACCATAGATTCCAAAAGTTTGCGGGTCAGTTGTTTGGAACTCAGGATGCGTTTCCCCACAGAAACCAGGGATATGGTTAGTTTCCCAGAGTGTGCGGCAGAAGCTGATTTAATGCAGTCACCCAGGGCTGCTCCAGGGCTGCAGCCAGCCGGCCAGCGGTGTTGGGAGCAGGGGAGAGGAGTAAGCGAAACGCTCTCCCTTTCCTGAGCCCGGGACAAGTCTGGAGCAACCCTTAAAAATTCACATGGTTTTGTTTTTGCTACCTTTTCCTTCTCTTTCTGCATATATCCCCCTCCTAGCTCTTTCTCCTCAACTGCTACGCACCTAAGCACCCTCATTTCCCATTTTCTTCCAAATTACATATGTTCCATTAATTCCTATTGGAGTCCCTACCTTTTGTGCAGCTATCTTAGTGAGATGCTAAAGAAACTCATCCTGATTTAATAATTCGTAATAATAGTGAATGACAGATAGTGCTTTAACCAGCCCAGAATGGCATGTATTTTAAAGTAAGATATTGCCCAACGGGGCATAACTCAGCAGTTGAGCATCAACCTAGGATCCAGGAGATCACGGTTCGATTCCCGGTCAGGGCACAGGCCCAGGTTGCGGGCTCGATCCCCAGTGGGGACGTGCAGGAGGCAGCCGATCAGTGACTCTCTCATCGCTGATATTTCAACTTTCTCTCTCCCTCTCCCTTCCTCTCTCTGAAATCAATAAAGATATATTTAAAATAAAAAATAAAGTAAGATATTTATTAACATAAGTACGTCTTTAGTTAGTGAAATTACAGGGAATATCTAAAAGTGATGTAAAAATAAAGCAAGTGTCCCCTGCCCCGGGGTCATGTCCATCATGCTGTGACCACCTTTCTGGGCCCCCTGATCTCTGCCTCTTGGCTCTGAAGCTCTTCCTGCACACCTCAGGCATTGCCCACACTGCTCTCATGACGGGCATTGTGGATCTCCAGGGAGAGCAGACAGCCCGGACTGGTAAAGGTAACTAACGACTGGTACTGCGGGTCACCGGTTGGCAAGCCAAAACCTTGCTGTGGCTGTGAGCTCCGTGAGTGACAGCGCAATGTCTCCCGTAGGATATGGAAGCTGACCAAACAACTTTAGAGAGGAAAACTCTTCGAAGAGCCATGTACTCGAGAGAGGCCAAAGCCCAAATGGAAGATGAAGACGAAGGTAGGTTTTTCCCCTTACATCTGAAATCTTCCTGTGGGTAACAGGATGTGAGAGCTTGCCCTTGGCAGCTGATGCTTGAGTGTGCCACTGAGGGACAGGCCGTGTCGCAGGGGGCGAAGGGCTAAATCGAATACACAACAGTGAACATGAAAAGAGCTGGAGAGACCGAAAGCTGTGTGGACTCAATTACCAGGCATCTCGAGGGGTTTCCCATAGTGTGTCTTAGTCCATTTGTGCTGGGAGAGAGAGTGGAAAAGAAAAGGCAGTCGTTTGTAAATAGATGTAGACCTTTGTTCAGAAAAATTGGAAAGGTCTAGTTTAATGACCCAGTGGAGTTATTTAACAAACGTCAGTCCTTCAGAAATAAACAATAAATGAGGATTATGGAGATAATACTGTTTTGAAATATTTATATTGAATCATGGGATCCTTCATGGGGTTTTCATAACAGTATAGCAATAAAGAATAAGAGAATTAGAGAGCTATTTGTTTGTTTTCTGGATCTAATAAGAAATAGTGTGGGGAAAAGATTTACTGGAAATTTGAGGAATGAGATGAAATAATTACATTGCCTTGGCATTTATTGTCAAGAAATTGGTAAGATAAGTCATACCTAAGTCCATAGACTACTTGCAGTATACTTCATTTTTCCTATATATTTTTTGCTCAAGACTGCATTTCTACAAGTTATTTAAGAAACAAATAATTATTTTAAGCCAAAGAACACCAAAATGTTTTGCCTTTATGTTTCAGATGACAACTATTCAGAGTTTCAACAAATACTTACTGAGTGAGTGAATGAATGAATGAATGGATGGATGGATGAATGAATAGATAGATTTTCACTTCAATTTGCTTGATATAAAATGTTTTTTAAAGAATGTTTGGTGACGGTGACATCAGCCTCTAAAATTCAAAACCAATGATTTCTAAACCACTCTAAAAGTGAAGTCTTGCCCAGCTACTCCAGTGTTCCCGTGGTGAGTGTACCACTTGAGATGCTGCTGACTCTGCCCTGGGCTTGCTGTGTTAATCTATTTCCTCAAGTATAAAATAAGATGAAAACACCTTCCTAACAGGGTGCAATGAGGTAATGTATATGGAAGAGCCCAGTACAGTACATAATACCTACTAGGCTGCTGCTTCTGGGCTTATCAGTGTGTCTGTTCAAGCCACCAGGAAGGGAAGATAGAAAGTAGTTGCATGTGTTTCTACTACTTACCACTGGCCAGTTCATCACATGGGCAGATTAGGTACAGGGAAATTTAAGGAATATTGTCCCTAGCTGGGGAGTCAGATGCAAGTTAAAATTTCAATTAATAGGAAACAGAATATGGATATTGGGGAGACAGCTAACAGTTTGCAAGTGTCGACCTCTTTGATCATGTAAATTTTAAATCCTGTCTTTCTCACGCATTGAACCCACCCTTAAGAGAGATTATTCGAGACCTGTTTATTTACTGCATCCAGCTCAAATATTAGCATCCTTGCTGATGCTATCTTCCCATGGTATCCATATTTAGATCTCTGTGGTCTGATAACCTATAAATCAAAGACAAGTTGTCTGTCCTTCTACCCACAACCTGCTCAGTGTTCAGTAGTGGAGTACATACAGGATAACTGCAATCAAAAGTGCCTTTGGAGAAGAAAAGGACAGGAAATGCAATAGTCACTGGACCCACACAAATGATCAAGTTTTGCTGGTCAGAGAATGCCCAAATCCCTGTCCTCGTAATACAGTATGTTCTTAGGATAGCCATCTTGGAGTCTGCAGATGGTTTAAACATCTGAGAAGAGCTCCCTGCCCATTGTCCTCTGTGGCTCCTGGCTTTGCCATCTAGATGGGTTCTCTTTGCCCATGCCCTGCCATGACCACATCTAAAATGGGCCATAGAGAGCATAGAGTATGCCCTCTTGGGACACAGACAAATATCAGAGCCTATTTCTTCCTGGTGCAGTTTTACAAATTCAGAAATTTAGAGTTCAAAGAATTCCATGTAAATATTTGCAGGCCAGATGTGTGGTTTCATTGGCAACACAATTCCTTCAGTAACTTAGTAAACTTTTAGTCTCTATTTCCAGTAAATTGTATGTGTAATAAACCTGCAAATTCTCTCATACAGGCATATAGATTTTTATGTTTATTTTTTCCCCTCAATCATTTATTTATTCATTTTCACTCATTTTTTAAAAAAATGAGGTATGCTCTGCTAAAAGCATTTAAAATTTTCTAAGACTAATACTTGTATTTCTATAGATCTGAGGGAGATTTTTATATGCTTTTTTTGTGGGCTGATACAAATTCTATCTCCCTGCTGCCCATGTGAAGCTTAAACAAGTGTTTTGCATGCAGAGGAAGAAGAGGAGGAAGATGAGGATGACAACATGTCCACGGTAATGAGGCTCAGGACTAAGATGCCGTGGAAAACCTGTTGGCGCTACCTCACTTCTGGAGGGTTCTTCTTGCTCTTCCTGATGATTTTCTCTAAGCTCCTGAAGCACTCGGTCATTGTAGCTATAGACTACTGGCTGGCTACGTGGACGTCGGAGTACACTATCAACAATACCGGCAAAGCTGATCAGGTACAGTGGGCTCTGTTTAAATCATCAAGGAAAGGTTGAGATGAACAGTGATATCTTTTTAACTAATTCGACACTCATAGTCCAAATGTCATAGGACTTCCATAGTGATTCAGTAAGTTAAGTAGAATAGGACCTGTCAAAGTGGGATCAGTTATCATGACTTTTGTTTTTAAAGTTATCGTAAGAAATATTTAAAGATAATGTTTGGATTTGCATTCAAAGGAGTTATATACACAGGGAGTGTGTGTGTGTGTGTGTGTGTGTGTGTGTGTGTGTGTGTGTGTAACAGACATACAAGGCTTTTGTTCTGATTTTAACTTTCTGTACCAGTGAGTTAGCTGTTCATTCCGAGATTAGAGATAGAAGGAATGAAGAAATCTGCAATGTAGAAATCCGAGAATATTTCAGACCTGCAAGCAGACTCATGCTTCATCTGCCCTTACGCAAACCTTGAAAGGGAATGAAAGAAGCAAGTGGGGGACTTGGCTTTAGGACTGTAGTGGGGACATTGCCCTAAATCTCAAAAGCTGCGCTCTTTCAACTGCCTAAATTGACCCAAGATAATGCAGTTGACAATATTGTCTGACTTTGATATTGGTGTTCTAGTAAGAAAAAGCTCAACTGATAATTCCATATGTATTTTTGTGTGTTGGTTGCTTCTTAGACCTACTATGTGGCTGGATTTAGCATACTCTGCGGAGCAGGTATTTTCCTTTGCCTTGTTACGTCTCTCACTGTGGAATGGATGGGCCTCACAGCAGCCAAAAATCTTCACCACAATCTCCTCAATAAGATAATTCTTGGACCAATAAGGTAAAAAGTAATTATTTTTTACTCCCACATACAAAATCTACATGCATTTTAAAACTTTAGTGAAATGTGAAATTTTAAAGAATTTTTTTCAGTCCTTGAGCAAACGAATAGGGACCTTCTGATTTTCATGACTCCAGGATGCCTATTTGCAGTGCTCAGGTTTCAAATAGTTTAGTATTGTCATGCATTTCGATCTGTTTGTTTTCTAGATTCTTTGACACCACACCCCTGGGACTGATTCTCAATCGCTTTTCAGCTGATACAAATATCATTGATCAGGTGAGTGCCCAAGTTAGTTTTAAGTTCAAGAATAAATTTCTTAGTGTAAGCTACATAACGTTGTGAGATAAACCATGATTCCTCTGAACAATAAAGGATTTCTAAAACTTAAATAAAAGCCTATTTGTGTTCATATCAGTATTCTATGCATAAATGATGTCTAGAGTAAAATCTTTACAGAATAACTTAATTCAAAACAATTTATGCATGTAGAAGAGAATATTTAGAGAATCAGCATGAAATAAATAGAAATAGCAAAGAATAAACTAACATTTAAACTCTTTGTTATAAAAAGGAATGATTTTGATCAATGTTGTCTCTCCATTCACAGTAGAGTTCTTAAAAGTTGAGTTGACGCGGAGTGTCTCCCAGAAGTAAAGAACGGAATGCCGAGCTCTCTTAGATGTCCTTTACTTTTATTAGATGGGCTCTGACATGAGAGAAGCTTTAGATGGTGTGATATTTTAGGAATATTCCAGTGATAACCAGTTTAGTCGTAGACCCTTAGGCCTCTAGAAGTTTGTCCTGAAATTAAAGACCTCAAATTCTGAGCTTATATAACTCCAAGAACAGACAGACCCTTAGGATGATTGAGAGAAGAATCCACCAAATTCAGCCCTTGCCTTTTCTGATTTTGCAGAGTGGCCTTAGGAATACCTGAATTGCCCTCAATTTAGAGAAAAAATGCTTGATGCATGCAGCTGACTAAAAAATATGCTGAAAAATGTTGGTGTTTTCACGACATTCATATTGGGTCATATTGTACCTAACAGACTTCATAAGGAATGTATTTTAGGGGGAAAAAGACAAAGCACTCATTATTTGGAAGATGAAATGATTGCTACCTTGAGAGTTCAAAACAATGAGTACAATAAAGAACCAATTAGGAAGTTCACCAGAGTATCTGCATAATACATATACAAATGTAATCTTACCCTACACCAATTAAAAATTAAGTAAAAAGTAAATTTCATATATTAAAAAACACAGAAACTGTCAAGATAGAAATAAAACTAACATAAAGAAAACAGATTTTTAAAATCCTGGAAATTATAAAAATCCTGTTTAGACAGAAAGACTTTCCCTATCAGATACCCCCAAAATACTATTGAACTTAAACACTGGTGATCACAGGAAACAACTAGATCAAAAGTATAAAATGGAGAATTCAAAACTAGCATATATAGAGATTTAAGATAAGATAAATGTGATACTTTGAGTCAGTAAAAACAGGATTATTTTTTTATATTGGATCAATTAGCTAGCTATAAAATGCAAGGCAAAAACATATGGAATAAAGATGGCCACATAAAAACATAACATTATAAAATAAAATGTAAGAGTAAATGTAGTTTAGAATTTGGGGGTGGCAGAGTTTTTTAAAGTAAGACTCAGAACTCAGAAACAGTAGGAAAAGGGCCAACAGAAATGACTGCATAAAATTTTAAGCTTCTATTGAGCTAAAAGCATCAAAGACAACTTAAAATATAATAGATTAGGAGAAAAACTGCAACATATATAAGGAAGAAGATAAACATCCATAATATATAAAAAGCATGTAAATATCAATAAGGAAGATAAAGCATGCAATCAAAAACATGCAGAGGATCTGAGCAAGCAATTACAGAAAATTAATTTAAATATCTTACAGTAGAGTAATAACTAAATACATTTTTAATACTATGCAACCATTAAAAAATAGATTTGTATATAGTGGCATGGGAAGACTGACTGTCTTGTTCAGTAAAAGAAAACAAGCACATGGGCCAATAAGGTTTGAAGTATAGTGCGATTTATATAAAATCTTCAAGGTAAATAGATAGGTAGGTCATAACTGACCAAAAAAAGTAAATAGGTAGATAGATGGATAAATATATTAAACTATGGGAAGTGAGTGAGGTTGGAGTACAATGAAAATGTTTATATACTACTTTTGTAACTAACTGTATAATGTCACATTGATATAAAATGAATATCACATGGCATTGTAATCAACGTGTATTTGAGCTGAAACATTTTTCTTTCAAACTACCTTCATAACAGCACATCCCTCCAACTTTGGAATCTCTCACTCGCTCAACACTGCTCTGCCTGTCTGCCATTGGCATGATTTCTTACGCTACCCATGTGTTCCTGGCTGCTATTGTGCCTCTTGGAGTCGCCTTTTATTTTATCCAGAAATACTTCCGAGTGGCCTCTAAGTAAGTAAAACAACGTTCTATTCATCTTCAAAAGCCTACATATTTGATTTACTGTGATCCAAATTTGCTGTAGTGTTTTTCAAGATAAGGTATGGAATTTGAAAATGTAGCCTATTTTTAGCATGATGAAACCTATCCTGACGTTGGAGATCTATTATAATTGTTTCTGTAATTGGTTGTCTGAGCCTTACATAGCCCTGGACATATATTACCATCTGGATTGATGTATTAAGTTTTGAGTCCACAAACTACAAAATTTTTTATGCCATGGTCCTTTTACTGACATGACATTGGCAAAAAACTTACAAAACCCAGCACAGTCCCAAAGGATAAGTGATTTAATATTATTATATTCCCAAGTAGAAAAAAAGGTAAGATATTTTAAAATGCTTAAAATACATTCTCTAAAAAAAGAAAAAAAAAAAGGTGAAAGATAAAGCAGAGTAATTACTATAAAAGTAGATAATCTTGAATGCTGTAACTTTAAGAGATTAGAAATTTTCAAATTGGATTATTAACATGCGCTTGAGTATCCAGCCAAATAAATAAAAGATAGCCATGATTTTAAATTATTCCACTAATATAGGAGTTGTCATTTGCTGAGATGTTGAATAGCTAAATGAAATATAGTACCAGTTGTTTTGAAATTTCCAGTTTAATTTTGAAGCCCTGCTATGAATAGTACAGCAAATGCTATATCATTGCGGTAATCACATTTCAACAAACATTTATTAAGCATTTACTGTGTTGCAAATAAATGTGTGAGCCATGGGGCCCATGAAGAGATCAACATGACAAGAAGCTGTTGTGAAACAGTTTTGGGGGGAAGATAAAACCTATTAAGTACTGAATAAGAAGGAAGACATTGAGTTTATTCAGTAAACTAAAAATATTCCACAGGGCTTGAAACAGGGAATTGTATGAAAAAATCAGGGAACATAACAAGAAAAGACAAGAATATAGTTGGGAACCTCTGAAAATACCATATAACATTTTTAATTTAAAAAATATAGTTTTTGCCCAGCCAGTGTAGCTCAGTGGTTGAGCATTGACCTATGATCCAGGAGACTGAGGTTCGATGCCCAGTCAGGGCACATGCCCAGGTTTCAGGCTGGATCCCCCAGCAGGGGATATACAGGAGGCGGCCGATCAATGACTCTCATCATTGATGTTTCTCTCTCTCTCCCCCCCCTCTCCCTTCCCCTCCCTGAAATCAATAAAAGATATATTTAAATATATATATAGTTTCTCCCTCAGGGGTATGAATTAGGGTCCTTCAAACATTAGGGATCTATATTAAGTCTAGAGTGTTTTTCATCCTCAGCTCCATCCCCTTTTCTTATAGCAAATTCAGACCGAAAGGGAGAGGCTAGAGTGATCAAATTCACTCTCCCTTTTTTTCTGGTGGTTTTGCTCATGTCACTTTGATGGAGTGGCAAAAAGTTTAGTACTTCATTTCTGTTGGTTGTTTCCAAATCTATCCTTGCCTTCTCACCACTAAAT
Organism: Miniopterus schreibersii; assembly: GCF_964146895.1. Lineage (NCBI taxonomy): Eukaryota > Metazoa > Chordata > Mammalia > Chiroptera > Miniopteridae > Miniopterus > Miniopterus schreibersii. Next base: position 158,969,462 of record NC_138102.1, read on the forward strand.
TAAACAGCTGTGACTTACTTCCATCACATACTTATTTGAGACTATTTTCGCCCCTTGGCAATACAAGTTCAGTGCAAAGTCTAGGCAAATGGTCCTAGTCCAATAATTGGAATTGCGAATTCTGATCATTATAAGTGGGAATATCTGTTAGCATTGGTAGTTACTAAAATACAGAAGGGATGATCATTTTAAAGAATTAACATTGGTAATGGATTATAAATCATTCTCATTTGAAATACTCTGAAAGCTAGCAAATATGACCACATGATCTTAAGTCTTACACATATAGAAAGACCCTCTAGGTGTGGAGGCTCTGCAGCACTCACCCACGGTGAAAAGCTCAGGGAGCATAACAGACTATTTTGTGAACACCAAGGAGAATTCAAATGGGGGAACATTTTGAATGTCTAAAATCAAAGATCTCATGTGCAGTTAGCTCTGTTTCCTCCTTATAAGATTATAAGATCAAACTACTCTCACCTTGTGACAGAATGCAGTCCTATAAACAAAGACTCCTCCTTCCTACTTTTTTTCCTTCACTACTAACCTCAGTGTAGTGATCACCTGTTGCTTGTGTCAAAATTACAAATAGCCACTTAGCTTTATGTTTAAAAATAGCAGATTATTCACATTCCTTTATAGTCACTCTCCTCCCCTCTTACTTCTCCTCCCCTCATCTGCAGTTTCTGCAGTGAGCAAATCCATTTTAGGAACTCAAAAAAGACTTTGCATTTGTTTGTGGGACTAAACAGACAGCCCAGGATGGTGTAAATTGATTGTTGAAGGTTGTGTAACAGTGTAATCAGTTCAGTTGACCCTGGCAGGCCAATGTCAGTGCTGCTACTCTGATTTCCTCCATCCCAAAGACCTAGAGAAGTGTAGAAAAAGAGACTGAAAAGTAAAGAGAGCAATGTTTTGAAACATGTGGTGTAACTCTTAGCCTATCCTGTAGAAATGCTTGCTTATGTGGTTTAAAGAAAAGTTGTCATGAGTGTTCATCCTTATGAAAAGAGTTAAATTCATTTGTCCATCAAACATGCATTGAATGCTAGATGTATCTATATAGATATAGGTATGTAGATATATAGAGATATACACATACATGCACACCTATGTGTGGATACATATAAAACGAGTAGACTGACTTACAGTCCTCCCCTTGTTTAAAATCTAACCAGCATCACATTCATTGAGAACTTTAAAAATGTCTCTTATATAGACTACCTACCTACCTCACTCATTGTCTTTCACCCTTTACACTGTCTTCCATGTCCTGTTGCATAAGCACAGCTCTGGGCATTTTGTTTCTAGTCGTCAGTGATTTTTCCTGCCTACCCAGGCTCCTCTACAATCTAGTCCCACACATTTTTTGTACAGCGTTTTCCCACTACAGCACTCCCAAAGGATGCTGGGCACCAGCCCGATTGAACGTGCCAGGTTCTTCAGTCTTCTGTGCTTGCTCTCGTGTTCCCTTAGCTGGAATGCATTACTTCTTGACTGTTTGGTTGAAGCCCTCCTCATGCTTAAGGCTTGGCCTAAATGCCACCTCCTAAAAAAATGTATTACCCACCTCCTGTGGATGGATTAATTGCTCATTCCTCTGGGTCCCCACAGGGCTTTACTTTTGCTGTTATAAAGGCTAATATTTTTGTACAACACGTTACATTCCACCTGGACCCATATTTACTATATATCCACCTTTCTCTTCCTTTGTAGACTGTAAGCTGTTGAAGTTTTTGTTAATTGGGTGCTAGAGGAAAATGGTTACAATGATAAATAATAACCTTAATTCAGAATGAATGTGCTGCTCTTTGAGCCTGAAGACGTGTGTTTATTTTTGCACTTCTCCCTGTTCTAGGGACCTCCAGGAACTTGACGATAGTACCCAGCTCCCTCTACTTTGCCATTTCTCAGAAACAGCTGAAGGACTCACCACCATTCGGGCATTTAGGTGAGTAAACACGTTTTCATTTTGTTAATTAGGAAATTATGTCATCGCAAATATTTATCTAAACATAACTGATACTTGCTACCATTTTTGGATGCCCACAGTGTGCATGGCAATGTCTTAAATTAGAAGAAAATGAGGCAGTAAATTATCAGAGTTAGAGTTTACGCATATGAAATTTTGACAAGAATAAAGGAAGCATGAAGCACCACATTGGAAAGATATTAGCTGTGTGGTTTAGACCAGGGTTTTCAATTCCCTAGCCTCGGTCTCCTCATTTGTAAAATGGGGAAATCAATTTAGTTTCTTAGGATCATTGAACTAATTGATATAATGCATGTAAAGTATTAACCAGTGATTAGCAAAGAAGCACCCAACAAACAAGTTAAAATAAATGTATTATTAATAATAAAAGAAATATTATATCAAAGTTATTTTAGGACTTAATCAGTTTTTTAATGTTGGTAAACAGAGTAATAATCCAAGCTTTATCAAGAGTGCTTACTTAATACTAAAAAAACCCAAAACAACAAAAACCTGTCCCTGCTTTCCCTGTTCAAGTAAATTAGAAAAAAAAAGTGGCATCACTGAATATTTCATTTAATCTAGAAAATTGATATCTAAACGTATTATATGTTTCTGCAACCCTAAATACAAATGTGTGTTGATTTCAACCAGAGATTCTTTTAACCTAAGAAATACTACACACACACACACACACACACACACACACATATATTTGAGTGAAAAAGTAAAATATAAAGATACAACTATCCACATGTACCATAGAATTTCCACATAACTCTACATAGGTTTCATCATGAAGCATTCATATTTCCTGCAGTTGTGTGGTGTTCCATCAGAGTGTGCAATGACTTTAACTGGAGATGGCAAAACTATTTATTGACATTGAATGTAGATCCTAAGACACAATTTATATTCTAATAGTAGCCAGCATTAACCAATGGGGCTCAGACGTACACCATATTAAAAATTACATTTTTCACCAAACAAGTCCTTTTGAGTTTGTCTATTTGAGTACTGAACACATGCTAGGTACTGCTCTTGCTCTGGAGATACAAAGACTACAAACGCATGGCCTTTCATTTCCAACCCCAGGTAAATACCGCAAAAAAGGGTAGGGAACATGGTAGGTGGGGGGCAAGCAGTGACTGGATTCAGGCAGGCTGACAGATGGGTCAGCAAGAAGTTGATGGGTTCAAACATATAACAGCCTCTATTTTCTCCCTGAAAACCAAGGTGTGGTTATTTTCTGAGAGTGCTGAGAACTAGAATCAGGGAAAGCATCTTGAAGGTTTAGCATGAAAGAGAAACTTGACCAAGAGTCAAGGCTTAGATCTTTCATTTACCTTCTTCGTCTGATATACAAGCAGAATTTGGCATGACTGTTTCTAATTTTACGTCAGGAAAAGTCCATGTAGCTGTTAGAAGAACAAAATGTAGCACCTGTTAGCCTTCAAGGCTTGAATTATGACCGTAATAAACAAAAGGTGCCCCAACTTTTGTGTAAAAGTACCTGCATCCTACTTGTCCAGATTTCGATCTTCCAGGGTTCATCTTTAAAGTAAATATTGAATACCACAAATACCAGAATTGTTAAACTGAAGAAAGTTTTAAAATATAGGCATGATCCTGTTACCTGAATGCAGTTCTAGAATCTTTACGTGTGGTACTTGTGGTAAAGAACCAAACGCATTCTTTTTCATCCATCTCTTCCTTCCTTTCAAGCTACCCAGAGTCCCCAGAGTCTTCAGCTTTTTTGGAAAGTTAGAATTTACTGATTAGACGGCCTTTCCTCCCCTGCATCCAGAGCTCGTGGTGTACTCACATGCAGCAGTCAACTCCCTCAAGAAGTTTCACCACGAAAGGATCACAGTTAAATTAGACTGAGATTTCAGTGACCTTTCCTATTATTTTTTTGTCTGACAGAATAAAGGTCTAAGAATGTTCAGAAGATGAGCTGGATGCGGATGAAAAGATACAGACTGAGTGTGTCAAAGTTTCCATTAGGAAAACAGGAGGTTTCTTGCCAAAGAGAAACACACAGAAAGAATGTTCACTGCATTTCCACCCCTCCCCTCGCACTGCTGCTCCAGACTCTTGCCAGCTCCATTTACAAACTCTTTAAGAGTGTATCTGAAACAATATCCCCAAATTAAAGGGGGAGAAGAGTCCCAGACAAAACACTTTGTCAGAATGAAGTGTTTGATGTTCCTCTCAAATGCAGGCCGCTGGCGCTGGTCCAGCCGCCCCGCCTCCAATCTCTCCATCCCCACCGTGCTCTTGGGAGAGCACCCGGCCTCGGGCCCTGAGAATTCGGAGTTTTCTCCTTTCTGTGCCTTTGCCCATGTTGCCTCCCCTACGTCCACCGCTTTGTCCTTCCATGTTCACCTGAAAAATTCAGCTCATCCCTTAAAACCTCACTCAGACCATCCTCACCTTCCTTCGTGAAACCTTTCTTAATTGTTCTCTGCCACCCTCCACCCCATTTCCTGCCTTCCAGATCCTCTGGACAGTGTAAATGGTCCCTTTCTTTTATGTTCATGGAGCATTTTGTAGGGAGGGTCCTTATAACTAGCTCTGTGTTGCACCGTCCTCACTCGTTAATGCCTTGTTTACCTCCTTCACAAACAGTGGGCTCCTCAAGGGCAGAAGTCATGTCTTGTCCATATGTATATTGTAATGTGTCACTTAGAGTTGGTGCTTGCTGTGTGTTTCTGAATGAATGGGTGAAAATCTACCTACCATTGCAGGTACAGAAAAGAATGGCCCTTATGTGGACATATCTTTTACAGTTCTATTCACTGTCTCAGTAAATCCTATGGTCCTAGGAACCATCCTACCTTTTAAGTAGTCACTCTGTTCATCTCTAAAAAGATCATCACAAGGGGTAGGCATGTTCCTAAGGCTGCTCGGTCCTGTCCCCGTATGATGCTGTTCAGCACAGGTCCTCTGTGCCTGGCATTTGGGTCAAGGCTACATAACTCAAAGTGAGGTAATTATTTGGCTCTGACTGCAGAATCCTTTGATTATTTTAGATCAGATGTTACTGTCTGACTCAATTATCTGATTTATCTGGTTTGGCATATTGGAGTGATCAGGTCAGTTGGACAGATATCAAGTATCTGCTTTATGTTGGCCTGTATGGATGGTTTCATGGGCCAAGTGAACACCCCACCCAGACTTCTTCATCCTTCGACATAGCAGTGGTTTATTATAAAGTTTTACAAATTGATTTGAACATTTCGGGGGACTTGGGGCAGGCGGTCTTTTATCAATCAGGAATCACTGCCGGGTTGTCAGATGAAAGTTGGTTATTCCTTGCAAACATGATGCGTAGGCAGGAGATCTGTGTAAGACCAGCCATGGCCGCAGAGGGTGAATACACCACATTTTGATTTGGCATTTCTTCCAACCTTCAGATAAGTTATTTTTATCATATTATCCAGCTTTTCATTGTTTCTGTTATTCAGGGAAAATAATTCAAAAGTGAAAAGAGACTATTTTTGTGGTTTAGAAAAGATTTAGCACTATGTAGCCTGAGTTGCTGTGAGAGTAGCTCATATGTCCAAATGGATAAGATTTTTATTTTCCTTTATAACATGTTCCACAAAATTTGGTCTGATTATGTGGTTCACCAAGGATGACCTTAATTTGGTCAGGAATTAATATCTAAGCTGTACGTGTCATAGAACCTGTAAGCACCACGAGTAAGGGTTCCTTCTGTGCAATGAGCATTGTTACAAATATAGGCTGTCCCCCCAAAATGCATACACACTTTGAATAATTATTAATTCCAATGGGTTAAATCTGAAAAGAAAGAAACATCAATTGAGCTATCCATAAAAAGTATGTATACATTTTTGGGGACACCCCTAGAATTTTAAGGCATAAGATATCTTTATTTATTTATTTATTTATTTATTTATTTATTTATTTATTTTAAATATATCTTTATTGATTTCAGAGAGAGGAAAGGAGAGAGAGAGAAACATCAATGATGAGAGAGTCATTGATCGGCTGCCTCCTGCACGCCCCCGACTGGGGATCGAGCCCTCAACCTGGGCATGTGCCCTGACCAGGAATCGAACCCCGATCGCCTGGATCCTAGGTTGACGCTCAACTGCTGAGCCGTGCCCAGCCAGGCAAGATATCTTATTTAAATTGTGTCATTCTTCTAAGAACATCAGCCATTTCCAAAGACCCTATTTCTTTTTCATGTCACTCCACTTTCCATTTTTGGTTCCCAGAAACACCAGGCAAAAAGAGAAATTTAAAAGTATATATTTGCTTGCCACCAGTGCATAGGTCCCTGTCTTCCCTGGTTCTCATCCAGCACCTCCCACCCAGCTCTAATTGTGCTATTTGGAAAAGTAAAATAAACACAAAAAATAGGTACGGTATTTTCCATTTTTGTACAACTTCTTCTGGTTTATGTAAGGCCCCTTGCAACACAGGCCATACCTTGTTTCCATGATGATGTGGAAATTTGTGAAATGATCATTAACAGGACTTTGTTATCAGAAGGATTCATTTTGATAGCAGAGGTCTGAGAAATGAAGGAAACACTGGACCACACCATCTCTACTGAGAATACCCCAGAGCAGCAACAGCCGGCCTTGATTTTGAAGTAGGATCATTTGCTAGTTATTTTATCCCATTGGTTTGTCACTCTGTTGAGTAAATAGTGTAGTAGCAAGTGTGACTGATTTTTCTGTTCTTTATTATTTCGCCTGTTGTGTGGCTACCATTATAACCTTTTTGTTTTCTGCAGGCATGAAACCAGATTTAAGCAGCGTATGCTGGAACTGACGGACACGAACAACATTGCCTACTTATTTCTCTCGGCTGCCAACAGATGGCTGGAGGTCAGAACGGTACGTTCGTTTCGCGATTTCGAAATGGAAACCAAACAGAGAAGAGGCCTGATGCAAAGAGGGAGGCGGTTGTAAAAATCAGCCTGCCCCTGAGATGCAGGCACTCGCTGCACATTTTCAGGACTTTAAAAATAACTCAGGTTTGTTTACGTTGCGGAGGACATTTGTCATAATGTTTTAGCTAATGGCAAGACAAATAGCCCCCAAAGCAAAAATTCATTCTGTGTTCATCAGTCTCTAGATTACATAAGTTAATGGAATGGCAAATATTTGTTGAACTTCAATTTTTTTGCCAAAAAAGCAAATTTGACAAGTGAACAAATGTACTCATTTCCTTCACTCAGCTTGACAGGCCTGGAAGAGATGGCGATTTTTATATTTTAAGTCAGTAGAGGATCACGTTAGCACAGAATGTAAAAACTGCAGTTAATCATCGATTGCCTCCTTCTGTCCTGTGAAGTGGGAGAGCAGGCACAAGCATTGGCATTTACAGACTTGGTCTGGCAAGTTAATTTATTTATTTGAGTCCCAATGCCTCATCTATAAAGTAGGAATAAGAATACATTCCTCATGGGGATATTAGGATTAAAATAATAATATAAATCCCATAGTTCACTGATTGGCAAATGCACTCAACAAATGTCTTTTGAATGGATGGATGGATGGATAATAAATGAATGGAAACAGTATCTGCCTTGGTAAGTGAATCATAACCCAACCAGCTAGAGCATGGAGTAGGAAATAGAAGAGATAAGTTTTAGAAGAGAAGGGAATGTACAGTTGACCCTTGAACAACACGTTTCAACTGCACGTGTCCACTATGTGTGGATTTTTTTCAGTAAATACTGTAAGTGTATTTCCTCTTCCTTTTGATTTTCTAAATTATATTTTCTTTAACTTGCCTTATTATAAGAATATAGTATATAATACATATACAAAATGTGTTAATTGACTTGATGTTATCGGTAAGGCTTCCTCCAGTCAATAGTAGGTTATTAGAGGGGAAGTTTTGGGGGAGTCAAAAGTTATATGTAGTTTTTCAACTGTGTGGAGGGTTGGCACCCCTAATCCCTGTGATGTTAAAGGGCCAACTTTAGTTTGCAGACTGGTCTATCTGTAGTACAGATAAGCTACTTTGGTGGTAATGATGAGCTGTCTATAGTCTTTCCCCCCCCTCCCCGTAATCTTTTTAAAAAATAATTATCTATTAGTTTGTAAAAGGGAAAAGGAGGTTTATCTGTGCTTTTGTGAGAATCTCACTTCTGCTGATCAAGCACCCCTATCATATACAGGATTTCTTTCAAAACTCAATAGACCAGAGAGGGCAGGCAGCAAAGGGAATTTGATAAGGTTGAAATGAAGGAGCCCAAGTTAAAATCTGAGTTGTCAATGGATAGATACAGATTGATACGAAATCTTGGACCCCACCACCACCCATGAGATATAGTGGTCATGAATTCTTACTAGTTTACAGAGAACCTCTGCCACTATATTAGTTATTATGTAGAAACTATTCAGAATATAACACAATTATATTTCACAAGTTTTAGATAGAAGCATTGGTTGTTGATAGGAAATTCCTTCCAGGTAGCTGTGGGGACTGGGCAAAATGTCTTTTGAATTACCCCTAGATAACATAAAGGCAGATAAAGTGTTGCTTAGGATTTATAACGAAACCAAAACATTTTTTCTAGATCATGGCCAGATCCTAAATCTTTGTTTACAACTTCTGTTTATTTGTTTAAATCTGTTTTCTCTAAGAAAAAAATCACACATATCTGAATAACAGAATTAACGATGAAATAGCTTAATGAAAGAAGGTCCTAAATTCATAAGGGAAAATGTTAATAGTTACCTTTGTATGTGATTTTCCTAAACTTGAAGATTAAGTACGTTTTTTGGGGGGCAAGCATGTTTGCTTTGGACTTGAGGTGAGTGTCTGACTTGACTCCTGTTTCTGCTCTTTAGCACTTCCTACTGTCAGGTTAATGGACAAGTGTTTAACAAGGATCTTCAAGCAAACCATATGTTCTGCTCTCATAGCCAGAATACAAGATATTAGAGCCTTCAGACTGCCAAGAAAGGGGAGGTCAGGAAAAATTAGAAAGGAACGGCAGCCAGATTCAGAACGAGTTAGTTTAGTTTGACTCACAACCCACTACTTTAACCCTCACAGGAAAAGGCAGTCAGACCTACCTGAATATGAAAGAATTCTAGTTCTACTTGTAGAAACCTAAAGAAAATACTGATATTTCAACAGGAAGTTCATGATCTGCCATTCATTCTGTTACCTGATAATACCATTGTTATTACATCTTTTCTTTGTTTACTATGTATTATAATTTTTTAAAAATTTGCTATCTAGTCTCATTGCCAGAACTTTCCTTTAAACCAATACCCCAAAAAGATGAAGAAATAATTTGCTTCTATTTCTAATGAGTAAAGGTAAATTTTGATAAGAAACTTGTTGAATTATTGCAAAGTTTCAGATATATCTGCTGACAGAAGTAAAAGTCCATAGTCTTTCATGTATCATTTGTCTTCTTTTTGATAGTACTTATATATCAATAAGTTTATGTGGGTATGTGCATGCACAGACACATGCACACACATCTCCAGACAATCCCAGAGGTACAGCTTAAAACCAGTCAGTTTCATTCTCTTTCTGTTCTTCTGAGTACATTGAGAGTTTTCATCAGAACTAGAATAATTGGAACATTAGAATATTAAAATATTTATTTGACTATAAATGTTACAATCTAAGGACATGTGCCATAGTAGGAGTGCTGAATAGATTAAGTATATGATTAAGTATATTAGGAAATAGCCTTTCTCCCAATTGTACACATTTAAATGACCTCATTACTACTGTGCTCCTGTGGACGTGTTCATATCACTGGAGACACCATTTCCTTTTGAAACAAATAAATCTTGTGTCAGAAATATGAATTTTGTGGTACAGGACCTTAGAGACTAGGGTGTGAACTGCCCTCTGAACCCCACAGCTGGACACATCCTGCCTTGTAAGTCATTGTAAAAAAATAAGCAATGAAAACTTTTCTTTGGCCCAATGAATCTGCATTGATCTTATCCACAGTATTAATAACCCCTTTTGCCATATTACTCAGTAAATTAACAAAAACATCTGCTTATAGCAAATATTCTTGGAGTTTCCAGAGCAGAAACATGACTAAAATGGTATGAAGAGGGTCGAGGCACTGGGCATAGATCGGAAGAGGCAAGCAGGCTGTCCTGACCCGGATCTGGGGATGTCACCAGCTCTAATTCATGGACTCATCACCTTAATGGAGAAAAAGAGGAGAAAACTTATGACAGCTTCTGTGGCCACTTTACTCTTTCCTTTCTCTTCACTCCCGATTCTAACTTTCCAGACCCAGCTGCTTGAATTCTATGGACAGAAATCTCAAGGGGAGGGAAGAGAGGGAAAGCAGAGTGAAAACACCTTTTGTTGAATTTGGGAAGGTCCCGGAGCCCCACCCAATTCTTGTTTATGATCTAATGTATTTATTTCTTTTTTAACACATGAAGGAAGAGTTAAGGAAGAGTTAAGACGCTCACACATTCCCCCCTTTCCCTGGGTGAAGTTTTGCCTGTGGAAGCTTCGCCCTGCCCGCCAAGCTCACTTTGAATGGGGGAAACATAAATAAATAAAGGTCAAAGCGCACTCGAATCAAAACCGGACAAGAGTCAAGAAGAAGGAAATGATTTGGCGGGTGAGAAAGTAGCTAGCCTGTGACCACCCAGGTTGCTCTGGCAACAGAAGGGAGTGTTTTTCCTGCGGTGCCAAGCGGCGTGGCCGCAGTGGTGTGGAGTGTGTCACCGCGTCCTAACCTTTGAGGGCTGCTTACGTCCTTTGGTCCGGCCCAGCGTTCTCGCCCCAGCCCTCTGCACTAAACAGTTCCAGTTCTTTGGCATCGGTGTTCCCATTTGCAAAAATTGTGTAACTCTATCTAAAAGCTGTCCTTCCAAGGCTTTGTCTTGCTGTGTGGCGAGAAGATAAAAGAAAATTCGTATCAGGAAGCCAAAAAGAAAAAAAAAAAATGTCTGCAGAATCAACGGGCTAAAGTGAAAATGGTCTTCAGGGTGAGCTTGCACAAGAGCCTGTCTTGTGCAACAGCACAGAGCCTTTGCGAGTGTCCCTAACCCCGCGATGGGCAGGTGTGCCCTGCCCTCGCCATTGGGAGGCCGAATGCATTCTCCGACTCAGTGGTATCGTAGACTCCCGAGGGCGACGTGAAAGAGAGGTTATGCGGCTGTTAACTATTTACAAGCCTGTTTTATAAAAAAGTACAATGTTTACTATGATCTCACATGTAGATAGATACTATGGAATGACTACAAATCTGACGTGGGAATCAAAGGCCCCCTTCTGGAGTAGACCGTCAAATTCCCAAACTCTGTGGACGTTATAATTTATCACTATACAGATAAAATGTTCTGTGATTGGGCCCTCATTGACCGTGGGTCATTCACATAGGTGATAACTTCTGTTTTCTAAATTGAATCTCTCATTCCATCGGACTGTTTTGACCACAGGTGTGTTTTTCGTTGACTTGATTGGTTAATCCTAACAAATAGAAGTAGAATAAATGCTGCTAGTGATCCCTAAGTATTTACTCTCCTCTGTGTGAGTTATTCAGGCCATCTGCTTACCTTTTTTAATTTATTGCCTTTAAGCCATTTTACTGTTGACATATTTGTGAAGGAAAGGAAAGGAGGTGTGATTATTGAATCACTTGGTAATTCATTAAACTTGTTCAGTTGAATGGTAAAGAAGTGGAAAATGGAAAGCTAATGTAAGTTCTTACATTGTCTATCAATTTCCCACTTCTGTACTCCTGTACTATTTGAAAAGCAGTGGTTGGAATTTAGTGATTTTGCTCTGAAATTTTTTGATAAATATTGTGCACAAAGGAGCTCCCTTTCTTATGCAGATCAAGGTAAAATTCTTATCAAATGCCTACAAAAGTTTCTGTTGCCTTAGAAAAAAACATTTTTGAGCAGTGGTAATAATCCAGGAGTGAGCAGAAAAGTATCTAGTTGGTACAACTAAAAGACAACATGAATTGCACTTTCTTAAAAAAAAGATAAAGAATATTTGTTGATAAATAAAATAACTTTGTTACACATACTAAACTGAAGACATATTGGCTTTTAAGCTCTCATATCTATTTAGTAGACTGTAGATTTTGAAAATGGGTGTTTCCTCTAAAGAAAATTTGCTGTAAATATATGTATTTCAAAAAGCTAAGCCTTATTGTTGAAATATCAAAAATGTTATGTCTACACAGTATCTTCATATATAAATTTTGGCTTATTTTACACAATAATGTCTGATTATCTTATTGAAAACTTTACAGATTTGAAAACATTAGCCATGTGGAAGAGACCCAGAAAGTATACATTGACTAATCTATTGATCAGCCTTCTCCCTTTCCTTCCTTCATCTATTTTCATTTCTCTTGTTCACTCTATTGCCAGGATAAGACTACCTACCTGTTACCAGAATTTCCATTTTAATTCAGTAGAAAATAGTTAAAATTATCATCTAATTGAATCTGTGATTTAATCCTATATAATGGGTGAATCCTGGATATAAACATTCCATAGTAAATTTAACAGAGAGAGAGAAAGAGATAGAGTGAATGATGTTTTTCAATTTCTTTATATTTATATTAGACCTAAAGTCTAATTTTTATTTATTTAGACTCAGTGATTATTTTATTGTTTAGTATCTTAAATGTGGCCTTGTTCTGTTCTAGTCCTATTCCAATCTATTCTTTGTAACAAAGAACATAGAGTTTTATGATTTTTTCCTCCACAATTGAAATAGTGAGAAATTAATAATAATTTGGAACTGAATGATGAAATTCATGTCTTAAAGTAATAGTGCTTTGCACTTTAAGAAAGCAAAGAACCCCTAGCACCTATGCATAGCAAAGAATTTTAGGAGACAATCATATTGCTGTTCAAAGTAGGGGATTAAAATATCATAAAACTTTGTATTGGACTTCTCACCATATTAATGTTTTTACATGTTCACCTCTTAAAGTCTAGAAAGGGGATTGGTGGAGAATTAAATAATTTATAAGAGTCCTAAAATAATTCAGAAGTCTTGATTTAGAAGATATTTGGCTCATAAAAATTCAGTGAATGATTTATGAAGGGATGAGTTTCTCTGGTTATTTATTCTATAAAGAATTACTGAACCTTTACAATGTACTTAGTGTTATTACCGTTGCTGGAGATAATAGTGGTAAAAACTTGCAGCTTAATTTCTGGCAAGCTATTTAACTTCTCTCAACCCTTTCATAACGTAGGTAGCCTTCCCCTTAATAGGACATATAGGAGTGATGTGTATTTTCTTGGTGATCACCTACTTTGATGGGGATCTTTGTTTAAGAACTTGGGAAAGATATTTTTAACATTTTTTTCTTGCTCCTTTTTAGGACTATCTGGGAGCTTGCATTGTCCTCACTGCATCTATTGCATGCATCAGCATGTCTTCCAATTCTGGATTGGTGGGCTTAGGCCTTCTGTATGCACTTACGGTAGGTATGGATGAAAATCTCTCCTTCTGTGCAGTGTTGGAGGGACTTTCCATAGTTTTTATCAACTCTCATTCATGGATGTCAGACGATAATGTTGAAATTCATAACAAGATGACATCTTGCAAATGTTAGTAGATCCGGACCCAAACCAGAGTTTTAGAAAAGCACAGATTTATTTCTGATATTGTGAACCAATTTTTACAACCTCCTCAAACCCTGTGATCAGAGCACCCCCAAGGCTCCTTGGGAATCCCTTTCCTGAGTTGCTCACAACCCACTTAGGGACACTAAGGTGAATATGAATAGAAATGAGAAAGGTGCAAACAGAGGTACATACACTATCCATTGTGAAGGGCAATCAGGGCTTCACAAAACAGACATTTGAGGACCCTTGAAGAACAGATACCTTCTTTGACAACTTTATCTCATGACATCATCTCTGGTCTCTGGTATCCTGCAGCACCTATGAATTGTACCACATGATGTACACTAACTGTCCAAGTCATTCTGTCTCCAAGCATCCAGTAAGTGCAGAAATTGATAGTTTATTTTAAATGTGTTACTCTTTTTGTGTATCATCTAACACAGATAACCAATTATTTGAATTGGGTTGTGAGGAACTTGGCTGACCTGGAGGTCCAGATGGGGGCAGTGAAGAAAGTGAACAGTTTCTTGACTATGGAGTCTGAGAACTATGAAGGCACCATGGGTATTGTTCAGAATATTATTTTTTCACTTAAGTATGTATTTTATTCAAATATTGTATGTTAGACACATTGTCATTTTTGCTTTTGTTTTCCACTTCAGTATCCAGAGGATCCCCACTCATCTCGACTTTGCTTGATTAGGTCCTCCTGAGATGATAAGACTTTTTAGGCCTGAAAAGTCTTGGGTACAATCAGAGTCCAATAGATATTATCTAGTAATATTGAAAGATAATCATACAAATATTTGGACTTTCTTAGACTAATTACCAACCCAAACCATACACAATCGTATTTTCTTTCTCAAGACCTTATTAACTTAGATGTAAAGGAACTTGGATCTTAAAATACTGAGATTCTTAGCTTTGCTGGAATTAAATTAGCAGGAGATTCAATACTGAGGACAGATCTTAAGTGCAAATCTGATGCTTAAAATGCATTCCTTTGTCTAAATATTCCAATAGCTATCCAGGTCTTCAAGGCCAAAATCTAGATAACTTAGCTATATAGACCACGAGACCCTTCATTAGGAAATCCTTGCCCACCCAGCTAGTCTCAGCTCTCATCATCCATCCACACACTTTTTAGTCTGGCCATGCCAACAGCCTGTGCTTTCTTTTTATTTTTGTTCTTCTCTCTCTCTATATATATATATTTGAAACAGGTCTCCCCATCACATATCCTTTCTGATTCACCTCAGACATCATCTCTTCTTGAAACCCTTCTGGATGGGTTGGCCTCCCTCATGTGTATCCCCATGCAGTACTGTAGATGCTGGCTTACTTGTATGCTTCCCCCAGGACACACTGAGCACCTTGAGGCATGTCTTTCATCTCTATATTCCCAACACCTCCCACAACACCCCTCACATTTCAAGTACTCAAATGTTTGATGATCGATGGACTGAACAAATGAGTCAATTCACAGATGAACTATCTTGAATAGAATTAAGTGATGGAATGCTGAATAGCCATGATGCTGTTGAATGCTCCAAAAGCAAACAAACAAAAAACTATTTTAAAAGTTTGTCATCCAGAAGCCTTTACTCTGTGTAATTTTAATTTAAAAACCACAGAATTTGGTTCAGTATTACTTTAAATTTAGGGGGTAAAAAATATGTTCATATATCTCTCTCTCCTTCTCCCTTTCCTTCACCATCTTTCTGTCTTTCCCTACCTCCCAGATCCTTCTCAAGTTCCAGAACATTGGCCACAGGAAGGGGAGATCAAGATTCATGATCTGTGTGTCAGATATGAAAATAATCTGAAACCTGTTCTTAAACACGTCAAGGCTTACATCAAACCTGGGCAAAAGGTATGGAATTCACTGACATTTGATTTATATCCTACAGAACGCCTAAGCTCTTCAGAGATTTCAGCCAAGTATATTCTCACTTAGTGCACATAGTATTCTCTACACTTTACAAGTCAAATTATCTACATAACAACAACAAAAAAGCAGAGATAAGATCAGGATAAAATATATGTTCTTTAAGTTGTATTCCTATTCATTAGTCACCCATGAGATCAGGAAAGTAAACAACAGGCATGTTTTTCAAAATTTTTGTCTCTGGCTCATAGCTGTACCAGACATCCCACTGAGAACTTTTGCATTTGAGACTAGCTCTAGTCCCAAATGATTTATTTTAGTTATTTTAAAGAGAGCAAGTGTGCAGGAAAAAAATGGACTTGTTTTACTTTTTGTTATAAAATCATCACTTCTAAGAAAAAAAATATTTATCAAACCAACATATACCTAATACAGAAATTTTGCCACAGAGAAAAACAACATAATCACATAGAAATAAAAAGGGTTGGAATGGAATTACTGAAGATTTGGTGAGGACTCCATTGTTTTAATCTTTATAATGATCACTCATAAAGGAGATCTGAAAAGAGAATGATAATATTAATGTAAGTATTTAAATAGAATTGTGGTTTCACTGTGGTATCTTGTCTAAGTTAAAAAGACTTTTTCCCATTTCCTATCATTTGTCTGAGTTCTCTCTCTGAGTGACAGTTCCTTTTTTAGGTGGGCATATGTGGTCGCACTGGCAGTGGGAAGTCATCATTATCTCTGGCTTTCTTCAGAATGGTTGATATTTTTGATGGTGAGTTGCTAACTAATTTTTTCCATTATTTCCACATTAATTCCCCTTAAAAATGCAACATCAACTTAATTCTACAGAAATAGAAAAATAAATATTTATAAGGACTTGTGTCCTACAGTCCATATTTTGAGGCAGGTATCCCAGATACACAGTCCAAAAGTAAAGAAAAAATGTAGAATCAGGGAAATAAAACTATTAGCCCAAAACTCAGTTCTAGATATAGTTGTTAAAAAATTCTAGTATACTGATAAAATGAGAACAAGACCAGTCATTTTGAATAGCAGTAGATGGAGGTGGCATTTCAAGAATAGGGAAGAGAGGGGAAGACACTCTTGTTTCCTGCAGACTAAAAATATATCTCTTTCCATCAGAGGAAAAAAATACAAGGAGATAAATAATCTGCAGTTTTAATTTTGGTGCATGACTCTTATCATCATCTTAATAACATTGTTTAATAATGTTGAACATGTTGTGAGGAAGCAACTTTTGCTGTAAAGTGCCAAGCCCATGTTGAAAATATACAAAAATATTTATTCATCCACAAAATTATTTATAATATGATACATGGAAATAATTTAATCTTTACTTTAGAAAAAAATATGTCACATTATTTAGTCTATCAAGTGGCCTATAAATAGGCCAGCACATAAGTCTTCTTGAATAAAAGGGGATCTGGCAGTGTGCTTACTATTATTATCTGTAATGATTATGATGATGATAGTACTTCACATTTTTATTGTACTTGACAGTTTATATTATTTAATCTAATCTACACAACAGCTCTATGAGATAAAGAGGTCAATTTATGAACACAAAGTTGAACTGTGGTAATTGCTGTCTAGTTGGGGTTTAGATTCAGGAACAAGTTAGGTATCTGCTGCTGGATTAGTGGTCTGCTCTTTCCATGGCTAGTAATAATACACAGATACTTTAAAGATTTTCAGTTGGGATTTGCAGTGTGACTCAATTGCATGATCCAAAGACAATTGATTGACACTTTTCATTAAAAAACTATGGTTATGACTGAACATATTAGATTAAGAAACATCATTTCAGGCTCCATATGCACTATCAATGACATATTCTCTTTTTATTATCATTAGACTATTAGGATTTTAATAGATAATGTATTATTTCTGAAAGATCGTTTCAGCTAATCACCTTTCTTGCTCTTGACTCCAAAGCCAACTGGAAAAGGGATTCCAGTAGCCATGCTTCACCTGGCACGTTCATCTCCTAAGGCCATATTGTTTTTGCACAAAGTGATACGATAAAATAAATCTATCAAATTTGAGGAAAGGCCATCACGATTGCACACGTGTCTATAAATCTATGCACACTTTGGGGAAATTCATTAAAATTTGGTATCTATGTTATAGAATTTACTTTTTTATTTGTAATATACTGAACTATTCAATCAATACAAGAGTGAAAAAGACGGGCAAAAATCTCTGTCTTCAAGGAGCTTACGTTCTAGTTGGGGAGAAAGACAATAAAAAAAACATCAGTAAATGTGTATAGAATGTCCTATGGAGGAAAATAAAGCAGGGAACCAGGATAAAGAAATTTTAGGAATTTCAACCCTGAACTAGGAAAGTACTTTCAATTTGTAAAACAAATAAATATTATTTTGCTTGTGATTTTACTACATGTCTGTCGTTTTTGTTTCTCTTTAATAGGAAAGATTGTCATTGATGGGATAGACATTTCAAAACTACCACTGCATACATTGCGTTCTAGACTTTCAATCATTCTGCAAGATCCAATACTATTTAGCGGTTCTATTAGGTAGGTGCCGTGCTCAACATAAAACTGTGTGCCTCAGCATTTACCCTTTGGCTCATAGGAGAGTTTTGCTTAGAAATGCTTTTCAGGTAGGTGTAAAATAGCATTGTCAAGATGCTAAGATCAAATATCTGTCCAACAACTTGGATTAGGGAACCCTAGAGTTACTAAATTAGCCTATAGAAGCCAATCTTTTAAGTCTCCAGTTCTCTTTGATTTTACAAAAGTCACTTTTTCCTCTGGATTCTTGGCAGACGTGTCTTAGGTGTTCCACCCTACTGATACCCTACCTATCTCTTGTGTATCTTACCTGACCTTAGCAGATACTGAGTTTGGTTAGTACCTTGATTTCCAGCCCCCATCCCTCATAACTTTTCTTTCAGCCAAAATTGATTTTAAGAAGCTGCTACAATCTTCTTCATTCCTGGTTTGTGGTTTCCCACCTGGGGGAAAAAAAGATGGACGTAACTAGTATCTGCTAAGCACTTTAAATATATGTCTCATTAAATCCTCAAAATATTGCTCTAGTGTGTACAGGGTTGGGCAAAAATAGGTTTATAGTTGTGAGTACGTGAAACAGAGTTTGTTGTTGTGTTATTATTTATTTATTCCATATTCTTTTCCATACAAACAACCGTAAACCTACTTTTGCCCACCCTGTATATTATTATCCCCATTTTACAGATGAGTATTTTGAACCTCAGAGAAGCTGTAATTTGCCCAAATATATACACTTAGTAAGTGGTAGAACCATGATCCCAAATAAAGTTTGTCTGACTCCAAAGTCCGCCATGGCATCATCCACAAGCTTATGCCTCTCATTTCATCTAAGCTTTGCTCTCTCGCTCCCCTTCTCCATTTATTTAATTACAAAGAAGTAATTTTCCACTTCCTTTTACTAGTTACTCGTCCTGAAGAGAAAGTGTAAGATCGCTCTGTATTCAGCTGTAACATTAATTAAAAGTTCTAGAAGTATCCATTTATTTAGCAATGCCATAGTAAATCTATCTCTGTGAAAATATTTATTCTGAATAAACATACTACTACTATTGTGGTTGGTACAGTGCAATGAGTTGGTAAAGCTATTAGCTTTATATGTTCTCAGGTAGATGTATGTATTTAGCATCAGTTCTGTAGAAATATTTTTCTAGACACTCTTCAGGTTTCATGAAACATAATATGAAAGTGAACGAAGTCAAATAATGAGTTTTATTATATCTTGTCATGCATAGAACCTTACTGATTATGTCATCAAAAACCATGTCATAGCATTAAGTTCATTCATTCATCAAACATAAGTTGAATGCCTGCTCTGCCCTCAGCACTGTTGTACATACTGGGGATACAGCCAAAACCAAAGCAAATAGAACTTACATTTTAAGGAAAGAACAGCAATACGCAAACATATACAAAAGTTTCTTTATTTTTATTTATTGACTAACTGATTTTCCCCCCTACAGATTTAATTTAGATCCAGAATGCAAATGCACAGATGACAGACTCTGGGAAGCTCTAGAAATTGCTCAGTTGAAGAATATGGTCAAATCCCTACCAGGAGGTCTAGGTAAATTTTCTAAATTATACATTTATTTTTTTAAATATGCAATGAATTTACTACATATCTCTATAATTTATGCTAAAATCACATAATTCTAGTGTTAAATTCCCTTATATTTAAAATAATCTTCTAAAGGTCATTAGAACACTTTAAAACCTAATGATTTTGCATGGAATACAAGAGAGTGAGCCTTGTAACATTCTGTTCCATGTGAGCACTCCGAAGTATTCCAGTTAATACATTTATTGCCTTTTCACCATTGCTGGGCACAGGGCACTTCAGTCAGAATATTTCCCCGTGGTCATCGTGTTCACATGATCTACCCAATCACTTACCTACCCTGTTTCATTACCTTACCCAAGGAACATGATAGTAGCCTTTCTTCAGTGAAATCCTCGCCTCTTCCTCTGATTTAGATGCAGTTGTCACCGAAGGTGGGGAGAACTTCAGTGTTGGGCAGAGGCAGCTATTTTGCCTTGCGAGGGCCTTTGTCCGCAAGAGCAGCATCCTCATCATGGACGAAGCCACGGCTTCCATCGACATGGCCACAGTGAGTGCACCGTCTAAGCTTTTCCAATCGATGACTTAGAGAAATGCACATGAAAATTAATTTTTTTTTCTCCTGATTGGAATCTGAATCTTCAGGGCAGTTTTAAGAGTGTTCCTATTGCCAATAAACACAAAATAAATCTGCCGTTACTTTTTATTAAATTCTCAAAACAGTAAAATTCTAGGGCTCAGTAGATAAGAGTACTGTACTATATTCAGGTATTATCATGGACATTCTAAAATGAAGTATTCAGATCTCTATTTAATAGAATCTATTGATGACCAAAGCCAATTGTTAATTTCTAAAGTAATTTGAAGAAGGATTCACTAGAATAATGGCTACAATAAATAATAGTTGTGTCAATGTGTTTATACTAACAAACCAGAAAATTTGACTTTAGAAATTATGTACAAAAAAGATCTGTCTAGAAGGCCCTGATTAAGTGGAGAAAAGTCACATTAAACCACAAACTGAATGATCTAGCAACCAATGTTTATAAAAGTTAACTTAATATTAAAAGTTTGGCATCAGAAAGTACAAAAATAAAAAGCTTCCATAACCTCATGTTATTTTCTTACTATACACATTAGATTGGGTAAAACTGCCCCCAAAAGTGAAACAGTTTCAGGAATAAGAACCAATTATATATGGAGATGCTAATTCGACATGATTTCCTTCTATTAAATAAGACTAATGAATTAGAGTAACTGTATAAAATTATAGTATATCTTCTCAAAGTTAACATAATTTAAAGCAATAAAATAGTTTCTAATCAAGCCATTTCACTAAGTAAGCATAACTACATCACAGTTAGTGTTAATTACTAAGGTTATACAATATTGGGGGTTATTAATAGGATAATACTGCTACAATAGAGATGAGAGAGTGATGGGGGGTGGAAAGGGAGAGAGAGAGAGAGAATGTGAATGAGAATGAATTGGCAACAAGCCACCTGATTGGAGAAAAAAACTACTTCACACTAAGACTTAGGTAATCAAGCTTGCCTCTAGGAGAGAGTTAGAATTTTTACCCAGAACATCTTTTAAAATATAATGATAACAGCAGTTTATGGTAGAAATAAAAATGTTTCCTGCCTGGAATGTTCTTTTATGGATCAGATTTCAAATTTGGGGCATGTATTTTATTTTTCCTTTATCTGATCCAAAGGGGAACACCTTTATAAGGTTTTATTAGTTTTGAATACATACGATTTTTTGAAAGATTTTGAGAGAGAGAGGAAAGGAGAGGGGGAGAGAGAGAAACATCAATGCGAGAGCAAACACCCATAGGCTGCCTCCTGCGCACCCCCTACCGGGAATTGAGCCTGCAGCCCAGGCATGTGCCCTCACTGGTAATCGAACCGGCAACCCTTCGGTGCACAGGAAGATGCCAACCAACTGAGCCACACTGGCCAGGGATCGAATACATACCATTTGTGGTGTGACTCAAGTGAGCATTTCCATGTTCATTTGCTTTCATTTTCCTCTTTCGGTTCCCTGGCCATAAACTTATCAGTCATTGTCATTGACCAGATGAGTTTTATTTGCATCTTGAAGACAGCCGCAGAACTCGGTGTCTGGGACTGCTCTCTGCTACACCTTCTGCAGCGGACTTAAGAGTGGGAGCTCTCAGAAGGGTTTGGGCGTGGGGAAACATTGTTCTTGGGGACCAGATATCATAGTAAGGGGAAGTAGTCCAGAGAAAATTCAGACTTACTTTGTTTATTTTTTGGCAGGAAAACATTTTGCAGAAAGTGGTAATGACAGCTTTTGCAGACCGCACCGTTGTTACAATAGCTGTAAGTATGAGAGACAGAGTTGTTGTATTTCTCCTTGGTTTTCATTCCAAGATCCAATCATCTTTATTTTTGAGCAATTAAAATATACCTTTATTGAATTATATATTTCTCTGCTAATTTTTCTGTATCTGTGTAAAAAGGAAAAAAGCCTGCTATACTCTGAGAGCCTTTACATTTTTTTCCTAGACTGTCTGCTCTACCCACCTCCCCTAAGTTACAATGATAGGACATCCTAAATCTAAGGTTCCAGCAGGTCATGCCTTGTGCTAGATTCAGGTGGTAGTTCATATGGGATAATTCTCTTTTCAACAATCCGATCGTGTGATGAGCAGTTTCAGAAGCAAAATTCTTAAATTTGACTGCTAATTCTGCCACTACTTACACTTAATTTCTATGTCTCTATTCACTTAACTGATTTTTGTTTGTTTGTAAGAAGGCAATGAGATGCCTCACAGCTGAGGCAGCACTTTCTCTGAGCACCAACCAAATTGAAGAATTGCTTAAATCTTTGTAATCCATGTTATAACTTCCTTACAGTAGACCGTGGTTTTCTCTCTTTCTCTTTGCAGATAAGTGGATTCTTGCTCACATTTAGGCTTCATGTTTGACAAAATCTATTTTGTAAATGAATCACCTGGATGTTTTCTCTTGCTGATTCTCTTTCTTCTTTCTACTTTCTTTCCTCTCCAGCACCGTGTCTCTTCTATTATGGACGCAGGCCTTGTTTTAGTCTTTTCTGAGGGTATTTTAGTGGAGTGTGGTACGGTTCCAGAATTGCTTGCCCACAAGAATGGCCTCTTTTCCACTTTGGTGATGACCAACAAGTAGACCATCATGAGCTACTGCCGAGTGTCCCATCCTCTGGTAGCTATCTTAGCAGCATCCCCTTAGTACAGCAAGGCAATGCAGTGATTGCCAGTGGCCAGGGAACTCACTACAGGCCACTGTCACACAAATCAGCCCAACCAAGTGCTTCAGTTATGTTCCGTTTGCATGAGGTACATGTACATGTACTGAAATGTAAACATGCAAGGGAGTGTTTATGAAAACCTGAGAACCAGATTTACTTCTGTCTTAAGGACCAGTCTCCCTGTTCCTTGAGGGATGTTCTGTAAGTGTCCTTAAAAATGCCATGCATGCTCTGCACTTGCCCTGAAGATCCATTAATTTAAATAATTACTTGTTTAACTGTTGAGTAATGGAGCTATATATGGAGTGCTTGCTTAGGCTGCGATTTTTGTGAATGATGCATGGGAGAAAGAGCACCCTTTGAAGCGTGGCTTTTTCAAGGTGGCAGGAAATGACTCCCTCTCAGGGCCCACCTTCTGTAAACTAGTCTCAGTAAAGAAAAACCCACTTTTTCTCACTTTCCCAGTGAACTGGGTGGTTCCTTCTGTTCTGGAGAAGGAGTCACCTGGTTAATTCATTCACACCAAAGTATGAACAATTTAACAGGTAAGAGAATTGGCTAACATGAAAAAGTGGTTCTATAATATTTTCAAGAATTTTCTCACTGGAGAGATAAAGAGAAAAAAATTCCTATTCTCTCTAAATGGGTAGGTAAAGGGGGAAAAAAAGACCCTTTCCTGCTCAAAAGACTAGTAGTTTTCTCTGTTCTGCATGAAGCATGGTATTGTTGGATGGTACCATTTAATCTACACCTGGAAGATTACTTGAGCATCATTTGTATTTTTCACCAAAAAAAAAAAAAAAAGTATGTTTTTACCTCATTTCTGTTCTGCTGCATTTACTAAATATGTTTTTATTTGCTTGTGTATCTTGCACCTGTCCTTTATTTCAAGACCACTGGTGTGGAGGTGGCTACCAGGATACTTAGAGTTCTCCTCACTGAACACACAGAAAGCTGTGGGGGAAAACAAATTATTGTGGGACCAACTCCTCTTAACAGGCTCATAGGAGACAGAGCACCACCCACATGTGCGGGAACCCCTTGCAGAATGATCCTCAGCTCTAGTACAAGTAACTATTTTCCTCCCCTGCTAAAAATGGTTCTATTAATTTTGTTACCAGCCCATGAAAATTATGGCATAACTTAAGATAATTTTCCTTGGCTTCTGAGAAGAAGCCCTCATGCACTAAAATGGTACATGGCATTATTTATGAAAGTGATTTGTTCTTCACTCTCAATTAGATTAATTCCTTTGGAGCATTTTGAAAATTTTATCAACGCTCTTACAATGGACATCACAATTTGTCAAGCAAAAAATAATTTAGATTAATGGAATAAGAACTGGCTATATTTATTTCCATTGGCCAAGTTTTTCAATGTTTTCATTTTTTAAAGATAAACATTATTTTAGAATATCAAGGCAATGTTTATAATAGTCTATTTATGGATTTAGAAGCCAAATTCTTTTCTTAACATCTGTGGTATGGTTATTGAAGAACTAATTTGTTTTGGAGGGAAAATGCACAGCACATATTAAGTAGTACATACAGTTTAAGTGTATTTTTTTCTAAATGTGTGGGTATGCAGATGGCTCTGGTCCTTTCACAAAGATAAATAGACACTATCTTCCAACTAGTGATAATCCCTAAATACATATCACTAGCTAGCAGTATTCAGTGAATGATAGGTTTGTCTGTGGACGTTGGAAATAGTGATGCATGTTCTAAGCTGTCATCTTTATCACACTCCATATACCTGTTTTCTTGTCCCCTCTAGTCGTGAGTCCCAACCATGACTCCTTGCTTTTCTGAAAGCATGAACATTGAGACTACCCCATCTAAGTGGCCAGGGCAGAAGATAGGCCTTTGCCCCTGGAGACAGCTTCAGGTTGGGCTTTGGGTTAGGAGAAGGCACTTTGGGAGCCAGTGTATCCGCTAAACAGGTGGATGCTGATGTTTTGACCTGTGTGGTCCAGGTCCAATACAGTAGCATCTACCACATGCAGCTATTGAGCACTTGAATTATGGGTCGTTCAAATTGAGAGATGTTGTAGGTGCGAAATATTCACTGGGTTTCAAAGACTTAGTACTAACAGAAGAATGTAAAAGACCTCATTAATAACTCTTATATTGGTTACATGTTGATATAACATTTTGAATATATTGGGTGAAAATACATGATTAAATTGTATTTTACCTGTTTATTTGTGCTTTTAAAATGTGGCTCCTAAGAAATTTAAAATTACATGTGCCTCACAGTTGTAGCCCACATTGCACTTCTGTTGTACAGCACTTAGTGAGAATAGTAAAAAGGCCTACTGCAGAGATGTCTCCCTTGTAAATCCTGAAAATAAAAAAATAACATAGCTGACATTTATTATTTGCTTATATGTGTTGGACAAGGTGCTGAAATTTTTTTACATGGACTATCTCATTTGACCCTCACCACCATTCTCCGAGGCAGATACTATTATGTCCACCATTTTACAGACAGGAAAGTTGAGGCATACAAAAATCAAGTTTGTTGCTCAAGATTGTGCAGCTAACAGGTGGTGAAACCAAAATATGAACCTAGTCTAATTTCAGAGCCTGTGCCCTTAACCGTAATGCTAACAATGGCAGGTGAACAATCCTCTCAAGTACCAGATACTCCCTATGAAACAGCTTGGTAGCAGGTTGGAAATACCTCACACTTTGAAATTAGGCCTGGTTTTGACACTGGGCCTGCTGCTCTCTATGTGGTCTGGTTTTGCTTTATCTCTGTGAACCCCAATGGTCTGCTCTGTAAAGTGAAGAGAAATGCTCTGATGATTAACAAGTATGTGTGTGGAGCACTGAATGTATAATATATGCTCAATGAGTGGTAGCTTTTATTATTAATTGCTAACACCAAAGCTTCCCTCCAAAGGGAGCCATGCGGAAAGATAGAACAAATGAGTGGCAGTGATCTCTAAAGACTAAGAGACAGCGTGTCTGAAACCCTGAATAATCCATTCTAATACTGCACGTCAGAATGGACTTCCCTATATTGTCTTCCCAGAACTGACCAACCTCCAGGGTTCTTCTAATTGTGTGATAGCTGACAGAAGTAGCTGACTCCACATAAGAGATAATTTGGGTCTAGACTAAGCTATAACTCAACTGGTTCACAATGGCTCTTCTTATTTAATTATTTCACAGAACACATTAGCTTACTTACAGTTCCATGCAAATGATGGAACTACTATATTAGCTGCAATCCATTTAATACAGTCCATATGTACAAGACCCAGCCATACTGGCCAGTATTTTAAAAATTCACCCCAAGGTAAATAAATGTCCTTGAGTAATTGGTGAAATATTCATATACGTTGTTTTATAATTCAATATGTTGTTTGTGCCTTAAAATTTGTAACGAATGCCTGTACTCTTTTCCCTCGCAGCATCGGGTTCACACTATTCTGACGGCAGACCTCGTTATTGTGATGAAGCGAGGAAATATCTTAGAATATGACACTCCAGAGAGCCTCTTGGCTCGGGAAGATGGAGTATTCGCTTCTTTCGTTCGCGCAGACATGTGAAGGGATGTTTTAAAATGCTGCCCTTATTTAAAGTAACGCGCTCATAACTTACTCAGTGGATCATCAGCTTGGCCTTTGCAAAGTGCTCTTAAACTTTTACACGTTTTTATAAAGCTTATTTGTATGTTGCAGAACTTTGTAATTACATGTCACTTCACCAGTGAATATTGTATTTCCTATGTTGACTTCTTCCTAGTTTTGTTTTGTTTTTTTACTGCCTAACATATTCATTACTGATGTTCTTCTAATGATTTAGTCACTTTACCTTTAAAGTTGTATTAAAACGAGTAAGCAGCTTTAAGTGCTAAATCAGCAGGTATGTTTTCTCATAACATTAAGTGTGGTAGATATCTCTCAGGCATAGAAGACACAGTGAGTGTTCGGTATTATTTTACTCTTTTTGTTAGAATATATTTTTCTTTCTGTTAGTGTCTCCAGATGTTACTGGAAGAGAATAAAAGGACAAGTTTTCTAAACAGTTAGAAAATGAAACGTTCAAATTCATTATCTACTGTGTGAGAATATTTTCTGTATTCATCAACATCAGAAATATTGATGTTTCATATAGCAGTCTCTCTTCTTTTTCATCTAAATTGTTTCCTGTCACCAAGAAGTTATCACATTTAGAGTGGCTCTGTAAAGCCAAGGCTCCATGTTTGTCTGTCTAGCAGGGAGAGCGTTAGTAATATTCCGGGCATTATGTGCCTTCTCCA
This sequence comes from Miniopterus schreibersii, assembly GCF_964146895.1. Lineage (NCBI taxonomy): Eukaryota > Metazoa > Chordata > Mammalia > Chiroptera > Miniopteridae > Miniopterus > Miniopterus schreibersii. The sequence continues at coordinate 158,996,567 of NC_138102.1, forward strand.
GACTGAAGTTCAGAGTAATTAGGTCCAGATCTTCAATGGCAGGCCAGCTAAAGCTTTCTATAATTTAAATCATCATTAGATGTGGTTAAGGTTCTGAGCCCTAAACTTTCACATTACTCAAGATTTGGGAGCATAGGCCTTCCTTGCACAGCAGATATATATATTTATATAAATATCTGAAAGAGTGTGCTTCTTTTAGACATTTATGCCCAGTGGTATCACACATGTATCTATTTGCTCCTGCTCTAATGTAATGTGCATGTAGAAAGTATGTCAAAAACATTTTCTCGTTTTAATGTGCATGTTAAGAGTGAATCAAAAATTGATGGGATATTGGCCTTCTGCTTTCTTAAATGTAAGTTAATAAATTTAAAAATACTAAAAGTTACCTTCACTGCCCAGGCAGGCATGGCTCAGCGGTTGAGCATCAGCCTAGAATCCAGGAGATCGTGGTTCGATTCCTGGTCAGGGCACATGCCCGGGTTGCGGGCTCGATCCCCAGTCGGGGGCGTGCAGGAGGCAGCTGAGCAATGACTCTCTCACCATTGATGTTTCTCTCTCTCTCTCTCACTCTCACTCTGTCTTCCTTTCTCTGAAATCAATAAAGATATATTTTAAAAAATAATAAAATAAAAAATAAAAGTTACCTTCACTGTCATACTAGCAGCCAAAGCTTTCTACTACAGTTCTGTGCCCATCTAGTATATCATTGATTGTCATATGAAGATCTGCATGAATTGTAAAATTTTGAAGAATTATGATTGATTGAAAAAGAGAATTTATGCTCCCTTCCTTTAGTTCTTATGTTAGTTTACTGTACTATGCATCTACTCTTGGAAAATCTGTAATACTTGTCTATCCAGAATATATGACTGGGCATTCACCTGAATATAGAGGCCTGATGTTTACCTAAAATAACTTCCACAAGGATGGAAAAAGGTGTTCTATGGTATTTAGCTTAAATTGTCACCATTTTTTGATACATACAAAACTTCATTTGGAGAAAAATCCTCTTATTGTGTCCAGAAAGGTAAGCAGAACAGAATCAGTAACTATTAATTTGATCTTGAAAATACTTTCTAAGATTTCCACCAATCACTTCAAAGTATTTCTGGTGTGCAGTGTTTTATAAGGCTGAATTTACATGATGCTTTTTATACCTCTTTCTTACAGAGAAATGGGGATTTAGCCATAGAAATAATCCCTCCTAATATTTGTAAATTATACTGCACAGAAGTGATATCAGCAGAAGCATATCTAATTACACCAACGGAGAATCATGTTTTCCATTCTTTCACTCTAGTGATCGCTGGTTCCCAGATAGCTTTTAATCACCTAAAATGAATAAGTATTTACTTACAAAACTAAATTGAATAAAGTCAGGAATGATTTTTTTAATTGTTTAATCATTTACTATGTAATATGTATGATCAACTGGATATAGAAATAACTCATCTTGAAATAACTTTTTACTCCATAGTATGTATCCATAAAAGATCAGCCTTAACCAAATCAAATTTTATGTTCACAAAGTTTACATTTAATTAGCCAAATCAATTTTATAAATTAAAATTCCTTAATATTTGTTAAAAGCAATAAATGCATAAAACTTTATATGAAAATTACAAGGTTACTGATATCTTTGAGCGAGAAGGATTCTCTTAAAGGATTGTATGTCCTCTATTTTTATGCTTCTACTCATGATGCATTTAAAAGTCAATTTAGGCCTAGATTAGATACCAGAAGACCCTTCTAAGTAACTCATACTTGAGATCTGGGACCATGTCTCATTTGTCTTTGTGGCCTTGGCATGTAACACAAGTGCTTGGCCCACAGTAGGCTCTAATAGACGTAGTTAATTGATCCATTGATTATTTACACGACTTATCACGTGCCTAGAACTCTGGGCTATTCTCTTCACATTCTGTGTTGTGTTTATCCTACTGTGAAAATAGTGTATATTGGCTTGGTATTATATAATAAATTACTCTTCTTTTTGCTTGATTAAAGAGGGTGATTTTTCTTTCACTTATAATACTATTGGGTATCTGCCAGGACTGATCAATAGCTATAAATCAACAGCAGCTGCTAAGACAATAACTACCCTGCTTTAACAATTTTGTTTCACACTTGCCACAGTCATACACTTCATTACTTTTATGTATAGGCTTCATGGAAGTTTCCATTAAGTGGAGCAGCTAAATCAATAATTTTATTACATCTCTAATTAAATAGCTGGATGTCTGGACTTTTCCCCAAGGCTTGTTGATCAATTCTCCAGTTGTCTTCCAATCTATCTTTTACCACTTATTTTGTACTACATCCTTTGGAGACCTGTGATTTATAGTACTATGATAATTCCTTTATCGACCCACTACCCAAAGTAAATGCCATCTTCTAGTCTTAGCCTCGTAGCATAAGACACAGTAGCCAAGAGGATGCACCCTGTCACTTAGATTTAATTTTTTCTTTAGTAACTACACATCATTTACAAGAGGTTTTCTCAAGCATTAGTAAGATTTACTTGTCTCAAACTGCAATGTAAGGGCTGTATCTGTATTTCCAGCAAGTGCCTCCAGATGAGTTCATAGTTAGCAAAGTTTAGGAATCAATGATCCCCCTAAGTCACCACCCAGGCTTCTCTTCATTGTGCATAACACAGAGCCATAAAATACTGAAGGTGATGTTAACATGTTTTCTATCATTCTGAAGTCACCTTATCCTGAATTGCTAAAACAAGCCTCTCGATGTCATTGAATAACCTGCCTTAGTTCCAGCATAAAGGACACATCGTTAAATGAACTGGATCTCAGATGAGAAGATATAAACAGGGACTCTGAGTGCCATTTTGTTTTGTAGTTTAACCAGAAATAATGTGGTCTAGGAGAAATGTTTTCACAAAGATACAAAGTTGTTTTTTCCCACATTTGAATTAGCTATTGAATCATTTGCACATTTTTCTACTAAATTTGAACTTATATCTCCAGATGTTCATAGTACATAAATGCAGCCAGTTTGGGTAGGTTCCATACTGATGTTTCATGATATGGACAGAAGGTAAATCATCTGTGATGATTATTCCCCTTTCCACCTTCACATTTTTTTCTGCAAGCATTGTCATCATCATTGATATACTCATCTATACATTTACTACAAAGGATTTAAATTATTTCCTTTTATATGGACAGTAGCAAATTTCCCTTTGCTATCACACTATGGTCACCAATGCCCTCTTTCCAAACTGAAAAAAATCAAGGGATCCGTAATTGACTAACTTAATTGGCTGTCAGGAGAATGCCCTCTATGACCTTAGTGCCACCAACCATCTCAGACCATCTCCAATTATGCACTGCACATTACTGACAAAGAGCTTTCTTTTCAGACCATTGTTTTTATCACTTAATCTTCCCACTGTATAAAAAAGTTCCTTGGCCATATACAGCAACAATGCAACACTGCTTAATGCTGATTTATTCTCATTTTTCTTTTAGTGCTACATTATGTACTATTTATACAAAAGATAAGTTATTATTAAGTGAAAGACTATTGACCTTTAATATTATTGGAACTAAATGAATTTAGACCAGCTCTTCCATATCTAGGTATTTTGCTCTTTGGCTCATCTCAGTTGGGGCTTTGCTCCAACACTAGCTAAGTAAAGAGCAATTTTTAAAAATTCTTAATCTCTTTCTTTCAAATACCCAAATCTTGACTGATCATTTGTTGAGTATCTGCTATGTGTTCACCTTTGAGTAATAAAGTGTGATTCAAGGAGGTTGTCAAGGTAGTAAAAAGCTTTAAGTACATTAAAAATAATATAAAACCTGAAACAATTAACTGTACTCATTTTATAGGTAAAAATAACCACCACCCAAGGTTATGTTTTAAATGAACTACCCCAAATCATTGATTTAAAATCTGTCTGACTCCAGAGATAGCACTTTAAACACCAGGGGAAGGGAGAGGAGAGAGATGGGGGTGATACTGAAAGGGTACATCTGCGCTGGAATCTAGAGAAAGCAGAATTACCAGGTCTCAAAAAAGTGACACCTGGCCTGGGGCCAGGGACCAGCCCCTCTAGGGACAGTCCACTCCCTCGATGCCATCTCTCTGCCTGAGGCTTCTCAGCTTCCTTCCGCCCTCTGTGCTATCCCACCCTTCTGTCCACTTGTCATCTAGCATGCAGCCTTTATGAACCACTCCGATCTCGGATGAAATCCCCTGATGCCTGGGCCCACGGCTAACTGTCTCCATTTCTGGGGTCGCCTGTTCCAAAGTATCCGAAGCAAGGAATCCAATTTGTCCAGCTCATCTCTTTGTCTTAGGCATGAGGGGACAACTTTGTATTACTTCACTTTCAGTCAGGGATCGACCTCTGGCCTTAAAAGCTGTGACTAGATGATATGTGCCAGTTGGAAGTAATGTCTTATACTGAGGGAAAAAACTTAACGTAGCCTGGAGAGTGACTTGAAAGCAGGAATACAAACCCGAATCACAACTAGTAGTTCCAGAAAAAGAGTGATGAGGCCGGGCTGGCTACTGGTTATTTCCCTTTAGGGGGAAAAATCAGAGGGAGGTCGACCATTCTTCAATCACATGAGCTAAATCGGGCGGGTTGACTAAGCCCCTTGGACATTTATCACATGTTTCCACACCCTACCTTTGCTCCAGAGAGAGGGAAGGTCCAAAGAAGGATGTAATTTTCTTTTAAACAAGAAAGCACAACAAAATCTCCTGCCATGTGTAATTATCTCCAAAATATTGACTTTTTAAGCCCAAGTTTTATTTCCCTGTGGGAATGACTGCATAACACACAGCCTGTGAGACACTTTCTCACAACCACCCATTCAAAACAAACAGTAACACCCACCTAGAACTGCACTATCCCACCCATTTTAGCATCTCCAGTCCATACAGCCATCACAAGCATACTTTAGATACAGGCACCGATTTCTCCCAGTGACCTACCACTCTCAGACATTTACAAGTGCCAACCAGTTGCCCACACACTGAATTTTCAGTGTCCTTGGCAAACAGGAAGGAGAAGGTAGCAAAAGGAAGTGATTTGGGGTGACAAGATTTCACCTGAAAATGGGAGTTTTCTTTGTTCCCACTTGACAACTTCTAGCATATATTAAATGCAGGAAAATTATATTGGAAACATAAGACACCAAGGCTTTTGGCCAGAATTGTAGGAAAAACTTAGCAAGCCTAATATTTCATGGCAAATTCTTGGCTTAAATAATATTTTAATAAAGCTTATCTACATGTGCCAATAAAGCATAGAGATGACATCGTAATTTATGATTTAAATATCAGATCATCTCTTTAATGTCTATTGCCATCTTATATCAAACAACATGAGAGAAACAAAATCACTGGGGAACAGAAGAAAGGAGCAATGTGAAATCAATTCCGACATCAGTAGAATGCATATTGCAGAAACCATCTCACTAAAAATTTGATGAAAGGAGGATAACTAATATATATTGACCTGATATGATATGAGCCTTAGAAGTATAATCCCATTTAATCTTTACAAATTCTATGAGGTAAGCATTGTTATCTCCATTTTTATCATTGACGTTCAGAGTCTACTTGCCCAAGTTTTAATGGAACTGAGATGCAAACTCAGGCAACCTGACTTCAAGAACTATACTTGTAGCCATGTGCTATACTAGACTAATGATAAATTAGTGAGTCAATTAACTTCTCTTGGGAATAAATGATTTATATGATATGTGATGTATAATAAAGAAGAATTATGTGAGCCTCAGAAGGCAGAAAAATTAATTCATTTGAAAAGTATTATTGCAGAAGAGCTCTACAGATACCCTGGGCTGCCAGAAAGATGAACAGTAGGTCGTAGAGTAAATTAAGCCTGAAAAGTCTCTGGAAGCAAAAATGACAAAACTGAAGCTGAAGCTGCCCTACTTTAGGCACATCATGAGAAGTCAGAGCTTTTTGGAAAAAACAATAATGCTGTAGAAAATTGAAGGTGGCAGGAAAAGAGGAAGACCAAATGTGATATGGATTGACACCATAAAAGAAGCCAAAGTCATGAGTGTACAGGAGCTGAGCAGAGCTATCGAGGACAGGACATTGTGGACACCACTTATTCATAGAGTCGCCAGGGGTGGGAGCCTACTCAACAGGTGTAACATACACATGTGAGTCTATGTAGAATATACTGAAAAAGGAACTGGACAGGAATTAAACCTAAGTTCTCATCTCAGTTCTATCACAGATTAGATGTAAGGCCTTGGATTTATTATTTAGTCTGAGTCTTCATTTCCCCACTTACAAAAAAGGAAACAAAAAGACATGATAACAATAATCCTACCGGCCTCATTGAGTTCTTCTGAATCTCAAATTAAATGATGGTGAAAGGAATTTATGATTTAAAAAGCACATTCTGATATGAAATATTAGTATTGTCAATCCCTGTATATAGCACATATTAATAGTATTATATGAGATTTTCTTAAAATCACAAAGTAAGCTTTTTTTAATCTTAAAATATTTTTGATATGATTCCAACTTTACAATGGTGAAATGACATATTTAAGCTGAGATAATATATAAAATAGTTCCAGAATATTGATATCCCTGAGGTTCTGGAAAGGGCAAATGCAAAATCAGGCCATCTATTTGGGTACAACCTACATCTCCTAGGGAGGAAAATAAGTAAGATTAACTTGCATTCAAAATTAAAACCACACAAGAGAATGAACCACCATCTTTGGATTCAAGAGACACAACAAATAAGAATATTAGCACAAGAACTAGAAATAATAAAACAGTGTACAAGGGATTTTTAAATATGTGTTTGTCAATAAGCATGTGAAAATGTGCTCAACATCATTCTTCCTCAGGAATGCAAATAAAATAGCTACCTATCCACTAAAATGGCTTAAATACAAAAACTGACAATACCAAGTGTTGGTGAAGTTGGAACTCGCATATACTGCTGAAGGGAGTGTAATTGGCACCGCCAGTATGGAAAACGGGCAGTTTCTACTAACATTGTGTGTCTGGTCCTACCAGGACTCAACAATTCCATTCCTGGGCATGTATCCAAGAGAAATGAGTACTGATGTCCACAAAAGCTTATACAGAAATGTACATTGCAGCTTAATTTGTAATAGTAAATAAAATAACAACACAGTCCAAATGCCCATCAATAGGAGGTGGATAAGTAAACGATGGCTCGTTCTCACAATGAAATACTATCTCTGAAATATAAAGCAACCTGGCCAAATCTCACAGATACTGCATTGAGTGAAAGAAGGCAAACACTAAAGAGTATCCACTGTATGACTCCAAACTCAATAATAAGCAAAGAAAACAATGGCGAAATAAGTCATAATAAGTTGGCTCTGGTAAGGAGAAATTACAGTCTGAAAAGGGCCAGGGGGAAATATTCTAGAGCAATAGACATGGTTTAATATCTCGATCTGTGATTTGTGTGGTAGTTCTATAATTGCATACACAGGTGTATTTTTTAAAGTTGGGGAAAAGAGTGAATCAATTTAAAATCGCCAAAAGAACTTCAAGAAAGTAAAAAAGTTACTAAAATTAAAAATTCAATGGGTGGATTAAACAGCAATTAAGCTTAGATGATGAAAGAATTATTTTCATTGGAAAAAGATCTAGAATTTACCTAGAGTGCAGTGCAGAGCAAGTTGATAGAAAATATGAAGAACTATTAGAAATAAAATAAGGAGGGTAGTATCAGAAGGTCTGGAATAGGGATCCCAGAGGGGGGAAAATAGAATGAAGAGGATTCAGAGTCAAGAACTGCTCCTAAAAAATTTCAGACTCAGATGATTTCAAAATTATTGCATTTTCAAAGAGTAAGCTAATTGGGACGTTTTTGGGAACTGCTCTGAAGAGCTTCAGAAAAGCCTGTGAAGAAGTCTTATAGCAAGACGGACCCCAGGCTCATGAGCACTTGCCTTTGCATATTCTATTTAAAGTATTCCAATCCACAGAGAAAGAATACGCATCAATTCTTTTCACAAAGACTCGTAACATTTATCCAAAATCAGGCAAAGAGTAATACAGACCAATCTCACTTATAAATATTTATCCAAAAATGTTAAACAATATGAGCAAAAAATGATCCAGGATTACATGAAAATAGTAATCCACCATGACCAAATGGAGTTCATTTCAGGAATGTAACAATAAATTCAACAGTATTAAAACTCTAGGAACTTAACTCACCATATTAAATTGGCTAAGAAAGAAGAAAAAGAAAGATCATTTTGATATGTGCTAAAAAAGCATTTTATGTAATTCATCATCCATCATTGATTTAAAAAACGGAAAAGTAGAAAAAGCACACTACCTTAAAATAATAACTATGTGAATACATTTCCTGGAAATATTTTCTCAAAATCACTAAGAAGAAAAGCATGCTTGTTATCACCATTATTACTTACTATTGATGCGAAAATACTAACAAATGCAGGCTAAGAAAATTTTTAAATAATAAACAATAAATTAATTAAATACTAGTTAAAGAAGTTGTGACAATTATACTAATTTTAGAAAATATTATGTTTGTCATTGGCCTGTGCTAAAATCTTTACATACTAACCTCATTTAATCTCTACAACTCTGAGAGTTGTGTCTCCAGTTTACAGATTTAGAAATTGAGGCTCAAAATGATGAAGCTACCATCCAAGTAAATGGAGGAACTTGTCATTGACCTCACGTATTTCTGACTCTAAAACTCTGTGAACTTGAACAAAAAGTTATATGCATTTTATGCATCTTCTATGCTACTTCAATTAAAAAAAAAAAAAAAGATCGACTCAAATGCATAATAAAGTTCTGTAGGTTTAGAGAGGAAATCATTTTATTACCCCATTTAGTCTAACAATAATTGAGGTAAATTGACATTTTAAATTAGCAACAAATATCAAATATTTAATTCTAGTATGCACTTGTTTAGAAAAATGACCTCGTGAAAGCTTTTCTGGCACAGATAAATTTTACCTAAAGGAAAATCCAAGTCATTTAACAGGCAAGAAAAAATCCTGGCAAATGATCATTGGGGCCAATGAGTCTAAATATCACTTTAAAACTTCTAACCTCTATAATCCCTTCTGCAGCTGACATTTTTGAAAGGTAGCAATAAGGAGTCACCCTACAGAGAGTTCTGGAAAATGTCAAGTTTCTCTTTCCAAGCACCGCATGAGTCACTGATTTTTCAAAACATAGTGACGTGAAAGCTTAGCAATAGATTAGGACGATGTTGGGAACTGCTCTGAAGAGCTTCAGAAAAGCCTGTGAATAGTTCCTACGGCAAGGCCCATCCCAGGCTCATGAGAACTTGCCTTTTTTTGGCACAGGAATATCAACGCATAATTTCAAGGCCTGGAGAAATGAACAATGACTGTGCTACTCCTCATCTTCTCCTGGAAAAGACCTATCGGCTTTCTTTAGTACTATCATTTTGTACCCTACCAGCAGAAAATAATTACGATGGGTACTCTCTACTTCACTGAAGGAACCACTCTTCTCTGAGAGACACACATAATAGTAAAACAGACTTGTTGATTTCCTGGGTCCTTGTTTTTATGACCAGTATCTTGGCTGGCTCCGGTTCAGTCCCCAGTGTATTGATTAAATTCCAGAGTTGAGGAGATGCCAGTACAAGTGTTGGTTAGCATTCTGGAGGTTGGTGAGATATAAAAAATAATACTCAAGTCTATAAAGTGATATTATGTTTTCTTTTCTTAGTTTTGGGTTAGGAAAGATAGTTCAATTATAAAGGAGTCTGTGAATATCTATCTTCCCCCCTTTCCCACCTCCACACCAAGCTCTGAGGTCATTTTGGCCATCACCAAGCCAAAACCCACCCTAATGTATGAAAAAGAACTGACATTTCTCAAGTACTTACCACAGACCAGTCTGTTTCCTCAGCGCTTATATGAACTGTGTCCCAGTGTCCTCATAGCAATTCTATGAGCTTCTTATACCTGAGTGGGCAAGAGAAACTCCAGGAAGAACTTCTAAGTGTGCTTCATTTTGTTAGAAATATTTATATCTTCTTTTTAAAAATATTTTAATTTGAGGGTCATAGATTTTATATCTTATTCTATCCTTGCTCAATAAAAGTTTGGGGGGCATAAAATAATGCTGCCAGGTGTTTCTCATGTTAATCTCATGGACCACTGATTAACAATCAGTCATACCTTTGAGATATTTTTTAGTGAGAAAAGCATAGCATTTGGGATCAGATATTTAAGTTTGTTGTAACTTTTCACCTGCATGGTATTTGATTTCAGGTAAGTCATTTAGCTATACTCTGATTGACTCGTGTAAAATGCAGAAACTAGCTGAACAGCTGCCTCCAGGATTAGGTCAGTGTTCACAGCCTAGTATATGCAGGCCCTCAATTTCATTCACTGGGTAAGTGTGAATACGCGTCCCACTTTTCCTATCTCATCTCCTGCTTTTCCTCTTCTCTATCTGACATACTGCACTTATAACTGCTCTTCAAAGGCACCAAGCTACTCCCTGCCTCAAAGCCTTTATACTCGCTCTTGAGCTGCCTGAAGCACTCTTTCCTCTGTTCATCACCTGGCTAATTCTTTTCCCAAGCATCACCTCTAAACAAGGCCTTTTCTCCATTATACGGAACATTGCTGATCTCTGGCCCCAGTTACTTTCAATCCTTAGCCTGCCTTACTCTCTGTATGAATCCGGACACCATTGATAACTATACAATGGATCAGTTGTCTGCTTCTTTGCTAACAGCTTCCTCCCCAAGAATGCACTGGAGCAGGGACTTTGTTCTGTTCACCTACATGTGTATTAAAAGGTAGTGGTTGTTATTAATGTCCCCTTCCTGACTCGCTGACTCACAGCTCTGAGCAGGCCTAATATTGAAGAATTGAGCATGCAGGCTGGATGGAGGTCTTCTTCATGAACGGTTCTGATGGATGGCCTTCAAAAATGGGGTGACCTAATTTAAAGGAGAGTGCGGCTTTTTGCACATAAATTGTTATGTAGCTCAAAAAAGACATGCTCTCTGAACTCACTGGAACAGATGAACACAAAGAGTTATACTGTCATTCCCATTTCATGATAACTCCAAAAAAAGTGAGTTTATAACATGCTGTTTTGATTACTAGTTTATGTAACAGTTTTATTAAGCTGATTCCAAAGCAATATGCTCCAATATGTGGTTTATATGAGGACACTAATAAAGCAGCATACCAAGCAAATAGACCAACCTTTATTTGGGGCTGCTAACATGAATCGTTTCCATTGCCATTTTGAAGACTATCCAAATTCTTACATTCATTATGGCTCAGGAAATCCAAGAGTTCAAAATTCAAAGGCAAGGTCATGATAGGCAAGGACTTCACCCTTTATCTCAAGAGTACTTTCAAGGACTTTACCGATTTGTATTTGCTAATCAGACAATTGGGTAAAGCATCAACCTAACACTTTCTCCAGTTGTTTGAAGGCCCCTGACAAATGTGGTTTCTTTGGAGACTAAGACTGGTAGAAACTTCTTTATCCACAAATAAAATGCTCATAGGGTCTAAAAGGAACCTAACAATTATTTACGTACAAGTGAACATATATTCATGAATTGCTTTCCAATTGCATAAATTTTATGGTATGCAACATAAACAGATTCTATCAGGATTCCTAAATAGTCAAGAAAATCCTAAGATTTTAAAAGTTAGCTCTGTGGGTCATTGGGGGGGAAAAAGGGATATCTGTAATATTTTAAACAAAAATAAAATTTAAAAATATATAAATATATATATAAAAATAAAATAAAAGTTAGCTCTGTACTAAATATATATTACTGGTCTCTACTAGAAATAGTGTACAAATAAGTCTTCACTTCTAAAAGAACAGTAAGGAGAATTATAGAACAGTTAAGAAAATGCACATATTTTAGTGGATGACAGCAAAATAATAGTTAAATAAGCCAATAAAATAAGCCTGAGGTAGTATATGGGTTCCTGAGAGATGAATTGATTTTCTCCCCAAATTTTTCAGAGGAAAATTTAAATGTTCACTATTGGACCATAATATGAAAAGACGAAGGGCCAAAGGGGGAGGAGCTAGAGATCAATCAATAATTAATATTTTTGCATAGCTACTGTTTGTCCAAAAGGCCTTTGGGGGTTACAGATATGTTTCCATTAAGCTCAAGATCAAGTTATAAAGAGAAACATAGCCAGCAAATGCCCAACAAGTTTGTGTTGCTGACCTGGAGTGGTGTAGGGGCTTGGCTGAGGAAGGAAGGAGAGCATAGCTTAAAGGGAGGAAAACTTCAGTAAAGGGAGAAGGGAGGTGATGAGGCAGGGCATCTTTGCAGACAGGTAAGGCCACACGTAGGCTTCAAAGAGATCCCCAAACTTCAGATTACCTGTGTGGACTGTGAGAAATGGTTGCAAAATCATGAATGGGAGAGAAATGAGAGTCAGAGTAAATGCAAGAAAGAGAGACACGTCTTAGGAGCAGCATTGCTTCTTTCTTTTTGACAAGTATTTATTGAGGACCTAGCTCTCAGAGCTAGGAACAATTCCAGATACTGGGTGTGTAGTGATAACAACGAACAACTTGTGCTCATGCAGTTTCCACCCAGTGCAGAAAAACTAGATGAAGGAAAAAGACATAAAGGGTTGGTTTCGAAAAATCTTAGGAAAGGAATTGAAAAAGAAAAGAAAAAGGAAACCTGTAATACTTTTATAGCACACATTCATACCTTTTTCTGTATGGCTATTTGTTTTTAGTCATTCTACTGTCAATTTTTACTTATTAATGTCTTAAAATTTGACTTTTATTATGTATATATTAGTGCTCCTATTTTGAATTGATCGGCTTAAATTACTGACTAATAAAAAGTATGGTATAAATTGTCACTTTAAAATGAGTCATTTGAAAACAACTTAAAAGGGCATACTTAGAGGGATATATCTCATTAGGAAAAAATATTGAGTCCTCAGTATGCATTATAGCAAAAGATCAGCATTTTTCTAGAATTCAGCAATGGATTTATTTGTTGCAAATCTCATAATTCTCCTTCAGCAGTTTACCTCTACTCATTTCAATTTTCCTGTTATTTTTGTCGCCCCAATAAATATTCACAGTCACCTTTGACTTTTCCCTCTCCCAATATTGACTCTGTATAACATTCTTTTTGTATATATTGGATATTGCTCACTGACAGTATACAAATATTATCAGAACGCAATATATAAATATATACTTGTATGTATATATACATATATATGCACATATATGTGTGTACATATATTTATATACAGACCTCATTCCTTCTTTAATTAATACAGTAGTTTCCAGCGTCCCCTTCTGCCTGCCAATCACAGAATTTTGGAGCCTGGAGGGAGGGGCTCTGTTAGGAACACCATCATAGCCTCTGCTTCCTAATCAGTCCTGAAGCAGGCACTTGCTGTGTTTTCTCTAATCAAAATCTTTCTATGTCGTACCACTGCCTCCTGAAGACTGCCCAGCCTTCTTTATTGAGTATTTGAAGTTGTGTGCATTTTTTTTCAAGGTCCCAACATGTTTTTCAGCCTTATCTTTCCATTCATCAACTCAAAAGGATTCTTTGGACACCTCTGTAATTTGAGCTTCTCTAGAGGTTTGTGATACAAAGATAAGCAAGTCACAGCCCTGCTCTTTAGCAGCCGTTAGTTTCATGGGTTGTGTGTGTAGAGGTGAAGAGACAAATACATGAATAATCCATTCTGTGTCGAGAGTGGGGGTGATAGAAACTGCCAAGGGAGGACTGGACTCAAAAATCCTGCTATCTTGCTACCTTGCTTCATCAATGCTGATTAAATTAGTTTGTAATTAAAACATGGACTCTTATCAATACTCCCTAAATTTTTCCATGATGTTCTCTCTCTTTGGAATGTCTTTTCTCTGCTTTTCTATATACCCCAAATATATCTGGTCCTTCAAAAACTAGATCAGATGCCAAATAATCCACGAAGCATTTCTTAGTCTCTTTAGTCTCAGTATCTCTCATTTAAATTTTCATGCATTTCTAATCATCCCTGCTTGTATAGTTTATTATTAAAATCTTGCGTCTCTTTACTATAACTGTCTTCCTCCTAAGAACAGAAACTATGATATATATAAACCTAAAAAAAAACCTTCACAAAACAGATGTTCAATGAATGTTAACCAAGCTAAAATAATAGGGCATAAATACTACCAAACTCAATTGTAAAATAGGAGGGAATTAATTATACAAATTGATCACCACACATCATTTACTGTAAAACTTAACGGCCGACAGTAGAGAGGAGAGTTAACACTATCAGACTAGGATCCCTAGGCTTGAAGGGGTTAAACAGATCTATCCACAAGGGGGAAAAAATGTTCTTTGTTTGCCTTCATTAAAGACTAATTTTAGGTCTTTTGATAACTAGATGAACACATTGTTTATGCTCCATATACTTTCTGCCCTGGGTCTTGGAAAATACATTAAATTTCCAAGAATTAAAGTTTCCATTAAGACAAGTGCCAAACCAGGAGGCCCGACCTGAGGAGGAAGCCATTTGCCTTTGCTGGCTCCCTTTCCAAGAGCTATAGAAAGATATTTACTGTATCACCTTTCTCCTGCACTGCTCTGTTTAATCATTCAGACCGTCTCTGCAACATGGGGAAGCTGCGGCATTTCAGAAAGCCACCAAGTACTGAGGAATGAATGACCTTTTGAGTTCTCAAGTGTTGACAGCGGTCCCTTTTGGGGGTAAAATTTCTCATTGGAAGACACTGAGTGTTTTTTGTTTTTTTCCTGTTCTGCTGGGGGTGTGTGTGTGTGTGTGTGTGTGTGTGTGTGTGATTTCCTGAGAGCTACATGGTTTGGCCGGGAAGAAACCGTTTGCTATGACGGTTTTCAGAACATTTTCCACCTGTATCATCCTTACTAGACTGAAGTGTCGTGTGTGCATAAATGTGTGTGCACACAGCTTGAGAGCCTCAAAAGACTATTTTCCTTATCTCTGTATCTGGTTTTATTCAATCTTAAGTAGTCCGGTTATTTACCAAGGTTACAAAAAAATAAAATAAATTCTCTTTACGTCAGTGAACTTAGACTCATAAAGTTCTCTCCCCTGAGCAGGGAGCCTTTTAAAGACCAGCGTGTCAAGCTTGCGCGGCAGGGGTCACGGCTACTGGAAAATGAGCTTGTCTACGGGTCCCGCCCTCCCACCTCTGCCCCTCCCTCCGGCCTGCTCCCTACCTACGGGAGATGCGCCTTTCCACCCCCCAACCCCCCACCCGAACTCCGTACCCCCCACCCCCCCACCCCCACCCCACCCCTACTCCCACCCCACCCCCACCTCCACCCCCACCCCGACCGCCCCACCACTTCTCCAGCCCCCGCTCGGCAACCTCCGCGGCCTCAGAGGTCTGGCGCGCGTCAAAGCCCGAGCTGGGAGGCTGATTTGTGGAGCATCACCCCCGAGCTCCGCTCCCCGCGGTCCCTCCTCCGCCCACTGCCGAGGCCGAGGGAGTAGAGCTGAGCAGGGGGAGGGGAAGAGCTACACCCATCCCCCTCCTCCAGCCCTCTCCGCGTTCAGATTCAATTGCACCTTTTATTATTTTAACTTTTCTTCCTAGGACGAGCGGCCCGGGATCCGTCCGCCCGGCAGTCGGCACCCCTGCTCCCGCGCCCTGGGATGGGCGCGCGGGGCACCAGCCCACGGTCCGCGGGCGAGCGCGGGGAGGTGCGGCGGCCGCACCCGCTGTCCGGAGTCTGTAAGTTTCTACGCTCCGCCTGGGGAGCGGACCGGGAGGCTGGCTGCGTCCCCGCAAAAGATTGAAAATGCAAAACACCGCTGAGGTTTGCAGTGTTGCAGGGACTTTTCGGGGCACGCTCTTTTAACTCTATCTGCAGCCCGCGGGCTATTTTCCGGGTTTTCCCTGCAGCTTGTATGTTCGCTTCCTTCGTTGCAAAGAAGTTTCCATTTTATAACAGGAGCTCCAATGGAGAGTAATTTTAAATGCAACTCATACTTCTTTCAAAGGTAAAATACTTGTTCATAATTTTCACGTTACATGGCACATCGTTTACTATTTTGTCAAATTACACCAAACGTTATTTATACTGCGCAAGAGGCCACGGCCTTTTCTTTGCCTACTTCTAAAAATAACGGAGGAAGAATTTCCCCTCTCAACTTTTCATATTGCCCTATCATGTAAATACTTCAGTAAATGGATCGCGATACCCAGCTGGCCTTACTTTTTGTTCCAGACGCCGCCACGTGCTTGCCTGCTTGCGCTCACCTCGGGGAATGCTCCTGAGCCTGCTGTTTACAGAAAGCCTCCTAGTTCCCCTTAACTCAGGCTGTACCCATATATGTTCAAAATGATCAGAACTCTTGAAACAGTTCGGGTTCAACCCAAATCATTTCTCTGGAATCCCAGAACTGAAGCACACACTAAATTCGTGTTTAGATGGATAAAATCCTACCTTTAAGCTTTGCATGTCACCTCGAATGGATAGACAGAGCCCTAAATGCGAGGACTGAAGAGGGGAGGAAATGAGGGGAAAGCTTTTAATCACCGTTTCCCTTGCGCAGGAGGACGGGTCTCTAGAGGAGAGGCAGGCCGGAGACAGGTGGGCAGGCGGCCTGTGGTGACGGGACGATGTTGGCCAGAAAGAGCATCATCCCGGAGGAGTATGTGCTGGCGCGCATCGCGGCCGAGAACCTGCGCAAGCCGCGCGTCCGCGACCGCCTGGCCAAAGCCCGCTTCATCGCCAAGAGCGGGGCCTGCAACCTGGCGCACAAGAACATCCGCGAGCAGGGCCGCTTCCTCCAGGACATCTTCACCACCTTGGTAGACCTGAAGTGGCGCCACACGCTGGTCATCTTTACCATGTCGTTCCTCTGCAGCTGGCTGCTCTTCGCCATCATGTGGTGGCTGGTGGCCTTTGCCCACGGGGACATCTATGCTTACATGGAGAAGAGTGGAATGGAGAAAAGTGGCTTGGACTCCGCTGTGTGTGTGACGAATGTCAGGTAAGAGTCAGCGGGATGAAGCAGGGGTCGAAAACAGGATGGGGAAAAAGTATGAAACGGCTCTCTTATCACTCCAATTGATGAAAGTGAAATAAAGGGTTTGCAGAAACAAAAAAGCAAAAAAGCTGATCTAACATAGTGAAAAAATATTTTTTTAATGCAGTTTTATGGGTGAGGCACCTCTGAAAATGTGAAGCTTCAATCCCCTGAGCTAGCCTTGAAAGCCCTATACCAGTTAGTAAAAACTGGTTGTGGCTCAAAGTGCCTTACTAAAATAAATAAAGAAAGAAAAAGTGCACATTTAGTTTTCAGGATGAAAAAGCTGTTGTCCATATTTCCAGTGTTCACAAGTAGATATTTTTGATCAGCAAAAAATATTGTGCAGATGCTAGTAATATAGTTCCATGACTTCTCTTGTCCATGGCATTTGCGGAAATAATGAGAAAAATGGGGAAACACTGGTGGGAGGTGTCCTAGATTTAAAATTCATAAAATGAAATAAATAAACAGAAGCCCCTCTTTAATAAGAACATTTTCAATAGCTCATTGCTTGCATTGGATTCCAAAATTAAAAATTATGCTAAGATTCAGAACTACAAAAAATTAATTTTAATGGAAATTAGTCCAGATTTTTCATGGGAGAGATTATGTAGAAGTGACTTCGTGTTGTGGTTTTCTTCAAAAGTTTTAATAAGATAGGAATAAGACACTTTTTAGATTGCCTAACTTTTGCTTTTTTCTCTTATATGGTATTTCAAAGATAAGTACAGTGAACTTAATTTCAGTAATTCTTCTCTTATATTTTCACATGGCCTAAGAACATTCCGTTGGGGTGATTTGTCTTTTAATTCTTTTTGTTGGAAGATAGAAAGAGATCATTTATATCAATTTCAAAAATATCCACTCAGAAGCAAAACACTAGTAATAATACTAGAAACTTTCCCAGGACATTTTATGAATGATATTTCAAATTCCTATAATGCCTCAAGCAGAGCAACCTGAACAAGCACCATGCTGCTGGGATACTGTGAAGAGTGAGACCTTTACTGACCCTGAAATCTTATGAAACTAGCATACCACTGCAAGAAGCAGAAACCTAGACTGTGAACTTGTCCATCCTTCCATTTCTTAAGTGTCAGCAATGCCAGCATGCCAAGGGGGGATTTGTGTGCAGACATCACATGCCACAGATTCCAGCTAGGATTTTGAGGAAAGAAAGCTACCTGGAATTGATCCATTGCTTTTACCATCAAGTATGCATTTTCTTGTCTTAAACTTGTCACAAACTTGTCTCAAAGAAAATAAAGGTGAAAAATTTAGGAGATGATCAGTACATCAGATATAAAGGACACAATGAAAATAATTGTGTGTAACAGGTATTTGTTGGTTAAATATCATTATTTATATTTCTCTTTAAGAAATTTATTGGCACTTAAGTTGGTGAATCATTTTCATTTTAAGATACATTTTTAATAAATATGCAGTAGACATAAAAAATGAAAATGAAAATGATAAACCTTGAAAACAGATGACAGATTTTATTTATAAGACAAATACATTGGCTTTTTCCATAAAAAAATAAAAAATAAAAAAATAACTCATTAAGTAATTGGGGGAGATCATCAAAAATAATATCCTTTCAATGATTTTTTTTTAAGAAGAACTTTATAGCACACACTGATTGTTAAAAGCTGCTTTGCTGCTAGTCCCCATTTTCAACAAGATGTGTTCTGGACCATGGCTAGTCCCCTAATGCATTCCTACTGGCGTGAACGTTAAGTTCAGCCTGAGAAACGGTGTGAAAATTACAGTGAGACAAAGTTGGTTTTATCAGCATAACAATGTTAGCATTTTAAATTGCCCCTTTCATCTAAAAAATTATTTGACATCTTTAAGGTTAAAACCTTACAAGTTTTATTTTAATGTTATGATGCTATTTATACTTTAATCTCAACATACAGTTTAATCATAACAAACCATACATAATAAAAAATTGTTACCCAAAATATAGAAACAGAAAATTTTTTATTCTGTCCCAAAGGGGGTTTAAAAGACAACTAATAACATTTATAATTCTTTGCATCTCCTTTCTTTCATAAGTCCATTGTATCACCATATCATCATAATTGGAAACAACTTACTGTGATGCATACTCACCAGTATGTCCAAATAACATTTTACCACTCCCGTTTTAGAATGGCTCACTTCCCTTTCATGTGGGGTAAGTCTCTAATGTGACTCAGAAAATTAATCAACATATTTCCTCTATTATTCAGCCTAACCTCCTCTGTAGTCAAACAAACAAGCAGCTAAACCCTTTCATATCTTGAGATTGTTCAGCATGACAGGTGTCCATACAGAGGCTGGGTCTTGAGCCACATAATGTTTAGAATTAAATTATTTCATAAAATAAACAGTATACATAATTAGCCCCTAAATAGCCTCTCAAGCTATTAACCAAAGCTAAATAACCAAACATTTAAAGATAGTCAGCATTAGGCTGCTCCCCGAAGTGGGTATATACTATTAGAAGTCAATGTTGTGTCCATGCCTCTCCACTGGGTCTACTCTTAGCTGTTGCCATCTTTTCAGATCATAGGACATTTTGCATGCAGTTAGTGCAAAAAGCAACTATTGTGGTTTTCCATGAATCTTTTTAGCAACAAAAATGTTGAAAAGGGCAATTTGCGTATTCCACTTAAAAGCTAATCAAAAGAATCTCTGTATGCTTGCTTCCTCCTCAAGGTGTCCCACCAAAATGCAGTGTGTATACTCAGTGTTAAGATGTTTAAACATTTTGCTCGCTCTGTGTGTGTGTCAGTGGCAGATAGATAATACTTTGACAAGTGGCTTATCTTCTCTAAAACTGGAGAAGTTTGAAACTGCAGTTGAGGGAAACACAGGACTAATGTCATTTCTATTAAGAAGCCGCAGCAGCAGTGGATATGTAGTTCAGTGAATAAATTCATGATAATAATAATGAAATGAGGTGCTTCTCAAGCAGGGGAAGAAATCAGATCACCTGAGAGCTTTTCAAAAGTCTTACCCAGGTCCACCCTGAATCTACCAAATCAGTGTTTAATTCACAGAGAAATGGAAAAAAAATACACAATTTGCAAAAGCTTCCCAAGAAAATCCTGACGCTTGTTGGCCCTTTCCCTTTGCCCCTTTCAGAACACTAGGCCAGAATTGAGAGGATTCGTGTTCTTATTAATTATATGATCTTGATACAATCATTTATTCCTCTCTGCTTTGAATTCTTTCTTTAATAGCATCAGCATTCTCTAGATCACTTACAGAACAAAATAAGACAATCAGTAAGAAAACATTTTTCTTTCCAAATGGAAAAACATTCTTTTTTATTAAAAATACTAGTTTTTAAAATAGTAGGTTTTGTACCACTTTTTGGCCCTGTGCTTTCAGTGTATGAGGTGCACACTGAGTGTTAGCTAACGAATATAGTTAAAGGTTGTGAATGATAAACACACTGATCACGCAGTACTTTCTTTATGACTGAAGTCACTTAAACACAGACCATGCAATAAATAAGAAACGTCCACCTGGTAGAAATTTTCACAAAGTGAACTATGCCTTTGTGAAGGTAAATTATTTCACAAAGTAAAATATGCCTAAAAACATAAATAGGTATATTTATTATTTTAAAGCTTTCACACAAGTATGCCCACTGTTACTTGACCTAGGAAACATTAATGGTATTGTATCCTAGACGTCGGGAGGTAGATACGTGCAGAAAAGAGAGAGAGAACACAAGGGCTTGTGTTTAGAATTAGGCACTTGACAAGTCAGTTGGCTTGTCTTCCCAGAGGCATGTAATAAATAGCCTTTGGAAGAAGAAAATGGCAAATGCAGTTTGGGCATTTCATCACAGAAAAATAATGTTTTTGACATTGGGAAAAAAATTTAGCTTGGTCTGTTATTTCATTATTCCAAATTGGATCGGATGGCATCGCTTTCTGATGTTCTTCCTTCCAGGTCTTTTGCCTCCGCTTTTCTCTTCTCCATCGAGGTGCAAGTGACCATTGGCTTCGGGGGGAGGATGATGACGGAGGAATGCCCCCTGGCCATCACGGTGTTGATTCTTCAGAACATC
This sequence comes from Miniopterus schreibersii, assembly GCF_964146895.1. Lineage (NCBI taxonomy): Eukaryota > Metazoa > Chordata > Mammalia > Chiroptera > Miniopteridae > Miniopterus > Miniopterus schreibersii. Next base: position 159,017,720 of record NC_138102.1, read on the forward strand.
GTGGGCTTGATCATCAACGCGGTGATGCTGGGCTGCATCTTCATGAAAACGGCGCAGGCGCACCGCAGGGCCGAGACGCTCATCTTCAGCCGCCACGCGGTCATCGCCGTGCGCAACGGCCGGCTGTGCTTCATGTTCCGCGTGGGCGACCTGAGGAAGAGCATGATCATCAGCGCCTCCGTGCGCATCCAGGTGGTCAAGAAAACCACCACCCCCGAAGGCGAGGTGGTGCCCATTCACCAGCTGGACATCCCCGTCGACAACCCCATCGAGAGCAACAACATTTTCCTCGTGGCGCCTTTGATCATCTGCCACGTGATCGACAAGCGCAGCCCCTTGTACGACATCTCAGCGGCCGACCTGGCCACGCAGGACCTGGAGGTCATAGTGATTCTGGAGGGCGTGGTGGAGACCACGGGCATCACCACGCAGGCGAGGACCTCCTACGTGGCCGAGGAGATCCAGTGGGGCCACCGCTTCGTGTCCATCGTCACCGAGGAGGAGGGAGTGTACTCCGTGGACTACTCCAAATTCGGCAACACTGTTAAAGTCGCCGCGCCCAGGTGCAGCGCCCGCGAGCTGGACGAGAAGCCGTCCATCCTCATCCAGACCCTGCAGAAGAGCGAGCTGTCCCACCAGAACTCCCTGAGGAAGCGCAACTCCATGCGCAGGAACAACTCCATGCGCAGGAACAACTCCATCCGCAGGAACAACTCGTCCCTCATGGTGCCCAAGGTGCAGTTCATGACGCCGGAGGGAAACCAGAATGCGCCCGAATCCTGACAGCAAGACGGCCCCCAGGAGGAGTTTTCATCAAGTGCTGACGCTTTAGGCTGGGCACTACCACACTGTACCCGAGCTGGAACACAGTAATTTGTCCTTCTATATCTTTTCTTTTTTTTTTAATATATCTTTATTGATTTCCGAGAGAGGAAAGGAGAGGGGGAGAGAGACAGATAGAAACATCAGTGATGAGAGAGTCATTGGGGATCCAGCCCGCAACCTGGGCTTGTGCCCTGACCGGGAATCGAACCCGGATCGCCTGGATCCTAGGTGGATGCTCAACCGCTGAGCGACGCCCGGCCGGGCTCCTTCTACATCTTAACGCACTAAATCATATTCATATTCAAGCAACAGCACTTTCTTTATCAATAGAACAGTAACACACAAGGTGGAGGATTCGTGGCTCACACTTGTTTCATACACGTAGGATTTGCGGTGACATGCTTAAGTTATGCATAGAAAATAGTGCGCCCTCATTTCTCTCCATTTGAAGCACAATTATATTAATAGTAATGGACCTTGAATACCAAAGGCGGCCAAGGAATGCTTTTGTTTGAAATGCTCAGTGGGTGAAACCAGGGATCTCTCTGTTGCTATTGTTCACTCTGGAAATACAAATAGAATAGGAGGGGAGAAACAAAATCTTTTTGTGTATCAACCAATATGTTGCCTGTTCCTTTTCTATGATATTGCACCTGGTAACAAGCACGAGGCAAAAACTGCTTAGCCCTCTCTGCTTCTAAGCAGCTTCTGGAAACTCACTGGGCCCTCCCCAGCGCCCCAGGGCCCTTCTGGCCCTCCTCAGGGCCGCTGGTGGGCAGAACTGGGCAAGGAGCTTAGGGGAAAAGCTAAGAGCGCTCCTGTCTCGTCTCGGGCCTGGGTTCCCAGCGAGGACAGTCGTTTCCTTCACCTTCTCACTTCTTCTTCAGGGCCCCCACAGAGAAATGCTGTATTGAATATTTTATTAAAATATCTTCTTTGTATTCATTGGGGCTGTGTTATTCTTTTTTCACAAAATTATCCCTGGTTAAATATCAAGGGGAAAACAATTTTAGAGGCATGTGAAAGAGATCATACAGTGATAACACCTCTGAGTCCCCTCCTCCCCCCTCAGGTTCCCTCCCTCAGAGATTGTTGTCCTAAGAAAATGACACTTTTTGTTCCATTTTTTATTTCATTTCATTCCAAGTTTTAAAATGTTCTCTAGGCTTTTCTATCTGAGCCTGATGTGTCATGGAATCCTGTAACTTTTTTCTTTTTACCCTCCCACCTCCCATCTTAAAACTACAGCTCCCTCCTGGAAATATCTGAATTCGGTCCCGGCACATATAGATTTAGCTTTATCTCAATTGCTAAAGTGAGATTTTTCTATCAAAGCTGTATTTAATCATCCTTAGCTCCTGCATCTTCAAGGGAGGGGTAAGGGCACAGAGACAAGTGCCAAGCTAATAAATTACGAGTTTGTTCTTTCTTAATTCTTATATTCCATATGAGTCAATATCAGAAAGCTGAGCTCTTGAGTAGCTTTTTATACAGATTTTTTATTTTGTATTTATCTCTATGAACAGCGAAATAGGAGGGTTATCAAATATATATTCAAATCCTGTCTTAAACAAAAGCCTTGTAAGTATAACCTGAAGAATGGAAATTATTTATCGGGTCACTGAGTTCATCATTTCTGAAGACTTCTAACCACTCCTTGGAACTTCAGACTCATACATCAAACAGGTACTTGATGCTCCACTTGGATACTTAATACCCATTTAAAACTTACGGTGTCAAAAACCAAATGCTTCATTTTCGGAAACAAAGCCTTCTTCCTCTCACCAGCCTTTCTCCCAATCACTCAGGCCAACATCTGGGAGTCATACATGACACCTTTCTTTCATACCACACATGCCATCCATTAGCAAAATCTGTTAGGTCTACTTTCCAAATTTGTCCAGAGCATGACTTATTCTCTCTACCTCTGCCACTTCTTCCTTAGTCCAAGCTGGGTGCTCACCACCCAGTATATATGAATGCAGCTGTATCAGTTGTTAAAATATTGAAACATTTCTGTAGAGGTTGCTAAAGAAAAACCTATCTTAATAAAACTTCACCCAACAGTGACTACGGAGGTAGATGTCAGACCCCTGCAGTTCTGGTACAGATGCAGGACCTCCACGGCCACCCCAGGGCAGCAACAGGAGCATGTGCAGTGCCTGCCTGCTGCTCAGTGGCAGCCCAGCGTCTGTGGAGGTGACACAGGCTTCAGGGAAGGCGATGTTGGGACACAGTTAGTAGGGCTGAGATGCAGGATTTCCGAGTCCAGGTGGTACAGAATGCCCTGGCACCCAAGGGCAAATCTAACTATAGAACATGGGCAGTTCCCTAGCTACCTTCCAGCTGCAAACAAAGGCTGAGTGCCAAGGACCTGACGACTCTCCATTTAATGGGAAAGTCAGTGGGAGAGTTTGATGGGGCCCCTTTGTGTCAAGGCATGGCTCAGGGACATTATTTAGCTAGTGACAGCCACATCAAACAAAAGATAACATTAATAGTTTCTAAAAGCTAACATCAATTGTTGTAGAGAATTACTATGATTTCCGAACCTGTTTTTGCTAAAATATGTTTAACTGGCTAAGGAGATTTAGGAACTACATAGTTTAGTTTTATAAAATAAGACTAATATATGTGTGTATAATTTTGACATGTGTTGAATTTTATTAAATATTTAGATTCTCTGCTTCTACTTTAGTCTTCATACAACAGCCACAATATTTTTATTAAATTTATTGGAGTGACATTGGTTGATAAAATTATATATGTTTCAAGTGTACAATTCTATAATACATCATAAGCCATATTACTCTGCTTAACACCCCCCAATGGCTTTCTATTTTTCTAACAATGAGAATCAAAATTCTTCCCAAAGCCCACAAGCCATTCTCCTCAATCATTCCCACTCTGTACCACACTGGCCTTGCTGTTCTTTGAAACAGAGCTGTACATGCTTTTATATCATGGGTTGCTTCTACCTGGAGAACTTTCCCCAGAAAGGCTCGTGGGTCTCTCCTGTCATTTAGGTCTCTGCTCAAGTGCCATCTCATGAGAAATACAGTATAGTAGTTAAGAAAATGGACTCTGCAGCCAGACTCACTTGGTTTAAATTTCAATTTCAACACAGCATCTGTGAGGTCTTGACAAAATTAATTTTTTTTTCTGGCTAAGAAAGAATTCAGAGTCAAGACTGAAACTATAAGAGAAAGTTAATTTAGAAAGTCACAGAGGCAGAAGTGAACTGTAGAAGAAATGGGCTCAGGAAACAAGCTACAGAGGCACAAGGATGGCCCTTGGAGCTTAGGAGAAAGAGAGAAGCAAGGAAAATGCACCTGAGGAAAAGGGGTGGGGCAAGGGGTGGGTGTGCTCCATAGAGAAGGCACCAATTAATTTCTTTGCACCTAATTTTCCTCATACATAAAATCAGAATGATTATAATATGTACCTACCTCATAAGTTGTAAAGATTAAGTAAAGGCTTAAAAGCTTTTCATTCATTTGCCCAGTACAAAGGCTTGAAATGACTGCCTTGAAATTAATTGTATTCTTAGAAAATGACTAATTCAATGCATTACCCTTGCTCTCTAGGACAGAGACAAAAGAGCTTTGCAACATGAATCTGATCTCTTAAACACTACAGCAGAGATCTTATATCTGCCCACTCCCAGTTGCTTTTCCTGATTCCTTGACACCTGCCATTTGCTTGTTGTCAAATAGTGTAATGTGTGAAACACTACAGTGTGTAAAGGGAAACACACACACAGAAGATAACTTTTGTTCCGCATGTCTATCATTTATTTATTCATCCAGTAGTATATATTGGGCATCTACCATGTCTGACAAGTATCCTCTGGCAAAAGTAACTGGGTGTGTTCTCTTTAAGAAGAAGCAGAACTTTTTAGGCAATGTGGATGCTGATTCTGCTCCCAAGTAATCTGAAATGAAAGGTATAAGGAGAGGAAAACTGTGCCAGAATCGCAGAAGACACACTTTCACATCAAAGTGAAAATCAAGACCTATCCCTGCTTACTGAGCAGGAATGGGAAAAGTGTCAGACCCAGAGCTGTTACACATATAGCATTCCAGAGAGCTGGGTGAGAGAATAGAACGTTGTTCATTCTCAGAACTTTCTTTGTTTCCCTGATTTACCTTCTCCCAATACCACAGATTCATTCTATAATTCTACATCATGTGCCACATGACTCAAGACTTTCTCTGAGAAAAGCTCCTGTTGCCTTTGCCTGCAGACATTTCTAAATACATCTGGCCAAGTGTTCTGACTTATCAGTGTTTCAGAACCACAGTGACAAAAAACTGACCTCAGTTCCCAGAGAAAGTCTCACTCCCAGAGAAGTTATTAGCCACTCAGTGAACATGGGACAGCATTTCTTCCCCTCCATTGCTTAGAATCATTTTCTTGTTGTTGTTTAAAGATTTGGCATTTATGGAGCAAGGAGTTTCCTCTTTGATAGTAAATCAATTATAGATAAAGAAAGAATGAAAAGATATCTATCTTTTGGGGTTCCCACCCCCAACTTTTGTCATTTTTAGCATGTTGAAGGTAGAGGCAGAACTGAAATTAGTGTCTCCAAGGACCAGTGCATTAAAATAACCATAACAAATCGTACAGGCTGTTTAAGAGCAAACCCAAGGGCCGTGCTCTTCCCATGATCTTTATGCACAATTCTCACCAATGGTGATGGGAATTTCCTCACAGTTTTTGGAAGGAAGTGACTCTAATTACACCCCTTTGATAACCTATTGCACAAATTCAAGTTTAAGCTCATGAAAATCTTAATCAGCCTTTAACTTCAGATCAAAATATCACATTGAAGGTCAATTTTATTTTAGATTACTTATGTCTACATTAGTGTTCTTTTGCAATTGTTGCCATTGTTGTCACAGTTCTCCTGAAGATTTTCTTGTCTGTACTGTATGATATTCTCTGGGGTAACTAATGAAACTATTACTTTGTTTATTTTAATCACGTGAGAAAACATAAAAATATTAAGGCTGAATTTTCGCATACTATTGAATTACTTCAGCTTGTTTTGAATAAACATTGAGAAGGTACAGGGTAAAATAGTTACATGTAAAATCAAGTTTAAAAACACTTTTCACTGAAACTGTGCATATTAACAGATTTCTCAGCACAGGCTTCAATTATTCACCATTGACTGTTGTAAAAAGTCTGTACTCTTTAAGCATAATAGCCAAGGCTCTTTGTGGTTTGACTTCAACACACCTATCCAGCCTTTGTGATTATTCAAAATACAATTATTCTGTGCAAACAAAAGACTATGTGAAAATGTCAGGGTGTGAATAACATTCAGATATCATAACCAAAGACTGGGAAGACTTCAGGATGGATCTTGAATGGTGGACAAAAGAAAGTCTTTGAGCTTTTAAAGCCAAGGACATGATCATAATTTTGCTTTATGAAAACTATTTCATTAACAATATATTGGATGGTTCAGAGGAAGGAGAGGCATGAAGATCAGACTGGAGGTGATTGTAGTAGCCTAGGAAACAGGTAATGAGAGCTTAGATTGAAATTAGAATAAGAAGAGTATAAAGAAACAGATGCGCAGGACCTTGCGGGAGAGAAAAACCTATGAAATTTGGAAACTTATTTATTGAGGAGAAGGCAAGAGACAACAAGGGATCAAAGAAGAGTAACTATTATTTATATTGTTGAATTTTTTTCATCATTCAAAAGATTCTGTGTGTGTGTGTTTATGTATGTGGTATGTGTCTGTTTGGGAGGCATCTACATAGACAACTCATTTGAGACCACAGAAATGTAGAGTCTTGCCAGGGAAGAGAAGAAAGAATGCTAAATAGAGCCAGGAAGAAAACTTGCTAAACTTTTGAAGACAAGAAGAGGGAAAAGTCTGCAAAGAAGATGGTGAAATATGAGAGAAATAAGAGAAAAACCTAGGAAATGTATTACAGAAGCCCTCAAAAAGAAAAATGCCCCAAAGAATAGAGATAATCAATAAGATTGAAATGACAGGGAAAGTTAGGAAAAGTAATTTCTTTGAGTCAGTGTAGTTATTTTTCAAATTATATTTTAATATGATTCAATATCCTGGTTTGACTCAGGTATTGATGATCAGAGCTCTTCTAGGCAGGTTTCATCAGAGGCTACATACAAGTATTGACAACTACTGTCCAACATTTGGAAATTTCCGCGTTAAATCAATTGATTGCATAAAATCTGACAAAGATAGTTTTGGTGCCTTTCAGGTGCTGAAGCATTTTCTCAGATTTCAGAGCCTAAAACCCCTTTCCCAAGGCTTCGTCCAGTGTCCAGAACCTCATATTCCTTCTAGACTGTAGTCACGTGTTACCCATTTAATGCAGAGTCTAAACTTGGTGGAGGAATATACATGAAACAGATTAATTTTTCTCTAAATATTGTCCTATGTGTTTGTCAAATTTCCCTTTTTGAATGAGTAGAAAATGTCTTAATGAATTTGGGGGCATTTACTTAAAAATTGCAGTCACATATCAGATGTCAGATGAAAAACTTCTATTTACCATCACTGGAAAGTTCTATGTCCTAGGGGTTTTGTTCATTCATTTGTTTTACTGTTCTTTATTTCCTGACTTGGTGGCTGGAAGGAAATGTAAATCCCCAAGCTGAGAACACAGTGATAACTTTTAAGGAATGGGGGTGGGGGAGCTCTAATTGCTCTGTGTTCTTGACCATTGCATGCTTATCGAGTAATTTTACATCTGTGGGCACAGATAAAACAGAATTCTTGAAGCACTGACTTTATAAAGGGCTAATGAAAAATACTTCTTCTGAAAGTGTAATGCAGTGTTTTGGTTCTTAAAGTCTACAAATAAGATATTTTTTATAGACTTCATGTTTTATCTTCTTCCCCCCATCACCACTTATCCCCCCTATACCCTCTTCCACCACAAATGAATGAATGGAGGTGGCCTGCTGTTTTCACCCTCCACCCCGTCCTTCACCGTGGAGGAATGGCCATCACTGGGATACTTCCTTCCTCTTTCTTTTTGGCATCACTGGTATTGCGAAGACAAGAGGGAATAAGAGAGATGGTAGAAAAATATCTTATGCACCTGGTGCCCAGTATGTTTCCATGTTCCCAATGTTATGGTCTCCACCAATGTGATGTGTGTATTTTTCTTGGGGTGATTTTAGCTTCACCATTATGTTACTGAGCATCCCCACCAGTGAGGGGCTTCCCACTCTTCATTTGTCCTTTGCCAGTGTCCATGCCTCGTTTATCTCTATATTGGTTATCTACTGCTATGTAACAAATTACCACAAACTTAGTGTCTTAAAACAATATTAGCTTTATTAACACACAGTTTCTAAGGTTTACAAGTCCAGACATGGCTTATCTAGGTCTTCTGCTTCAAAGTCTCTCAAGAGGCTCAAACAAGTCTCATCTGAACCTTGATTGAGAAAGGGTTTGCTTCTGAGCTCATATGGTTTTGGGCAGAATCTGGATCCCTGTGACATATTGGACTGATGGTCTCAGCTGAATGTTGACCAGTAACCACCCCTAGTTCCTTGTCACATGGGACTCCTAAGTTGGAAGCATACTTCATCAAAGCATTCAAACCAAAAAGGCAATGGAGAGAGTCACTTAGGAAGATGTAGATTACAATCTTAGTAACAAAATCCTAGAAGTGACATTTCATCATCTTTGCTATATTCTATTGGTTAGAAGAGAGTTACAAGGTATATATACTGGAAAGCTGAGATCATTGAGGGCCATCATCGAGCCAACCTACTGTATTCTCCTTTGAGTAAGCCTGGACCACCCCCTTCCTCCTGCACTACCCTATATCCCAGCTCCTTCACTTGGAGCCACAGAAAGAACTGAGGTCCTCTTCAGCACCCTTCAAAGGTCACAGAGAATCTATCTTGGGTAAGGGGTTGCCACATTTTCCCAGGGACATTATACCACAATATCTTCACTCTGTTGTCACAATCATTTCCAGCAAACCTCATATCTTCAGACTTCTCCAAATGACAAGCAAACACTACACTTTATATCCATATAAACCTTGCAAGTTCCAGGAGACGCAAGTAAAGTTTTATAAAAAAGTCACCCTCCCACACCGTGAGAGCACCTGTAAAATTTACAGTTTAGCCAACATCCATTTAGAGAATGAGACGGTAGTCCTTATATTTTGCAGGTACCCCTAAATTTTATGAAAGATTCTTTTGTAGCTCTATCTCATAAAGAAGGGGGGGAAAAGCCACAGAACTCCCCACAAAGCTGATGACACCTGACTTTAACCTTATGACTCTTCCCACAGTCTTCTCATGCAGGCACAGAAAGTGCAGGAAGGTTTGAGGCTTTGGTTAATGGTGGGAGGCAGATTCTGTCATCTCTTATAAATGATAAGAACAGTGTGAATGAAGAGGCTATTCGGTTCCTTCACTCAAGAGGACATGAAAGCATGTAGCACTCTTTGACCCCCATATTGAGCCCCAATTGCCAGTTCTGGGAAAAGAGAAAGTCCCTCTAAGCATCCTCTTACATACGCAGAACTAAGAAGAGTTTTTGATAGGCATTTCCCAAAGCCTTCCCCATACCGTCAATCTATAATCCAAGCTGATCCAAGTGCTGGGTCCACTTCATCTGCATCCTACCACATCCACCTTTAATTCATATTTTTTATAAAGCGGTCTTGGGCTTTTACATTTGTAGTCATTCCCTCTCTATTCTGTGTCTAGTCATTCCCTTAAAGCATCTACTTCCAAAGTCTTGATTATATGATGACTGGAATCTGAGCCTGGATCACACCTTTATTTTATATCCTTATTATAAGGATTTCATATCCTTATATTTAAATGCCTGTTAGTAGGACTGGCATAGGAGAGCTGAAGCTCCTTAGAAAAGCTGAGTTATTTCTAATTTTCCAGAGAATGAAGAATTATAGATTCTTAGAATGTTAAGATGAAGAAGAAACTCTGAGGTTATATAAGGCAACTCTCTTCATTTTGTTGATAAGCATCCTAAAGGTCAAGTTGTTTAGAAGATCAAACCAATAAGCCTGGTCCCACTATGCTGCCTTTGCCATGTACAATACAGTTGTTTTGGGAAAAAGACAGAAATATCAAAATCACACCATGTTTATCACAATTACATATATTACACTATTTAAATCATGCATATATATATATATGACTTGATTGTAACTGAATGCTATATAGTTTTTTAACTTGTTTGAAAGGCTGTGCAGATTTTGCATATTATAAATGAACTGAGATCCTTTGTTTTATGGGCACTGAAATCAGACCACCTATACAATGCTTACAGAAACAACTTGCTTCTCCTGTTATGATGTTTAGTGACCCTTGTTGGGGGTGAGAGGGCAATCGGGTCTTCCAGAATCTGGGAAAAGAAGCTTTTCTATCGTATCTGCCAATAGAGACTCCATTTTAGTTAATAAGAAGTTTGCATTAATACCACATTTGGATGAGGTTCAAAGTCAGTTGCAGTAAATCTCGATAACTACTGCTCATTTCAAGCCAGAGCCAGGCAGTTTGTTTATTTTAAACGCTTGCTCCATGAGTTACTCCCCTGGGAAAGTGACCTTGTTTTCATCTGAGGCCCAAGGGAAGCTTCATACACAGTGGAATCTTATTCTAGAACGTGTCTGGAAAGACAAAAGTTACAGCCTATACTCTGCTAGCATCATATCGTTCACTTCATTAACAGTTGTTTTAAAACATAAAAGGAAAAAGACTGAGAAATCTTAACCCATACTCTTCCACCCCACCCCCACCACCAGTTCCAAAGCACAGTCGAGGACTGCTCAATGCACCTACGTTATTGCATTTTCTTCTACTTTCAGTAACCCAGATGTGACAGAGGTGACAACTCCCCATAAAGTGAAACGAAAAGTCAGGTGATTCTATGGACTCTGAGTGGGTGTGAAGTAATGTGAGAGGTAAGCCTATTGCAAACAGCATGGGCACCTGGGGATGGGCAGGAAACCAGTTGGGATTGATCTTATGTAAATGTAGAACCTGTTATCACTCTAGAACACCATTCTTCCTCTTCATCTCCTTCCCCAACATGCTAACAGCTAAGTGGGCCTTTTGCAGCTCATGACTTTGGTTAAGAACCAGGCCTCCCTTGCACACACTTCTAATTTGTATATACCCTTTGCGTGATAGAGCCTTGTGCTGTCTCAGTCATTAACACAATTCTCTGCAATAGTTAATTTTTTTACAACAAAATTAGTCATTTTTATTTAAAAGAAACAGTAAGAAATAAGTGCAAAATTAAATTTTATTATTAAATGCACGTAGAAGTAACAAGAATACATTGAAACACACACGAAGTTAGTTCATTACATGACAGTAAAAAAAATTTGCAAAACAAAGAACTTGATTTCAAGTTGGGTTAGTTAATTTTTTGACTTTTTTCTTAGACTGCTAGTGAGGAAAGAAAACTGCAGAAAAGGAACTTTGTAGCTAAAACGGGAACACCATAGAGACAGTTTTGGAGCATCTGGCTTTGTCTCCTTAATAGGCTTAGTAGGAGGGTTATAAAACACATGGATGTAGCTGTGATCTCACCATCCCCAGAAATTCCTGTGTTTGGAGAGTATGAGAAAGGAAGGAAAAGACTGGATTAGAAAAGAAAAAGGGAGAAGGGTGAATAAAAAAATAGTGAATACAAAATAGACGAAAAGTCACTGTTTACATAGGGCACACCCACCAGGCCATGGACCATACACATTGTAAATGGTCCCTTCATTTCTTGAGCTAGCCTTTCAAATGTTAGTCTCTGCAAATTCAATCTTGTCCTCCAACTAGGGTCATGCAAAAATCATTTTGACCAGAGCACTGATCAAAGATACATCAAGACGGGAACAGCTTGTCCGGAAACATGATGAAAACAGGTTCCAGAGTGAAATCTCAAGATGACTCAATGCAGGTTCTATGCCCATTCATAGACCGACCTCTCTAATTAGTCTTCAGACACCCCAGATACAACTCTAAACAAACAAACATCCCAAATTTAAATAAGAAAGGATAAATAATCTAGGGCTCCATTCTCTTGAAAAATTTACTTGGGGAAAAAAGTTCTGGCTGGAATAATAACCAGGGGTACAAAAACAAGTAGAAGTCCCATTCTCTCATGATCAAAAAGAAAACTAAAGTGGTTTATCCAGACAAAAAGTGCAGCACCTCCCCAACTACATTGGAGTGGGCTAAAAGAGAGATGATGTTTTCTTGGTAGAACAGGTTTTTCAAAAGTAAGCATTATCCTATTTCATGTTCTATGTTCACAGAAGTCAGTGTTTATTAATGTTAGGCATTAATAAAAACAGTATGTTAAAAAATAGCTTCTTTAGTAAGCTACATAAATTGTTTCATGGTCTGGGCAAAACCACTAATGCCCTATTATTTGCCAAATGGTAGCTGAGATAACAAATACATTTGAAAAGGACCAAACCAGGAATCTATCACTTTAGCCATGTTTATATCTACTTGTAACATAACAGTAGAAGACAACCGACTGTCTTTCATAAGCTTTGAAAAATAAAAGCTCAATAAGAAAAATGTGCAATTGTTTAAAAATATATTTTGCAGTTGTAACTTTAATGCAAGAAAGGTTTTCCTAAATGGGTAGTACATACAGCTTGACATAGATGATATTGGTTAGCAAGTTCACCACATACATATAGTTTACAATATGTAAAGACAACAGATAAATGTACTGGGGAGGTACTATGCTAAGACATTACTATTAATACAGATGTAGATTCTCCAGAGAAAGGCAAAGAGCAGGAGGCAATGAGACTCTCATGGAACAGCATTCAATTTCATGAAAAAAATTAACATAAAAACAGGGATTTGCAAAACAAATGAATTTGGGGTGGTCATTCACTTTACAAAATATAATCTCATATAATGACATAAGCAAGATGGCAAACTAGGAAGTTGTAGGCCTTCCTTTCTTAATAAAGACACTGAGTTAACAGTGCATAGTGTAAAATACTTCTGTGAGAACTCTAGATACCCATTGAGTAGCTATAGCAATGCAAAACCAAGAAGGGATTCCACTAAAAATGGGTAGAAATTTTTGTGAATTTTGCATGTCAGTCCATACCTCTCCCCCTATGTGACATAGTGTTAGTGCAGCACATCTTGGAAGATGTCCACTATAATGTGGCTTCCTCCTCTAGACAGAAACAAATGAGTGGATCATGCATCCTAGGTTCTAGCTTGTCAGGGGGCTGCTTCGGGGACATTTCTGTCTCTCCTGACTCCAAGTGCTGACTGGAATGGTGGCATAATTTGGAAGCCGCTAAAAACAGGCTAGCGTCTAGGCACATTAGAGCTGCAGTACCACATGCAAATTCCTAGGTGAACAAGAGATCAGAAAATGTTTAAGAGGTCCTGATATCTTCATCCAGGCTGATTGGCGAAGGTCTTAGGAAAGCCAGTGTACAAAAACTAAGAGAGGTGGTTGTTTTTTCAAATGTCCAAATCTCAGCAAAGAATAAGAGGCATACAAAGAAACAGAAAAACGTGGCTCAATCAATGGGACAAAATAAAACTCCAGAAACTGACTCTAAAAAATGCAGATCTATGATCTGCCTGACAGAGAATGTAAAATAACTGTCAAGACAATGTTCAATGAGCTAAGTAGAATGTAGACAACCAAAAGAAATCAAGAAAATAATGTATGAACAAAATGAAGGTATCAACAAAGATATAGACATTGTTAAAAAGTACCAAACAGAAATATTCTGGAGCTGAAAATTACAACTGAAGTGAAAAATTCACTAGAGAGGTTCAACATCAAACTTACCAGGCAGAAGGAAGAATCAATGAACTCTGAGACAAGTCATCTGAAATCATTGAGTCAAGAGCCAAGAAGAAGAAGAAGACGAAGAAGAAGAGGAAGAAGAGGAAGAAGAAAAGTGAGGAGAGCCTACAGAACACCATCAAGTGGGCCAACATATGAATTATGGGAATCCCAGAAGGATCCCATAAAGAAAGGGCAGAAAGCTTATTTGAAGACATAATAGTCGAAAACTTCCCAAATTTGCAGAAAGAAGTGGACATACAAATTCAAAAAGCTAAACTAACTAAATAAATAAATCCTCCAATGAGGATAAACCCAAAGGGAACCACACTGAGACACATAATCAAACTGCTGAAAGTCAAAGACAAAGGAAGCAGCAAGACACAACCAACTTCTCATATACAAGGGAGTGTCCAGAAGATTATCAGTGGATTTCTCAACAGAAAACCTGCAGACCAGAGGAAGTAAGATTATATATTCTAAGTGCTGGGGGGGGGGGGGGGGGGAGTGTCATCCAGGAATACTGTATCCAGAAAAACTGTACTTCAAATAATAATAGTAATAATAATAATAAGATTTCCCCAGAAAAACAAAAGGTGAAGGAATTCCTTAGAATTGTTCTACAAGAAATGCTGAAGGGAGTCTTTCAAGTTAAAACAAAGGATGGGAGAAAGCAGCATGAAGCCATATGAAAATATAAAGTTCTCTGTAAAAGTAAATACATGGACAAATATAAGAACCTGTATTTTGTTATTTTGGGTGCATAGAATTTAAATGACAAAAACAAAAATAACTATAAATATTACAAATTATTTTAATGGGTATATAATATATTAAGACGTAATTTGTCACATCAGTAACAAAGCTAGGGAGTGGAGCTATAAAGAAGTAGAATTTTTGCATACAATTGATGTTAATTTGTTATTGATTTAAAATAGAATGCTAGAACTAAGATATTTTATGTAATTTCAATGGTAACCACAAAGAAACTATCTATATAACAAACATAAAAGGAAATGAAAAGAGAATCAAGGCACGTATCTACAATAAATAGCAAAAGCAAAGAAAGACACTTAAGAAAGAAAGGAGGGACAAGAAAACCACAAGACATGAAGACAACAAATCAGCAATAGTAAGTCCTTCCCTATCAGTAATTACTTTAAATATAAAATAAGTATATTTTAATATATAATAATGTAAACTATTTAAATATAAATCAGAAGACTTAGATTGGCTGAACGGATTTTAAAACAGGACTCAGGATGCTGTCTACAAGAGACTCAATTTAGAACTAAGGACAGACACACACTGAAAGTAAAAGGGTGAGAAAATATATTGCACATACATGGCAAGCCAAAGAGGGAAGGGGTGTCCATACTAATATCAGACAAAATCAATTTTTACAAGAGACAAAGGATACTTTGTAACAAGTGTAAAAGGTTCAGTTTGCTATGAAGATATAATAACTATAAATATTTATGCACCAAATCTCAGAGATCCTAAATATATATATGAAGCAAACTATGACAGAATTAAAAGAGAACTAGACAACAGCACAATAACTGTAAAAAGCTTAAAGGTCTCACTTTCAATAACAGACAAAAAATAAATACGAAAATAGAAAAGTTTAACAATTCTATAGACCAATTAAACTATATATATGTGTATATATATATGACTCCTACTCAACAGCAGCAGAATATATACATTCTTCTCAAGTGTACATGGGATATTCTTCAGGACAGACATGTCAAGCCAAAACAAGTCTCCACAAATTCAAGATTGAAATCATACAAACTGTCTTTTTGGAAAACAACGAAATGAAATTATAAACCTAATAGTTGGACAACTGGAATTTCTACATATTTATGGAAATCAAACTCTTGAACAACCAACAAGTCAAAAAAGAAGCCACCAGGAAATTAGAAATACCTTGAGACAAGTGAAAATGAAAACACAATATACTAAAACCTATAATATGCAGCAAAAGTAGTGCCAAGAGGAACCATCGCAGCTATAAATGTTTTACATTAAGAACAAGATCTAAGATCAACAGCCTAACTTTACACCTCAAGAAACTAGAGAAAGAACATACTAAACTCAAAGATAGAAGGAAGGAAATAATTAAATTACAGCAGAGATAAATGAAATAGAGAATAGAAAAACAATTTTTAAAAATCAACAAAAAGATAAAAATAAAAATCAATGAAACTAATCAAAAATTTTTAAAAGAACTACAAAATAGATGTGTGTAGACTATATGTGCATAGGTTATATGCAAATACTATGCAATTTTATATAACAGACTTGAGCATTTGTGTATTTTGCTATCCACAGGGCTTCCTAGAATCAAGTCCCTGAGGATACTGAGGAATGACTCGACTCATTCAGTTCAAGGAAATGAGATTAAAATTTTCAGTGTAACTTGGAGATGGATAGATACAATAGCAGTTTAGAACTCGATGAATAACACAACGAAAGGGGTTTGTAAGCAGGCAAGAAAAAGAGAGGAGAAAATCGCTGAACGGAGAGAGCGATCACAAGAAAAATATCTATAAATCCATAACAAACCACGAAAAGACAAATGAAAGGGAAACCTAAAACAGAAGATATTAGACACAGAGGACAGAGTAAGAGTTTAACAAGTAACAATACTTCTATTGGGAGCTCCAGAGACAGAGCAAAGAGAAAATGATCAAAAGCAATATTTGAAAAGATAATGGCTGAGAGCATCTCAAAACTAATAAAGCCATAGCTTCTAGAATCCCTTACAAATTCAACCAAAGAAGGAATTAAGCAACTTTCAAAGGACAAATTTGTGAAATGTAAACATACTCTGAAATATCAGGAACACTGAAATAATATTACTTCATATGGAGACTATATAGAAATTAATCGTGATTGCACGTGTTTTATTTTAATGATAATTCTAAATTCTTTTATTCACTAAGAGCTAAAAATCTTATAAAAGCCTTTACGTAATACAACAATCAGTTTTGACAATGTTAAGTTAAAATGACCCTGTATAATTAAGATATAACTCGTAACAAACACTTGTTACAATATATGAACTATACTTTATTCATTATTATCCCTCTTAGCCTTTAGAGTTTCTGAGAGTAATATTTATCAGTCTTAAGAAGTTACTGGAATAATTTGGAATTACTGGAGCCAAGTGGGGTTTTTCTGGCATCAAGGAAGGAACGTGGAAGAAAACCAGCAAACCAAGTCTATGAGTGAAACTCAATAGTCCTTAAGTGACTGTGCTATGGAATCAATACTTGTTTATATGCTTGTGAAGATAGAGATCATGAAAGTTCCAGGGCTTGCATGATTTCCAAATATGTCTTTTTTTTTAAAAAAAAAAAAAATCCATATTCTATTTTTAAAAACCACTATTAGATAATTACTAAATCTTTATAATTCCAGGAAGTTGGAAAAGCAGAAAAGTTGAAACCAGCTCATAAACATTTTAATGACCCAATAAGAGTTATTTTCACCTACAGATATTGATCAAACTCCAGAGAAGGAGAAATATTCAGCCAAGTTTGCTGTCCTCCCATGACCTATCTTGGCTGTTTATCTTTTTTTGCCCTCTGCTGAAGTTCAAACCAAGACTTTCATGTTAAAATAGAAGGGTAATTTACTAAGTTAATTAAAGAAACTGGCTTCTGGAGCCAAATGAGCAAGGAAGGACCAAAAACATTTTTTTCTGGGATATTTATTTCCAAAATCATAAATGTATGCATTTGGATCAGAACTTCTTCCACCAAGAGAAAATAGTCTACCCACAGTTCCACTGCCATAGCAGCTTCCATTCGGAGAGACTTTTCTTTTCACATCAGATTTCATGAACAATATTTCCAGTTGGGGCCAAGTTGGAATACTACAAACTAGAAAGTATACAAATATACTATATTAAATAAACAATACATTTTATTTGGGTCAAACAAATTTTTAATTAATGTATTTACTAAATATGTATTCAGTGATCAACTACAGAGAGACAAGGACCAGAGGTTAAAAGATCAAAAGATGCAGAGCTAACTTGAGGGAGGTTATACTCCAGGGATAGGCACCCATCCAATCCACAAGTACAGAATTGTGCAATAGCTCCTAAGATACATGATATATATTATGGAGCCATAAATACAGGTACTTCTACATATTCTTAGGGAAATCAGGATAGGCTTCTGAGAGGGATGCCAAAGTTGGGAGAGAGGAAAGATCAAAAGAAAAGGGGCAGGCATTCTAGTCTGTAAGAATAGATTGTACAAATGAAATGTCACAGAGGGTCCTAGAAATTACAATATTCGATGTCATGGAAGCATAAAAAATGACAAGGAAGAAGTGGGAAATGAGATTGAGTAGGCAGGGTCTGGATAATGAAGGAGTTGAGAATTCATCCAACAGGCCAGCAGTTTTCAAAAGAAACATACTGATCTTCAAACACTACTTCAGGGTCCAAGGGGAGATCAGGTGGATGGGGCTCCAGACCAGCCTTCTTCTTTGAGTAAACAGACATCCTTTTATCCATTTTATGTACTGGGGATCCAGCCAACATTTTATTGAAAATCACTGCTATAAGCAATGGGAGCTACCAAGGAATGTTATCCAAGTTTTCTCGAGAACTGAATTGATCAGAATATGTTTCACAAAATCAGTTTCAAATTGTTTCAACGTATTTCTATTTTGAAAGCCACATCATCAATTTTTAAAAGACAAAGAAAAATGAAAGTAAAACTCAGGCGGGAACCCAGAAGATGACTGAGAGCACCAGCTCAATTCTAAGAGACAGTACAGCAGGTCCTTGATACCACTGTTTCATTAGAAGGTTGATGAGATGCCTTAGGAATTTAACCCTTGTTTATATCAATTAGCTTGTGTTAAAATCGGTTTCATTATACATCATTTCTGCTTAGAGTTGCAGAACTATCAATGACATTCAGTGGGGAACTATACTCTATTTCACTGAGTTGGATCATCTTTAAGCGGTTGGCACCATACTTTGTACAGCTGGCATGCATAATCCTGTTTCTCTTAAAGTTGCCATGTCTTGTTTGACAGTGAAAAATATAAATGATAGCTGTGTTTTAATGAATTGTATCTTTACATCTCATAGTTCTTCTTACACTTCAACATATAGGAAGAATAAAGAAGCTATTAGTAGCAGAGCTCCCTGCCTTTGGAAATGTGAATCAATAATTCTGAAATCTAAAGATTGCATGAAACTGATTGGTGTAGCTTTTAATAAAACTTAATTCTTGTTTAAATAAGGGAAGATAGGTATTTGGAGGTAGCCCTGGCATTAATCATTAAACAGAATTAACAGGGAGAGACAGCAACTGCTTATCCCCAGACTTCTATACCTCTATGTGTTAAAACCTAGTTTGTATGAAAATGAGTCTTAGAGGGGAGGAGGCTTGGAGGACTGGGTAAAAAAGGTGAAGAGATTAAGAAGTACAAATTAATAGTTACAAAATAGTCACAGGGAAATAAAGTACACCATGGGGAATATAGTCAATAATACTGTAATAACTATGTATGGTGCCAGGTGAGTACCAAAAATATCAGAGGGGAGGGGAATACTTTGTAAAGTATACGATCATCTAACCACTTTGCTGTACACCTGAAACTAATACAAAATAATATTGACTATAAACTATAAATGAAAAATTAAATTAAAAAAAGAAAATGACTATCGA
Organism: Miniopterus schreibersii; assembly: GCF_964146895.1. Taxonomy (NCBI): domain Eukaryota; kingdom Metazoa; phylum Chordata; class Mammalia; order Chiroptera; family Miniopteridae; genus Miniopterus; species Miniopterus schreibersii. Next base: position 159,037,073 of record NC_138102.1, read on the forward strand.
AACCTTCTAAACTAATTAGACATTTTTCTAAAATGTTTCTTGTTATACTATATGGTGCCCAGAATGGTTCATATTTGGTTATTTTAGGAAGCTGTAATTTTTTAAAAACCTACATATAAACCTCAAAATTCATTCTGCTATTATTGACGAAAATATGAAACAAGAATAACTGCACCACATGGAAGACTGTCTAGACAAGAATGTTCGGGGTTATGACTAAAATAATTTATTGTTTGCTGAGAGCCAACAGTACGCTTAGCATTAAGCAACACATCCAGAGAATAGGATCCTGGCCATTGGACTCACAATTTATGCCAGACACACAAACAACGAAATCATAAATCACAACAGCTAAAAAGAAATGGTGTGAATTTCACAGGCATAACTTTGGGTGTTGATTTACTTTCTTAGCGATAAAAAATTAAGAGATACCAGAAATAATCGTCATAAAGATTGTCAATGCATGTTACTAATCCAGTCCAGAATTAGTCACTGACTGAATTTTAAAGCAGATTTTTGATATTTAGCAATCCTGGGAATGCATATTTTTATCAGAAGTATTTATAAAACATTTTAGTGCATGATGTAATGAAAAGCAAATCGTGCCTGGTGTCTCATTCGTCTTGCCTTCATGATCACTGGTCTCATTTCATGACTAGGAATAGTAAGACAATAAGATGATCTTTTCCTCATTTTTTCCCTCTTAGGGTAAATTTTTACATGCAATTATATAGATATAAATGTCACCCGAGATCAAGAAACCAGAAAACCAAGAACCTCAAATATTTTTGGTGCTGTCACCTTTCCAAAGAATGCTAAAAGTCTTCATAAATTGTCAACTTTGAGATTAGAAGCCTACACCGGGGTATAATACACAAATTTTATGTCTTTACCCTGATAGAAATTAGGTGATATTTAGGCTTTGACTAACATATATAACATTCCTGGACCTTTGTTTTCTCACCTGCAAAATGGGGATAATGCACAGAGTTGTCCTGAGAATTAAATTAGTTAATATGTGTAAATACAAAAGACAAGGACCTGAGTAAACAGTCCATAACAATGAATGAGCATTATTATCTAACTCTGTATTTATTTAAATAATATAATAATTATCAAGTTTCCACATAGTCCAGGTTTACCATGCTAGAAAAATATAATGAAAAACAGAGCTAACAGATGACATATTTTAGAATTATCTACAGCGAAACCCCAAGGGAAGAAAAAAGTATTTGTTTTGTTTATATTTTTTGAGAAATAAAGCCTGAGAATTAGGGGGAACTCCATGAGAGCCAAATTCTTCATTTAGGAGCCATTCAATTAAAAGGGCATAGCTGTTGAGTAGAAGTGGATATGAGTTTTGGGGGTCTGGAAGCTTATATAATTTAATGTAATATGTATATTTACTACATATGGATCACAGAAACTTAAATTTCATCAGCTTCATGGTGGAGCTACCTTTGCTTGTGAGATGAGGCGACAACAGAGGGTAGAAATGAAAAATAAGGGCTAGTGTTTTATTTATTTTTTTAAAATATGTATCTTTATTGATTTCAGAGAGAGGAAGGGAGAGGGAGAAAGAGAGATAGAAACATCAATGATGAGAGAGTCACCGATCGGCTGCCTCCTGCACGTCCCCGACTGGGGATGGAGCCCGCAACCCGGGCATGTGCCCTGACAGGGAATCGAACCAAGATCTCCTGGATCCTAGGTCGACGCTCAACCGCTGAGCCACACCCGGCTAGGCAAAGGCTAGTGTTTTAAAAGTGAGTTGTGGAACCCAATTAATATGATATCTCTTTTACCCAAGCAACTGCAAGAACCAAGACCCAACTGTATGTCCAGACAGTATAACATGGATACATACACACAGTTCAAATAGATCCTGTTTAGATTATATTCTACAAAAGGTACTGCTTACTTGGTTCTACCCACCCAAGGACTCAGTATCAAGACTAGGGTCAAAGTAGGGTGTACAGAGTCCACATACACAGAATAATCCCTGCCCAGGCTGTTTAACACGGAGGTTTGTGGGATTGCAAAGGGATTTGTTTGGAGTGTATTTATTTCATTCAAAAAATACTTAGTGGGAATTTACTATGTGCCAGGCAGACTTCTAAGCACTGGGGTACAACAGTAACAGGATAGGTTAAAAACAACCAACCAAAAACCAAACAGGACAAACAAAAACTTGTATGATGCTTACATTCTACTCAGAGAAAATAAGCAACAGAAATAAATAAATCTCATAGCCTATTCAAAGGTGGAGTGTGGTATGGAATATAAAGTAGGGAAGGAGCAGAGGAAAGGCTGGAGAGTAAAGAGATGCAATTTTCAAGACCCAGGCCAGGAAAGGCCTCACTGTGAAAATGATATTTGAATAAAAGACTTAAAAGAGGAGAGACTTAAAGTAGCAGACCATGCAAAATATCTGAAGAACATGCATTGCAGGAAGAGGGAACAGCAAGTTTAAATTGTCTAGAATAGTGCCTGGAACACAGCAGGGGTCCCACAATATGTATCCAGTGAAAAGGAAAAGTTCACTGGGCTAATCAAGATGAGTTTTAAGAGGTGGCATGGGTAGGAGAGCCGTTTCCCCTCCCCATGGCAATGGGGGCCCACAACAAAGGACAGAGGAGCAGATGCTTCTGCCATGGAAGTTATGTGGTTTCGCAGCACAAGGTGCCGCCACAGCCACTCGAGGCTGCTGTGGCATTTACTTGGAATGGATCCTCTGAGCTCTGGCCCTGTTCTGCCCACTAAGCATGGCTTTGACCTGTCCTCTTCAGTACCAAACTCGTGGCCTCAACACTGAAGTCCTTTAGCTGCCCCACTCCCAGCAGCCCTGAGAGCCCATGAGTCTGACATGGTGCGTTCCTGCCGGTCACTTAGCTTCAGCCTCATTTCCTTCACGACACTGGTTCTACAAGGGCCACAGGAACGGTGCTGCCATTTTATCATGGTGATTGGCGTAAGTCAGTCTACCCTACCAGCCTACAACATCAGGATTAATAAAGCACGTATTTTTCATATCAAGCAAAAGTCATGAAGCAGCTTCTATAGTTTATTAAGTGAATTTAATCAGGAGGAGAATTAGTTTTTCACAAGGAAGGGAACACAGCTGAGAGAAAAGTCCAACAGCCTACTGCACTCACATTGCAATAGCCTATTAAACCTCTCTTACTTACATTTGCTGAGTTACAGTTCACTTTCATTGGCTCGCGTAAACACTCAAGTCTGTAAAATTTAGAAGTGTGAACAGTGCCAGGCTAAAAGTAGACTGGAAAGAATTTGCTCATGTATACAACTATGATAATTTGAGCGACTAACAAGCTATGGGTTAGCCTATCATTTGTTCCTACATCATCACACCATGGTCCTTTTCTGCAGCCATTCTGGAGACATTCATTATTTTGCTTCCCTGGGACATATCTCAGCAACTAAAACTCTAAGTTTCTAATTTATGGAGTAGTTACTATGTACCAGGTCGTAAAAGAAGGGTGCCACATACAGTGCCTCATTTAAAATCACCAATGCCAAAAAAAAAAAAAAAAATTAAATTAAAAAATAAAATAAAATAAAATAATAAAATAAAATAAAATAATAAAATAAAATAAAATAAAATAAAAATCACCAGTGCCCTGGGGATGAAGGTAATATGATCCCTATTTTACAGCTATGAAAACTTAAGCTCAGATGGGGCAAGTAACTTGTTCAATGTCACATAGCTTATAAGTGCCCAAACCAATATTAAACCATAGAGTTAAAGGGTGCTAGAGATTTTACCTGTATTTTCCACATCCCCAATTGTTTTTTGTTTTTTTGTTTTTTAATATATCTTTATTGATTTCAGAGAGAGGAAAGGAGAGGGAGAGAGAGACAGAAACATCAATGATGAGAGAGTCATTGATCAAGCCCACAACCTGGGCATGTGCCCTGACTGGGAATCGAACCCTGATCGCCTGGATCCTAGGTCGATGCTCAACCGCTGAGCCACGCCCGTCCAGGCCCAATTGTTAATCCTATAGAAGAGCAGGATCAGGCAGGGGCTTGACAGTAGTCATAAGTGGCTTCCCAAGATACCTTCCTGGGACAGACATTTTTGTTTGTCTACTTTTCCTCTCAGTAGTGAAAGCCTGATTATGTGTGAGATGGAATGTACCTGGTTAAATAATTGTTTGTCTTTCCTTGCAGCTGGAACTAACCATATGCTGCATGGACAATATTATGTAAATTAAATTCTTCGGGGAGGTTCTGGGAAAGGTGTTTTCAACCTTTCCCAGAAGGAAACAAGGCGCAAGCTTTACCAGAATCTTCTCTCTTCCTTTCTTCCTTCCCTGAAAGTGGAAAAAAGGCTGGTAGAACTTGCAGCTGCCATCTTAAAACCATCAGGGAAAGTCTAAAAACAACAAAACAGCCCACAGAGATCTTGGCCATAAAACTGAACTATGGAACCATTACCCACTACCTACTCTTAGAGATCTTGTTATGAAGAGAAAATGTCCTTCTTTTCAAAATAATTTTTATTTATTGATTTTTAGGGAGAGAAAGGGAGAGGGGAGGGAGAGAAAGAGAAACATCAATTTGTTGTTCCACTTATTTATACATTCACTGGTTGCTTCCTGACTGGGGATTGAACCCCCAAACTTGGCATATCAGGATGAAGCTCTAACCAAATGAGCTACCTGGCCAGAGCTCTCTTTCTATCTTTCTTTCTTCTTTCTTTCTTTCTTTCTTTCTTTCTTTCTTTCTTTCTTTCTTTCTTTCTTTCTTTCTTTCTTTCTTTCTTTCTTTCTTTCTTCTTTCTTTCTTTCTTTCTTTCTTTCTTTCTTTCTTTCTTTCTTTCTTTCTTTCTTTCTTTCTCTCTCTCTCTCTTTCTTTCTTTTCTCCCTTCCTTCCTTCCTTCCTTCCTTCCTTCCTTCCTTCCTTCCTTCCTTCCTTCCTTCCTTCCTTCCTTCCTTCCTTCCTTCCTTCCTTCCTTCTATTGTTGGCTGGGTGCTATTACTTGTAGATACACACACTGGTAGCTGCCACAGGCCATTAGATCCCAGCTTTATCCTTGGGTCAGTGCTTCTCATCTAATCTACTCTTCTATCTCAAACACTTACTATCAACAAAAGACTGAAATGTTGCACAAATTATAGAATTGAGGTTCAGCTAGATTGAGGTCAGCTATTTCCTCGCTACGTATAAATGCAATGTTTTTCTTTCTATCATTTTTTCACTCTTTTATTTCCTGTGTACATGTTTATTTCCTCCTCTAAATTTTATATTTTCTTACGGGACATGGAAATAGTCTACATATACTAGAAATTGATAAATACTTGTTAAGTAAAATATAGTAAATCAAAGTGTAACTTGAACACTGAGAGACATTTTTGGTGCCTTTTGCTATCTCTTTAATGTCCAACACTGGCTTTCAGGCTGGAGGTCTATTTTTTTTTTAATAAAAGTACACATATGAGTTATATCAAATAGTAGTCAGTACTACTAAGTGGCAGACTAATATTAAAAACTGCATAATGGTCTCCAGTGCGTTGCTACCTTTCCTTGATTCTCACATAACTAACTAAGTCAAGGAATGCATTATGATTTGGCTCTATGTAGGTTCCAGTGAGAGCAGGACCCATGCCTGATGCAGTATTTCCAGGATAGCCGGGTAGGCAGCTAAATTCATTCTAGTGAAAAGAGACATTCTTTCCCAAAGTTACTTGAAGCTGTCATTCTGAAACCATCCATCTACACCTGTCTTTGTAACATCCATAGAGAAATGAAATCACCTGAAAATTAAAATGTTCATCTGAGATACGCTGTGTTAGACCTTACAGCATGGTACACAAAGCGGGGTCCCCAGGCCAGCATCGTCAGCATGGCCTGGGAACTTGTTAGAAATTAAATCTCTCAGATCCCCGAAATCTGTGTTTTAATAAACCCTTGGGGATATTTGAGGACCATTACTTTTTACAAGATTCACAATGAACGAAGGAATTAGTTAAGTGGCTGGGAAGAATCTGGAAGGAAAAAGAGAAGAAATGAGGAGAAAGAAGGGAGAGGAAAGTAAGCATGATGGCAGATCGTTATTGTGGGACACTTTTTTATAATCATCCTCCACACCACCTTAATGAAGTTTTCTGTAGAATTTATAAAAGATATGACAAAAATTTTTTAAAGGGTTTTCTTGAGAAATTGATGTGACTAAATGTGTGTGTGTGTGTGTGTGTGTGTGTGTGTGTGTGTGTGTGTGTAAAAACTGGTGAAGGAGCTGAGTTCTGGCTACAGACATGGGGAAAAGACATACTACACAATGAAACAGGAGGGACAGGGAAGGCCCCGCTGGCAGCTGAATTACACATGGAAGTTCCCTAAAGAAGTTCTTCTTGATGACATTTGACACAGAATTTAAGTTTGCTGTAAATATTTATCTCCTGTCTGTCTTGCATCCTGGCACCCCCACATAAGTGCACACCCCCTCTATACACATAAACACACAGACCTTCCTAGATTTAGGGAAATATCCATATTGCTTCAGCAATTCTTTAATTGGACACTTTTATCAACTTCTCTCTTTCTTATCTGGTCTTGATGTCATATCCTGAAATTGTTTTCCCCCTGCTCACCCATCAGATTCCAGGTTCTTCTTGGAAGTGCATTTCCTGTTGTCTTTAGGAAATGTTTGGAGGAAAATATCCTTTAAAAGCAGTTACTGATATTGTTCTTCAAAAGTTTTGTTATTTATTTGGATTTTTAACCTCCTACTACATGTAACTTTCACTCTTGCATTGATTTGTGAGCCTCTCAGTCTAACCGGTGAGTCCTTTATTTAAGGGACTCGTGTTATTTTCATCTTTGTGTTCCCAATGACTAGGAACAGTGCCTGGCACACAGTGATTACTCAGTAAATGGCTAATGAAAAACATTACTGGTGTTATCAATTGTCACCTTTTCAAGGCTTCAGCCTCTACCCCTCATACCTTCCCTTTGTTCCCTGGATTCATTCCCCTCCCCCTCAATTCCCCTGGACTCTGACTTCTTGCTGGGAATGGCCAATGGAGAGCTGTGACAGGAGGCCAGAGGCAAGAGGAGAGTGAGGTCAGAGTGCATATTACCCTGCTGCCCCTTCCCTGCGGGGTCACCTTGAATTGCTTGTGTCCCTTGACCTAAGGTCACCGCTCCTCTTAAGGTGACCTTCTCCAAGATCTTTGTCCCCATTTTAGTAACTTCTCCTTTCCCTCATTCCTTTGGGATAAAGAATGGTAATAGGTCTGCTGACCTTAGCCAGGTTAAATGCACTGTCCTTTGTGGTCTCTCTGCACCTGCTCACAGCCATGTAAACAGACCCTGTATTAAACCATCCTCACAGTATCCTAATCTGAATGTGCCATCTGTTTACTGTCAGAACACAGGCTCATATAACTGCCAAATATAAAAATATGGGAAAATCTTATACCTCTTTAAACATTCACCAACAACTGGGTTGTTCTCAGTACGTGTTGATTTTGCATAAATATGCTATTTTAAATATTTAGTAAGTGTAATATTTTGCATTGGCACAGTTGTAAAATGTGTGCTCTCTCTAGTCTCCTGTGGAACTGGTGCAGAGGGGCACTGAGCCAATCTGTGTCTGTCTGGAAAATGTTCCAGTAGAGCCAGGATTTCTGCAAATAACTTCATGCAAGCAAAGGATTTCAGAGAATGCACAAATATACATATAAAACACATTCCACTTGGTTTCTACATGCATAAGATTGTTTTTCTTGTGAGTATAATATCCTTGATTTATTACTTTTGCTTTTTGATTTGTTAAGATAGTTACATTATAACCCATTCTTTCCAGCAGCAAAACCACTTGTAGAACTTTAGAATATACTTTGAAATATATATATTTTAAAAAGCCCATCAGATGGTTCTGATTGGAACCCAGGGTAGAGCCCCAGTACATATTATAGCAGAATAGGGTTAGCTTTAAATATTTTTACTGTTTAATTCTTTGTAGATGTGGTACCATAGTCTGATTTTGTAAATGATCCACATTCTTGCCTTTGCATCCAAGAGAAATGGTGGAGTCAGAGGCCCTCGCTTGTACTACTCCACTGCTGCCGCGAGCGACTTGCTCATTTCTCTGCACCTTGCTCTCCTCACTTGTAAAATGGAAGAGTAGAGAATCAGTGACCTCCAGAGTCAATTCCAAATCCATAGTTTTTTATCCTGGTGTTATTAGGAAAAGGGGGGGGGCAGGAATACATTTCTTTTCAAAACTCCATCTTCATAGCCACATACTAACTGAATATAACGCCAAACAATTTGAAGCCCTATATACCTTACTTTCCAAGTAGGAAAAGTTCAACTACACCTCTAAATTCTCTAAATTCTTCCTGCCTATCACTGGGATTGGCTCATTCACCATTATTACCACAGTTAATTTAAGTTCTATGTTAATTTAATTTCTACGTGCCTTCCTTGGCCTATGATAACCAGATACATTCCTGGCAATCTCATGATCAAGGTGCTTCAACCAGTTACTCCACACTGTTTCCCTTCTTTTGTACTTTAAATCTACAGAAGATCTTCCTCATGATCCCTTCGATCTCAGTCCTCTTGAACAACTTTACATTTCTTGTTTTGTACTTCTAGGCCAAATATATATCCAAAAACATACCTAAGATTAGCCTTTTTATTGTAACTACTGCTTACTCCCTAAACCCTCCCTAGTCAGAGACCAATTAACTCTTCAATGTCACCTTCAATAACTTGCACTTATTCATTCAAGAAACATTTGTCAAGTACCTATTCCACGGTAGTATACTCTGTCCATTACCCACAAATGCTTTATGTCCTTTCACACATGAATCTCATCTATTTCATCATCACTGATTACTCAAATGGATAAGTATCTGTTTGTGCTTGCTTGCATCAGAATAAACACATGTCCCTAAGGAACCGCATCTGCTCACTTTAGCACAGTCATGGCACCTGACCAGGAATCCAACCTAGATCTCCTGGATCATAGGTCAATGCTTAACTGCTGAGCCAAGTTGGCTGGGTGGATGTAAGTTTTTAGCTCTTAAAAATAAGAGACTGGATACTCAGTTGGTTAGAGTGTTGTCCCGATACACCAAGGTTGTGGGTTCAAGTCCCAGTCAGGGCACATACAAGAAGCAACCAATGAATGCATGAATACATGGAACAACAAGTCGATGTTTCTCTCTGTATATATCCCTTCCTTTCTCTCTCTAAAGTCAATCAATAAAAAATGTTTAAAAAGAGACAAAAAGTTAACTTATATTTCTCCTTTCTGCATGACTCGAAAAAAATTATCACTTTCTGACAACGGCAATACATTAACCTACCAAGAATATGTTAGTATTGAATGTGAATATCAGGTGCAGTGAATATCAGGTAGTTTTGTGAAATACGAGGTTTTGGTAACTTAAGTAAAAAATAAGAAAAGGCATTAAATCACACTTCCCCCAGATCTACATAACAATTCTCAGGCTCGTGTTGTCAAAGACCACCCCCCAAATAAGCTATTTAAACTCCTGAGAGGGCCTGTTTAATTTATATCCCAGAGAAACTTATTAAGTATTAGAGAACTGTACCAAGAGACTGCTTAATTGGGTTTTTGTTAGCTGATCTGAACATTTCTGGGCCTTTTACAAGACTTGAAAATTTCAAAGTGAATTTATATATGTCTTAATAGCCAGAAAAATCAAAGTGAAAGGGACCAAAGAGAGCTTTGGAGTAAAGGTCTTTTTCTCATGTGGGTAGTTTAATAGCTTTGTGTGAAATAACACCATGCTTTTAAAGATACTTTTGGAGGGCCTGTTTCACCCATAAAAGCAGTGGATTCCCTGCGAGTATTGCAGTATGTTGCCATTGGCTCATCACCACTGGAAGGCTGCTTTTGGAATCCTGCAAAACTGGCTCACTGCGATTGTTCTTGAGCAAAGATCATAGTCAGCAAATTGTAAGTAAGAACAATAGGTCATTGGCTCAAGAAAAAAATAGCATTTCCCTAGATAGGTCTTTAGATAGGGGTGTTCATGTCTTAAATAACTTCTAGCCCTTTTGGAGCAATCCATTTTGTCAATTTTTTTCAACTTCCTGTCAGACTTTTTATCAGAGGAAATTAAATATCTGTCTTTGCAATATTTATATCCTGAGTAAACAAGGTATCAGACAAATTGTCAAAAATCATGAAATATTAATTTTTCTAATATTAAGAATTTTTATATTTTTCACACATTACTTTCAATTCTTCTAATAGTAATACTGACTTTGTAAATGGTCCTAATTAAAATGGCTCTAAATGATAAATAGTGATAGTGAACATTTATTAAACACATACTAACCTTCACTATGGGCCAGTTACTAATTTAAGTAACTGGCACATGCATTATCTTGAAACTATTATAATGAACCCAGTTATTAACTAATTAACAGGAAAGGAGCAAAGGGAGGCTGGATGATATAGGCATGCCATTTGTGCTAGAAAGCTGCAGTTTAACACTCTCTAGGTCTTCCCCACAGATCCTGGGGGAAGGGACTGGACAAAAAAGAATAGACACATGCCCAGCAAGGTCTAAATGACCTGGGGAAGGTGACTATCTGTCAGTTACACCTGGGAGCAGGTCACTGGCCAGAATAGGCCTGGACACTTCAAGGGCACGAAATCTGAGATACAGAAGCATTGAACAAAGGAGCCCCCTCCCTTCTCTCTTGCTGCTCACACCTGACTCCTGGCTTCAGGGCTCTGAAACTCTGCATTCTCCCACATGGCCCACAGCCCTGTGGACCCCACACAAGGGACTGATGGACTGGAATTAGTCTGATGCTCTGCCGGACTCAGTTCCACCATGGAATGAAAACTTTGGACACTGGCTTTGCTTCTAGCTCTGCTGAAGCTCCAGCCGCACCTTTCTGAGGACTGGTTTAAGGGAAATGGGACTTTGGAAACTGAGGAATATAGCTCCACAAGAATACAAATTACTCATTCTCACGTGCGATCTTAGAATATTTTTCCCCCCAAGATATCATAAGAACCCAAGCCCCAGACCCAGTGAGGAAAGGGTTTCCTCACTTCCACTGGCAACGGAAAAACTCCACTGGGGCAAGTCTCCAATAACAATCTCAACGGCCCTAAAAAGGGATTCAGAGAGATTAAGTAAAAAACAATACAACTAAAACTTAGTGCCAATCCTGACTCACTCCGAGCTGTGATTTTAACCATTAAACAGAGAGTGAAGCTAGAAGACAAGTGGTGAATTCTTTCCTCTGTCCCTTCTTTAGAAATATCACTTACAATCTTGTCACAGGGCAAGAAGGATGAGTTTGCTACAGCCACATTTTATCACACCATGACTCTGAGTAAAGAGTAATGAAACTGACGTCAGCCTGGGAAAATTCCTGCACGCACCAGACAGATTGCTTATTGTCTTGTGATCTTATTTGGTAGGTAGATAGGTAGATATGTAGATAGTTAGATAGATGATAAATGATAGATAGATGATAGACAGATAGATATAGATAGATAGATGACAGATAGATAGATGATAGATAGATAGATAGATAGATAGATAGATAGATAGATAGATAGATAGATATAGATAGATGACACATACATATATACACACACATATTACAAATTATATATAACAAATTATATACACATATATGAAAAGTACACAAAAGATCTAAAACAAAGGAACATTACATGAGCATTTATGAAGAAAACGTAAAAATGTTTTCAATGGAGGAATTTGTATTTATTAAGGGACCTCTGCCAAGGACGTTCATATTCTGTCAGTGCCACAAGGTATATATTTTTATTCCTTTTACAAATGAGGACACTAAGGATAAAGTATCTGGCACAAGGCCACATGAATAGTAAAGCTAATCACCTAAACTAGATCAACCCCTCAGATTCTCAAATTGTCAACTTTCTTATCATAATAATCTCACCATTTCTAGCTGATTTCCAACAGCTGTTTTTGTTACTGTTCTCAATGTGGTTTTCCTTTCCTGCTCCCCATTTAAGTAGAGATAGTTTCAGAATTAATCTGCCTTTCAGCCAAGATCAATTTGTCCTACTTTAATTCTCACCAAATGATATCATATAGGGTTGACTATTGGGGTGGTTGCCAAACTTCACTGACATTGAAATTACCTAGGAATCTAGAAAGACATATTCATTCTGCGTTCCTACCCCAGACATTCTAATTTAATTGGTATGGGCCACGATCAGAGAATCCACAGGTTTTAAAGCTCCCACCTAATTCTAATGTACAGCAAAATTTGGGAACTTTGTTTTGTGATTTTTTTTTAGTCTTCTCTGGGCTGAATCTACAAAACTCCAGCTCATGTCATTGGACTATATTACTCACCACTCCTCTTATGCAGTCATCTGTGGACCTCCAGGACCTTCCCCTCATTCTCTGAAGATATTAGCAATGGTCACTACAAAACAATTACTGTCATAATTCTTGGTGGTTTCCATATCCAGGTAGACAACACTTTGACTATCTTGTCCTTTCAGATTTTTGCCTCCTTTGAATTATGGTTGTTTTTTATACTGCCAAAGTCGCCTCTGGTGAAATCATACCCCCCCCCCCATGTGTTTTATCAATACTTGCAGCATTACCCAACCTCAATTTCAAGAGCACATCTCTCCTACCATCATATCCTATCTTTCAAAATCATTTATTTTTGTCCCTGACTCTAACAATTACTCAACTTTATTAGCACCTGTCTTTGAATCTCCAATTACTCTACAACCTCTTCATTGTCCCTTACCCATCTCACATTCTCACCTTGCTCTCATCACCCTTAGATTCTGGAATTCATCAGTTTAATTATTGCCTTACACACACTATCCCCCACTGCTCCCTCGGGCAAAACTCCAAATTTGGCTAAATACCCATTAACCTCAAGTATGCTTTTAGTGCTCTACTCATTTCCCTAATTCATTCACTCTGCCATTTTCCTAACTCCTCACTCTAAGCTGGTGACTAGATTCTTATTCTGCTGAAAAATATATATCAAATTGCAAGCAAACATCCACATGGGTCTACCACAAAACCTACCATGTCATCTTTTTTGCGCTCATATAGGTGATCTTCCTCCTGTTCTGTGGATAAACCTGCTGTGCTCTTAAGTATGACCACCTCTTTCACTTACACGCTAAATTCTATTCTTCTCACTTACTTTAGGACCTCATTTGGTAATATGCCTCTTTTTTAGAGATCATTCCCATTAGCAGATGAATATAATGTAATAATAGTTCCTATTTTTTAAAAAAATCCTACCTTGACCCCATATCTCCCTCTAACAACTGCCTCATTTCTGACTGACTTTACCAAAAAACTTATCACAAGAGTTCCCTATTCTCAGTCTTTCCACAGTTACATTATTTCCCTGAATATCCCATTTTTTTCTCTTGAACCCACTCTACTGAGGCTATTGTCTTTATACTGAAACAGCTTTTTACATTATCCCAAATGGCTTTCACATTTCCAAATCTGAAGGTCTTAATCTTCATCTTGACCTCAGCAATATTTGAGGCAACACATCACTCCTTCCATCTTCAGTCAACTTTTCCACTTGACCTCTAGGACAGCACGTTGCTTTGGTTTCCTTCTTACCTTTGCTTTGCTTTCTTTCTTACCTTTCCAGGGGCATCTTCTCAATCTCTTCACTGGGTATTCTTCACCGTCTCACACATGAAATTTGGAATCCTTTAATTTCTACACTTTTTTTTCTCTCTTTCTACACTTACTCCTAAGTCATCCCAATCAGGCTCCTGGTTTGTAATTCCAATGCCAAAATGATTCCCAATGTTTTGTCCTCAGGTCAGACTACTTCCCTGAACTCATCTCAGATATCTAGCTGCCTGTGCAACATGATTACTTCGATGCTAACAGCCATCTCAAAATCTGTGTGTTCAAAACAATATCTTGGCAGCTGTGGGTGTTGCCTAGGAGGACCACCTTGGTGCACCTGGATTCATGAGGGGAAGGGTCAGAAGAAGCTGATGAAGAGAAGAAAGATGAGGCAGAGATGCAAGTAAAATGTCTTGAAGCTGATTAGATGCCATGGTGTGAGATATGAGGTAACTGTTAGCTGCTGCTCTAGGAATTGCTTCTGTGGGGTTTTTTTCTATTTAAAAAAAAAAAAAAAAAAATCTCTACCCCTTGATTTGTTAAACTCAAAATAAGAGATTTGAAAAGATATAAATAAATAATAAATAAATAAATAAATAAATAAATAAATAAATAAATAAATAAATCTTGATTCTTTCCAACACAACTGCTAATTGTCCAGTGGGCCCCATCTCAGAAAATTGCATCTTATTTCTTTCATTTGCTTGGAACAAAAACCTTAGAGTCATTCTTGGCTGTCCTTTTCTCTCACACATCACATCTAGTCCAACAGCAAATCCTGCTGACTGCTCTTTAAATACGTATTTTAAGTTCCCTACTTTTTACTTCCCCTACCACCATCACCCAGGTGTAAGGCACCATTGTCATCCACCTGGACTGTTGCAATTTAGCCTTCTAAATAAGCTTACTGCTTCCATCTCTATTCCCCTCCAATTTACTCTCCACCTACAGCTGGATGTTTCTTTTTAAAATATAAGACATACCATGTCACTCAGCTCTGTACCTTCCAGTGCCTCAGTCTCACTTGGATTAAAAGCAAAGTCACTAGATAAATGAGCAAGTCCTTCCATTATCTGCCCCTTTGCTATCTCTGATGGCCCCTTTTACCACTCTCCCCCTTACTCTAGCCTCACTGGCCTCCTTGCTGTCCCTCAAACATGACAAGCATGCTCCTACTTCATTTGTGCTTCCTGTTCTTTTTGTTTGGATTCTTTCTCTCACATCTACAGACCTGTCTTCCTCACTTTCTTCACGTCTACTCAGACATAACCTTCTCAGAAAACACTTCCCTGATCACTCTATGTGAAAATTTACCCTGCCTTTTTAAAATCACTTATTGCCACCAACACATTGCACCAAATGTCAACCAATTGTTCTGTAAAAGGCCAGATAGTGAATATTTTAGCCTTTGGGAGCCAAAGGCTTCTTCTCTGCCACACTACTTAAAGCTGCCATTGTAGTGCAAAAGCAGCCATAGATAATATGCAAAAGAATGGGCCTGATTGTGTTCTCATAAAACTATATTTACACAAGTACCCAGTGGACCAAATTTGGTCTGTGAGCCATAGTTTGTCAGCACCTGCCTTGTATGGTACCTGTTTATTTCCTAAACCTGCCCTCTAGAATGTAAACTCCTTGGCAAAAAATAGTAAATGGTCAATTAACATTTTAAGGTAAATATTCAATGTTGCATAATTCTATTTCTCTTTTGTAATTGCTTCATCTCTTTCTGTGATATCCTGCCATAGGTTGGTCAGTATCAAATGACAATATTTTCATCACTTAAGAGTTAATTCTTCATGTTTCAGTAAAATTTTCAGCAGTTCTACTATGGAAATGTTGGAAAAAAAGAAAAGAGGAAAAAACAATTAGTGGTCATTGGCAGATTTTCTTTATAAAAATATAAAACCAGTTCTCCACATGTTTTGTGGTTAGGCACATCATTACTCTTTGGCATCTCTGAGTTGCATTTTCTTTTTTTTCTTCATGACTAGCAAAAGTTGCACATTTTTATTTAAAACTGCAGTTTGATTGACCTAAAGAATTTTTTTAAATAATTTTTTATTTTTCAATTATAGTTGACATACAATATTATACTAGTTTCAGGTGCACGACATAGTGATTACACATTTATATAACTTACAAAGTGATCATCCCGATAAACCTAGTACCCACCACACATAGTTATCACAATATTATTGGCTATATTCCCTATGCTGTACTTTACATCCCCATGCCCACTTTGTAACTATCGATTTATTCTTCTTAATCCCTTCACCTTTTTCATCCATTCTTTCCAAACCCCCTCCCATCTGACAACCGTCAAAATGTCTTCTGTATGTATGAGTTTGTCTTGGTTTTGTTTGTTCATTTATTTTGTTTTTTAGATTCCACATATAAGTGAAATCACATGGCATTTGTCTTTTTTTATCTGACTTATTTCACTCAGCACAATACCCTCTAGGTCCATCCATGTCGTTGCAGAAGGTAAGATTTCATTTTTTTATGGCTGAGTCATATTCCATTATATATGTGCACCACTTTATCCATTCCTCTATTGAAGGCCACTAAGGTTGCTTCCATACCTTGGCTACTGTAAATAATCCCCAATGAATATATGGATGCATATGCCTTTTCGATTTACTGTTTTGGTTTCTTGGGATAAATACCCAGAAGTGGAATTGCTGGGTCATTTTTTGTCTCTTGTTATACAGCCTTTGTTTTAAAGTCTCTTTTGTCTGGTATAAACATTGCTAACCCAGCTTTTCTTTTTTTGTTTCCATTTTCATGAAATATGTTTTCCATCCCTTTACTTTCAGTCTGTGTGTGTCTTTCAATCTGAAGTGAGTCTTTGGTAGACAGTATATGCTTTCTTATCCATTCAGCCACCCTATGTCTTTTGATTAGAGTATTTAATCCTTTTGCATTTCAAGTAATTGTTGATAGATATGTAATTATTGCCATTTTATTATTCATATTTTTTAACTTTTTTTTCCTTCTTCTTATAGAAGTCCCTTTTACATTTCTTGTAATTTTGGGGGTGATAAACTCTTTTAGCTTTTTCTTGTCTGGGATGAATACCATTTTCTTAAAAAAACAAAAATTGAATTGAATCTGAATCAAATTTGAAATAATCTAATCTATGTTTAATGTTTTAAAATAAAGTAACATTAAAATTAAGTATTCAGAATAGCAAGCTATTCATCTGAGGAAAGTTGTTTACGTCTAAAGGAAAGTGGTCATGATTTCTGGTTTCACATACCATAGAAGATGCACATATCTCAAACTCTCGAATATACATCATGATTGGGAATTCACATGGATCTTTATAGAGAGGTTTCCAGTAGAATATTGCTCTAAGTACCATCCGAACCCCACTGCCATGAAACTCTAAAGTTGTTAGCTCAAAATAGAGGAAACTGTATGATTCTCAGCAGTCCATCCTACTGCATCTTTCCAGTATCACTGATGGTGGTGTTGTTTCCAAAGATGTGTTCAAATGAAAACGCCAGGGTCTGTAATTTACTCAAGTTTAATTTTATACTAGCATAAAATTTTTCAGTTTTACGGCTTGTTCTGAATCTAAAACAAAATGTTTTCTTACTGAAGTTTTTTGATCTCATCTGTGTGTTCCTAAATTATGTCTTAAAAGCATCCTCCTGGTGTTTCTGATAGACATTATTAGGAGAAGATGTCAAGATTTTTTCTTTCCCTAATTGTCATAAAAAACGCAGAACATTTTCAAAGACTATAATGAGTTCCTAAAATATAAAATGCTTCTGCAAGTCAACACCTTACAATCATTCACAGCCACTGTCAGGGAGATATTTTTGATTTGTTACTAGATTATTATTCTGTTAAGAACATAAAATAAGTATTAGGAAAAATTCCCCTTCTTAATAATAGGCAGACTTGTTGACAAAAAGCCAAATAAATAAATAAATAAATAAATAAATAAATAGAATTATTCAAACTAATTGAATTTTTCATCTCAAAATGCTGTTCCCCATAGACAGACAGTTCTGGAAAATAAGGCTACTCTTCTTGTATTTATTGTGAACATAAAAATTCTGTCTATCTAGGCCTTGAAATATCACCCTGAACTTTTCTAAAAACAAAAGTGCACTCCATTTACAATACGTATTTCTAAAGGAAAATAAACGCATTTCATTCAGATGTTTGTGAAACCAAACACGGAGCCCTGTCATCTGAGGAGCAGAATTTATGGGAAACAAGGGAAAAGATGTCTCTGGGATAGTTCAAATCCCAAAGGAAGAGAAAGACACATCTCGCTTAGGAAGAATTCCCACCAGAAACAAGGACACATGCATTTGAGACAACGAAAAACTGAATGGAACCCAAAAACAATAGCCAGATAAGGAGGTTTAGATGAGTAAAAACTATTTTTTGTTGTTTATCATTACAGTGTTACAACGAGCTTTTAAGGCACTTTTCCCATGATACATTTTTAAACCTCATTCTAATATAAAAGTTGTTTAAGATAGTTACTTCAATGTTTTAATAAACATTGGCTTAATAGGGACCACCAATGTGCAAAAAAGACCTCAGGATTAAAATAATTGGTTAAGATTTATTGATGAGAAAAAAACTCATGTCAGTGTTTAAGAAAAGCAGCAGATAAGTAAAATAAGAGCTGTGAGAGCTACTTTGGAAAGCCGCTTTGTAAAATGTGCTTTGCAGATACAAGTGGCCACCAGCTGAACACCTTACTTCCTGGGCCCTTGGACGAGGGTATGGCCCAGCAGTGAGTTATCTCTAGCATGGAAGGAGCATTAGTTGGACTTGAAATAAAGAATATACTAATGCTATGAGGTGGGCTTAGTTCAATTCTATGTAAAATCCCACAGACATTTTTAACTTGGCAAAGAATTCTAAACTTCTGTAAGAATAAATGGGAAAGAAAAACTAATGAATTTTTATAAAGAACAAAATAGTGACATGAGGATTTTATCTTACCAGATGTTAAAATTTGTTATATAGCTATAATAATCAAAACTGTGGGACTAGGACAAAAATGAACAGCTCAATGGAATATACTAGGGAGCCCAAAATACAGTTACATAAGAAGTTGGTGTATGATACACGCATGATCAGTAAGAAAATTGTGATCAGAAAAAATATGCAATTACTAAGAAAGTGTATAATACATTTTAAAAGGCTATTCCGTAAGTAGTTTTGGGAAATTGATCAATTATTTGAGAGAAAAAACAAGTAATTCCAAGCTAACTACAAAGGTAAATATTAAAAATTCAAAGCAGAAAAATCAAAGTTAGGAGATAAAGTAAGTAAATATTTTCAATGCTTTATATGGAAAAGCTCAAGAAGAAAAAAATATTAATTTTGATTGTTTGCAAGTACTATCAAGAAATGCCTTTATCAAAATTAAGAGGTAAACACTAAAATGGAAAAATATTTACAGTATGTATGCATTCAGATAATGTTCTTAATATATAATGAGTTTGTATGAACCTGAGAACAACATGTCACACAGCAAATAAAATTGGGGGAGAATCACAAATAGGCAGCAAACAAAAGAAAGAATTTAAATGTCTTTAAACATAGGAAATTGCTAATACCCTAATAAACAAAATATGTAATTAAAATAATATAAAAACCTTTGCCTATAAATTTTTTTTAAATAGGTACGTACACACAATGACAATGCCTAGAGCTGCAAAAAATGTAGTGAAAGGGCACTATACTAAGTTTTTGGAATTATAAATTGTTAAATATTTTCTGGAAGAAAGATATACAGACTTTTATGAAAACATTTTTCAAAATAAAATAAAAACTAAAACAACTTAAGTATTCAATAGGTAAATGATTAAATAAATGGTGGATAACAAGATCGTGCATTTGGGTGATAATCATAACAGAAAATTCATGATGGATTATTTAAAAAGCAAGTATCGAAACAATATATAACATGATCCCCATTTGTTCACACACACATTTTCACAGAAAAACCAAAACAAAAGACAAGTATATTACTTCTTTTAATCCTTTCAGATTTGTTTTATTATCTTGGTATTTCCCAGAGCATCCAAAAGGGGTATGTATTGTTATTTTTAGAAATGATTATTTAAAGGAACAAGTTCGCAGCCACCAGGCATATGTCTGGACTTCAGGAGAGTATGAGATGGTCCTTCTGCCCTCAAAGAGCTTATAGTTTCACTCCATACAAGCTTATACATAAAAGGAAATTCAAATATATATGACAGGCTATGTTCAAAACCAAAATAGAGCCCTAGCTGGTTTGGCTCAGCGGTCAGAGCGTCGGCCCGCAGACTGAAGGGTCCCCGCTTTCATTCCGGCCAAGGGCACGCGCCCCGGTGGCAGGCTCGGTCCCAGGCCCCGTCAGGGCGGGTGCGGGAGGCAGTCAATCGATGTGCCTGTCTCACACGGATGTTTCTATTTCTCTCTCTCTCTCCCTCTCTCTCTCCCTGAAAAGCAATGGAAAAAATATCCTTGG
This sequence comes from Miniopterus schreibersii, assembly GCF_964146895.1. Classification (NCBI taxonomy): domain Eukaryota; kingdom Metazoa; phylum Chordata; class Mammalia; order Chiroptera; family Miniopteridae; genus Miniopterus; species Miniopterus schreibersii. The sequence goes on from NC_138102.1 coordinate 159,057,221, forward strand.
GTGAAGATTTAAAAAAAAATCAAAATAGAAAATAATTTGTTTTTTGAAATTCAGAGGCTTTGCGGATTACAGTAGTCAAGGAAGGGTGCCAGGGCTGGGTTTTGAAGGAAGATAAGAATTTGTCTAATGAGAAAAGATCAGTGAGAAAGATCAGTGAGAAGAAACCTTCAGGACTGGACATGGCATAACCAAGAGATTATGACGACAAATGCCTAACAGCATATTTCACATTCTCTATCCTTTCAGTGGTTATTTTAAAGTTATAAGGTATCTGAAAAACCAACAGATATGCTCCTAACATATCAAAAAGAGCATTTGAAAACTTCCATTTTCTAACACAGGTTCTATAAGAGCCTGTTTCTTTGAGAAAGAGGCAAAACTCATCTTAAAAACTGACAAATGAGTGATTTAAATGTACAAGCATTGTAAAAAGTTTTCACGAGGCAACAAGTTTGGCATTGTGAGTACATCTAAATTCCTTAGAGATAAGTGGAACTATTTACTACTGAAAAGTGGCTGTGGTGAGTAGGGCTTGTATATGTGCTGTGCAGGAAAGACCGAACTTTCCCATGACCTAGAGAGACTCTGCGAAGTGACCGCAGATGGTTTATACCAGAAAAGCTGGGAAAAGTATATGAAGTCCTGTGAAAAATCTTAGTTTAGAAAAAAATAAGAGGAAACAAATAAATGGGAGGTGACTAGCAACCTCCAAATTAAAGGAGGTCTCCCCGAATCAGCCTATCTGAGATTTTGACATATGGACTTTCTAAATCACGAAGGTCTGGAGAGAAGGTGAGAATCAAAGTAAGTTCCAAACCCTGAGTTTTATTATCCCGTTTTACACACCAGAGAGATTTATGGGAGCCTCTCCCATAAATGTTGTGAGTGTACTAAAGAAAGGGCTTATTCTCACTGGCCCTTTTTATAAGGAAGCAATGCAGCGTGCCAGGAGCAGTACTGAGTGAAGGGTTGGCGACCAGAACTCTAGCCATCCTGATAATTATCTTAGGGAAATGGCATCTCACACTTAACCTCACAGAGTTTTCACTTTTATTATCTTGCAAGAAGGAGACTGTGAAAGTGGAACAACACAATCCATCCTAAGTAGGCTGAGAAAACCGCTGTTCAGAAGCAATATGAGAATGTTCCAACATAGGAGAGTCCAGCTGAATTCATAAAAGTCTAAAGAGTATGAAATACCCTATAAACCATTGAGTGAAAGCCTGTTGGTCTCTGGGGTCATAGATTCTACAACATCAGACTTAGAAGCCTTCTGGCCTGCCCCCTTCCTTTTATAACAATACCTGACATTGAATGCAATCTAACATCAAATTTAATAGTAATTTATTTATATATGTATAAGGTAAATAATAATTTGAGGTAAATGATATTTCAATGAGATATACAATATTTTACAGATGAAAAAATTGAGGTGCACTTGTTAGAGATGAGAGAGCTAAGCGGCAGTTGGTCGGAGGGCCACTCATTCCAGCACCATGCTCGTAAGCAGTTTGCTCCGATAGAAAAGAGCTGGGACCCATCTTGGACCAAGAATGGTTAAGTGCTTTCCAAATAAGTGCTTGAAAAGATCTAATATCATGAAAATAAAAAATCAATACACTGAATTACCCATTAGAAAGATAGTGTAGAAATTGAGACACAACTAATAACATAGAAAACAACACATTTTAACACAAGTTTCACAGAGTTATTTTGAATAATTGAAGATACAATTTCAAGATATCAGTGTTTGCTATTTTTACTAAAATGTTAGATAAATGTTGGTATGGAAGCATGAACACAATTTTATCTCTCATTGTTAATGAAAACACAATGAATAATTGTTTCATGTAGAGGAAGACTTTAAGTGTAAGGGCGCACACTCTGGAGTTAGCTGAGCTGAGCTGAGCTGAATCCTGGTCCCAAGGCTTCCTGCTAAGACATGTTGCCTTAGTCATCGCTGTAACTGCTGTATCCTGAATGCCTAGTAAAGGGTCTGACACCTAATAAACTAGTAATAAAAGTTTATTGAATTCTTAGCACTTAATTTTTCCAGGAAATGTAGACTTAGACTCGGTGTCTGTCTCTCCCTCCCCCAACACAAAATCAAGACATTTTTAAAGGATAGTTCAGCATGCCACTTCTCTTTTCTTTCTCTTTTTTCATCATATTTGAGAATAGCTGCTTCTCCAGGAACACAGACATTTGTAGATCAACATTAAAGCTATGTTATGAATGTTTTAACCACAAGTTTAATAGGCACAAGTAAGAAATATATAGAGCCATATCTGCAAGACATTGTGGGTTCAGTTCCAGACCACCATAATGAAGTCAGTATCATATGAAGTGAATCCTAATCTCTTTGCTGGTGGAGGGTCTTGCCTTCAATTTTTGAAAAAAGCAACACCTGCAAAGAACAAAAAAAACAAGGTATGCCTGCATTTTGAAGTCTAAAATAGCCCATTTGTCTCTTTTGATCATGTTAAATGAATATTTCTCTCCACTTTGTGCTCCATTAAACTGTCTGATTAAAATGCCTTTGGCTAGCATTTATATTTCTGAAAGAAGAGAAGTTGAGGAACCATTTGTACAGTATCTCAGATGACCTAAGAAACACAATGTCCTTTAGCAAGGCTCTGATGTCTGCTCTTCTGAGCACTGACAGCAATCAGTGAAAAATTAAAAATTATCCAAAAAAACAAAAATGCCATGTCAAAGCATCTATAACCACCAACATGAAAAACTAATATAATACCCTGAGTAACATAGAAGACAAAAAATGGGGACGAAATTTAAAAGTTCTATTTAGTGAAACATGCCTTACCCTTAAGACTTCTGATTGCCTACTTTAAATTTCTATTTCCTGCCCAGCCGGGCGTGGCTCAGCAGTTGAGCGTCAACCTAGGATCCCTAATGATCGGGGTTCAATTCCCGGTCAGGGCACATGCCCGGGTTGCGGGCTCAATCAATGACTCTCTCATCATTGATGTCTCTATCTCTCGCTCTCCCTCTCCTTTCCTCTCTCTGAAATCAATAAAGATATATTTAAAATAAATAAATAAATTTCTATTTTCTTTTGATGGTAAGCCCAATTATAACTAAACTATTCAATTCATCTCAAACAATACAGATTAAAAGCCTTTGGTTAAAATCCTAACCTTATTACTAGCTAGCTGGACAATTAGCATAAATAATTTGACCTTCTTCAACCTTACTTTCTTCATGTTTAACTGAGATAGTTGGAATAGATTATTCCTAAAGGCATTTTTAGATCTAAAACACTATGAATTATCAGGTGAATGACAAAAATGAGATCTAGAAGATCAACTGTGTTATATTAATTCATTTATTCAATAACAATGTTCAGTAAAGATTGGTTGCTTCTTATATGTGCCCTGACCAGAGATCAAACCTGGAACCTTGGTGTATCAGGATGATGCTCTAACCAACTGAGCTACTTGGTCAGGGCCTCATCAGATTTTTCAAAGTAATGTTTTGTGTTAGCAAAAAAATAGAGCACCATTTAAGATACTGAAAGAATGAATATATAAGCCATATATTTTATATCTAGTAAACTCATTTCAATCATAAAGGGAACAGGCAAATTTTTATCAACATGCAGGAACTCAGGGAATATTGTTCCTATATTTTCTTAGGAATCTACTGCAGAATGTACTTTAGGTAACCAAATGAGTAGAGAATTATCAGCATGAGCATTGATGTCAGTTGCAGAACTGACACTGAGGAACGAAGGAAGAGAGTATAATTCATAAGGACTTTATATTTAAACAAAGTAGTGAAGTTATAAAGAATTGGGTATAATGTGTAGAACATATTCAAAAATACTTTATCAGTTCTCAACAATTTTTAATCATGTGGGTTTAGTATGGTTATTTTAAGACAATTTTGTTTGTAACATGAGATAAAGTAATACAATTATGAGACATTATAATTTTATTATCTCCTGTATTCATGAGAACTTGGATCCTTTATGTGGAAAATTGTGGTTACAGTTTAAGTAAAAACAAACAAACATAACCCACAGGTACTGTGTGCGTGCGTGTGTGTGCATATAGCATGCATTGGTGTGTATACACTCATACATATAGGTTTCCTCCCTACTCCACAAAAGGTCTTCTGGTAGCATGGTCCTGACAAGACAATCACAAGAGCCAATATGCATAATTCCTTGTGGAGTTTGAATATTCAGCCTCCTTTCTGCTACGCCCAGCCATCCCCCCCTGTGGAATGACAATGAGGCTTGCATTCCTCAGTGACAGCACAGTCTCTGCTCCCGTTTCCTCTGAAGAAATTCTTGGGTGTGGAGCATCTACACATCTCCCTAAAACAGTATTTTCCGGGCTTTATGCAGTCTATATTTAGGAAGAAAAAATTTCTAACTCTGCAAAGACAGAGTTTAACTAACACATAAAATTTATATTTCTAAATAAAATGATGAACGCCTCAATCTGAAGGCACTGCGTTTTGGTTCCTTCACTGGATTTCAGAGCTTCTCTAAGAATAATGGGTAGGTGATCAATCATCCTATAAAAGCATCCAGAAACTCCTGAGTGAAAAGGAAGTTCTGCCATTAAGGTAAATTCCTGTGTCAGAAGATAAGAGAGAATCACAACTCTCCAAATGGAAAGTTTTCCAACCTCACTGCATTGAGATCCAGAAGCTGTTGACCACTCCACATTTTAGAACAGGGCAACCCAAGGCTTCCATTGAACAAATACAACCTGGCAGGTTTGCCCAACTGCCATGTGGCTTTTGAGTTCATAATACCTCAAATGTCCCTAAGCAAACTTTTAAAACACAAGTTATTCCTTTAGTCCACAGGCTGATGTTCTAACCATTGAGCCAAACCAGCTAGGGTTATTTCTTCAAAATGCCACGATTTCGTGGATCATTATTCTCTATTTCAAAAATAAAGTTTAAAGCTATTCAAAAATAAAGTATCGATCAGTCAGTGCTGAAACTGTACTAGGGACAGTGACTGTTGCCTGCCTTTAGAAACCCGCGTCATTCCAGAATGTAGGGGCTCTGTAGCCAGATTTGCAGCTCGCAGAAATATGTGAGAGTTGGAAACTCTTCCATGGAGACAGATATTGGAGGTCCCTCTAAGACAGAGGCTTTTAGTAAACTTCATATCAAAGCATGCTCTCAAGTTCCTCCATGCCTCAAACAGAATGGAACATTTCAGAGCACTGACTTGTTAATTTCCTGATTTAATCTTCACTAACTTATTCTGATTAGCAGCATTACTTCTTGTTCAATAAATGGGGGGAAATCTTAATTTCTTTAGCTGTGCCTGCTTCCACTTTCCTGTCTTTCCATTTCACAAATTCAATTCAGTTCTGAGAGTGCACTGCAGTGGGAGATGCCCATGGAAGTGTTTTAAAATGAAAGCTAAAAATTCTTTTCCTCCTTAGATTCCCAGTAGGAAAATTCCAAACCAAAGGGAGAATGTTTACAAAGTAAACTTCTGGGGAAAACAAATGTGGAAGATAAAGCTCTGCCTCTTTGCAATTTAACGGGCCTGCTTCAGGAAGGCAGGGTGGGAAAGAAAAGTTGCTTTGCTGAGAGTTGCGTGCATGGCAGCTCTCCATAGGCTTTATCTCAATGAATCCCCCTGTGAGCATTAAAATCCCCATTTTACATATGACAATAAAGAACATGCCTACATCCACGTATCTGGAATGTGAAAGTGCACAAATCAAACTCAGAGCTATGGGTTATAATTTTTAAAGATAATTGTATCTCACTGATAAAGCCTGTGTTCTGTGGTCTGTAGGAATATCCTGGGTAGCCGAGGAAGCCCTTAAAATTGCCCTTTTCTGCTGCAGCTAAAGTCAGATCAACTAATCACTTCAAGCTATTGAAAATGGTCCACAAGCTATTTTTCCAAGTGACTTGAATTTTGAGTGTGAATGTTTGGTTTAAAAACAGCCTCATCAAGCCAAGTTTAAAGAAGTATGTCCAAGAAGCCTTTTGGTTCAGCTCAATTATAGGTTTGATTTTTTTAAAAATTTAATCTTTAGAAGGTTTTCATAGATAGTCTTAAGTAATAAAAGTTACACACACAAAGCGGAAACATGGTCTTATGAATCCAAGAGAGTTGAACAAGAAAATTGTCCTTGGAGAAAAATATCAGGGAAAGAAAATATGCCATATTAAGGCAAACTGAGTAAGGAAGGTGAGAGATAAGTAGAATAGAGACCAGGGTCATGTAAGATCCCACTTCACCTCTGGATAGCCTTACCCTCATCCTTAATGGGATGTGACAAGGGTTGCTTATGACAACTATACCAAAAACCTAAAAGAGGCTCCTCTCCACCTCTCCATCTCTATCTCTATCTATCTATCTGACACACTCACACACAGTTTTACATACTCTTTTTTATTATTACAACCTCAGATATTTTATTATTTACCAGAAGTATTTGTTACTTAGGGATATTCCAACTCCCACATAAGATTAGATTATTTCTGGACTTTCAAGATGGCAATGGAGTAGGTGGATCTTGGACTCACCTCCTCCCAGGATGAAAATGGAAATACAACTCAATTGGAGACAATCAATGCAAATAACCAACTGAGGAAAAGCTGAAAAGGAGTCTTATAACCAAGGATTTGCAGAAGCAGCCACGTTGAGCCTGAAACTGCACAGCAGCTCATAAGCTGTGGTTGGGGTTGAGCATCCTAGTCAGTCTGAGGGTCAGTCTCACACATGAGTGGGCCAACAGCAATCAAGACTTAATTACAAAAGGAGGGTCCACATAACCGACACAAGGGGCATTCCTAGAGCACCCAACTCAGGAGATCAGGTAGACCGCACCACTGGGTCCCCCACGACAAGTACTACATAAGGCCACCCCGCAAAGACTAAGAGTCATAATAGATCTATCTAATACACAGAAACAAACAAAAAGAGATAGCCAAAGAGCGGAGACAAAGAAACAGGCCCCAAATAAAAGAACAGGAGGAATCTCCAGAAAAAGAGCTAAATGAAATGGAAGCAAGCAATCTGTCAGATACAGAATTCAAAGTAATAGTTATAAGGCTACTCAAGAAAGTTAGTGAGAACTACAACAGCAAGAAAAAGTACGTAGAAATCATGAAAAAGAACCAGTTGGAAATGCATAATAGGATATCTGACATCAAGAATACACCGAAAGGAATAAAATGTAGGTTGGATGAAACAGAGGATCAAATTAGCAATTTGGAAGACAAGATAGTAGAAAACAGAGCAGCAGCAAAAAAAAAAATTAAAATGAGGATATTTTAAGGCACCTTTGGGACAACATGAAGTGTAACAACATCTGGATCTTAGGGGTACCAGAGGAGAAGAGAGAGAGCAAGAGATTGAGAACCTATTTGAAGAAATAATGACTGAAAGCTTTCTTACCCTGATGAAGGAAAAAGACACACAAGTCCAGGAAGCACAGAGAGTACCAAGCAAGAGGAACTCAAAGAGGGCCACACCAAGACATGTCATAATTAAAATGGCAAATGTTAAAGACAAAGAGCAAATCTTAAAAGCAGTGAAAGAAGAGCAGTTAATTACCTACAAGGGAGCTCCCATAAGACTGTCAGCTGATCTCTCAACAGAAACATTTCAGGCAAGAAGGGATTGGCATAAAATATTCAGTCACTTCTCCAAAGGGGTCATACAGATGGCCAATAGACATATGAAAAAAATGCTCAATGTCACTAATCATCAGAGAAATGAGATATCACCTCATACCTGCCAGATGGCTACTATCAATAAATCAACAAACAAGTGCTGGGGAAGATGTGGAGAAAGGGGCACCCTAGTACATTGCTAGTCAGAATGCAGACTGGTGCAGCCATTGTGGAAAACAGTATGGAGTTTCCCGGAAAAATTAAAATTGGAACTGCCTTTTGACCCAGTGATCTCACCCTGGGAATACATCCTAAGAATTCTAATACACCAGCTCAAAAGAATATATGCATTTCTATGTTTATAGCATTATTTACAATAGCTGAGATCTGGAAACAGCCCAAGTGTCCATCAGTAGATGAGTAGATTAAAAAGCTCTGGTACATTTACACCATGGAATACTACACAGCTGTAAAAAAGAAGGAAGTCTTACCTTTTGTGACAGCATGACTGGACCTGGAAATTATTATGGTAAGGGAAATAAGCCAGTCAGAGCAAAACAAATACCATATGACTTCACTTATGTGTGCAATCTAACGAATAAAATAAACTGATGAACACAGAAACAGAGGCATGAATACATGGAACAGATTGACAGCTGTCAGGGGGGAGGGAGGAGGGGAACTGGATGAAAGAAGGTGAAGGGATTAGCCAAAGAACATATATGCATAACCCATAGACACAGACAAACTGTGGTGATGGCCGGAGGGAAGGTGGGGTAGGGGCTGGGTGCTGGCAGGCAAAGGGGGGGAGAATAGGGGACATCTGTAATAGTGTCAACAATAACAATAAAGTGCCTCAATGCACATGTTTCCACACTTTCTGTCACCAGGGAAATATGACTCTAGCATGCTGACTTGTCATAGAAAATACAATGGGAAATTTTTAGCCATAATTTTTAACTCAGTTCCTTAGTTTCATTGCTAGAATAACACTATGCAGTAAAATTATAACCAGGAAGAGAAGAGGAGGTGGGAGAAGCCTGAGGAAGAAATGCATGAGCTATCACTGCCATCTGGTGTCAAAGATGCAAAAATACAGGAGAGACACTCAAGTCAAAATAGAAAATGTTTGTGAAGTTGTCAAGAAAATGTTTAATTCCAAAATGATTACCAGATGTTTAATGTTACTTATTTGGTCCCAGACCAGATGAAATCTGAGCTGTTCTAACTCACATTTTTCTTCAATCTCCAGAAACATAAAGATGTTCCTGTTTTTCAGGCCTTTGGACCACAGAAAAGGTCTAATAATCATTGCATCCAATTCACCTCCTAATGGGACTCTCCCCCCCAAACTCTTAGTCACAACTAAAAGTTGACAATAAGCTTTCAAAGGGGACACCCCATCATTTATTTTCATCTATCAAGTTCTTGTGGCATGTTTCCCAGGAAGTTGTCATCATGATAAAATCAGGTAAAATTCAGGATACCATTGCGTTAACAGTGTAGACTTGTAAAGTGACTGAACATCCTATTGCGCCAAAGCTTCTATCACACACTAAGCAACATCATCTCCCATTACACAGCATGCTGCATTCTGACAGGAAATCAAATTTTCATTGTACACACGCACAAAAAACAATTTAACATGTTATTTTTAAGAAAAAGAGCAATTATCCCTCACCCTAGGAAATGGCAAGAATTTTCCCAAATTATTTATTAAAGGTTAATGTTAGACACATCAGGGACCACCCGTTAAGATTAGAAAAAAAAATACAAAATCTTTTAACCTTTAATCCAGCAACCCTACTTCTAGGAATCAATCCCAGAGACACACTAGCAAAAACAAAAAATACGTTTTCTCAAGGTTATTCATTAGAACAGTATTCTTATTTCAAAAGACTAGAAAAAGCTCAAATGTCTATCAAAATGGGACTAGTTGGTTAAATAATATGTCTTTACACAATCAAGCATTCTATAGCATTAAAAAGAGTAGTGAGAAACATCTCCATGCATTTCTATGGATTATGCAGAATATATTATCGGTACAAATGATCAAAGTAGAGAAAAGCTTTTATTTATTTATTAATATATCTTTATTGATTTCAGAGCGAGGAAGGGAGAGGGAGAGAGAGAGATAGAAACATCAATGATGAGAGAGTCATTGATCGGCTGCAGCCCGCAACCCGGGCATGTGCCCTGACCTGGAATCGAACCCTGATCTCCTGGATCCTAGGTCGACACTCAACCACTGGACGAGAAAAACTTTTATAGTATTCTGTCACTTATCAAAAAACAGGGTATATATACATGTATATATGTGTATATATATTCATATATACACACACATATATATACTTACATTAAACATAAACAGAAGAATAAATCACAAAGAATTTTACATATTTACCAATAGGCTAAGAGGAAATATAGAGTGGAAGGAACAGAAATAAAAGCTAGTCTTCTTTAAATATAGTTGATTTTATAAATTTGTGCTGGGAATAATATGAATAATTAATTTAAATATTTTATACATACATAAAATATTTCTGTATTTGTTATACAAACATTCACTAGTAACTTTGAAATACAGTAATCTTTCTGCAATCCTTAACAGCATATAATCTAAGGACAAAGAAAAACATTTGAAAACAACACAATTTCAATAATTTATATTGTTGATGCCTCTTGAATTAAGTGCACGAAATCTGTCAAGTACTCTTGCCTAAAAAATTAAACCCAAACCTCATCAAGACTCTAAATCTAACGACCAATTTGCTGAAATTACAGAAATACATAAAATACCACAGAGATGCAATCAGCAAAATCCAGTTTCTTCAACAAATAAATTACAAGGGGGGAGAAAAAGTGATAGGGGGAGGCCCTGGAGACTAAAAATTATTTGAGAGGCATAAAATCCAACTGCAGTGTGAGGTTCTTAATTAGAACTGATTCAAAACAAAAGCAAACTTGAAATAAATTGAGACAATGGGGAAAATTCGAACATCAACAAAATAGTTGATAATATTAAGAAATAACTGTTAGCATGTTAGACATGATAATGGTATTGTGGCTAAGAAGAGTTCCTATCTTTCAATGATACTGAAGGATTTATAAATAACACTGTGTCTGGATATTGCTATAAAATGATCTGGTGCATTGGAGGAAAGTAGAGGCGTAAAGAAAAAAGATTTAAGCATAAATTGGTACTTGAAACTGGTGATCAGTATATAATAGAGAGTTATACAATTCTCTCCAGCTTTGTATACATTTGAAATTTTCCATAATAAAAAGTAAAAACAAAATCCAGATTCTTACCTTTAGTCAACGAGGACTTGTATAACCTGGTCCGTGTCCACTTCTCCAGTCTTACCTCAGCACTCTCCACTCACTCAGTTTGTTCCAGCGATCCCAGCTTTATTTCTTTGTCAGGAGAGAACACAGCAAAAGAAACCTTTGAAGAGATAATGGCCCCAAATCACTCAAAAATTATAAAAGGCATTGAAGAGTGACATAAGAAGCTAAAGGAAGCAACAATTTTCTATTTGCCCTTTTTCTACTAATTCTAAAATTCTTAGCTTGTAACAGGTACTCTCTTCGGTGGATATCTTGCACCCCACGGCCATCCTAAATCTACAGTTGACCACCTCGTTGAATTTCAACAGAGAAAAACTCCTCAATCCCACCCTGACCGGTATTTCATCCTCTGAGGGCCCCAGACACAGCATTCGCCAGCCCCAGGTGTGAGGTCTATAGCAGTTGTAGCTCTGTGTGACGCCCCCAGAGCCAAGGTGCAGCAGGAGAAGGAATGGCCCTTTCTCACGTCATGGGATGTGGAAATTAGGCTGGAACATAGTGCTGTGGGCAAAATTGTGGAGCTTTCTAAACACGCTGTCTCCCCCAATGGTTTTTACTGCAAAGCATTGGATCTGAGGTGGACTCAGGGGGAGGCTGGCTCTTCAGAAGCAGGAGGAAACCGTGGCGTACCTGAGACACTGAAGGGTGAAGAAAAGAAAGTGCTCGAAGCAACTAGAAAAGAACGAAAAATGAAAATGGAGAGGACAACAACTGCAAATTTGGGATGTTTTTTTGTCCCCAAGGATTCCTTTGTAAGAACACAGACCCAATGCTCCCTTTGTGTTCAGGGCCAGTTGTAGAGATCTGGCCGTCACAGAAACAGGGTAAGACAAAGGGCACGTTGCAACAGAAGGTAGATGAATGCAGATAGTTATGTGGTTTTGCAGCAGCTCCACATGCCCTTAGCAAGGGCCGATGGCTCCCAAACCCAGGAATGGAGCCCCATGTGACCTCTGACTCCCTGGGAAGGGAGAATGGGCCTGCGGGGGGCAGCGGAGAGCACTCCCAGAGAAGTGATCAGCAAGGAAATCATCTTCCCTGCCATAGCGAGGTCAGAGAGCCTTAGAGGGAAGAGGTTTTAAAATTCTGGGCATGTAAGTACAGCAGAGAATATATAGTCAATCATACTGTAGTAACTATGTATGGTGTCGGGCGGGTAGTAGATTTACCGGGATGATCAGGTTGTAAGTTATATAAATGTCTAATAACCGTGTTGGACACCTGAAAGTAATATAACATTGCATGTCCACTGTAACTGAAAAATAAAAAAGCAGAGCCTCTGCAATTTTTAGCAAGAGGGAGAGAGAGAGATTTGAGGATTCAGAAATCAATGATGGCCACCACTGTGTCTTTTTTAAAAAATGCAGGGGGTGTTAACACCATACACCATTCATCTCATTTATTCCCTCCAAAATCATGTTCTTTGAACATAAACTGTTTGCCAAGCCCTGTGCTAGACACAGGGAATGCAATACTGAACCAAAAAAGGCGTGGTTTCTGAGGACAGACAATGTCCTCTCTCTCAGGGAATCACTTGTCCAGAGATACTCACTGAGGGGCCAGGCCAAGGACTTGCCTAGGCTCACCTCTCCTGGCTTTCTTCACCAGAAATCTCTCCCCTGAAGCCCCTGTGAACCACATTTTAAAGTTGGCAGAGTCTATAAGAAATTAGTAAGCAGGAACAAAGGATATGAAGCAAAGTTCTCTAGAGGCCAGAACTCTTTACTCTGCAGAATTTGTGACATATGGCAATGAGAAAAAAATAAATCCTCAAAAATTTAGTTCTCTAAATAGGACAAAATAGCTAAATAAAACTATCTACTTTACTATCACTACTATAGTCACTTTTATTCAAAAATAGACAAGTCAAGGTTGGTATCATCTGTTTCTATTTTGTCCAGGGTAGAAGATAATTGGCATTATGAAAAAAATGGCAGCATCAAAAAATAAATAGAATTCAATCTGCTTTTTCATATACAGGGGTGGGCAAAAGTAGGTTTACAATTGTAATACAAATAAAAATAATTAACAAATAATAATACAAGAATTGTTATATTTTTACAATGAGAAATGATTTTAAATATTCAGATTGTTAGCACAACCCGAGTCTCTAGTCAAGCAAGTTCACTGGTATATCTGTGCCCTAATTATTTTCCAGTGTCCCATCACAGGCTATGTTTATCAGAGAGGAGATTTTAAAACCAAATAAGGGACTTCACAATTGACAAAAGGCATCTCCTTACCTGTTCTAGCTTATTCTCGCAAGAACTCTGTGAGGTCCTAGCGGTCACTCCATTTTACTGTGGGAAAACCAGGGACTCCAAAAAATGTCCACCAAGTGGCAAAATCATGTTCTAAAACCTAGACCAGAAAAAAAGCAATTCAAGCAAAAATATATTTTTATTCTGGAAAAAAAAAGACAGTATAAAGACAAATTGACATTTTACACTGCATTTAATTTAAGCTCCCAATTTATGGTTTTCAACATTTCACCCTCTCTTCCTACATACCTTTCTATTTTTTTCCCTCCACATGAATTCCAGCCAGACCTTCCTTTTGAATGATCTGTTTGCTAAACACTACAAAGTTTTCTAAATCTTATCTGCAGTACTCATGCCATTTCCTCTGCAGGTGAAACAACCATGTTTACTATCTTCTTCCAGGTGGTTGATACAGACGGACTTATTCAATTATCTACAGACTAGTGACACTAATTTTCAGAACCAATCTACCTCGCCCTGTCCATATGAAGCTACTCGGTTATCACCAGCCATCACCCATTCCCATGAGCCAGATGCTGGAACACAATGTCTTTCCATTGTTACAATTGTGCATTTTCTTAGATAATTAAAGTTCATCTTTTCAGAACAATTTGGACCTTTGAATACTTCTAGTATTTGGAGTCAGTTATGAATTTTAAAATGAGGGAGATAATGATGAAGATTACTATATAAAAATAGTAATAATACCCAGAGAGAGATTTAAAGATTCTTTGCATCCAGAGCTGACAACCAAGCATAGTCAGGCTGGTCAAGCAGTCCTGAGGGTCCCAGAACATATCGGGAGGCCGAATCCCTTCTGTACCTATTCCAGCAAATGTGCTAACAAAGATCATAGTTCCTGAAAGCCCGAATGCCTTTAGTGTGGCTTTATGCCTTTGTTCACACAGCTTGTGGCCTCCTCTTTGAGCCTGAAACTGCTTCGGACAAACCTTCACCAATAATGCCTCTGATCAGCTGAGCATTTCATACACAACAGGTGGTATGAGGTCTAGATTGTGCAAACAGAGAATCTGAGCCTAGTTAGTTTACAAAAGTGAAACTGAAGGGCTTAAAGGACATTCACCCTGTTGATAGAGTAAACATCCCCTTGTAGAAACTGAGAAGCCATCCCGCATTCACAAGAACATGGATAAACATTCTGAGGACCCACACCCTGCAGTTTCACGTTTGTCTGGTTGGTTTGGCTTTTGTCACTGAGGTTAAGGGAGGGGCTGGAAGTTGGTGTTTAAATATATCATTCACAGAAAACATAACTCTCTCTTGTGTTAAAAGTAGAGTGTTGTCTGTGCGTAGAGTGAAGAAGAGTCCTCCTCTTGCTCTAAGCAAAATGTTGCCTGTGTTAGCTGCTTGTATTCGGTTCTTAGAAAAGATGTCAACCCTAAGGTCTTTGAATGGCACTAACAGGCTTCTTGCACGTGACTGCTTCATAGCTGCTCCTTCAATGCTTTCTCCCTGGTGTTCCCCAATCAATGTTCCCTTTTATGGCTGCATGTTGGCCTTGCAGAAGCTATTAAAAAAAAAAAAATCAACAATCTAAGGAACCTGGACTAAGATCCCAAGTGCATTCCTCAGTATAGTTGATTTAAACCTACCAACAATTGTTCTTATATTTATTATGATCACAGTTTCTATAAATAACTATAATTTATTAAATGCATACTATACACAAGTGTTTTACATGGATTAGCTCTAATGTTCAGATGTTCCAATTTATAGACAAGTGAATGGAAGTTTAGAAGAATTGAGAAATTCACCTAAAACCACAGAATTAGCAAGTGGCAGAGATCTGATTGAACTAGATCTGTTTCAGTCCGAAACTCAACCTCTTAGCAACTCTAATGAGATGAGAAAAACATCAACGATTTTCAACTTATTAATAACAATAAATAAAACATAAATTAACAGAACAATGCAAATTGTCAGCATTCCTATTACACTTTCCTGTTCACTTAGTGTCTAGTCATGATTTATTTGAGGGAAGGATAGAAAGAGATGAGTGAGGTCAGCCTGAATGAAACACAGCAAATGTGGGAGTTTTACTTTAACATTGTGCAAAGTATTTCCAAAGAAATACCAGGAGGTGGCAGTGTTTAAGAACATCACTGAGAGCCGCAAGTTAACTGCAGCTCTTGCTGCAGGAGGTTGGATGTCAAACAAGAGTCTTTAAATATTGGCCCACATTTGCATTTACAGTTATTTTATTCGTTGTCTTGGAAATACCCAGGAGCTAAAGCATTGCCATTTCCAGATAATTGTTTAATTTGGGGTTCACCCTTGAACTTGCACATACAGAACATTGGCTTTAAGGCGTTACAGTAAATTTGGTGAATCGTATTTTGAGAGTCCTTCAAATTGTTCCAAATACCAATTGCATCTTGGAAATTTTGTGGGCCACACTACAGAGTGGTATTTAGATGGCTATTATTTGGAATTGTGTCTCAAATTGCTAGGGGATGTGTGAAACACAGGGTTAGTTTCTGTTGACATTGCACAGGAATAATTAAGAATGCTTACGCTTTGCCTAGAAACAAAAGGAGCTGTCACATTTCCCCAACAGTTAAGGCCTTTTACAAACTGCTCCATGTTCATCATTTCTTTGCAACACCTCCCCCCGCATCCAGCCTAACAAACCATTTGCCTTTCTGTGAACATTGTGTGGTTCCCACCTCTATACTTTACATGCATTCTCCCTATTAAAAAATTCACTGTGTCATCTTTCTCAGTCCATGTTCCTACCTTGCTTCAAAATGCTGTTCAAAAACATTCTCTAGGGATCATTTCTTGACTAATTCTAGGTTCCTCTTTTGTATCTTCACTGTGAATTTTCTCAGAACTTATGAAACCAATTTTCCAAAATTTATATTTTTGCATACGTTGATCCTGCAATTTTTCAATTTCATATTTATCCAATACACATCAAAAACTTTTCTGAGATTTATATACCCAAAGAGTCATCTGTGGCCAATTCCATTTCTCATATTAAATATCTTTAGAATTTGCATTCCTTTCAAAATTGGAATCTCTCCCTAAGAGAGGAATTTATGTTTACAAGGCACTTTGAATGAAATGTGCATAACAGTCATCTTTTTTGTTGTTGCTATTTTTGTGCAAACATCACTGTGTTGTAATATACACACTGAAAAGCGTGTAAATCACAAGCATACAGTTGATAAATTCTCAGAAAGTAAACACACCTGTGTAGCCAAAACCTAGATCCAGAGACTGAAGATAATCAGAACCAGGAGCCCATCAAGTCCCCTTCCAGTCACAATCCCCATCACCACTATCCTGACTTTTAACACCATAGATTCACATCTTATTTTAAAATGTATAAGTCACCTGCACAGTGGTAATAGACGGAAGCAGAAAACCATGTAGAATAAACATGACTAACTAACGACTGTAATGCATCCCCATTTATTTCAGTGACCCTCACAACAACACTGAGTTACACCCTCCCATTTCCTAATTTCAGATTATAGAAACAATATTAGAGTGAAGAAAACATTTTCCTAAGGCCACACAGACAATTAATGGCAAAATTGAGATTTAAAATGTGATCTCTCCTACTCTGGGGGCCCAGTTTGTAATCACTTTATTCTACATAAAGGAAAAATCATTTCAAAAATCAATATAATCAACAAAATGATTGTTTTTACTTGGGGTTCTTTGGAAGAAGAAAGAAATTAGGTTGATAGTAAGGTATGTATCATAAATATGGGCAAGCAAAGAGAAAAAGAAGAGATTACCAAAGAAGAGAAAGTGTTCATTAATGAAGATGAAATCAATTATATTCTCCCTCTTCTACATGGTACCTTTTAAAAGTAAACCCACTTATTGTATTTCTTTCTGTCAACTTCACGGCAGGACAAACAGAATCATAACTGACTTGAAGCGCTCTGGCATAATGAACTGGCTGAGTAAAGGAAGGACATAAGCATCGATTAGCTGAAGAAATAGCCATGCTCACTGTTTCTCTCAGACAACACGCTTTCCTCTCTCCTTCCCCCCAGGGACACCACGTCAGGCAGAAGAATACAAATTTCCATTAGAAATGGTTCTGGAACTTTTTCTTCAAACTAACAAAAAAATACTTTTTAAAAGATAGCATTGTAAGAAACTAAGTGTGGTGTAGGCAGAGTGAAAAGAAATTCTGACCAAATTCATGCATTAGGAGACTGTGCAGCTCTATACCCTAAACACATTCAGGTTCAGTGCTTTACGTAGATTTGCGCAGGGGCTGCCAGGTAGAGAAACAGTGCAGTCTGTGGGCCCTGGAAGCCCCGTCACCCGAGATGGAGCCATCAGAAATTAAAAGCTGGAGACGACAGATGGGTGAAGGAGTTTTCACCCGCAGCCAGGGGGTTGCCCAGGGTTTGGGCGCTGCTGGAGTAAATGCCTGAGGGTTCCTCAACTCTTCCAGAGTTGTCTGCATTTTAAAAGCTTATAACTAAAGAAGTATTCATGTTTTGAGTATGGTGTGTGTGTGTCTGCGTGTCTGCGTGTCTGCGTGTGTGTGTGTGTGTGTGTGTGTGTGTGTGAGAGAGAGAGAGAGAGAGAGAGAGAGAGAGAGAGAGAGAGAGAGAGAGAGAGAGGGAACCTTTTGGAAACTGCTGAGATACCTAGACTCTCTCCCTTGGAAAAACACCCATGTGCATGTTCATACAATTTTACATAAAAATGTAGAGGTTTTAGGGGTCCTCTGAACGTTTAGGAAGCCTTACGTCAGTGGATAGGATTTGAGGTGGTATAGAAAGGTCAACTAAAACTTTGCAGGAAATGTGGAATGTTGGAAGAGAGAACATTCCCTGATTCAAACACAGACACGCAGCCTGAGTCTCTGAGTGAAGTGAAGGAAGGTGATGTTTCTATAACCTTGTACTTCATACCCTGACAACTCAAAATGACTTGTTGCTCCGTAGTTTACCATCTGCCGTTCCGTAGCTCAGTACCTTCTCTCTGAATTGCCCCTCTTCCTCTCCTCTCTCCTTCTCCCTTCCTAAGGTTTGCTGAGGTTTATTGAACTCAGTCTTAGCAACGCAAACAGGCTTCCATTCGTAGGAAGCCTGCCCTGGCTGCCTAATCCCTCATGTCAGATGCCCCAGGTACCCTGCTCACTAGCACATCATTTCACCATCTCTAGACACCAAGGAATTTGAGCACAGGAACTAAGAGTTATTTAACTTTGTGTTCTCAGGTCTTATCACAGTGTCTGGAACTCAAAGTCTTTGGAAGGAAGGAAGGAAGGAAGGAAGGAAGGAAGGAAGGAAGGAAGGAAGGAAGGAAGGAAGGAAGGAAGGAAGGAAAGAGGGAGGGAGGGAGGGAGGGAGGGAGGGAGGGAGGGAGGGAGGGAGGGAGGGAGGGAGGGAGGGAGGAATGCTTAAAGTTCAGACACCCTTAAACTTGTTTTCAGCACTTGAAACACTATCACTGCCTTTGAACAGGCTTGTTAAAAAGGAGCATGTACCCATGAATAAATTATCCCGTCTCCGCTCTTGCTTTCTCTGAAGCACACCCTGAAAGGAAATGGGGCAGCTCCTTCTGAATGAGTTCAGTGAGGTCAGTTCTTGATAAGTGAATTTTTATAGTAAACATTTCCCATCTCCTTTCCTTACATGTTTTATTATTATTATTGTTTAAATAGATATACATGTTATAGTATAAAATTTTCAAAGCTACCAAAATATATATAATGAAAAGTAAATTTTCTTCCCACCTCAGATACTCAGTTTCCTCCCCCAAAGTAACTTCTATTTGGCCGTATTTATAGTTTAGATGTATAAAAATATTTTTCGTTACATTTTAAGACATACATTCAAGAGCAAGTATTTGTTGTGGCTAAAATATTCTCCACCTCTAGCAGCTGCTGAAAGGAAGGAAAAGCATGTTCTGTCTTGATTGCAGTTATAGGGCATATCCTGCACATAGTTCATCTAATTGAGCTTCACCAACAATCCAGTGCCATTCTCATGACCATTTTACAGATGAGAAAGGTTCAGAAAGATTATATTGTCTATGCAATTTGACATAGCTAATAATGGGAAAGCCTGGGTTCAAACCCAGACAATCTAACTGAGAATGTACACTTAGGATCATCACCCTTACTGCCTCCTACCTTTGCCTATCACCTTGAGCAAAGCATTCGGCATTGAACTCTATGTGCCTTCTTTCAGGATAACCCATGGACACAGGCGATAGTGCATTGAGGGCCTGAGGAAGGGGTGGGAGCAGGGTGGCGGGGGTCAAATGGGGGGGGGAAATGGGACACCTGTAAACTTTCAACAATAAAGATAAATAAGTTTTTTTAAAAAGAAGTAAGATTAGGGGTTTAGAGCAGTTTTCCACAAAATGTGCTTTGGAAAACTATCAGTGTCACTCGGGCATTTATTAAATATGCAGACTCTTGAACTTGAACCCCCTAACCACTGAAATGGAATTGCTTTGTATGTGCTGTTTGAAAAATATTGGCTTCAAGTATGACACTTAGAATTTTTTTTTTTTAACCTCACTACTATAATTCTAAAATAATGAATGTGGTATAGTTTTAAAGGAAAATTCAAAATCTCCTAAAATGCTTTTAAATAAATGATGCCTTGAATGTCAGCCTGGATCTTAACCATTTGAAGCACCTATTTTATTCTGATATAATTAGAAATTGAGACTGTTCTTCAATGATTGCTTACGAAAAGAGGACCTGGGACCACAACAGAGTAAATTATACTGGACTTGCAAATGTAAACAATTAGAAAACTAAACAAAGTAGAAGAAACAATAGTTTTCAGACATTGCCAAACAGGCACGACAAGACCACAATCCCTGAAAAGCAGGAAAAACAATAAGCTAAATATTTGACCTAACTTTTTTCTTAGAAGCAATTTTTGGACCACAGTGTAAATAGAAGGCATCCAAGCAGAGAACGGAAGTCTCACTGAGTTGAAGAGACAGCAATCAGCACTCAAGGTAAAAACTTGAGGTGGCTGGAACATGTGGCACACGTAAGATAAGAGGTCAGCAAAGAACAACTGCCAGCAAAATGTAAACTCAATAATTCCCAGAATCTGAATGAAATTTGGTGATATTCTAATTCTGATCAGTCCTTGTGTAGAAATCCTGTTGAAGACCCAGGGTCTCAGTACATTACCCAGAAGTGTTAATGCACGTAGAACAAACAGTGTAAACTACTCTAGAACTACTCTTACAGTGCTTAAGAACCAACCTCAATAGGATCCACAAGTAACTTAAATGACTTCCAAACATACTTCAACACTCTTTATTGAATGTATCAAAATATCTAGCATCAAAAAATATATATTGACTAGATATGAGAGGCAAGGAATTGTGACCGATAACCAGAAAAATAATCAGTCAATACAAACAGAAAATAAATAACAAAGATGGTTAAACTTTACATGAGCACACACACATACAGGCATGCACACAAAGGTGCAAAGGAAAATATAAATATAACAAGAGAGCCACTGAAATTATAAAAATAACATAATGGAATGTCCAAAGATGCAAATATAATTTCTAAAATTTAAAATATACCGAATGTGGAGCTCAGCTTCTTTCCTCCCTTTCTTTCCTCTCGTTGTTTTTTGGTCAAACCTTCTTTTCCACCCTTCTCAGTATTCTCTCCTCTTCTTGGTGTTTCAAAATGTTAGGATATCCCATCTTTCTTATCAGGAGTGGAAGAGAAAAATAAATGACTCATAAAGCCTTGGAGTCTCAAATGCTGTCATTTGTGGTAGGCTCGGCATCTTTTAAAGAGGGTAGCTAAGGAGATTAAAGATAGTGGTAGACTGAGTGGAAGCTACACTGACACTCTCCTGGGACCAAACTGGAATTACAAATAAAATATAGAAAAACCATCCTGAATAATCAACAGCAACTGAAGACAAGCTGTAGAGCACCCTAATAACCAAGGACGTAACGTGGAGACCGCATAGAGACTGGTAGGAAGTGGGGACGTGCGAGAGGGCTGGCTGGGCTCCCACAGGCAACAGCTGAAGGTCCAGAGGGATAGCTTAGCTATGGGGGGTTCCCACTGAGGACTCTGGGGCTTAAACCCCAGGCTGGGCTTCCCAGCCCAGAGCACCCAGAACTGAGAAAGGTGCCCACATAACATCTGGCTAGGTTAGCAGCCAGGTTTCTGTCTGCCAGGGAGAGACAGCTGGAAATGCAGACACCCTCTTAAAGAGCCAACACACAAAGTTTTGTGTGCAGCCACTCATCTTGGGCTCCAGCAAAGGGAGGGCAGAGTGGACTGAAGCTGTGTGAGGAGAATCTAGAGTTGTGGGCTCTGGAGATAGAGCTCAGAGGGCACCCCTCTATATTCCTGTGCTGAGTCATTCCCTCATACTGCAGAGGCAGACATTTACCTTCCAAGCAACTTTTGCCTGAGGGGGCAGCAATTTCCCCACCCTTCTGGAAAACCTCTCACCCTACCCAGAGGATTTTCTACAGCCTGAGGCTCATTAAGACACTGAATAACAGCCTCTGGGTGCTTTGAGTCTGCCTGATCTGCTTCTGGACCTGGGCCTTGGAAATGCAGACTTTGGTGTGCATCTTGGTCCTTTCCAAATGCACCCAGCCCCAACAGAGGGACCTCAAGCCGTGGGTTGTTGATACCTCCAAACAAGGTACTCAAGGATAGTCATAAACAGTGTCTGACATTGGCCTGCACCAGAGACCATCCAAAAAGACTGAGAGTTCTAGCAGGCCTACCTAATACATAGAAACAAGCCCAAATAGGCAGCCTGGACTGAAGGGTTCCCAAGAGAACAAAATATGTTAATATATGTTAATGTAGGTAAAGTACCTAGCATACACAGTAATGTGTCAGTGGATATTTATTTATTTATTTATTTATTATTTTATTTTATTTTAAATATATCTTTATTGACTTCAGAGAGAGGAAGGGAGAGGGAGGGAGAGAGATAGAAACATCAATGATAAGAGAGTCGTCATTTATTGGCTGCCTCCTGCACGCTCCCAACTGGGGATTAAGCCCGCAACCTGGGCATGTGCCCTGACTGGGAATCGAACCACCATCTCCTGGATCCGAGGCCGACGCTCAACTGCTGAGCCACACCTGGCCAGGCTCAGTGGATTTTTAAGTTCTAAACTCCTGAGACAAAAAAATTGATTCTAGAAAATTATTCCTAATTGACAATCTAAAGTTTTCAATATTTAAAACTAGAAAATATAATTGCTAAAAGTAAAAGAGTTATTATGAATAATAAATAATTTGCTGCTGAAAATGAACAGGATGTATTAGAATCTTATTGTACACTAACTAAAGTTCAACCATGTCTTTTACTTAGGATGTGGAGACAGAAAGGATGTGCATTAAGTTGTTAACAGTGATTACCTCTAAGAATTAGAAGATGGGGAAACTAAGGACTTTTGCTTCTACTTTGTACATTTAAAAAATATATTTTCAATTCTTTCTAAAATCATGGACTATTTAAAGAATAAAATCAAGAGAATTAAAACGAGATGACCTGGCAGTATGGTATCTATTAGCCAGAAATTAGTTGATGTTTTCCTGTGCCTCTGGCTTTACTGTGAATCTGTTTGTCTCATTAGGTTGTCTTCCATCTTTATTAAATACTATTAGACAATTGTCTCAAGGCCAATAGCGTAAGTTTGCTATTGACTAAACTGCCAACATTATATTGGGCCATTCAAAGCATCCGGTATGGCCTTGAGCACATAGCAGGTCTCAATAAATATTAGTTCTCTATGTCCCATTCCCAAATAGCACCCATTTTTTCATTTAATGAACAAAATCAAGATTCTGTATTTTAGGCACTGCTTTTGGTGCACCTGCTTTTCTGTGTTTTTCTTATTTAGTTTAGTTTTGTTTGTTGTTTTTTTCCTACAGGCTATGATCACTGAAAGCAAAATGAGACACTAAAAAGGGGGCTTTTTATATTTGAATGCAGACCAAGAAAGCATTCCTTATCATATTTTTGCTGAGAAAGTACCATGAATGTTTGGAGTGAAGGGTAAACACAGCTGCAGGGAACTCATGTTCAGAAACCCATTAAGCAACCAATTTCAACGAAAGGTGATGGATGAGTGGCCAAAATGAATTCCTTTGTGGTGCACAAGAACACTGCAGAAAGTTGCATTTTAACCTGCCTTCAATAATGAGCAGGACTCATAAATTAGATAATAACTAGATGAAATACAATAAATAATCCACAGTCCAAATGCCTGGGATATATGTTCCCTGCAACATTTTCTACCCTAAAAGTGAAAGAAATTCCTTGAGTCCATTGACACTCCCTAAAAATCTGGGTTGCTTGATATATTTTTAAATATTTATGTTTATTTTCTAGTCAGAAAATGATCTGTGCACATTACACATACATGTTCAATATAAAGGAACATATTTTAAAAAAAAAAACCTCAGAAGCATATAAAAACTGGTGAAACCTGAAAGAGGTCCCTAGTTTAATTTACAATGTACCAATGCCAGTATCTTGGCTTTAATAATGTACAGTGGTTAAGCCTGGTGTTATTATTGGAGGGAGCTGAAAGATTGATACATGGGAGCTTTCCAAATAATCTTTGTAACTGCTTATGAGTCAAATTTCAAAATAAAAGGTTTTTAAAAATCACCTACACTTTTATTATTTCAGTGTTGAAAAAAATATGATACTGTGATTTTAAAATGGGCAAAAGAATATATCAGTAAATACCATGTCTGTGGTCAGTGATTTTCTTACCTGAAAAAGTACAGAGAGGGGGCTGGAAAGCCATCACGGGTTTCTCTTAGGCCTGCCCTCTTCCAATTCTTATCTCCTTTTGGTTGTTTTCAGTTTCAGACAGGTTCTTCCCTCAGGAGCTATGACCTAAGGGGAGGAAGGGGTGAGGGAAGGCCAGAAAGCTCCTAGCTGTTTTCATAAATAAGGTGATTACTGCTAAGCAGAAAAACAAAACAAAGGTGACTTTAGTAGATGAACAGAAAATAGAAAGCTAAAAAGAAAAAATAAAGCAAGTGTTCTATTAAAATTTAAAAGGTGTAAGGTATATGACTTTACCAATAATCAAAGTTATATAAATTTAGAGCAAAATACCATTTTCATCTGACAAACTGGTGAATATAAAATCTTAAGTAAGACACTCATGACTGGGGAAGCATGAAAGGGTACAACTCTTCTGGGAAATGGTTTGCTCAGAATCCCTGGCCCAGGACTTTCAGTTTCGGGGAAACTAAGGAAGAACAGGGATGCAGAGCGTGGCTCTGTCCCAGGATCTTTTTGCAATGTTAGGTATCATAGTAAAAAGTCTGGTGTCTAAAAATAGAAATAGTTCAATAAATCACGGCACTTTTGAATGACTGTTCATAACCTTCCTGACTTCTCGTAATATTTAAAGTAATATTTTTTAAAGGAAAGAGATATGTTTATATCTAAAAGTTTGCTTATTGCCCAGCTGGGAGTGGCTCAGAGGTCGAGCTTCGACCTGGGATCCAGGCAATCGGGGTTCGATTCCCGGTCAGGGCACATGCCCGGGTTGCGGGCTCCATCAATGACTCTCTTATCATTGATATTTCTATCTCTCTCTCTCCCTCTCCTTTCCTCTCTCTGAAATCAATAAAGATATATATTTTTTAAAAAATTAAAAAAAAAAAAGTTTGCTTACTAGCTGTGCTATCTTGGACAGAGCGTTAACTCTCTGTGCCTCAGTTTCCTCATCTGTAAAATGAAGATAATAGGAGTGGCTTATAGGCTTGACATGATAATTAAGCGAATTGATACAAGTAAAATAACTCGTACAAATGCATGTATCGCATGCCATTAATGTGTTACATGCCTGGCATGTAGTGCTTTTTATTACATGCCAGGCATGTGATCCATGTTTGTAATAAATGCATGTGATACATGCAATTAACATATAATATAAATATATAATAAAAAACAAAGCCATGTAATAAATGAAAGCTCTTTTATTATATAAAACACATTCCTAGATGTGTATAGCTTTATAGAACTCTAAGAAAACTTTAGGCAAGTGAGTCCTAGGGATTTTCAGATTAAAATCTCAGTGATAACCCTTTACACCTTACAAATTTATGGGCTTCAAAGGATTACCTACTCAACCATATTTTAAATGAGTAGAAGGAATGAAGGGAAAGAGCAGCTGAGCTTTTCAGGACTGCAATTCAAGTAGTCAGGGGGAATAATCTCAGAGGATCCAGACTGGGCATGAGAGAGAAGCAGCGAGGGGCTGTTTATTTTATCATAAGCATCTTTACTCTATTTGATGTTTTCTCCTTTATTTGGTAAAAATTTAAAAATTAACATTTTAAATGTGTAGTGCTAGAACACAGAAAAACTACCTTCTTCAGGGTCTCTGGAAGAAGACAAGAAGTATTTGCAACTAGAGAACAAAAGCCCTTGGCACTAGAAAGAATCAGAGGTCATAGCTCTCTGAAAGGGGCATGTTAGTGGTTGGTTATTGGAGGACTTCACACCTTGAAGGTCTTTGCTGTGCCCTGAGGGCCTGTGTGTGACTCGCCTCTGTCCCCAGAAGCAGTCCCAGGCAACTTCAAGGACACCCTTGGAAGAGGTAGAAAAATTTTGATTTCTGATTGGCTCTGCTGGAGCTGGCCTGCCTGAAAGTTAACCTTCAGGCAAAAAGTTGTGAGCTCTAATCTAGGGTATAATAATTCACTCTGTGTGAATATTTTCTTCTCACTATCACCCTAAGAAGACTGAACCCTTATCAAAACAAAGCTCACCTGAGGTGCCTTTCAAAGACTTATCTTCCCCAGTAGGAGACAGCAAGGAGGCATTTTTCTGAGGGTGAGGCCTGTTTCCTTAAAGAGGTATGCACTGATGTTTCTCAGATACCCAGAGAAAACAGTCTCCAAGGACAAGAGAAATAGAAGTCTATGCACACACACTCTTTGGTTTGAGCCCAGGAATTTGTTACCAACAACACTGCTTCTAAACATCTATCATTCAGGTGCACTAGGAGCCCGATACTGCTTAGCACAAAGTAGGCTCTATCCAACTAGACTCCACTATGGGTCAATTCAAAGCCACTGTTATATCTCAGGATATCATTACCTCCCTTTAGAAAGGAACAGCTCATATATACACAAAAAAGGTACTTCATTTTATAACTATCCAGGGAACAGCTAGACAGTTAAAATATAATTATTTTGCTTTCCATATTAAACCTTCAGTTCTCTTCTTTCCCCACTAATATTGTTTTCTCTCTTTGGATTCATTTTTTTTTTCTTGTAGTTAGCGATAGCGTCCAACATCAGTTCTCCATGTATAAGCAACTACTGATATTATAGTTTTAACCTGAGTAACAACTCATCTACCAAAAACTCAGCTTTAAGAAGCCTCAACTATATAAAATATACCTAAGACGGAAATAAAGAAAAATGCACCCACTCCCCAAGAGATGGATGTCTCTCAAATCTTAACTCATAAAGTTTATTTGCTCATATTATGCCCAAATTCAATAAGTATCTTGCTAGGAGCTATAGCAGTATCTTGTCAGATAATATTGTTAACCTAAAAATAAAAAGCTAAATTGAGAGCAACAAGCATTTATTTGAGTTCCAAAAGAACAGCTATTTGGCAAGCACTGATTCAGACCAAAACTTGAATAGTATTCAGTTAGGAGGCCAAGGAAAAAGGTATTTATGAGAAAGGGAAGGAAAACAATTTCATTAATAGAAGAAAGGAATTTCTATAGGTGCAGATAAACTAACAGATGTTAATCTAAAGAAAGTTTTTAATTTTTAGCCCAGTAGTCATAGTATCTGCTTTCTTGTTATCTTTACAAACAGTTGTTTGGGATACAAGGTTGCTTTAGGACCAGTGCAAAGGTTATTTTGCCCAGTTTTAACATTCTGAAGTTTTGAGGCATAAGTAAGACATGCAAGGCAATTGTCTGGGATGGCAGCTGCAACTCTGTTTTTAAAGTGGTTCCATTTATTATTTTTTATGCTATGTTATTTGTAGATATAAAAATAAAATAAATTATATTCAAATACAGTTCTAATAAGATTAGTTAACCTGGTTTCATGACCACAGAAGGAAAACTCTCTCACACACACAGAAACACAGAAATATAGGATTAAAAGAAGATTCCCACAGCAAACCTAGAGACAGTAACAAGACCAAAACTATTTTTAGTTCTATGGTAGGCATTTAGACAGACATAAGCAGAACAAGTACCATGGGCCAGGCACAGAAGGTCACCAGAGTGGAAAGCCCTAGGTGCCTAGCAAAGGACAATTATAGGGTACCCCCTCCACCCCCTGTGACCATTCCTCCCCTAGCATATCACTGGTCATGTGGTTTGGACCCCCTGACCTTTCCTCTCCAGAGGTAACATCTAGGCCTCAGTTATAGTTCAGCTCCAGGCCCAGAAAATCAGCAAAACCAGGCAAGGGACCCCAGGGCTGACCTCAGGACAAGCTGCGTTGGATAATGACCCCCTGCCCTGGTGCCGACCAATCATTTTGATTGGACACACCTGGAAAGCTGCTGAATATTCTATTGAGATCTTTCTCTGGGACCTCCCCTAAAATCTTCAACCTTAAAACCCTTAAGACAAGGACCCAGCGCTCTCCCTCTCCAGCTCATGCCTGAGCCTTTCCTTTCTCCTCCCGCACCCCACAGGCACCTTACCATTACCTTCCTCACTCCCAAGCGTCAAGGGCCCTTCCTTTGCCTCTATAACTTGTTTCCTAAACCCATTTCTTCTACGAATTACTTCTTCTACCTCTGTGATTTTATAAATAAATATTCTCTTATAGTTTGAGTCTTGGCTGTGAATTCTTTCCTAGCTAGAACTCAAGTACCAAGGTCACTGAACCCAGGTCTGGTCAGACCCCACCAGCCTGACACCTGGTGTAGTCCAGCTGCCTACAATAGTTCTATTATTAACTTGCAGAGTAACCTGAGGCTAATTACTCAAACTGGGTACTCCTTTGGCTTAGATTATGTCAAAGCTCCCATTCTATTCTAACACTCTATAGATATGGTTTCAAAACAGTTGAAAATCTGATTAACAGGACATAATATTTTTTTTAAAGGCACAAGATTTCAAAAAACCCCACAAAACCATTGACCAACAGCAGTTTGGGGTCATTTACAATAGAAGCAAAGTACTCTGCCCTGTGTAGTAGGCTTTATCATGGCACATAAATATTTTTTACAAAGTCCCACAGGCAGGAAAAGCCCAGACAGAGCAATTGTATATTATTATATTTATATTCTTTATGCTATCATTTTTTATTAACCTGTTTATTAGCTAGGATCCTCCACTAGTATATACAGAGTGAGGCAAAAGTAGGTTTACAGTTATCAGAACATGGAACACAGTTTACTCTTGTATTATTGTTTGCTAATTATTGTATCATTTTCCATATGAACAACTGCCTATCACATATGTCTTAATAAATATATTTTGAAAAAAATCATTTTCTCTTTTGATGACTTTTGACATTTGTATTTATAGCCAAATTTCTGGAAATTATTTAGCTTTATCTCTAAATGAACTGGTTCAGCATTCCTTGCCTCTGATGTGTTATCCAACACCGCCAAGTGATTGTCTAATTCTCAGCAGACAGTGACTGGGTGTCCTACAAATTTAACTCAATTCTGATACAATCTACCTGGATCCCACAGGTTAAGGACCCAGTCCCACAAGACTGCCTCCACTTCAGACACACCAGTCACAAGTCCAGGTTGTTATCTGTGCTTCTGACCAACTGGTTATAAATCAGAGGAACCCACGAGTTGGATGAGTTTGCTAGGGCAGCTCACAGAACTCAGAAAAACACGTTTACCAGTTTATTATAAAGGACATTATAAAGGACATAGATGAATAGTCAGATGAAGGGGGCCACACGGCTAGGCTTGGAAGGGTCCCAAGCACAGGAGCTTCTGTCCCCTTGGGACTGAGGTGAAACCTCCTGGCATGTTTATCAACCCAGAAACTCATCAAATCTTGTTGTTTCAGAGTTTTTATAGGGCTTTAATCACCAGCTCTACCCCTCCTTCCCCAGGAGCCAATGGATGGGGCTAAAAGTTCCAGAGCAGGAAGGTGAGTTTGTTTGTTTGTTTGTTTGTTTGTTTACCTTTTAGACAAAGAAACAATAAATTTGTGACGACTTTGAAAAGACAGAAGGGTTTGGTCTAGGGGTAGTAAATGGTGAAGAATTAGGGAAATAAAGAGTTTAACAAAATTTATTTGTACAGATTTTTCAGTCCTGTCTCTGGTGACAACGTCTCCCTTCCTCCGGTTACACTGTAACAGTGACAGGAAGGGTACCATTCACATGGGAGATTTGATTTATCTCTTGCTCTCAGGGATGAAAGGTGAGGTACAGGAAACTCAGAGTGACCTTCTTGCTTCTGCTGTTTTCTCAAAACCCTTTGGCTTAAGATACTCAATATGCCAAGGTGCCATAATTCGGGGCAGCATGTCATGAACCCCATCAGATGAGTATATTGTCTGAATCATTGTATTTAGAGAATTGTCTTTCACACTTAAAAAATAACTTGCCTAGCTATACAATTCTCAAAATCTTTGAGGCAGATAGTGTGTGCTCTCCTGGCGTTCAGTGGCAGATGGAGAACTCACTGGATCAATCAGAGTAGGAACTGAGTGTGGGGGTGGGGGTGGGGCAGGGATGGAAGTGAGGGTAGAAGAAATAAATAAGAGATCTCTTCCTATTTTTTCCTGTCCCCGCTTTCCCCCTCCACCCAAAGACACACAGTTATAAGGATGGCAAGAAGAGGAAGAACTGGGGAGATACTTAGAAGTCTACAGAAGACGAACATTAACTGTTTTGGAAAGTAGGTAAGAAAGAGGTGTAGTTGGCTTCTAGATTTCTTACTAGAGTGACTTGCTAGTCTCGCTTCAAACTGGATTCAAGGTGAATGTCAGAAGCTTTTGAGATTTGCCACCAAACTTCCCCTCCCTGATCACCATGTTTCCATTTGTAACTGGCCTGTATCTTCGGGGCCATTCAGAGTCCTCCCTAACTATAATCCTGAGAAGTCTGAGGCTTGTCCATGCCTCTAGAGACACCCCTTTCTTCATGGCTCTTCTCTTTGAGAACCAAATCTCTATTGCCACTTATCACCTTGTATTGTAATTGAAAGAGGTTGCCTACTTGCCCTTCTCCTTTGACCTTGGAGCATCTCCAGGGGCATAAGGTTACATTCATCTTTGTACTTTCAGTGCTTTGCACTGACATGAAATTTAAAGCAGCCATTATAGGATTAATGGCCATTGTGGAAAAAACACTAACAAAAACTGTTTCATACACAGGGAGTTTGTGAGACAGCTACACCTGAAAGCATCTTAATTAAAACACACACACACGTGAAGCTGAGTTTTCCGGATGCCTCCAACAGCACATTCATTCATTCATTCACCAGCAGGGTATTGAGGTGCCAGGCACTGGCTGGGTGTTGAAGACAGAGATGAGAGCAACTTGCAGCTTGGGAGTTACCAGGCCTAACAGAGAAACTGCAGCTTGCTAGTGCCCCTGGGGACCATACAGATCTGCAGAGAACTTCAGAGGACAGACACTAGGCCTGGCTGGTTTTGTCAGGCAATTAGCAGGCAAATCTTGCATATTTGCTGAATTAGGTGTGCCGGGACACACACACACACACACACACACACACACACACACACACAGAAAACCCCCTGTAATTGTTGCATCAAATAGAGACATTTGTAACAGAGACAATGAAAATTGAAAATGCGGTTTTATTCTTAAAACCAGGCAGAATCACCAGCACTATCCCGGGGACCACATCATCCATACTTAGCTAGAAACAGTGGTCCTCTAAAGTTGACCTGAAAAGCAAAATGGAATTTTATTTCTGTTTGGACTAAACCTATCTGAACAAGAGCGTGAAAGCCTAGAAAAGGCGGAGACGGTCAGGTTTCAGACATAATGCGGCCCCTCTGGAGGGTCACGCGGGCTGAGCGGAGGCCGCCCGGCCGCCAGAAGGTGACCCGCCCGTCTGGGGGGGGGGCGCGTGCACACTGGAGCCCGTGTCCTTGGAGGGGATTGAGCGAGCGGAGGGGAGGGGTGGGCGGCGCTCGGGTTTCCAATCACAATGGAGAAGCTGGGAGGCCGCAGAGGGGCGGGCCCGCCCCTTCCTCTGCTTGCGGATCCCGCGCCTGAGCCGACGCCCGCAGCCGACACCGTCTGCTCCGCGCGACCCCTGCTGCGCTCCGGAGGCCGCGTCTCTCCCGGGTAGGTTTCCGCGCAGGGTCCCGCATCCCAACTCTAAGGCACACCGGTGGGTCGTGCCGGGGGGCCCTTGTGTAGCTGAGACTGGGGGCGGGGGGCGAGAAGGACTTAAGTCCTCTAGGGCCTGTCGCCCTGAGCATCCGGACTCTCGTCCCGGCTCAGCCGCGGGGTTTGGGGCCGCGGGTCGCGCCCTGGGCGCGGGAGCCCCGCGGAGCGAAGGCGGTGCGCCGGAGCCCCAGGCTTTGCGGGGCTCGCTGGGCCTGTGCTCCGTGGGGGAGACACTTGCACTTGCAGCTAACGCTCGGGCGCTCGTCCTTGAAGGGCGCAGGCCGGCCGCAAGGACCCCGAGTGCGTGCTGGGGGGGGAGGAAAGGGGGGGCTCGGGCACGTGCCCGAGGAGCTAGGAGGAGGGCGGGGGAGTCAGGTGGTTCGCCAAGGCTGGCTGATTTTGAACCGGGGGATTGGGACCTGCTACCACGAGAAGGGAGACAGGCCGCCGCTTTTGCGGGGATGAGGGTCGCGGATGGTCCGCAGGTTTGACCTGCACCCCGGTCTTTGCCAGGCTGCGGCGGGCGCGGCCCCTAGAGCGCCGTGGGCGGGCTCGTTTCCGGCCCTGTCCCTTGATGCTTGGGGCGCTTTGTGCACTTGGCCGGCGTTGGGTGTTGAGAGTGAGGAAGGCCTGGACTTCCTCCGCCGGGACCGTCCGCGAGCAGGTCTGCGGTGCCCCCCGCGCCGTGCCCGCGCTCGGCTCCTGCGGGGGCGCCGCGCGGGGGGAGGCGCGGCCGGGGGGCGGCGGGCGGCGCGCGCGGCGAGCGGGGCCCGGAGACGGGCGCCCGGCCCTGCAGCAGGGCAATGAGATGGCAGAACGGGGCTTTTCAAGGAGTTAGGCTCCAGAGGGGAGCTTTGTTCCTGAACTTAAGGCGCGGGTTTATTTCTGATCATTTATATGCGCGAGGGAGTGGGGGGAGGGGGACAGAAGGTGAAGGACCACGAATCAGGTTATTTTTACCCTGCTTGTCGTTTTTCTTTAAAGCCGCCACTCTGACCTTGGCACAGTCCTGCCTGCCACACGAGACATTTTCTTCTAATTCCTTAGCGGTCCCATTACGGCAAGGTTAAAGGAGAGCACTTTCTCCAGAAGGATATGAAAGAACCCGCATCAACCTCTTACCTGTAGTTTCTGAAATGCCCCAAATTAATTTAAAAGGTCTACCCCAACATCCAGTCGGTATTTATGTAGCAGCCATTTCTGGATTTTTGTTTTCCATCGCTTGCTGCATTCTCTATAGGCCTGAAGGATCTTAAAGCGACTAAGAAAAATAAACTTAATGGAGAAAGCGATGCATTTGTATCTGTGTCTGTTCAACAAGAAGAGAGGCTCATTCTTCGTATTCTGCTCAAAATGCAGGACGTGTAATGAATTTCATTGTAAGGTCGTCTGTGGAGACAGTTGCCTGCTGTTCTGTATTTCTTTAGCATCCACAAGAAACTGGAAATGTGCTCTGTAAAGGCTAAATAATCTCTCAATTTAGTCCCTAAAGACTGGGGAAAATGTTTTTTTCGGGGGGGGGAGGGGCATAGCTTTAGAACAAAATAGTTGTTACACAGTTGTCTCCAAATTTAATTACTTTATTCCAACTCAGAGACTGACTAACTCTTAACATATACAATTACAAAACTAGGTTTTGTTACTTAATTTGTTGCAGACTAGAAACAAAAAAATGGAATTGGCAAGCAGGGCTTCCACTGTGACCTCCAAGGTGACTGTCTAGCATTAGGAGTAAAAGGCAAACATAAATGATGGGCGTGGTAATGGGTCACAGTGATAAGGGATAATTCTGAAGAAGGGGATTATCTATGATCTGTACCCTCTGTTTAAGAAGGCAGGGTGGTGGAATAAATTGTGCCATTCCTTCTAGTTGTTCAGAAAGCTCACCTGATTATCTGATGGCACAGATAAATTCGGTATTGCTGTGTAGAATGCTTTCCAACAGTTTTCAATTTAATTTTTAAAAATTTTTAAATTATTTTGCTTTTATTTTCTTTAATTGCTGGAAAGAAACGAATTCAGGGGTTGATATTCTCTTACTGGGCCCCCTGAAAGGAAAATGCATAATTATCTAACTACCTTTCAATAAGCTTCCAACGTGCACTAAAAGGAATTCAGGGTAATTTTTTTATTTTTGGCACTTTTGTACATACTCATCACTATTTTATTGTCACTGTGTTTACTTAAGCACACGCTGTGTATTCATACAATGTGACACATTTTAAATAAGACTTAAGTAGCCCTGGCCTGGCGGCTCTGTTGGTTGGAGCGTTGTCCCAACACCAAAAGGTTGCAAGTTCCATTCCCGGTCAGCGCACATCCTCAGTTGGGGTGTGAGTGTGGGAGGCAATCGATCAATGTTTCTCTCTATCCCTGTCTCTCTACCTTCCCCTCTCTCTAAAATCAATGAACATATCCTCAGGCGGGGATTTAAAAAAATAAGACTTACGTAGAAGAGAAAAATAGAAGAACAAGCCAGTCCTTATCTTCCAAGAGTGATAACCATTAGTAGTAGAAATTATATTCATAATTGGCTGTTCCTTTTTTTTGACCAAGCTTAAATATGGGTTAATCGTGAGCCCTAACTCAGTTGACACAGTTAAATATAAATTCTTTAAAAGGAGAATAGAAATATCAGTTCATTTAAATGTAAATATTTTTGTCTTTTAGCCAGTGAATGAATAGCCACAAGACAAAATTGTTACAACTTGTTAAATACTAATCTGGAATCACAGGTTGAAGAGAAGAACCCAAATTGTAATAGCTTCGTGGAAGTTTTGTCTTAAGTTCTCTATTAAATGGGTCACATGGTTCTTTAAAGTCCATTCTGTGTTCTAGAATATCATTAGGCTCATTTTCAGCTGCATTGTAATTCAAAACTGCAATAGTAACATTTTCGGGATCGCTCCCATTCAGCTTTCCTGTGTAATATTTTGATACTTTTCTTGCAGTTCACAATGGCGACTCTTAAGGAAAAACTGATTGCACCGGTTGCAAAAGAAGAGGCAATGGTCCCAAACAATAAGATCACCGTCGTGGGTGTTGGGCAGGTTGGCATGGCCTGTGCTATCAGCATTCTGGGAAAGGTACGTGATGGACAATTTCAGCATGTGTTTCTTAGGCACTTCAGGATTTTATTGTATTTTTAAAAGATTTTTTTATCCTGAATAATTTGAAGTAAGTTGTAGGCATGATATGGAACCTTTAAATATGTGAGCATGTGTCTGCTAAGAAAATGAGTCTCCCTGCCTGACGTAAGAGTTAGGACTCCCAGGGAACTGAACATTAATATAATGCTATTATCTAATAGTAGACAGTGCCCAGATTTTAAATTCTCCAACTGTCAATATCATGCTTGTTATAGACGTTTTTACTCCAACCCAAGATCATGTATTTTATGTACTCTTCATGTCTCTGTATCCCTTATTCTAGAACTGTTACTCAGCCTCGTTGTCTCTCACATCAGTGACATTTTTGAAGAGTCCATGTCAGTTCTGTAGAATGTCCCTTCATTTATGTTTGTCTGATGTTACCTTGTAATTAGGTTCAAGTTAAATTTTTGGGTGGGGTCGTGACGAGGTGATGTAATATTCTTCCTGGCGCATTACATCAGGAGTCATGTGATGTTCAGCTGTCTCATTACTGGTGGTGACTGTAAGATTTCTCGACTGCAAATCTCCCTTTACCCTCTATAATTAATAAATAATGTGCACAGGGGCGTTTGAGGTCATGGAAATACCCTATTATTCTCAAACTTTCACCCAATAGTTTTATTTTGAAATAATTTAAAATTTACAGAAAATTTGCAAGAACAGTAAAAAAATATATATATTTCATATCCACTTTATCCAGACTTACCAAATTGTAGATTTTATTTTCCCCCCACCCCTCTCTCTCTCTCTTTCTCGCCGCAGATACACACATATAATGGATTTTTTTTTGAACCATTTGAGAATTAAATGCAGACACCATACCCTTTCCTTCTGAGTCCATGAGAGTATATTTATTTAAAATAGGACATATTCACATGATCAATGCGATTATCAATATCAGGAGATTTAACATTGATATCATATTTCTAGCACCTTCCACTCCAGACTATATTTTCCTTTCTACCTCCATGGACTTCTGGCTTGCCTCATGCCCCCTTGTTGGTTTAAACCATAGTTAGCTTTGTTTAGTTTCTAAGGGCTTTTGAGGAAAGAGCTCCTTTCTTATTTGCCTCACTGAATTCATTCGTGTTCCTTCTGAAGGCCGCCTTCAGTTAGGAACTACCTACCCGCCTCCAAAAACAAAAATGCCGCCTTGTGTTCAGAACACAGTTTCTTTGTATTTACGTGAAGGCTGCCTAAACAACCCCTCGCCAAGCATATTTCTGTTTGCAGCGTTTAAATTCTAAAGGAACAAATTCTGAATCTCCATCAAGAAAACGTTATCATAGCAGTCAACTAAAACATGGCGTGTGCAACAATGATAGTTTTGTTCCTTTGCATTTTTTTCTAGCTTGTTTTAATTGACTAGGTGCCTGTGATTTAGGATAGCTGCTACCCAAATTACAGGGAATTCAAATAACCACCCTTTAGCGCTTGCTGTCCATGCCAATAAAAACACAAAGCAGTCCAGCTGACATTTCTTTTATGGAACATTTATTGAGCGTGTAACGCGTTCAGAGTATTTTAACTGAAATACTTCATTTTAAACAGCAACCTAAAGAAGTGGGAACTGTTCATAGACTGTTTTCAGATGAGGTGGCTGAGACTGGGGGTGTAGTAGCCGTCACACAGCTGGTAGTGGCGGAGCTGTATTTCGAACCCAGAACTCTGAACTCTTAACTACAGTGACTCTGAAATTTCTTTTTATTCTGTGCAGGCATTTTGGTGGTTAAAAACATAAAGGTCTTAATGCAATACCAGCTAAGATTTTTTTTCATTCCTCCTGCTAATCTCAAAATTTAGATTTTTCAGAAACCTCAGATCTGAGCTATCATGAGTCTATGAGTCCTATGATTGTCTTCAATGTACATTTAAATCTTCCTGGTGAATAATTTAACTGAGACTGTATCTGCAGTTACATAATACTTTGGCCCAATTCAAGTGCTAGAGAGAACAGACCCTGCTTCTAACACAGTAGGAATCTTCCAATTTAGATGCTTGCTGTGAGGGAGTGTCTGCCTTGCTCAGAGACCATTTTATTCATTAAAGTGTTTAAATCATATTTTAATGAGTAAGGATGAAAGTGCTTCAAAATTGGTAGTAATATTTGGTAAGGATTATAAAATAGACCCCGCTAGTTTAATAGAGAAAGGAAATTAGCAGTGCCTACTCTGTTCGGTTTCTGTATTTTGCCTCATTTCTCCGTGAAAGCTGTAGGAGGGTGCTGTCGTCTACATATTGCTGTTGGAAAAAAGACTCAGAAAGATTAAGTGACTAAATAAGATCACATAGATAGTGAGTGCCAGACCTGGCCCTCTGAGTTCATCGCCGGTGTGCTTTACAGCGGACACACATTGCTTTGGCCCAGAAAATGAGCCACGCCGGGGCATCAGAGATACAGAGGATGAAGCTCGCACCTCCACAGGCCTGTGAAGGCAACTCACGCTCCCGACTACGGTGTTCCACCATTGCAAAGACTCAGTTGTTTTCTGCCTGTGCTCTTCCCGCTCCCCCCACCCTCATTGCCAACGTCATAACCATAGTGAGCTTTTGTAAACATAGGAGCTCTGCTACTTAACATTTTTCAGTAGTGTCACAGTGCACATACGCTACACACGTACAAAATACCTGCGAGGCCGCCAGGATCTTTCCCTGCCTGTCTCAGAGCAAAGCAGTGGAGCGCACACCTCCAGGGGGCGCCATCCGCAGTGTCAGGAGCACCCGCCAATGAAAACACCAGGCTCATTTCTGCTTAAACCCTTTCACTTGATTCTTCCTTCACCTGGAATGTCTGCCTGCAACCGTCACGGAGATGACTCCTTCCTGTCACTCGTGTCATGCTTTTGCCAGCAGGCCTTTCCTGACTCTCGGATACAAAGTAAACTTCCTTCCCAGTGACTTCAATGCCACCAGGCCCCTGGTGTTTATAGCTCTTACATTGTCAGAATCATCTTAAATTGTTTGCTTAATTCCTGTGCTTTTCCTGGTACATTTCATGAGAGCAGGGACTTTGCCAAATTTCTTCATTACTGTATTCCTGATGACTAGACTAATGCCTGGCACATTCAGTAATAAATATATATTAAGTAATTGAATATTCCTGCTATTACTAATAAACTGTATTTACATTGGGCTGAATTTTGATCATAGATTTTCTTTTCATGGCTTCTACGGCCAAATGTGACTTCTGCCTCACTACCAGTCCCCAAACTCTGCATTTGGCTGCCAAGTCCTCATCCTGCTCTCAGGGTCACATATCGCTCCATGCAAATTCATTCCGCCCTGGGCCTCCGTGCCCAGCTGCTTTTGGCCTGGTGTCTATTCTTGATTCAGTCAGCTGCAGCCACGTTCTCGAACAAACACAGCAGAAGAAGGCTCTTAGAAGGAGCAGTGTAATTACAGGCATGCTGCAGAGCAGTTCTCATAGGCAGACTCAGATTACAAGTGGGACTTAATTAAAATTTGGAATTTGTACAAGAATAGACAGGTTAATGGAACAGACTAAAAGCCAAGAAACAGGCCCAAATGATATTTAATGAAAGAAGTGGCATTCAGAGAAGAAAAAACAAATTATCGAAAAAATGGTGCTTATCCGTTTAGCCAGTTATTTGGGGAAAGTTACACCTTTTCCTACCACAAAATTTCATGCACCCTAAACACTTGAATATAAAAATGTAACCATCAGCCCTGGCCTGTGCGGTGCAGTTGGTTGCAGTGTCGTCTCATACCCGGAAGGGTGGAGGGTTCGATTCCTGGTCAGGACACATACCTAGGGTGTGGGTTTGATCCCTTGTCAGGGCACCTACTGGAGGCAACTAACTGATTGATGTTTCTCTCACACATCCGTGTTTCTCTCAAATCAGCAGAAAGCATGTCTTCGGGTGAGGATTTTTAAAAAATGCAACCATCGAATACTAAGGCATTGGCGGCAGGAATTTAAGAACCAAGAGGCAGATTATGGCTGTGTCTGGTCCACACAGTATTTAAGATTAAAAGACATTTTGTAGCATGTTAAAATGTGATGTTCTTGGCTTCCAACTGATCTTGTTCCTTAATAAGTTACTGTTTTTGCAATTCATCCGAGCCTTGCAGTTTCAAATATTTTAAAAATATATTTACCACTGAAGTGAGATAGTACATAGATGGTAAATTCATGGGCTCTACACTCAGTTACTGCAGAAGGAGACTTAAAGCCAAACAACAGCGCCAGTCCCTAGTCACACGTGCTCCATTTGC
Organism: Miniopterus schreibersii; assembly: GCF_964146895.1. Classification (NCBI taxonomy): domain Eukaryota; kingdom Metazoa; phylum Chordata; class Mammalia; order Chiroptera; family Miniopteridae; genus Miniopterus; species Miniopterus schreibersii. The sequence continues at coordinate 159,096,187 of NC_138102.1, forward strand.
CTCCCTCCACACTTGGAGGAGATTCAGTGGTGCAGATGCAGCTAAATTCAGCGCTGCAATTATTTTCTTAAAGTGTTGGATGTCTTCCTTCCTTGCCAGCTGAGCATACACTTCTCAGCCAATTCTCTACACCCACAGAAACAAAAGACAGGATCTGAGATCCTGTGATCCCCTTTGCCAGTTAAGCCCCAAATTGTTTTGCCCTGCCGACTTCAGCAGCACACATGTGATGTTACTAAAATAGGGATGCTCAGTGTCTTGTCAGAACGTTAGGCTATTACTGCGTTATACTGAACAGTAGGTTGCCAGAGAGCGTTTCGTTATAACCTGGACGAGATGCTGCCGTAGGAACTTAACTCTTGTTTATGTCTGTTAGCCTTTGGTAAAATTGGTTTCGTAATACATCGTTTTGCCACACTTCCAAGAACCTATCAACAGCGTTAAGTGAGGACTTACTGTATAATTCAGGACTTAAAAAAACATGAGGGAGGGTTTTGTGTGACCTTGTCAGAGGCTGCAAAGGAACAAAACCATTTTAAACGTGTTAAAAACATGTGTTTAAGTAAAACTGGATGGAAATTAATGCCAGTGTTTGACATAATGGAGATGGGAAAATATTTGCTAAGTGATTTCCGACTCATAAAATGGTAATTTCAGAAATTTCCAAGTTAAGCAGTTGCTTGAAACTGAGAACAAATTCAATCACGAGGAGGCTGGAGTCTCAGATGAACCCTCACAGATTACTTGGTGAGGCTAGCCAGCTCCTGGGAGTCTAGAGATGGATGGTCCTCATTCCTTGGCTCCTGCAGGGAGCCGGGCCTGCTTTGATGTCAAGCAAAAGTGGGTCAAGTTTCTTACTGGCCACCTCCCCTCTGCTTCTTCTCGCTCTGCTGGTCAGCAGCTTCCTGACACTGCCAGTTCCGCCCTAGGCTACTCTCCCTTGGCCTTCAGAGTTCTTCCTGAGCCCCAGTTACCAGTGGGCTCCAGCACTGATATATATAATAGCTGATAATTTTGCTAACAGCCCTACGAACAGCAGAGGCAAAGACTAATCGTGTTTCAGTGGGAGGGATAACTACTTTTTAGATTTTGCAAATAATGAATTTCTATAGGATAACCAAATTTCAAAGCTGAAAGCTTGCTCAGATGCATCTGGACTGACACCTTCCCTCCTGGCTTTTACAAGAAGTAAACATCAAGGACTGGCTGAAGAACATACAGCCAGTATGTTCCAGAGTTTGGACTTATTTTCTCCACTATTTATGTAGAGATATAGAGAAATATAAACATATAAAATATGTTACATGTAAGGCGTGTTTTATAGAACATGTGAAATTATGATACTAGATCAAGATTAAATGGTATACTTACTCATTTAGGCTTCTATTTTGCATGGGTGGCATAGGATGGCAATTGGAATAGAAAATGAAAGAATGAGACTGGGCAAGTTCGGATTGATTGTGTTGGAGAGTCTACTAGTCCTGGATCCCTCTGTCCGTAAAACTCTCTTTCCTTGACACCCCCAAGATACTTGAGTTGGTCAGAGCCAACTTGAGGATTCCAAACTTCACCCAGGGCTTTAAATCCTACTCTAGAGTGAACTTAAACTCATGGTGATTTAAACCAGATTTGCCCTCAGAAACCCTCCAAACTGGGGGTGACCTCAGGGACGGACACACTGCCCAAGGTTGTTTCTGGGTCTGAATGGGCCTCTTCTTCACCCCCATCTCCCATTAATGTAAAGACTTGTGCACCCTGAGGCCACTGTTGAGCCAAGTTGGTTGCATCAGGAATCTTTACGTCTACATATTTGTAAAGTCATTTGCATCGTGCCAAGTTCTAGTTGAGGACTAGACGGTGAAATTCTGAAAAAATCAGTGTCTTAAATATTAATAGTTCGTTATTCAAGATGTTTTATCATGAATTTGTTTAACGAGCACACCTATGTCCGTGATTAAGCCTCGAGGGTTTTAGACGCTTGGCTCTCAGCCATTTAAAGGGTCCCCGGGCCGTGCTGTGAGCTGGGCTCTCCTAGAGGAGCTCAGGGGACTAACACCTGTTTTTGTGCTTCCAGTCTCTGGCTGATGAGCTTGCCCTTGTGGACGTTTTGGAAGATAAACTCAAAGGAGAAATGATGGATCTGCAGCACGGGAGCTTATTTCTTCAGACGCCTAAAATTGTGGCAGATAAAGGTAGTGTCTTATGCCCAACATGATCAATCTGATAATAAGCTGATAGCCTCACTCCCCGGCACAGCCGCAGCGTTCCCGTCGTGGTGAGTCTAGTGCTGGGGTTCCTCCTTTCCTTCTGGCTCCAGTTCATCCTGGAGGGCAAACAAGCGTTACCTCTGTAAACCCCACGCGACCTCCACGCATTTGGTGCATCACATTTTAGCAACGTGTATGATATGCTTGTTTCCGTGTATCTGAGAGTGGGAAGGTTTTAGACAGGAAAAAATAATTGCACAAAGGAATTCATTTGAGTGCTTTGACGAAACTAAGTAAATTCACATTCTAGCCCTCTGTTGCGGATTAGCACGCTTAAGCAGTGCTCCTGCCAGCACAGCACAGCTCTGCCTAAAGATAACAGACATGTGGGCTCCCAAGTAATTTCTAATAATAGCTGTTACTGATTGAATCCTTAAGCAGTCTGTGTATTGTGAAACTTTTTGCACGGCTCGCCTTCATCTTCACCGCAGCCCTGTGGGAGGTGGATCCTGTTACCTCCGTTATGGAAGGGGAGGCTGATAAAGTGTTAATGACTGAAAAGTTACAGAGCAGCGCAGCTTAATTATGAGTCTAATGATCACATCAAGTCGTAAGGTCTGTATATTTTGGGAAAGTATACATTTCCTTGAGGAAAAAAATCAAACATTCTCCAGAGAAACTCCCTGCTAAAAGTGACTAAACTTGAATATCAGAAATTAATTGCTAGCCAAGACTAAACACTTCAGTTCCTTCCCATCACAGACTGAATTAACACTACAGACCTAAGGTTGCCTTTAAATTGTGAAGGGCTGCCTGTTGGACTCACTGTTTCTGCTTTATATTAGTACTGAAAATCCAGTGTTCTCTAACGTCAATAACAAGTTGAAGCTGTTAGCCAGAAGCATAATTTAGGACGTTTTTTATTTCCTCGTATTCTCTGAGCCAGTTTTATGTCTAGAATATTTGCATATAGAAGGAAGAAGCCACAGGAGCGCTGCAGAACCTTCTCGTACAGGAAACATAATTCTCATATAGACTCTAGAAGCTTATGAACGTTTGGCTGGTGTTAGGGCATAGCGTACCTGATCTCTCTTGATGAGGAGTTACATCTGAAGTACCTCGTGCCCTCTCCTTCCAGATTACTCTGTGACTTCCAATTCTAAGATTGTGGTGGTAACGGCAGGAGTTCGCCAGCAAGAGGGAGAGAGTCGCCTCAACCTGGTGCAGAGGAATGTCAATGTCTTCAAATTCATTATTCCCCAGATCGTCAAGTACAGCCCTGACTGCATCATAATTGTGGTTTCTAACCCAGGTATTTTAATGCCTTTGAGGGATCAGTTATGTTAAGTTCAGGGTTGGGGTTTTTTTATTTATTATTATTCTGTTTTTTGAATTTAAGAAAATCTGTTCTGGTGTTCACTGGCAGAAGCAATTCACGTGTCTTCTGTTAATGGCCCTAAAAGTGGTGTTTGCAAAACAAATGGCACTGTCCCAGTCCAAATATTTAAAAATGTGAGTTTTCTGTAAAGCCATTTCACCTATTTGTTTTATCTGGGTTTGTTGTGGAGTTTAAAGATTATCTTGGGATGCCTAATGAAACATTTGTATGTAGCTTCAATTTGTAAGAAATATTTTAGCATTTGACCTTCTGTTTTCCTTATCTCTAAAACTCTTCAGAATTGAATCAGATTGAATTTGAAACGAAGAGTTTAAGAAAATCATTATTTAGTCCCAGTTTAAAGAGGGAAATAGACTGTATTAATAGACAAACACATGCTAACACCAAATGTTAAAGCTTAATACTTCTGGTTAGAAAGAATTGTATTTTTTCACCCTACACAGTCAAAACCCACTCTCTATTTCAACACTTTTTGTCTATAATTTGCCATCAAACTTACTGTTTCTTGGTGAGCATAATAGAATAACATTGGTAAAATGGTAAAACTGCTTATTTCTGTGGTTCATATAGAAAAAGATTGTGAGTAAGAGCCAGGGCAGTCCTTATACTTCATGAAATATTGAGAGTTGAGAGCCATCAAGGACAGATTACTCTTACTATAATCCCGGGCTTGCGGCTTATTAATAGTTCAATCGTGCATCTAAAAGTTCTCATGGTGGCAGATAGACGTAGAACAGGAATGACAAATATCTGGCACATGTGAGGTCGTCATGTCCTGTGTCTAAGGCAGACATTGGTAACTGGTTATACAAGGTTCCAGGGATAGCTCCAAAGTCTTAACTCTCCCAGGAGTCACTGCGGCCGAATCCGAGTTGCCAAGGGAGAGTTTGTAATACCTAGTCCATAATGACCTTAAAATATCTTAGCCAGTGTCTTTATATGAGTGTGCAGGTGGAGACGGCAAAATTAACGCTTTGCCTTTCTTGTGTGCATATATTCCTACTTTTACAGCTTAGCCTGGAAGTACTGTGACCAGCAAGTTTTGCCTCCTTGCAGTCTCGAGGCTGAGTCACACCGGAATAAAGGCTCTGTCATAGAGGTCTTTTTTATTAAATAGTAGGAAATGTTAATATCTTGTATTATAACAGTTATTTACTGACTAGTATCTGGGCCCGGGAAAATTTATAGTAGAAGCCCTGGGTAATTTAGGAACCAATGCCTTTTGGTTTATGATGAAGTCATTGACAGTCATGGAAAGTTAGAATTAGAAGAAACTTAAGTGATGATCTAATTCAACCCTTTTTCTTTCCATATACAGTAAATTAATTAATCTGCTAGGTTCTTCCGTACTCTCATTTCAAGTAATATAAATTAAAAAATGCAATATTGCTTTTTTTCTTGTCTCTCTCTAATCCCCATTATCTCAAAAAAGAAAAGTCAAAGTATTTACATCTTTCATTCCAATTTTAGTATATGTGCTGCCAAAGCGAGCACTATTTACATCTTTCTAGGCACATCTCATTTGTGAAATGAGAAAGTGGGAGAGAAGGAAGCCTGGGCACGCACTAATTTACATAGCAGTTGAAATCAGTTTTGGTTTACTTACATATATTTTTCTAAAATTTTTAGTGGATATTCTCACATATGTTACCTGGAAACTAAGTGGATTGCCCAAGCACCGTGTCATCGGAAGTGGATGCAACCTGGATTCTGCTAGATTTCGATATCTTATGGCTGAAAAACTTGGCATTCATCCCAGCAGCTGCCATGGATGGATTTTGGGAGAACATGGCGACTCAAGTGGTAAAAAAAATAAGCATATAATAAGAAATAGACAATATTTACTGTGTACTCCTTTATGGTATTATTCTTGCCATTCTGTCTGAGGTTTAAAAATTGTATTTATTTATTTTTTAATTTAAATTTTATTTTTTTATGCATTTTCACATACCTAACATTACAAATAAATAATTTGTGGGTGTGGCTTTGATATAATAATAAGAAATCAATTATTTGCCTGCTAAGTTTAGTATTAATTATTCTTGCTTAAATAGATTATTACTATGGTGATGTCAAATGTCATATTCTAATCCCTTCATGTTTCCTATATTATTTGTAGTCTACTGTAAGAGAAAGCTTTCTCTTCTCCATTTACTCATTCATTTATTTATATCAATGCAGACTCAGATTTTTATTTGATTCCACAACAGTTCTGTCATCATTGCTGTAATGCACACATTGTCTCAGATTCGTCAAGTAACAGACCTTTAGGCTGGCTCCTGTGTGTTTTTGATGTCTCACCATTTTTCGAGTCCTTCCTTGCTTTCTGGAGCAGTCAAGTATGTTAAGTTCATCTTGTACTTCCCCTTTACCAGACCAGAATCATCTCTCCAATGAGTCTTGTTTCCTTCTAAGGGGAATGGTATTTAGAAACCAAGATCTGGGATAGGTGTGCTCATGCTCCTGGTATGTCTTTGCTTCTAGACCCTTGCAGTGAACAGAGCTGTGATAACCATCATGTTTATTGAAGGAGGGATAACTTGGGCAACTAAAGCTTTTAAATAGCCAGTGTCTACTATTTAAGAATGTAAAATAAATCTTGCTTCAAATGAAATCTGATTTTTAATAAACCGTTAATAATAACTATCAATCATTTAAATAGTAAAAGACCATATGGTAAATCTCTCAGATATTTTCTTTAGAAATTTAAATAGAAATATTGGATATAAATTAATGATCGTAACAATACCAACATTAAAATTATAGTGCACTTCTGTTTCTTTTATAATGATTTATTATGAAACAGTTAAACATCACTTATTCTAAAAGTTGTGTTTTTAAGCTGATATTTCTCTTTTCATTGAAATTAATATTTCTGTTCCAAACAATTTTGCGTAAAAACATTTACGACTATTGTGATTGTATTTAATAACTCTAAGCCTATTTATTAAACATAGAATTTTATACATTGAATAGGCTTATTGTATAAAACTGTAATAATCCAAAACTTCAATATTAGTAATAATTATGGTAACAATGATCTTTATTTTATTAAATTTATTTCTGCCCAGTATGCAAAGAGTTACTTTTTCTCTATAAGGTTAAGGTATAAATTTTCCTTTGGATTTAGTGAGAGTTTGTAATGTGATATTTGTAAAGAGTTTGCCTTGGTATAAGAATTTGATCTTACAATTATTGCATTTGTGCTTTTTTATATAATGAGGCTGATGTTTTTTTCTGACACATTGTACTACTTTATTCAAGAGTTGTTCATATCCAAGGATTTATCTGAATTTATTTCCTATATAAAGTATTTAGTACAGTGTCTGGTGTATAGTAAAAGTTTAATAAATGCTAGTGATTGCAAATGTACAATTACTGGAACCACAAATCTGGAAGTGATATTACATGTCCTCTAGTTCAAGACTTGCACTTTAATGAGGAAGAAATAGAGGCAAAGCAGTCATTGTGGCTTGTTGAAGATCCTTTAGCTAGTTAGTAGCATAATTATAGCTAGAATCATATCTTCAGATTCCTGACCAATGTTCCATTCACTCATTACTGTGTCATTTTTTCCAAAACAGCCTTTTTCCCTATTTTCCTACTGATCTGTATTATGTACGTGAAATGAAAGAATTAGACCATGCATCCTATGGCATGATTATGTAGACATCATAGCTTTCAAAGGCCATGAGAATCTTCTACTTTTTTAAAGAACTGGCCTGAATTTGCAAAAGTTGTGGACTAAAAGAGGTTTTGTTTGGCCAAGGGCAGCTTTGCCTCTCATGACCATGCTGGACCTCACCCCATGCCTTCGCCCATAGCTCCTGAGTCTACAGTGCTTTCCTCCAGACATCCATGAGAAACACATACTTATATCTTCAGGACCAGTTCATATGCCTATATTTTGTACCCCTTTCTGTCACTCCTTTCCCCCCACATTAAGTAGACCCTTATTTATGTTTTATTACATTTTCTCCATACTTCTGTGAGAGCTTATCCCATTGCTTTAGTTTCCTTTACTTGTTTCTCCAAGTAGATCCTGAGCTTGTCCTTGTCACAGAGCATGTCTTTATTCATCTTTGTGTGCCTAGATCTTTAATATGTGCTTTTGACTGGGCAGGAGGTGTTAAAAATAGGCAAGGGAGTTGTTTTGGTGCATCCAAGCCTCCAAAAGATGCAGCCAATGATGGAGGCACACCTTGCCTGCTGTGCCTCTGGAGGCATTCTTGCAAGGACATATTTGATCCTGTTAAGACCAGAAAAATTCATTGTGATTACATGAGGTTTCTTTCAAGAAATAGACTGAACTTGAAGCATGAGAAGAGATACTTTGACTACACAAGGTTTTTATTTTACTTCACTTCAGAAAAAATAGGGCTTATATTAGAAAAATAAACAGGAGGAAAGTTAAAAAATTTCTCAAACCAAAAATTTAAGATGGTTTTCAACTAGAATTGCTTGTGATTTCGCAAACCTCAAGAAAAGCAAGAAGTGCATCTTCCCTGTAAGTATGACACAATAATTCTGTTTTGCACCCAAATGGTTGAAAGTTAAAAGGCTGTTTGAAAGCTAATGTCAGACTTTTGGGGGAAATGTACTGGAGTCAGTTGTCATTGGAGCAGTTCTCATGGGTAGTTAGCATCAGAGGTGAAGTCTGAACTAAGAGAAGGCAAGGGTGTCTGAAAATAGTGTCAGAAATATATAAAATGTTAATTTTAATTTTAATTATTTATTATTTTTGCAGTGGCTGTGTGGAGTGGAGTGAATGTTGCAGGCGTTTCTCTCCAGGAACTGAATCCAGAAATGGGGACAGACAATGATAGTGAAAATTGGAAGGAAGTGCATAAGATGGTGGTTGAAAGGTAAATGGAAGGGAGCTCTATTTAAGACAATTTTATCTTCACTTAGATAACATTATGAACAATTTCCATGGCTGCCTGCTCAGATAAACTCTAACTATTGTAGGTATGCAGCTGCTATCTGCTGGAACAGACAAGACTAATTTATACTGGTCAAGTTTGCTCTGCCAGTCACCGTAGGGAAAGTAAATGTTTTTCTAGAGAAATTCTGTTGTAGAGGTAACAGGAACAATACACAGAATTAACAAGTGAGAAGGGCTTTCAAATTGCCTCCTATCAACAGATAAGTCTGACCTATTTAGAAAATAAACCTAGATACTACTTGCCTCCTAATTGCCTAAAATAAATACTTGCTGATTGATTGTTGAAAGTGTTTAAGCTATGCTATATTTACCTTTCCACACTCAGATGTAGATGTCCCCCTTTCCTTCCAGTTTCTTTTTCTGGAAACTGGCTCTTAAGAGTAACCATTCTATAACCTTTAAGCTTATTATAAAACAAGGTGTCATTTGGCCTTGGATTCAAATGAAGGAACTGACACTAATGTATAGTCTTAGGGAAACCATTTAACCTTTAAGTTGTATCTCAATTTTCTCCTCTGTAAAGTCATGTGGTAATAGAATTATTGTACAAATTGAGTAAAAGCACACATGCCTATGCACACACTTATTGATAAGATTTTAGTAAATGTCAGCTGTTATTGGTTATCTCAAATATAGAATCATTTTATTTAGTTCAATTTTAATGATTTTTTTTCTTTTCAGGAATTTGACCTGTATAATGAGAAAAAGAATCTTTAAAAAGTTGAATGGGTCCTTAGAATTGTATTAATATAAACCCTTTATTTTACAAATGAGAAAATTAGGGCTCATCCAGGTAATATCACTTGCCTGTGGTCTTGTAGTCAGTGATAGATCCCAAATTCCTAATACTCAGTTACTCCTCCCACCTCTCAACTACCTGCGCCTTTGTGCATTTTGTGGTGTACAATTTGTGTTCAGAAAATTTCCAGGCAAAGTACTGTAATCACTTTGCTCTTAAGTTAGTTGGTCATAGTATTTTAGGTGACGTTGGTAAGTGGAACCTCAAAATCAAGGTATATTTTTTCCTTTGAATATGAAGGCTCTTTTACTTTCATTGTTTCCTGATTTCATTAATATCTTTGGAAATGTTCATGTTAATGAATAAGAAGATTGGTTGGAAAAGGTACATTTTTACCACTGTGACTTTACATTCACTTATACAACAGTTATTTAAATTTATCAAAACATTTACACAACACCTACCATGTAGTGTTTAAATTTTTAGCATTTTACATATATATAAACTTCTTTAATAAACTTATGGAATATATTCCATTGTCATCTTCATTTTACAGAAGAAGACACCAAGACAAGGAAGGTTAAATAATTTAAACAAGATTACACAGTTACTGAGAGACAGAGCAGGAATCAAACCTAAAGAGTCTGGTTTTAATGACTATTGAGTCTGATTTCAATGATCTCTTTTATGTTTTGTTTTGTTTTGTTTTTTCTAAGTGCCTATGAAGTCATCAAGCTAAAAGGATACACCAACTGGGCTATTGGATTAAGTGTGGCTGATCTCATTGAATCCATGTTTAAAAATTTATCCAGGATTCATCCAGTGTCAACAATGGTGAAGGTAAGACAAACTGTTACAAAATATAAAATGATTTCTAGTGTATTCTATACATAGTCATTTAAAGAAGGACTGAAGTCTCAGTCCACAGTTATTTCTCTATCTCAGAGTTTTATGGAGACAACTTCTCTTCCTCCAGAAGCCCAGGACAATGAATGAAAGCACAAACTTGTAGAGGCTAAGATGGCCAATAAATTTTTATAATTCTCTCTTGTATGATGTGGCAAATTAAATATTAACTCTGAATCTTACTGGGATATTCTCACAATGGATGATCGTTTAAATAAGTATATAGTGGTTTTATTTCAAGTTGGTATTATTAAACTGTAGATTGCATTTAATGTAGCGTTGGATGCCTACGCAAATTTAGTTTAATTCGAAAGCTGTTAAACAGTTAAGTAGAAACTGTTTTCAAATGAAACTTAAATTGTATTAAAATATTGGGTAAGATAACTCATTTCCAGAAGTCAAGGCCAGAGTGAAAAAGATTAAAAGAAGCATACAAAAGAGATAAATATTGAAGCATCTGGGAGTAAAACATGGTGTCAGATTTTCTTAAAAGCAAACATGGCAAAAGTAGATTAATTGCTGAGTCTTGGAGTGCATATGTAGGAATTTGTTTTTTCTCTCTCCTTTGGTGAATGTACAAAAATTTTGGAAATTAAAAGTTTAAAACTTTATTAAAGTAACTTATTTAATATAATTAAATGATTTAATTAGTTATGTAGTGAAATTGACCCTGTGAATAAATTACTTTATACAAACTGGTAAAGTCTTTGGAAATTATACTATTTTGTTACAAGAATTTTGCCTTTGAGTGGCCTCCAGCCACTGTTCTGGACCTTGTAGTTTGGCTACCACCTGAAATTCTCTTCTGAGGAATTTTCAGAAACTTAAGATTTCAGGAAAGGTAGCCCATTAAGAACTACATTTGAATGAAATTTAATTTGAAGACTTATATGTCAAATTCTGTTAAAGTCTATTTAAGAGAGTTGTCAATAGGTTCAATAAAGTACTTATTACTTTCTTATTTAAAGTTTCATCATAGTGTATATTTGTCTATTCTGTGTGTAAAACCTAATTCAAAACCCAAGTATTAGGGAAATATGGGCCTGTAAGTGATGAAAATTAAAGAATGAGTTCGTGTTTACCAATTTCTTACGATTCTTTCCGTTCAAACATAGGACCTATGGTCATTGCCTCTGGTTTTATTTTTTTAATGTAAATGCTTTTCTTGTCTGGCAGGGGATGTACGGCATTGAGAACGAAGTCTTCCTGAGCCTTCCATGTATCCTGAATGCTCGGGGATTAACCAGTGTTATCAACCAGAAACTGAAGGATAGTGAGGTGGCTCAGCTCAAGAAAAGCGCAGACACTCTGTGGAACATCCAGAAGGACCTCAAAGACCTGTGACTTCAGGGTTCTAGGCTGTAGCGATTTAAAAACCACAATGTGATTAACCAGGAGCCTTTAGTTCCCACCCGTGTCCATGTACATGGGTCACAGTTTGCTTTTATCTTCCTAAATATGTGAATCTGGGCTCACAGGATCAAAGCCCATGCTTGGAGTAGTGCTTGCAATATGAGCCCTTGAACAAATAAATTAACCATCGTAGTGTGCTTCTGTTTCTGGGATTCTTCCTTTAATGGTTTCTGAAAAATGCCAGTTCGTGTTGCAAATAGTTTTTTCCCTACATCATAAATTTCCCTAAATTCTATCATCTGCATTTCATCTTTTATAATCCTCCCACCAAAAATGTCAGCAGACATGCCAAATGTCTCCTGGGGAGCAAAATCACCCCTGGCTGAGAACTGCTCTAAAGTAAATATTTGAATCTCATTTTATAGATGAGGAAACTGAAATAGGCAGGCAGAGTCCATGCAGCCACTAAATAGCATGGCTGGGATTTAACCCAGGTATGCAGTTTCTTAATCTGTGCTCTTAAGCACAGTGTACCACATTGCGGTAAATATTAGCTATTACATTTTTGTATCAGTTCATAAAATAAAATCAAAATCATTCTTTCATTTAATGCTCCAGCATGTTGTGAAGATATTATTCCTGTATTACAGAAAGGGAGACTGAGTCACCTTTAAGTACCTTTCTCGGGTCACATTCCAAAATGACTCCATCTTTTCATAGGATCATATTCAGATGTAAGAAGAAAGGTGATTTTCATTTATGTCTATAATTCATCCTTCCAATTTCTGTATGAATGCTCATTTACAGTAAGCCAGTGGTTTCCAAGCTTGAATTTTCATGGACCAGTTAAAATTTTTTTAAACGTCAGGGATGGGAAATGAGTACTTGCATGGGGGGGAGGGGGAGCTACAGGGGCCTCAACATAAGTTTGCCAACTTCTCATTTTGCTAAATCAGGACACAGAAAAAAACAACCACATATCTCACCATCACACAGAAGAATAGACACTTTAATGCCCAAAGTATGGAAATACCATAATCTCATGTATCAGCTGTCCTGGGATGGCAGGGCCCAGAGCTGGACGAAGTCTGGATCCCTGGTGTTCACAGAGCTGTATCGCCAAGGACTGCCCGCGTCCAGGCCGCTTTTACATTGCGAGCAAATAAACGGTCAGCATCTTTCTCAGCTAGTCAAACCTAACGCGCAGTGACACTGTCAGACTCCACTGCGAGCAATCAGCCAGAAGCAAAGTATCTGTTAGCAAATAACTTTTTATCTCATTGAGTAAACAGACATGAATGATAAATCTCAAGACAAGGTGTAAAATCTAGAAAAAATGGAGCCCTCACAGATTCAGTGGCAACACTTTAGTTATTCTCTGGGGTAACACAGAAAATGGAATTGCGCGTGATCCTTAGGAATAGAGTAGACGCCAGTGACACCTGACCAGTTAATGCACGGATTCAGATATTCCAGAGGTCAGTATCCAAAGTGTGAACATCACACACTGTTTGGGACTGACATTGATCAATTAGGCACAAAAGAAGTTTATCATATCATTTCAGCATTGGAAGTGACTTGACCCAAGCTGTTTTGCAGAAAGAAACATTTGATTCACTTAGATGCAACCAAGCAAGTTTGTGGATCTATTTATTTATTTATTTTTAGTATTCCTTCAAACTGGTTAAAAAAACAAGAAGGGAAGATTTATTGGTGCACCTAACTGAAAAGTCGAGAAGGAACTGACAAGCAAGATTACATTCAGGAACAAAAGTATGTCACCAGAATTATCAAGCTTTTCTCCAACTCCAATGTCTCTCTCCTCTTTATATTTATTTGATTTTCAGGTTCTGTGCAGTGGTAAATTGTCTAACAACTTTAGCCTCACATCCTCTCGTGTTCAGGTCTGGTAGAAAACTATACCCAGTGCTTTCTTGGAAACTCCAGAAAAATCTCATTGCATCTTATTGGTTCACACTGGGCCAAGTGCTCATCCCCGAGCCTGTCTCCATAGCCTGGGAGGTGCAGTGTGCTCTCACTGATGATTTGTTCTTTTCTGGAACCAAAGGCCATGAACTGAGAGTGGTGGAGGAAATGGGTTACAGAAGAAATGTAAGGCATTATTACCAGATATTGGCAAAAATAAAAATAATAATTGTCCTCAAATCCTGACACCCAATCTATCCTTTCCAATGCCCCATTTTACTGCTTGGTATTACTGCCCTCCAATCACTGTGTACTCAGTGCTTTCCATTACATGGATTCTGCCTGAGTGAAGTTTTTTTTTTTTTTTTAAGTCAAATACAGATATTTTGAGGGAAAGCCACTACCTTGTCTATTCTCATGTCTGGCTCAACTTGCTTCCTGTCGTTACTGAAGCTCCAACATAGAAACACTAGTCATTGCTTTAGAAAACTGGGAGATTAAAGGAAAGCAGGGATCCTGTAGGTAGTTTTGGAGCAAACCAGCCGATGTGAACAAAATCAAGCAAAGAATTAACAGCAGAAGCCATAATAGATACGATTAGTAAATAAATGTTTATTGAGTGTTTGGTATAATAACTTTTCTAGTTGCTGTGGGATGGTGGAAAGACAGAAGACATAGTTCATATCTTCAGGGGAGTGAAACACAGAAGTGCAGTAATATGACATGTTTAGTACAGTCACAGAGGATTATAGGTGTGTCCAAGTGTTACGCTCGCAGAGCCATGGCCCTTCAGACCCATGTGACCAGCATGTCAGATTCTTAAAATGTAGTAAGGGTATAAATGAGATGACATGTAGGAAATAACTTGATAAATTGCAAAACCCACACACATTCATTATCATAAAACAACAGTACAGTGGTCAAATCCCAACTGTCATGACAGTCCTGAAAAGTAAATCTTTGTGTCTTGGGGCACTTTATAGAGATGATTTGGAAAATAAGATTTAGATAAACGAAAAGGATTATGAATAACCCAAGAGCATGACTAGAAAAAAAAAGTTTATACGCCTCACACCCTTAACCAGGATAATTTCTAAATTAATCAAAGATTATTTATTTATTTATTTATTTATTTATTTATTTATTTATTTATTTATTTATTTAAAATATGTATTTACTGATTTCAGAGAGGGAGGAAGGGAGAGGAAGAGAGAGAGAGAAACATCAATGGTGAGAGTCTTTGATCAGCTGCCTCCTGCACGCCCCCCAGTGGGAATGGAGCCCGAAACCTGGGCATGTGCCCCGACCGGGAATCAAACCAAGGTCTCCGGGATCCTAGGTCAATGCTCAACCGCTGAGCCATGACTGGCCGGGCAAATATGACTTTTTAAATGTTATAGGAAAATAAAGGGATATAAATAGATGATTCACAAAAAAGAAAGCAAATTATTAAGAAATACGTGAAAAAATTCTCAACTTTATTCATAAGAAGTATGTTATAAATATACTGATATATTCTTTTTCACCTAATAGAGAAAAATCCAAATACTTGGTAACATTCTATTAGCATAACTGTGAGGAAATGGAACATATATTGCTGGAAGGAGCATGAATTGATATAACCCTTATGGAAGGCAATTAGCAATATCTATTCAAATTATAAAAGCATATGCTTTTGATTCAAAAGTTCCATTTTGAGGAATTAATTCTACATACTAACACAAAAATGACATAATGTATGTTTTAGTTTAGCCAGGCATAGATAATAAACAATTGAGTGCCTATCAATAGAACATATTTATACATCCAATGAAATACTATTCCATAGAGTATGCTCTCCACATATCAATACAGAAAGATGTGTTAATAAGTGAAAAGAATTGCCTACAATAAATGGAGAGGGAAAGACCATATTTTATATTTGATTGTATGTACATTAAGAAACTGTAAAGCTACAAAAAAGCCTATGTACCTTTAGAGTTAACAGGTGATGGCTGGGAAAGAGGAGTGTCATGAGACCTGACCAGATGACAGGGAACATTTTAGGGTATAGTTTTTAATACTCTGTGGCTTATGAAGCAGGTGATGTATTATTTATTAAAGTTTTAAAAATAAAAAGGTTAAAAATTGCTTTCAATGTAAAAAAATAGAACATTAAATTCTTCAGAAATTTGATAAATTAAATTTTCTTGTTTCACTTTTTTTTTTCAGCCTCCTACACTGTGGGAAAATAACAAAAAAGCTTTATTCTTTCATGAAGTGTCCTTTACAAACATTCTGAATGTTCTAGTAATGACTTTTTTGTAGTGTTCTTGCCTGGATCATAAAGTAAAACAATCCATGCCAACCAGATCATTAGATTATAAGAACAACATGCTATTGTTTATAGAAGTCAGAGTTTCCAAAGCTCTTTCATGGTCTAGTAATCGTTCCTTGAGATTCTAGTAGATGCTGCACCATATAAGATACTTTCATTGTATATACAATGTAGTAAGCATTATTAAGAAATAAATTGTGTCTCTTTTCAAACCCATGGTGAAACAGGCTGTTTCTGAATAGACACTGTGTTTCAGGATCAAGCACTGAGACATATTTCTTTATTTCTAGATTATTAACTTGAAACTCACAAAAGGTAATGATGGAAGAACCACCATTCTCTTTCAATATCCTGTATTAATGTATCTGCCTGAAGATAATAGAGAATAGACTTTACATTGTAAAAAAAACGAGAGATTTGACAGGTGATATGGAGAAAAAAACAAATTCCTACATCCTTAGAAGACATATTTAATTTAGTTTATTTTGAAAAAATTAAGAAATTTTATTACTAGGGATCAGAGAAGAACAGATATATAGGTCGTGAAATTATTTTGAGATGAATCTAGTTTGGGGTGAAAACAGCTTTCTTAGAAATATAGAAAACCCTGAGGTGTAGGCCCTGACTGGGTAGCTCAGTCGGTTAGAGCATTGTCCTGATACAGCAAGGTTCCGGGTTCGATCCCTGGTCAGGGCACGTACAAGAAGAAACCAGTGGGTGCATAAATAAGTGGAACAAATTGCTATTTCTCTCTCCCTTCCTCTCTCTATCTAAAATCAAGAAATAAAAATTTAAACAAAACAAAACCCCTGAGGTGTAGAAAGGTTAAGTAATACAGGGACTTTTTCTCCCAAGGGGGAAAAGATCAATCAGGAGGTGATGACAACTCATTTCCCAGGTTATCTCTTGTTTGCTCTGCTTACATGGTATTTGCTTACCCACATTACAAAACACTTACAGTTGCCGGGCAAGTCCTCTTAGCAATGAGGAACTAGATGGTTGCCTGGAAATTGTGACTCCCACCTGATACCAGGCAGCTGGTGCTTTCAATTCACACAGAACACTTAGATGGGTATTTCTAATCAGCTATATAATTCTAAGAACAATGTGCAGGATATTTTTAACAGTAGACAAAAATAACACACAGAGACACATATTTGTCAAGGGCTTTTCAAGGAGACATCATGAGCTTACTTAAAATTTAAAGATTTATTACACTTTGCTTCTATTCTTAAAAACAGTGTGTGGAGGGGGGGAGTGGGAGAGAGGGGAGTGCTAGCACAATGCTTGACCCAAGAAAGCTTTTAATGAATGTTGGTTCAATTGCATATTATTAGAACATATTTTTAGGTTAAAAAGAGGTAGACAAAGGGAGGGAATGCGGAGATCTGTAATAGTGTCAACAACAAAAATAAAGTAAAAAAGACCAATTTTATAGTAAATATTATTTTTATGTAATATCCATATAGATAAGAAGGCATTTTTAATGTGTGTTAATTTTGAACACACTGTAATATATATATTACATGTCATTTAATATAGTAAATTAAATAATGTATTTACATGTCATTTAAAAATTAACTGGCTTTTAAACACTTTCTTCCACTGCCTCAATCCGTATAAGTAGGAAGGTGATTTGAAGTTTAATAATCAAATATATTTGGAAAAATGTCTATTTAGAATCTGCCTATTTTTTAATTGAGTAATTCGGGGATTTTTTGCTGTTGAGTTGCCTAAGTTCTTCACTTACTATGGATGTCAATCCCTCATCATGTCTATAATTTGCAAGTATTTCCCTTCAATTGGTAGGCTGCCTTTTCATTCTGCCGATGGTGTCCTTTGCTGGGCGGACGCTTTTTCATTTGATGTGGTCCCGTTTGTTTATTTTTGTTGTTGTTTTGCCTTTGCTTTGGTGTTAAATCTGAAAAAGCACTGCCAAGGCTAAGGTCAAGGAGCTTTTATTCTTATTTTTCTATGATTTTTTACGGTTTCAGGTCTTATGTTTTACTGATTTTGAGTCCATTCCTGCGTATGGTGTAAGATAGCGGTCTACTTCCATTCTTTTGCACGTGCCGGTCCTGTTCTCCCCACACCCTTTATTGACTAGACTGTCTTTTCCCCATTGTATATTCTTGGCCTCTTTGTTATAAATTAATTGACCGTTCGTGTGGGCTTATTTCTGAGCTCTCTATTCTGTTCTGTTGACCTGTGTGTCTGTTTTTATGCCAATAGCATTGTTTTTTGGTCACTGTAGCTTTGTAACACAATTTGAGATCAGAAGGGTGATGCCCCCTGCACTGTGCTTCTTCCTCAAGATTGCTTTGGCTACACCAGTCTTTTGTGGTTGTGGCTCCATACAAATTTTAAGATTATTTGTTCTATTTTTACGAAAATGACATTGGAAGTTAGATAGGGATTGCATTGAATCTTTAGATTGCTTTGGGTAGTATGGACATTAAAAGTGTTAATTTTTTCAATCCTGGAGCACAGAATATCTTCCCATTTGTTTGTCTTCTTCAGTTTTTTCCATCAATGTCTTACAGTCTTCAGTGTACAGGTCTTTTACATCCTTGGTTAAGTTTATTTTTAGGTATTTTATTCTTTAGATGCAATTATAAATGGAATTTTTCTCAATTTCTATTTTTGACAGTTTGTCCTTAGTGCATAGAAATGCAACAGATGTTTGCGTATTGGTGTTGTGTTCTGCAGTTTACTGAATTGGTGTATTTGTTCTAATGGGTTTTTTTGGTGGAGTCTTGAGGGTTTCTACATATAATAAAATGGCATCTTCAAATAGTGACATTTTTATTCCTTCCTTTCTCATTTGGATGACTTTTATTTCTTTTTCTTGAGAGGTCATTCTTAATATCCGAGATCACATTAAGTCTATCATTACATGCTCTCACAGCACCTGTATAGAATTTACTACCCTCAAAGTCCTTTAATTACTTGTTTAATACTGGCTTTCCCTGCTAGAATGTAAACATGAAGTCAAGGGTTATGATCACAGTACCTGATATACTGCATTTAATTCTCCATTTAAATCCTATTTCTGTAGTCTCAGCAGTCAAATTACTCCCTTCCTTAAAACCAACCAATGATCTTATCACAGCCAGGATCAAATGCAAGCTGTTTACAAGCTTCTCTGGGACGAGTTCCCTGCTTTCATCTCCGACTCCCTCCCCACCAGACTTCCTCTCATTCATTACGCTCTGGGCCTCAGGCACTTTAGTCTTCTTTCTGTCCCTGTAAGTGTTAAAGGCATTGCTATCTCTCCTCCTAGATCTTAAGTGTTGCCTCTTTCTCATTACTTGTGTCTCATTTCAAATATCACTTCCTCCAAGCAGTCTTCCTTGCCACCCCCAGCTAAAGCTCCAATTTCTATGAAATAGCACTTTGTACCATTTTGCAGTTTTTCTTCTTCGGAAACTTAGCAGCACCTGAAATAATATAATTTGTTTACTTGTTTACATGATTAGTGTCTGTTCACACGAAGGCAGGGACTTGTCTACTGTTCACTGGAAATATCTTCAGCTCCTAGAATAGTAGCACATAGTAGGTGCTCATAAATACATTAACTGAATCTATCTGGATATGCAGAAGCAGACTAATCAAGCCTTGGAAATCCCAAAAACTTCCAGGATGGTTGGTAAATGTCAGAACAAGAGTGGTTTTCTAAATGTATCTAGTGACCTCTGCTGGAAAAATTACCAAGGAAACCAAATACAAATCATGTTTTCCTAATAGTCTTCTCACCTCTTTTTATTGAATGATAAAATGTTAGTGTGAGTGTGAAATTGAGGATGAGGAACTTTTGAGATTTCTTTTCCCACCTTGGAGAAATCCCCCTTCCCTTTCTGTCTGGATGACTGTTCTCTTTCTGCTCTTAGCTCACCAATTTATGCTTTTAGTATAAATTCTAGAGAGTATTCAGGGATATTCAAAGTATATGGGAAGCAAAGAATTTTCTCTGATTTCCCCCAAGATCTTATTGCATAAATGAATGCCTTTCTTTTCACATACACCTGAAAGAGGGGTATTCATCCAGATATGGACAGATGATGATATAGTCCATGGACATATTTCAGGTGGTTCCATTTATTTCACCTTTGTTGACTCAGGGAGCAATTTTGAAAATGGCATTCACCACTGAAAAGCAAAGAATTGGCAAGGTGTCCTCAGGTTGGGATAATAAGATCAAAAGAGTTATGTAACTCTACTTTGTGGGGTCATTAGGAGATGATGTGTTGCTGAGAGTGCTGGTACTTGAGGCAAACCCCCAAGTGAGAGCCAAGGATCAAAATTTTCAAAATATCAAAATAATGAGAGTAAGAATGAATGAAATATTCATGAGGTGATCTGATTTCAAAAACTGTTTTACTTATTCTGTGTATGGTATAAATATACATCTATATATACATGTTTATTGAAGAAAATTTGTAGAATACTAGTAAAGAAAAAGAGCACATAAATAATAATCATAATCAGTACCTCCTAAAGAAAACCACTGTAAGAATTTTGTTTATGTCTATTTCAGTCTTATATTCATATATATTTCACTAGAAGTATATGTATATTTTTTGTACAAAATTGGATAAATTGTACTATTTATTTTGCTTTATATGTTATTTTTATTTAGTATGTTATGAAATATTTTAGTTGACCTAAGGTTATTTTTTCCCCAAAATATAATTATTTGAGCAGATAACATATGCATGTGGCACAATATTCAAAAAATTAAAGAAAAATAAGCCTCTCTTTTACTTCTTTCCTTTGCAATAGTAACTACCAGGAAATGCTTTTAATAGACCACTATATGTCATATAAATAAGACTGAAAGTTATTAAAGTGATTAATTTAGTGCCAGGCACTCTATTAAGTACTCTATATAAATGGTCTTATTCCGATTTTAGTAAGAAAACAAAAACTTAGTTAAGAAACTGGCTTGAGTTTACATAGTTGATAAGTGGCAGATTGGACATGACCCCAAGAATGATTATTTTACAACCAAGCACATGGTACCTGGCACTTGCTGTAAATGAACAAAGTGTTACAGCGTAATTTGGATATTGGGAACTGACTATCCTGGGGCTTGTTTATCCCTGGAAAAACCAATTGCAGGGTTGCTGAGACTAAACACTGCAGACTTGACTGTCATCACCCTGTCATCCCATTCTCACTTCTTGCGAGCATGCCTTTCTGTTTGGTTTTATTGGAATTTGTATTTGCCGGACTCACAGAGGTTATGTCAACACAAGCAAATCGTTTTGTAAAGGAGAAAGTCATTTTGATAATTTGGGCTCCTATCTTTACTATTTTAGTACTTGATTTTTTTTATTTATTAACCATATAACTTTTTTCTTACCGATAGAATGAATAATAGACTATATACTTAAATTTACTTTTATAGATAAAGTTAAGAATCAAATATGTTGGGAATCATGAAAGATATTTAATCACTTGATTCACATTGATTTTTTAATACCAGATAATCAAATATGGTTTTATCTATTTTAAGTCATTAAAATAGGACTTCAGTCAATAAGGCCAACTGTGCAAAAAAGTGGCTAAAGACCTAATAAAAGGTTACTAATAAGTAACAAATAGTAATAGTAATAATAATAAAAAACAGTAAAAAAAAATAGTGAGAGCATGAACAAGTAACAAATTATTTTCTGAGAATTCTGCTTGTAATTCTAATGTGAAAGATATTTTGTGTGAATTTCAGTTCTACTGCTTGCTGTATGGGATGATAAAGTACAAATATTGACTGTGAGCTAAATCTATAAAGTAAGATATTTCATAATTAAGCATGCTTGTGAATGTCGTTACTCCATTTAGGAACAACATAGAATGCGTCTCTGTGTGTAAGTAAATGAGCACAGTCATACTTATATACATACAAACACATGAAAAAGTATGTACATGGCATTTATTCACAAGGTGATCCTGATTATATTTCAGAACCTAATATATTTTGCATTCTTTCCTATATTTGAACATTTTTATATCCATTAAATTATTCTTTATCAATTTGAAAATATTTCAGGTAAATATACAAATAGGACTAAAATTAATCTTATAATCTCATTAAAATGATGATCTGGGGAGAGAAATAAGACGGCGGCGTAGGTAACAGCTGCACCCGCCGCCTCCCACAACCACGTCAACATCACAACTAAAATCAGAACCACCGTCACTCAGAGCCTCCTGAGATCTGGCTGCACAGAAGCCCCACAACCAGGGAGCTGAAGGAGCAACGAGACCAGGAGGAGGGGCGGGGACGTGGGCGGATCGGGGCTGAATCGCGGAGACGTGGCCTCGGGCCCACACCTGGTGCCGCGGGGTAAACCCAGGAGGGAATCTCGGTGGCAGAGGTTTCCCGGAGGAGGGAGGGGTCCTAGCCCCACATCAGGCCCCCAGCCCAGGCTCCAGGGCCAGGAAGAGACGTCCCCACAACTCCGGGCTGTGAAACCAGCGGGGACTGTCCCTGAGGGTCGCGGAGGCTGCGGGAGCCCCAGCAGCTCCTCTAAAGGGCCCGCGCACGGACTCACCCGGACGCTCCCTCTGAGCCCAGCGCCGGGCAGCAGCCTGAAAGGACCCGGGACACTCGGGGAGGAACTAACCTGCCTGAAGTCGGGGCAAGAGCTGGAGGGGCGGCTTCCTCCCAGACAGAGGAGCTGGCAGAGGCCATTGCTCCTTTGGCGAGTCCTCCCCGCACACAGCCGGCAGGCAGGCGCCATATTTGAATCACCAGCACCTGACTCACACCTTTGGCCCCGCCCCGTGATTCCCGGAGGCCCCGCCCCTCCCCACCTGCAGCTCATCTGGGCCATTTCCAGGGGTTTTTCTATGCAAGTGGCCTCTCGAGCCTCATGCTTAGGACTTTCCTAAAATCTCTCAAACAGGCAGCAGTGGGCCCCATACAGCTTGATAAGCGGCCCCAGGCCTGGCACTAGCGGCAGCCTGCATTGGCTCATAGCTTGGCCTCTCCTGGACACCCCCAAGCCCAGCACAATTAGCAGCCAACTACAGTTTGCTGCATAGCTCATGCTGGGTGGCCCTGGGCAAGGCACTGGCACAGGCTGACTTTGCATCTCCAGGGAGGCCCCAGAGACAGTGCACCTGGTGGTCAGACTCAACCACGCTGGATTACAACCCTACCACAGCCACGAGTGACACACTCAAGGGGCGCACTTGGTGAGCACCAAAGCCCCACTGAAGTAAATCCATAGGGGTGTCTCCAGCACAGCAGCTCTTTGGCTGTAGTTGCAGCTGGTCCTCACAGCCAATTGGTCTGGGAGTCAATTCCTCCCAGTGATGCCAATAGCAACCAAGGCTCAACTGCAATAGCCCACATAGGGAGCACCTAGAAGGCCCAGCGCAGGTGACTGGGGAGGCTGAGCCACTGGACCCTATAGGACACCTACTACACAAAGCCACTCTACAAATTCCAGGAGACATAGCAGCTCTACCTAATACATAGAAACAAACACCTGGAAGCAGCCAAAATGTGGAGCAAAGAAACATGTCACAAAGGAAAAAAGAGAAAAAAATCTCCAGAAAATGAACTAAATGAAATAGAACCAAGCAAGCTACTACATACAGAGTTCAGAATAATGGTGATAAGGATGCTCAAGGATATTAGTAAGAGTATTACAAAAACAACTGAGAAAATCAATGACATAATAAAGTACCAATTTGAAGTGAAGGCTACATGAACTGAAATGAAGAATAATTTACAGGGAATCAACAGTAGAGTAGAGGACGCTGAGAATCAAATCAGCAATTTGGAATATGAGGAAACAAAAAACACCCAACCAGAAGAGCAAAAAGAAAAAAGAATCCAGAAATATGAAGATCATGTAAGGAGTCTCTGGGACAACTTCAATTGGCCCAACATTCGTATTATTGAGGTAACAGAAGGAGAAGGAAGAGACCAAGAAATTGAAAACCTATTTGAAAAAATAGTTACAGAAAATTTCCCCTACCTGGGGAAAGAAATAGACTTACAAGTCCAGGAAGCACAGAGGGTCCCAAACAAGAGGAACCCAAAGAGGCCCACACCAAGACACATCATCATTAAAATGCCAAAGGTCAAAGACAAAGAATCTTAAAAGCAGCAAGAGAAAAGCAATTAGTTACCTACAAGGGAGCACCCATAAGACTGTCAGCTGATTTCTCAACAGAAACTTTGCAGGCCAGAAGGGAGTGGCAAGAAGTATTCAAAGAGATGAAAAGCAAGAACTTACAACCAAGATTACTCTACCCAGCAAAGCTATCATTTAGAATTGAAGGTCAGATAAAGAGCTTCTCAGACAAGGAAAAGCTAAAGGAGTTCATCACCACTAGACCAGCACTACAGGAAATGTTGAAGGGTCTTCTTTAAGAAGAAGCTAATGAACAAAAGAACCTGACAAACTAAATGGATCCAGAGACATTGACGCATGCAACAGATGATCATATTTCAGAGGGAAGAGGGAAGGGGACTGGAGGGTGGGAAGAGATTAACCAAAGATGCTATATGAACATATGCATAACCCATGGACACAGACAATAACGGGGTGAAGGCCTGGGGAGAGGGTGGGAGTGAGGTGGAGGGGGTCAGTTGGGGGGGAAAAATGTGACACCTGTAATACTTTCAACAAAAAAGATAAATTTTAAAAAATAAATAAATGATATGATCATCAGTCAAAATTGCATTCTTTGTGTTTATACCCAAACACACGCTTGCATTTTATACGTTTTCATAGGGAAATTTTAAAGAAAAGTGATTAAGTAAAGGAATACCAAAATCTATACTTATCTTCCAAATTAAATTTGCAGATGTAGAATACAATAACTAGGAGTACTTTTTTTAATGCTCTAGAGATGACAACCAAAAGAAAGAACAATACTTAGGAAATATAAAGTGATTGAAAACATAGAAATACGTCCCATTAAATTCTCCGTGTAACCTGAAATGGTCTGCAAGCTTTGTAAGGGGAATCGCTAATCTTGGATCAGTTTGGAAGTGATGAAATCAGGATTGGTGACTGTGTGAGTCTAGGAATTTGGTCAAAAGGACAAGGGGTAAAGGTCTGGACCTGTATCACGATGAGCCTCTGAGGATGCCCCTATCAGAGGGGGTGCCTGCCTAAACCCCAGACTGAGGCTTTTACTTGTGATAGTTCTGGGTTGTGTGGGTAGATTCTGATCGGAGATACTGTCCTCAGTGGACCCACCTGGAAAGACTGCAGAGAACCTGACAATTCCTCCTTCCACCGGGAGTTCTCTGGGAAGCTCACGAGATTTCACTCTGCTGGTTTACTCCTATGAGAAGCTACCCGAGCCTGAGGCCTACCAGCTTGAACTTCCACTCTCTAAATCTCCCGGCTCCTACAGTTCATTGAAAGGGTGACTCAGACAAGTTCCCGAGGACTGGAGGAAGAATGCTCCGAGGCCGGTCCCTGTCTGTGACCTCCCTGAGTGGGCTTCCCCAGTGGGAAGTTGAAGAGCTTCCTGTGGAAGATTTACTGCTCTTTGAAGTTGCTTGGGAAGTGACTAATAAAGGTTTGTACTGGCCCTGAATGCGGCTATTTGACAGATTGCTGAAGAACGTAGATTAGGAGAGTGAGTTAATAAAGTGAATTACCAGTAAGTAGGTATTAAAACTGAAAATGAGTTTAGGTTACATTTAACCAGGTCTGTTTCAACAGGCAATGAAAACTGAGACTTGTGTAGATGTGTTGAAGAGAGAAAAAGTTGAAAATATTAGTCTTTGCCAGGGAATGTGCATTTAAATTAAAATTTGAAATCCATACTGTGGCAAAATAGAAGTAAACAGTTAATATTTACTTTTTTTGGTTCTATGATTTTTTTTTTCAACAAAAAGCACAATTTTGTACTTTATTGTAGGGCGAACTGTACCTGATCAGGACCAATTAGAAACTTTAACTCCATATACTGATAGCAATTTTATGAAATATTTATTAATGTTTCTAATAAATCAAGATTAGATTGGAATTAAAGTTTTAATTTAGAAGCAGCTCAGAAGGCATAATACTGAGCTCCTATCATGAAGAACAGAATTAATTTTTCAATAATATATACATAGAAATGATAAAATAAGGAAGGAAATAAAATTAACAAAATTAAAATAATTTCCCAATAAGGTATAATTCCATTTGTGTTGATTGTAAAAGGCAAAGTGGAACTCAACCTAAATGATATTAATAAGAAAGGTACTTGTAAAATTATAAAAACAGAAATTCCTTATGGATCGATATCCTCTAATTTAAAAATGTCAAGAATATTGAGGGAATATTAGTAAGAAAAAGTAAGTTTTGAAGGTTGAATTCTCCAGGGTCATGAAGGACCAGGCCATGTGACTGATGGGTGAAAGGCAGAGGTACCTTGTGGAATTTGAAGGGTCTGAAATGATACCATGAATACGATTACATGACTTCCTTTTGGCTAATCAGAGCCAGCATAAGCGCAGAAGTGGGGGAATTATATTTGGCATCTGTTCAGACTTTCCCCATTATGCTAAAAGTTCAAAGTTCTCATGTGTATGCTTTCATAAAAATCATAACATCAAAATTAAAAATCAGTTCTGCCTGTGTAGAAACGCACAGAATGAACATAAGAAAAAAGCACAGCCTTTTTCTTTGAGGTTTAGTGAGGGGGAAGCAAAGAACAGAAACCTTATTATGGAGAGGGGAAGTCTTTTATGAATACCTGTTTCTAATGTTCTTTTTCCCCCAGTCTCAAGGTTTTTAAATAGGCCCAATGTTCCTGGGAACAGAGCCATGCCTGTTACACATAAACCTGAGATTGTGCCTTTAAATAAAGGTTTGCTCTACAGAGTAGGCAGGAACTCGGGAATACAGCTTGTTGGTGGAAAAACTTGGAGGGACTTATTAGCACCAGGAAACGGTTCAGAAGATGTCTATGTGAGTTCCAGCACCTAAGCAGAGAGCCCTTTCTTCTTCCTTCTGTCCTCTCTATTTAACAAACCTTAATGCAACATTGTCTCCCGGTGCTGGGCTCACACTGGTGAAAACTGTTATCCATGAATCTTGTATCCTGATGACACGCATGCTAATGCGAAGGCCCGGAATGGTGCCTGGCACAAAGGAAATGCTCAAAGGGCTTTTTTTTTCTTTTAAATGAAGGAATGAATACATTTATTTTCAACCTCTACTCTTCCTTTGATACTTACTTTCTTTCATTTCCCATGCAAGAGAAAGGGAATTTTGTTGTCTCTAGAGGGGACTCACAATGTGATTTACCCAAGTTGATATCATCTCTAATATATCTTTTTTTAAAATATCTATTACAGTCTGATTTTTCAGAGATGTTTACATGAATGGACAATTATTGTGTTCATCTCTGGCAATACATTGACATCATAGTTTCTTTTTAAATTTTACTTTGAACTTTTATTTTCCTCCAGTTCATAGCCAGGCTATGAGACATCGTAGAGGTCATGACCCAAGCCCTCTGTTTCATAGATGAAAACAGACATCCACAGACATTAATGACCAAGCAGACTGCAGGGTTGGGACTAGCAGTTAGATCTCTGAGTCCACTTCTCTTTTTAATTACCACACAAGAATAAAAATGAAAACATCCATTGCCTAAGTAAATTTCCTATAGATGAAAGAACGTAGTACCTGCACTCAAAGATCATAGATTTTTGAGACTTTGTAAAAACATCCCTTAAACTATCTGTCAGTTTCTTCATGAATGAAATGAATGTAATGTTTCAGCCATCTTACAGTGGCTTGTAGTGGCAAATAGGAAATATATTTATATCCAAGAAAACACCAGGTGAAACACACAATCTATGGAAAAGCCATGCTTGGTACACACATAGCTTTAAGAGGAGCCCTAGTCACCCCACTCCCTTTTTGTCCCGATTGCTATGTCTGAGCCTCTCCTGTATAAAATACAGGCTGTCACTGTGGTATAATCAGGGTGGGGTGTGCACATGGTCTTGCTCTAAGGGTCTCACCTCCCACTACCTGAGACTGCAGCTGCTTTGATTTGAACCACAGACCCAGCAAAGCGCTGGGCACGCAAACATTTGCTGACCATTGTCACCAGTAACATTTACTTTCTATCCTACCAGACCTACTTCCTCAAAGAATGATATTCTAACTGTATAATGACTACTCCTGCTTCTACAACTGTGTCTTGAGACAGAAGGGTCCAATTATTAGCTATGTAATACTGAAGTCATATGATTTTCAAATTCCGTAACTTTTAAACATTTAAAAAATAGTGAAGATACATCCTAATTTATATGCACATATAAAATGCCTTATTTGGCTGCTGTACATATTCCATACTGCTTTGGAATCCTGGTTTTAGCAACATCAGCAGTGTTTTTAGATGAGAACTTGGGGTTGTAGCTACTTCAATGACATATATGCCAAGGGGGCTCGTCTTTTCTTTCTTATGAAAAGCCTGATACTTTGCCCTCACACTAAACATAGCTCCCATGTTGTTTCAGGGAAAAATATAGATCAATAAAATACAAAGTACATGTTTGAAAGTGAAAGGTAAGTTCAAATTCAGTGATCTACACTGTGGCAAAAACAAAGATTCAATAAAAAATATGTGTTGGTGAAACTCTGGTTTATACCTCACATTTGAAAATAGGAATGGCCCTATGTCTATGCCATCGACTATAATTAGCATGCCAAGAGAGGAGTTTGTAGTAAACAGAGTAAAAATCAAGGGAAACTAGTTGGTGTATAAATATGGGAAGGACAGAGAGAAGCTAAATTGGTGCTCGAGCACATGAAATTTCAGCAGTAGCTGTTACTTGGACACAGCGTAGCCCCTTCTTGGACCACTGTAGGAGGAGTGAAAGGTGAGCATTGCTGCTGAGGGCATGTGTCCTGACAATGGCTATTTGCCCCATTTTGATGATTCAATGTGGATAGAGCATTAAGCCAAGTACTGCTTCATTCCAATTGTCTCTTCAGATTTCTTTGAAATGTTTATACTGCTCTGGTGTTGCCAACATGCTATTCTCTGACATTCACCCAGAAGGGGGCTTTAAAATATCCATGAATGGGTATTTACAATAGTGACTATTTGTTAGTGTCCTTTAAGCACCTTCTTTTAGAAAGTTAAATAAACCCTTGTGTTTGATGGATCCTAAATAGTTACTTAAAAATGGAATCCTAGCCTGGCCAGGTGTTGCTCAGCGGTTGAGTATCGACCTAGGATCCAGGAGATCTCAGTTCGATTCCCAGTCAGGGCACATGCCCAGGTCTCGGGCTCGATCCCTAGTAGGGGACCTGCAGGAGACAGTCAATCAATGACTCTCTCATCACTGATGTTTCTATGTCTCTCTCCCCCTCTCCCTTCCTCTCTCTGAAATCAATAAAAATATTTATTCTTAAAAAAATGGGAACCTATTTTCATGCCATTATCACTTAAATGCATTATTAACCTGAATGATAATGGAATTTTTTTCTTTTCAACAGTTGGTGGCATCTATACTGTGATTCAGACAAAGGCTAGAACAACAGCAGACGAATGGGGAGACAGTTATTTTCTGATTGGTCCATATTTTGAGCAAAATATGAAGACTCAGGTGGAACAGTGTGAACCTGTAAATGAAGCTGTAAGAAGAGCAGTGGAGACAATGAATAAGCATGGCTGCCAGGTAAAGCATCCTGACCTCAACTTCACTTGACAAGTCTCAGTAAGCCGTTATGGGAAAGCAGACACAATTTACATTAACTGCCAAGAAAAGACCATTCATCTACTTAGGAAAAAGGAGCAGGTTTGTGAGAAAGATGATGAACTTGACTTTAAATAGGTACATTTTGAGGCAGGTTGTGAGGACCATAGGGAAACTCTCTAGTAGTATAATAGGTTTACAGACCAGCAGAAGGTACAGGGCAAAGATATTTCTGGGGAAGTCATTTGTGTCTAAAATGTAATTGAAATCATTGGTGTTGATAACATGCAGTGGAAGTTTATAGACTAAAAGCAGAAGTTTTGATCCAAACTTTGGGGATGTCAGCATGTTAGAACATTTACAGTAAAAGAAGTCAGAGATTGCAGAAGTAGCAGCACAGCTTGTGATGTAGAACCAAGGATGTCCAAATCCTAATCCTCAGAACCTATGAAAATATTACCTTATGTAGCAAAAAGGACCTTGCAGATGTGATTATATTAAGGATCTTGAGATGGGGAAATTACCCTGGATTTTCAAGGTGGGCCCAATGTGATCCCAAATCTCCAGGGTCTTTATAAGAGGGAGGTGGTAGAATCAGACTTGAGAGATGTAACAATGGAAGCAGAGGTTGGCGTGATGAGCTTTGAAGATGGAGGAGGGGACATGAGCCAAGGAAAGCAGGGGGCCTCTAGAGACTGGAAAGGCCAGAAAATCGATTCTCTTCTAGAGAATACAAATGGAATGAAACTCTGCCAGCGTGTTGATTTTAACCCATAAGACCGATTTCACACTACAACCCCCAGAGCAGTAAGACAATTAGTTTGTGTTATTTTAAGCCACTAGTTTTCTGATAATTTGTTGCCATAACCACAGGAATAATGAGGTCAAGACAAGGGAGAGAGAGTCTCGAGTATGAAGGAGGGACTAAGTCAACAAAGGATGCACCAAGGTCATTTTGGTTTAGCAATATTAAGGTCATTCGTGGTAACCTTGTTAAATGCAGTTTGAAAGGAAAGGGGAGTTAAGTCAGATTGCAGTGGGTTGAAGAATGAATGAATGGTGAGAAAAGAGTATAGAAGCTGTGGCTATGAGATTTTTCTATGAAGAGGTAAAATGAATTAAGTAGTTTCAGAGAGGCATGATTTTGAGAATTAGTGTTTTATTAAATGTGAGGCCTGAACATATTTATATGCCAAAAATAAATATCTAGCAGATGGAGAAGCTGGAAGTTCAGAAGAAATGGGTGACTGAAGAAAGTAAGGCCACTGAGAATGGGAGAGAGAACATGATCCAAAGCGCTAGTGAGAGGGTCATTCTGCCCCCCTTTCACTTAAACAAGGAATAAAGGATGAATGAAGAATTCAGCACAGTCTCACCCAATGTTTCTGATGACCTTATTAAAGTAGGAGTTAAGGTCATCTTACAAATATTAGGAGGCAAGTGTTAAAACAAGAGACTTTGAAGAGAACTTGAAGTTCTTAAAAGTGTTCAAGGAATATATAAAAGAATTTCTGGACATCTTTGATGTGCAGCCATGTCTTTTTAGTGTCACAGGTGTACATGACTGTGACTCTCCAGCAGCCATCAGCAGCCTGAGTGAAAGTGCAGAAACATGAATAGATAAAGATTCAGTGTTGTTTAATTTCAGCATTTGTGTGATGGGGCAAATTGGCAAAAGTCTTAGAGGTAGCTGTGTGACTGACTGAATTAATGGTTGAATTTGATGGACAGTCATTTTGAAAAATGTAATAGGATTAGAGTTTGGGCTGCTAGATTAACTAGATAATGCATTTTAGACAATATATTTAACTAGATATCTGGCAGCAACCGTATCAGTAAACACTTTGAGTAACATTTTTTAGCAGGAGGGATAAGAGAAATCATGTACATTTGTCAACAGAAAAACACACACCATATTTTTATCAGGAAATATTTTAAGTCCTGTTGCATAAAGGAAAATAAGTGACACCATAGAAATTATATCCAGTTGCAAGTTGTTAAAGATACAGAGCAGTTAATCTTATGACTCTATCATAAAAACATAGACTATAATATTAAATCCTAAAACCATGAGCTCAAGGTCACAAGAGTGATCACATGATCTAGATGCCTTGTTTCTAAGTGACCAAATTTAATGAAAAACAAAAACTTGGAGATTTTAGATGAATGGATGCAAGCCCATTATAACTTCAGGCTCAACTTATCAGATGCTTTGTGGTATCACTGAGGTTTTCTATAGAGCCTACATAATCTGCAATTGAGTTCTAAATAGAGCTTACATCTTCTGAGCACAAATACATTTCCTCCCTTCCATTCCCCAGCATTACTACATGGTTCTGTGTTCTTTTTATGGCAGGTACACTTCGGAAGATGGCTGATAGAGGGGAGTCCTTATGTGGTGCTCTTTGACATAGGCTATTCGGCTTGGAATTTGGACAGGTGGAAGGGTGACCTCTGGGAAGCATGCAGTGTCGGCATCCCTTATCATGACCGAGAAGCCAACGATATGCTGATATTTGGATCTTTAACGGCCTGGTTCTTAAAAGAGGTACAGTTTACTGTATAGTGATACAGTGATACAACAGAGGAGCTGCATGATTGTGTCCTGTGCCCAGCATTGCCCAGCAATGATTCCATGACCCTTAGATTAAGTAAGTTTTGAGATGATACCATTATTGATTGTCCTAGTACATTTCTGAGAAAATGTTCAGCATTTCTCAAACTAAGTACCAGTCTTTGGAACAGGGTAATAATAATAATGCTTATTAATATATAGAATGATGCATATAAAAATTCAATTATATTTCCTGCTACATAGATAGTACTCAATATATACTCAAGAAAAAAATAATATACATCATGCACTATGTATATGAATTCTAGAATCTGGGGAATAGAAAACAGCTTGAAATATTTGGTTTTGATTATGCATGAGTACTTGTGTAACTGCAGTGACACTCAGATATTTTCATCATTAGTTAAGGTCTGAAGGGATCCCAGCAGGTGCTAAGGAGTCTGTAGCAGTGAAATATCCCATAGATGAAAAAAAAAAAAGAATATTAGAAACTAGTACTTTTTAAATGAACCATGACTGCACTCTCGTAAGTCCTCAAAGCATGGCAGCTCACTTTGTTTGCCTTCTTTGTATTACCTCAAGATAATGATGCTTAACCTAAAAATTAGATGGTGAAGGAAGAGCGTCCCTAGCAAAGCCGGGGTGTGGCCTAAGGCCAAATCACAGAACTCCATGTGGGGAGTGTGTTCCATCTGCCTACTCTTTTTGCTGATGAAGTCATATTCCAATAGCCATAACAGGCTGCCTCGATGACGTAAAGGAGAGGGTGGAAAAGCAGTCCTACTGCTTCGTGTTGGTGACAGAATAGGAGAAGGGCGAGGGTGCTGGCAGATCTGGGCTAATGACCCATACGAACTCTTGTTTTAGCATCTGTTAGTTTCATCAACTCTTTCTCTGCTAACTCCTCCCTGAGCCACTTCCCCCAGGGCCGGAGCCAGCTTTAGAGTGTGGGTGTGTGCACATGTGTGTGTCTGCCCCTCCTTTCTGTCAAAGGGAACAGAGGGAGAGAAGCAGGAAAGTAAGAGCCCAACTGCCTCTAAAGTAAAGTGGTTCCAGAGAGAGAGATTGTCATTGGTTCAAAAGGTAAACAAAGACACTGAGCAAACACCCCAAGGCTTTTCCGGGCAAGTTCTGTTTCACTGTCTGTCACCTGTTCCTGCTGCACCATTGATGTGTGCAGCTGTTCACAGCTGCGGGGAACTTTGTGATGAGCAGATACTTTAAAATGCAAATGTTTTAGCCTAAGTCAGTGGTTCTCAGAGTATTTCCCAGACTGTCAGTAGCATTCAAACTTGTAAGAAATGCAAATTCTTGCCCCCCAGCCCAGAATCATTGAATTAAATGATGTGGGAATGGGACCCAGATGTCAGTGCTTAACAAGCTTCCAAGTGAGCCAAGGTATGCTAAGTGTGAGAACCACTGGGCTTCATGAACATGCCACTGAATCTTATAAAACACACTTGCTGAATCTGCATGCTTCACATTTAGATCCCTTCAAATTGTGCTAGAACTTTCAGGCACAGTACCTTTCCTTATGCTGTGGGCCGTGAGCAAGATCAAGCTTCACCCACAGCTTTTCTAAATGCTCCTTTCCTGATGTAGGTGACAGACCATGTAGAAGGCAAACATGTCATCGCCCAGTTCCACGAATGGCAGGCGGGGACTGGACTGATCCTGTCTCGAGCCCGGAAACTTCCTATCGCTACAATTTTTACCACTCATGCCACACTGCTTGGGAGGTATCTCTGCGCTGCAAACATTGATTTCTACAACCACCTGGATAAGGTAAATAGTCCCACCACCTTCCCCTTACTGCCCTTTGTTCTGATCTTGGAAGCTGAAGGATGAGAAGTATTGATCTTGACATTTCATCTGCCAGCGAGGTGGCAGAAATGCCCTTTTAACACATCAATATGCATGACAAAGCCGCCCCCAGTGACAGAAAGCTCCTAGGGTTTAACTGCTCAGAGTGCCCCAGGGTGCAGCAGTGCCGGGCAATGCGGCTACTTTGGAGCAATAGATCCAAGATCCAAAGGGGCGGGGAGGGGAGGGAGTAAAACTCTGGACACAGGGTTGAACTCCTGTCTGCCCTGGAGCTTGGGAAATGCTGTGAGGATTCTGGACCCACACACAGCCCTGAGTGGCAGGTAGGGACGGGAATTCTACTCATACAGCTTGCACCAGGAGCCTTACCGCCTCTATCCTCCAAGTGAACAGATGGTCAGATTTTTCCTGTAACTCTGCAATGCATAGGTGGATTTTTTGTAGGGGTCAAATAAGACAGAATTTATTAAAAACAGGAGCGTGACCCAGCTGGCTGGTGTGGCTCAGCAGTTTAGCACCCACCTAGGATCCAGGAGATCACAGTTAGATTCCCCATCAGGGCACATGCCCAGGTTGTGGGCTTGATCCACAGCAGGGGACGTGCAGGAGGCAGCCAATCAATGACTCTCATCACTCATGTTTCTATCTCTCTCTCTCCCTCTCCCTTCCTCTCTCTGAAATCAAAAAATATATATTTTTAAAAAACAAAATAAAAAATAGGGATATGGGTCCGTGGTGACCAAATAATTATATGTTTGCTCATTTGAGAAGACTGTGTGATTCTAGGAACCAAAGTTATTCAGTTTTGACTTCTTTCTTCTATTTTCCATCAGTTAAACCAGATTAAAGTATGTCTTTTATATCTTATATCAATAATATCAAAAAACATGTGCATACCATAAAGTTAGGAGCTTTGCAATTTGGTATCTATATTGCCAATCAAATCAGTTTACCACTTTAAGGTTCTGTTGCACTATCAGGAAAATTAGGGCACTGGAAAGTTGATTTCTTTTTTTTTTTAATGGTTTTGATTTTAGAGAGAGAGGAAGGGAGAGGGAGAGAGAGAGAAACATCAATGATGAGAGTCATTGATCGGCTGCCTCCTGCACACCCCTGACTGGGGATCGAGCCCGCAACCCGGGCCTGTGCCCTGACGGGGAATTGAACCACAATCTCCTGGATCCTAGGTCGATGCTCAACCACTGAGCCACATCAGTCAGGCGGAAAGTTGATTTCTAAAGAGTTCCCAGTTTAAAAAACTGTTAGGATTCTATGAAACAGAATGTGTGTGTATGCATGTGTGTAATACATAAATAATCCTTAGGTAATGGCTGTGAAAAGCTATACTGCTATCTCAAAGACACTTTCACACTGAATGCAGGAAAGTTTTTTTCTGACAAACTTTAACACTTGGAAAGCAACGAATGGTCCTAATGAGAGTTGACCTATAAAAAGGTCAGCCTACCCTAAAGGTCAATTGTAAACTTAAGGTGTACATTTAAAATAAAGTCACCAAGGGATTCAGAAAGTCAGAAGATCAGGGAAATTTCTTAATGGCATACGATATTGGTAGACTAATAAGGGCAAACCAGTGATCTGTGATAAGCTCAATGACCATGTTTCCTGGAGAAAAGCAGACTTTAATTTTTGAGAAAGAGAAAATGTTAGAGAGGCATATGAAATATTTACTGCAGAATACTTAAGAGCACAGAGCACAGTCACACTGGACATTTTGCTATTTTCTGCACATGCCATATGACTTTATATAACTTGTTTTTTAGGGCAGCTAATTTTTCATCCTAAAATAACCTTTCCCGAAATTGAACTTTCACGTCCCAGTCCAAATGCCATTTTATTCATCCAACCAACTTGGAGACATAGAGATGAATAACTCATGGTTCTTGCCCTAGAAAATCTTACATTCTAGAGGTAATACTGACAACATACTTACATAGTGTGAGATACTTTTCTCTATCCTGCTCTGACCTTGTACCTTACTCAGGCACTTACTCATTTCTGCCTAATTTTTACCCATTTTCTCACTAATTTATTTATAAACTCTTTGAAGGTAACAGAAACACATAAATTATTCAACTAATATTGGTTGTATGAGAGATTTGGATGAATAAATGAGACCAGCCATATAAAGATTTTAAGAAAGACTTCTGCTGATCCAAGGATACCACCTAGAACCCTGATTCAAGCATTTTTAGAGATGTTTGCAAATATTACAATCAAGAAAGAATATTCTAAGAATTTCCTTGTTCTAATATTTAGAATCATCTAATAAATCTTTTTTTTTAGTATTTTCCTGTATACGATATAAGACAGTAATTGTTGGGACTTACTTGTTGACTGAGTTAGAGCCTGAGTGAGAAAAAAGCAGGTGAGAGCACAAGCTTGGAGTCAGGCTGATTTGGATCAATAGGGCTCTGCTAAGATGCTTACTAGGAATGTGACCTTGAGGGAGTTCTTTAACCTTTAAAAGTTTCAAAACCCCCTCTATAAAATGAAGACAAAATAAGTGTCTTGGTAGTTTATGAGGATTAAATATGATATCCTGCTTAAAAGAGTGCCTGATGCATAGTGTTGAAAAGTTTCTAATAGGAAAAGCGTATTGCTGATACAATGCCAGAAACTATATAGCTTTTTCTCTTAGACACTGCTACTTCCATATGCAGCTATATTAGACATAGCATTCAGTAACTAAGCCAAATGGCAAAAGCCCACAACTGTTGCCAACTATTTAATTGTGGGGGGTTGGCTTATTGTGTTTGTGTGTGTTTTAAGTTAAGATAGCAGAATACTGAATGATTGCACCATCTAACACACTACCTAATTAAAGTAACAGTCCACTCTTGAAATTATATAGTGGTAGGACTTCTATAACCATGGAAAATCATTTATCCTTTCTCTTTGTCAGTTTCCCTTTCAGTGAATTAACAATAATTATAAATATCTTAATTTTTGGTATCAAGTTTAATGTCAGATTTATTTCATTGTTTATGGGCAAATATATGATAAGGACCTTGGGGAAAGAGTTTAGCTGAGTATTTATAAAATGTGGGACAAGTAAAAGTATAATTAAAATGCCAAAAAAATATCAAGATTTCTATGTGATTATAACAAAGTGGAAATATCATTTACTCAGGGGGTTAAATAGCAGTTTAGAAGCAGAAATGAAATAAGCAACACCTTTTTAAGCATAAGTAGCTCTGCACTTAGTGGGTTTAATAAAAATTTTCCTTACTTTTTTGTGGGCATAAAATTTTACATAGCCTTGGGGGAACACAATATGAGAGTCTGTGATTTTGTTTGGCTTGTGCGGAAGAGTCAGTGTAAGTAAATGTATAAGTGCTTGTTTTTGTGTTTTGTTTTTAACAGTTTGACATAGACAAAGAGGCTGGGGAAAGGCAGATTTACCACCGGTACTGCATGGAGCGGGCTTCAGTCCATTGTGCTCATGTGTTCACCACGGTGTCTGAAATAACAGCAATAGAGGCAGAGCATATGCTGAAGAGAAAACCTGGTAATGATTACCCCAGCATTTCCCACTGATCTTTCAGTTCCAAATGACATGAGAGTCTGAGAATTTTGTTTAAAACAAACAAACAAAAGGCATAAAACAGTAGAGGAAAAAAGTTTTGGCTGCCGAAAATGCAGATAAGAGCATCTGCTCCATTGGTTGTTCACAGTAGGCAGTAAAACTATTATAATCATCATTATTGCTTTTAATTATACTATGCCATTGTACCAATGTTATTTTGTACTCTTGATTTCTTATTTCCACAATTTATTGTGAAAATTTATGAATTTTCAATTCTATGATAGTCATAAGCTAGAAATATTAATAGACATCTAACTTTATAAATTTAAATACTCTTTTACTGCAATGGTACCCTCTCTCAAAAGAGCATTTTCATAATGATTTTATTTTTTGCTTTTCCAGATGTAGTTACTCCAAATGGCTTGAATGTTAAGAAATTTTCAGCAGTACATGAGTTTCAAAATCTACATGCAATGTACAAAGCTAGGATACAAGACTTTGTTCGAGGTCACTTTTATGGGTATGTTTTTCTTTATTTAAAAAAAAATTGTGTGCGATTTTAGAGATCTCTAGTATAGAGAAAACAGTGTTGTTATAGTACATGTTTATCTTTCCCAGAATGCTTTGTACTTTAAGAGAATTCCTGCGTACATTTTGTTTGAAATGTGCTTTATTTCATTTGAAACTGTTTTGTTTTGTTCTAGTCATCTGGACTTTGATCTTGAAAAAACTTTGTTCTTTTTCATTGCTGGGAGGTATGAGTTTTCAAACAAAGGAGCTGACATCTTCCTGGAGTCCCTATCCAGGCTAAATTTCCTGCTGAGGGTAAGGAAGCTCCAAGATGTCATAAAATGCTTTTGTAGGAGGACTTGCTTCTGGGGGGCAGTAAAGAGCTTTCTGGCTTCTTAAGTAGTTTTCCTGAGGATGTAAGATTTTAAAGCTTTAAAATGACAATCTTATTATAAAAATGGCTTTGATTATTCCATTTCTATATTGGGATTGCTACACTGTCCACTTGTGTATTTATGTCGTCAGGTGTATTTTTAAGAGAGTCACAAGCTTATGCTCTATGTTTTAAGATGACATTATAACGTTCTCCCAGATGAGTTTGTAACCACTTGAAAAATAAATATAGAGAAATCAAGCAAATAAGAACAACATTTTACCTTTTCAAACACTGATAAGGATTAATAACAGAAGAGGTGGCTTGGGTATACGGAACGATAGGCTTCCTGATGCTGAACTTTGGTATTAAGCTTCGCCGTGTAGCCCAGGCAGCTCTGGCCGTCGCCATCCTCTCCCGGCTGACCTTCAGAGGAACAAGTACAGCACAGCTGTCCTCTGCAGAACCGGGCAGACACACACAAGCCCTGTTCCTCGCCCAACTCGACGACCACACCTCCCCCCCAGACTGAGAGGCCTGAACAGTGAAACTAGGAGATCACCCACCCACCACATAGAAACATGAAGGAGGGGGAAGGAGGCCCCCTACTCCCAACAATGTAGAATCACTTTTTGCTCAGAAAGGTGGGATTTAAAATAGGTTATCAACTAATCAAGAAAAACAATTTTTTTAAAACCTGTGCCAATGAAAGCAACCATAAAGATGGTACCACATCAAACTACTGATTAAAATTATTGGCTTATATTAAAATCCTATCACCTGAAATATAAAATAAATAACAGTAAAATGCTCACAGGTGATCAGTGTAAAATTTCAATCTTATCGCAATACTGAGACAATCTAAACTTTCCTGAGCTCTATAATACTCTCCAACTAAATATTTATTTTTTGGACATAGATTTATTCTCGCCTTAGAGCAAACATTGTAGCATGTGTGCTAAAGATTTACAGAAACCACATTAATAAGGAAGAAATACACTAATAAAAACCCAAGTCTGCAAAATAAGACTGACGACCAGAAAGATTATTCTAGTTTATATAGCTTATTTTAAGTAAATAAGTTTATTTTTTCTAGACTCTCATATGATTGAAATTATAAGATGTTTACGCTTTCTGCCCCGGGCTACCCTCACTCAGCATATTCATATTGAGATTCATCAATGGAGCTTATATGAGTAGTTCATTCTTTTCATATTGCTGAGAAGTAGGATGTTCTATAGCTATACCACTTTGTTCCTTCATTCATCTGTTTGTGGATATTTGGGTTGTTTCCAGTTTTGAGTTGTTGGAAAAAAGCTGTTATTTAGATTTTAATGCAAAAAAAAAAAAGGTTTCACCAGAAGGTGTGTAGATTTTCCTTGGAGACCTTGGCTCTGGTAGGACTGGCACTGAATCTGGAGAACCTTAAAAAAAAAGGCTATGGTACTTGAGTCTTATTTCATCACATTTTCTGGTATACACCTATTCACAAACTTTAAAGATGGACTCACAACTATATCAAACATGTATTATGTTTAGGGACATTATGAATTAATTTATGCACACATTTATTAAATATTCACTTTGTTTTTAGATGTGAAGAAAGAGCCAATTACTATTATTCTAAACATCAAAGATAATTACATCCCTGGAGAAATGAAAAGAAGGCATTCTCTTTCCATATGGTACATTTACTCTTTTATAGCACATCGGCTACTCCTGAGTGAGTTTCCTATTCTATGGCTTCCATAAACTTGAAGAAATTGTCAGGCCCTAGAGTGCAGAGCTGCATTTAGGTGGTAAAATGCCCCACACTCAGGAGATAGTCATTCCCAGAATGCACGAGCATTCATCTGTTCATGGTTTAAGTGAGTTTATGCTTTCATTCCCATGGCTGTTTGGAATGCCATTTCCTTCTGAGAGATGCTAGGCCAATGGTATTTGTGGGAAGAGGGAAAAAAACCATAGATTCTAGAGTCAATAAACACCAGTTTGAATCTCAGCTTTGCCAATAATCTGTTAGAGGAGGTCAGATTCCTGTATCCCACCTCCATGCCTCTCTTCTGACATTAGTAAAACAAGGGGAGTGACATCTATTGTGCACAGTGATTACTAGGATTGGGTTAAATTATGCATATAAAGCGCCCAGCCCAGTGCCCACCACAAAAAAATTTGCTGAACATATGCTTATTTCTCTACCTTAGGACTAAAAAAATAAAATGCAGTATCATGAAAATCAAGACAAAAAATGTAAATAAGCTCATGTATAAATCAATGTGTATAAGCTAAGGAAAGAAAATAGGATAAACCCAAACTAAATCCTCATTAAGTTTCCAATTTGAAATTTTAAAGAACAAATTTTGACCCTGTAGTATTATCTCACATTTATATTACTTTTTTAACCAGAGGGATTGTGATATCAGTATCAATTGCTAGGTATTTTAGATGCTTGATACCATGAAAATATTTTATGTCTGAATTTTCAAATTGTTAATCAATAAATGTCTATTGAAAGCCCTATTTAAATTAAAAGTTTTGCAAAAGTCTCAGGAAGGTGGGTACAGTTTCTTTGTGAACATTATTCTTTTTGTCTCAAGATATTTTTAAACCCTGTTTTTTTAAAGTTTAAGGTCCGTCTGTCACACGTTCATTTTATCTTTGGTCATTGACTGCCGTGTTTTCTGATCCCTCGTCAGATGCATAAAAGCGATGTCACAGTGGTGGCGTTTTTCATTATGCCTGCCAAGACAAATAACTTCAATGTGGAAACCCTGAAAGGCCAGGCAGTGCGAAAGCAGCTGTGGTAATCTCATGTCTTATAAACGTTCTCAAACAAGAAACGTAAAGGCTTATTTTTACGTGCATGATTTCTGATATAGTTCCCTAAACTATTTTTCCTTAAGATTATTATAGCATAAATCCTGCTTGGATCTCTTCTCATTGCCCTATGGTGTTAGATTATGTAATGGCTATACAACTGTGTTACTATAAAACTTTGGAATATGCTACCATGAAAGGATAAAGCCTCTGTAGAAATCTTTTTTTTTTTATAATATATTTTTATTGATTTCAGAGAGAGAGGAAGGGAGAGTGAGAGAGAGAGGAGAAACATTAGTGATGAGAGAGAGTCATTGATGGGCTGCCTCCTACATGCTCTCAACTGGAGGTCGAGCCCGCAACCGGGGCATGTGCCCTGACTGGGAATCGAACCTCGATCTCCTGGATCCTAGGTTGACTCTCAACCACTGAGCCATGCCTGGCCGGGCTGTAGAATTCTTTAAAGATGGGTTGAATTAAAAAAAAAATTAGTGTGGAAATATAAAAACATATGTCGAAGTAAAGAAATTAGTATAATGACTTCTTACATGCCTATGGCCCATATTCAGCAATTATTGACCCTTTCCCAATCTTGTTACACCTATACCTACACCCACTCCCCCTCCCAGTCCTCTGCCCTGCCCTGAATATCCTCAAGCAAAAAAAAAAATACGTGTTAAGCTCTGTGCGCTGGTCAGGGGTTTCTGCTGCCTCGGCTCTGGAGGTTTTAACTCAGGCTAAACTGGCAAATGCAAACATAATAGAACAGCCTATACAAAAGAGGCAAGTAATTTCAACAGTGCACTAACAAAACAACAGCATTATCATGACAAAGATTTAAAATTGTGACACTGTTTAAATTATAAATATTTTTCTTGCATAGGGACATTGCACATTCTGTGAAGGAAAAGTTTGGAAAGAAACTCTATGACGCCTTGTTAAGGTAGGTGCTCCGGACACTCACCAGGTCAAACATTTGGGGGTCACTATTCAAAACAAACTTGGCAGGTTTAGTGCTACAGTGTATTTGTGTTGTTCCAAATATAAAGGAATTAGTAACCTTCCAAGATGTGTGACATCATGTCAGTAGGTTTTCTTTCACCCTTCATCTGACAAACACTTGTGAACAGGTCCTACAAAGAACATATTTATATATGCAGAGAGGTTCTAATTCAATGAGAATCTCATTAAATGTTAATATGCCAACCTGAAGCTGAGACAGTTCATGAGATGTTAAGTGAAAACATATGTATATTGACTTAATATAGTAAATATATTGGCTTATAAATTAAATTGGAATATATTTATAATTAACATATTAATTAATATTAGTCTAGATGTATTTACATAATAAATAATAAATAACATATATAAATATATAGATGCAATAAAATCTAAATAATAAGATCAAATTAAAATGTATTATAAAATAATAATAATATTAAAACATGTGAATTTTGCTGTGATATGAAGAGAAAGCTGTGTTGTTTCCTGACCCATGGTGGCAGGTGAGCATCATTTCTCTTTATCAATTTATAGATGGACAAGTAATGGCCAATTTAGAACACAGTACTCAGAAATAGGCAAAACATTATAAGAGCATCCCCCTGACGGTCAGCATGAATGCTATAAAAATGAATTTTGATTTCTTATGCTTTTTTTTTATATCCTCACCTAAAGATGTGCTTATTGGTTTTAGATAGAGAGAGAGAGAAACGTCAATATGAGAGAAAAACATCAATTGGTTTCCTCCCAGACCCATCCCGAGCAGGGATTGAACCTGCAACCTAGGTATGTGCCCTGACCAGGAACCAAGCCCACAACCTTTTTGGTGCACAGGAGGATGCTCCAACCAGCTGAGCCACCGGCTGGGGCAGTGCTATCTTTTATCAAACTTCTCCACACTGTAGGAATTTGTCTGTGAGCTTCATCAGGAAACAGTTTACTTTTATTCTTAAAGTGCTTAGAACAGTATCTGACAGATAGGAAGCACTGAATTAGTGCCAGTTGTTTGTTTTTATTATTAATATTGTTTTTCCCACAGAGGAGAAATTCCTGATATGAACAATATTTTGGATCGAGATGATATAACAATTATGAAAAGAGCCATCTTTTCAACTCAGGTAGTAAAGAAAAAAGTGCCTATCACTTCCCGTAATTGTTAAAATCAATTTAGATCAATATTTTAATTTACTGGAATGGGCTAATTTGGGAAATTTTTAAACCCGAGTGCTAGAAAAGTCATTCTTATGTATTCACCTAAATGACAACTTTGTATTCTCTTTTATGCGTGGTTTTCAGGGCTCCTTTTAAAAATCTCAAGGAACTTGTCTTTGTATCCAATTTAAAAATTCATTTCATACTTAGTTGGCAGGGGAGATACCATGATCCCAAAGGTGGTTTTCCCAGGGTGAGGCTCACCCATTTCATTCTGGGTGTGCTGACCCCGTGATTTCCCCAAATGTGGGAAACTCAACTGCATGAGTAGTGGGGGACTGTGTTTGTGCTCTCCCTGGCACCAAAAAAAAAAAAAAAAAAAAAATTCATTTAGAACCATTATATCCAATTGAAAAGCTGTGCATATTGCAATGACAACAAAAGCCTAAATTTTTCAAACAGCATAGAATTTTGAGTTACATAGAGAAAAGGTGAATGTTTCTCAGGCAAGTGGAATTATCGCAGAGAAGAAAAGGTAAATGTTACATTAGGCATACACCCAAATCTCTTCCTAATCGTGAGGGATCAGGCACTGGAGGACAGCCCCACCAGAAGGATCCAAAAGAGTAGCTCATTGAGTCAAGATTTCAGGACACTCTTATTCCAAATAAGTCCCAGGAGCACGCAAGATGTCTTGGCCTTTCACATAGTGGCTTCAGGTGAAAAACAAAAGTATCATGTGTTCACAATAGCCACAGGCAGTGCTTCAACCCCTTATCCTTCTCTGAGACACACAAAACTTTGTCATCCTCATTAGCGCCTTCTCAAGAGGCTGGAGGCAGACAGGTAGGGTGTCGCCAATGACCTATTGTTGAAGTTAGTCACACATTAATTCTTTGCACAACTGACATTTCCTTTCATTACTTCAGCGACAGTCTTTGCCTCCAGTGACCACTCACAACATGATTGATGACTCCACTGACCCCATCCTCAGCACCATTAGACGGATCGGACTTTTCAACAGCCGCACAGACAGAGTCAAGGTAGAACTAAATGTTGCTCTAGGTCACTTCAAAATGACAGATATATTTACTGAGAATTTATTAGAAGCCTCTCGTATTTGTCTTAACAACTATCAAAAATATTTTAAGTATTTCTAAAGAAAATTAATTTTGTTTCCTGTCTTGGGTAATTAAAATGTAATGACTATTTTGCTATCATTCTTGAGAACTGAAGAATATTTAGGGCTTTGAGCCATAATTCTAACATTTATTTTCACTGTACAATCTGTCAGCCTCAGGAGATTAAATATTTTCTATTTAAATGATTTAAATATTTTCTAAGAATTAACAAATCTCTGAGATTACATGAATTGTCTTTGTTTCTTTCTGATAAAGTTCAACTTAAAAGGAAAATATGAGAAGCTTTTAGTTTTAGAGAATGTGACTAACGATGTTTTTATGTAACTTTCTATAGACCAATTTATATTTTGTACTCTTTTCTGCAATGACTAGGCACAGTG
This sequence comes from Miniopterus schreibersii, assembly GCF_964146895.1. NCBI lineage: Eukaryota > Metazoa > Chordata > Mammalia > Chiroptera > Miniopteridae > Miniopterus > Miniopterus schreibersii. The sequence continues at coordinate 159,140,988 of NC_138102.1, forward strand.
CTAGTTGCATGAATAAGACCTGGTTTCTACGACTGTGATACCTAACCTCTGTGACGTTTACTGAGGGCCTCTTATGTTCCAGGCATTTGCTAGGTGTGGTTGGTACTGGTGAACATGTCAACAAATGATTGCTTAACCCTCCTCAATTTCATTCACCAGTATTCAAGATCAAGGTGTCACAAGCTTTTACCAATCTTTTCAAAGGTCTCCCTTTCCCTTCCTTCTTTCACCTTTAGCAGATCAGGTCATTGAGAATTCAAGGAGTATAAACTTCTTCGGAGTCCCTCCATACTGGCCTCAAAGATCGATTTTTAACCTATTCTTGCTTCCTTTCCTTGAGGTTCTGAGGGTTTTTATGGGAAGTCATTTCCTCCCACATTCTTGGGAAACTTACCCTGTTTACCCTCTCTTAAAGTGCAGGCAATGAAAGACAACTCTTTTCCTTGCTGTTTACAAATATTCTTTTAATTTCTCCGCATTCAAAAAAAAAACAAAACAACTTTTATTTAGTCCTTGATATAGACACGGGTGGATGTAGTAGAAGGAAACAAATTAAAGACTCACTGCAACAGTCCAGGCGAGGGGTGATGAGGCCCCTCGCAAAGGCCGCGTCAGATTTACTGGAGAGGGTGAAACAATGGGAGAGATGGTTGCACTTAGAAAAGATCACGCTTAGTGACCAATGGGCTTTGGGAGTGAGAAAGAGACAGAAGGCAAGAATAACAGCCTTCTGGCTTCAGTATTAACCTATACTTTCTAAATATTAAGGAAAGGCTTTAACAGAAGTTGGTTTGAAGGTCGTGTCATGAATTGAGTTCAGTTTTTGATAGAATGAGTTTGAGTTACCTGTGAGATATTCAAGTTGCTATGTTAAATAATTACTTAGAAAACATAGGTATGGGGTTTACAAAGATAGTTGTGAATGGAGCTATCAGTGCATGGACGGTAGTGGAGACCAGGGCACGACCACCCTGCCATGCTGGAGACCAGGCTGAATGACTGGAGATTTATTTAAGAGGGGGATTATACGATGAAAAGCCAGCGAAAGAAAAAGCAGAGAATTAGAAGAGAAAAATATTGCAGAAATAAAAAAAAAACTTTCTTGATAGTAAGAGGAGCTCATAATGCAGCATTAAATGATTCAAACTATTTATTTATAAAATGTTCCATGCTGTGTTAGCCTTTTTATTTCAAACATATTCTACACACACACACATACATGCATATATATGGGCCATACAATTATGAGTGGTTTGCATTTTCTCATTTGTGTTTCTGCATTTCCAAAATTTTCAACACCTAGCACCCCCCCAATAATAAATAGTCAGGCTACAAAATTTTCCCTGGAAATGCAGGAATGAGGAATGTCTCTGACAAAGATACCCTTCCTTTACGTTTTTAAGCAGGACTGGATCCACAGAGACTCATCACAGAGTGTATTAACAGTGCTTGGCCTCCTCATATAATTTATCCTTGACTGGTTCTTCTTTATATATATATATATATATATATATATATATATATATATATATATTTCCTTTCCAAGAGAATATATATATATTCTCTTGGAAAGGAAATAAATAGTGGGAGCAAGAAAGCCTCTTCTTTTCCTATAGGTTTCTGTTTTTCTCAGAACCTTTTATGTCATACCATGCCTGTGGATCTTCCTCTGACAATGTATGTGTGTCTGGCACATGTTATATGTACAATAAATACAAATGGAAGTGGGGAATGTGGGAGGGCGGGAGAAGAAATGAAGCTGCCTTCCTTTGCTCTTGGGAGGACTGTGACTGGAGGTCCCTTGAAATTTTGAACAAAGTATGCTTTGCTGATCTGTTTTTTTTTTTTTAAAGTATTATAACAGTGAGGCAATTTACCAGAAATGGACAAGAACCTCATTTAATGAACATATTAAACACTTTCACTTTCACATCCCTGTGTCATGGCTAATGTTATTCTCTCTGTCTGAAATAGCCTTATCTCAATCATTGTAACTATCCCTCGGGGATCCAACCTAAAAGCCATCTCTTCCTTGCATTTCCCTTAATACACAATCACCTATTCCCAACAGGACAATTGTTTCCTTATCTTCATTCCCAAGACAATTCCTATCTACTAAAATTAATCAAATGACCACAATGAAAAAACACACACATATATATGTGTGTATTTTTAAATGTGTCCATTTCTCCAGAGAGACTGAGTTCTTTGAGGCAGTGATCACGTCTTGGGTATTTTTTCTCAGTTTTCATTGTCTGAGAAGCAGACACTAAGGCAGGATTAGATATGAAAACACTTGTTGGAGGAAATGCACTGGAGGGTAGAGGTGAAAGTGTGAGCAGGCGGGGAGGTGCAGGCAGGCACTGAGCGGAGCAGGAAGGAAGGGTGCGGTAAGGAGAGCCACAGACTGCAGCCTGCTTCTAAAAACAGTCTCAGCCTTTTTTTTCTCCAAAGGGGAAAGTCATCTGTAATTAACAAAAAACTACAATTCACAATGATGAACAAATACATGAAAAATATACACACATAGCAGCACTAGGTAGTGACTCAGAAAGGGGGAAAGCAGTGAAACACACACATGGGCACACGTGCCCACAAAAACAAACTAAAAAACAAGAAAATAGTTTTCAACAGCTAACAAATTCAGTATTTACAATACTTCCTCCCCCCCTCCCCCCTCCCCCCTCCCCCCTCCCCCCTCCCCCCTCCCCCCTCCCCCCTCCCCCCCCTCCCCCTCCCCCCCTCCCCCTCCCCCCTCCCCCCTCCCCTCCCCTCCCCCCTCCCCTCCCCTCCCTCCCTTCCTTCTTGTCTTTCAATTCTCACCAGAAGATATTTTTTCCATTGCTTTTCAGAGAGAGTGGGAGGGAGAGAGAGGGAGAGAAACATCAATGTGACATTGGTTGGTTGCCTCCTACAGGGCCCCAACTGGGGCTGGGGGTCAAGCCTGCAACCAAGGTACGTGCCCTTGGCTGGAATCGAACCCAGGACCTTTCAGTCTGAGGGCTGATGTTCTAACCACTGAGCCAAACTGGCTAGGGCTCAATGTTTCCTTTCTTAATACAAAAGATACCTGTGTGTGTGTGTGTGTGTGTGTGTGTGTGTGTGTGTGTGTTTAATGTGGTTGACTTATTTTAAATATATAAGTGTTACTACATAAAACATCGTGCTGTATTTAACAGCTTTTTCTTTATGTTTTACCTTCATGTGTATCTTCTACCTACCAAAACAGTTTCAGGTTGGCTGGCAGATGGCTGTCTTATTCTGTGAGCAGCTGGATGCAGCTGTTTTAGTGGGGATTCAAATGAATAGCAACAGTATTCCTCCAAAAAAATTACCCTTAAAAGAATCACCCATTGGGTGGACATGGATTGGCACTAGTACCCATGTCTGCCTGTCTAGAGGTCAGGGGCAGCTGCTGTGGTGGATCTGGAGTAGGTGCAGTTGGAGCCATCAGTCAAGATCCCCAGGTCCAGGATGTCTTAGAGGAAATCTGAGCAGCAAATTCAGGACGGTCACATGTCAAGGAAGGCAACATAGCAAGTCCTTAAAGACTGTACTCACACTGTCTGCCTTCAAACCTCTGCTACTGATGCAGTTTGTGAGTTTACTTAATCTGCCTGTACCTCAATCTTCTCATCTGTAAAATGATAATAAAACAGGCCCACACTTATAGAATTGTCGTGGGATTTAAAAAGTAATAGATGCTGCATTTATACAGTATTGGCACATGGTCAGTGCGTAATACATGTTAGCTTTTATTTGTACTTAGTCCAGTAACAGCACATGATGGATACTTAACGATTTTTAGAAGAGAGGTATGGACAGGGTTTGGTGAGAACTGAAGATGGAAGATTTGTCTTTCCTGCAGGATTTGATAAAATGTTTTATAAAAGACCTGACATGTTAGTTAGCTCTTGATTGTTGAGCAGGAGTTCATCATGCAAATAACAGGAGGGAGGGCTCACCTGGCAGAAGAAGTAGAGATACGATAGCACATGGCTTATATAGAGTGAATGGAGACGGAAGCTCATCTCAAACTATTTATGCAGTTAAACTCACAAATATTGAGATATCCGTTTATTATCATAAAGCAAATGGACACACTCACACAAAAGGAATAAAATAACCCTTTCCTAACAATATACCTTCAAAGTGCTGAGATAAACTTTGATCAGTTCAGAATTAGGCATTGTGTTTTATTAACAATATCCTTTAAGGGCTTGACACTAACTCAGGGTTTGTGCTAATATAAGTCCTATTTCATAGTCTGTATATTTATATAACCCTATAGAGTAGTTCTTAACTCTCAGAGTGAATTGGCAAGTTTTTTTTTAATGTATAAATGTGACCATTTGATTCAGGAAACGTTACAGATTATTTTGACTTTCCGTTCTGTCAGCAGCGTGGTGGTATAGTGAGAAAAGCCTAGACTGCAGATTTCAGGTCACCACCCTGTGCTGACACTGTGAAAGTAACTAACTTCCTGGGGCCTTACTTGCCTCCTGAGATAAACACAGTCAAACACATTTTTGTTCATTTTTTTTTCCCCCTACTGATCCACGGCTTTCTATGAGCCAGGTGCTCTGCCGGGGGCTTTTGTAGACAGGATCTCCTTTAATCCTCTCTATAACCATGGGCTGACCTCTAATATCCTTTCTTCCACCTTGGGCTTCTGCAATTGGCTGTTTTAAGGCCCAGAGCAGCTGTCTTCTTATTTTAGTTGTTTGATCATTCTGTTTGGCTGGGAACAAAACAAACAAGCCATAGTGTTTTCATGTTCTAAATGGGCTTTGGAGAATACAACTTTTCCTATGTGTGGAAATGCCAAATAGACACAATGCCTTTCAAATCCCCCTTACCTGATATTTGCCAAGAGAGTATAGTGGCCTGTTGATGTGATGGTTGCCCAGACAGTCACATCTGTCCCTTTTCCTAGTGTAGTACTTTGCATGTAATAGAAACCCAAATCATGCTTTCTAGAAAAAAATATCTTATCCATTTTTACTTTGCCAGTGTGTGATTCTTATGATTGAATGAGTCATTTTTATGGTACTGGTTTTGGACATTTACCATTTTCTTTCTTCTTATGTTTAATGTATCTCCTATTTATGAATCTACTGATACATGTATAACTAATGCCTGTTAACTTACTAAAATTAGGACAATAAGAATGACCATTCTTACTTATCTCACAATGTTGCAAAGATTAAATGAGGCAATATATGAAAATTATTTGTAATATAGAAAGTATTATAAACAGCTAATGTTATCATTATTGTTATATATCCAAATTAGGGTTTTTCTTCAAAGTGATCTCTTTGGAAGATTATATACTTATTCTATGAATAAAGAGTGTAGTGTGCTTGTTAAAACAAAGTGTCTTTTTCCTCTTTGTCTTTCTCTTTTCCCTTCCCTTCCCAAATAATTTCGTCCTAAAGCCATTAGGTGGGGCAACACAAGGTAGGAGTCTACACTGGAAGGAGTCTGAGAAAGAGGTCAGAGCCCAGGGGTGAGGAAGGTCCACACAGTGGGGAGCAGCCCTGCTGTTGGGCTCGCTGCAGTGAGGCGGGTGTCTGTGCACCGAGGAAGATGAGTTCAATGGGTTCCATAGAGGGCAGGTGTCGTAGTCTGTTCAGGCTGCTAGCAAAACGCCACCAGATGGGTGGCTTGTAAACAACAGACATTTATTTCTCCTAATTCTGTAAGCTGGGAAGTCCACCATCAAGCTGCCAGCGTGGTTGAGTTCTGGTGAAGGCCCTTTTCCTGGTCCACAGATGGTACCATCTTGCTGTGTCCTCACATGGGGAAAGGGGCCAGGGATCTTTCCCCCTTTTATAAGGCACTAATATATGTAATATATAACATATGACATTTTAATATGTTATTATGTAAAAATAATGTAAATATATGTTAATTATATAATTATATTATATATTATACTATTAATTATATCTTATGTTAAATATTATATTATATTATATAACTATAGATATATGTATAATCCCAGCACCTTAAAATCAGATTTTATTTTCAATGATTACTTAGATATGAGGGGAGGCTGACAGATAACGTAATAATCATTCAATGAGAACTCTAACAGGTTTTTGTGTGTATGTGTTTTATTGTTTAGAAATTGTATGCTATAATGATATCTTTCATATCAGTAAAATTTACTATAAACTCATGTACAAATATATATTTATACTTGTCTTTTGGTTCTTGAACATTTACCAGCACGCCACTGCATAAAGGCCACCGTAAACACTTTGGCTTTTACTCCGAGTGGAATGGGAGGCCACCGAGGGATTCTGAGCAGGGAAGTGGCTGACGTTTTAAAGGTTCACTCGGGTTGTCGTGCTGAGACCTTAGCGAAGTAGAAGCAGTTAGAGAACCAAATAAAACCTTTGCTGCCAATAAAGGCTGGGTTGGAGAACAGCAGTGGCACACAAAGTTCCTTTCTCCAGCCTAGGCCTTGGAATCAGAGGGAAAGGTAGTCCACAGAGCAGATACTTACCCAGATTTTTTTTTTTTTTTAAGTTTTATTTTTGTTTAAAATATTACAGATGTCCCTTTTTCTCCCCAATGACCCATCTTACCCAGATTGTTGAGAGGGGGAAAGAAGCAGCAGGCTTTTTTCTTTCTGTTCTCTTTTTCCCCCCTAAATCTAGAACACAAGGATTCTACAGTATTAAAATAACCAAATTGTAGGAGGTTTGTATTTCTTTTTGCTTCAGTTTCTTCTTCCTCTCTTTTTTCTTCATCAGAATTTTCTTTTTTTAGGTGATTTTGCACCCAGAGTTCCTGTCCTCCACCAGCCCCTTGTTACCCATGGATTATGAAGAGTTTGTCCGAGGTTGTCATCTTGGAGTATTTCCGTCATACTATGAACCCTGGGGTTATACTCCAGGTAGGTGACATGTACAGATTGTGGAATGTTTTGAAGCTTATTTAATGCATATGTGTGTGATAGTCAAAGTTGACATATAATTTACTATTGGAGAGAGAAGCACAAAATGAAAGCTTAAATGCCTGAGGGAACATGGGAAATCATTACTGTCGGATAAAGAGAATGATTTATAACTTATGACAGACTTTCCACCCAAATGTCATTTTACAGGACAAAGTTAAACTTAACCTGAAATGATAGAGAAGTTATATCCAGTTTTTTAAGGTGGTATAAAACATAACTAGAAAAAAATTAAACACGTTTGGGAAATACTCCATTGTGAATGAGTTATTCTGTTTTGAATTAACCCAGGGAAGTTGGCCACTCCTCACCTAACCTATAATTGCAGAAATAATGAAACCTTGGGTGCTCTAAGTTTGATGTTAGCATATTAGATAACTCTCTAATATTTTATAAGAATAATCATTCTATGTAATACTAACTCTATCTCACTCCAGAAAGTATTCATTAAAGTTTGTGTTTTGAGAAAGCCCAATGAATATAAGCACTTATTTCATATACTGAGTTTACATGGATACCTGGCATTTTGTAACATGTGTTAATGCACATTTAATAAAACATAAAGATCTATTAAGTTTCATAGAATTGTAGGCAAAATTATATATATATAATATATATATATATATATATATTATATATATATGAATTTTTCTAGGGAAGAGATCCAGAGCTTTTATCAGATTCTCAAATGGGTCAATAATCCCATTCTACCTTCCTCTCTCCCACTCCTTCACCCTAAATTAAGAACTACTGCTCTCTAGAGATAAACCAAGAGGAAATACTTGCAGAGAAGGAGAAAAAGCCACTATTTAAATTGTGTTACTTCATGGGCAATAAGGAAATATATATATATTTTTTTACCCAACCTCACTAGCCAATCAAGAGTTATTCCACAATCAAATACAATTTCCCTGTTAAAAATGCAGATATTCTCGCCTTGGCCCATGTGGCTCAGCTGGACATCATCTCTTGCAACAAAAGGTAGCGGGATCCATTCCCAGTCAGGCACATGGTAGGGTTGCTGTCTTGATTCCTGGTGGGAGGCATGTAGGAGGCAGCCGATGGATGTTTCGCTCTCACATCAGTTTCTCTCTCTTTCCCTCTCCTTTTCTCTCTAAAAATCAATAAAAAATCTTAAAAAAAAAATTAAATAAAATGCAAATATCCTTGAGAGTGGTAATGTTTCATAAAAAATATCTGATATTTTCTGAAAAACAGGTTTTGACCAAAAGGTGAGAGGATTGAGAGAGACCATGGGGTTCACTGAGCACCTGAGAACCTGGAAGGGATTTGTGTGGAGGGAGATTTCCAAAGCATGTCCAAAACATTTACCTACCCCATTAACTTGCTAAATACTTAGAAACATAAGCTTAGAATGGAGTGAAAAGCAAAACCAGTACTGAGAGGCCGTTCCCAGCAAGAGCTCTGTAGCTGGGCACCTGGCTTCAAGTCCCAGCTCTCCCCCGCCCCTTGGCTTTGTGAAGTTGGACAAGCTGTTTAACTTTTCTGTGCCTTACTTTCTTCATCTGTTCCATGGAAATTATGGTAGCCTCACTTCATATGGTTGTTAGAAGATTAAATGAGTTAATACTTGTAAATAACTTAGTACGGAGCCTGGCACAAAGTAAACATCACTATGACTAGATAGACAGGAGCTTTTTCTCCTCTGGTGCATAAGAAGACATAGGAGCTGGCCTGAAACCAAGCCTCTGTCTGTTTCCCCTGGCAGCCGAGTGCACAGTGATGGGCATCCCCAGCGTGACAACCAACCTCTCCGGCTTTGGCTGTTTCATGCAGGAGCACGTGGCTGATCCTACTGCCTACGGTGAGATTTTCCATCATTAACCCAACCCAAGGAGAAGTGACATTTAACCGAACAAAGCACAGGGTCTTTACAGAGCCCAACTCTAAAGCTATCCTGATTAAACTAATGTTCACATTTCTTGTTCAATAAAATGATTTAATTATGTGGCCTACAGAAAAGATTAAAATGCTATTAATATTAAATATATTGCCCAAAAGACAAACTACAAGAGGAGTTAAATGAACTAAATTGAAACAGAAAAACAAAACAAAACTGCAAAAGGAGTGTTAAAATTGGATAAACCTGCCCTTTACCTTTTTTTTCCTTTTTTTTTTCCTGAACTCCTTTGGCCCTCTGCTACCTAGAAGGGATGTTACAATAACTATGGTCTTAGGGGTGATGTTACAATAATTGTATTGGTCAGCATAGCTATTTTAAAAGTTTGTGCCAAGTTAGCTAAATTCACTTACAGAGTTTAAGAGGGGTGGAGGGTTTGCATATCACCATCTGTATGTCTGTGTTGCCTAGCAGCAAGCGAAGTTTGAATGGGCTGGATCCTCTGCCTACACACTGTCAGTTCCCTGGCCCTTTGCAGTTGCAGTGCCACTGCTCTTCCCTCAGGCTAGAGCTCTGGTTCTCAGCCATGGATGCGCACTGGGAACACTGGGGAGTCTAAAAAGCACTGACACCCAGGTCTCACCCCAGAGACTGGCTAGTGAGCAGCCCCAGGGAGAATCACCAATCCAGGGTGTCCCTATACTGCCAGGTTTTGTTTAAAAGCAAGATTCATTTTGTTGGCTGTGTGTTGGCGACATTTCTAAACTGTTAAAAGATCGCGGACGATATACAGCCTTGGAGGGAAAAGATAAAGTAGAGGCAGCAGGGAGTCATGGAGTAGAGAATGCCTGTGGTCCACCGTAAACCCAAGGAGCGCTCTAGGAGAAGAGATGCTCTAAGGGGAGCCCTGCTTTTCACCTGTGCATTGGCTTTTGTGCCCCTCAGGTATTTACATTGTTGACAGGCGGTTCCGCTCTCCGGATGATTCTTGCAATCAGCTGACTCAGTTTCTCTACGGATTTTGCAAGCAGTCGCGCCGCCAAAGAGTTATCCAGAGGAACCGAACGGAGAGGCTCTCAGACCTTCTGGACTGGAGATACTTAGGCAGAGTAAGCGAGTTTGTGATCAATACTGAGGATGCCTTGAAAAATCCCGCTGGGCCACAGACGTCTTGGTTCTAGTCGTAATCCGTAAAGTCAACTCCGTAACATAGTTGTTAAATAATCTCAGTGATTTTTAAGTACTTTTTTTTTTTTTTTTACATATTATGAATTTGCAGGATCCTAACCCCAGTTCTTCACTTTAGCCTGACCCGTAAGAGCGAGCCTGTCAGGATCCAGCGCTGCTCTGACTAGCTCTCCTGTTGTCATTGCTTCACTTGGTGCATTGCAGGCATGCAGAGGTGTTTCATGACGATGAGGAGAGCGTCACGAGAAAAATCCCTACTTTGTTTCACTCTGAGAGCTAATGTGATCCTATCCCTCAGCTACAGTGGGTAACGGGAATAATACTGTTTTTCAAAATGACAAGTGCAGAGGGAAATACCTTCGTTCATGCAGTAGGTTTATAAATTCCCAGATGTTCATATAGCTTAGCGCTGGGTGATTTAATAAAGGATGAACTCACTTTGCCTTCACATGATGTATCTGCTTAGATACTGCTAAACGTCCCCAGACAACTGATAGATGCTGCCATTTGCTGATTCTCTATGAACACTAACCCTGGGGCTCATTGCAGCCCTGGATGATTGATTTTATTGTCTCCATTTTAGAATGAAAGCAGAATGATTAGGCTCGTAGGCAGTGATTTCGAACCTTTTTCATCTCATGGCACACATAAACTAACTACAAAACTTCCGCAGCACACCAAAACGTACATAGGGTGTCCCCCAAAATGTATACACACCGGGTCTCTAGACTCTACTACATTTTGAAAATGAATGGTATTTTAATAAACACTGTCTTTATAATTATTCAAAGTGTGTATAAATTTTGGGGGGACACCCCGTATATTTTGCTGATCAGACAAAAAACATGGGTATAATTTTGATTCACTCACACCAGATGGCTATTGCTGTATTGGCTGTTGTCATTTTTTTATTTGACGACCTAAGGGAAAAGAGGGTAGTGCCGTGACTAAATAGTCAGGTATCGCATGTTTTAGAAATTCTTGCAGCACGCCGTCTTGAAAATCACTGCTCCTCGGATTTATATTTCTTACCTAAGGTCTAAAGTGGGATTTAAATCCAGCTTGTCTGATTATTCAGGCCTCATCTTTTTCCCCCCACACCATACTGCTTCTCTGCAGAATGAAACCAGTGTTTTCAGTCCCCTTTGCATGAATTCAGAGTTCAGTAAGGCTGGTAAGGCTTTTCCTTCCAATGTTTTGGAGTATTTCTGTACCTATTCATTGAAAAATAATACAACTATACACTGTCTTTTTCCTCCCCTCATTCTCAAATTTAGAATGAATAGAATCTGTCACTTTTTAAAAAATACATTTCATAACTAAGAGAAGAATATTTTATATAGTAACTTGGTTGTTGAAGCATATAGATCTTTTTTTAACCTACCAATTGGTCTTCGATCACAGTATTACCAGCATGCCAGGCACCTGACATTAAGCAGAGCCTTTCCAGATAAGTTCCATGTGGAACTCACATCACCACCAACAGTAAGTACTTTATGTGTTGTTTGTTTTGAAAGCTAAATTTCTTACTTATGATAAGTCCTAACAATACCTGTTAATTTGGAAGTAGCTAAGTACACAAAGTATTATACTTTCTCATAGGGTCTCATCAAAGTAAAGAATAGAGGAACTGACAAATCAGACCAACTTGAAGCCCTCAATTCAGAGTTAGCCTAAAGTATAAGACAAGTCAGTCAGCCAGCTCACGTCATTAGAGAAGCTCCTCCACATTAAACCTCTCTCGGTCTTAGTGTTTGAAACCACTCCATTAAATGCCCATTCTTTTGAGAGTTGTTAAAAAATAAAGTAGCCTGCTTTAACAGGAATTTACTTCGCTACCCGAGGAAGTGTTTAAATATAGGGTGACGACTTGGCAAGAGTAATACAGACTGAATTCAAGCACCACAGGAGGAATTGGACAAGATAGGCATTCATGTTCCACTCAGCAGTGTCCACTAGGGAGCCTTCTAAAGCCCAACTAGACATTATGGTTATGGGACAACATAGGCTGCTTGTCGTCAGACTCACTTAGACGGATACAAGCTAAAAAACACAGCTTGAAGCAGGCCAGACATTTCTCTTCAGTGGGATTGTCCTTAGAGCAGTTTACGTAGTGGTCCAAGAGCTACACTTCTTTGTCACCCTAACTCTCAGGTAATATGTTAGGTGCAAGAAGATGAGACCCATACCATTGGGTATGAGATCCACTTTAGCTTCTCTGACTCACAGGAGCCAGTATCTTGTGTGTGAATTTCCACAGACACCTTCCATGGTCTCTGCAGGAATATGCCCAATTACAAGGCTCATCAAATTCAGGGGTTCCCCAAAGCTATGGACCCTCTTTTAATATTTTATAGATTCTCCAAGTTCAGATGTTAATTTCCCAATCAGGGGTCACTTTTACCATATACAATTTTGCCTAATAATACAACTTCTATTCCATCTATATCAGGTGTCCTGGAGAACAGACCTAGAAAGTTAACACAAGACACAATTTGCCCACAGAGAAGGAGAAAGTGTTTTGTGAATCCCTCAATCTATGAATTTCATTCTCATGTTCATGATTTTAGCAGAGTTAATTGCTTAGCTTTTTTAGAGGTGAACACTCCACTTGAAGGTAACTCAGCTATATTCCTCCATTAATCTACTCATTCAGTGATTAAGTATTGAGCATCTCCTCTGAGCCAAGTCCTAAGTGCAGGACTTAGCTTTTTTTCTGTGTTGCTTTCAGGTAGACTGTCTGAACCTTGAAATGACTGTACAAGTATGACATCATAACAGTGTCAAAATAGTTGAAAGATAGTGACAAGTACTATGACCACTTTATGCGTGTGCACCCTAGAGGGCAGGGGTTGTGTTTTTCGTCTGTTTCCCCAGTACCATTGTCATGCCTGACCTATACTTGGTGCTTAGTATGTGTTTATAAAATGAGTTATCTCGGTGAATTTCAGGTAGAAGGGCAATTTAATGAAAACCTAGTGATATTTGCTCATTAACTGAAATAAAGAGAGCTGGTGGAACTTCGGAGTTTGCTCAGTGGCCTGGTTTTCAAGATTCTTTGCAGTGGTGGCTGCCCATGGCATGTTGAGGTGGCCCATGTCGTGCAGTTTCACTGAGCAAATCTAAAGGATGACATAGAAACCCGCATGTGTAACCTAACAGTTGAGATGAAAGGTCCTGGGGGAATCCTCACCCAGGTACACATCTTCGCTCTACCATGTATGTGCTGTATGACCTTGGGCAAGTCATTTGGCCTTTCTAAGCCTTAATTTTCCTCTGTAAATGGGAAAAACAAATTCACTGGAGTGCTGTTACAAAGATTAAATAAGGTAACATATAGGTGGTACCTGGCACATGTCAATGCTTAATAAAATGAAGCGATTTATTTAATGAATCTCTCTTGAGTTTGTTGGTACCAGAATCAAAATGAATCAAAGTTAGTAGCTCCTGAACGGACCACAAAAAATACCCAACTCTTTTTTTTATAAAATGCACATGCAAAATGTTTACATATTGGAAAATTAAGAGGTTATGATGTTTGTGTCTGATTTTTGTCTTTGGCAGACAGAGGGATTTAAATACCCCAGGCCTTCCTCAGTACCACCTTCTCCCTCAGGGTCTCAGGCCTCCAGCCCTCAGAGCAGTGATGTGGAAGGTGACAGTGACGATGAGGAGAGGTACGACGAGGAAGAGGAGGCGGAAAGGGACCGCTTAAATATTAAGTCTCCATTTGCTCTGGGCCACGTTCCTTACCGCAAGAAAAAGCTGCACGGTGAATATAAGAACTGAACTGCCCATGGGCTGAACAGAGCTCATTTAGCAAGAGCACAGTAAGAATGATTATGTAAAGAATGCAAATGCCACCAATTTCATCTTCTTTTAAATATCACAATGGGGCTTATTCTCTGCCTAAAAAGTAGAGATTAAGTGAAGAGCAATTTTATAATTTGAAATAGAATCCAAGTTATTTTCTTCGATTCCTTTCCCCCAGTAAATTTAATTTAAGGAGGAAGACTGGAAGTGTTTTTAAAGTGGTTAATTTAAGCAATAATGATTTTTTACTAATGTTTTGAAAATCATCATCACCTTAGTCCTTTGCTTATTATTGATACAGCTTCTATACCTACCAAACAAGTCTCCCCTTCCTCTCCCCAAAGATCCTGTTCTCAGCCATGGAGGTACACTACCTATATATTTTAAACAACTCCATCTTTAATGATTATTTTCATTTTTCATGAGTCAGAAACACGAATTTACATCTAGCTTTGCAGGCTACCAAAATCTATAATAAAGCAGTTATCCTAAGTCCAGATCTTGATGCACATTTGTGCATGTTTTCAAGGCCACTTCTCAAATTAATGACAGGAAGATGTTACCATGTGTACTGTAGCATCTGATTGTGACTTTTTACTGTTTAAAAGGAAAGCTTATTTGATTAGAAATGAACTCTTCCTGAAGGAACTTACAGTCCAGAAGGAGGAGACCGAGAGGTTACATTCTCAGCTTCCCTTTCTCCTGAAGCTGAAGTAAAATAATGTAACTCAAGGTTGATAGGATACAGACTTTTATTTCTCATAACTAGGTAAAGAAAGAAGTGTGAATTGGAGGCTTATTTTAACGTCAGGGCCTCTTCGCCTTCCCTTCTCTCTCATGATCACAGTAGTGGTATGGGAGGAGAGGAGGTATTGTCAGGGGAAACCCAGGGAAACAAAGTGTAATGGAGAGCCCACACTGGGGTTTATATTTATATATATAAACAATGCCACAGATAGCCACAGGGGAGGTAGGATAGAGAGGCAAAGAGGGGAAAGAGCAACTGGAATTGTGCTAAAAGTGGCTACAAGTCCAATCTGGAGGTGGGGGTATTCTAGTACATGGATATGCATGGGAGGCAGATAGTTCCCAATTTTAAAATCCAAGCCACACAATGTGAAAAACTTTGATCACTGATCATTTGTTCATTTCAGTGTTGAAAAAGACAGAAATAAAGAGAATTGCAAAAACACCCTAAGGGAGATAGAAAGTTATAGCACACTGGGCACAGGGGCCTTTATGCAATGACTGTGTTAATCAGCATATCTATACAGCATAAGAGCATTCAAGGAATTCAAGTACTTATAATACATGGAGCCGGGATTATTTTAACAGCTACTGATCATCTAGACAGCTTATAAAGACTGTTTTGGGTGAAATATTTGAGATTGTTCTAGTTCACTCTCGGAAGAATTGCTTCATAAGATAGATTCAAAAGTGTTCTGGGAATAGCCCTGGCCAGTCTCAGTTGTTTGGAGAGTTGTGTACACCAAAAGTCGTGAGTTCAATTCCCGGTCAGGGCACATGCCTAGTTGTGGGTTTGGTCCCCAATTCCCTGGTTGGGGCAGGTATGAGAGGCAACCAATTGATGTTTCTCACATTAATCTTTCTCTTTCCCTTCCTCTCTGTAAAAATCAATAAACATGTTTTAAAAAGTGTTCTGGGAATAGACATAATGTTTAAATAGCCAAGTCTATGTCATATGAGTAAATAATTATCAATAAACTGGATATATGTACTGTCTAGAATATCCACTTTAAAATCATATCATAATTAACGACAGGTGCCTATTATAATGCCACATAGATTTTTTTAATGTTAGCATATTTTTTGGCAGAGATCTATGTTACATTAACTTGAATATAGTTGCATTATTCAATTATGAAACAAGTTACAGACAAACCTTATAAGCAGGGTTTTGATTGCTTAACACAGTCAAATTGTAATTCCAAGTTACAGAGACATTCACAAAAGGATATTCTTTAGCTACTGAATAATGGTTATATACTGATGACAATAACAATTAACAATACTTTCTACTTATGACATTTATCAATAACAACTTTCAATTAATTCGGTTAAAAATAATTAACATGACGGTCATATTGTAATTACAAGTAAATATGTCATTATGCTGGTTGTGGGCATATGTATGTGAGTATGTTTTTCAGATAGTACTGAACCCAAGGTGACTTTAAAAAGAAGTAAATTAGGCACATTACCATGCACTTATATTATTAGGGAGCCTTTATATAACGTTTTGATGTCAAATAAAGTCTAGAGTTCTGGTCAATTAGAGTAAGCAGTCTTTGAGTCTGTGTAGCCATAGGAAATGGGTTACCTCTAAAAAGCTGGTCTGTTCTTTTTGTACAGTGTACAGAGGAGCAGAGTGTGTCTCATCTGCTTATTTCCCAGTCACTTTTAGATCCATGTTTCTACACTGAATTCAGGGCGATCCCAGAGAGCACAAGGGGGAGCTCCAAGCTTCTCCAGCCTCACCAAACACGCCCTCTCTCAGCCAAGGCACTCAAGCTGCTCACAGGGCTTCTTCCCTTCCATCTCGCTCCCCCTTCCCTTCACACCTTCCTTCTCCCAGACGAACTGCTAAGAGAATCACACTCTACTCTTGATAATCCTTCCATGCTTCCCCCCTTCACCCTCCTTGGAGGACGAGATTCCCTGCTTAGTGACAAGACAATGCAAGTTGGTGACAGGAGGAGAAAATCAACAGCTAGTAATTATTAGGGTATTCCTTGCAACCAAAAAAACACTATAAAGAGTCTTCAGTCTTATAATTGTAATTGCACTAATAAAATTCAAGAGTAAGATAAAGGATATCTAAAGAGGACCTGAAATAATTAAAAAAAAAGGCAATGATATTCTCAGCTATGAAATCCACCTTACTTTTGCTTCTAGAATAAAACTAGCTAAGCATGTTCTTACGGCTGCAAATGGAGCAAAAAGGGTCCACGAGTTTTATTTACATGGCTTGTGTCTTCACTGAGAATGGAAGTGTAACTGCATGCAATTTGGTGTATTTTCACCAGTTTAGCAGACTGTTGTCCAGGAATCTGGGTGGCTCAAGGTTTTCTTCTCCAGCTGTAAGAAAAAAAATTACAGAAGATTTTTTTTACCATTCACTTGAGAGGCAGTGTGGGTGTCATTGAAAGAGCTCTCAAGTCACACAGACCTGACTTAAAATCCTAGTATCACTTCTTACTAACTGCGTGACTTTGGGAAAGTAAATATACCTCTTACAGATTTCAATTTTCTGAGCTGAAAAGATGAACTCTAATATGGAAAGATTAATGTTTGACAGATACCATATGACTTCACTTATACGTGGAATCTAAAGAACAAAATAAACAAAAGCAAAATAGAAACAGACTCATAGACACAGAGAACAGACTGATGGCTGCCAAAGGGGAGGGGGGTCAGGGAGTTGGGTGAAAAAGGTGAAGGGATTAAGAAGTACAAATTGATAGTTACAAAATAGTCACAGGGGTAGAAAGAAACATAGGAAATATAGTTAAAATATTGTAATAACTATGTATGGGGCCAGGTGGGTACATCAGGGGGTCCACTTTGTAAAGTATGTGACTGTCTAACCACTATGCTGTACACCTGAAACTAATACAGAATAGTACTCAATGTAAACTGTAATTGAAAAATAAAGCATAAATTAAAAAATGTGTGATACATAGTAGATGTCCTCATATTGTCATTATTACTATTGCTCTCATCATTGCCCTATATGCCATAACCAGTCTCATCTTCCTTCACCAGGTCATCTCTCCGCTGAGTAAGTTACCCTCTGTTCTTCACCCCAGTTCCAGTATGTACCTGCTCCATCATAGTGGGCAACTTACTTAATCTTTCTGTTCCTCTATTTCCTTAGCTGTAAAGTGTGGATAACATTGGTGCTTACCTCCCTGGGTTACTGTGAGGATTAAATGTGTTAGTCCATATCAGGTGTTTAGAACAGTGCCTGACGCACTGCATTTTAGTAAGCCCTCGATTATTACGAGCTACAGGTAGTAGAAATAGTAATAGTAGTCATCATAGCTCTGTCATGACCACTACTCTGACATTCTGCTATTCCGCTGACTGCTCACCCATCTTTTCACTCAAAGGCCACTGTCATTCTTGCTTTTGCTTAGTCTGCTTTTTCCCCTGCCTGCCACAGAGCCTGGTACGTAGCAGGCATTAATGCTATTTGCTGAAATAAGTATTATAATCCCCTCTACTCACACAAGTCAGCCCAGCCCCTGCTCTAAATTCAGAAGACCCCTTTATCCCACTCTTGCATTTGCTTCTCATAGGTATTTTTTCACAACAAAGCCAGAAAGTGCCTTCTGCTCTCTTCCCTCCCCCACATAGCCTGTCCAATACTAGGCACAGAGCATGTATGCTTCTTCCATTAGCACAATTGTCAGAGCACTGGGCCAGCAGCCTGTGCTTTGATCACCAGACTACTCACTGTATTTGTTATAGATTTTAACATTTAAATTATGTCATAAATATGGCATCATAACAATTTTTGAGAGGAAAAAATCTAGGTCTATTTATTATGCTTGGATGGCCTCTATTTTTAATAGTTATATACCTTATAACTATTAAAGGTATAACTTATATACCTTGTTCATTTGGCTCTTAGCAGCCCTGCATATGGATATCATTATTCCATTTTACCAGTGATTCTAAGGCTCAAGGTCACCCAGCTAGTCAATTAGCAGAGCTGGAATCTGAACCAAGTACTGTTCTAGACTCCAAAAGCCCTGGCTAATCCACTATCAAGATGCCTTAATTCAACTAGTAGTTTTAACACTACACAGAGTGTCTCTGTTTGAACGTTATACCTAATCCTGGCACAAAAGAAACTCTCTAGTGTAGTTAAAAGTACACAGGCTTAGAATCAGAACTGGCTCATATCTATTAGGGTGAACCACATGAAACTGCTGTGTTTTTAACTAAAAAAAAAAGGGGGGGGGTTGATTTTCAGCAACTTCATTTGGTTCAGCCTCTAATAGTGAGCAACTGGATTTGTGATTATTTAAACCTCTTTGGACTCAGGTTTTTCAACTATAAAATAATGAAGCTGGACTCTGAGCTTTTTCAGTTCTAAAGTTCTAAGAAAAATAAAGGTTACAATAGGCTATGGACTATAGAATTCATATGAAATTCCCCAGTCTCACTAAGGAAATATTTTTATGTTCTTAAGACTCACTTTAATGAGAAATATACTGGTCTTTAAATAATCAATATTCTGTGAATTTCTGAGGTAGGGGCAAATGTTAATTATTTTTAAAAACCTGAATAAATAAAGGCAACTTTGTTGTACAACACAGGAGCCCAAAAGTAATCAAAGCTTTTCTGTCCTGCAGTTGAAAGAGGTCACTATATTTGTACCTTCTTGTGGTTTCTGCAAGGAAGCCAACAGCAGAGCTGCTGCCTCTGGAAGGGTTAGTAGTCGGGCATTTGGACTTCGTCTTTCTGGAGAAACAAAAATGTATACAGATCCTATTAGCGTTTAAATATTCATTGAGATAAATCCTATCCCATTATGCTATAACACTAGAAAAACCTCTATGAAACAGATCTGTGATCCCTCACAGAGGGCCCCTACACAGAAGACTGGTTTTTAAGAACTAGAAATGTTTCACACTTCCCTTGGACATTACTTACAATCGGTTATGCTGTATATTACAGGGTATGGACGAGAATGTAAGCTGTATATGACACAGAACTTCTTGAAAGCTAGAAGGATTAAGATAGCCCACGAGAAATTTCTCCCTCCAGAGCTTTATGTGGGATGTCTGGGCAGAACGGTTTAGATGTGATCCTGCTTGGAGCCTGGACAACCTCCTCTCTCATTCCTTCCAAAGCAGTTTGAGATCATCTACATTCTTGGCCACAAGTAAGGCAGCTATTTGACTGAAGGAGTATCTGCTAAATATTCCAAATTATTTCAAATCCAAGTTGACAGAGGACAAAACATCGTGATTCAACACAGACCACGATTTTTAGTTTGGGAGCAACTGAAGTGGGAAAACGTAGCACTTGCCTGGTAAAGTAAATAAGCTTAATTGCACTGTAGTTTTGAAGAAGGAAAACGAGTATGTGTTAAGCACCTACTATGTGCTGAACACAGAGTTTGGTATCTTTCAAAATAAATATACTTTTTAATTTTAGCATTTCAGTCCTTAAATTTTATCAAAATTAATTGTACTTTTATAATTCAGTAGCATGGAGAGGTTTATCATGAAAAATAACATTCCCTGGTACCATTCTTTATAGCCTCTGTTTCTTAACTATTTCCGGTTTGGAACATTTTGATAGTCCTTTCTAGTAATATAAAAGGCATACGTCTGAAGTTTCTAGGAAAATCACTATGTTAATAATAATAAAGAACAGTGTTTAACAGGAAACCGTGTAAAGGTCCTGTGGTAACGGGAGGTACATTTTGGGGGCAGCTGTACAGTTCTCCCTACTCCTCCTTAATCCCCGGAGTTGAACCCCAGGCCTTGGATGACTGCCCCAGGATTTCTGCACCCCGGGGGCCAGAGGGCCACTTTCAGCAGCTGCGACCAAGTCAAGTTCGGGCAGCCGCAGCGCCGGGCCGGGGCGGGGCGTCCCGGGGCCGGGGCTCGGAGCTCAGCCCCTCGGGCCGGGCCGGGGCGGGCTCTGCGGGCGGCCCCTGCGCCGCGTCCGGCCGGCGGGGGGCGCTTTCCTTCGGCGCGGGCGGAGCGCGCCCCGTCCGCTCGCTCCCCCTACCTCGCCGGCCGCCCCTCGCTCCCCGCTCACTCACCCGGCGGCGGCCGCCCGGAGAGGTCCTTCTTCCGACTCTGGTCCGAGATGAAGCGGCGTCCCTCTGCGAGGCAGGGACGCGGGGCTCAGCGCCCGCCCGGCCCGGGACCACCGGGGTTAAACCGCAGCCGCCCCGCGCGCGGGTCCGCGGGGTGAAGCGGAGGCTGGAGGCCCCTGCTCGGGACCCGCGCGGGCTGCGGGGCTCCGGGCGCTGGGCGCGCCCCCCGGGGCGGAGCCGGGCTCGGACGCAGAGCCGGGGAGGAGGGTCCCGCGCGCCCCCGCCCGACGCGGAGGGTGGGCTTTGGAGCGGCGGTCGGGGTCCCGGGCGGTGCGAGGTTTCCCAGGCAACCCCGGGGCTGTCCCTTGTGGCCAGAGCCAGCGACCCTCCCTAGGGTGCAGGATTTCAGAGTCTTCCCTGTCACCGACACCCCCACCCCCACCGCTACCCCGCCACCGTCCCTTTCCGTGGATTAGCTGAGACCCGATGACCTTGACCACTGAAGGTAACAAACTTGATCTAATTCTCTCCCCGCAGCTCTCCATCCATCCCACGGCTCATGCACCCCCGGGACCTTCTTTATTGCGGGAGGGGGAGCAAAGCTTTGGAACGTACGTGCCCCCTTGAGGTAAAGCATGGCCTGAGGGGTCCAGTTCCTCCTCTCGGGGAGCCCCTGCAGCCGCGGGGGGAGAGGCCCGCGGTGAGGGAGGCGCCGCCGCGCCGCGCGCTGTCGGGGAGGGCGAGGGGCAGAAAGGAGGGGCCGGGGGAGAGAAACGGAGCAGAGAGTTAAGGGAAACGAAAGGAGGGAGGGAGAGGGGGGAAGGAAAGGGAAGGAAAGGACTTTGAAGAGCTTCATTGGGGGGGGGGGGGGATTACCTGTGGTGCAGCGCTGGAATTTCCCAGGAGAGAGAACACCAGGAGGAGAGCCAGGGCTGTGGCCGCCAGACCTCGGAGTCCCTACAAGAAACCGTCCCTCAAAGGAGGTCATTTCTGTGCCTGTAGGAACCTCTGCGTTCTTCCTTGACGCCCCAGCAATCGCAAACCCCTTCCTTTTTGCTCTGTTTTCTTTTAATAGTATGGGAAGGGGGAAGGTTCCCCAGTCTGCCTTTTAGTTAATCCACAAGAGTTCTCTTTAAAAAAAATAATAAATTTAGAAATAGATTTTCATTATTTAATCCAAATGATAAACTGTGTGAATAAGTGAATTTTTTCCTTAGTAATATCAAATGATTCTAATATGTTACGGCATATGGTTGAAATATCCTCTAAAATGCTTATTAAACATACAATAGGTAAAAAGCTATAGAGCTTTTTGTAAAATAGTTTAAAAGTCTTAAGTAAATAAAACCATTACTTGCCTTCATGTTTTCCTCCTTTCCAGAACCTGTGATATCTATAACTTCACCTGTGAGTTTTCCAATCTTGTTCTGAAAGTGAGGCTTTTAAAGTCTGAGTCAAGGACCCCTCCTTGACACTTCTGTAGAGTCAGGGAATCCACAGGGACTTCTTGTCAGTCAAGAGTGAGAGGATCTGATGACTCCTCTAGGAAGATTCACTTGCAGGAAGTAGAGAAATGATGATTGATGGGTGGACAGGATTTGTTTAGATACTGACCCAGTCAACCGGGAGATATTCTGAAAATATCAGCATTATTGCCTTTGCTTTTCCCACTAACTTTCCAAAGCGTTATCGTCATCATCAGCATCATCTTCTTCCTCTTTATCATCATCATCAAAGAAGATGATTAATAACTTCTGGCACAATCAAAACTAAATGAATGAAGTTAAAAAAAACAACCCAAAAAACAGGTGTTCAGGTAACTAGCTATCAAGCTAACACTGATGACTAACTGTGAATCATCTGGGCAGAAATGAAAAGGTCAGGGCATCTCAGTGGAATTTGACATCAGTTTTTCATTTAGTTATCCATTCAATTATTTAACAAATGTTTGTTGAATACCTACGTTGCATTAGACATTCCTCCTTTTAGTTTAAGGGACACAGCCATGCATTAAAAAGACACCATCTCTGCTTTGACCAATCTTATCTCCTAGTCAGGGGAGAAATACTCTAAACTAGTAAACAGGTAAATAAGGTAATTACCGAATGTTTTAAATGTGTTACAAAGTTTAAGGAAGCATCATGATGTGATAAAGTGGTGGGCTACTTTAGAGAAGGTAAAAATCAAGGGGGGCGGGGTCTGGAAGGATAAGGTGGAATCAGACATGGGATGAGTCTGAGTGGGAATTAGTATTCCAGGCAGAAGAAAGTAAAGCAGAATCTTGGGATGGCAAAGAGCTAGGCTTATTTGAGAAGTAGAAAGGAAACCAGTGGAGTCACAGTTGCTCGGGCACCCTGGACAGCACTTTGAAATGAGGTTGGAAAGGAAGCAATCGGCTAGTTCATTTGGTAACATGGTTATAAGCAGGGAATGATGATGGCTTAGGCTTGGGTGATACTTGCAGAGAATGAAGAGCTGTAAGTGAATTTGGGTTGCAGGTTGGAGGTAGAAAATATAGAACTTGTGGGTAAATGGATATGAGAGTGTGACAAATAAAACAAGGATGAGTCTTAGGTTTTTGGCTTACACACTGGGTGAATGATGAAACCATATATTGGAGAGGCTTCATAAGGAAGCAGTTAAGAGAGTGAACTTAAGAGCTGTCTTTTGGGCATATTAAAATTAAAATGTATGTTAGACATCCAAGTAGCAGTAGGAAGTAGGGAATTGGAAATGCAAAACTCTGTAGAGCTCAGCAAAGAGGTGACCAGCCTGTAGATATTTTTCTAAAGACAAGAATTGTCAGATTTCAGAATTTTAAGATTTCTGAGAACTATAAGGCAGGAAAAAGATTGGCAGTGAATGGTAACACCTAGGGAGTGAATGGAGTTGAAGAAGAGAGGCAGGGACGGAGCTATGACAATAAACATACAGAGAATGGGCAGAGGGAGAGCCAGCAAGGAAGCTGAGGGGAAGCAGTCAGAAGGGGGAAATTCCAGGAGACCATCCACTGTGTTGAAAGGTCAGACTAGATAAGAGTGGAAAAGTGTACACTGGATTTGGGAATATGATGGTTTTTGAGGACATTAACTAGATTGGATTGGGATGAAATTGAGTAAGATATGAGGAATTAAAGAGAAACGTGGACAACCTCTTTTAGGAATTTCACCAAAAGGGAGAAAGGACAAATTTTTTTTTTTTTTTAAATACATCTTTATTGATTTCAGAGAGAGGAAAGGAGGGAGGGAGACAGACAGAAACATCAATGATGACAGAGTCATTGGGGATCGAGCCCGCAACCCGGGCATGTGTCCTGACCGGGAATCGAACCACGATCTCCTGAATCATAGGTCTACCCTCAACCGCTGAGTCACTCCCGGCCGGGCAGGACAAATATTTTTTAAAGATAAGATATTTGAGTGTGGTTGAAGTGTGATATTTTGGGGGGCCTCAACAACATCTGAACCCTTTTATTTTTAGGGAATTCCTAAAATTTTCTAAATTATGAATTATGGAATTAGGCTACTTGGTAGGAAGCAGAGACTTCTTTTTGATATATCTTTATTGATTTCAGAGAGGAAGGGAGAGGGAGAGAGAGAGTTGAAACATCAATGATGAGAGAGTTATCATTGATCAGCCGCCTCCTGCACGCCCCCAACTGGGGATTGAGCCCACAACCCGGGCACGTGCCCTGACCGGGAATCGAACCACGATCTTCTGGATCCTAGATCCATGCTCAACCCCTGAGCCACATCTGGCTGGGCAGAGACTGTTTTTATTGTAGAAGCTAGAAATGCCAGCATCCCTTCCAGGTAGGATGTGGGCATATGATGCAGGCTTCACCAGCCAGATGTACCCACTCATACGGGCAATCTGGAGCGAGAATTGAAGCAAGTGGGGGTCAAGAGAAACACTGGTGCAGTGGTGGCTGTGGTAAGCTTGAGTTTGTGGGGGCAATTCTGCCTGCAATGCTAATAGCAGATTCCAAGATGGTGTTACCACCGGTAGTGTCCTTATAATGAAGTTCTTTTACTCAAATCAGTTGTTTGTTGGTTTCTCTGGAGGACAACTGGGAAACCATTTGCAGGACATGTATGCTGATGGAGACGATTGGCAGAGAAGGAGAAAGGGATGACGCAGGATAACTGCAGAAAGGAATCTACAGAAGGCAAGAGGATAGGATCAAAGTGTGTCACTATTCAGTTGAAACGGTTATATAAACAGATATTGAACAAGGACCCGAGTACCCACCGGGCTAAGATACAGTGGATAAGGGAGATGGTCCCTTTCTTCTAAAAGTAATAGGTGTTAATGGATCACCCAGGAATTTTGCTAAAATGCAGATTCTGATTCAGTATAGCTGGGGTGGGGCCTGAAATTCTGCTTTTCTAATAAACTTCCAGGTGATGCTGCTGCATGCTGCTCAATTGTTGGACATTTCGAATAGTAAAGCTGTAGAGGATATGAGAAGTGATAAAAGGTAAACCTTAGGATCTGTGTGGCTGGGAAATGGCTAGCAGTAGAAATATTAGAGTATGGGGAGAGAACAGATAGTTTGGTTGGGGATTGAGGTTTGAGGGGATGATGGTACCTGCAGATCTTTTTGTATAAGAGACTGGGATTGGGGCACTTGATATTTAGACTTCATGGTCACATGCAGACCAGAAAATTGGCATTTGGTTAGTAAATGAGAATGGAATATAGAAAGTAGAAACTTAAGGAATATTTACTCCCTTTAAAGAATAAACAAGAAAGAGCCAAAGCTTTTAGTGTAGTGCTTTCCACTGTCTTAGGAGAGGAGAAAGATTAAAAAACAAAACACTAAAGATCAAAAAGTTAACACTAAAACTAGATTAAATCTTACTATTCCTTTAAATATTAAATTTTAGGATTTAATTTCCAAAGAAGAGCAATTTAATAATAAAAGTATGCATGTGTTGATTTAAATGAACTTTTAAGTAAAACCTAATTACTAGGTTACCTAACAAGTAAAAAGCCTTTTTTGTCTCTCTATACTAAAGACACATAAAGGTTTTATAAAGAGAAGAGGAAAATGAATCATTACTAAAACTGTGTTTTGAATTTGCAATTTTAAGGAAAAATAAATGAATGCAGTTTGCTTAAAAGTTTAGCTAATGAATTACAAGTGGATGCTTGACGTCAAAGCTGCCATTTTCAGTATAATACGCACAAGTGAAGAGAATGGCTTTGACAGATTATCAATGTTGTAGTCTTATCAAAAGTAGCACGCCAGAATGTGTTTGTTCTAAAAGGGCACTGACTTCCAATAAAATGTTTTTGTTAAATCACAAAATTTTAAGATTTTTACAGATCTAAACCTAGAGATGGGCTAAGAAAAGTTATTTGATAAAAAAAAAAAAAAAAAGTTGATAAAACCACTGAATTTTATTCTGCTGACATTTATTCTGCTGACCAGGCAGTGGGCATTGAACAAATTGGATCCTAAGCCTTTTTAAAAGGCATATTCAGTGAAGACCATTTTGCCTGCATAGCTGATGTTATTTGAATTTTTCTAGTTGACTCAAGGGTGCTCAGGTCCCATTTTTTTAAAAATATATTTTTATTGATTTCTGAGAGAGGAAGGGAGAGGGAGATAGAAACATCAATGATGAGAGTCGTCATTGATTGGCTGCCTCCTGCACGCCCCCCACTGGGGGATTGAGCCCGGAAACTTGGGCATGTGCCCTGACCAGGAATCGAACCCCGATCTCCTGGATCCTAGGTTGATGCTCAACCGCTGAGCCACGCCCTGCCGGACTCAGGTCAAATTTTAACAATGCCGCCCGGCCAGGCGTGGCTCAGCGGTTGAGTGTAGACCTAGGATCCAGGAGATCGGGGTTTGATTCCCAGTCAGGGTACATGCCCAGGTTGCAGACTCGATCCCTAGTTGGGGGTGTGCAGGAGGCAGCCCATCAATGACGACTCTCATCATTGATGTTTCTGTCTCGCTCTCTCCCTCTCCCTTCCTCTCTCTGAAATCAGTAAAGATATATTTAAAAACAAAACCAAAAAAAACAAACCAGTTATTGTCACTGTTGAAACTGCGTTCTTACAAGGTCAGAGATTATTGTGTTCACATAGAAAACAGCTATCTTGGGTAAGGTTACCTGGGCAATATGGCTATAATGATACTAAAATATCCAAATTTCTTCTTTGATGAAAGAATAGAGATTTTGAAATAGTATGAAGTCATTGGGTTCAATCTCTTACTTTGGCTTTATTCTGTGCCAGGGTCAGTTTGTCCCATAGGCCAGCTGTTTCACAAACAGATAGAAGAAATAATTTCCCCAAACAGGTACCAGTTTTAGAAGGGGCTTTAGGGGCACTGAGGCCTGCTATCCAAAATAAAACTCCCCATTCATTGGCCAGTATCTTTACCACCGTCCTTTTACTTAAGGCTTTGAACCTCAAGAATCTCTTTCCCATAACCAAACAAAGAAAAAGTAAGTGGAAAGTTCTATGAGGATTCAAGGACCAGCTGTTTTGGCCTAGTGGGTTGAGAAAGATGAATAGGGGTGACCTTTTAATTACGTCTTGAGAGGCAGTAAAGGTAAGGTCATGAAAAAGTGTCAGTCTATTGAGGATTTTGGGGTATGCTACTTCTGTGTACAACTTCCTACATGGATACAGGTAGCAAAAGGACAGAGGTTGGAACCTTTCAGTCCTGAGGAGAAAGTTAGTGATATGCTGGATACTTAATAACAGATTCAAGACTTCGAATTCATCAGACAGTAGTCAAGACTTGCAGTTTAATTGGATTCAATGAGCACTTATTTGGTACTTTAGTAGACTTGGCAAATTTTTTGTTTTCTATGGCCTTACCAAAATTTGTGAGCAAAACACTGCAGATGTTAAATGGTTTTATTTAAGTCACAAATACTTAATACAAGTAGATATTACTTCTACCTTGAGGAAAAAGTATTTAAGCATTGCTTCACTAATTTTTAAATTTACTGCCTACTTTTTTGGTTTACCTGAAGTCCATTCCTAATTATGATTACATTTACACAACTTGGGAATGAAAGATGTGATAACCATTTTATAAAATAGAAAATTGTATATAAGGCTAATTTTTAAAAAATAAGGTGGGTTGCATAATGCTAAAGTAATTTTTAGAATCTCATAATGATGATATTTGACCACTGTTACAGACTTAATGTGTATTCCCCCAAAATTCTTGAAGCCCTAACATCAATATGATGGTACTTGGAGGTGGGGCCTTTGGGAGGGAATTAGTTTTAGTTGAGAGTATAAAGGTGGGGCCCTCCATGATGGATTAGTGTCCTTGTAAGAAGAGGAAGAGAGCCCATAGGCTTTCTCTCTACCATGTGAGGACCCAATGAGAAGGCAGCCATCTGCAAGCAAGAGAAAGGGTCCTCAGCAGGAACTGAATCTGCCAGCACCTTGATTTCAGACTTCTTAGCATCCAGAACTGTAAGAAATGTCTGTTGTTTAAGCCATCCAGTCCATGGAGTTTTGTTGTAGCAGTCCAGCTCACTAAGACAATAACAGATTAATAGAAAAGTACCCTTTTATTGAGAGAGAAGACAAGTGTATTTACAATATTCAATGGTTAAATCATAGTCTGACTGTGAGACTTTTAAAAGCAGCAGTATTCCAGGAATTACAATTTATAAGGGGAAAAGAAAAACATTTCAAATAGGTTTCTGTTATAGAAAATACATTTGAACAATGACAGAAACACTTAAGGCTAAGTAGAATTAGACCTTTTCCTCCATCTTTATAGCAATAATCAAAGTACTTTTTTTTGTCACTAAGGCGGCTAATTTTGGAAAGGAAGAAACAACACGGTTTAGACAAACTGAAATAGTGGAGGACTAGTATGTTTAAAAATAGAGCCTCCTCAATGGTTATGAGTAAGAAATATACAACGCTGCCATGCAGTCTCAAACTCACATTTGAGATTAACCATGGACTCTTTAAAACTGAAAACTGCTCCAGCCTCTCTATCTTACTAAGGATCGGGAGATTAGCAAATCCTTTACACATTCCTGTCTATAATGCTTTCTGAAATAACATTGTTGAAAGAGATCTGTTACAGTGCAAAGAACATTTTGATAGATATGCATGTCCACAAAGGAGTTAAATAATACAGATGTTCCTTACATTAACAGACACTGTTTTGCTCTAAAAAGGTAGAGTTATTTAGCCTTTGTAAATAGTATGGGTCAGTCAAAAATATGTATAACAGAGTCCTACAGGGCAACTTGTGTAAGTCAGTCCCCAAAATATGTATATATTTGACACTCTCCAAGTGAGGGTATTACTTTTTTGAAGAACATTAGACACAATACTAAGTCTCTTATGCCATGAACTATTGAGGTAGGAGTCTTATTTTGTCAATATCATCTATTTTTCACAGATTATGTCATAAATCATATGCCAGTACCAAAAAGACAGTAATCCACAAAACTGAACCATTAGATTATACACCAAGTCTTTCCTTCTTTAAATGAGCAAGGTTGGGATTCTCTGTGCATCAAGAGATTTAACTAAAAGTAACATAGGTATAATACATTTTGTAGGCGTTTGTAAATATATACCACAAATTTCAATTATGATTTCATGTATTAAAAAGCTTTGTAACTTAAAAAAAAGTAAATAGTGCAATCATTAGTGGTAAAACAAATAGTACAATGGCTGTTGAAATGTGTTCCTGTATCTACCACAAAAGTTGCCACTGGAGAAAACTACTAATGAAGAAACAAGTTTCTTACTGCCTGCCTGGCAAGCAGCAATGGTAGAAAAGAACAACACATCATTTTTTAGTGTCATATTTTTAAGAAATAACCAATTTAATTACAATAAAATAACCTCAGCATGTGAACTCAGATATTTTCTCCATGGCTCAAGATGAAGTGTGATCATATGAAGTATACATATTGATTTTTATGTTATGAAAAAGCTGAAAATAAGGGAAAACTCAGCTTACGTGAATAGCCTTTAAAAATAGCTGTAAGTTGAACCTTTTAACATGTTAAGTCTTAAAGTAAACATTACCAATAGTTAGTTATTTTAGTTTGTAAAAAACATAACCACCACTAATTTTTTTTTTAAATAAAAAAAATCTACATCATGACATGGAAAACTCATTTGGTTTGCAATCAATATCTTATATAAAAGGCTGTTCAATGAAATAAGTTACGTAACAGACTACTTCATGGTCAAGAATGCTTTTTGTTAAATGCCTACATGTAATGAATGATACAGATATAGTCTTAGACTCCCAAGAAGTAAGAGTATTTCCAGAGTTGCACTGCTGACCAAAGAAGTGCTCAGCTATAATTTAGAAACTAAAAGCTAGTAAAGAATGACCTTTGCATATTCCAACAGAGAATACCTAGTTCAGGTTTTCACCTGGTTTTAAAATATTAAGATTCAGAAGAATCGCAAAAGTTTTATTTTCACCATGTTTACCAAAAAAAAGTGATTCATACATCAAAACTGGGTTTTCCTTGGTTTTCATACATTAAAGTAACATCATCCAATTTAACTCATGCATCACTTTCAGAGACACAGTGCAAGTGGAAATATTTTTCCAATTGTAGTGGACATTTCTAAAAAGCAAATGCCTACAGGTGCTCCTGAACCTTCAAGATAAAAAGAATCAGGCACCATAGCTCTCTGAGGATGGCTGAGTTTCGCATATTGTGGAAAAACAATAAAAATTGCCTTCACGAGTTTCAATATGCATTGTAACAGATTTCATCTCCTTCAGCTTGCTTGCTGACTTCTTACATCACTTGATTAGAAGCCTGTTTTCACTGCTTCTTTGTAAACTGCTGTTGGTACTTTGTTGGTATACATTTTAAACTTCTGTAAAGAACATTACAAGCTATTTCATGTAATTTAATCTGTGATGAATATTCTTCAAAGGACTTTATAAATAAGACTATTTTAAATGAGTCTTCAATTCACTGTTGTTATACCATATTGTTGCTTTCTCCAACTTTATCTACAAACTGCAAGAAGAAAAACAGATAATTAAAAGAAGCCTTCAGCATTATAAAATATTATATCAACATTTTAAATATTGATTTAAAAACCCACTTTATCAGATTTGTGGAGATTTAAGGTATGACTGACAATGATTAATCCAGTACTACTCACCACCATCTTCTGACACGTAAATGTGTGTAAAAAAAATTTTTTTTCTAAAAGTTACTTTTGCACGACATGTTACACATATGACTTTAAGGGTGCAACATGAGAAATACAACACAATGAATAAAAAAATTGGACAAAATGAAGTTAACACTGATAGCTTAACAAAAGAATAAAAAATTAAAAAGCTGAAATGTCACAGCCATTCATTCATTCATTAATGAACCCAATAAGATATTTCAACTGACCATTACTGTGGATCTCTTCTGGGCCTACGTAGTCTTTGAACAAACAGATTTAAGTCCATTAAGTACAATAATTAACAACAGCTATTGACTAAAAATACTTTAAATGTGTATCTGGACTATAGATGGAAAAGTGGTAATGACATTTAAATAGATGTAATGATGCAATCATAAATTTATAATTTTAACATACTTATATGTAAGTGGTTATTTACTTTGGTTACCCCACCCCAAATATAAAGCAACTGGGCTTTCATCAGCATTCCAGATGGTGATGCAAACAAATATTAAAGCAAACTAATAGTGGAGATATTAAAAGTCATGCAACCAAAGTGGTTATAATACCATCAAAATCTAGCAATCACCTAACTCTTTCATTGCACTATTCACATTTTCACTTAAGCATTTGTTATAATGAAGTAATAATAACAAGACACATAATTTGGGTGTCCATTTATGCAAATACTGAAGAATCCTTAAATTAAGGATATGAATAATGATTACAATTCTATAACTAGAAGTTTCACTAATTCCATGCTAAGTATAAACAGCACTGACTACTGTGAGTTTGGAGATTAATACCAATGAAATCAGGATATACCCCTAGGTTCCAACATCTTTTTTTTTTTTAAATTTTATATTATGGCAAATAGGTGACTGGCACACTATAACAAAAAGTTGCTCTGAAAGTACTAATAGATTCATTAGAATTTTAAGGTAAATTTAGGTGGTGAGAAAGCACATTTTCTCTTCAAAGGTAACTTCTAATATGTAGGTTGTGTGGGCTGAAAGGTTCTGACTCTACCACTGACTTGAGGATAAAAAAAAAATTAGGCTTATAGTGGTACCTCTGGTTCTTTGAGAATTCAGTACATGCTATGGACTGTCTCTCAAGAAACATCTACAAAAATCTATGTGCAACTTTAGCCCCACATTGGAGAAATAGGTCAGAGAGAGCTGGGGACAGAATTTTATCATCTGATTTTCAGTATAATAGTGCTTCATTTAATTGTCTTAATGCATCTCATTTGGTGAGCTAGTCTAAAAAAGAAAATAAGAAATAGTGATGTCATTTTATGTTGCTTCTAAAATTAGAGATGATATAAAAGTTACCTGAAAAGTACCTTGAACTCTCAAAGTGAAAGGGAGCATAGCATATCAATCCGAGTTGTATTAAAAAATAGAGAACAGTATTAGGAGTACAGTGAGACAAAATTTCAGGCTTTAGATTTACCAATGATGATTTTCTCTGGTATTCATGGTAACTGTCATCTATGTGATGCAACCACTTATATTATAACAAAAACATCAATCATGTGTCAATTACTCTAATTTCTGGAAGTAAAGAGCATCAAAGAGTATTTTGATGGTTTAAAAATTATATCTTTAAATACAGATTACTTACTGATCTAATTCCGGGTAAATTCAAGATGGACCCAAGGACTGGCACTCTTCTAATGAAGCCAACGACCACAGGAAAGAAGCCCCTAGGAGAAGAAAACAACTGTTGTCTGTACTTGCACACTTCATTATCAAAGCAAACTGCTAACCAAGTAAAAAGAATGTGTCAAAATTTTGAATATTTTAGAGACTTCAAACTTCAGTTAACTTTTCTCACCTCTCCCAGGATTTGATTCCTTCCTTAATTATGTTCTTATAACATTTACATATATACCTTTAACAGCATTACTACTATAATCCTACTAGTATCTTTATGTATTTTCCATATTGGAAAAGAGATTCTCTAAAGCAGATTTGGCACTTAATTCATATTTATGTCTCCTGTGGATAATATGGTGCCTGGCAGACAAAAGACAAAATATTTACATTCCTTTAACACATTATTAAACCAATTTTACTTAAAGGTATTTTCTTACATTGCATACTATTGTTCACTCGGTAGCTGGCATTTGTAAAATACTAACTGTTCAAACCTCCCACAGTTTATTTAGTACAAAACTTTCTAATATGTATAAGCATTAAAGAAATTGCTATTAAGTGGCAGTAACTATGCAGTATCAGGTTCTACATATTAAAATGCTGGATCTATCTATCACTTTTAGTTGATGAAAATAGCAAACATAAAGAAAGTGCCTAAAAAGGCCAATAAAATGAATTTTATTAAATTAAAAATACTTTACAAGATAATTCATATCCTTACACAGGCAATTATTCACACCTGATAAACATTTTATAGTTGATTAAATTACTAAAACTATAATAAAAAATTCAGTGTTATCAAAAGTCCATTCAAGAAAACTACAGTCTTCTTACTCATGCTGATGCAACTATCTGGGTTTCTGGAATTATTTGACAACTGTTTTATTGAAAGGAAAAAAGTGCAGTGAGTGCCTTACCTGAACAAGAGAAAGAATCCATAAATTTCGAAGATCATGCCTATCAAAGGCCAACCAATAAGGACTACAAATACGCCACCCAAGAAAAATCCTGTGGCTTTCATTTTATGTTTTTGGAAGAAGAATCTGAATGTCCT
Source organism: Miniopterus schreibersii (assembly GCF_964146895.1). NCBI lineage: Eukaryota > Metazoa > Chordata > Mammalia > Chiroptera > Miniopteridae > Miniopterus > Miniopterus schreibersii. The sequence goes on from NC_138102.1 coordinate 159,174,507, forward strand.
TTCTAAACCAATTACAAAAGCCAAGCCAGCTACAAATAAAACCTAAAGAAGAAATAAAATGCAACATAGAAAAAGTAGGTAAGCACACTGCATAAATTTGACTGTCAAAGGTAAATATTAAAAAAAAGGAGCACATCTGGCTTTTAATATGGGCAACTGGCCAGAGAAAACTACACTGCACACCAAGAAGCAGACCAAGGAGTGGGCTAAGCATGGTGAGAGCTGCAGCAGTACCCCGCTCTTCTCAATCCTTCCCTATCGTGAGTAAATGGAGAGAAAGAGAAACGAGGAAAGGTTAGTTACCAACTGCACTGCACCAGCAGTGACTTTCCCAGGGTAAGCTAGATGGCGGTGGCTTAATCAAATAGACGAATGGCAAGACGAAAGAGGGAAGCTGCCCATAAATATATCCTTGTTCTGCACACTTCACCCTGGGCTATAGGAGCTCCTATGGATGGGAGAAATACTGACATGGCCAAGGTGATGGAAGAAGAAACCATGCAAAGCCAGGAGAAGGATTCCAGTTTTATCAACTCCAGAATATCTGGTGACAGCAGTAATAAAAATATGGCTATGTGTTCTCAAATACATATATATTTTGTATGTTTTCAGACAGTGGACAAGAAATGGTGATCTATTAGAAGCTTGTTTTTCCCCAAGTTTTATTCCCAAATCCTTGCCTTTCTTCATTAACTTTCTTCAGTGAAAAATACTTCACATATATATTGATTAATAAGTCAATGGTTAAGCTTCATATTCTGATGCCAATGCTGTTTACATTATTTATTAAAACATCAATTTGGAACAATTTTGTTACCCTTTATATTTACCAATTTGCAATTAAAAGCCCAATGGTAATATACACTCAAAGATATTTAATGGGGGCTATCAAGTCATCTACTTTTAACTCCTATTTAGAGGCAGCCTTGATTTATTTTACTGTAAATCATGTATCAAACACTTAACGTAGTCATGGAATTAGAAAACCTCATTAAGTGTTTACCTCTTGTTTAAACAGAGAGCTAACAGGTTTCATTCCTGATGGAAACAGAGAATGTAATAGAAATTTAAGTGAATTATTTCCCCTAAATTTAATAGCAGGCAAGAATTCATTTGTAGCTAAAATTTTCTTACGAGGTTAAAATATATATTGAAAAACTCACATTTCCAATAGCCAGTAGTGCTTTGTCAAAAAAGAGAATCATTCCGAAGAACAGGAAAAACACTCCAAATCCTGTTAATCCCATTCCAATTTCTGCAATATAAATTATATGGTTAAGGGTAGAGAAAAATTACAGTTCCATTTAAATCTCTGTAAACGAAGATAATTTTTCAGTTTTTCTTTTGGCTGATATAAGGAAAAAGGTCTCCAATATTGCAGGTTAACTTTGTAATGACATTCACTAAGATTTATAACAAATTAACATCAACAAATTACCTTGAAATTTAAAATATAAATGGGAATTTCTAATTCTTATATAAGAGAGCATTTCTTATACACATACCCATAATAGAGAAAGATAAATCAGGATTATAAACCTTTGGTTATATATTTTTTTCCTTCCAAGAATCCCTCTGGCATCAGACATAAATATATGGGTTTACTTTTATTATTTATTTCCTTTCATATTCTATGACTATTATTTATATGGACCCTATCTGCAGTTCCTTCTTTCCCCTCTAAAGTTAATTCCTTCTATAACCCATAGAAATTGCTATGGTAGGTTAGTACAATTTATTTCAATACATTAGCAACAGGAAATACTTTGAGAATCAGGTAGTGGTCTCCTCAAAAGTTAAGTTTCAAAAGGTTAGGGATCCCTTTTAACTTCTTGATGGCTTATTATGTTATCTTCTACAAATTTATCGAAACTATGAATCCATTCACCTATTTAGTCTGTGTCCTTAAATTGCCTCTCCAAAGTTTCAAAGACTACTGTTTTACCTAATATTAATAGTCTGGGTTTCTGCTCTTTCATTCAGACGAGATCAGGCGCGTTCAGGGTGGTATGGCCGTAGACTGCTCTTTCATTCAAAAACAAAGAATTGTCGACCAACTCTTAGATGCCAGCAACTGTTCTAAGTACTAAGTGGTGGGTAAAGTGTAAGCTTTGAAATCTGTGTATAGAACTAGGAATTTTATTGCCTTTATATTCTCCAGAACTCATCTTTTATAGTTTGAAGAACCTAACTTTCTAAGGTTACAGTTGTACATTTCTGTTAGTACTACAAAGCACAATCAATCCACTAAGTCACCTCCTTGATCAGTTTAGTTTTGTTTTTAGGAAATAGTTACCAATTCTAATTTTTCTAGAAGCACTATCTGCATAACATAATGAATCAGGGCAGAAACACAATCCTAAATACATTGTTAGTGATTTCTGATCTGTTACTTAACCTTTTTGCCTGGGCTCCAGAAAGCTAAAATCTAGGTCACAGCTACTTAAAAAAATTTTAAGCCATGTAAAATGTTTTGATGAATTTAAAATTTATATCATATACCTTTTTCTACATTCTCTACTTCATCAATTTACAGTTAACTACTGCCTTCCATTCCATGACCTCTTTCTCCCAGTTAGTCTGAAAGAATTCAGGTACCTGTCTATAAATACACTGATAAGTGTTTCCACAGACACTAATTTTTTATGAAAATTTGGGGCTGATACTTTCATGCTTAAATGCCTTAAAAGAATTTACCAAAATAACTGTTTCTATGGCAGACATAATTTCCCAGGAGAAAAGATGAACATAAGAGCAACTGAAATTCCATTAAATAACTAATGAGCAGTTAGGATTTAACCACTGGCAGCTGAGTTAAATGAACATGACTAATTTCTATCTTTTCACAAATTATACTGATTACATACAAATTTTGAGATGACTGTTCAAAAAGGAAATTATATGGAAATACATCTATTATGCATTGAGAATTTACCAGAAGTAGCCATTATAAGGTGCTTTCCACACCTTACGTAACTTAATCCTCCCAATACTACTTCAAGGTAGGTGTTATTGTTTTAGAGATGCCAGAACTTGAGGTTTAGAGGACTTAATTTGCCTAAAGTCACATTTCTTAAGCATTTGAACTCAGGTCCATTTGAAGCCAAAGTCTGTGTGCTTAGCCATTATGCCATACTGCTTCCCACAGAATTTTCAGGTTAAATATGCTTTGGTCCATGAAACTTAGTGTACATTAGAGTACACTGAACTTCTGGGGAAGCATCTTTAGTTGGTTCAGGCTTAATATAATTAGCTTATCTAATATAACTACATAGGTGTTAGTAGAACTATTAGAAATTGACTGCAATCCTGGCCAGTGAGACTCAACTGGTTGTCATCCTGTGTACCGAAAAGTCACCAATTCGATTCCTGGTCAGGGCACATGCCCGGGTTGTGGACTTGATCCCCGGTAGGGATGTGGGCCGGGGTGTGTGTAAGAGGCAGCCGATCAATGTTTCTCTCTCTCTCTCCCTCTGTCTAAAATCAATTACATAGATATACACACACACACATATACATATAAAGAAATCGCAGTGAAAAAAAGACAATGTCTAAATATGGTTTTATATTTAATGAAATGTTTATACAAATATGTTGTAATTCCTTTAACAAACTGTGAGATAAAAAGTAGCACCAGCCCCATGTTTTGTATGGGCAACCAAAGACCACAGAGATTTATAACCTAACCTTGACCAAAGATCAGCAAATGTGTATGTGGTGGTGGGCGCAGGGGCTGGAGAGGACAGGTGGTGGTGGTGTGGTCAGGCTGGGAATTCAAATCCAGTCTATAAGACTCCACAGTCTGAACAATAACATGGAAACCAAAACATTCTTGCTACTTTTTCCAGTGCAGTCAAGCAGATCTTTTTAGCATCTCTTCCAAAACTGGCACTAGCGTGATGCTCCCAAGTATTCCCTGATCTGAAGGGGTCAAAGTCTCAAACTGGCCTCATTGTGCCTTTTTCTCATCTCCAGAATTCCTTCTTCCCTATGCATGTGCATTCATAAGCCCATTGGTTATTAAAGCCCTACACAGATATACTTGCTCACCACCAGAATCAGACCCAGTAAGATAAACTTATCTTCCTCTAGTGCACTATCAAACCTTCATTCCTTTTGCCTGTGTTTAACAAACAATCTGATAAAAAGTAATCTAGTAAAATGAATTTGTCTAAAATAAAGTTTATTGTAGAAATTTTGTAAGAAAAGATATGCTTAATCCAATGGCAATTACTGTTAGCACTGTGGCATCTGATTTTAAATACTACTTTAAAGCAGCATTGTCTTTCTTTCTACGCCTTTTAAAAAATAGAAAATGTCAGAATAAAGAACTCGAGTGACTATCAACTGAATTGAACTCAACTGAATATCATGGTAGAATTTCAGGCTATGTGATATAATGAAGTAAAGATTTAGAGGCAGCAAGAGAACTGCCCCACTCAGTTCCACTCAATAAATCTTTTTTTTGGGGGGGGGGGGAAGAGAGGGCTATTACAGAATCCCTTAAAACAGCCATGAATTGCTATTTATTCTACTCTGATCAGTACTTGGTCACCCTCTCCCAGAATCAGAATCCCAGAATAATATTGGCAAATCACTGGAATGATGGCCAATTCTTGCAGTTAAACACACACACAAATACCATTTGAAGTCCAAAGGGCTTTTGGTTCATTAATCATTTTGTGTTCCAATCCACTCTCCTACCTAAAACATTTGGCAGAAGAGCAGCAAAGAGCCCAATTTCATCTTTCTCATTAACTTAATGAAGTGAGGAGAATGCTTCCCATTCTGCCCATCTTTCAACCCCACTGTCTTGTTCTGATTTTTGGAAGGATGTAAATCAGGCACTTGTCCTGTAATAAGTCTTCCACACAAGAGAATGCCCATGCACAGGATAGAAAAATTCATATTTTTATCTAGGCAATAATATTGACTCAGCCAGATAGGAGTAATAATAATTTATAGTTAGACAGGAAAGCTACGTAGAGTTTAAGTACTTCTTCCAAGTAATTAGAATTAGACATAAATTCTAGCAATTTATGTATACAATTCTGCTAATTTCCTTGGACAACCTAATTTTAATTTTGGGTTGTAATCAAGAGGAACTGTGCTTCATAAAGAAAATAGGCTCCGAACTGCCTATGAAATTTCTCAAAAAAAAAAACACACAAAAAAAACCTCTATAAGATCTCTCTTACTGTTGGAGCTATTTTTGCTATGAAAGAATTTCACTATTCTAAGATAGATCTCAAAGTTTACAACATCTTTTATATGCTAGTAGGGTACAAAAAGAGCAAAGGTTTTTAAGCCAGCAGAGTTGGGATCAAGCCTTGTTTTTCTAATTATGACCATACATTGAATTGCTTTAGAGCCTCCTTTAATGTATAAAAGAGATATATTCCTCTCTACTTTACAGGGCTCTTATAAGAATTAAGTGTAATTACTTATATGAAAGCACATGGTAAACTTAAAGATGCCATTATGCAACTGCTAGTTTTTATCATTTATTATTATTATTTTTTAAAGGACTATATATATTTAGATTTTCTCTGGTCAGAACAGATGAGGCCAAACGACCAAAATAAGAACTCTTCCTGGGCCAGGGCAGGTGGCCCCAAGGTGCAGACTCAGTCCAATCTCAGGAAAGAAGAGAAGAGAGCCTGACCGGGGTGCAGTGTGTGTGCACAACCTTAGGAGCTCTGTGAAGTTCAAGTCAGCCACAGCTTGAATCCAAACCTTAATACTCCACTTTAAAATAGAGCATTTAAAATGAAGTGTAATTTTCATTTCCATAAACTGTTTAATTCTTAAAATCTTGAAAATCCAAGTAAGTTAACCAGAATAAGAAATAAAAGGCGTGGCTGATAAAACAAAATGAGACAAAAAGACTATCCAGACCATCCAAAGATAGGTAGCACAAGGTAGATAATGTAAATAAAAATTATTTAGACTGGTAAAAAGGAGTAGAAAAGTCGAAGTGTTATAGTGAGAGAAAAAGAAACACATAGCAATGCCAATCTTAGAGATAAGAGTGTCCTGGAGAACTCCGAGGCATGCAGAAAGAGATGCTAAAATAATAAAATAAGCCACAAAGCACAATATACAATATCAACAAAAGAAATCCTTCAATGAACACAAAATGACTTTTTACTCTTTTGGAAGCATTAGCTGGTGGGAAAGTGAAGTCATTTCACGGGATTTTTGGAGGGCTGCTTCCATTGCTGGCAAAAGGCGCACATTCGAAATACGTATGAGCATATTTTCAAAAGGAGTCTATAATAGGTGACGTTTAAAATTCCGCCTCCCAGACAATCAGCCAGTAACTTGCAGGCGACCCCAAGTCAGTTATGCCCAGAAACGTCCTCAAGAGTGGGCCGCGGACGCCGCACCGCAAACTTTCCCCAGGGGCGGACCGTCCGCAGGAACAAAGCGCCCATCTCCCCGCGGGCGAGAGCGGCGCGAGCCCGACCCGAGCCGGACCCAGGGCGAGCGCTGCCCTGCCAGCTCGGGCGTCTCCCCGGACCCCACTGCCTCTCCTCCCGGGCCAGGTCTGCCCCTGCAAGTGCAACCCTCGCCCCCTCAAAACAGCCCTTCAGGTTCCCACAGCCCCAGCTCGGTTTCGCAGGCCGCCGCTCCCAACTCGGAGCTTCATTCATTTACCAGCACGGGGGGGGGGGGGGGGCGGGGAGGGAAGGGGAGGGTGGGCGAGGGCGAGACCAAGCCCCAGCCCCAGCCCGGGGTGTGCTGGGCTCAAGGCAGGGACCCCGGGGCAGGTGCTTACTCTGGGTGTCCGTTAAGGAGATCATGGCTGCAGGGGTGAGGACAACGACGACGGCGCCTCGAGGAACCCAGGGTGTGAAGCCAAGACCAGAGGAATGAAGCCGGGAAACAACCCAGGAGAGAGCCGCCACGTCTTCCGGAAACACGCAGCCACCCCATCCCAGCTCCAAGACGGCGTTCTATTGGCTAAACCCGCTCCCAATATCAACCAATTATCCGGAATCTTGTTCGGTGACTCGACGGTGGCCACACCCCCTGACCAATTAGAGGAGGGTCTTACTTGCAATTGGCTGAGCCCACCGACCCGGAAGGGTGGATGCTCGGGGCTGGAGAGAACGGAAAGCCTGGTGGCGGGAACTTTTTATTGGACCGCAGCGGCTGAAAGCGGTGGGTAGCGGTATTCGGTTCGCGGCACTTTGGGGTGAGAGACCGGGGAGGCCGGGTTGGGGGGTTCATTGACCCCTTGGAGAGAGTTTCTGCAGTCACTCCGGTTACGCTTGGAAAGGGCTAGTTTTCCCTTTTCCTGCCTGAAGGCGAGGCCAGTCTCTGGGGGTGCCTTCCTTCCACTTTGGCGGGGGAGAAACGAGGGCATTAATCGGCGTCCAGCTCGGGGGAACTCGGGCCTTTAGACGCCTTCATTTTATCCGGCCTTTTCCATGCGGGCAGCTTGGTTACCACAGCCTGTTTATTGGCTCCCATCGTTTATTGGGAAACAGCACTGGGGACGCCTGAGCTAAGGGAGGGTGTTATTAAATATCTGTTGCCTCTCAACGCAGGTGGCGGGGCGAGGGGGGAGCTGTGTCTCCTGAAGCGGTGGTACCTCAGTGGCGTGTCCTCCAGCATCAGTGACTGGGTGTGACACTGTAAACGGTTTCTTGCGCGTGCTGCCAAAAATTCAGGAACACCAGAAGTCAACCCAGTGAGTCACGGAAGTAGTGAAAGTTGCCTGTTCACCAAAAAGACGGTTCGCTCGCTGGGAGCAATGAAACCAAAACATGTAACGAGGCTCAAGGGTGAATTGTTAAAGCAGCTTCTATAGGCAGAAGGTAGTGGCTGCTCATCTTCACACTGATTGGTTATGATGTTAACAACATCTTATGAAATGGTAGGGCATTTGGTTAGTGGTTACCCCATTTCACTTCACGATTGTTCCAGTCTGCGTCAATGAGAAACGACCCAGGTTAAGTTAGTTTTACAAAGTAAGCTAAGTTAAGCTTTGTTTGTGTGACTAAACTGGTTTTGTCTGCTCAGGTGATTTTCAAGACTGGACTTCGTTTTTGATTTTAACAGTGCCTAGCTGTACTTCTGAACGACACATCAGCTATAGCTTATTAATTTCTGAACATATTGAGATATCTTTAATATTAAAACACATCATTTGGGGAAGGAATTTATGAGCATTTTTGGACAGTGTAATCTAAGAAGTCATTTAAAATAGTGTGTGTGTGTGTGTGGGGGGGGGGGTTATAGGATATATTCTTTCATAAGGGGAGAGGTAGCCTCTGCTTTCAGTCTGAGCAAACCTGAGCCTGCAGTATATTCAAAGCGGTTTGCTAGGCTATGTGAATACAGAGAAGAGACTCAGCCCTTGCCCTGCTGGAAAACCTTGCAGTCTCGAGAAGAATTGTTTCCACACAGTGGTGAAGAGATGTCTATATAGATAAAGAATTGAAAATCTTTGGTTTACCCCACTACTTCAATATGTTATAATGCCATGGCTATTCCGAACTCCTTAGCAAGGCAAAGAAGACCTGCCAGAATTCTATGTGAGGACTAGCATAAGGTCAGCTTCTGGTTAAGGGTAGGACCATGCTGAAGCTACCTTTGGGAAATATTCTAAGTTACTTTTAGAAAATGTTGATTGTCCATATCAGAGTTATGGGAGGTGTTCGTGGGGATTGTGGGCAACCTAAAGTTCCTGCCCTCAAGTCTCATCTCCTTCCTCTTGCTCATATGTATTCATATGTTTTAGTCATTCATAGGTAGGGAGAGGTCCTTAACACAAACCATGTTTTTCCCCTGTTCTCAGCTTTTCAGGCTCTCTCCTGAAATTTACACTCCGCCCCCCACCATGGAATAACAAATCCTTTTTTAAGATTGAGCCTAAATTGTAACTCTATAAAGCAAGTGTTATGTAAAATGTTAAATGATTAATTTTGGTATTTATGTTGATGAATTTTGCTTGATCTGGGACATTTGAATCTATCCAACTTGTTATTTATAAGATGGCTTCTATCCCAGTTTTACAAGTAGGGAAAGAAGCTGAGAGGAACAGGGTGTGTAATTTTGCTAAAATTATGCAGTGATTTAGTACAATAACTATTTAACCTCAAATATTTGCTCTTTTTGTTAAATCACTTTGTATCTGGTGATTCTTGTTGTATTATTTACATTGTACTTATATATTTATGCAACTTTGGATACTTCTCTGAAAAATAGAGAATTTTTCATAAAAATTAGTGTGGTAAGAGCCATGTAGTCTTTATTTCAAAGGTCCTTATTTAAATGTTACTTTCTAACATTTTTTGTACTTAGTGGTAACAGATAATCACTGAGCATAATCTATAGTACTGTTCTAAGAAATGTTGCTATGATTTTTCTTTCATTTTTAGAAAGATATTTGGATCTCCAATTCAGTTTTAGAATGGCATCTATTTCAGGTTAGTGGAAATGATTACATTTTGTTTTTTATTCTGTTCTATTTTTACTTGCATGTTCTTTGAAAAAAATTTTGCTTTTCTCTGTAGCTTCACCTCATATTTGCTGTGAACCTAAAACTGCTCTAACTAAAAGTATTAATAAAAAGAAAATAAATTTAAAATATATTTGTTTTCATATATTAATCAAAGAACTTATATGTTTATAAGCACAACCCATGGACACAGACACTGGTCTGGGGAAGGCTTGGGGGTGGGGTGGATGTGGGGTGGAGGGGATCAATGGGTGTAAAAAGGAGACATCTGTAATATTTTCAACAATATTCAAATAAAGTAAAAAAATATATATTTGTTTTAAAAATTCTGATTATAGCCCTGGCCAGGTAGCTGCTCAGTTGGTTAGAGTGTCATTGTGTTATGCCAAGGTTGTGGGTTCCATCTCCGATCAGGGCACATAACAAGAATCAACCAATGAATGCATAAATAAGTGGAACCACAAATCAATGTTTCTCTCTCTCTCTCTGTCTCTCTCTCTCTCCTTCCTCCTTCTCCTCTCTAAAATCAATCAATAAATAAAAAGTTTTAAAATTCTGATTATAGAATTGCTGTTTTTTCAGTTTTTTTAAAATTATGGTAAATATACATACAAAATTTACCATTTTAACTTTTTTTTTTAATCTTCACCCGAGGGTATGTTTTTCATTGATTCTAGAAATTGAGGAAGGGCGAAGGAGAGAAAGAAAGAGAGAAACATTGATGTAAGAGAGAAAGATTCATCGGTTGCCTCCCGTATACCCCCTAATGGGGATCGAACCCACAACCTGGGTGTGTGTGCCCTACTGGGAATCGAACCCACAACCTTTTGGTGTATGGGATGATGCTCCAACCAACTGAGCCACACTGGCCAGGGCACCATTTTAACTATTTTTAAGTGTACAATTCAATGGCATTAAGTGCCTTCACATTGTTGTGCATCCATCACCAGTATCCATCTCCAGAATTTTTTCATCTTCCCAAACTGAAACTCTGTGTTAAACAATAACTCCTAATTGCCCCCTTCCTTGCAACTCTTGGTAACACTATTCTACTTTCTGTCTCTAGGAATTTGACTGTTCTAGGCCCTTCATTTAAGTGGAATCATACAATATTTGTCCTTTTGTGTCTAGATTATTTCACTTAGCATAATGTCTTTGAAGTTCATCCACTTTGTGACATGTATCTTTTTAAGGCTGAGTAATATTCCATTGTATGTATATAACACCTTTTGCTTATCCATTTGTCTGTCACTGGACGTTTGGGTTGTTGCACCTTTTGGCTAATTGTGAATAATGCTGCTATGAACATTGGTGTACAAATATCTGAGTTCCTGCTTTCAGTTGTTTGGGTATATATCTTGAAATGGAATTGCTAGATCACAGGTTGAAGCTTTTGAGTAACCACTGTAATGTTTTACATAGTGGCTGCACCATTTTATGTTCCCACCAGCAATGCATAAAGGTTCCAAGGAGAATGATATGGGTTTTTTGATAAAATTCTAGGAACCTAAAAATTGTAAAGTAGAAAATATAAATCACTTCAAATCTTATGCTCAGATTAATACTATCACATTTAATTTATTAAAATTTTAAAAATATTTTGTATGTATTGTTTTGTAACATGATTTTTAAAAAAGCGTAATGCAATGTAGATTATAGACATAGTGTTAAATAAATTCTGTGTTGTAAATATTCTAATACCTGCACTGTATTTTGTTGTTTTGAAGTGACATTAAATAAATAATGTTACTTAATCTTTTAGTGTTGAACTTTTATACTATTTCTGTTTTTAAAACATAAAAAAATGCTGCCTTAAACATCTATGAATTGAAAGCCTTGTGTGCTTCTCTGATTATTTCCTTAAGATACATTCCTATAAGTGGAGTTATTTGAGGTGTTTTTAAAGTATAAAAGAAAAACATCCATTTTCTTTTTCCCAGGCAGATACTCTTGGTATTTTGATATATGTCTATCCATTATTTGTTCCTCTAAACTTGACCAGATTGCACTGTGCATATTAGTGATATCTTGCTATTTATTCAGTTAAGAGGTAGATGGCAGAGTTGAGGAACTTTTACTATGGTTATTTTTCAGTCTGCCCTTTGCTACATACTAGCTCTAATAGTAGAGTGACAAGATTAGGTTTTTTTCAAACTGTAAAGAAATGACTTTCTTAAATATGAGACCTCCTCTACCCCCCCCCCCCCCCAGCTTTACAAGTTATTTAAATATGAACATGAAAAAACAGTTACATAGGTTTTGGCTTTGCTCATTCCTCATTTTCACACTCTGAGGGTTATTAATAAATGGTAAGAATTTAAGTTATATTAAATGCTAACCGAAGCAGTCTTTACTTAGAGATTAAAATGAGGGTTTAAGAGATGCCACTGAACCTCAACTCAGTTCAGTGTGATAATTTTTTGGATTGCATATATTATTTTACTTAGTAAGACTTCAGCTTGGTCAATGGGATATGACTTAAAAATAGCTGAACAATGAAATAGATAAATTTTATTTAAGAAGAGATGCTTATTTCAAATAATTGCTTTCATAATATTGTACCTGTTTCAAATAAACCTACCTCTCTATTGTTCTATCCACATGTTGAACTATATTTGAAGTGCCTCTTTGAAATTGCCTTCAGATAGTTTGTTACTTTGGATCTGATCTTCCATGGTGGCAAATCACTTTCCTTTCAGTGTTAACTTCAGTTTGTGATATTGTTAGAAAATGTGCTGTTTCTGAAGAATGGCACCTCCCATGCATCAGCTGTAAGCTTAGGAACACTGCAGTGTGATCCCCACTCAATTCATTGTGCTCTTGAGATATAGTTGCCATAATAAGCCCTGTGCATTTGTAGCCCCTCTTCGTTATGGATCGTTGAAATCATATATTTGACTTTTCAATCTCATTTCATGTAGTGAAGTCTTGTGTTGTATATGCCAGCATTAGAGGTGATATATTTTGAACAAAAACATTAAAATACCCGACTTATTACAATTAGCTGTACTTTTTTATATTTTTAGACAATCAGGATTTTGTCTAAGATGCGATATGACTTTGTACCATGGGTTGACATTAACATCTCTGTCAGGTAGGGTTTGATCAGAGAAGCAGAGGCGCTGTGAGTGATATAAGGGATTTATTATAGGGATTAAACCTTACGTGATTATGGGAAGTGGTTAAGCTCTTTATGTATGTTTGTGGTGTGCCTGGCACTGGGCCTGAAGTTGGCAGAAGGAGCAGTCAGAAAAGAAGATGTGGTGGGGAGTGCAAAAACCAACTGCTACCTATGAAGGTGAACTTATCTTTCTTACTAGAACCTGTATTAGTCTCTCATTGCCTCATACCTTCCAATTTGGATGATGCAGAAGACATGTCAAAGAGCTGGAGTACTTCACATAGCGTTGCATCCACCTGGCTGAGGCTTCAGAGAAGCTGAAGAAGGAGAACCAACAGGATCTGGAGGAGCTGCAGGCCCTGCTGTTTCCCCAGAGAAATTTAGCAGCAGCTGCAGTTGTGGGCCCAGCTGCTGCCCCATGCCAGTGAGGTCACCAGCCCTGACCTTATGCTGACCTTCTTAAATATGGAAAATATGGCCACTGCTTCACTTCTGCCTTCCAGATCTCTGGCAGAATTCTCTTTGCCCTAACCTAGAGCTGCTCCTGGGCACTATTTTAGCACACTAAATCCAGAGTTTCTTATTGAGTCCATACCAATATATTTAGCTTCCTTCAATATTATATTCCATCCACCCTGATTTAGTACCCTTAGGAGCTCTTCCCATATATATTCCCTAGGTTTCTGGTGATAGATATTGACAAATGCATCTCTGGTGTGTTTTGTGTCTTCTCATGGGTCGACCACTTTTGTATCTCATCCTCTAGAGCTTTCTGGGTCTTAAAGCTCTTAATGAGAGGTGGTGGTGGGGAGAGCCTTAGGGGGATTAGCAATCCCCTTCAAAACAACCACTTCAGACCATTATAGGCATTTCAGGCAGGAGAAGACTATTTCAGAAAGGGAAGGAAGGGCAAAAGAGACTTGGCAGATTTAGTGACTCAAGGTCTCTATTTTGTTGGAATCTGCCCAGGTGGTCCCATTCCAATTGCAGAGTGTCACTTTGTCCTAATCAATGCCTTAACTTTAATAGGATTACCTGCAAAGTTGGAAATTCAATTTGCATTATATTTCAGCCATCTGCAGGATTTATACTTAGGGTTGGTATTTAGTAATCTGGACCTTATAGCCACAGGAGGTAACATTTCTTTTAGGACAGTCATAGCAACTTTGAGGTCCCTTTACTCTGATCCTGCATTTCTCTCCCAAAGTTCTCCAGCACATTTCAAAGCAGCCAATCATTCCCATTATTTTCACCAAAATGTTCTGTGACAGGGAACACTTGGCCACTGAAGGGTTAAGTATCTCTAGATACTTAATTACTGGTGTCTATAGATTATAATTTAAATAACTTTATCTATTGCATACCATGGAGTACCATTGCCTCTTTTATTACTGCAAACAAAGGACATTCATATCTTTAAATCTAATCAGATCAGAGACCCAATCTCTGGTGGCCCAGAAGCAGTTCAGAGAACCCACCCTTAAGTTTCTGTTCATCTGGAACAGCACTGGGTGTTGGTTAGGTTTCAATCAGATGTAAGGGATTTATTATGGGGATTAGTCCCTGCATTATCACAGAAGCAGGTTAAGCAGTCCACTGCTGGTCCTGAAGTCAGTTTTCCCAGCATTAGGGATGGAAAGATAGATGTGAAGTGTGGATGGGTAAGGATCAGCTGAAACCCACAAGGACAATGTGGAACCCGCTTGTTTCTCACTGCGACTTATGTTGATATGTCACTGCCAACAAGGCTCTGACTCCCGGGATGCTGGTACCTTGCGGAAGAGCTGGTGTACTTGCTATAGGAAGTTGGTAAAGAATTCAGAGAAGCTGTGGGCCAAGCTATTGCCCCAAGGAAAATTGTCAGGGGCTGGAGGAACTGGCTTCTACTCCATGCCAACAAGGTGAGCCAGAAGATCCATGACGACATGAGTGTGCTGCAACAGCATTTGACTTTATGCCAACCATCTGAATGTAAATCTGTCTATTTTTCCCACTTTCCCAGTCTCATGCAGAGTTCACTTGCGGCCAATCCTTACCCAGAATCCTACAGGGAAGGGAATTCTGGCAGTTGGTACAATACAAAGTCGCCATAACATTTTATTTTAAATCATAGCCATAAGACTTTATCTCATGAAAAGGCTTTCAAAGTGGACACTGAATAATGCAGGCAGATATTTGGAAGCACCAAGGACATCTTTAAATTTTTTCCAGCTTCTGTTGATGTGATGTCAAAAGGAATCTCACTTGGACTTTGTTTGATTAGAATCATCCATTAAGGCTTCTTTATAAATTAGTTATGATGGAGTTGTAATGCCAATTCCAATAGCACGCTTGATTTATTTTTTTACTTTTTCCATCATCTTGTTTATAATCATCCAATCCTTATCATGCCACCATGTGAGCCCAAATGTGAATGTTTTTGTGAAGTAATAGCTAAGAAGTTAGGGGACTACTTTTAAATCGCTTGCTTTTGCTTCATAGTCGGATCATTACTTGATTTAGGAGATTTTTGGACCAATGCCCTACAACATAATTAAAATAGATATCATTTATTAAGTGCATAACTGTGTATCAGGTACTGTATCGAGAACCTTCAATATGTTATCTCACTTAATTCTTTACAATAGTGCTTTGAAAACTAGATATTATCCTCATTTTACAGATGGGGAAATTGATGCTCAGTTAAGTACCTTGCCTGAAGTCACTCAGCAGGTAAGGGGAGGACCTGAGATTTAAGTCAGGTCTGTGTGACTCCACAACAAATGTTCTTAACCTCTCTGCAACACTTGTAAGTTTGTCTGTGATTTAGATGGTAAGAAATATCCAAAAATCCATAGGGAAGTCTAAAATTGTAATTGACTCTGTCTAGTCATTGAATCTTTTTTCGTCTCTCATAGCTCTAACCGAGGAATTGGACTCTGTGAACAACGAGCTACATGCAGTAGACATTCAAATTCAGGATCTTCTGGAAAGGCAACAAGAGCTTACTCAGAAAAGAAACACCCTAACAAAGAGAATAAAGCAGTGTTTGGAAGATTCTGATGCTGGGGGAAGCAATGAATGTGATTCTTCACCTGCCTCTTGGAATAAAGAAGGTTTACTCTTTTTTTTTTTTTTCTTTGCTAGTTTTTTTCTTCTTGTTTCTTTAAACTGGAGTCAAATCATTGTGCCTGGGTCAGTACTTTTCAGTAGGCTTAGAGGTATAACTGGCCATTCCTTACTTGGCATGGGAAACTTATAGGCAGACCATTCTTTATTCATATTCTGTAGTCTTTTTGAATTAAGCTTCTGTTATTCAGACTTTATTATTTTTTCCAATATTTTAACTAAATTTTCACTAGAGAAATTAAACAGTTAAAAAAACCTCAAACTTTTTGCCAAAGTCTAGTTCATTTTCCTGCTCTAGTAAACAAACCTTTTTTGATTTAAGATCCTGCCAAGCATCATGCGTATCATTAATTATAGTGGAACACACAGAAAGACAGATATCATATGATTTCACTTATATGTGGAATCTAAAAAAACCAAAACAGAAATAGACTCATAAATGCAGAGAACAAACTGAGGGTTGCCAGATGGAACAGGGGTTTGGGGAATGGGTGAAAAGGTGAAGGAATTAAGAAGTACAAATTGGCAGTTACAAAATAGTCACAGGGATGTAAAGTTCAGCATAGGGAATATAGTCAGTTGCATTATAATAACTGTATGGTGCCAAGTGGGTTCTAGACTTATGGAGGGATCATTTGTAAGTTATATAAATGTCTCACAACTATGCTGTACACTTGAAATTAATATAATATTGAATTTCAACTGTAATTGAAAAATAAACATTGGTGAACGACCAAAAAATGTAATAAAAGAAGTAGTTTAACTTGAGAACGAATTGCACTGCTTTTGTGGGCCTTGTTTTCTAGTGATTCACTTCTAAACAAAATATTTACACCAAAAATTCCAGGTAATTGTTAACTTTGTTCATGATATTTGAGTTTTTTTATGATACTTTGAATTCCTTAGTTGACAGTCACATGGTTTTTCAAATATCTGATCAAGCAACTTCTTTTGTGTAGGTTAATCCTCAACTGGCAAATGCTTTGAATTTTTCCTTTTTCTGATGTACTAGGTTTTTTCTGATGTACTATTACTTATAATATATCATTAAATTTGTTTTTGCTTTAGCTTAGTGAATTAAACTAATCTCAAAATTGTTATTATGAAAGTTAAATTTTCCATAGTATTAAAAGTCTCATGTATATTTATCTGATCCTGCTCTATTATAAAAGCAGCCATGCGTATGTGCCTCATTATAAACCTAAATGATCTAATGTATTTAGCTTATTTTTCTCTTTGTAGATTTTCCATGGTCTAATAAAGTTAAAGATGTTCTGCACAATGTCTTTAAACTGGAGAAGTTCAGACGGCTTCAGCTCGAAACTATTAACGTAACAATGTCTGGAAAGGATGTATTCCTTGTTATGCCTACAGGAGGTGGAAAGAGCTTATGCTACCAGTTACCAGCATTATGTTCAGATGGTATGTATTAATAAAGATGTTTTTAAATTGAAGAAATGTTATTTCTCTTAATATATATATATTTAAGTATTTTTTATTGATTTTAGAGAGAGAGAGAGAGAAACATAGATCAGCTGCCTCCCGTACACACCAGACTGGGGCCTGAACCCTCAACCTGGGCACGTGCACTAACCAGGAATTGAACCGATGACCTTTTATTGCACTGAACGATGCTCATCCAACTGAGCCATGCCAGCTAGGGTTCTCTTAATATATTTTTAAGTGTTTTAAAAAAGTTAAATAGTTCTGCCCTCTTCCTGAGGTTGTTTTAAGGAACAAACTATAGAAACATGAAGTCATATATTTTTAACCATGTAGAGTACTCTTATAGCTGTCAACAATTTCAATTATAAGAGAAAGGGGATAACTTCATTTAGTCAATAAACTATTCACTGATTTCTACTCAGAGTAAATTAATCTGGTGCATTAAGTGGACGAGCGCCAATGTAACATTTTCAATTCTACAGATTGCTATAGTTTTTTTTTGTGGGGGGGAGGATTTGGAATAAATTTTTCCTGATGTAATTGGATAGTATTTGACTTGATTTATATTATTTCACTGAGATTACCAAAAATTCAAGGTGATAATACCTATCTTTATTTTTGTAGGACTGAATAAGGGAAGAGATTTCTGCTTAATCTTATATTTGCTTATTTGGCTTAGGATCATTTATTTGTATCTTCCTCCTTTATTAATGAGGGTAAGAAATAGTATATTGCTAAAGCTGCATTGGAAATTAGTCTGAATTGATGGGTGGTGCCCACAAGTTATGGTAAAGAAGGTGACTGGTTGAAACTTGTTCTGGTGGTGGTATAAAATTTAAAGTAGATTTTTCTCTCTTTCAGGTTTTACACTCGTGATTTGCCCATTGATCTCTCTTATGGAAGACCAATTAATGGTTTTAAAACAATTAGAAATTTCAGCTACCATGTTAAATGCTTCTAGTTCTAAGGTATAGTTCTGTATTTGTTTTGTTTTGTTTGTGTTTTTAACTCTTCACTGAAATAGGAGATTTAGCTCCAGTGGAGTTGCTTATAAAATTAAAACTGATTTGCTATTTATATCAGGAGTTGCAAACTACTGCTAATGGGACATTTCTAGCCCACTGCCTATTTTGTATGGTTCATGAGTTAAGATTGATTTTTATATTTTCAAGTGATTAAAAAAATAACATTTTTTGAAGTATGAAAATTATATGAAATTGAGATTTTAGTAACCATAAATAAAGTTTCATTGGAACATAACCATGCTCGCTCATTACAGGTTGTCTATAACTTTGCACACTATAATGTCAGAGTTGAGCAGTTGTGATAGAGCCTGTATGGTTCACAAAACCTAACATTTGCTATCTGGCACTTTACAGGAAGTATTTGCTTACCCGTTTTGTATTGTCCATTATAAAATAGCAAGGATTTTTAATTGTGTAATATAATTAAATACAAAAAATGAATGACTAACAGGATACCCTACTCCTATGGAATTTCTCCTGTTTGGGAATGGGCTCTCATACCTTCATCTGCAGAATAAAGCATTTCCCAACTATTCTTTTTTAAAAAGCATATTATTAAAATTTTCAAAAGCATATAAAAGTAGAGAATAGTATAAAAACTGTCATATACCCATTAACTACCTTTAATGCTTATCAAATTATGGCCCCTCTTTCTTCATCTATCCACCTCCAATTTTCCTTACCTCCTTTCTCTTGATTTATTTATTTGAAACAAACCCCAGACATCATATTATTTTATTTGAACTTCTTCGATATTTTAAATCAATTCCTTAAAATCATCAAATAAAAATACTCAGATTTCTCCGTCTCATCAAATCGTATATATATATGATATATATTTATTATAATATAAATATATTAATATATATTTATAAATATATATTTATTATATAGATTATTTATTTATTTATTTATTTATTTAAAATCATGGTCTAGATCAGATTTATTCATGATGTTGTATTTGGTTGATATATCCATAGATTCCCCTATTGCTTTTTTGCTTCTTGTGCAAATTATTTGTTGTAGAAACCAGGTCCTTTGTCCTGTAGTTTTCTACACTCCGAATTTTCCTGATTGTATCCTTGTGAAGTTGTTTAACTTGTTAGATCTAAAAGCTTTATTGGATTTAGATTTGGATTTTTTTTTTTTTTTGCAAGGGTATGTTTCCTATGGCATCAGTCAGGAGTAATACCTTGTTATTTTTTGGGATGTTAATCTTGATCATTGGGTTCAGGTAATGTCTGCCTGCTCTGTAATCAATTTCTCTGTCAGCTTTTCATCTAGTGGTTTTGGCAGCCACTGATGATTATTTCTTACCTCAGAGCTGCTATTTAATTAGGGGGTTACAAAATGATAGTTTCTAATTCTATCACTCCTTTATATATTAGCTAAACTTTTTCTGTAAAGAACTTTTTTCTTATTAACTTTTTACAGATTGAAAATTCTTTTCTTTACCAGTTTTCATAAAGAGTTGGTTTCCAGCATTTTTCAAAGGTAGTTAATAAAGTCTTTCCCCCCCAAGATTATGAGTAGATTTGACAGCATTATTAAAGTAGGTAATCAAGAATATATTGTGTTCACAGAGATATGTAGTGATTACAAATATAATGTTAAAATTAATAACACCTTTATAACCATAGTTATTGCACTTAGATCATATTTTGGCACTTATTACGAACAATCTAGAATTATGCCTTCATAGAATAAGTGCTTATTAAAATAATTTGACATTGATTTCTTGTTATTTTTTTGTCAAATGAGATTATACTTTTATCAACAGTTTGGGTATAAGTAAATAGCCAAAATTCTATTTACACAGCTGTCGTGAAGTTTAGTACTGGAACATGGTTTCAGTTTTAATGAACTAAATATCTGCTGTTAAACAGCCCAGGGCTATTGCTTTTGAGTAATGAGCATCTTCATTGATCACTTAGTATTGCAGCCCACTAGCTTAGTTCTATTGTCATTGTGTCTGTTTTTTCTTTCAATAGGAGCATGTGAAATGGGTTCATGCTGAAATGGTAAATAAAAACTCCAAGCTAAAGCTAATTTATGTGACTCCAGAGAAAATTGCAAAAAGCAAAATGTTTATGTCAAGACTAGAGAAAGCCTATGAAGCAAAGAGACTTACACGAATAGCTGTGGATGAAGTTCACTGCTGTAGTCACTGGGGTCATGATTTCAGACCTGGTATGTATGTTGTATCTGGAAAACTTGGATGCTGGGGACTATTTTCTTACACAGCTTTATATGATGGAAAATTCCTGCTTCCATTAAAATTATCCTCTTGGGTAGTTATTACTCCTTTTCTCTTACCTTAATATAAGGAGAGCCAAGACGCAAAATCTTTAATCTCTTTTACTCCCTCCAAGGTAGTGTTTAGCCTAATTGCCTTTATCCTTTAAAGCATATATCTGTTAGCAAATACACTGTTCCACCTTTAGCCGTAAAGATTGACTGATCTAGGTTCTTCACATCTGGTGAGGAATTCACATCTGCTTCAGAGTTTTCGTTAGCATCCACTTCAGGACGTACACCTAACTAACTCGTCAGTGGTAAAGTTCTATCGGATATTTTAGTAACCCTTTTCTTTACTCTATCCTAATTCTACCATCATAGCCTGAAGCAGGTTACTCAGACTTGTTCTGTGTAAAAAACTCTTAAATTAAAAAAATTTTGCTCTATGATTTCAACCTTTTACTTTCACACTCATATGGACCCCTGAGTTCCTGAGTTTATTGAATCACACTCCCTCCTCCACCACCCTACTCAGAGGTCACCGAGGACCCCACTTCCCACTGGGTAAATCCAGTGGTCTCATCTTCATTCCTCTTCCACTTAACTTCAATAGCATTTTATACTGTTCACCTCTCACCTTTACACTTTCCTCTCCTTTGGTTATTATGATTTTTTCCCCTCCCCATTCTCACTTCATTTTTCTTCCTTTGCCACCTCCTTAAATATTATTGTTGCCTTTGTCTCTGATCTGTCTTCACTTTTTCTTACACTTCCCCAGGGATAGTAGACTCATGGCCTGAAGACAGTTCTCTACCTTCAGAAATATTTGGGGCACAGGTATTTTTAAAAATTTTGGTTTAAATGCCTTAGGCTGTATGTATAGGCGTTCTACTGAGGGCCCTTCTATCTTAACCAGACTACTTCACAGAGTTGTAATTTACTGTTTGGATTCCTGTAGCTTTGTAGTATCATTTGAAATCCAGAAATGTGACACTTTCAACTTTGTTCTTCTTTCTCAAGATTGCTTTGGCTATTTGGGGGTCTCTTGTAGTTCCAAATAAATTTTAGAATTATTTGTTCTAAGTATTTTGAAAAATGCCATTGGTATTTTGAAAAGGGATTGCATTGACTCTGCAGATTGCTTAGGGTAGTATTGACATAACAATATTAATTATTCTATTCGTGAGTACGGTGTATACTTCTATTTATTTGTGTTTTGTTCAGTTTCTTTCATTAATGCTTTATCGTTTCAGTTGTATAGGTCTTTCACCACCTTGGATAAATATATTTCTAGGTTATTTTATTATTTTTATGCAACTGTAAATGGGATTATTTTCTTAATTTCTCTTTCTCACATTTGTTATTGGTGTGTAGAAACACAACTTATTTTTGTATGTTGATTTTGTATTCTGCAACTACTGAATTTATTAGTTTTAATAGTTTTTTGGTGTAATCTGTAGGATTTTCTATGTATAATAACATGTTATCTGAAAATAGTAACAGTTTTACTTCTGTTAAAATTTGGATGCCTTTTTTTTTTCTTGCCTAATTGCTCTGGCTAGGACTTCCAATACTATGTTGAATAAAAGTGGGGAGAGTGGGCACCCTTGCCTTGTTCATGGTCTTAGAGGGAAAGCTTTCAGTTCTAACTTGGAACCATATAGGAAATATAGTTTCCTGCTTACTGGTGTGCAGTAGATCCAAGCAGCACATTCCTCTGTGATTTAGCCTCACTGAACTGCTTGCTGTTATCTCAGCCCCGCTGAGTAAGTTTCATGCCAGTGTGTCTGCAGTCTTCATGCTGTTTCCTCTGCCTGATGTTTTCTTCATCCCTTCCTAAGAACTTCTGCTTATTCTTCAAGACCCAACTCAAATGTTAGCTCCTTCAAACCTTCACAATTTCCCAAGTGGCTACTCTCTCCTCTGTAGTTTCATTGCCACTCATGGATGTTCCTGGTGATAGAAGGGTTTAGGCTGATGGCCTCTTTTATCTCGTCAGTTGTAATAGACTCAAACACTATGGCTACTCTCACTGCCTCTTAAATCCCCAGTTCAGCAGGTGTAGGCCAGTGCATTGCTTACTGGAAATGTTAAGTATTCACTCTCTTCAACAGGGAGTTCCACCCGTGACCAAGAACAGTGTTTTCCAAGAACCAGTTAAAAGTATAATAAAACCAATCTATGCAAAAAGGCTAGGCTGCAACTGCAGATTTCCTGAGATAGCTAGCTATGGAAATCAAATTACAGCAATCCTTGATGATTTCCATCATGTTAAAAGGCTTCATTTACACTGTTCCTTAAAGGATATTCTTTTTCCAGATTATAAGGCACTTGGTATCTTAAAGCGGCAGTTCCCGAACACAGCACTGATTGGGCTGACTGCAACTGCAACAAGTCATGTTTTGAAGGATGCTCAGAAAATATTGTGTGTTGAGAAGTGTTTTACTTTTACAGCTTCTTTTAATCGGCCAAATCTTTATTACGAGGTATGTAACTTGTATATCAACTAACAGCTTCTGTGAAGGGTTGTGGCAGAGAGGTTACCTTTTCCTTGGTTATTTACATGAGTAACAGTTATTTTTCTTTTTAATCCTTTTAAGAATAGACTTAATATTTTTTTAGTTTTCATTGAATAGTTATGCCGTGGTTTATGTTTTTATAAAAGTAGCCCCAGAAAATAAAGTCTCAATCTTTACAAGTTATTCACTGAGTCTGTGCCTCCTCAGCTCTGGTAAATTAAAAACTAAGGATGAAGGAGCTGGGAGGCGGTGAGGTGAGGCAGACGGAGTGAGTCAGAGGAGGGGCGTGAAAGAACCAGAGAGAAAACAGTGTTCATGAAAGAAGGCACCTTGCAAGTTGTACGTAAGTGACTACTTGGATGGAACTCATTAATTTACTTTTTAATAAGTTAGCTTTCTTTAGGTTCGTCAAAAGCCTTCAAACACTGAAGATTTTATTGAGGATGTTGTAAAGGTCATTAATGGGAGATACAAAGGGCAATCAGGTAATAAAATAACAAACCCACTTTGAAGACTTGAGAGAGAACTTTCAAAAAGTAACTGATACTACACTGATATATTAATTAATGATTAGCACCAAAAAATATTAATGCATGGCAGAAGATACTTGAGCATGTTACAGTGATAAAATTAATTTGCTTGGCCATCTTAGAAACTGGGTGTGGCACTTGCTAACAGCACAGATTATGAGTCACAAAATTGTCTGATTTATTTTTGCTTATTTACACTTAACTGCTTTAAGGAATGCACCTATTGACATAATGTTAATTTTCAATAGCACATATTCAGTAAGTATCTACTGTGTAAAAGATAGAAGGTTAAGCACTGATGATCTAAAGGGTTATAAAATTTAGTCCCTTATAGTAAACGACACATTAAAGAAAGAAATAGAACATATTGAATGAGTTAAGTATATAGATGGAATTGAGAGTATATGTAAATATATTTCAAGATTAACGAACAGGCAGAGAGAAAAGAGGCAATGGGATCAAACACCTGTGGCTCAGGGCTCATTTCTGCTTTAGATCAAGCTGGTGATCAAATTGTGAATTATACCAAAAAGTCAATATGGGTTCAGAGCCTTGAAATTTTTCATAAATCCTTTCCCCCCATGTATTGTATTAATCACTATCTTGAGTGTTAAAAATTCTCTTCCAGGAATATGTTTTCTTTATATATATATATATAAACAGTTGGACATATTTTATTACAGGAATCATATATTGTTTTTCTCAGAAGGACTCTGAGCAAGTTACAGTTAGTTTACAGAAATTGGGAATTCGTGCAGGTGCATACCATGCCAATATGGAGCCAGAAGATAAGACCAAGGTTCATACAAGATGGTCAGCCAATGAAATTCAGGTTCAGTATATATCTTCAATAAAAGCTGAATTCATTTTTAAGAATATTTTCGTTTGACTTAATTAACATATAAAATGTTAAAACATTTTAGGTAGTGGTAGCAACGGTTGCATTTGGTATGGGAATTGATAAGCCAGATGTGAGATTTGTTATTCATCATTCAATGAGTAAATCTATGGAAAATTATTACCAAGAGAGTGGACGTGCAGGTATGTATAACTCAAATCCAGAAGTCATTTTAAAAAAAGCTTTTTTAGAAAAAACACTCTAAGTGATGTTTAACAATTCTGTATTTTTAATCTTTGGCTGCTATTTT
Source organism: Miniopterus schreibersii (assembly GCF_964146895.1). Classification (NCBI taxonomy): domain Eukaryota; kingdom Metazoa; phylum Chordata; class Mammalia; order Chiroptera; family Miniopteridae; genus Miniopterus; species Miniopterus schreibersii. The sequence goes on from NC_138102.1 coordinate 159,199,114, forward strand.
TAGAATAAACAATTAAGTCTTTTTCACAGTTTTATACTTATTTGCCTATGGAGAAATTTTACTTGTTCTATTAGAGGGTTATGAATTGTTTCTTCTGTTTGCTAAGATAATTTGATATCCATTTTAGCCTCCTGAATTTTTAATTAGTGGTTTCAACTCCATAACTTAAATAACTGGATTACTTATGGACACATATTTTTTTTAATCCTTACCCGAGGATACATTTTCATTGATTTTAGAGAAAGAAGAATGGGGAGAGAGAGAGATATCGATCCGTTGTCTCCTGTACGCTCCCCGACCGGGGATTGAACCTGAACCTTTTGGTGTACAGGGCAATGTTTCAGCCAACTGAGCCACCTGGCCAGGGCTGGACACATTTTTTTTTATTGGTAAAACTGAATGTTGATAAATCTTCTAGTCATTTTTTTAAAAAATTTGAGGGAAGTTGTTACAAATTAACTTTCACATTTCTGTCTTAAATTTCTAGATGTATTATACTTAGACAATGAAGCATTGCCAGCTGATTTCACATGTATTATTTTTGCTTGCTTTGAATTTTTAAAGTAATTATGCAATCCAACGATCTTTCCTACTACAGGTCGAGATGACACGAAAGCGGACTGTATTTTATACTATGGCTTTGGAGACATATTCAGAATCAGTTCAATGGTGGTGATGGAAAATGTGGGGCAACAGAAGCTTTATGAGATGGTGTCATACTGTCAAAACATAAGCAAGTAAGCCACATGCCTTTTCATAACTTTTTCCAGTTAAAGACAAACACAGTGTGAAAGTATATGATATTACTTGGAGTACTTAGGAAAGTCAGTAAATACACTGGTAGAGCATCAAGTACAAACATGTAAAAGCAGGTGTCTGAAGGGTAAGAACCAGTATGTGAACCCGCAGGATTTGCCTTAATCCAAGAAAAGATATTCTCTCTCTCTCTCTAATTCTTCAAAACTGTTTTATTGAAGGGTCTGATACAGATAGTGAGTTCAAGCTTTTTTTTCTCTGGCACTGGTGTGTAGCTGTTTCCTTTAACAATTTTGTACAGGTGTTTAAGAGGCGTTTTGAGAGTTGAGCTTAGAAACAAATACCAACCATACTACTAGCTGATGGGTTGATGAAATAATTGAGAGCAGGGTCAAGTTTCTCAAGAAATAAATTAAAATCTATTTAGGGTGGATTTAGTTAGACCATATAGCTTCCTGATGGCTTTTCTGTCACAGTCATCTTTGTACTCTTATTACCCATCACATAAAAATGACTCAAAAATTTTGAAATAAGCAGTAACCAGACAGTGCCAGAAAATGTATTTCTTTCTTATAGATGCTACAATAATCTAGTTAAAGAAATGAGAAAAAAATTTCTTAGATGTCCAGTAGACCCCCATGAAGCATATTTTGGGGTTTAGACTCAAATGGATTCTATAAAATACAAGAAACTGCTATCAGGAAGATTTTTTTTTAATAGTAAAATATTGAATCTCAAAGTGAATCTTGGACAACTTTTAAAAGCTGTTTATTAAGTACATATGGAAAAAACTATATGTGATGGGCAGAACTAATGGTCCCCACAGATGTCCACATCCAAATTCCTAGAACTTGTGAGTGTATTACCATACAAGGCAAAAGGGACTTAAGGTTACAAATGGAATTAAGGTTGCTAATCAGCAGATCTTAAAATAGGGAGATTAGCTTGGATTATGTGGGTGGGCCCAGTATAATCACAAGGGTCCTTAAATGTGGAAGGAGGCAGAAAGAGGGTAGGGGTCAGAGTGATGTGATGTGAAGACTCAACCCACTGTGCTTGGCTTTAAAGGGGAAGGAAAGAGGGTCATGAGCCAAAGAATGCAGGTAGTCTCTAGAAACTGGAAAGGCAAGAAAACAGATTCTATCCTAGAGCCTCCAGAAGAAATACATTCCTGCTGACACCTTGATTTTACTCCAGTGAGACCCACGTCAGACTTTTAGCCTATAGAAATGTAACATAATAAATTTGTGTTTTAAGCCACTAAATTTGTGGTAACGATATGGCAGCAATAGGAAATTAATACAATTTATAATCCTGTATTTTGAAGTAGAGATTCTTCAAACGTTATTCGTTTACTTAAGTTGTATCTCTAAATGTGTTGGCAGATGTCGCCGTGTATTGATAGCTCAACACTTTGATGAAGTATGGAACTCAGAAGCGTGTAACAAAATGTGTGATAATTGCTGTAAAGACATTTGTGAGTTCATTGTTTTTTAAATCTTTATAGGCTAATATATATGGGTAGGGCTACATAAAGGCATGTCATCTGAAAGTAGATTTAAAAGATTGAATGAGGTGTGAATAGAATTTTCCAGATTGAAAAATAACATGGTTTTGAAACAAAGGCAAATAAAAGGAAAAGCCATGTGTGTATGTTTTATGTTGCTATTACTGAGGGCATGTGAAATTTTTAAGAAATTAAGGAAAAAATTTAAATTATTTGAATACAAATGCTATTTATATAAAAAACGGCTTAACCTCATGATAATATCAAATACTTTATAGCAACAGATTAGGAAAAGAAACTGATAGTGAATCGTTTTTGGTGTAGATAATGGCTAATTACTCATAAGACACTGACTTACCAGTGTTTTAAAACTATATTTTAACTTTATTTCATTCTGTGTATGGGTGTTATATTCAAAGAGCTGGACTAACCAGTTCTTCACTGAGTTCTGATGCCTTGGTGGATGAAGGTCACTACAATTTTAACTTTACAGCTAGAGAAACTTACTTGTATAAGTTTACTAGACTGTATTTTGCTGACCAAATTCACAAGAGTCTGATATATTAAATAGAGTGCTAGTATCAATTAATAACTGGGGATTCTCTGTCCAGGACACTCTTGTCTCTAAATCTGACTAGCTATGAAGCCGTACTAGTTTTCATGGTATTGCTTAATGAGCACACATCAGGTAAATATGCAGAATAGATGGACTCAACTATAAACACCTCTTAGTATCTGCGTCATCACGTCTGGCAGACACTTTGGTTCCTAGAGTATACCCAAAGGCCTTCTGGTACTAGGTTATTTTCTTTACATCACTGTAAATCCCAGTGATATAAACTTAGTTCAGTGCTAGAGACTTGGGGGAATAGCCTAGTTTTAATTCAGAACACATTAATAAATCAGTGTGGAGGGTGGCTCACATTGATGACTTGTTTTTAAACCAGTTTAACCACTTAGAAGATCTTGGCCCTAATTTCGAAATCCCAATTGCCTGTAACCATGTCTGTTTCATTATAGCATTTGAAAGAAAGAATGTAACAGCCTACTGCAGAGATCTAGTCAAAATCCTGCAGCAGGCAGAGGAAATGAATGAAAAGCTCACGCCACTAAAACTGATTGATTCTTGGTTGGGAAAGGGAGCAGCAAAATTGAGAGTAGCAGGTGTTGTTCCTCCCACACTACCTCGTGAAGACCTGGAGAAAATCATTGCGCACTTTCTTCTGCAGCAGTATCTTAAGTATATACAAACCCATTTCTTGTCCTTTCATGTTGTCTTTAAACAGTACACTATATTTTTATTCATGGAATAAGTATATTTTCTTCCAAAAAGATTACTGTGGAGAAAAACTCTAATTTGGATATATAACAATAACAATAATTATAGAATACTTTACATATTCTATTTTACATATATTACCTCATTTAATCTTAGCAACATGGTGAACTGAGAATAGACATTCTCATTATCTTACTTTTAGAGACAAGGAATCTCAGATTTTACAGGCATTAGTTATATCTCAGTAGAGCCATAAATAGGAGATATGTTAAACTTAAGAAGAAATAATAAAATGCCTAAAACCAGTACCATAAGAATGATGGTTTACTCAATCACAAGAATCAAAAATTGGCAAAGTAAAATATTTCTTTCCTCAGAACATCATGCATCTTTATTGACTGTTTCTCATTTTTATAATTGCCTCAAAACAAATGGTTTGGTGGTTGTTTCATGTGAACTTTAAACACTATACAAAATTTACTTAATAAACTCCAACTATAATTGATCACTGTCCCTATCAAAAAAAGCACAAAACTAAAATACTTTCTATAAAGATAAATTGCATTTTTATAGTGTATCTTTCATAATTTCATATCAGTATATTAAAATTATTGCACTTATGGATTTTATAAACTTCAGTTTGTTTTCTCTAACTCCTCAAAACCTCTCTGATTGGTGGCCTTTATCTTTTGCAGAGAAGACTACAGTTTTACAGCTTATGCCACCATTTCGTATTTGAAAATAGGACCTAAAGCTAATCTTCTGAACAATGAGGCACATGTTATTACTATGCAAGTAAAGACGTCCACGCAGACCTGTTTCAGGGTAACTACTAATTTTCAAATATTTAAAAAATACATTAAAGCCTACAGATGCTTTTAACTAGTATTCTCCTAGGTCCAGTTGAACATAAGAAGAGGTAAGTCAGTGTTCTTAGAATTGGGGTATGGAAGACATTAAGTGGGAGAATTTAGCCTTTTAATATAGACTAGGAATTTCTAACCTTTTGGAATGTGAAGACTCCACTGTAATGTCTAATTTTGTGATGCACCCAGCCCTCATGATATTGGCTGTGATCAGTGTTGGTTGAGAAGTTTGCGTCTGTGGCAGAGGTTGAGCAGCAGTTATAAACAAGCCTATCAAGCCTGCAAAAGCATGCCATGTACAGTTGTGCCTAAGGACACTTCATGTGTTCTTTAGGGTTTCTTTGACAGCACAAACCTACCCTTCTATTCAAGATGGGACTCATATTTGAGTAGAAATCTGAAAAAGAAAAACCAGACCACTGGATACTTAAAAAACTGATATAGGACTATTGAGACTGAATCTCATGAGAAAACAGAATAGCTGAATTTTAACCAGTGTTTGCTTTGTTATTTTGTAGATTGAATCATCTCAAACTTGTCATTCTGAAGGCTCTGATAAAAAGAGGGAAGAAAAAAATTCGAGTAACTTACAGAAGAGATCTGCAAACATGCTTCAGCAATCTAATTCTAAGAATAGAGGGGCTAAGAAAAGAAAAATTGATGATGCATGAGTGTTTCTAAATTTTCCAAGAAAATAACGTTTTTTTTGCATGCATGCACCATTATTTTTGTAGTTAATCAGAAGTTAAAATTTTAAGACACTTTCATTAATATTTTATACACATGGAGCTAGCTATATTTTAACAACTCTCTAAAGTACTGAAGACTTGAGAATTTGAGACCTTTTGAAAATTTAGAGCATGAATTACATACACTTACAGTGTGAAATGAGGGAAAAGTGTTTTAATGTAAAGTCCTTTAAATGTAAAATACTTAAGAGAGTAATTTCACATAACTATCTTAAGCTCTTTATGCCTTGTATTTTTCTTTTTACATAAGTATCTTTTGACAGAATTGTTGTTATACTGAAAATTCTACACAGGCTCATCACAGAAAGTGAGTGACTTCAGGTTATAACAGATGTAGAATCCAAGCAAAAAGAATAGTAAGGTATCAGTACAAATATTAGCAAGTAAGATGGCTACATCTCTTTTTAAGTAAAATAAAACCCTAAGCTTGAAACCATAGCCCTATTTTGACATTTCACAAAGAATGGATCTGGTTTACACCAGACCAACCTAGCTAAATTTGCTCCAAAACTAAACCACAAATGAACACATCTAAGTTTAAATAACTTGAAAATTCTTACATAAGTGGTCATAAGAGGTCAGTTTTATGTGAGAAAAAAATCTGTAAATATATTATCCAAACTGATTTCATCTTTAGAATATTATTTTTAAATACTTTTCCAATAAAATCATTATCATGTCTGTATTTTTAACTTCAATTAGTCACCATTAAATCAGTGCATTTACTTTACTGACTTGACATTTTGTCTTATTTGAAAATTTATGTGGTTCTTGAAATGTCCATTTTAGTCAAAATAATCTTCTATATCAATATTTGGATCTAGTAGATCTTCTCCATACGATGAAAGATTCATCTGGTTTAATATTAAGTTTTCAAATGTTTCTTCTAAATCGGTTTCACCAATTAAGACAGCTCCCATCATTCGTCCATTCTGCATGACGACTTTGATGTATTCTTGTCCTTTGGTACATCTCAGCATTAATTCATGATCTGAACCCAAGTTCTGTGCATTGTATTTTCCCAACAGTACAACCTGTACATACATATGTAGGGATAAAAAAGTTATTCTAGTAAGTGCCTACAAGGAAACATAATAGGCATTTATTTTGTTATGTTGGAAAGGCCAGCAGAAAAATCTGTTCACAAAATTTTACAGCTAAAAATGTCATTGGGGCATGTTCCAAAGAAAACATTTGAATGGCATGCATTTATTCTACAGATGACAATACCATACAGTCTACACGAACATTAACAGTATCTAGTGAAGCCTTAGCTGCTGTGGCTCCCTAGTTAGAGCATCAGCCCACCAACTGAAGGGTCACGTGTTCAATTCCCAGTCAAGGGCATGTACCTGGGTTGCAGGAGGCAACCAATTGATGTCTCTCCCCCCCACCCCTAAAAATCAAGGGGAAAAATATCCTTGGGTGAGGATAAAAAAAATATATATATATCTATGTATCTAGTGAATATACAAATAAGTAGGATATGGACATGAGCCTGGAGTCATGATTTAAAGATTTAATAAGGAACTGAGTTAGATCTTTCATGGGCAAATTATATTATCTTCCTGAACCTTGTGTATGTGTTTGTGTGTTTCTCCTTATCAATAAATTAGGAACAATATCTTTCCTCAGACTAATGTACAGAGAATTAAGATAATTTGTATGGGAAATCACTTGGTTCACTATTGAGTATGATAGCTATTAGTTCCCCTCACAAAGAAATAATGAATCTCAAATAAAAATTAGAAATGCACCAACAGGGAATAGTCCCCTAAAGTGCCAAACAGTATAGTGGGAAGGGAGGTAATGGTTATCAGATAATTAGAAATTAATATCAGCAATAATATCAAGTACTGACTTGCATAAAATGAGAATATTTCATTTTTTTGGAAAAATGATTAAAACCATATGAATTTTTACTCAAGTAAGAAAATTAGATTATAATTAGTAACTAACAAGCAGAAAGAGGCACTAATTTGCTTATCTATCTTACCTTATAGTTAAAAAACTTTGTTACATGAGCAAAAAGTTCGAAGCTGAAATCCATGTCAATAGAGTCTCCTGAGCTAGCTGCAGCCATGCACTTCGCCGCATACCATCCCATCTGTCTAGCCTGGGTCCACAGCCTCATCTGAAATGAAAAATGTTACGCAGTATAATTTTTCATTATCATTACCTGAAAAATGTTATCACCTTAACCTTGTAACATACCTTAAAGTGCTTCAATGCTTGACAGTCCTTGACATTGGTTAGGTCTAGATTGGTTAAAATGGTTAGATGTTTGGTTGGATCATCTTTGCCTTAGAAGCAATCACCAGTCCACACAAACCAAATTGATTTTGGTATCTGATAATTCTATCTAAATTACTGCCTCTAAAATTAAAAGATGACTCCAACTTTTATGTTTCAATAAATTTTCTCTTAAAAAATCACTAAAATACTTCAGGCTACACCAGGTGATGATAACATTTTAATGAACCAGCCTCCATTTCAGAGTAAATTTCTCATCAGCATTAATAGAAAAGCCAAATTATCCTGAAAAATTTGTTCCTTTTCCTAATCCTCAGTTTTTGGTGCTAGATAGTTAAGGCCTACCGTGCAATTTAACCTCAATGGTCAGTCAGATTTATCACTTAGTGCCCAACCCCAAGACATCATTTCAGATTTCAGCGACTGATTCTGGGAAGTCACTTAAAATTCTTCTGTACAGCAGTATTAATTTCTTCTGTATTTTATTTTTATTGTGTTTCTACAAAGTTTTGGGATTCCCTAGTATAAGAGAACACTGGCTTGGAAGTCAGTAGATTTGCATATCAACTCTTCCACATATTTAATTTTTCTGAGCCTCAGTTTCTTCACTTGAAACACACACATACCACCTCCTCTGTGGCTCTTGGGAAAATTAGGTTAGCTTATAATAAGCAATTAGTTTCTTTACACCCCTATGTGTTTGTGGAACTAATGCTGTCCTTTTGTGTGCAAAAACGAAACCACAATCATGGATGTAAGCTTCAAGCATTTCTGATAGAAGGGATTTTTATTTTATTTTATTCAGCCTCCTCCCCGTATACAAGTGAGGTTTAATGAAGTACAAGAGCAGAGCAAACTGAGCACAATAAAACTAGAGGATGGCTAAAGGAAGTGGCCTGCAATATACACTGCTGGACTATTGCCTAATTGATAAACTCCAGCTTCAAAGTCCCTTTGCATCTGAGACTATGTAAAACAAATTTTAGTGTACTTGCTGCTGCTACAAATTAAGAGATGGGATCTCGTAAGATTTACTCAAAACAAGACACTTGCTTATTTTTGGCTATTTCTTTCCTATATCAGAGTATGATGCACATTAAAGACAGAATTTATCCTGGAGGGTTTTCAATGTTCTTAAAAAAATCCTCCAAACTCTAATTCCTAATTGAGAGTTTGTGACAGATATGCCCCATAAATGACATGGGATGACTACAGAAAAAACTGAAAAGCTACTTTGGAACATTTTAGAAGCAGGCTGAAAGCACTCTCTTGTCACTGATGTTCTCTGCTGTACATAAAAAACACACAAAATAATGCAGCTGCTTCTTGAAAAACATCTAGCTCTTCTAACATTTCACACTCCATAGTTAATCTGAATGAATAATATGACTTGTGGAGCCGGTCCCTCACCAAGATAGGTATTGACTGGTTCTTTTATCTCTAATAAATCTACCTATCTCTACTGCTCTGAAGACAACCTCACCTATAGCTACTGTGTGAGTATCTTCCTCTAGTATTTTTGCTCCACCATTAGGAGGCAGGCAACACTGTGAGGGCAGGAGGAAGTCTAGATCCAGCTGGAAGCAGCTGTTAGGCCGAAGGCCGAGGAAGCCTGTTCACTATAGGAACACTTTTTTTTTTTAATAATAATTCCCATAGGGGCAGAAAAGGGTCATCAGGAACACATTGTTTTTTCTATATGGCTTATAATACAGTGGTACCTCGGTTTTCGAACGTCTCTGATGACAAACATTTCGGGTTACGAACAATGTAAACCCGGAGGTAAATGCTTTGGTTTTTGAACACGCCTCAGAAGTCGAACATGCCACACAGCTTCCACTGAGGGCAAGGTCCTGAGGCCCAGCTGTCGGCTGTGGATCCCTCAGTTTTCCAACATTTCAGAACTCGGTCTTCCAGAACGGATTACATTAGAAAACTGAGGTACCACTGTATCTATAACTGTTGTTTTTTTACTCTAAAGCTGTGATGTACAATATGGTAGCCACTAGCCATATGTAGCTATTTAAATTAATTAAAAGTAAATAAAATTTAGTTCCTCAGTCACATCAGCCACATTTCAAGTGCTCAATACACACATGTGGCTAGTGGAGACCTGACTGGGCAATGCAGAAGTACAGAACATTTTCATCATCATAGACAGTTCCACTGTAATTGTAATCACTGTAATTGTAATTCACCAAAAGGGAAACATTCTAAATTTTTTTTTAAATGTCACAAAAAACTTCTAAGATAGCTTTCTATTTAAAGTAGAAAAGTTGGAAAACCAGGAAGTTGGATTTGCTGGTAGCAACTTTTGTTTTCAGATGGAATCTTGGATAAAAACATGTGATCTTGTATGCAGCTTACCTGCTGCCAGAGTGGGCTGGGTTGCCAGGACGCAGTACAGATGTCACCTGCAGCATAGATATCAGGAAGGGATGTGTGCATATGATCATCCACTTTCAGGCCACCGTCTTCTCCTAGATCAAACTAAACAATGTTCCTCATGAGCATATGTGGTAAGAAAAATGAAACATGACTTTTCATTCTAAAGTAAAAGAACAAGTAAAATTTTTATACCATGAGTTCATCATTAATGAGAAAGTGAAAAGTAGCTGCAAAATTTAGGGAACTAAGCTGAATTTCCAGAGAATCAAATTCCTAATAAGACACAATCTCATAAAATCCTTAGAATTTTAACATCAAAAATAAACCCAATAACTTCCCTGGCCAGTGTGGCTCAAGTGGTTTAGTGTCCTCCCCTGCACCGAGAGGTCACTGGTTTGATTCCAGGTCAGGGCACATGCCTGCCTGGGGTGCCGGCTGGATGACCCCCAGTATGGGGCGTGCAGGAGGCAGCCAATATTTTTCTCCTGGATGTTTTTCTTTCCTCCTTCCTCTCTCTCTAAAAAATCAATAAAAAAATAAAAAATACCCAATAACCACATGACTAACCCACTCATAATTACAAGATTATTCTTCAGTTTTTGGAAGCTTCAAATGATATAAAGCAAAAATTTAAAGACGGTTTTTCCAAAATATCACTTTTAAGAATTCATAGCAGGTGCCAGTCTCTTACCAATATTTAGATTAAGTAAATTACACATTGAGTCCCATCAATGATGACACTTACACTGGGATTTTAAATGCTTAGGAGCTTTAAGCAGTAACAGAGTATTTCAAATCAAGATATGGGTAGAAATGAAGTTGTTTTCAGTCACTAAGTTACAGGTTTGTACGAACACGCTGAACAATTATTCAGGCTCCAGAATTAGAGATCTTAATAAATAATGAGTACTTTACAAATATGCACAGAGACAAAAAATTCCACCTTACGTTGTTGCCACAGAGAAAAGGTTCTATATTTGGAGTAACTCCCGTAGCACTAACAATGAAGTCACAGCCATATATCTTGTCGTTGGTGAGTTCCACATATACAGGCCATATCTCTTTAAAAAAAGAGGTAAAGTTTATTCTCAAATGTAATCACCACCAACTGTCCAGAGCGTTAGGTGAATATAATGACTAGAACAAATAAAGAAACAGGCAGGCAGGAGATGACTTTAAAACAACATCCGTTAATATTTTGTCTAAGGCTCATTTGCTAAAACAACTTTGAATACAATTAATGCCATCTCCTTGTTTTGGGTATGATTACCAAACTATGGCATTCTAAACATTTTTCCTTCAAATTTAGACACAGAAATTCTAACCAACTAAATTTAAATTGGTATTCATTTTACAAATTATTTCTTTAAAAATCTTTATTAATAGAGTATACTCCACTGACACTTACACTGGGATTTTAAATGCTTACGAGCTTCAAGCAGTAACAGAGTATTTCAAATTAAGACAAGATCAAACAGACTGAAAATGTATATAAATTTGGAACTACGACACAGATCTCCTAATTCCTATTCCACACTCCTGTGAGAATACTATAGTTTAGTCCAAGTAGGTTACTCACTTTTCAGTGTTTTCCCTTACTATTCAAATTAAAACTTTCCCTTTTCTATGGAAAAATTCAAAAAACGCATGACTGGAATATCTCATACACCAGGTTTGGCTGAATGTTTTTCTTCAAACGATAGTATTCTCACAGGAGTGTGGAATAGGAATTAGGAGATCTGTGTCGTAGTTCCAAATTTATATACATTTTCAGTCTGTTTGATCTCGGGGAAGTCACTTACCTCTGAGAACATCAGGTTTTTTAGTATTTGTTTTGTGTTAATCTGCAAGATATTCTGATTGACTCACAGGGTTATGAAAGTCAAACACAATGAGTCAAGCTCTATACAATTTAATTTATTAGAAAACTTAAAAAGTCATAAAAATGAAATGACTTATTTTATTTTTACTTTTTATGTTTAAATTTTATATGGAAAGCTGAAGTTGTTTTTTAATATAATAATAAAGATTAAGTTGTTTTCCTTTTAAATAAGCAGTTATTTTTTATTTTATTACTTACCTTTATCAGTTATAACTGACTGATTATGATGGTCTCTTGGAAATGTCAAGGACTTTTTCTTAGAAATTCTAAATTCTTTCTGAAGGTAGATATTCCTTACTTCACACATAGTTTCAATGTGAATCTTATGAGAAAACTAAAACAGAAATATTTTATTTAGAATCCATCTATTAACCTTTAAAATACTGTAATGCATCTGAAATGACCTTTAAGAAAATATTAATTTAAAATAGGACAGGTGTATTCCCTGTAGTCTGTGTATGGAGATCTCTATCCCTTGGGATATAGAAAGAAGGCTGAGAGTCAGTTTTAGATGAATTTAATATCCACCCATCTGGTGGGCATGTGGGCCAAGTCCTTTCTTAGCACTATGGATTTTAAGTGACCCAGCAATCCTTTGGCTACATATTTGTAACCAGTCTTCAACAAATGATTCAAGAATTTAAAATTGCATTGAGACATGTTTAATCAGCATATGAAACCATACCTCTTTTGTTCCTTTAAGATTCAAGCCTTCATGCCAATCAGGTCCCAAGGCACTGCCTATATTACTGGCATTAACTTTAGTTCTAGCTTCCTTTTTCTTTCCTGAAGAGATAAACTCAATTCAAAATTCAAATGATATAAAAATTGCCAGGCAGAGAATTATGCTTGTGTTCTGCAGCTTTTAGGCAATGATTCTTATGCATAAGTACATACAGAATGACTAAACAATCATCTGTATTAATCATTTTATTCATTATTTTAATATTTTGTGATGTAGAGCTATAAAATGGATACTCTTTCAATCAAGTATTAAGTATAAACACAATGTTTTTTGGATGTTATATATACTGATTATTTATGAAGGGTAAGAACATTAGCCAACAGATTTTGAAAATGTTGTAAATTTGGGGGATGCCCTAAACTTACAAAATTTTTAAATTTCATAAGCCATACTTTTGTTTTTTTAAAAAACTTTTTAAACAATAATTGTGAAGCTTGTAAACTCATTGCATTTTTTATAAAATTACCTTAGGTGTTGTCTAATTGTAGCATCTGTTTACAAAGATGCAGGTGGACTGGTTTATTTTTCATAAAAATATATATTCTAGAAAATCTAAGGAGTCACATAAGGATATATAGAAATAAATACTACCTATATTCCTAGCTCCAAAATATATTTTGCTAAGTTTTCTTATAGTCTTTTTCTTTATGGTTAAAAAATAGCTATATCTGTGAATTAATGAGTTAGATGCTATATTTACCTTCAGTTGTATATCTGGTTCTTTTATGTGCAATTTTAGCCTCTGGTTTTTCGGCAATGAGCTTTGAGGTCAAGAATTCAGCTGCTCCTGCATCGAAGAAAGTATTCCCAATAGCCTTATCTTTAATGGCCCAAATTACTTCACATCCTTCAATTTCATACCTAAAAGGAATATTAAAGTTACTTAGAGCAGTTTCAAAAGTCTGAGTAGGTACAAAGATATGTACCTGCAAATAACAATTCTCTCCTAAGGCACAAGTAAAGAAAATATTTTAAGGCAAACTTAGAATGATTAAAAAAGGGAATGTAACATTCGTTCAGGATAAGAGTTAAAGCAGAATAAATAATAAAAGAAATTTAACCAGTTTCCTGAAAGAACATATAAGTGATATGTATACTGACCATCAGGTAAAGTTTCATTACAATAAATGTCATTTCAAAGTGTTCTGTTTCTACAACATGGTTATAATTCAGTGTCCCGCAGGGTTCCCAGGAGTGAAATGCTTCATCTGGTTATAGTGTAATCAATTATGGATGGATGGATGGATGGTACACAGCTACTATACTGAGAATTGCAGACCTCTTTGATAACAGATATTTTATATATTACAGAAATAGTAAGATTAAATGTTGTGATACTTTGAACATTTTTTAAGGTAAGAAAGCATTTCATTGTAAATAACAGTATTAAATTATAGTTTTGCTGATAGCTGACGGAGAAAACCTGTTACTTGTGCATAAGGATTTGAAGTCCCTCTTAAAATAAATCTGTGCCTCCTCCCTTTTGGCCCAGTCTGGTTTTGATACTCTAGTTTTTCTCTGCATTTCACAAATTTCATAATTACAAATAATGACTGTTATTCCTAGTACTCAGGCAACTGAAGAACTCTTAGAGGCTTCCAACAGGATTCATCATCCTCTTAAAAACAGGGGCAAAAACTGAGTCTGAGAGTTGGAATGGATAAAATTGAGCAAAGACAGGGCTTTAGCAGATTTCTTATTTTGATACAAATTTGTCCTTTTTGTAATCAGACCTAACTTTCTGGTCTGAAAAATATCAAGACTATTCCTTGTTAGCCATCTGCTGGAAGATAAAATCACAAAGAAAGTGAATCAATGCTCTGTAGACTATAGCAGGATATTCTTCAGTGATTTGTGAATTTGAAATATCATCGTAAGATGATAATATTTCATATTCATTAATGTGTTCACATTTCCCAAACTTCCCAAAACCAGGAGCTGGGAGTGCCGTATATCCTGAAACAGGAGTGACAAACCCTTTGGGTTTCATGGGCCAGACACGTAATATAACTGAGTAAACAGGATGGGCATAAGCAATAAAAAGTGGTAGGGACTATGACTAGAAATCTCTCAAGGTGTACACATTCAAACTGTTTTTTAATATAGTACACACTATAAAACATATGGGTCAAATCTAGCCGCTCACCAGTGGATGACCCTTTGAGCCTAAAGCACTGCCTAAACTCATGTTTGATAACATTTCTGCAACTGAATCCCATGAAAGTTAAAATAATTAAGTGGATTTTTGTTCTTGAAAATATATGGAAAACAATTATATTTATCTTTGATTTTTAGGATACTAAGATCTTTTCTAGTCGGCCAATAATCACATGAATCACAGTTTTTAAAAATACATACTTACACCAATTCAAGTGCGATACCACCATTCCCTATGATCATTATTCTTTTAGCGTTAGTAAGCTGTTTCTGAAATTCCTATATTAAAAAGAAAATGACAGTGTTTTGTATAGTGGGTAATACTGGAAGCAAGAGGCTTCACTGATAATAAATCTCCCTTTCCCACTCTGCCAGGATGCACCCTCCCAATTAATACTACAAATGTTCTCTATGTTTCACTCTAAACTGCCTTGACAGCAATGCCTCTCCTGGTCCTTGCTTTTATGTCATTACATTTGGAGTACTATTCAGAATTTCAGCAGGAGGCCCTGTCTTCAGTTTACTACATTCCCAACTATTTGACCAAATCAATTTACTAGCATAACACTGATCTGTATCATGGATACAGGGTTCTTCCTTTTCTTCTAGTCCCTCAGTCGATACACCCTGCACTTGAAACCTGCAGCATAATGGTTAAGAGCACAACCTCTGGAGTCCCTGGTTCTAGCAGTTATTAACTGGGGGCCACGGGCAAGTCGCTTAACCTCTCGAGCTTGATTCAACTATAAATGGAAGAAAGAAGGGACTATATCTCAAGGTTTCTGTAAGCATTAAGAGGATGTAGATAAAGCTGTTAGGAGTAGCATGCACATAATAATGTCTAACATTTCTTTTTAAAAATGTTATTACCATTATAAGACAGCTACTTGTTACCACCACCCTCCCTAAAAAGATCACAATGAGCTTGGAGAAAAGCCAGTGGTCACTCTTAGGAGACTTTCAAAAGTACAGAATAGTACCAATGCTTCAGACTGACATCCGAATAGCTAAATTCCTCCTCTTAAGTTACCATTTCTATTAAATTGACCCCGAAAGTTACTGTGATATTCAATAAATAACCACTGAAACTGACTTCTTAAAAATTCTAAAACAAAAAAAAGTTAAGTTTAATTTGTCCTTTATTGAAGGAAGTAGATAATTTAAGATCTGTAAAGAGCACTGGACATGGAGATGAATGGCATGAGTTTAAACTGTACTCTGATAAACTTAATAATTACCTTAGTATAGGTAAATTGCTTAGTATCTCTATTTCTATGTCCTATTTGTAGAATGGGAGTAATGACTGTCACACAGAATTACCACAAGGACTCAATGAGTTCATGTATGTAGAGAGCGTCGCTGGAACATAGTTATGAATGCAGTCTTTGATCATATGAACCCCAAATGTTTACAAGAAGATAATCAAGTTCAAGTTTTCTCTAAACTCCGAATTATTTAAGAATAGGTTGAAACTATCAATTTTCAAGAATATAAAACACTGTTACGTAAGTGTAACATTATCACCTCATGGGACAGAACAAGGAACTTGAAGTAAGACAGAGTATTGTGATTTGAAACCAGGAAAAGCAGGTTTGCAATAAGGGTCAACACCCTGAAACAAATTATCAAAAGAAGTAGTATAAGGTTCCACAGATAGAGTTTCACCTTACTGGGAGAGCTATTACTGTTCTTGAGCAGAACAATAAAGTGAGTGACTTTTTTGGCTTTAGGATTCTGTCATGATTCTGTACCAGAGATCTTCTGAGTATTAATTTCTTTGCTGAGGAATAAGTTCAGTAAGTTTTGGGTATGCTATATATTTTGGGGGAAAAATCATTACATTATTTAGGTTACAAATCACACATTCCCAATCACAGTAGAGTAATGAGTGTGTGCACAACGTAAGCTGTACCCTTCAGCATAGTCATTAAATTTGGGACATCATTTAACAGAAGGAACACAGAATATCAGCATGAATAGTAAACAAGATAGACTATCAACTAAAAACAAACTGAACTTGGCCATAATAGAACCTTATAACTACTTTCTGGTTTATGGGTCACAAAACAAAAAACTTCTCTTCTGCTCCTACAGTTTAGAGATTAACATTGTAAGTGGTACATTTTCATTCAAATGTAGAAAAAGACATCTAAGAAAAAATCTTCGTGTTTATTCCTCATAACTCAACCCCAGTATTACCTGAGCACTATCTGTATCACGAATTCCTATGACGTAAGGATTTCCTTCACATATCAACTTTGGTTTAGCTCCAGCACACAGACAGAGTTGCTTATATACATGCTGACTGCCATCTTCTGTTAAAATGCACTGTAAAAACATAGAGCAATGAAGGGGAGAAGGGGAGCATTTATAAATGGGAACAATTTAATTTTAAACAGTCAAAACACAAAAGCAAAAAGTATATTAAGGTTGCCTCTTGGTGTCATTCAATAGTTTGTCACAGCAAATGCAAAGCAAAGTAAGCACAGGAATGCATTCAATCCAGTGATTCTTAATTGTCTTAGGGCCATGAATTATTTTGAGAATCTGATGAAAACTAGCCTTTCTCCCATGGAATAAAAGGTATATTTTGCATAAAACTTAGGGAATCTCATGATGTTTAGAAAGAAATGTTGACCTTAGATGAAAATGTAAACATTTTGAAATTTTAAAATTGAGCATTCTGATGAATATTTCTCATCTCAGTGGAAGTTATTGTAAGAAGATCTAGTGAGTCTAATGGTGTAATACCTTAATCTCTATTATGGGTAAGGGGAGTTAAGTAGTGTGTGGTAGAAGAGGTTACAATATATCTTCTTAATCTAAAAAGATTAGAAGTGCTAAAAAAGTATTGACATTCTTAGGTACAAATAATCATTTTACCAGCAAACTACACACTCTTTGGGGATTATATTTTCACCTAAGTGACAAACATGTTAAACTTAAATCCTAGCATGTACTGGCTTTGAAGATATTTATATTAATTTTTAATAACATCAATGAGTCTAAAACATTTCATAGATCCATTGTTTTTGTTTCTTAATATTGCGGAAAATCTACAGATAAGTAGTAGCATTTAGAAAGCAGATATACATGAGAGATGCTGGACTCTGTTGGAATGGTTTAGGGGTTAACATTTGTGCCATGTGTTTGGAATTATAAAACTTGGCAAATCATAACATAGCACTTACTATCCATTGAGACATTTGTGACTCATGTTAACTCTTTAGCTGCATAACATACACAAAAGCAATAATCCAACATAGTATAATGCATATAGAAACTTCATACAAGTCTTCCTTCAGACAATCTGGTTAGAGTTTATCTGACAAACAGAAGTGAGTTACAGGTACTGACGAAATTTAAAAAATAATTTTTGCCCTGGCCAGTTGCTCAATGGTTAAAGTGTCAGCCTGCAGACCGAAGGGTCTTGGGTTCAATTTCCGGTCAAGGCACATGCCTCGGTTGCAGGTTCGATTCCTGGCCCCGGTCAACGTGAGCAGGAGGCAACCAATCGAAGTGTCTCTGTCACACTGATGTCTCTCTCTCTCTGCCCCCCTGCCAAAAAAAAATCAACAGAAAAAATACCCTTGGGTGAGGATAAAAAATTCTTTTTTAAAATTTGCATTTAACTACTGTAAAAACACAAACACTCTTCATTAGCTACTGTTAATTTTTTAGAAGTAGACAGGAAGATAAAACAAATTATTTCTAATTCACTAAAGAATATGAAAGATGTATGAGAGAATGTGGACATGAACCTCATGCG
The DNA here is from genome assembly GCF_964146895.1 of Miniopterus schreibersii. Lineage (NCBI taxonomy): Eukaryota > Metazoa > Chordata > Mammalia > Chiroptera > Miniopteridae > Miniopterus > Miniopterus schreibersii. The sequence goes on from NC_138102.1 coordinate 159,217,465, forward strand.
AGGGCACTTTCCAAGTGACAATGGGTGGCACTCTGCTTCATCCAAATGCCCTAATATGAAGGTTCCCTCACAGTTCATTAGTGTACTTCTAAGCCTACTTCAATTTGCAAATTAACTGACAGGGCTGTTATACTGAATAAGTACTACCACTATAAGTATTAGAAACTTACTCTGGTTTTTGGATGCAGATTTTTTATTCTTTTTTCATAAAATTCATTACTTTTTCTTAATTTTTTTCCTGTCCAATTATTCGTGTTCCAAATGTGGTGTATATGTGTTTTATCCCTAAGGAAGGATTCATAAATTAGAGCTGCTTTAGAGAAACAACTACAAACTCTACTTCACATCTTGCCTAAAGCTCACTTGATACTGCTGATCACCTGATAACATCCTTTTCTGAGACTGCCTTATTCCTGACACTGTTTGGTTTTGGCCTTATATATATCATTTTGGACTATTACAACCACCTTCTAATTTGGTTGTTGTCCAGTAGCCACTCATTCCACTCCAGTTCATCCTTGACACTTATGTCAGATATATTTTTCTAAAAGAACACGTATTTCATCATTTCTGCCTCCACTTAAAATCTCTTTACTATTTCTCCCTTGATTATCAATGAACTCAATTTCTTGGCATGACATAAAAAGCTCTTCACAGTCTTATTTATTTCTCCAGCCCTGTCTGCCAATCTCCTTTACTTAGCCCCACCCAAATCCCACTGACAACATTACTGTTCCACATCCCCCTTTTCCTTTCTTTGAGTCTTTGCACATGCAATCTCTTTCTGGAATGCCCCTTTCCATCTGAAGAACTCTTAATTCATCTATATTTTAAAACACAGCTCAAATATTACTCAGTCTATGAAGTCTTCCTAAATATCTACTATCAGAGCTTTGATAATATTTCAATGACTGTGCTTTTCACATGTCCATATAATTATATGTATGCATGTCTATATTCCCTATGACACTGAGAGCTCCTAGGAACAGATTCCTTATATTATTACTTATTCCTATATTATTGTGCTGACTTAATGTAGTGCCCAGAGAAGAGTGGACAGTATATAAATGTTAATGCTAATTTGAAATGTAAAACCTAAAACACCAAAAGTAAACTAATCACACAATCCCAATAAACTCACAAAAAAGTGTAAATGATTCTAATAATGGAAATCAATGTCACTAAAATTTACATGCTAGGGACTTTGGTGGTGGTACAGGTGGGGTCAAAGGAAGCTAGGCTAAAACCTCACCAAGATTTAACAAATCAAAATGTCATTAAGGAAAATATTCTCTTACATGTTCTCCACTCTTCAGTTGCTTTACTCCACATTCTATGACCTTAATGTTGGGAAAGCGGTTTTCTAACATGGTACTTGGTTGTTCTTCAACATCAAACTCTTCCAATACTTTAGAAACCTGTATTTGATCAAAGAGGTAAGAATATAAGAATATATTTTTAAAAAATTTACTTCAAGAATTTTAAATAATAAAAATAGTTCCATTTCTTTTTATACACTACTTATTTCATGTTCATAAAACAAGAAGTTGGCCAACTGCAGGAAATACAGTTGAAAGAGGGATAGATTCTGCATTTTAAGACTTAAACTCAAATACTAGTCTTACCACTCTTGGGCAAGTTGGTTAGGTCACTAAGCCTTAGTTTCCTGTCCTGTAAAATGAAGGCTACTCACCTGTAACATGAGGGTTAACACTACTTACTTCTGTGTAGTTTAATCAAACAGCTTATTTCTTTATCCTTACAGCTTTCTCTTTTCACTTACTAGAAACCCTTATTGTGATCTAGTCTTTGGACTCTTCTTTCCTGTTCTCCAAAATCACTGGCATCCCCTTGGACTCACTTTCCCTCCTATCCTGCTGAGACTCCACTGTGGATCATTCCATCTTTTGCCCAAACCCTTTATTTCCTTGCTCTCTTATCCTTAACCATTAATTACCAGAAAATCTCCCAACCACAGATCAAACTACCTGCTTTCTCTAGTCTTTTACCCAGTTTGCTGTTGAAGAACCACACATCTTGCAGATTGGTATGTGACCTCAGTTATTCCTTTTACACTGCATGGAAATCCTACTATGTGGCCACAGCAGTTCTCAAACTTCTTAGTGTCATGACCCCTTTACACTCTTACAAATGACTGAGGACCCCAAACGGCTTTTGTTTGAGTTATACCTAGCAGTATTTGCTGCATTAGAAATGAAAGCTTATGCCTTCCTTGGCTTCAGGGATACTACACTCTTTACACTCTTACAAATGACTGAGGACCCCAAACGGCTTTTGTTTGAGTTATACCTAGCAGTATTTGCTGCATTAGAAATGAAAGCTTATGCCTTCCTTGGCTTCAGGGATACTACTCTTTCAGTTTTCCACTTCGAACTAAGGCTTTAAGTGAAATGACATATAACAAAACCAATTTTATCACAGTCTAACTGATATAAACAAGAGTTAAGTTCCTATGGCATTTCATCAACGTTTTAACAAAATGATATTGAATGAAACAACCTTACTCAAGCATCTACTGTACATCCTAAGTCCACAACCTTGTAAAGTAAGCAAGAGTGTATTACCTGAATATTACAGGTGAAACAACTCAGGTACAGAGATTTGCCAAAGTTACAGAGCCAGTAATACCAGAGTTAGGCCTAGAACCCAAGTCATTTTCTTTTATTGTACAAAACTTACAAAACTGGCAAAAACTGAACTCAAGTCTTATAACTCTGGGATCATTACATCAAATTAAGTCTCCTGGAAAGACATGTATAAGAACCAGTTATACATCTTTCTCTTACGTATGTGTGCTTAAACTTGTAAAAAAATATCCCCTTTTTTCTTTTAGAGATTAATAGCCATAATTGTTCTCTGGTTCTTCCAATCCCATGTCTTTTGGTTGTACCTAGGTACTAAGATATCTTATGTATCTTTAGGCAGGTCATAAAGGAGTAATATATGGAACTAACTTACCCTTGGTCTTAGGGGTTTATATATATGAGAATGAGGTGCGCTAACTACACATTGACCTCTTCCCTGGGAGACAATATGTAAAAGAACTTGCATAAAATATACTTTAAGACTGGAAAGGTGTGTCTGTGGGAGACGGGTAGGAGGAAGGTGGTTTTTCTTTCTTGACATCAAGTCTATTAACCTTTACATGAATAAATAATAAATCTTAGACAATGAAAAGGTTATATTCTACTATCAGGATATTATAAGGGAAAACATTTTAAATCAAAGACTACGGTTGTAGTCTTCACTGAAGTGTGGAAAAAAATATTTGTTTTTTTTACCTTTTTATTCATTTATTTATTTTTTTTGCATAGGCATTGTAACACTCATAATTATAGCACTGCAGCACAGGAATATAACTTATAAATGTATATATACTAGAATCTGAATGCAAAACTTTTTAATAGGTAAGCTACAGGATCAAAAAAATGTTTGGAGACCATTCTTCTATCATATTATGGCCCAAATGATCTTAGACTCCTAATATAATGTTTTAACACGTGTAATATAAATTCATGGAACTGCAAAGTGTTCTGAGATGCTTATTGTACATCTGAAACATTAATTATCTACAACTGTAAACTTGGCTCAGAAGCATTTTTGATTTGTAAATACACATGCACACACATGTATTTTATAATAAAAATATAAATACACATATATTTAGATTTCATAGCATCTTTACCCAAAAGAATCTGATTTTACATTTTCAGAAAAGTAATTCAGAGTGGTAGGAAAAGATAGCAGGGAAAAATAGAAGACTAGAAATTCAGTATCATTCTGGGTACTTCTGGTATTCGATCTGAAAAACCCTAAACTTTGAGCTATAATTTTAAAATGAATATCAAAAGAACGTTTGTCATTTTAAACAAGTAAAATAGTACAGTTACACTGCCTGCTATGCAAGTTATTGCAATTTTGAAAAATTAACGCTAAGAAAGTTATACAAAGGTTCTTACCTGCTTGAAATTTGTAACTGCTTTAATAACAGGAGAAGCTGTTACCAGGAGAATCTCTTCTGATGGAAAGTGAATCGCCAACTTATTAAAAAAAAAAGTAGGAAAAGTATATGATAAATAACTTTAGGTATTAGTATGCATGGCATGTAGGGTGAGAGAGGGATAGTACAATTTTAATAAAGTTATTAACCTAGGAAACTAATCACTGTTTCTCATCTAAGGTTTCCATTATCTGGAGTCTTGTTCATATTTATAGTGAGTAGTGTTCAACTGTGGTATTGATTAAAATGAATAATACATTTATACTAAACACCAACAAAGATCTGAACAAGAAAAGTGACATAAATAGGTATTCCTTATTTACTTAAACTATTTTATATGACAATTTAAAGTTATCATGCAGAAGATAAGGAGAAATCATCTTCCTAATTAACAATTAAACCAACTTCTACTTATTGTAAAACATTTTCATTTGCCTTCAGTAGGATGAAATTACAGTAAACCTCAATAATAAACGCTTAGAATCTTAGCCCTTTCCCCAAGTGCCTTGGCACTCCTATCCTGCCTCTTCTAAATGCCCAATCAGTAGATATTCTGGGAAGACCAAGCCATTTTAATATTAGCCTTAACAAAATGTGGTGGCTTAACATGACAGTTTCATCACTTTCCTCTAGCTACAAATGTCTATCACTTTATACTTATTGAAAGCATTTTCCTAACTCATGCTCCAGTTTCTCAACTCCACCAATCTTTATTTCTATCCCTACTATACTATTATCCTCTGTTCAATTTAACTATACATCCTTTAAACCCATAGATTGTTTTTAATATCATCTTATTTAAATTTTCTACAGTATTTGACAATATCATCACTCTTCCCCATCTTTCTTTCCTTTGAGTATTCTGTAATCCCCCCTCCTCCAGCTTTCTGTTTCCATTGCTAGCCCAGGCCCTCAAAGCTTCTTTATACTACTAAAATCACCTTTCAATTGGCCTTCCAGTCTCATATTAACCAGCTGCCTCTGCCCCACATTGTAACGAATCTTTTAAACTTTTTCATTTGATCACATTACTCCACTGCTCAAAATCATCTGACTATTTGCAAGTTCCTGGTAATTTCTTAGCATGGCTTACAAGATCCTTTATGATCTGGTCTCTGCCAACCTTGCTGGCATCTCTGGTCACCTCCCCTCAGCACCATGTGCCTTAAGTTTTGCTGCTCCCAGATGATGCCATGCTTCTCCACCTGAGGCTTTACCACTGCTTCCCTGTGGAACGTCTGTCTTTTCTTGTTTAAGGGATGAATTTTCACTCATTGTTCCACACTGAGACAAAAGTATACCTCCTTGGAGAAACAATACCTCTTTCCTAATTCACTCCCTACCAACTCAGCAGGCACCCCTAAGATAGCAAACACCCGGATGAAAACGTACATGTCTCTTCTACTAGGCTGTGAACCCCTAAAAAGTAGGTTCCTAAAATAAGGTAACGTACTGTTTATATTCGACTAATAAGCCCTTAGTGCCTGGATTATGGGTGTTTACTTGGCAAATAAGTGGAAAATACACATTAAGATTAAAAGAGTGAAAGTTAAAAACTCTTGAATTTCTTGTAACATTTCTTATGACTCCAGTGATTGTTTACTTTATATAAAAATAATTTAGTCCTTTTTGGAATATAAAAATATGTATATCTATGGTCTGATTACTCAGTATAAGCAGAAAAGCATTCCCTAGCTGCATTCCGAATATATCTTGCTGGTTGTTTTACAAAAGATTACTAGGGATGAAATATCTTCTATCTTGGGAGTTCAAAGTACAGGAAACTTATGTAAGGGCTACGATGCACCGAGGACTTGGCACCAATCTGGGAGCTGAATTCAATCTAATTACAAAGGGGGCTGAATTTTCTGACCAAGTACTTAACCAGTCACAAGCCCTCCGCTCTGCTCTGACGTCACTAGACCAGGTCCCCAGCTCGCTCCCCGCCGCGCCCCAGGCTCTGCGCCCCGAGCGAAGCTCGCGCGGCATTAAAGACACCGGGGCCTCCCCGCAGCCTCCAATACCCCCGAGCAGGAGAGAAGGCGGGGGAGAGAGTCTCAGAAGGGCCGGGGAAGGGGGGCGGGGGGCGAGGGGCGGGGGCGGGAGAGGGGAGGGGGAGGGGGAGGGGGCAGGAGGGGGCGGGGAGGAGGAGGGGAGGGGGCGGGAGGGCGCCTCCGGAGCTGCGGCCTCCGGGGTCGAGGAAGAGGCGGAGCCTCCCGCCCGCCCGCCCTACCTGCTCCGCACAAGTGACACCCGCGATGCCACCGCCGACCACCACGAACTTCCCCGCCGTCGGAGGAGGGCGCGCTGCCTCCATGCTCAGGCTTCTGATGCTTCACGGCCGACCGCGGGGGAGCCGAGGCGATCGCGTCCCCGCCACTTCCGGGGCCGAGCGGCGACTCCGCCTACGGGTGCCCCGCAGCTCACACTTAGTCTCTTCGCGCATTGGCCGGGGACTGCGCTCCGGAGCTTGCAGCCGCGTCCTTGGCACCCGGGCTCCGCGTGATGGTTACTACGCCTGAATGTAGTTTTCTCCGCGATAGAGAAGACAGAAAACAAAAATTAAAGAAGATGGGTCGCCAACGGAGGCTTGGCAGATTGTCTAAAGACAGACCAGTGATCTCCCGGGGCAGAACATTCTTAAAATAAATGAATTGCTCTGACGTGCTCACTACAAGCTCCTGTGAGAAATTAAGCATCTTAAGATGACTCGGGGACCACAGTGGGCTCTTGGGAAACTCACTCAAACTTCCCCCCAGCAAGCTGTGAAAGTGCATGCGAACCTAGCAGCATCTTTCTGCTGTCAGGCCACCTAGCTAACCACATCTCTGCCTTCAGCGGAAAGGGGTGCCGGCTCCTGTGACCCCCCACTCCAGGCATACAGGTAAAGCCCCGCAAATACATCTCTCGAACTTTTCACCTGTGCGAGGGACAGGGACCAGCTCTAGGACTGTGAGTGTGTTGGAACTGGCAGGGGTGGGGGGATGGTTTCCTACCAGCATTGTAGGACTTTCTTCCAAAGAATTCTTATTACAGCCTTCTGCAACTTGTCAATGGGTTGTTTACTTTCCCGTGTTTAGCCTAAAGAAATATAATGGGCTAACGCTGGCAAAAACAGTTTTATCATCTCTTAGCACGCACCTACTTTCTAAGCTTTCAGCATGGTCTAGCATCTTGTGTTAAAGGCATTGGGGTAGTTGGTACCTATTATACTGTTCTTAGCTTCTGGAGCTGAACAAACCAGAAAAATTGCATTTAACTCCACAGTATACCAGGCACACCATTTTTGTTCTATAAATATCAGATTCATGCCATTTAGAAAACTGGAGGCATTTCTTACAATACACCCCAGCACCCCAAAATTCAATTGATCAAGTCTTGGCAACTCAGAAGTGCGCCTCAGCTTCCTTATTTTAGTTTTTATTGTGACTGCCCTATTGTAAGCCTTCTTCTCCCACTCGAACTATTAAAAAAGGCTCCTCATGGGTCTTTCATCCTGTTCTCTGCTTCTAATGTACCCCTATGCTGCCCTAAGAGTTATCTTACTAAAAGGGAAATGTTGTTACCTTCCCTCCCCACCACTTCTTCTGGCCCAATTCCAGTTCCCTGAACACATCGACTTTTCTTGTCTCTTCCATTCCAGGCTCTCTTGTCCCACCTATAGAAGCCTGTGGATCTATGAATGGCAAGCTCAAATACTACCTTCCCCACCATTCTCTGGCAGAAATAATCATGTTCATAGTACCTGATTGCATTTAACAGTGTTTATTGTGTTTGAGTTGGCTGTGTCCCTATTGGGCTTCCTCTTCGAGGAAAGGAAGTGTATTTTATACACTTTGGTTTTTCTTGCCTATGTCTCTAATCCCAGCATTTAGCACAATGACTTCAGTGATATATACTCAATAAATGTTTCTTGATACTTTAGAATAAGCATGGTAAACCTGATCTTATAAAGTTTGGGCCCTCATTGTGTGGTTATACCCACCAATTTGAGGTAAGAATTGGCCTTATGAAATATCACTGTTCTCCCTTAAATGGTTTGCTATAATATTTTTAGATCAGGTTGTTCTGGGTAGATAGCTGTTGTGGTTATCTCACAGAATCAGGATAGACCGACCCAAAGTTTGGTTTGGATGTCAAGATTGATAAACACACACACACACCATGAGGTGATGAAAATATTTATCACATAATGAGGTCTTCTGGACTTTCTGGGGAGAGCAGGACAATCTCTTAAGCTGATCCAAAAATGGTTTGTGAGAGCAAGGAAAGGAAACCAACTCTGCTTTCATTATGATTAGGGAATGGGTGTTCCGGCACCTGTGGCCCAGGCTTGTTGTGGTTTGAATTTCTTGCCAGTGCCAAAGGTGGGCACATCCAAACTTTCTCAGCTTGACCCTGCTTGGGGCAGATGGGCAAAAGGTGAGGTTTGAAAGCTGTCAGCAAAGATCAAAAAAGGAGCCAGGTCCTATAATAGGCAGTGTTTCCAACTCTATTTGATATGTTTATAAAGTTCCCACACTCTTCCCAAGCCATACAATGGAGCTTGATAGTTCAATTTCAGTTTTAATCTGTATCACCAGAAAACACTCTTATTAAATTATAAGCGCACAAGAAAATACCAAAGTCAAATATAAAGTATTTTTATTATCCAACTTCTTTTCTCTTATAGAAAATTGGGAATTCTCCTTAGCTTTTTAAATTTTTGAGTCATAATTAAAATGTCTAAAAGATATCCTTGACAGAATGACATATTATAACACAATTTATATATCCTTTTCTGTATACTCTATAAATAAAGAATATTTTAGACCTTATAATAGCTTTCATGCTATTTTTGAATAAAACATTTATACTTCTATTCCATGGCATTTATTTGTTAATTGCTATACTTTGCACATATGAAATTATTATGACAGCACTTGAAGGAATTATTATTTAAGTATCTTGATAATTATTTACCATTTTAGTGTGTAAGGCAATGTTTTAATACTACATTGAATATTAGAGAAATTCAGATTGTTTTATCATAAATAAATAAAATATTTTCTACAGTCAGTTATTATACTGAAGGAATAGAAAGAAACAGTGCTTTGTATCTTACCTTTTGTTTATTGAAATCACTTGTTATCTCCCATAAAAATAAATGAAACTATAAAGAAGGTAAAGCATATAGCCTTCCAAATGGGAAAAATATGAAATTATGGTATCAAATGATTGTGGCTAATTTATTTCAGTTGATATAAAATATTGAAATTAGAAATACATTGCACTTCTTAAAGAATTTTATATGTTTTAAAAAGACAAAAGTTATGTTGTTTCAAATAATACTGCAAATACTGCATTTATCCATTAACATTTTTCAAGTTCACATGAACCCAAGACAGATTTACATGACAGTTGGACTAAATTTCTCCTTTCTAGTGTTGAAAATATTTTTAGGTTTACATGAGACTTTAGAATTTTAGCCATCAGAATGATCTTTACTCAATTTATTGATAGTAACAACAGTGATACACATTGAGCATGCTTGCCCAGATACATTAAGCTAAAAGTGAAAAGAAAACCTCATTTTATCATTAGTCTTGGGAGATGGTAATTTAACCAATTTCTGGTTTGGTTCAGGTCAGGCCATATATTGTATGGATCACATTTTGAAGAACAGCTGTTTACAAAAACATTTTTGTATAACACCAAAAAATGTTGTTAGTGATTGTGACTGTGAAATTGCATTCACAGGGAGAAACTTTTTCCTGAGGAAGATGAAACATTTGTTTAAAGAAGCACATCAGCTGGCTGTGCTATGATTAATTTTTGACATCTTTGAAGAAATCGAAAGCATTATCAGTTACAGAACATTTAAAGCATCTGGTGTTTGTAGAGAACTGGACACCCGTGGATTCTCTCCCTTCTTTTGCCTGAGCCATCTGCCCTGGGAACCCACACACTCTCTTCTGCATGTATCATGCTCTCATTGAAAAGGTATGTTAATGTCAGTGATAAGATTTCTATGACTTATGGAATCATAGTGTGACTTACCTTTCTCACTTGAAAAGGTAATTTAGAAATGTGTCAAAACATTTTACAAACCTAATAATATTGCAAAGCATGAATAACTCTTAACAATATTCCTACTTTTACATCTCTAGCTCTTTGTTTCTCTCTTTCCTGTGATGACCCATTTTCTTTCTCCTGCCCCTACATGCACTTGTTTCTGAAAGCTCTATTCTCTATGACAGCAACTTTTAAAACATGCAATACCTGACTATTGAGTCAGGGGCACTGACCTCTTTTCCCTTAGATTGTGAAATTAAAAAATGACAACAGCCAACACAATAGCTGTCCAGTGTGAATGAATCAAAATTATACCTATATTTTTTGTCAGTTCGGCAAAAAAGAAAATATATTTTTTGGTGTGCTGCAGGATTTTAGTAATTAGTTTACCTGTGCCAGGAGGTGGAAAAGATTGAAAATCACTACTCTGTGAAGTTCTCTTCCCTTTCCATACTGCCTTTATCAGCACATCAGCACCTAGTTGCCCATCAAATATGCATTCTTCCCTCCTAACAGAATCTTAATTTTGTTTGAATTGACAAATGTGCTACCTAAAAATATGTTTTTTGTCCAGACACTTTGGTAGCTGAGGTGGCCATGTGACACAGTTCTGGCTCATAAGTGGAAGTCAGCCAAGGATTGGCAGAAACCCTTTGTTCTACTGATACAGGTACTACTGGTTCCTCCTTTTCTTCCTTTCTGTCTGGAATGTGGATGTGAGATTAGGGGCAGAGCAGCCACCTTGACATCATAAGACCACAGGTATGAAGATAAAGATATATTTGTTAATGATGTGGAGGGGAGAAGATGCAACATTTTTTTTCTAAAGCCTTAAATGAGCCGCTTTTTAGATTCTGGATTTCCTACCTCTAGACATCTTGTTACCTAGACAAATTAATCTCTGTATGTTTAAGCCACTATTAGTTTTCTGTGCATATTGCCAAATAGAATCCTAACCTTGCCCTTCTTTATTTAATTACATAAGGAAGAAACAATTTATTTACCCCATCATATCATATCTTTAAGCCATATTTATTCCTATTGCTCGTAATTATTTCCCTTCAGTGTGCTATTTGACAGAGTACAAAACTGAAGGCAACATTCTGTATCATTTGCAAAGTCAAATCAATTGCTTTTAGTTCAAAGGAGTTCAGTGATTTATTTTGGCATTTCTTGCTGTGATTTATCTGCAACACTTTGCTGTAGGCATGATGTGATCTACAATTGGAGACCTTGCTGACAGTGTGATTTCCTAACACCATTTCTGACCACACTGGTGTTAAATTCAACTTAATCGCTTCTGCAAATCCAACCCAAATTAACCCTTTTGTAGATTTACTTTGTGAGAGGACATGACAAATTTTATCAAACATAGATTTGAATTTGCTACCCTTTCTGTGTTGAGGGTGCTTAGCAGTGAGCAGGAAGTAGGCCACTGTTCAGACTAATGTGATTCCTGTGTGTATCTATATGTATATTTACATCTAGATCTATATTTGCATGCCTGTATTTATATTTAGATCTGATTGAGATATCAAATAGTTGTATAAATATAACTGTTTCCAAAGCAATAGCTTTGTTTTCCTCCCAATCATCATGGATTCTATTTAATGATTTAATGTGGTAAATTTCTAAGTCTGAATATATTCCTACAGTTTCATAAAAGCTTGTATTAAGATTAGCCAACCATGCTCGGTAAGCATGTTTTCCTTTTGCACTGAACAATATAAATGAATTAAGAAAGGGGCATTTAGGTTATGCAAATACAAATCAGTATGACCATTCTAATGTCATTTGAAAGACTTTAAATTGTTAACATTTTCACTCATTTATTCATTTAACAAACATTTACTGAGCACCTGCTATGTGCCAGACATTGTTTCAGGTACTCGGGATATATCAGTAAATAAAACAAACAAACATTTCTGCCTACAAGGTAGACAGAAAATAAAGATAGACAATAAAATAAAAATAAATAATGAGTCAGGTTGCGTGTTACAAAGTGCTAAGTGTATGGAAAACAAAACAAGAAAAGTAGGATCAATAGTATGTATGGGAGTGTGCTGTTTAAAATTTTCATTAAGGCCAGCAGATAGGTCTCATTGACAAGATGATATCTGAGGTAAGAGACGGAGGAGGTGAGATAGTCATGTGAATATCTGGGAGAAGAGCATTCTAGGCCATGACGGAGGGGCACGTGGTGGGTAATAAGAGGAAAGGTCCTAAAATGGGGATGTGTCAGGCATGAACAAGGCATTGCAAAGAGGCCAGTCTGGCTGGAACAGAGTACCTGAGGAGGAGAGAAGTGGGAGATGAGATGAGAGAGGATCATGGAAGGGGTGGACAGGCTAGAGCTTTGCAGATGTGTAGAAACGTTGACATTTATTTAGTGAAGTGCAGAGTCATTATAGAGCTTTGAACATAAGACTGACATGCTCTGAAGGCAAGGTCAAAAGCAGAGAGACGAAGCGCAGCAGATGAGGCGAGATGGTGGCTTGCATCAGTAAGGAGTATTTGGATTCGGGCTCTATTTTGAGGAAGAATCAACAGGATTTGGGGCAGTTGACCACATAAATTTAATCATCCATGGTAGACATTTCTTTTTTTTTTTTAATTAATTTTTTTATTTTTATTTAATTTTTTAAAAAATATATCTTTATTGATTTCAGAGAGAGGAAGGGAGAGGGAGAGAGAGATAGAAACATCAATGATGAGAGAGTCATTGATCAAACCCACAACCCGGGCATGTGCCCTGACCGGGAATCGAACCCTGATCGCCTGGATCCTAGGTCGATGCTCAACTGCTGAGCCACGCCTGGCTGGGCTTTGTTAGACATTTCTAAAGCTGAAGAGGGATACGATTAAGTATTACACCAAGACAAGAGACACAAACCAGAATTGTCCTGGACAAAACTGGACAATTTGTAAGGTTGTAGCCATTGGTGATCTTGTAGGGAATATTTTTTACCTCTGCAGAATAATTTCGTCTCTCCTTTTCTCTTAAACCCAGTCCAGTCAGGCTTTTCCTCTGTAATCCACAGAAATTTGTCCATTTTGCAGTTGTTTATCCTAGGTCAGAATAATGACCTCTGGGCAAAATCAGCATTGAATGCTGGGGGTAAATGCTGGATGAGAGGAAGAAGCAGTTGCTCCAAAGTTTTCAGGTTAGTAGCCAGAAGGATGATAGGATGCTATGCCATCCACTGAGATGAGGAACCCTGCAAGTGGAATAGGGAATTTTTTCTTTTTGGTGGGGAGAGGGGGCAAAGGGAAGATGAGTTTCTTTTTGTATATGTCCATTAAAGATCCAGTAGAGGTGCTGAGTTGGCATATATTTGAAGTTTGGTAGTAATGTCTGGGCTGGATATATCTGTCTGGGAACGGTCAGCCTGTAGGGAATATTTAGAAGATCATTGGACTAGATGAGATCACCGAGGAAGTTACATATAGATGGAGTAGAGAAGACCAAAGACTGAACCATGGGGTATTCCAGTGTTAGAAGATTGTGCAGAAGATGAGGGTCCCCTAGAGGAGACTGAAATAAGTTACCAGTAAGATAAAAGGAAAACCAAAATAATGTGGTGTCCTGGAAGTCCAGTGAAGAGAGAATTTCCAGGAAAAAGGGGTCATACACTTTGTCAAATGCCAGTGATAAGAGATGTCTGAGAACTATCCATTAGATTCAGTGATGAAGAGGTCATTGGTAGGTTGATTATATAAGTTACCATCCAATCTTGACTTCTCTAAAACCAGAAGTGGGTATGGCTAAACCAAAGGGCATAAGTCAGAACTGACCTGAGCAAAACTGGACATAAGGCCACACTAGTCAGTTAGTAATCCCTTTGCAGAAGTATTTCTTTTCTCAGTTTCTCTTAAATTCATTCCAGTCAGGCTTTTACCGCCATGTTCCACCAAAACAGATCAGTTTTGCAATTATTTATGCTAGATTTAAAAAAATGCCTTCTGGACAAAAGCAGCATTGAATGACTGAATGCTAATATTATATCAGATTCGCTGCTAGATCTTGGTCTGTAAATTTTGTACATGCTGAGTACCTACTATGTGCTACTTACTGCCCTCATGAAGCTTACATTCTAGGTCAGTAAGTTTAAATACTTAATATTCTAAATCATTAATTCAAACACTGAAACTTCTAGCTCAATAACTTCAAAATACATTAGTAATGTGTTGTTTTTGTTTTTTCCTTGGAAATCTTCCTCCTAAAGCCGTTCATCATTCTGATCTAGTAAAATTGTTGCTCCCTATTCTCACTGCACAGGAATTTCTCTTCATCGTCATCACAGAAATTTCTTTCATTTAAGTTGGATTACTTGTTTCCTAAATCCAATGACTTATTCTTTTCTTTGTTTTACTCCCTCACTTGTGATGAGTATGTCTAATGCAAAAGGAAAATTTGGGGCTCTTTGTTCAAATTTCAGGAGGAACAGCAGACCATTAAACCAAGCATGGGGCCCATGGAGCATGAGGCCCCATGTGACTGCACAGATCACACACCCAGGAGGCTGACTCTATTCTGAGGTTTAGGAAATGACAATATAAAGAACATCTACTCCTAATGCTGTTTCTACCTGGGGAACAAATGATAGAAACCTGACCTGAAGAGTTATTTTGGAGGGAAAGATGATTTATTGTGTTTTTTTTTTGTGTGTGTCTGGGATCCTACAACCAGAAGTACATCATTTCCCTCCTCTGGTTTAACTGTGGCTGATAGAAAATGAGGTCTGCCCTTCTTACCTACCATTGCCTGACAGATTAGGTAATATCTCTGGGTAAAGTGAGCTCTCAGGCTCAAATTACAAGACATCTGAGAGCACAGTCATTTGAAAAGAAAACAGCAGATTAGGTGATAGATACAAAAGAAGGAGAATATTAGAACAGATGCGACAAAAATTAAAAATTTTATAATGAACATAATAAAAAAGATGATTATTAAGGTGAAATAAGAGCAATAAACCACAAACGGAACAAGGAAGGAATGTTATGTATGAAAAATAACGAGCATAATGAATTCAGTACATTGGATAAAGCTTGAAAGAGAAGTGGAGGTTGAACAAATAACCTCAGAAGGAAGTAAAAGAAAAAAAAAAAAGAGAGAGAAAAATATAAAAGAAAAGCCACTAGAAATACTAGTCTCCCAGACTAGAAAAATCACCCAGTTGTTCCCTCCTGTGTCTTTCTTTCTCAGCGCCTCCTTTCCTTTCACAGTACTACCACACTTACAATACCTCTGACACCAGATGCTTAATTTGTCTTTTTCTCACACTAAGCATTTCTCTGCAACACCAGCTGAGTATCCTACAATTCAACTTAATTCTGACACTGTCAACCCAGGGATAGCATCAAATCTCACAGGTTAAGGACTCAGCCCTACCAAACTGCCCCTCCATTTCAGATGCCAAGGTCAGAGGTTTTAATACCCTGCCCCCCACTTGGGTTCAATTAATTTGCTAGGGCAGCTCACGGAACTCAGGCAAACACTTACATTTACCAGTTATTAATGGATACGGGTGAAGAGATACCTAGTGTGAGGTCTGGGAGGGTCCTGAGTGCAAGAGCGTCTCTTCCTGTGGAGTTGGGGTGTCACCCTCCCAGTGTGGATGTGTTCACCAACCTGGAAGTTCTCTGAACCCCATATTCCAAAGATTTTATGGAAGCTTTCTCACATAAGCATGATCCATTTTTAACACCATTTCTCTTCCTCTCTCCACTCTGGAGGATGGGGTGTAGGGCTGAGAAGTCCAAGCTTCCAGTCACAGTCTTATCTTTCAACCCCCATCAGAAGTGGTCCAGGAACCCACCCAGAGTCACCTCAATAGAACAAAAGATGCTCCTAATGCTCTGTCACTTTGGAGGTTACAAGGGTTTTGGGAGCTTGGTGCTCACAAACCCACATGCTCATCAAAGGGAAAGTAGATGACAAGTGCAGTACATTCATCCAATGGAGTTTTATGCAGCAATAAAAACAAATTAACCACAATGATATAGTATGTAACAAAATGAATGAATTATAGCAAAAAGTGGAAAGATCGAATACCCTCAAATTACATACAGCCTGAAACTCTCTGTGTAAAGTTAAAACAAGCACATACATGCATTCTCCTTCCTCTCTGACTCTGTCTCTCTCTTTGCCTCTGTCTCTCTCTGTCTTTCTCTCTCTCTCTCTCTGCAGAATTGCAAAACTATATAACAGTGAAAGCAAGGGAATGAACAAAAGAGTCACAATTCTCTATGGACTAGGTGAGACAGGAGGTGGCTTAGTGGGGGAAACCATGTGGTTAGACAAGTAGTTTATTGACAGGTTTCTAGGTTTTATAAATAAAAACATGCTGGGAATGGACAATGATGAGAACACGTTGTGACAATATGTGTACCAAGGAGTATGACAGAGCAAATTCTGTGTTTCTGAGTTCTATAAAATAGTTTTTTTTTTCCCAAATGAGGGATAGACTAAAAGCCTTACTTTCCACATTTAAAAATAGAAAAAAAAAACTTATGAGGGACCGTGCTTGACTAATTAGTGCTCACGGGGAGGAGGGAACTTGTGCGGTGGGGTGGAGAGAGCACGCACCGCGCGTTTGACGTTCAGTGCGCTGTGATGAAGCAGGACATGCAGCCCCTGAAGGAGGCTTCTGTACGGTACAGCTGAGAACTAGAACCATGGTCTCCAAGGTTATTTTCAAGGGCGAGGATGGCAGTGGGCCACCAGTCACACATGAATTCATTCCAGTGCTTTACATTGGTACCTGTTTAGCTATAAGTCCCGATTTTTACCAGAACTTACACTACCATAAACTGGCACTTCCTCTTCATCAGGAGCCAGCGGTGGCTTTTTCTGTAAAGGGCTAAATAGTAAATATTTTAGGCTCTGCAAGATATAAGATGCTGTCGCTATTCAAACCTGCCATTGTAGTTGTGAAAGCAGCTGCGGGTAAAATTTAAATAAGTGATGATGGCTGTGTTCTGATTAAACTTTAATTATGAAAATCGGTGACAGGCCAGATTTGGCCCCAAAACATAGTTTGTTGAAGCCAGTTCTATACTGTCCCCCCAGTGATAGTGGGGGGATATCAATATAGCATGCTTGCCAGCAGGGTGAGATGGTATTTAGGCCAGACCTTAGGGTTAATGTCATCCCCGCAAAGTAGCCACGGATCTTCTAACGTGAGAAGAAACAGAAGTCTATGGTCCGGACTATAGAATCTTGACAATGGAATTAGTATCAAATGACACTCTCTCCAGAGCTGCCAGTTTGGAATGAGGATTTGAGGGAAAGGAAACTGTATGGACCACACTGGATTTCTCTCTGCAGAGAAGGGACTGGGATGCTTCTTTAGTGAACAATTTAGGGTCTCAGGTGGACTCACCAGCTGCGTGTGGAGGAGCATATGCTCAGGTCTTTGGGTACAACATTGCATGTGGGAGGATGTACTGAAAGTTAAGGAATCACGTTACACATTGGAAACAGAGCCAGGGGAACAGTTCAAAGGACTTTGTGTTTTAGTGCTGTGGAGGGAGGGATGATGACCTTGGGTAGATATTTATTCAAACAAGAGGCATTGTTTCTGAATTTTTTTTTACAGATTCTTTTTCCCCCCCTCATGTTTTTATTGATTTCAGAGAGAGGAAGGGGAAGGGAAAGAGAGAGAGAAACATCAATGATGATAGTCATTGATCAGCTGCCTCCTGCACGCCCCCTACCAGGGATCCAGCCCACAACCCAGGCATGTTCCCTGACCGGGAATCAAACCATGACATCCTGGTTCATAGGTCAACACTCAACCACTGAGCCACGCCAGCCAGGCTTGTTTCTGAATTTAAAAAGGTCACTGATAGAGACAAACAAAAAGAGTGTGTTGTCTTTTACAGGGGGAAATTATCAGTGTTTTAAAAACTACTTTCCCTATAGTTATTAAGTCCTTTTGCTGTACAGTAAGAGTTAATTTTATATATGTTGTGCAGGCACATCAAAATGGAGAAAATTATTTTGTGTAAAAGCTTAGCAGAAGAGAAGGTACTAGAGAAAATATTTGGGCGCCATAGACACTGAGAGCCCTTGTCTAGGGAGTTGCCACAGAGTTTTCTAAATATTTCCCTTGTGAAAAAGCTCCTAGAAAACCTCCATCAGTACGTTCTTCAGTCTGTTTCCCAAACATCTTCTAAACGTGTGCAGATCTCTCCTCTGCTGGTGCCCACACCTTCATCCAAGCCGCCGATCTCGTGCCTGGCTTTGCAGCGCCTGGCTCCACTCTTGCTTCTTGTGCCCAGCCTTTTCTCTACACAGCAGCCAAATTGAATTTTTAGAAACACAAACTTCATCAAGTCATTTCCGTGCTCACATCTTTTAAGGGCTTCCCGTTCCTGATAGAACACAAGCCTCACTCCTCCCGTGCGTGCGGCACGGAACGTGACCTGGCCCGGCCTCTGCTCGGTGCCCCCGCATCGCTGTGTCCACTTCTGCCCGCACCCTGAGCCCCAGCCTCCTCCAGGCACGCCAGCCTTATCCATCTCCAGGTCCACCTCCTGCCCACTTCTGAAGCAGTTCCCAGATTTGGTCCACAGGGCAGCGGGATGGACATTGTTGTGTCCATCCTTCCCCCAAATTAAACAGTTGAAAACAATGAAAGAAGTCTCACCCGTAGAGGCTGAAGAGCAGTACAAATAATATCTGAGAATTACTAAATATTATCTTGGATAGATAGAATACATTGTAAAAAAAAATGTTCTGACTGATTTGGTTATTAAATAGACACACACACACACACACCCACACCCACCCACCCACCCACCCACCCACCCCCTTACAGCTTTCTAAATGTATTTACTAAACAGGCCTAGGAAAGGGAAAAGATTCTCTCTTAATACTGTTACGCTGACTTGTGTTTTTTTCCCCCTTCCTTCAGTCAGAACAAACAAAATCTAGGAGGTTGAGATCTAGACTGTTTTGCTTCTTAATATACCCCTTGCACCTAGAATAGTACTTTGCATGAAATAGGCACTTAGCAAATATTTGTTGAATGAAAGGACAATAATGTCAGCAATTCCTTGAGGTAAGTGCTGTAATTATCTTACAGCTTAGATTGAAAAACTGATGTTAAT
The DNA here is from genome assembly GCF_964146895.1 of Miniopterus schreibersii. Lineage (NCBI taxonomy): Eukaryota > Metazoa > Chordata > Mammalia > Chiroptera > Miniopteridae > Miniopterus > Miniopterus schreibersii. The sequence goes on from NC_138102.1 coordinate 159,236,657, forward strand.
GAACTTGTCCACGATCACAGCTAGTCAGAGCTGGATCTGGGTTCTTAAAAGCTGAAGCTTTTAAGCTTCCATACCATTCCTATCAGGTTTCCCCCTTTAAAATGTCAATCTAGGCCATCCTTTGCAGTCCATACTAAATTCCACCTGGATACGACCACCTCAGCACCAGACAAGGCCTCTAATTTTTCACTCATCCAATCCAGCCAGCAAGTTACTGGTAGAATAATTGGTAAACAATGGTTTTCTCACGTCAGCCTACTGTACAACAATGTTGGTGCTTTCCCCCCAGATATTGGTGCCACCCTATAAAAATGATGTTTCCCGTCTACAGCAACCCTATGCTCCCAAGTCTATTTCTATTTGGTTTCATCTTTTCTTAGGTTATCCAGCTACACAGAAAGCTTAACTTAGGTTCAATTTTTAAGCATCTTAGTTTACTAAATTAATAAATCAGCAAGTCTTTGATTTTTCTTCTTAATTACAAAAGGAAAAACATTGAGAAAACTGAGGCTCAGCAAGTTAATAACATTAACTCATTAACTGAGTTTTTTTGTAGCCTTTTGACGTGATGTGATAGTATAAGCCATGGCCACGTAAGGGTTAACTGTTAAAAAAGAAAAAAAAAAAACACTAAACTAAACCAGCAAGGAGGAGCCTCTGGCTCCAAGAGACTAATCTTTTCTATAACCTGATTTATGCAATCCTCGGAGCCAAAGAAACTTTATCAAGGGATTAAAACTTATATAAACAAAGATCTCTTTATTTGGAGCTCTGATTCAGAACAAGACACTCCAGCTTACATGTGTGCAGAGCTTTATTCATATTGGTTTCTCAATATGTAATTTTTTAAAAATCTGATGATCCTACAGTATTGAATCAGTGGTAAATGAAGATGATGGTGAATACTAAGGTAAAAGAAATTCATTTATTTGACTTACTGTGGGTTGCAATTCAAGTCACTTTTGCTTGGAAAAAAATGTAAGGTAGATTTGAAACTCATTTACCATAAGACTCTTCAGGTTTTCTAATTGCTTTGTCTATAATTTCCTGATAGTAACAACAATTTTATTTAATGTAGGATCATGTAAGAGTAATAATATTAGTTTTTCACAAACAAACATATGGGTATATACTTTGATTTTTTTCAAATATGTAGTGACAAGTGGTTTGGAGAATTGGAAGTGAGTTTAAATGATTCCGGATAATGCTGTTTTCCTGCTACTTTGTCCATGGCCTGAAAACCTCTCTGTTTATCCAGTTCCTCCAACTCCAACCTTCAAGTTTCTGATCAGATGCTATGTTCTCCACAACTCTTCCTCCCCTGAAATCCTAGCACATCATACACCCCATCGGAGTTGTCTTTTAAAATTCAAAAATGAGAACATTATTTTTTTAAAGACCAAATAACACAAATTATAAAAAAGAAAAAGTCAGTTTGGCACTTGTCTTTTTATATTTTTTCTATGCTCATATAAAGAATATCTAAAACATATGTAATTATACCTTTTTATAAACATATGCTTCTCCCCCTACTTTTATTTACCTGAATGGGGTCATCATTATATACATGATTTGCCTTGTTGCTGTATTTATGTAACTGTGTGTGATGGACATTCCTTTAGGTCAGCACATGTATTTAAATCATTCTTGGTCTTTATTCTTTGAAAGAAATGTGTCCATTTCTATAGAATGGATTACCAAAAGTGAAATTACAAAGAAAAACTACTACAATTCACAACCACTCTGCTTCTTTATTACATTGGATGTTATAAATTTTTTAAAATTTTGTTAATTTATTATATGGAAAAATGAGGGTATTGTGTTGTTTTGAATTGCATATCCTTGGCTCTTAGTGAGAATTAGCACCTTTTATAAAAGGCTTTTTATAAATCTTATTGTCCATTTGCATTTCCTCTTTTATGAATCCTAGTTTATGCCTACTTTTTAAAAAAATTAATGTGTAGGTGTTCTTTATTTACATTAGAGACATAAGCCCCTGCCTCATATACATTTCAAACTATTTCTCCATGTCTTCTTTTAACCTTATTTATGGGGTTTTTGCTTGTTGTTTTTTGCTTTTGTGTAATTTGTATTATGAAGTTGACTGTAATTTTCTTCCATTATAATTTTTTGGTTTTATTGTTTGTTTTTCTCAAGTTTTTTTCTGACCCTAACATTTGCTTAATTCCCCCCCCCCCAAATATTTTCATTTTCTACATTAAAATGTTTAATCCATTGCCCTTTTTATTTTTGAACATGATATTAGGCAGGACTATCACTCTATTATCTGTCTAGATGGAAATCTAATTATGATATCAAGATCATTTTTAAAGTAAGCTATACTTTTCTGTTGAACTATTATTGAAGTATTTACCATATGTTACGCTTTCATTTATAGTTGGTCTAGCTATGGACTCAGTTTTGTACCAGTGTCTTGTCTATTTTTTTGCTCATGACTTGCTGTTTGAAGCAGATAACTGTTACAGAGGGTTAGTATCTCTTATGGCAGTAGGGCAGGTACCTGCAATCTTTTTCAATTTCAGAGCAGGATGAGGTGTTCTTTTTCCTGACCTCAAGCCTAGTGAGCATGACTTTAAATTTGCTCAGAGTGCATTATATTTGTCCTCTGCAGTTTGGAGGACACGCGGGACTGGTATCGTGACTCCTTAAGAAGTCTGAAAGGTAAAAGGCTGTGGGTGGGTCCATCTGCCAGGGATCGAGCCTGCAACCTGGCATGTGCCCTGACCAGGAATCAAACTGGCAACCTTTTGGTAGCTGGGACAACACCTAACCAACTGAGCCACAGTGGCCAGAGTGAGAGGGCTCTATTTTAGAAGTACTGGCACCCCACTCAATGGCGGGCCAACCAGAGTTAGTTTGGGGTTGTCTTAGTCGTAGACTGATTGGATTAATGGAGCAGGGTTGAGACCTCAGGTGAGAGAGGCTAACTATGTATGCCGCCTATCTAAATTTAAAGAAATTGTGTGTGACTAGTCAGATGAGGTGCATGGTGCATTTACCCTGCCAAGGACACTGCAGGTGACAGATCGTGACTGAAGGATGGGATCTCCAAAGACCCACAAAAGTGGCCATGAGAGTCAGTTTTAAATACCTGTTCTTGCCAGAGAAGGCAAGGATGACATATTCCGCTTGCAAACTTCTCCCTTACAGGTTCCAGGTCTGGAGGAGACAGAAACAGCCTGTTCAGCTGTGGGGGAGGAGACGGGGCTGTGGGGGTGGGGAGAGGTTGGGAGAAACCAGGAAAGAAAATTGAGGGAAAAAAGCTGTACTCTCCCAAAGGTAGGCTTTGGATATGTTGTAGTGGGAGGAAAGCAGTTTTAATGTAAATGAAGTTCAAAGTGAATTACATATATTAATCCTGAACTGAACTTTTTGTGGGACTAAACATGATCAGAAGGCTTTTTTTTTCTTTTTTTCTTTTGAAAGTCCACAGAAAGAAGTGAGGCCTGTTTGAGATTCCATTTAGTGTCAGGAGAGGAAGCGGCCCCATAAAATGAATCTGATAGGCAGTGGAGGGAAAACAGTAAGGCTATTTCCTGATGTCGCAACGTAACTCCTATTTGTTTAAGGCACTTGAACCTGAAATCCATTTCTAATGTAAATATTGCTTGTGAGCATAAGGTTGGATTATTTCAACTTTAATGTCTTTTTTCAATTACACATCCCTTTCACTAAGCATTGGCCTTCCGCGCAGAAAGACACCAAGATTATAAATTTGCCTTCCTGTATACCCTCCCTTGGTTTCAGCATACTGTTGGTGGGGTTTTTTCACTTAAATATTTTCTAAACATAAATATTTTACCATTTAACCTGGAGACATCTTTCGAATCATGGGAATAGATTTAGCTTTTAGAGGCATGCCTTCTGTTGAAAAAACTAAATAAGAGTTTTGCAGGCTTTGGCTAGAAATAAATGATAAATATTTAATCAAAGGTCTTATGGTTGGCAAGATGGAAACACAGCTAGGCAAAAACTTTTGAAAGTGTTCCAAAGAAGAAAGAAAAATTATGAAAAGTACATCATTGAGAACATAAGTGCCACATTCTTAGGCTTAGGATTAGTCCAGGCCAGTTATCAGTCAGATGCCAGGGGGTCTGGATGATGGATTGCAGGTGGTCTGGAAGATGGACGGCAGGAGGTCTGTTCATGCCTGGTGTTCTGTACAATGGATGTTAGATGGATATCATGCGATCTGGATATGTGAGTCCTTCAGGGGGTAATCAGAGGGTTCTCTGGAGGTCTGGTGTATGTCTAGGTACTGACACACATGAACTGATATATACCCAAGCACTGACCCAAGACTGGAAGGGACACAAGTTTATGTTCCCAGGCAAGCGAGGATAAGAGCATTGTTTCCTCATGCTTCAACCTTCTTAATGTTAATACATTTATCAGCTTGTCTGAGGGACTCTATCTTTCATATTCCCCATCTCCACTCTTTCCTCATACCAGTTCCTTAGGAAGGGCATTAGTAAGGAGTCAGAGCATGCGAGTCAGATTTGGGCTACTCTAGAAAGGGAGGATGATGATAATTTCAGAAGGTTATGTAGCATTTAAAATCTTCACAATAGCCATTTATCTCTTATAAAACAGTAATTAAATAAAATTACATGTCCCATATGTGAAATGAGGATGGAAAGTAGGAAGTGCCTTAGGTGCTAACTTAGTACAGGGACCCAGAGGCAGCCCAAGGACAAGGTGAAGCTTAAGCTTGACAACTTCTCAGTTATTCTTGTCTAGCAACAGAGGCAGTGGGAGCTACCAATTATTGAAATTTGCAATTTGTCAGGCTCTCTAACGGGCACTTTACATTATTTATCTCATTTTTTAATTATATGTCTAATCTTTTTAGGATCCAGAAAGAGAAGATTTAGATATCTTCTCTTCGAATCAATCCTAGGAAGTCTAATGAGGTCTACCTAGATGGTCCGTTGGCAGTCCCTGAAGCATCAGAAATGTTTTGTTTTGGGGGGGGTTAAAAGTGAGAATCCATTGAGATGTGTCTGCAGAAGCTTGGGTGTTCCGAAATGTAAGTCCAAATATATGATGTAAATGTTGGTAATGCCGGAAAAGAATGGAAGAATATAGACTGAGTTCTACACTGGGTTGGGTTCTACACCAACATTTTTGTCTTACAAATTAGAATTTTTTGACAGTAACACTCTGTGATTTCATCTATTATGAGAATATAATATGGTGATCCATTGAAACAGTCTAAATTTTATTTACATTGTAAAATGGAAAAACAGCGTATGAAATAAGACTGTGAATATGCCATAGGAGACACCTCATTTTGAAAAAGTCCTAATTTTTTTTCTATCCATTTTCTTTCTTTTATCTCTGTGTGGGTATGATTTTTTTTCTTCATTTCCTAGTGACACACCACTTATTTTTTATGCTGTAAATCAGTGGTGGGGAATGTCTGGCCTGTGGGCTGTGAAATCATTTGGTCTGGCCCCGTCAAGGCAACCACAGGCGGGACTCAAAATTCATTCAATAAATCTAGGAGCATTTTTTGTAGCTAATTTTTAAGCTGACAATTTTGTATGGCCTGAGAATGGTGTTATAAATATCCAAATGGCCCTTGGCAGAAAAAAGGCTTCCCACCCCTGCTGTAGATCTTGGTGTTAAAATCCATGCTAAATGTGGCTAATTAGTAGGACTACCTACTATATAAATTCAGTACAAACTACAATGTCAAAAATGAGTGGTGGACATATTTTTAATTTTGTTACACCACCTTTTGTCATATTTACATGGAACTAAGGAGAGCAGAAAGTAGACTGTATTTCAAGTTTATGTTTTCCAGTTGGGATACTGATCATTTGCCAACCTCTTAAGCCAATCTTACTTCTTAGCCTGTTCATAAGTCTCACCTGTATCTGGAAATTATGGTCACATTTGTGAGTATTTCTATAGGCTTAATTTGGTTTTAAATATATATTCCTGGAAAAGGCTAGAGAGAAAAGTGTGTAGGTGGTAATAATGCCTAAGCTTTTCTGAGGCAAAGTTTCAGATTAAAACATATAGTAAAATGTAACTATAAAAATTATAACTATGTTTAGACATGTAAATAATATACCCTGATGCCTTCCTGTATTAGAGGTAGAAAACAGTTTACCTTGGATTACTGGTCATAGGGACCAAGCACATTTTGGATGATAACACTGTGCATTATCCATTTAGGTGATTCAGCTCCTAAACTCAGATGTACCAAAAGGGCAACATGTCCTAGACACATGTGAGATTCAAAAGATGTTGAAGAGCCTCAGCATGGTATGCCTTACAATAGCCACATTTAAACTTTCATTAGATTGTTGAGTGATGGTGTTTGCAATGATAAAGTGCAAAAGGGTCTTTTCTACATTTAGACACACTCTAGAAGACAAATTCTACACTTGGCAGCATTTGATCAGCTTTAGCTATTAGAATCTCCTAAACATCATGACCTGTGGGTTTACGTTTTTAAATTTTTTTATTCAGAAGTCTGAGAATCAGGGTGAGGCCAAATGTGAAATTTTTAACACTTTATGCTATATACTAGTATTTTAGTTAATAATAATCACAGCTAAAAATTACAAAGTGTTGTATTATAGGCATTATAATATACTGAGGGTTTTCATGCATTATCTCTACCCTCAAACTGTTGCAAAACAACTGTTATTTTTTTCGTACATAAAGGAGAGAATTGAGGCTAAAATAAGTTAAGAAGTGGATACAAAGTTTTGAAAAAGAGCCAAAATACTAACAAAGGTCTGTCTGATTCCAAAAACCCAATCCTTCCTCACTATACCAGTGGTCCTACTATGCTAACTCTCAGTGTCCTATTGATTTTTTGGTCTTCAAAATCACGATAGGAAATCCTTTAAATGCTTCACTTATGAAAGTTGGCTACACTTAGGCAATACCTCCTGGAATAGACAGATACTAATTATAAACTCAACTTCAAAGAAAGTTCCAAACACTGAGCTTGAATTTCCTGGGACTCAAAGGGTTTGGTTCTGTTTCATGGCTTCTTTTATTATCCAGTGGTATTTCTGAAGGAGGGTTCTAAGGATCCAGTAGTCTGAGGAAGACTGATGAAGCTTCAGAGAAGCAAATGGTTTCCACTGTTTTACTCTTTCCTCTGCTTTGTCCGGCCAGCCTTCTCTATCATGCTGACCCAGGTTAGCTTTCAGGATAGTTATAACCAGAGTAGCATTGGTGCTTTTAATGCTGATCATGCCTGTGTGCAGGAAAATAGTTGCAAACGTGTGTAGGCTCCAAAGCCCAACCAGAGAAACTGTAAGGCAACCAGGACTCCTTTATGCCTTTTCCCCTCTGCTCCTTCTTTGCCTTATAGCTCACCCTTTCCCAGCCTTCACCATTTTTTTCTTGTTTCCAGGTATCTATCCCATTCTCCTAGGGCTTTGTTCTTAGCTACCTATTAACTAACTTCGCTAGGGCATTGGTAATAATAAGGATTTTCCCCTTCAAGTGGCATTTTTGTGTTTTAATGAGGAACTCTTGAACTAAAAGGCCCTTCAAATGCAAAAGAATGAATTTCAAATGATAGATAGTGTGGGGGTTAATTCTGAACAGGAGTTCTGGTTGCCCATTGCTTGTCCAGGTACTTCATATTTCCAAAAGTAGAGCAACGTATTCAATAAAAGGAAGTGAATTACCACACTATAGCAGAGTACAGTTTTATCACAGTGATCGCTGTGTGTGGGACCACAGCCTCCTAGCTTCCATGTAAGCTCATCCTAATTATTTCAGCATTTCAATTACATAGGCCCCATATTCACATGTTTATAGGATAATCAAGGCATTATGCCTATAAAGATGAAGAGGGGCTTTTTTAAGTTGAAGTCTATAATTTTTTGATAAAATTAATTTCCCTTCTTATAAGGCTTATCCATAATTTTAAAAAGTGTCGCATTTATTAATTTATAGTTTTCTATATATGTGGTAATATTTGTGTCTAAAATTCTATCCTTTCAGAATTTTAGAATTTGCTCTCACTCTTCTAATCTATTTACAATCAGGTAAACTCTACCGGATATGCTGTTCCTATATTGTCTATGATTTCCTTTTTAGGATTTATGTGCCACGTCTTAGTGATTGTAACCTTTGTTCTAAGTAACAAAAGGAATGTTCCAACAGGGAAGAGGTGGACTTTTCTGAACTCTATCTTTTATGGTTCTGGCAAAATCTTGCAATTCTAGAAGCAGTTATGCAAGGTAAATGTCTTTGCATCATTGGTTATTGGAGCAGGAGAGATATATGGTGATACAGATCCTATTTAGGATTTAATTAGATTATTTTCATTATTCTGTTTCTTTTTGTTTTTTTGAACCTTTTCCCACATTGTTTTGAAACCACTTTTGTTGCCTATCTTTATCTCTTTCTTTTCCCTCTCTCTCTTAAAATCCTGTTTACTTGCTGTTAATAACAGAAGTACTCAGTGTTATACCAGAACATTCCTTTGTGCACAGTTACCGTGGCTATAATAGCTACCACTGATTCAACACCAAAGATATTTCAGGTACTTTGCATATTTTATTCCTCCTCTTTAATAAATTAAGAAATTTCATAAAACCTTACAATTATTATCTCTGTTTTACAAAGGGAGCACAAAACACCACACTCTATTAACTTTATCGCACTGTATTAAATCATAACTTTATATTAACATTTACTCATTTATTTCTTGTTCATTACTCATAAAATACATTTATTTAAACACTATTTATTGAGCACCTGCTATGGGCTGACATACCATGGGGACTGCAGAGATGACTCACATGCATCTTTGTCCTCAGGTACTTCTCTGGCCGGATGAGGGAATAACACCCGTCCGTACATAAGTAAAACACTAGGCAGGAGCAGTCAGCTTCTTCAAGGTATTCTCTGAACCCTAACCACTAAAGTTATATCACATACAAAAGTGAGCTCAATAAATATTTGCTGAGTGATCGAGTAGATGTTTGAATAAACTGATATCAGAAGAGTCTATGTAAACGCTGAGGTGAGACGAAAGGAACGTGAGAAACTCCTTGGAGAATGTGGCATTTGGCATCGTGGGTACAGACTCCCAGAGGGTGAGATGAGGACACTGCACGGTGAGCAGACGGTGTGGGCCGGGCGCCGAGGGGCATTCGTGTGCGGTGTGACATATACGGGAGGCGAAGGCACAAAGGGAGCAGTAGCCATGCAGGTGGAAATTAATCTGAAGTCCCACGGCAGGGACCTTAAGGGACTGGCTGTTGGATGTGGGCCCATTCACTCAACAGAGTTTTCATTTTACGGTAAAAGAAAATTTTCTTAGATGTATACAGAACAAAGAAATAGAAGTCTTTTAATTTATTTATTATTATTTTTATTTATTATTATTTTTTAATGTTTCTTTATCTTTATTGTTGAGACCATTACAGATGTCCCCCTTTTAACCCCACTGATCCCCTCCACCCCACATCCATCCCACCCCAGGCCCTCCCCACACCAATGTCCCCAGCCATGGGCCATGCCCCTAAACATGCAGGTTCCCTGATTAATCTCTCTCCACCCACACCCCCCTCCCCACCTTCCTTCTGAGATCCCTCAGTCTGTTCCAGGCTTCTATGTCTCTGGATCCACTTTGTTCATCAGTTTATTTTGTTTATTATATTCCACATATAAGTGCAATTATGTGGTACTTGTCCTTCTCTGACTGGCCTATTTCACTTAGCATAATACTTTCTAGCTCCCTCCATGCTGTGCCAAAGGCCAAAAGGTCCTTCCTCTTCACAGCTGCACAGCACTCCAGGGTGTGAATGTGCCACAGCTTTTTCACCCACTCATCTACGGATGGGCACTTGGGCTGTTAACAAATCTTAGCTATTGTGAATTGCGCTGCTATGAACATAGGGGTGCATAAGTTCTTTGTGATTGGTGTTTGGGGTTCCTTAGGATATATTCCCAGAAATGGGGTCATGGGGTCAAATGGCAGGTCAATTTTTAATCTTTTGAGGAAACTCCATACTGTTTTCCATAGTGGCTGCACCAGTCTGCATTCCCACCAGCAGTGCACTAGGGTGCCCTTTTCTCCACACCCTCGCCAAGAAATACAAGTCATAATAGAAACCCAATGTGAAAATCTCAGTTGAACTTCTTTTGGGGGAGGAGGGGGAGAATAAAGAGAAGCTACCAATAATCTTTCAGTCTTAGAAATATTTAATAAGTGTATTAGATTTTTTCCAATTTTCTTTCAGTTGAAACCATAAAATACAAAATAAAACAAAACAAAACTATCTCATACTGTTATTCTCAACATTAAACAAGTTCTTTATATCTTGAAAAAATATTTATATCCCATTATTTTTTTGCCTGACCTGTTTGTCCAGTTCCAAAACAAATTGATTTGACAGGGTCCTACATAAAATAAACCACAGGGCACAGTGGGAGTAGAAGAAAAATATTTTTGTTTGGGCATAATGTAGAGAAATTTCCTGGACTTTGGAGTCTGATAAAACTGGGTTCTTTTCTTGGAACCACACTTATTAACTGTGTGATCTTGAACAGGTTGACTTATTTTCTTTTAAAGATATAGGCTCTTTATTTTGAAATATGTAGTTGTTTTAGAAAGCAAAGAAATCTTTGTCATTCCTATTTATTTTCACAAAATTAAATTTTTATAATTCAGCTCATGTTTTACTCCTTAGTTTCTATCAGTAAATGGTATACCTGCTTCATAGGGTTTTGTGAAGATTACATTTTTATGTACAAAAATGAGAGATTTTACAAGTTCATTAAGTTGGGAAGTGGTACATATTGGCTAAGAGCACAGCTCTAGTACCACCACCACCCCAAAACTAGAATGTAAATTCTATGAGGATGGGGGATTTTTGTCTGTCTGGTTCATTGAGGCATCCCAAGCACTCCGAACAGTATCTGGTAGTAAGTGCTCAGCAAACCTATGGAATAATGAATATTTAGGTTAATGTGGCTCTACCATGGGACTTGGTTTGTACTTGGTATAAACTGAGGAAGAAGGTGAAGTGATTTGACCAAGGTCAAACAGCCTTAGTTTCTTGATCTGTAAAATGGGGATAGTATTTTTATTGAGATATAGTTGACAGATAATATTATGTAAGTTTCAGGTGTACAACATAATGAGTTCAATATGTGTATATATTGGGAAATGATCACCACAATATATCTAGTTGACATCCATCACCACACATGGTTGCAAATTCTTTTTCCTTGTGATAAGAACACTTAAGATCTACTCTTTTAGCAAGTTTCAATATATAATACAATGATCAACAATTAAATAATTTTCAAAGTTTATGAATTGGTATAAATTTGAATTTTATTTTTGAAGTTATGAATTCAATGTAGTCTAAATCAATAATAAGGGGAAAGGAGAGTATGCTAGTATATTTTACATTTTTCAAGTGAAAAAGCATTTCTCTTCCAATAAATTGAGAAACATGACCATTTGCTCCTGTCCCACTCCACCAGAAAACTCTTTTTAAAAAAATGGAATTTGCTTAATCTCACTTATGAAAATTTAGGATTTTTATTTCAATAATTATTTTGTGGAATTTAAGTATTTAACTATGTAATACCATGTCTTGTTTATTGGGAGATGCAATTCATTTCCTAAAGGGTTTAGTAACTCAAATCAAGGCAAGCAAACTATTATTAATATGTCCTGGTATAATGAAGATGTATATTTCATAGCATTTATTAATTGTTTTAGCTACATGGCAAAACATCCCTAAGATAAACTGTTAGATTCTGGCTTCTTCCCTAATCTATATAATAGGTTTAGACGGCACACTTGCTTAATCCATTGTCAACCAAAGATGCTGGTGGTACATGTTATTTTCAGAAGATGAGAACTGTTAAACTCTAAGCCAGCACAATATCAAGGACCAAAGGCAGAAATTGCTCCAGTGGCCTAACTTTCTCTAGACTATGTAAATACACTTAAGCTCTTTAATCATGAACTAGGAAATTTGTGGAATAAAGGATAATTAAGTCCTAGTCTCTGCCCTTAAGAACCTAACAGTAATGAGAAATCTGTCAGTTACACAGATAATACAGTAATAGTATAAAAAGATAGGATTTTTTTTTACTACAAATAAAATAGTAATAATATAATACTCTGATTTCATATGAATCTAAAAGATATCCTCAAAGTGTGATGAGAGTTCAGTGGGTGGAGAACTCATAATCAATAGAGCAATGATGAAAGATTCTTGACTTTGTTATTAGAAGAGTTTATAGGTGCATTCTAGACAGTTGCTCAATTTAGAGGGAATGAAGAAAAGAGACAGTGTAAAAGAAAAATATGATATCAATTAAATAGAAACAACTAAAACAAGCAAAGAGTTTGGCTGAACATAAGTATATGAAGAGAAATGATGTGCAGTAAAGCTGGAAAAGAGGATTGGGGTTAATTTATAGAGGAACTTGAATGTCAGGCTAAAGAATTTGATGTATTGGCCCTGGCTGGGTAGCTCAATTGGTTAGAACACTATCTGGATATGGCAAGGTTGCAGGTTCAATTCCAGGTCAGGGTACGTATAAGAAGTAACCAATGAATGCAGAAATAAGTGGAACAACAAATCTCCCTCCCCCAATAAAAAAAGAATTTGATGTATTTTAGTAGGTAAAAGTATGCCTTTCAAAATTTCTGTATAAAAGACGGACGTAGTAAAAATGTGTATTTGGAAAGGTGTATAGAATGGCAGAAAATTCTGGAGGTTGGAGAACTATCGGCAGGCTGTTGTAGGAGGTCCTGGCTTGCATAAAAAGGTCTGAAGTTACATCATTAGCAATGGGAGAATGAAGGAGAGGCATATATTAGCAGCAAGGAGGCTTTAAAGTAGTACCTATGTTCTGGTAACTGATTTGAATGTATGGAGCAAGGAATTTGAACAATTAAGGATAATTCCAGGATTTCAAAACTGAATTATAGTGGAAGAATGGTTGTGTTATTACATTGATTGGAGTCATCAGGAGAAGTAGGAGGAAAGTTTGACTTTGGTTACTGTATTATGGTAGTTGTAGATTAAAATCACAAAAGTTTATTTCACGGTCACACTCCATGTCTGAGAAAGATCAGTAGCAATGTTTTTCTCCCTGAAGTCACTGAGGGACCCGGCTGTTGGGGGCCTCCTCCTCAGGACCTGCTGCAACAGAGAAAAGAGAAAGATTAAATACTTTCACATGAGCTTTTTACCTACTGTGCCAGCCTGGCTGTGGCACACATTTCTGCTAATATTTGACTGGCCAGAATTAGCCACATGGCCCTGCTAGAATAGAAGCAGGTTGAGAACTACATAGCCTTTTGTATGCTCAGGAAGGAGAATATCGGTGAGCACTAACAATTCCTACTACAAATGCATTGAGTGAAAGTGGAATCTTTCCAAAGCTTTGGGTTGTGTGTACGTGAAAGGAAAAATAATGAGAAGATCAGAATAGTTTATATAAAAAGCTCACCCTGAACTCAGCCAAAGGATCTTTGGACTCACAGGCTTTTCTACTCATAACCAAAAGGTATTCTTTAATCTAAGCATAATATTACTAGGTAATGATATTGAGAATTCGGAGAATAAGAAGTGTATTGCATAATGTTCTCTCAAAATGGTCAAGAGGATTTCTAGAAGCTTTAAATGCAGTTTTACCAAGTCAGTTCTTTCCTTGACTCAGTGTTGCAATGTGGAAGATAGAGAACTGATTTGTGTTTCTAATTGTGCAATAAAACATAATTTATAGCATGTATATAAGTATTTGGAAGCTTAACACTCTCCGATTACTTAAAGCTACCTGTGATTTCATGCACCGTAGGCACAGTGAGAAAGGTTGGGGTAAATTTAGTCATCAAAACTTACTGTTGACATCTCCAATTACGTCAGTCAAGTTACATACATCATTATTTTGACAAGGTCATTAGTAGAAACCAGGGAAAGTATTTGGCAAACTTCATAACAGTAAGGCTTTCCCAACTTTTACATATTTAGACTACTACTGGCATACAAATGCCAACTAAGAAAATAATACTGAATTTGTTCCAATGTTTCACTTTGATAAAAAATTTAATGAATGAACTTTAGAATAACATCTACTATTAATACCTATTGCCCCTTCTTTGAAGTCTCCCACTTGGCATAAGTTACATAGGCACCCTAACTACATTCTACTCTTTAGCCATGGAGGTTGTTAGGTTACTATACATAATTCTTCTTGCCCGGTCAAGGGCACATACCTGGGTTTCACATTCAGTTCCTGCCCTGGTCTGGGCAGGGGCTGGAGACAACCAATCGATGTGTCTCTTGCACATTGATGTTTCTCTCTTTCTCTCCCTCTTTCTCACACACACATACTCTCTCTCCCCTTCCCTCCCTCCCTTCCACTCTCTCTAAGAGCAATGGAAAAATATCCTCCGGTGAGGATTAACAAAACAAAAGAAAAATTAAATTAAGCAGTATTAAATTACCAGTAATTTTTGGTAAGTTCCCTGAGATCATTGAATGAGGAGTGTTAAGAGAGAAATGTCAGGTAATCAAATGTATCAGGCACTCTGACTATTGTGTAAGAGTTCCATTACTCTTAGCATAAGTACGTGAATATTACTATCTTCTTGCCACCTACTTGGTTCCTATGTTTTCAACAGTTTTAATGATAGGACTAGGTAAATTTTAAAAGCATACTTTTTATGTTAATTGTATTAATAGTCACCACATTCTTTCAGCTACCTGGAACAATTGCATAATAACTTTATAGTTAAGTCAGAAATGATAACTATGATTAAATAATTCAACTGAATTTTAACTTCTATTTCTACTCACAGAATTTATTTATGTCAACTCTGTATTTTTTGTACCACCTTTTGTTTCAATGTGCTTTCATAGTGGTATTGGAAATAGAATCAAAATAACAGCATTGCTTTCTTTTTGCTGATTGTTAGGAAAGGTAGAGAAATGTTTTAGTTTTCAGCACCATAGAAATAAAAATATTGGTGAAACTTAGGGTCAGTGTAAAGTAGGAAAGATAAGTAGGTATGAGGCTATATCCAGAAACCAGTAGATATACATAACTTAGGGGAAAATGCAATGGATTTTATCTCAACATGTTTACTTTGTATGGGGAGTACTTCATTTTTTGTAGATATAACCTAAGAGTAAATTTTTAAAATCTGTGACACTTTAGGGTTTCTACTATCATATTTCCTTCCAAATGCAGAAAATTCTTCTTATAGCATCAAGTGAACTGGGTATCTGTCTAGTATAATTATATGCTGATAAACCAATTATTCAGGCGAAGGAAATCTAATTTGGGACCTAATTACCTAGTGTATATATCAATATTATTTATGCTATCTATTCAGTTATCTTTCTTTACATGTTTAGTAAGCATGGCCAATGTGTATTTCCAAAGAATGAGTTAATGCTTTTAAGGATTGAACCAGTAATTCATACACTGGTATTACAGTCTAAGAGACGATAAATGTTTCCTGAAAAACAGCAGGGATTGGATTTTGACCCAAACATTTCAAACTAATAAATGTAAATCAATAAAGAAAATTTATGGGTCAGCTTGGGAAGGTTCAAAGGGATATCTATCCCAAGATATGTTTGGCAAATTCCTGGAGCAGAGTGTGAGATATTCTATGTGCTAAATGTCTGAGTGGTACTTTGATAATTGGTCCCAAGGACTGTAATAGGATTAAAATTATTCTCACTCAAACGTTTTCTTATTTACATTAGCTAGAAGGGCCATTATTCTACTTAAAAGACATATTAAGAGCTGTTATGGTGGTTGATTTCATAATTGTGAAACTGCCTTCTCAGACAAGACTTTTGATGTAAATATAATAGTCAGCATGTAGATAATTCTATCCAAAACTATCATTAAGATGGGGAAAAAATGGTTGAAATAGTCAGTGGAAGGTACCACATCCCTACTTTCAGGTGCTTCCCTCATTGACTACCCAGGCAGACAAGTCTTGCCTGCCTACCAGCTAGTAACAAACACTAGTTTAAAGCTACTGACCACTTGCACACATGCATATATACATGGAAATTCTTGACCTTAAGAGAGTTTAAACAATAACGACTATAGGCCAAGCTATAACTCTTAAATTGTCTCTCTTTAAAAACATTTCAGTTTCAAGGGCTTTTAAAATACTTTAAAAATGGGTCCCTGCTCTCAGTTCTTAATCTTCATCTGTGGAGGTGTATGAGTTCCTACAGGGAGCTCCTAGCGGCTATAGCTTGAAACCCATGTAATTAGACTTTAGCTACCCGTTCATTATCTTCCAGGCAGATATTTCCTGCTGACTGTGAAAAAGTTGATGGGCAAATGTGTGATCTTTTTGCCTAACTTGTGAGTATAAAATAAGTATGTTTTTGGTATGGCTTATAGTCAGTTTGTTACCTCTTTATCCCATCTCATACATGTATATAAAAGATGAAAAAATGTCTCAAATGAGATGATTGAGTTTTGTGAGGAAAATGGCATTGGATGACAAATCAATATCAGTTTACTTTTGGGGGGAGGGAGGTGTTTAAAACTGGAGACATTTTCTACATAGGCTTTCTCAGCTTTTTATGAAATTTATAGAATAGTATGTGGTTGAACAGCTCTGAATGATAAATTCTTCTCTCACCTTTGTAAAAATGACCAAACATAATGATTTCAGGAAACTCATAAAAAGCAATTTGAAAAATGTTTTACAAGTGTTTCTAATAACAATTCAGAGTGCCCCTGACCTGTCTCCTCAGATACCGATTCTACCTGTTACAGGTAGTGGGTAAGGACTGAATGTTGTTAACTGGAGTTTAATAATAAAACTAATACTATTTCTCCTCTTAGGAACTCTCACCAGCACTCCATATAGCTATGTGTATGTCTGCCAGAGTAGTTGACAAGGAAGTATAGGATAATGTAATTTGTGTTGAATAGGGTATAATAAAAACTTAATTTTTCAGTGGTTTTCTATTAATAGAAAGTTTAGAGTCCACATAGGCCATACAGCTAATCTTGGGAGATGGCATAAAATAGTTGTATATTTTGTCTGCTTACTAATAGAAAGTACATAAAGCATATATTTTTTAAAAATTATATCAAGTAATTAAATATAACTTGATATTTTGTTGGAATAATTTTTACTTGTCCTCCAGGGAGGGTTTTACATTGATTTTAAAGGCATTTAATTTTAAGTTTGCAGTTGCCATTTTAACATATTAAAAATGTGCAAATAGCACATGGCACTTTATGCTGAACCCAAATGGGTCTTAGAATGCAGATAAGCAATTTCTTATACTGATCTATCATGTTGAAATAGGATTACAAAGTGTTGGTTTTTCATAGAGGGTTAGAAAATAGGGCCTACCATGGCAAGAGTAATTATTTTGCCAGTGTCACTAAGAAAGAAATACCTCCTCTTACTGATTAACATAGTGTTGTTCTATAGTAGCAGCTTCATCTTGAACAATTGATCTTAAAGCACTGCAATACTTCTTTAAATAGAAAAGAATTGAGTGTTTTTAAAGTATGTATAATCACGAGAGCACCTAGAATAAAATGCTATTTCTTTTTAAGGTAAATGAAAATTGCCATTTAAATAAATTAGTTATATGTTGGTCTTCTAATATCACATGTTTCAAATACCCAGATTTGATCAATATTTTCAGTTTTGAGCTTCACAGATTTCACTTTCAGATCCTTTGTTTATAATCTCTATATTAAATGAATGTGTTTTTTTTTAATAATCTTTATTTTTACTTCCTTTCTCTATACAAATATTTTTAAAGGGAAAAATCATTTTTGTTTGTTTGGCCATGGCCTGAGTAAAAACTTAGTCTAGTGACCTTAGTTTTTCTGCTGCCCTATGACAACTTTTTTAATAAAATAATTTCTGTAGGATGTTAATCCCATCCCCTCCCCCCCAACCCACAAAACACACACTTGATTTGTGGTAAAACATACGTATCATGCCAATCCCTTTTGGCCTGAAGTATTTCTGTTGAAAAATCAGCTGACAGTCTAATGGGAACTCCCTTTTATTTTATTCTTTTTCTTTTTTTTCTTTTTTTTTTTCTTTTCTGGGAACTCCCTTGTAGATAACTTTCTGTCTCTCTTATTACTTTTAAGATTCTTTCTTTGTCTTTGATGTTTGTCATTTTAGTTATGATGTATTTTGGAGTGGGTCTCTGAGTTCTTCTGATTGGAACTCTCTGTGCTTCCTGAATTTGTGTGACTTTTTCCTTTACTACTTAGGGAAGTTTTCTGTTATTTCTTTAAACAGGTTCTCTATTCCTTGGTCACTTTCTTCTCCTTCTGTTTTCCTTATGATGCAGATATTATGTTTCATGGTTTCCCAAAGTTCCCTTAAACTGTTCTCCTGCTTTTTAATTCATTTTCTTCTTCTTGATGTTCGAATTGATATTTTTTTCTGCCTTGTCTTCCAAATCACTGACTCAACCCTCTGACTCATTCAATCTACTTTTGACTCCTCCTAGTGTATTCTTGATGTCAGATATGGTATTCTTCATTTCTGACTGGTTCTTGTTCATTGTTTCTATTTCCTTTTTTGTGCTATTGTAGTTCCCACTAAGTTTCTTGTAATTCTCACTAAGTTCCTTGCACATCCTTATAACCATTACTTTACGTGGTTATACTCTATATCTGATACTGGAGTTTCCTCCTTTTCTTTCATTTGAGAGTTCTCTGTCTCCCCATTTTTGCTGTCCCTTTGTATTTGTTTCTATGTATTAGATCAAACTGCTATGCCTCCCAGTCTTTGTGGGGCAGCCTCATATAGTAAATGTTCTGAGGGACCCAATGGTGCAATCTCTTTGATCTCCTGAGCTGGATGCTCTAGGAATGTTCCTCGTGTGGGTTATTTGGGCTCTCCTGTGGAAACTGAGTCTTGATTGTTGTCCTTTTCATGGGTTGGCCAGCTGTGAAGCTCAACTCCTACCATGTCATGTGAACTGCTGTACAGGTACCGACAGAACAAACCAAAACACAACACAACAAAAAAATACAGAAGACCCTTACCGCAACAACAGAAACAACCACAAAAGAAAGGAGAATTACGAAAGAGAACAAGAATAATAAAAGAAAATTAAACAATACAAGAAGAAAAAAACAAGGGTGTGGGGGAAGAAAAAGGAATATGAAAGGACAGAAGGGAGAGAAAAATTTAAGAATAAAGAATAGGAAAGGAAAATGGTATAAAAGAAAAGAGGAAGGAAACAATTATGAAAAGGATAACATAGGAGAAAGAAGACAAAAAATGAGAAAAAGAAAACAGAAGAGAAAGAAGGTTACAGAAGAAAAGATAGAGTAAGAAAAGGAAAGAGAAAATTAAGAAATATGAAAGAAAAAAGACAAAAATAATAACAAAGCAATAAAGGAAATAAGGCAAAAAAGGGGAAAAGAGTGACGTGGTGCTCGTCTCGGCAGCGTTCAGTACCTCCTGGGAGTTCCCTTTACATCCAGCCCTTATGTTGACCGAGGCTGACTGTTTTGCCTGTAGTTTATGGGCTTCCCAGGAGGTACTTTGGTGCTAGCCACTGTCAGAAGCTGGCTGCATTTGGCTCTCAGCAACCTTTTTGAAGCTTCAAGGGACCCACAGTTTGTGTCTGTCTCCATGGGGCTTGGCTGCACATGGGAGAGGCTGTGCTCTAGGGCTTGCTTGTTAGCATCAGGGGGCTCAGGGACAGGCCAGCATAAGCCCCAAGGCTCCTTGGGCTCCGCCTCCACCTGTAAGGACTTTTGGCTGAGTCGGGATTATGAGACCTCTGGGTCTCCTGTGAGGGGGAGGTGCCATTCAGATGTCAGGGAAGTTGGCGGGTATGTTCCCCTACCCCAGAGCCACTTATCTGAGACTGTCCCAGAATATTTTCGTGTCCTCGGCTGGGCAGAGCCCCTCATGTACAGTCCAGTGGGATCTGTTGGAAGCTGCAAGTTTCTATCATGTCTCCTGTGAGAGGGAAGCACCAGCCAGGCTCCCAGCAGAGTGGGGGGAATGGCCCCACCCCGAAGCCAGTCACTGATGCCCCCTTATTCTGTTCAAACCCGTAGACTTGGCCCCTGCTGCTGTCTCCTAGTGGGATTCCTGAGGGTGGGCAAGCTGTGTACCTGAGGACAGGGTATTTGACTTTGCTCAAGCTTTGGCTGCCGGGAGCAGCTTGGGCCTCTCAGGAAAAATGGCTCCTGCAGTAGGGGGGTTTCCTGGCTGCCGCTGTTCCAGGAAGCCTCAGGTGAGTGGCTGCAAATGAAAATCCTGTGCTCTGGTTTGTTTGTTTGTTTGAAGTGGCTTTATCTCTGACAGGCTCCAGCTCTCCCCCGCCTTTCAGGGCTGGATGTTACACAGGCTGCTGTTCTTGGCTCTGGTGCTCTCGTGGGGGAGTCCAGCCTGGGGCCCAGGGTGAGTCCAGCCTGGGGTCCAGGCCTCCCTCCTCTGGGACCCCCACCCCCTCTGCAGCAGAGAGGCCCCTCGTCACTGTCAGCCTGTCCCCCTGGAAGCTGGGCCAGCCCCTCTCAGGACCCCGCCCTTCCTACCAGTCTCCAGGTGGTTTTTTCCTTTCCTTGAGATGTCTCGTCTTCACTGGGCCTCAGTTGGTGATTCTGGGAGGTTGTTCCCCAATTTAGTTTTATTTCCAGTCTGGCCCTGAGAAGAGGTTTGAGAAAGGTCCACCTATTCCACCGCCATCTTGAAACCCCTAGACACTTTTAATTTATCAGTTTTAAATGTAATATGCTGATATCCTAATATGAAGATGACGGTTGACCATATAACAACACCCTCACTTTTCTTCTCTACCACCCTCCTAAAATATTTTAATAAAACATTTGGATTATACCAGTATACCAATATGAGGTATATACTTTTCTGTATTTACATTTTTAGCCTTTTGTTATGGAAACTTTTATGTGTATATAAAATTTCAACAGTTATCAACACATGGCCTTGTTTTCTTTGTATTCCTACCTACTTTCCTCCCACTCCATTTAAAACAAACTCTAGACATCACATATTTTATCTGTAAATTTTTTAGTGTTGTATTTATTTGTAAAAGATAGGAACACCTTATACAACATAGCCACATACCATTATTATAAGTAAAAATAAAATTTACATTCATCCCTTAATATCATTAAATAATCCATTTGTGAATTATTTCTTGATAAATTTCACCCTTCCATTTTCTCAGCTTTCCTTTCCAAAGGGTTTTTTGAGAATTAAATTTATTAGACAAACTTGTATTTATTTTTTTTAAATGATTTTCCATCTTAATTTTTTTTCCAATATGTTTTTATTAATTTCAGAGAGAGGAAGAGAGAAGGATAGAGAGACAGAAACATCAGTGATGAGAGAGTCACTGATCGGCTGCCTTCTCCACACCCCTACTTGGGATCAAGCTTGCAGCCCCAGCATGTGCCCTGATTGGGAATTGAACCATAATTTCCTGGTTCATAGGTTGACATTCAACCACTGAGCCGGTCCATCTCTTTAATATTTTAAGCTTAAGTTTAATTTACTGATTTTCCAATAAAAATTAACTTTGACCATCACATATTTTTAATTTTCAAGATCTCTTGCTTTCTGATGTCATTTTGATCGTATCCTGTTTTTGTTTCATTGATGTAATACCCAGCCTTATCTCTGAGTATAGTATTTGTATCTTCCTCTGTTCTTTTTTATCTTTTAAATTCTCTCCCATTTGCAATCTCTATTTCCTTCGGGACACTGCTCTCTTCCCTTGTACAGAGATGACTTTCTATAGTGGTTTGGATTCCTTTCTTTTAATTTCTTGTGTCTTTTTATAAGTTTTTGGTTTTCACGAGATTCATACATACTAAACTATGCTTACAGAAGTCCATTTTAAGTTGGCGGTGGCTTAATATCGAATGCATTCCAAAAGCACACGGCTAAATTGCCGTTAGCTCTAAACAGTCTACAAACCACAGAAGCACATCTTGGGGTGGCTTGTTCTGAAACCCTACAAAATCTAGCTCTTTTACATCCACTGTTAAAAAGTTTATTCCTAGCTGGTTTGGCTCAGAGGTTACAGCGTCGGCCCTCGGACTGAAGGGTCTTGGGTTCGATTCCAGTCAAGGGCATGTACCTTCGTTGCAGGCTTGATCCCTTGTCCCAGGCCCGGGCCTGGGCACACGTGGGAGGCAGCCAATCGATGTGTCTGTTTCATATCGATGTTTCTATCTCTCTCTCCCTTCCACTCTCTCTGAGAAGTGAGGAAAATGTCCTAGGGTGAGGATTGAAAGAAAAGTTTAATAACATGCCAAAAATTCCTTTAAAGATTAATAGTTTCCCTTTAAGGGTTTCCCTTTGATTGGTTGGCAAAATTGCCAAGCTCGCTGAAGTATTTGCTTATATCCGCTTATACCCACCTGTATTCCCTCCACCCCACTCCCACAGAAACAGTGAACTAACCAGTGAACCAACCGAACATACAGTACAACAAGGAAGGAGGATTTTTATTTCAATGGAGTCAAGCCTTGGAGCCACAGGTGAGCTGTTACTCTAAGGCCTGGCTCCTTCCTGGGCTTCTCCCAGGATGGGTTAAGAGGGGGAAAATCATTACTCATGGGGACTAAGGGAGTTAGGGTTGTGGTTAGGATCATGGTCTCCATCGATTTCCTGGCGCGAGGGTGATCATTGCATCTGGTCCTGATGTCAGCCACTGCGTCACTCTGGTTTCACAAGGGTGTGGTCACTGGGGTCAGTTCAGCTTTCTGGGTCTAGAGCTCAAACAAAACGGAGGCCTAGATGTTATCTGTAGGCTGAAACTCTGTTTCTGTGGTCAGCATAATCTTTGTTCCTAGGATTATATGATACTCACCAGAACATCATTGTCCTGAGGGCTTAATGATTAAGGGGTAGAAGTGCAAGGGAGAGGGAGGTGGGTGAATCAGGGTGCTCCTCGGATGGACAAGGCCAGTTTGAATCAAAACGAAAGAAGGAGAAAATGTCAGATTAAATAAGTTTCTGCATGGTTACAATAGCCTTTATTTTTTCTTCATTGTTGTTGCTCTGAATTTTAACTTTTTAATATAGGTATTTTACCCCTAGTTTTATATTTAGAAAGGCCTTTTCCTTCATCATAGCCTATAAATAGTCATAAAAATTTCCTTCCAGAACTTTTTTTGAATTACATTTGAGGTATAGAATGCAATGAGAACTTAAGGTTTTTTTCTTATAATAATCATCTATCTCAAAGGAAAGTAATAATAACTAATTGAGTTGAACTGATAATAAAAAGAGATAAAAGTCATGTGGCTTGATCATTTTTGGCTTGATACAAGACTCAAAGAGCTTTGGGAGTGAGGGTGAGGGATCATATATGTAAATTACTACTTATTCTGGCAGCCTGAAGGCATGTTATAGTAGAGGGAGACCAGCCATTCATTTAATCATATTTGATTTGATTGAGATCTACTGAATCCACATTACTGTACTGCCTAAAGGCACATATGCACCACACATTCTAAACATAGTTTAATTCAAAATTAGTAACTGCAGGTATAAAAAATAAGGTAAAGTCATTGTGCTAGGCCACAGGGAAACAAATATTGTTGAGACAGATGCACATGAAACAATAAATGTGCCTGATCAGCTATAATACATGCTAATGGTAAAGTACAGACAATTATTGCAAATGGAGTTAGAAAAGCTGATGAAATGGTCTCAGGCTACTACTTGGCCCCAATGCCTAATGCACTGCTTTGTACCCTGTAGGTACTAAGTAAATTGTACTTGGGCAAGTAGATCAGCTTGGGCTAATTTATGTACATAAATTGACAATGAAGTTTTAAGTAAATTTTCTTTAAAGTTTCACTTTCAACAATTAATTTCTTTCCTATTCAAATTACCAAGGGAATAAAAACTCCTCTGTATCTTAAAACACTTTATCTTTCAAAATGGTACAGTCTTAACAGATGGGCTATGAATAATGCCTTTTTTCCTGTAGTTTGAAGCAAGTCTGAACTTGGGACTAGTCATGTTACTGAGAGCTTCCTACAAGGAGTGAAGAAAATTCTCACCTCATAGAGGGAATGTACATCGGCAATTCACGTAACATACAAGTGAACCTACTATTAATGGCACCATGGTGTGTGTATGGCTTACTAGCTCATCTTGTTTCTAAATGAAGTGCATTGGAAAATGTGGGTGCTTCTTTCATAGTGGAGTACAGCCTTGGTTATATTTTTGCAAATTCAGGATACATATATACATTATCTAATGATGCTGGGTGTTGGGTCACACAACGGGCCAATTTCCAGTCAAAGGGAAATTTTGGCATCTATAACTAGGTATTTATTACTGCTAGCAAGATGGCTATGCCCATGGATTTTGCTGAAGCAGGGATAAAAGATAGTCATTGCTCTACCGATGTTTTCTTTTGTGGATCATAGCTTTCCAATACTAAGTCACATAGTTGGGAGTTATGGTTTGATATATACATATATATTTTTCACAAATAAGAATATATTAAATAAATTTATTAATCCTTATAATAGTACCTTTAAAATCCCACCAGTTAGGCAACAGTTTATTCTGGTCCAGCTGAAAGGAAAGAGCTCACGGACAATCAACAGGTGCTTAATTAATTCTTTGTATATTGGTAAGGCCAATGATATTTTATTTATTTTTAATTTTTTATTTGTTAAATATGTTTTTATTGATTTTTAGAGAAAGAAGGAGAGGGATAGAGAGATAGAAACATTGATGGGAGAGAAACATCGATCAGCTGCCTCCTGCACGCCCCCCACTGAGGATCAAACCCAAACCCTGGGCCTGTGCCCTGACCGGAAATTGAACTGGTGAACTCTTGGTTCATGAGCCGATGCTCAACCACTGAGCAACATTAGCTGGGCAAGGCCAGTGATATATTAAACAAAAAGTATGTCAGTAAATTACATCTATTAGCTATTCTGCTAACCAAGAACCTTTTTGCCATTGTATGATGAACTTCAAGACAAGCACATTTCCACAAACTCATAATTATGACCTGGTGAATAATGAAAGTTAAATGTTATCTAGTTATGTAAACCAGTGATTGGTAAATCATAATTAGTGAGCTGCTATGAAGAACTTAAGAAAAATGAAATCTTTGAGCTTCAGCCAACCTATATCACACTTTTTTTTCTTTAAGTTGTGTTAATCAAAGCCCTTTCTATAACATAGTTAATTTGCAAACACCTCAGATCATAGGATAAACTCAGAAGGATTTCAGCCCTGGCCAGTGTGACTCTGTTTGCTGGGTGTCATCTGGTGTCAACTGAAAGCGTGCCAGCTTGTTTCCCGGTCAGGGCACATGCCTGGGTTGCAGGCTCCATGCCCCATGGGGGGTGTGCATGAGGCAGCTGGTGGATGTTGTGCTCTCGCCTTCCCCCTTCTTATCTTTCTAAAAATTAATGAAAAAAAATCTAAAAAGCAAAAGAGGATTTCAATTCATATTTTAACACACTATCCTAATATCAGTAAGGAAGCGGCCTTAAAAATTACTCAGCTAACTTGCGATAATACTTCAACTACTTGGAATACTGATGCTAATTCTATACAGTCTCAAGTCAAAGTCAAAATTGATAAGTAACCTACCAACTTAAGATGCAGAGAACTAGTTTGAATACTTCAAAAGTATTTTTAAAAATTTTTATTCAGCTTCTTCTAATGTTAGGCAGTAAGCCTCACTTATTCACATCATTTTGGGGTGCAGGCCAGACTTTTGCATATATTAGGCATATAATAAGTGTTTGTTAAACAAATCTGATACATAAAAGAAGGGTGCGGAGACGAATGCACTCAAATAAAAAAAGCATTATTTGTCCTTTATAAATAAAAGTGCCAGCATTGAGACCCCAAGATAGCAAATTGGACTAAGGTGTTGGCAGAGGAGATGAAAAAACTGAACTGATTCAAGGACTACTTAGGCGGGAGAACAGACAGGGTGAAGTAAACAAGAGCACTCATTAAGCTTTTTGATGACTTTCTCCACCTTGGGTGTCAGATCTCTAAACTAAGGGATGTGCTTGGTATTTTTATCCTCCTCGTTTGCACTGGTCTGAGTGTCATGAAGGCAAAATAAGATGTGGAGGCAGCTCCCTAGTATCAAATACAAGAGATGAGGCAAAGCCCATTCTTTAGATTTCATCATATTTTCTGATTTCTGGCTTTGTCAGAGGGAGAATCAGATCACCGAAGATTTAGATGTAGATAAAACAGACCCGTAGAGATCAGTTTATATCACAACTCAACTGGCCATGTTTTCATCAGCCCCAAGTATATATAATTTCCTCCTGACCAGAAGAAATGTGATGAACAGGTTTTTTTTGGGAAAACTTCTGTTTACTACCATCTGACATATTCATATTGGTTAGACTTTAATATACTTAAGAAAGAAAAGAGCTAATAATGCCTTTTTATATGTTACTCAAGCATGTAGTTTTTATATAATTTCCACATTCATATTTTTCTATTGTTAAAACTATAATTGAGAAATTCTACATGATGGCCGGGTAGCTCAGTTGGTTAGAGCGCTGTCCTGATACATCAAGGTTGCGGGTTCCATCCCTGGTCAGGGCACATAGCGGAATCAACCAACGAATGCACAGATAAGTGGAACTACAAAATCAATGTTTTTATCTTTCTCTAAAATCAATCAAAAGTTAATAAGTTTTATGACAGCTTATTTAATTCCTTCATCCTGAACTCCAAGAGAATGTGTGATTCACACTGACCTGTAGGAATATTTTGAACTTAGAAAATTTGCTCAGCAGTGCATGATTTAAAAGTGATATTTAATTTATTAATTAATTTGTAGAAAAGATATAGTTCACTTATTCAATGGGCATATATTAATTATGTATTAACAGGACAACACTTTTCTAGGTGCTCTAGAGATTTTTTTAAGGCATACGTAGAAAATGACTATTTGTGTTTAGTTAGAAGCCTAGTATCCAGACTCTACAGCCTATAGCTGGCACACAGCTGAACTGTAACAGGGCTATAAACAGGAAAATACTTGTTTTAATGTTTTTTAGGTTATTATGCAGCATTATTACACTAAAGCCTCATTAAATCCAGAAATTGGTAATGGAAATAGTGTTCTTTAACAAAAACATAAAATATATACATCACTGGTTTGGGAATCATATGGCAAGAAGCTATAATATGAACTGGAAAATGGTGCCTCATGTTAGATGGTGGTAAACTATTTGGTCAGTTTGTCTGCAATAACCTGAGGAGGGGGAAGCCAATGGACTGTGGCGTTGGCATGGCTTTGAGGCAGAAATGGTTGTTGCTAACTGCAATTGACAAGGAACTACAAAAAAGAGACGTGCCCAGAAAATGGCTTATTTCTAGGCAGAATTGAGGCATTATAGAGATCCCAGAAACCAGCAATTGCAAAATAAAATTGTTTCTCACCACATTAAAGATGTCTTGGCCATGAAGGCACATCCCCAAGGCAAAGACCATATCTAAGATCTGTTCTTTAGTGACAGCTGCAGAGCAAAGATTAGATCTTGATAAAGATTTCTGGAAGGATGAAAATCATGCCAAGTAGATTCTTTCATTTAGACAAAATGGCTTTTACATAGATCACAGTTCCACAGAGGTTGGATATACTGAAATGTCTAAAAAGTTTGAAGTGGGGACGTAACATTATCTGACCTGGTCTTAGAGAAATATTCTAAAGCCATCACCTCTAATGGTTCTGTTGACAGACTGGGCTCAAATGTGAAGTTTTTGCTTGTCTTTCACCAGCTTGTAAGCAAGGAACAATTAATTGAGACCCACCCAGTACCTATAAGGCCTACTCAGCTTATTGTTTCAGGGATGGGAAGCACAAATTCTACAGGAGAGTCACTAGGTGTGATGGTAATTGAGACCAGTCCTGCCTCCACCCCTTGCTTCACAGACCATTTTTCTTATTTATTGTGACACAGAACTATATAATGGTCATTAAGGTATACTGTGTTTGGATATTGGTGCCTTATCTTTGTAGGATGTCATCTCCAAATTGGCTCCTCAGCTGTGCCTTTGAAAGGTCATTTCATTACTCTATCAGGTTGGTAGCTTCTGGATAGTCCAATATTTGATAGGACCAGTAGATCTCATAATATTGTGTCTATTATTGACCCTTTTTAACATAAAGTAGGTCCTTTGGCCCAGTGTAATGTTTTGCAGGATCCTATGTTGGTAGACCAGACATTCCATAAGCACTTATAACCTGGTTCAAATTGAGGCTCTGTGAGCAGGAAAGTAGTTTGCACAGGTAGAATATGTGCCATTTCCAGTACAGAGGAATCAATACCCCTTTCATGATGTCAGGGTTTCAATGTGATCAGTTTGCCACCACGAGACTGATTGGTTTTCTCAAGTGTACCATAATAAGGGCTTAGAGTTTGTCTCTGTTTCTGGAAAATTAGATATTCATCAGTGACTGATACAAAGTGTCAGAAATTTGGGGGAACAATGCATTCGGAAACTTTTTTGCTTAGCCTGGGTAAATTTCACACCCTTGTGTATAAACTAGTCAAACCTCGACATTGCCCTTCTGAGTATGCTTCCATTTCAGTTGGTTTCACTTGCACCCTTAGATCAACAACCTACATAGCTAGCTGTTTGTTCTGTGGCCTCATCACCTCAAAAAACTCCTCTTTGGATACCTTCCACCAGGAAATGCATCTGAATTTTTTTCTTTAACAATGTTTTATTTGTGTAACTTTCTAACCTTATCAATTAACCACCTTTCCATTTTTATTATATTACTCATAACACGACACTCCCTGTAGTGTCAGTCTGTCACTTCCTTCATTCTTCCTTTACTTGTGTATTTACTTGTGTTTTATAATTTCAATTCTGTACTTATTGGCCTCTTAGAGTCCTTTACTCCCTGAACTCATTGCTCAATCAAAATTGCAATTCCAAATTCTAGGTAAGCACATAAATCTATTTATCTCCCTCTTTTCTCCTTTTATTGAATGTTTTTGGAATAAATCATAAAGATATTGATGACCTGTATAAATTCATAAAATCCAGTCTGACTCAGTCTAGTAATCAATGCTATTCACAAATCTTTTTACTGTTTAATCTCCCCTGTGACTATTTTTAACTTCTTTCATTCTGCTGGGGTGTTCAAGCATGTCCCTGACCAGCTTGTTTTCTGCTGTCATTCCACACACATTCTCTTAACTTCCCCTTACTCCCACATTCCTTCAGATTTCTATCAATTTTGCTCTAACAGAACCCACATCCTTCCTCACACAAAGAGCATCTACATGGACATATAAAGACTTGTACAAATGTGTGTAGCCAATCTCACAAGTAAGTGAGAATTTGTTAAACAGCAAAACCATCCATTGCTGTCTCTGGGAGGGTGTTTAACAGTGGTCAGGAGAATTATAACAGACTCCATGTTTTTGCTGAGTGGAGGAAGAATGTTTGTTTTGGACCCAATCTAGAAGCTAACCTTCTAGCAAAAAGCAAATAAGAAAATACAGATAATTACAAAACAAATACAATATATACAAAAACAACAAAAAACAAGTGTAATAAAAGTTTCCCATTGCTTTAGCTTAGTAGAGCACGCAGAGGCAATCGACTAGAAGACAAAGAATGCTCAGAGCAGATAAACTTGAGCAAACCACAAGGCAACTGCAAATAGAGACACTCATCGCATCCTCCCTAGCTAATCATTAGAGAGGTGGCAAGCTGTGCGATATAAAACTGAAAGTGACAAAGGAACAAACAAGAAAAACAAACAAAAACTCAAAGATGCAGATGAGAGTATGTTCAGTACCGGAAGGAAGAGGGGCTGGGGGAGTGGTAAAGGGCAAAGGGGCCAAGTATTCGATGGTGGAAGATTGACTTTGGGTGGTGGGTACACAATGCAATATATAGATCATAGAAATGTACACTTGAAACTTATATAATCTTATCAACCAATATCACCCCAATAAACTTAATAAAAAAGTTTAGTATTACTTTAAATTAGCAAGCTAAGAGAGGGCCTGAATTTATCGAGAAATACATTCAAAGATAATATGGCATTGTATTAGGAGTCAAATGCATTGGAGAAAAACAAAATCTTCTTGTCTTCTTGATATAAAAACCCATGATAAGAAATTATCTGAAGTTTATAATAGAAAAAAAAAGTTTTCCAAGAGAAAAAAGTAAATGTACAAGAAAAAAGTATTTCAGTACTGATCAGTGTTGGTCATAGTAGGAGATGGTGTCAGATTGAAATTGGGGGTGTCAGTATAAACCTATGTTTAATGTTTTCACATTTACCTATACCTACATCATTTACCTATATTTGTAAATACAGACATATATTTCCTGGGTGTACATATATCTCTACCTCTAGCTTAGTTTCTAAATATTATTTGCCACTAAAGTTACGAAGGTTTTCTTGAAAAGGGGTTAATTTGAGAATTGTATCAGGGAAAGTGAAAAATGAGCCTGAAACATACTCAGGATCCAGAAAGTAAGGAAGCACCCACGCAATATGGGGAGATATCAAAAGGATTCAGGAGCCAATTTTAAGGGGTTTCTACTAGAACATATCAGAAGGCTATAGGAACCAGCTAGAAGGGGCTTCTATTGGAAAATTTGAGCATGAATATAAAGAATGAAGGCAACAGGTTAAAACCCATTGAATAAAGTAAAAACGCACGAGCCCATACTGAAATAAATGACTAAATAAATAGTGAGAGAGAAACAGAAGATCTTATAGTAGACCACCAACCTGTAAATATAACTTGAATGATGGGATGAGAAAATCTTCAGTGGAGGATATAATGAGAATTGAATCAGGTGAGAAACAGGATATATAGTCTCAAGGTATCTCCACAGAAATTACTTATTAATTACAAAGGGAAAAATAATTACTGAAAAAACTGGCACATTCTCTAACCCGGGACGGAGAGTGCAAACTCTGCAGATGGGCAGTGAATGGGCTCCCAGCCTGCCGGCCTGCCGGAGGTCAGGGAGTCCGGGTCGTCTCGCCTGAGTGTCCTGCCTGTCACGCCAGGTTTACAGACCAGCTCCACCCAGCTGGGGCCGCACCCTCCCTCTTGCCTCTTCTTGGGCTGGGAGAGGGGGGCAGGGTGCGGAAAGCTGGCATTTTACACCATGGCTGCCTTTCCAGGAGGAGGGGGAGCCGCTTCTCCTCTGGGGAGAAGGGAAGGAGGGGTACAGAGGGGTTAATAGCTCCCTTCTTGTCATCAGTTGATTTCTAGTGGCCAGGGTCAGGACATTGTGCTTTCCCGCTGCCCAGTTTAATCTTAACAGGAAGGAGGTGTGGAGAGACTAGAATATTGGGACAGACTGACATCATATGTCTCAAGATATCATCGACTGAGGAGGAGGGCATAATATCACTTAAGTGGTATTCCTGTCCAAAGCGTGCAACCAACACCTAGTTATGAAGAAACAGACAAATTCATACTGAGGGCTAGTTCACAAAACAACATACTTATCTCTTAATAAATTTCAAGGTCAAGGGGGGAAAAAGCTAAATAACTCTTCCTGATCAAAATAAACTAAAGAGATATAGTAACTAAATGCAATGTGTGGTGCTGGATTGGATCCTGGTCCATTTAAAGAAAAAATACTATAAGCCATTATTAGAACAATTGATACAATTTCAATAAGAGACCATAGATTAAGTAATAATATTGAACTAAAGTTAAATTCTCAGACTCTGATGATTTTATTATGCTTATACAATAGAATAGCTTTCTTTTAGGAAATACACATAGAAATAATTAGTAATATTATAAGGACCACAGTATCTCCAACTTATTCAAGTTGGACCCATATCCGCAAGTTCTCATCTGAGGATTCGTCCAACTGTATATTTGAAAAGTGTTTGAGCCCGGCTGGGCGTGGCTCAGCAGTTGAGCATCGACCTAGGATCCCGGCGATCGGGGTTCGATTCCCGGTCAGGGCACATGCCCGGGTTGCGGGCTCGATCCCCAGTCGGGGGTGTGCAGGAGGCGGCTGATCAATGACTCTCTCATCATTGATGTTTCTATCTCTCTCTTTCCCTCTCCTTTCCTCTCTCTCAAATCAATTAAGATATATTTAAGAAAAAGAAAAGTGTTTGAAAAAAATGTTACATTGTTGCTGACATGTGCTATGTCCTTAGGCCTAAAATGGTTGGTTCTGAACAGAACATGTACAGATTTTTTTCTTATTATTTCATAAACAATACAGTATAACAGGTATTTATATAGCATTTATATTGTATTAGGTATTATAAGTAATCTGGAGATGATTTAAATTATACAGAAGACTGTGCTTAGTTTATTTGCAAATACTATACCATTTTATATAAAGGATTTGAGAAAACTAGGATTTTGGTATTCTCGATGGGGGGTCCTGGATCCAATCCCCCGTGGATACCAAGGGACAAGGCTGTATATACAAAGAGAATAACAGAGAGAGAGAGAGGCAGGGAGAGAGAGAGAGAGAGAGAGAGAGAGAGAGAGAGAAAGAGAGAGAGAATAATGTAAAATGTAACCAGTTGGTGAGTCTGAGTAAAGAGTACATGGAAATTCTGTATCTGAGTCAGTTAAAAATCAGTTGTTTTGGTGACAAAACCTCACACCTTATTTGGTATCATATAGAGATTGCAGTATCTACCTGTGTAATGTTGAGATCTGGCCAATTATGCAACTAGTAAATCTAACTGAATCCTCTATTACTGAGAATAAAGAGTGTTAAGGATTGAAGGTATGCTACCCAATAATATCCCTCCACTGAATGTTGATTGTGTGTTAGCATCACATTACGTATTTACCATATATTATATTATTGAACTCTAATCCAACTGATTATAGCTGTGTCCGTCCTTTGTTTTTCTGGCCTCACGTGCTTTTTTTCTCTCATCCTTTGATCTTCTCTTTATCCCGAGGGACTGTCTGGGAGAAGTAAACTCCCCAGGCTCCCTTGCCCCCGATTTCCTGTCAGGTTGTCAATGGGAGGTATTGGCATGAGAAGGGGAGGCCAGGGCACTTCTCCCCTCCACTTGCGAGCAGTGCCTTTGTCAATAAGCAGCTGTGTGTCCTGTGGCTCAGCTCCTCTTTCTGACACAGCCTCAGGGGTCACTTCCTGCTGGTATAAATCTCCGGGTTGCCCACCACCTGCCTAATTTGGCTTTTTAATTCTTTGGATACCTTTGTAACTAGTTTCCTAGAATGTTAAATTCTTCTATTGAACTACCTGTCATGGGTTCTATTTTTGCCCTCTTTGTCTATTTTCTTGTCTGATATAAAGATAGAGACTATCTTCCTTGTATGGATAGATAAGTGACTTGTACAAGCGTCACACAATTAGTTTAACAACAGGCTTTCAAACCAGTTGTGCCTCATTTCAAAACCCAAGTACTTAAACTACTGCACTGTATCAAAATGATATTTCCTGAACATCCAAGTAGTTTTCATTAATCACCTCTTCTTATTACTTAGCTCAAATTGTCTGCGTTATGGCACTAACTAGCTATTATTAGCATTTAATTGTCTGTCTCTCCCAATAGCTTGTGAGACCACTTGTGAGCAAGCACATTTGTTATTCATAATTTTATCTCTAGCACCAACTACTGTGCTTGGAATGTAGTAGAGCCTTAATAAATATTTGTGGAATGAATGAATAATAATCACTGCCATTTACAGAGTGACTGTTTTATTCCAGCAGCCATGCTAGAGGTTGGTCTCATGTAAAATTTATAACTCATTCTTTATACTGATCTTGCAAGATAGGCATAAATATTCCAGTACCGTAGATAAGTAAAAAATAATAATAAGGCTCAACGAGTTTAAACAACTCACAACTAAACTAGGACAAAACCCCAAACCCAGGCTGACTGGGCTTCAAGCTGACATTTTTTACTATATCTAGCTGCCTTCCTATATCCGTTAATGTGAATGGACAAATACATACATAAATGGGTTGGGGAGAAAATCTAAACATTTTGGAATTTCAGTTATTTTGGGAGGCGCTTTATAAGCAGATAAAAACTCCTTTCTCTGAGAAAAAGGAATAGTTTAGTATTTACTTGCCATAATTCAGTGAAGGAACATGTTTTTGGATCTAAAATTCTGTGTGAGTAGGCAAAAGGACAAGAAGAATTTTGAGATAAAATTCTGAAGAAACGAATAGTTTAAATTGCTGGTGTGGAAAAGGTTGGCTGCTCCCATAATTACTTCTAGCATTACGTGGCATGGGATGTAACACTGATGATATTCACAGCCAGTTCTCCGAAAGGCTTGGGAAGTCGAGTTTCAGCTTGGCTTTTCCATGTCCCGGTCTATTCCCCGAGTCAGGCAGTAAGTTATCTAAAGTAACAGAGTAGACATATTTATTGCTGGGTTGCTGATGACAGCTTTTGCTTCTGTTTCTGTGTGTTTTACTCTTTGGTTTGCATGGAGAAACCACATGTAAGGTTCTATGGCTCAGTTAAGTTTCTCCTCTAGTTTTGCCTAGAGTGATGCAATCCTGGTATGTCCTCTGAACATAGGAAGTAAAATAATACCTATGTTTATAAGGCTTGTTTGGCAGAATCCAATATCTTATCCTTTGATTTTTGATGGAAATGAATTAATAGAAGAAAAATAATTTGGTAGGCATTATACAAAGGGTCATTGTTGGTTCTACATGTGCTTCATTGGCACATGCTTGCTTAGTTGGGTATTGGTTGAATTATTTCAGCTGGATACTCCCCAGAGGCTGTCCTCTTCCTGCAGAGGGAGGGGCAATTTGAACATTCTGGAAATAATTTTCTTAAGACTGTTGCTGGTATGACTCTCTCTTTTTTTCCCCCAGGGAAAGGATGTCCTCCTAAGTCTTCTTCATGTATGTACAACTAGTTTTGCCATGATAAAGTCTTTATTTTGTTAATTCAGTACTATGATGTAAAATTAAATGTATGCATTTTCCCAGGTGATTTATAGCCTTAAAAATTATGTCTATATACTTAACACTGGGGAAAGAGCACAAACAAGGTAATTTAGTTGTTTTGTAAAAAATTGTATTCCCTTGTGATTGAGACTTGTTGAGGCTGGCAACTAAGGGGTGTCAAAAACCCGAGGGTTGCTGTTCAGTGAGTATAGATTTTTCATTCACCAAAGATGAAAAAGTTCTAGAGACCTGCTATCCAAAAATTTGCATATAGTAAACAGTTCTGTAATCTGCTTTGACTACAATTAAAACAAAACAAAAATAAACCCCAAAGTTGTGACCAGTAGACATAGAAGAAACGCAATGCAGCCACATTTTTGTGAGTGTGTACTAGAGGACTGCTTTCTACCCTTTGAATGCTGAGAAGAAATAAAATGCTTCTCCTCTTAATAAAGCTCTAGCAAGTCATTTTCATTAGCAATGACGATTGATGAGGATTTGTCTGTGACACTGTGGTCCCAGGAGCAAAAATCACCATGTAAACAAGCCTGTGCTAACAAAAGGGGATTGTTCGCATGGCTGGCACTTGCACTTCAGCGAGGACATGAAGAAACAGTGCGTACTTTCCCTGATTTGGAGCCAAAAGGCTCAAAGTGATTGTGACTCTAACTATTAGATTTCATGAGTTTTATTAAATAAATGCAATAGATTTAATTTATTTATTTACTTTTCTCTATTAAAATATAAAGTGTGTCTGAAAAGCTAAAATATTTTCACTGTGTAAGTTGGCAAATCAGGGAATGTTTAGTGTTAATTGAATCTCATTGAATTAATTCCAAGTGCTTAGTTTCAAACACTGCCTCTTATACCAGTCAACACATTTGTTTATAAGACATCTCTCAGGACAGAAGACACCTTTTGAAACAAATCTTTGAGGCGTGGTGATAAAATGTGCTCAAGATGGTACCACTGTGTCATGATACGTAGAAGGAACTACAGAATTCCCCTATGTGGTGATCTCCTGTGTCACTGACTCCACCTTCTGTATCCCCTGGTCAGGTAGGAAAAAATAGGCATTTATAAGAGTCATGCCTTTAGCCACTAAAAAGAGTGAAGACAACTTTGCCATGGGAGAGAAATAAGTTCTCTCCCTCTCATTGTTTGACTGGGTGACTGTATTGGGCTCAGATGTTGGCAAGGAGAGGTAGAAGGAAAACTGAAAGGGGAGTGAGACTGGGTTAATAAAAACGGATGTATTACAAATGAGGGCCAAGGAAGAACAGTTTCCATTCATTTGAAAAATTATCCTATTCTATCTTTTTTTTCAAAACTAGTGTCTTGTACTTGAATTATGGTTAAGGTGACCTGGCATTTTATGGGTAGATTTCAGCATGAGTTCATCTGTGGGGCCATTTAGAATTGCAAAGACTGTTTCTAATAATTTTCATTCATGACTTAAGACTTTTTTCTTCTCTTACATATGAAAACATTTGTATTTGATCATATGCTATTTAGTTCTATTCCAGTGTGTTTTATTTAAAAGTTTTACCTTTCCCAATAAAAATATAGGTTCCTTGGGATCTGAGTTCAGGTACTTTTCACAGAGCCTTACACTTCTCTAATTAGTTTGTATTGTCTATAGGAGAGCTTGTCTGTCTTGTTCATTTCTGAAATCCTGCGCTTAACACTATGACTGGCACACAGTATACTTTCGACATATAGTTGTATCCATGATAGAAAGAGTAAAAATAACTAAGCTCATATGTTGTTCAGTGGCTTTTGCCTTCCTGTATGTAGGGGAGTGAGATACAGCCAATTTACAGAGGTAAAGCAGTACAAGGTTTTTAAAAATTAGTGCATTTAGGATCACTTGTTAAATAGATATTGTTCAGAGGTTTTTAATAAATTTACTCTGGGAATACTGCTAATATATTATTCTCTTAAAGTAGATTTACTAGAATAAATATTGCCATAGTGAAACACTGCTTTTCGTACAAAATATTGTCCTACTTTCAAGACACAAAATAGACAAAACATTGAAAAGAGGTTGGTAAAATTGAATAGAGTTTAAGTAATCTTGTTTTACATATAAAATGTAACACACACACACACACACACACACACATAGATACACATATATCTGTATTTATTACATATGTAGGCATATAGATCTGCACTTACATGTTTTGTCTTTTCCTAAACCTCATATCTTAACTTGCAACTGTAGGATTCTTTTCCAGATCAGAGAATTATTTGTTATTTTTACTTAGGCTAGTCCCCTAATTAAAATTTCATGTCTCCCCAGGTTTCCTTGAATCAGCAGTGCTTCCCTTCTTGAAACTCCAGGGAAGTATTGGAATGCAAAGAACTTGAAGAGGGAGCCTGGCCAAACAGATTTTTGAACTTTGGTAGTCTGGCTGACGCAGATTTTTAGCACAAACACAAATCAAAGTCTGTGTGTTTCTAAAAGCAGCATTTTCATGTAAGTAAAAAAAAGTGCACTTTGCTTCTATTTGTTTTGGTTAAATAAATGAAAAGTTTGGTTTTAACCACATGGTTATTATTTTGCAAGAAGACCATAACAAATAATTCTATCTTTAATCTCACTAAAGAGTAACTAAAGTTATTTGTTGTAACCTTTTTAATGGAAAGTTAACAACTAAATCTTATTTAATGTCATTATTTTCTAGATCCAGATCAAAAGCTTCCCAGGTATTTTTGTAATACAATGGATTCGGATTATGTCGTTCAAATTACGTATTTTCTTTAAAAGAATGACGACTTAGGATTTTGTCAGTAATTTAATATATTTTTGTCTTCTTAAAACAATAGAAGTAAGAAATATCAAGGTTTAATTCATAAGTACTTTGGAACACTCAGAAGAGCAACATGGGAGAAACTGAGAAAATCGAAACCCGTAAGATAAGATGTTTCTCCAAGTTGAAGGTACGGAATTTTGTGTGTGGATGTATGTATATGAACTGTTGTTGTTTTTTTAACTTAGACCTTATAAAGTTGTTCATATGTTCATGAAGTGATCTAATCTTATTGTCCTACTACCTGGTATGGTGATAATTTCTTGTTTTAATGAAGTCTGTTTTGTAACTAAAGGTGTGTCTAAATAGGGTTGGTTTGTTCGAACTTAAATGGAAGACAAGGTCTTTAAAATTTTCAGATATATGTTATGTTACAGCAGGAATTATTTTCCTGGATCAAAGGCCAATTAAAACGCCCACCCTTCAGGGGTTTCTGGGCCAGAGGAGTGTGGGGATCTCCCACGGAAAATGGTTCCTTAGACAGAAATGATTCCTGATCTATATGCAGTGATTATTCCACAATGACCCAGTAAAACAAGTATTTACTTTAAGCTTTGGCAGCATGCCAGTCATTCTCTATAAGAAAACTGTTCATTTTGTTAGCTGTTCCTGATATCTTGACTATTTCACAGCAAATTCTTTTTGCATTTTTGCCTTCAAACAAAATCTGAATTTATTTTAAACCACGGGATCTGGATACTTATCTTGATTCTATAGCTAGTGCCTGCAAATGGTTTCCAAACTAAGATACTGCCACCAGTTTTCTCCCTATTGAGAGTTTATTTTCTTTTTATACGTATGTAGGGAAAAATCTACACATGTACGGGAAAGTGGGGAATTATGATATAGATCCAGAAAACTACTTTTGCCTGAAATGCCACATTCACTATATTTAAAAAATTTCCCTGTAAACTATCTCAACAATCATATCCTTCTTCTAAAATTGAGTGGTTAAAAGTAAGGATCGAGGCCCAGGCTTCCTGGACTCAAATCTGAGTTCAACTGCTTACTTGCTTCAACTCTTAGACAAGTTGTTTAACCTCTTTGTGCTTCAGTTTTCTCACCTGATAAGGGTAATAAAATACACTTATCTCAGAGGATGTTTTCTTTTTACATGCTTGAAATAATGACTATAATATTGTGAAAATTCAATAAATATTAGCTATTATTAATAGCATTTACAGATAAAAGTCAAATCAGGTGTTATTTATAAATGGTCTTTAATTTTTGATAACTTTAGAGTTTGGCAATATTAGACATTGATCTGAATGTTATGGCAATCAGAAGTTTATCAGGTAAAATTGAGAGGCAATTGCTTAATAATCAGATTGTGTGTGTGTATAACAAAAATGTATTTTTCAAACAGTGTGAATAACAAATTATAATCATTTAAAATGTGCTCTGCTTACATTGGCTTGATTATATTAAACCTGAAAGAATCAGTATCATAAGTTTACTTTTATATATTTATTGGATTTATTGGGGGGTGACACTGGTTAACATAATTACATAGGTTTCAGGTGTACAATTCTATAATACATCATCTGTATATTGTACTGTGTGTTCACCACCTAAAGTCTAGTCTCCTTCTGTCACCATTTATCCCTCCTTCACCCTCTTCTACCTACACCCACCCCCCTCTTCCCCTTTGGTAACCACTTTACTGTTGTCTGTGTCTATGAGTTTTTGTTTTTGCTTAATCCCTTCACCTTTTCACCCAGCCCCCTACCTTCTCCCCTCTGACAGCTGTCAGTCTGTTCTCTGTATGAGTCTGCTTCTCCTTTGTTCCTTTGCTTATTTTGTTTGATTCCACATATAAATGAAATCATACGGTATTTGTCTTTCTTTGGCTTATTTTTTTTACTCTGAACTTAAAAAATGTGCTCATTAAGCAAAGTTTATTAGAAAGCATCAATGGACCATTCTCTATCTTTGCTTCATGTTCTGGAGCATTGTTGTTAAGAGCTAGTAGGAGTAACTTTCTAAATATAGAGGTTGTTTTGCACTAGACATGAGTCGGAAGAGACACTGGTTGCTTTCACTCTGTAAATGAAACCCAGTTGTCCAATTGTTTAGGCCCTCATCTAAGTGTTTTAGGAAAAGAGCATTAGGAACATGATTCATCTAGTTTCCTTTCTTAAAATGTTAAATAGCCCTGGCTGGGTAACTCAGCTGGTTGGAGCATCATTGGGATGCACCAATGTTGTGGGTTTGATCCCCGGTCAGGGCACATGCAGGAGTCAACCAATAAATGCATAAATGGGTGGAACAATAAATTCTCTCTCTCTCTCTCTCTCGAATCAATAAATAAAATTTTGTTTTAAAATGTTAAATAAATAAATTACTATACCAAATATAATCTCTATTTTATTTGGTAGAGCTTGTTTTAAATACAAAACCTGAATTTTAAAACCATGTGAAAATTATTTACTGTCAGTAATGTGCTCTGCAAAAATCTGTAGTGTGAAGAGAGACAGAATTTCTACAAATTGGTTTTGCTACAGAAGGGTAAATAACTAGAGATATAGCCATACTATCTTGTTAGCCATATAACAGTTTGAGTCATATTGAGCTTGAAATTTAAATTTCCCAGGTATTTTTCACATAAAATTCTATTCTGACTTCCCCAAACATATTGGTACAGCTAACTCTTGGCTTAGGTATATTTAGTACTATTCCATTTCATCTTACATTCAGCTTCCTTTCAGTTCTGACTAGTTCTTCAGGTTGTTTTGGAATATTTATGCCATTAATTCATTATTTTGTGTTGGGTGTCCTACTATTCATCAG
This sequence comes from Miniopterus schreibersii, assembly GCF_964146895.1. Lineage (NCBI taxonomy): Eukaryota > Metazoa > Chordata > Mammalia > Chiroptera > Miniopteridae > Miniopterus > Miniopterus schreibersii. Next base: position 159,277,199 of record NC_138102.1, read on the forward strand.
GCCCTTACTAGACACCAAAGGTACAAAGGTAAATAATAGGTACAGAGGTAAATAATGTATGGTTCTTATCTTTGAACTGCTCACAATATAGTGAGGGAGGACATTATAGGCGTCCAAACACGTAAGTAAAGGGCTGTGCTAGAGGCAGGCACACAGCAGGGTGAGTGGATAAGGAGTGAATGATCAGGGCTCCCCAGGGAGCAGAGAGACGTGGAAAGCTCCACAGTACAAGTGAGGATAGAGTTGAATTTTAAAAATTGAGTGTATATTTATCAGACACACAAGGAGAAGGCAAGCATTACGAGTGGAAGACTATCTTGTAAAGGCACTGAGATGTGAAAGGGCACGGTGAATTACAGGAACTATAAGTATAATGTGATGTCCAGGGATGAGCAGCAGGATATGGCGCTGTGATGTAGATGAGGCATTGCTTGCCATCTAAAAAAGTAGGATTTTTCTTTATGGGAAGTCACTAGAAAGTTTTCAGAAGTGAAATGGCATGCTAACCATGCATCTTATTAATTTATTTGACAGATAGTTACTAAGCTCAAAGTTATTGGTGATGGCAGGAGGAACTGAGAGAAGAGGTGGACGAGACTAAAGGAGACCAAACTATGATTGCAATTGTCTCAGCTAAATTGTGCATACATTCAAGAGATTTCAGCATATGGGTGACAATAAAAGCATAGGAATAAGTGCGATTTTCTAGGGAGGGCGTGTATATATCTCAAGAAGAGTAGAGGGTACAAGATAAAAGCCTGAAGGGGTTGGCCACAAAAAGATATGACTGAATAGAAGAGTCTGGAGGGTGGGAGGAAACATAGGTGTGCATGGGGGCAGGGAATGTCAGGAAGAAAAGAGATTAATGGATCAAATGACTCAGAGATATCAACTAAACTGATGACTAAGAAGTATCTATGGAATTTGGAATTCAGGAAGTTGTTTCTGACCTTTCATGGAGCAGCTTCAGGAGAGGCCAGACTATAGGAGACTAAAGCATGAATTAAAGGTTAAATAGTTTAAGCAATGAATCTAGACTATTTTTCCAAACATCTTGATGATAGCTGTAGTGTAATATTGAAAATAGAGGAGGAAGGTAATAACTGATGAATCAGGATCTCAGATATGGGAAGAATGGATTCAAGAGCATGGGTTGAGGGATTTTATTGTGCAAGAGAAGGAGCAGCTATTCTTCTGATATGGCAGGGAAATTAGAGGGGCAAGAATAGAGGTAAGTTTGAAGGTGAAGTTGCCAAGATAACTTGTGGGTCATAAACAACACATGGCTGGGTTGGAGATTGAGGAACAGAAAAAAACTGAATAATGCTGGAGAGAATGCACAAGGGGCAATATACATTGTGGCGTTTGGAGTGTAGGAAAGGTGGAGGGCTAGGATTTTAGGGATTGAATGCACTGGCTAGAGAGTACATTGAATGGTCTCCCAGGATGGAAGTATCACAGGAAATATCTTTAAATAGGGCCAAGGAAAAAGTCCCGTGGCATAGGATTGGAGATTACCATTCATGTTGGCCTAAATCTATTTATCTCTGATTTCTTGACTTTGAAGCAGCAATTAATCCACATAATTACACTATTGCCCAGCATGCAATGCTCCTTTTTCAGATCCTTTACTAAAAATCTAAGTCTTTTTTGTTCCAATTTAGTAAAACTATCAAAATTTTAACTTCTCAGGTTTTTAGTAAAATCATACTAGCTCCTGGTGACCACCATGATTCTATTTGTTAAGCTGTCCTTGATTTTTGTTACCAATTGCACCAATCTGATTGCTCTCTGGAACTATATCAATATATAGAAAATGTGATTCAATATATGGAAATTTATTATGTTCATATTTATTTATCATAACGAATACCTGTTCTGTTTAGAAACATTTTTATAATAGTTTGTAATTAAAATATTGCTTTAGATAAATCAACTGGCAGTCAGCAGTAATCTGATGTATAATTTGCATATTACTTTGAACAAGAAAGACCTTGAGCAAATTTGCAACAGCAATAATGTTTTTGTGTAATGTTACATTCCTTTTTTTCATTAACATATATGTATTCTTTTGTACTACAGATAGCATTGTAGTGCTAAAGTTTTGTTTAAACCATTAGTTATATCTTACTTTAAATGACTAGTGTTTTTTTGTGTGTACAAGAGGAGTCTATAAGATAATGAGGCTATAACTACATACAAAATTCAATGTCACTAATAAATTAGTCTCATTTTGAGTTTTCAAAGAGAGGATACAATATGAAAGACCAAAAGAGCAAAAAACATTAAGCATTTCTTGCAAATTCAAGGGTTACTTAAGTTGGAGATAATCAATCTGTGGTAGAAGATATTTTGTCAACGGGTGGCAAACATGTAAAATTTAAAAATATATGTTTCATATGTTTTCTTATATTCTTTTCTCCCTAGATGTTTCTGCTGGCAATAACATGTGCATTCATATCCAAAACACTATCTGGATCTTATATGAATTCTATGCTCACACAAATAGAGAGACAGTTCAACATCCCGACATCACTAGTTGGATTTATTAATGGGAGCTTTGAGATAGGTAATGAATTATTCTCGTATTACTTCCTTTTATATTTTATCTATTGAGTTAGTCTGAATTTTATTCTCCTTATTTGTTGTTTTATGCCATTTCATCTTACTGAATAGTGTATTTTCTGTAACAGATTGAATATCCTAGCTAATTTTGGAATAAGCTTAGATATAATTCATTTAAACATTACTTCTAAATAGCATCTAAATATTGCCACATATCCCACCACTGGACATTTTATTCTAATAGTTTTTGGTTATCTAGCCTAAGTAGCTGAGTATTTAGAATATTTACATTTAATCTATCATTTGACAACTCTTAAGGGTTCTATCCTGATACTCAGAAGATAAAATAGAAAACAAAGGAATCTGTTTTCCAAGGGAAAAAGCAAATATTTTCCTTTTCCTGTTGTTTCTGAGAAATTGACAATTCTTTCTAAGTGCAGAGGGAAGGAGAAACTGCTTTCACATCTCTCTGAATTTAGGGAGGAATAAAGTCTATCCTTAGGCCCTGATGACTGGGAAGATGTGAGGACAGAGAGGAAGAATGGAGAGAAAGATTTCTCCTGTGAACATGCCTCATAGAGATACGAATGCCACTCCTTTATAATTTTATCATGGCTTCTACTTCCTTCAAGGTAAAAGTTGCCTTTACTGTATTTAATCAGTATCTGAAAGAAAAATCAGGATTGAGGAGAGGGAAAACTGAATCAGGTGCTACTTGATACGTCTCCTACTGTTCACCTCCCTGTGTCACCTGTATGCTAGATCCTGGTGATGGAGCTAGATAGAAATAACCCTTTAGATAGTCTCGTATAAACTCAGCTCTCGGCCTAATGGACGGCACAGATGCAGAAGAATAATTTTAATTGAATGTAGTAAGCTTGGTGACATAAATATATGCAAGGTCGTATAGGAATATGGGGCACAACCTCACTTAGGGAAGATAAGCTCTTGAAACATGAGTAAACGTTTTTCAGGTGAAGAAACAGGGTTAGATCAGTGTGAAGAGAATTCCAATAGAAGAAACAGAAGGGTGAGGCAGCATTGTAACTTGTGTGGGGAGCAACATTCAAGCCAGTGTTATTGACTCGCAAAGCTTAAGGTAGAAATTATTAAAATATTAGTTTGGAGAAATGGGCTATGGTTGGCCTTGTGTGCTTGCTGTGGAACTTACCTTATCCTCTCGGTCATGGAGAGTCACTAAGAGACTGGCAGAGGTTATTAATATTTCTGTGCCAAGGACTCTTTGGCAATCTGATGCTATATGATCTCAGAATAATATTTTGAATTGCATAAAATAAAAATTATAAGAGTCAAAGGAATCCAATTATCCTGAAATAAAATCATCAAAATATTAAAACAGCTCAGCATATAGTAATATGTGTGCTTATCAACACATTAAATACATCTACAGTGAATTTGAAGTAATTATTAGTGTCACTATTTTGAGGTAGCCACAAGAACTGTAATGTCATAAGCAAATACCTATAACTTCAGTTGGTGTCAATCTGTAACAAAATCATAGATACAGTGAATACTACTATAGTTTGCATACTTTTATTGTCAGAGGTAATGCTAATATTGAGTTAAAAGTTGCTGTAAATAAAGATGCTTTTTTTTTTTCTCACTCAAGTTCATGGAACGCATGATTTCTATCCATGGACTCCTTGGGGGTTTATAGCCTACAGGCTAAGAACCCCCGTTTAAAGCAAATGTCAGATTTGCCTTTTAGCAGGACCATGCTTGTGGCTGTGCTGGAGAGAGGTTTGAAGATGGCAACCAGGCCGGGGCAGAGAGGGTCCCAGGCGGCCCATGCCAGAGCATCAGGGAGAGCTATCTGAGCCTGAGTCGGGATCATACTGGTAGAAGTGAGGTGGGTGGCCTACAGAAATATTTAGGAGTTCCATTTCAGAGACCTTAGAGACAGATTGGATGTGGCAGAGGAGGAAAGAGGGTGTTCTTCAGTTTACAACTTGGGCGGTGGAGTGGATAACGGCGCCGAGACAGAGAATAGGGGAAGGGGAACAAGATGATGGTGGTGGCTGTGGGGACAGTGATGAGTCCTGTTTGTGGCAGTACCAGTGGGACCTTTGGGTAGCAACGCCCACATTGTAGTTACATGAATCGGAAGCATTGGGGAACTGTCTGGGCTAGACGTATTGATTAGTGAGTAAATAAGTGGTTATTAAAATTAAAGAAGGGAAGAGGCTATAGGGAGAGGATATAGGGTGATAAGTACAACACACAAAAAATGGACCCCTGAGGCACACCGGTGTTTAAGCAACAAGTGGAAGAAAGGAGCCCATGCAACTAGGAAAAGGAATAGTCAGAGAATTAAGAAGGGAAACAGAAGGGAATGGTATTACAATGCTTATCTTTCCTCAGTAATATTTACAGAAAGAGTTCTCTATACCCTTGACAAAACTCATCTGTATGTTCTGGTCTCTCATGGTAAGGGAGAGTCAACTGACAGAGCAAGGAGGCTTAAACGCACCCTTATGTAAGGAGGGAAAGCACCTCCTTTCCTTTTAAAAAGAGACATGGAATATACAGAGTGGCTTTCTAGAGACAACACCTTCAACATAGATAGCTTTGATAATGGGGATTTTATTTACTTATTTATTTGAAGTAAAATTGACATTCAGTTTTATATTAGTTTGAGGTATACAACAGTGATTTGCTATTTGTATATGCTAAGAAATGATCACCACAGTAAGTCTAGTTATCAGTTGATGGGGATTTTAGAAACCTAGAGTAGTCAGTGTGGCTGCTATGGCTATAGTGGTGGAGTGTCTTCATTAAAAATAATGTAGGGGCTGACATCTCTTCTACTTACAAGGCAGACTAGAGATAAACAGATACGAAAAGTCTTCAAAATACACAACATTGCTTAGAAAATTATTTACTTTTACAGGAAAAGTTTAAAATTTTTTTTATAACCCTTAAGTTCATCATAGAGACTTTCTTTATACATAGTAGCATCAGGGTAAATATGTATTATTGGATTAAAAATGTATGATTTGAAAATGTCCTCATGTGTTTGACTTTTTCAGCTCTTTTTCAGCTCTTTACTCCATACTTATCAAGGGCTTGTCCTTAATAATAGGGCCTCCCCAATTAGTTTCTTTATCCTAAGACATGGGAATTAATTTTTCATTGAGTTATTTACTCCTCAAATCCAGACTTACTTCTAAGAGCAGTTGGAAAAGTGGGAAATCCACTATGTTTTTACTTCTAAGGAAAGAAATAGAAATAAACATAGATCTCTGGCTTGGTTATGTTGCCCAATATAAACATTTGAATCATAAGTTATAAAACATATATCTACCTGAATTTTACCTTTGCTTCTTTTTTCAAGCATAGGAAAACATTACAGTCTTCCGTGGAGCAGGTGTGGAGGGAGAGGCCAGAGGTGACATATGGTCTGACACCTGCTTTTGCATTACATTTCCTAAGGGTAGATAATCACAAATAGAGCTTTTGAAATTTCTCAGAACCAGTCTTCAGTCTCTTCCACTGGCTTCCCTTTCGCTGACCTTTTTAACTGTTGGTGTTACACAGGGATCTGTTTATGTGCATTTCAACATTGGAAAATAACCCTCTTTCAGGGTAAGGGTTCTGTGTTATTCATTTGTTTCATGAATTCCTAGCGCCAATCCCAGGAATTGAGAGAGTGTTTATATAATAAGTGCTAGATAGTAAATGATTGAATTAGGCTATTCATTAAGCCATTGTATGTACTTAGTGAAATATTTATTTTTATCTCATTTTTTTCCCTAGGAAATCTTTTTTTGATTATATTTGTGAGTTATTTTGGAACCAAATTTCACAGACCTATAATGATTGGTGTCGGATGTGCAGTTATGGGTCTAGGGTGTTTCTTACAGTCTCTACCTCATTTCCTCATGGACCGGTAAGCATTCAGTCTCTGATGAGTTTTTAGGTTCAGTTTTCAACTGGAGAGAATGGAAGTGCCCAGGTGGTTTGTTTGATCTTGGATGTGTGGATAGGCACCACAACCTCTGAAACTGAAGGAAGGTGGTAAGGCCCTAGGGTGGGAAACCCAGACGTCTTCATGTTGGATTGCCCCAACTTTCTTGACAGAGGAGAAAATATTAAGTATGGAAAGTGATTGATGAGAGGTGGCTTGAGGAGAATGATGAAGATCTGAAATAATTGTTGAGGGGGAAAAATTTGATTCACTTTCACCAAACTTTGTCCTGGTAGGGCAGCATCTTTTCAATATACTCATACATATCAGATGGTTTCTCTTCCCCTCTCATCGCCATGTGTCCTCCCTATGCCCCCTTCTACCTCTTTCCCCACACTTCTGTAATCACCTCACTGTTGTCCATGTCCGTGAGTTCTCTTTTTTTTTTCTCGATCCCTCCACTCCCCCAACACCCCCCTCCCCGAGCTGTCTGCCTGCTCTCTATATCTGTGAGTCTGTCTCTGTTTTGTTTGTTAGTTCAGTTTATTAAATTCCACGCGAGTGAAATCATATGGTACTTGTCTTTCTCTGACTGGCTTATTTCACTTAGCATTATGTTTTCCAGGACCATCCATGCTGTCACAAGAAGTAAAATTTTCTTCCTTTTTATGGCAGAGTAGTAATCCATTGTGTAAGTGTTCAGATGATTTCATTTTCACCTTGGAGCTATCTCTCCTGTTACCACCAACTCTTCATCTACAATCCAAATGGGAACTCTCTAGGCCTGTTACATGGCAGCTTCCTTGAAATTTTCCCTCACCATTATCCTTGGGAATTTGCTTTCCCTCTTTCCTCTATTAGTTACTTATTTCCTGGATATTGTATCATCTGCTTTTCTTTTTACTTTCACTTCTCTTTGTGGAAAACATTGTCTAATAGGTTTCTGAAAAAGTGTTTAAGGGAAGTAATTCTTATTCTACTCACCTTTGATTGATAGTTTGGCAGGTATAAAATTCTAGATTGGAAATATCTACCCTAGGAATTTTGAAGATATTTTTCCAATACTTTCTAGCCTCTAGTATTACTATTGAGAATTGTATGCCATTTCCTTTCCCCAGGCTCTTTTGGGGCTTTCTCTTAAGCTCCCAAGTCTGGATTCATGATAATTGTCTCAGTGTGCTAGGTGCCTTCAATTTAAACATTTGGAAAAGTTACTTGTGCTATTTCTTTGATAATATCTCCACTATCCCTCTATTTTTCTTTTTTTAGAACTTCTACTACTTGGATTGTACATCTGGATTAAGTTTATATGTTTCTCAACTTTTTTCTTCAATTTTCTTTCTTCTTGACTTCTTGTTACTTTTTGGAAGATTTCTTTAACTTTATTTTCTAAACCTTTAAGTAGATTTCTAGCTTTTGCTATCATATTTTTAATATCTGAGTTCTCTTGTTTTTTGAACATGTCTTTTTAAGGAACATCTTATTTTCTTTAAAAAATGCAGTGTCTTTTCCTATTTAAATTTCCTTCATTTGTGTTCATTGTCTGTGTCTCCTTCTAGTGTACAGGTTTTATTTGTTTTGTCTCTCTTTACTGATACAGGGTTTTCTCATATCTCTGGTGGTTCATGATTATTGGATCATATTTCAGAGAGAAGTATAACAACAACAAGCTAACTGGAAGTTCTGTATAAATGTGTAGGACATGATTAATGGAGGACTTCTTTGTATGGTGATTGTACAGGGACTGGCTATATTTAGATGGTTCAGAACAGCCATAACCTGTTAGTTATCTTAGGCAGGGATTCTCCAGTCTTGCCTGGGAGGTAGAAGCTTGACTACTCTAGGTGGGAGTGGGAATTTCACTTTTCAGTATGTATGTTTTTTAAACCTAATAGCCTTAGTTTTTAGTATGGCCTTCCTGTCCTCAATGTGCCTGTTCAAACACTCTAGAGTCAAAGACCATTTTCAGTTGGAATGTCAGAGGATGTCTATAAGAGTCTAACTGCTCCTTATACACACTTTAAACCAGTCCTCTTGTTTTTTGGACCATGCCTACTCCCAAATTTAGAAATGTCTTATATCTGGCCTGAAACTTTCCTGGGATATGTGGCACATATTTGGTTGTCTCCCTGTAGGCACTTACTTAGGGTTGCATTTATTATATCTACTAATTCAGTGACCACTCACTTATCTGTTTTCTCATTTTCAAAATCTTCCTGTGAAATCTTCCATTCTCTTTATCTTTGTGGTGTTATGTTCTTCCTTTTTCTACTTTAAAATCTATTCACTGTCATTTTGTTGACATTTTGGGAATGAATGGACTTTGAATGACTTATTAGGTGTGAAGTGGGTAAGTTAAATGAAAAAGACATTTTATCTTCTCAGGATTTCTATAGGGATCATAAGTCTCCAGGCAAAGAGTTTTACTGTCCTTTTATTTGTTGTCCTCTCCAATACAATGTTGAGCTGTGTTTACATTTCTTTCCACCCTCTTCCAAAGGTGTTATTTTGTCTGAAGCTGGCATGTCTCATGGCATCACAGATATGGAGACAGTTCACAAACTCTATGGGCATGACTAGGCAGTTGTTCTAACGGGAAGATGTTTTAACATTCTAGCTCATTTGGAACTCAGAGGGCAAGTTTTCTTTTAGCTTTCTTTTATCTAATAGAAATATAGAAATGAATCCAACATAATTTCTAACAAAGAGAGATTTTGCCTGGCTTATTTTCCTCCATTCTTTCATAATTTAGGATAATTTGCATTATGAGAAAGGGTATGTGGATCTTATGGTAATTTGCCTAATAGTCACAGTCCATAATCCTTTTGTTCTTATGAGAAGAGTAAAAGTCATTACACTGTGCTGTCACAGTGTTTGAGTTTCTCCTAAGGTCTCTCATTTTAATGGGCAAAGGTTTTGTTTCTCTTAGGGGTTAATGAACACATGCAGAATTAGTGTTTTGATTCTCAGAAAGTGGGGGTATATTTGTTATGAGCAAATCTCAGAGAATCCAAAGTTAGAGACTTGTTTTGTTGTGTTGCATTTTCTCCCCCAAATCTTTTATCTTAATTATACTTTGTTGAGTCTATTATTTTTCTTAGCTTTTGTCCCTCGTCCCACAGTAATTATTTCCAGGGAATGGTCTCCTACAAACTACGGAAATTTGATGTTAGGTAATCTTAAAGGTAGATCATCCACATGTAGATAGCTGAAAGCTAGCTGTCAAGAGATTGTACATTTATAGTGAGTGACAAGTTTTTTTATATTTATGATGATTAGGTTGCAAAGATGAAGAGAGTTCTTTACTGAATTTGGATGTCATGTCTTAAGTGAAGCAGGAATTAATCTGCATAATGTTTACATTGCCTTTATCAGTTTCTAACATAAATGTGTTTTCCTTGTGTTCATACAGATACGAATATGAATCTACAGTTGTAGGCAATTTGTCCTCCAACAGTTTCTTGTGTAATGAAAATGGAACCCAGGTTTTCATACCAACAGAAGATCCATCAGGTTGTCAACTTCGTTTTATTGTTTTCTGTTCAATGAATTTGAAACTGAACATGTGTTGCTGAGGGGTTTTGAATGAGTTATTGGGTTTGATTAAGTGACTAAGATAAATGAAAAAAAGATATTTCCTTTTTTCAGAAACTTTGGAGGGGATCCCAGAGGGGACTAAGTATGGTTAATAATAGAGAATGTTGTTCCTATATATTTGAATATACTTATTAAGGAATCTTTGTCTATTCTTTAAAACAGTTATTTAAAAATAAGTCAAAGACATCCATCCAAGGGCCACTGCAGAGTTAATTCCACAGAAGAAAACATCTTAGAAGAATGGATTTATACTGATAAATTGTTCTGTACTATTTTAGGAAATAGAGACAGAAACAAAGTTTTAAAGATCTGTGTTATATCACTGATTTTCTATAGCAGATCGGAGAAAGCAGCAAGTATGCCCTACTTCTCATTTACTCTCTTCTCTTTCTACTGAACGAGGAACTTGTCTTTGTTTCTCCTTCTCTATCAGAGACACTGCTTTACAGTAGTGTTGCTTCTCCTGGCTTCCACATCATCCCAGGCACAAATGTGCAGGTCTCTGGCCCTTCATTTCCTGGGGGAACTAGATAATCTGGTGATACTTAGTCTGGAAGTGACTGTTGATTCATATCAGTAGAACTTACAATGGTCCCCAATGAGTGAAATCAGGACCCATAATAATTTCAAGGAGTATAAGAAAGCAGTCTCAGAAACTGTAAGCCAAAGGAATCCCCTGGGGAAACAAAGGAAAATAGTGACATCAGCAGTGCCCTGTGCTCCCTTCTTGAGCTGGCTTCTGTCAAAGGCTGATTTGACAGAAGGCTGGGTCCTATTTCCTATTTCTTTTTATTTAAAAAAAAAAACACCTACATTGTAGTAGATAAAAAACTTCCCAGTCTGGTGTATCTCCTGGAAAGTGCATTAATTCTTTGATTTTCAGTTTTGCCCTAGAGTAGACCTAGAGTTTGCCTATGAACTATAGACACAAACCACTGTACTCACCACAGAAAAAATATGAATACCCAGCAATGGAGACTGTAATTTTCTGTACTAGAAATGACTGAGAGATAGACCTCACAAGAAATTTCCAGATCCAGTTGTGCTCAGGACCCTCACATCTGTGCTGGCACTTGGCCAGTTTATAGTAAATGAGAATAAGTTATAATTCACTTTCCTGAAAAATGTAACTCTTCAGAGTATCTTCCTTGACAGCTATTTTGGCTTAGAACAGAAATGACTAAATTTTCAGAGATCTGTCTTTCTTTCTCCCTTTCAGTTCCCTTTGGCCTAGTCTTTGTTGTTCTTCTAAGTAGCTGCTGGTCCAAGAATCTGGGTGAATTTCTTTATCAAACCTTATTTGGTGGTTACAGTACCACCAAAAATGTAATTACTACCCAGTTAAGTATTTTTAGTATCTATAAAGTAATTAGAGCTGTAGAGAATTCAAACTTCAGTGAGACTCTTATTTAAATCTTATAAATGTAGTATCGATGCTAGGGAGAGATATTTGTGTTTTTTCTCTCCCTAGAGTTAGTATAGAAATGGAATAGCACTCATAACAGCTAACTAGGTCCTATAGTTGCTGGAAAACTGGTTCTCTGGAGGGAAAAATAGCTCTGACTTCTAGTGCTTGCCAATTTCTGTGGTGTAAATGCTCCTATCAAACTACCAATGTATTGTCACTAAGCACTGGATTGGGAAGAGATGTAGTATACACATCTCTTCCAACCCAGTAGGAAATGGCTCCAGCATGCCACTTACACTTGGCCATATCTAAGTACTCTCAAAAAATGCAAGAGGGGTGGTTCAGTGAGTCATTATTGACATAATAATATAAATCGTTTACAAGGTGTCATGTTACATAAGAACTGTAAAATGCTTACCAAAAACTTACAATGATAGGTATACTTATAGCTTAATATTTTACTATCAAAACACTAATGCAATGTGTTTTTTCATTTTAATTCAGAGTGTGTGAAAGAAGTTAAATCATTAATGTGGGTGTATGTACTAGTAGGAAATATGATACGTGGAATTGGTGAAACTCCCATCATGCCTTTGGGTATTTCCTACATAGAAGATTTTGCCAAACCTGAAAACTCTCCTTTATATATTGGTGAGTTTGAAAATCTGTCTTAACTTCTTTTCAAGATAGTTCAGTTCCTTGAGGGTGGATATTAGTTATTTATTTGGACTCTTACTGGCTTCCAGAATGACAGAGTACCTTGGCACAGTTGATCACCAATAAAAGTTTGTTCAATGCAACAATTACATGCTAACTCCAAATAAGCCACTTTGCTAAATCTGCCCTTTGCTGTTGAAAATACCACTAATATAGTATCCCTGGAGTTCTCTTTGACTCCTCAATTTCCTTGGCTCCATTCTGTATCTAGTCTGTTAAGAGATTTACCAATGTTTTCTTAAAAATGTCCCTTATTCAGAACTTTTCTCACCATTTTCATTTTGTCTATTTTTGTTCAATTACTTCATTTGTAGATTATTATAACTTCATTGGTCATTTTATTTCTAGTATTTTCTTTTATTATTTTCTCATAAACATTCTTGCAGTATAATTTGTCTCAAACATTGTTTTAATCATGTTTTCTCTACCACGTTCATGAAACATACTGGCTCTTTAGTTACTAAATCTGATATTTACACTTATTATTATTTATAGCTCTGTACTCAATTTATTTATTTAGTTTCCTATATAATATCACTTCATCACAATCTCTCCATCCTAGTCAGGCTTTTTTATAATTTACCTGTCTTCATATGTTTGGTTGTTTCTTGAAATTTTCTTTTCTAAAATCAATCAATGTCACCGTCCACAATAGCCAACTTAAAATTCATCATCGGTGTTGTCTTCCAATCTCCTAAATATTTTTAATTTAGTATGCATAACTTGCTTATATTCTTTAGTTATTTCATCTGTTGTTTATAAAATCATAACTTTGAGTATAGTAACATTTTGCAATTAATGTAGACAGACCTTTTAAAAACCAGAAAAGTCAAAGAGGGTGAGAGAAGATGAAACAGAACTACACATAATCAAAATAAATTAAAATATTTAGGAATCATTACCCCAAATAACTTTGGGCAGCTTTTGATGACTCACTGATTTCACAGTAATCTTTTACATTGTTTTTGTGTTCGATCCTTTCAGATGCCTTCACATTAAAAGACTACAAATGCTCACCTGCAATAAATTAACAAACCTATTGTTAAACATATATTTCTTTATTGAACAAATGCTAGGGTGTTTATACATATTAAGATAAAGAAGACATGGTCCTTATAAGGTTTAGTAAATAAATAACTACATAATTGGAAATCAGTTAAATTTGATAAATATGTATGTGTAATTAAATTTTTTAAAATTAAATTAAATTTGAAAAATAAAATAAATGAATATGTGTGTACAAATAATCAAATAACTGTAACTCAATTAGCTATACATCAAGAAAACAGTCGAATGTGGAAGGATTTGAGTAGAGTAATTGATTGATAGGGGAGGAGAGGCAGAGTATAGTGAAAGAGAGCCGGGTGGATTTGAGGTATTGTAGATATCAGTGGATGGAGGAGATTGAACAAACACAAGAGAAGTGTTTGGTTGAGCAATACCTCAGAGAAGATAGAAGGTGTTGACGTCAAGAATCGAATGTATGTAGGGTACACTAGCTTATAGAGCTGCAGAGAAGGCAGAGGCAATGGGCAAACACATTTTGAAGTAAAGAGAAAGAGTACATAGAAGCAGCTCATGTCTGGATTTTCAGATTAGATTCTGAATTGTGGAAAAGTTATGAGATAATTAATGATGAAATTCCAGATGAGTAAGGAATTAGGAAGACAGAGGGGACTGTTGGAAATAGGAGATAAGAATGTGAAGGGTAAGAAAGGAGCTCATAATAGAAGTGGAGTATCAATAACAGGACAAAGCCAGAGAAACTTTCAAGTTGGAGATCTGGGAGTAAAGCTTTTCTGAGGAATATGTAACAAGAAATTTATCATAACATGGAACTGGGTTAGAATTTCTCTAAAAATGTGGCTATGGAAAGCCTCAAAAGAATCTTACTCTATATGGTGGCTTTGATAATAGCATGATCCCAGCCTATGCTGCTCCAGCAAGTCTTTAGCTGTGATCCAGAAAAAGAGAATTTGGAGGCTTAGAGAAAGTGGCTTTAAACTAAGAGGCTCCTTCTCCAACGTTTACAGAAACAAACTTATTATTTATTTGAACACTAGCTTAATTTTCTTACAAATTGAATATCTAAGGCAAAAATATCTAAAGCAAAAAAATTCAATTTTCAGACTTTTTGTGGAATTAGGGCTCTTTATGTGGGTGTATAACTATACTACAACTTTATATTTTCTTTTATTTTTAGGGTTTGTAGAAACAGGAGCTATCATTGGTCCTTTGTTTGGACTTTTGTTAGCGTCTTTCTGTGCAAATATTTATGTTGACACCGGATCTGTAAACACAGGTAATTCATTAAAATCTAGTTATAGTGTCTAGAGTACACAAAGCAAATTCAGGTATGTTATCAAGTTCATTGTTGCTTTATTTGACCTTCAATTACAGCGATTACTGCATACTTTCGAGGAGTGCAAACTATAGTGGAGGAGTTTAAATAATGTTTTAAATATTTCATACCAATGAGCAGGAGAACAAGATAAAATGCTGATCTTCTGAGTCAAAATTCAGTGCTCTTTCTACTATACCACAACCATATTTCTTATTTTTAAAAGGTTTAAGCATATAGATTTGAATTTCTTTTAATCAAGCAAACATTTGTGGATAATTAAATAGACCTTGTAGTTATTTAATAAGTACCTATTTATAAATTCCTTACACTTACAGAACAGATCTCCAAGCTAATTTATTGCTAAACAATATTGTAACACTAAGCATTGTCAGACTTTTATGAATGTCTGAATTGTGTACAAACTTTATACTTCGATAGAACCTGAGAATAGTAATTAAAATTTTTTTCTGTTGTTCACACAGGAAATGATGACTAAAGCTAATAAAAAATGTGTATATTTTTTTACAGATGATCTGACCATCACTCCCACTGATACTCGTTGGGTCGGTGCATGGTGGTTTGGCATTTTGATTTGTGCAGGAGTGAATGTGCTCACGGCCATTCCTTTTTTCTTTTTGCCCAAATCGCTTGCAAAGGAAGGACCAAATGATAATGCTGACATCGTTAAAAATGACAAAGAAGAGAAACAAAAAGAAGAGGTCAAGAGGGAAAATGCTGGAATCACTAAAGGCAAATATAAAAATTTTAAATATTATATAATTTACTTTTTATTTTATATAGATATGTCTGTATTTGAGTCTAGCACTATAACATTCTAGGCTGCATTAGGACAATTTGTCATTAGCAGTCAGCAGTCAATGTCTAGTCTGATTCTTCCTGAGCTACTTAGAAATAAAATAATTTCAAAGCTGAATTATCTTAGATCAGTATTTATATAAAATGCTATATCAGTCTGGGCACTCAAAAATTTATTTATTTATTTATTTAGTCCCATTTACCTTAAAGGTCAAATTTTAAAAAGAGAAATGAAAACTAAGAACAAAAGGAGGAAAAATATACAGTAATCCTAATAAGTGTATAGTTCTGAAACCAAAGATGTTAGCTTAGCTGTGAGTCTCCTGGAAGTTAAGACAGAAAAAGAAAACATAACAGATCATATAAATATCTATATTTGACAGAGGGTAGAATGGTAGTTGTTAAAGAGAAAATCTTCCCCAAGTAACAAATTGTAAAAAAAATAATAACAATTGTATAATATAGGTACTATTGAACCACATAGTTGTCTCCTAGCAAATACAGGAGCATATTTCATGTAAGAGTTCTTTATTTTGGGGGGAGTGGGTATAGATTATCAATAAAAGCTCAAAGTATAATTTACAGAAGGTGTTTCTGTGGGGAGCTAAGGAGAGTCTAAGTATTTAGTATTCAAGAACACTGATTTTAAAACTTGGCCACATATTAGAGTCACCTGGGAAAATTTTAAAATAACTGATGCCTGGAAATTCTGTATTATTCCCAAGAGGTCTGATTTAATTAGTATGGCCTGGGCCTTGGAATTCTTAAAGAGTGCTTATTTAGAAGGTAGGGTAGGGCTAAGTTTCCTTACCTGTAAAATGGAGATGGTAATAGTAGTTATAATTATAGAGTTGTTGTGTGAGAATAACAGGAGTTCAGGCACATATTACTGTTATCACTGCTACTAGTATTAGTATTATTGTTGATGTTGCTACTTGTAACATCACCCATAAATTATAATACCAGTTTGCACACAACTTTTGTTAACAATTACAAATTCACTTAAAACACAACTGAACATAATTTAATACTTCCTGGATCATTAAGAGCCAATTCAGAATCTTGCCAATTCTCAGTCACCATGAATATATTACAACTTTTCTCAAGGGGATGATTTAGGCTGAGAGAGGATATTAACATAGACTACTATTTGTGGTCTGTACAACTTTTCTCAAAAGGATGGTATGGACCGAGAGAGGATGTTAACATAGAATATTGTTTGTGGTCTGTAGGATCATTTTTCAAAGCTAGGAAAGAGCTTAGCTTAGTAGAAGACTTCTAGAAAAAAATTTGAACTACTGAGACTCATCTATGAGGACCGGGATGTCAACAAAATGGGTGACTTCAAAAGCTCCAAAGAGCTCTGAACACAACTCTCACCCCTGCTATGTATTTTCTTCATAAATATGAATTCTACCACTAGGATTCATTTCTTTTCATGGAGCTATGCTTCCTCTTCTTTCAGTTTGCTTTGTTACTGATACTTTGTTCCAGAATGGATTTTAGGCAGTTTATTAAGCAAACCAGGATAGTACAGAATAAGCAAGGTCATTGAGACCGAGAACATGAAGACAGGGAAAGTGAAAAGAAACTATAAGTGAGACTTTGGCCCCAGAGGGCAGCAGTGTGACCCAGAGCATTTGCTAGAGATGGGCACAGTTGGGCTCTGAGTGTTGTCAGCGCACACAAACAGGGAAAAGTTGGGTGAAATTATTTACATGGTCCTTAGCATGTACCTAATGAATCAGGATCTGGGGGGAGTGGGACCTGGAAATTGGTTGTTTTAAAAGACACCCAGGTGGTTTTAAGCACGTTTCCTTGTGAACCATTGGCAGGACCACCGAAACTGATGTTCTGAAGGAGCAGAAAAATAAATACCTGGTACTTGAGAAGATGTATATCCCCATGGATTCCCAAATACATATTTGTTTTCAGCATTCAGGAGTGATAATATCAGTATTGGAGTGTGAACTTCTTTATCAAATTGACTTTATTCCAGACTTTAGAGAACAGAACAAGCATCTTTCATTCTAGATGATCTCTGCAGAAGAGAGGATCTTAACAGAAGGAGAAGTAGAAGGACGAAAGAAATGCTCTGGACACAGGCACTGTTTTGGTCACATTGTAGTTTTTCCTTGACACAATGGTAACTTGGTGAAGGTAAAACTATTGTGTTATGATACCTACCTAGTCAGCTGCGCCACTGACTTGCAGGAGCTGACAAAACAATGACACGCTTCAGCTTTTAAGGGCTAAAAAGAATGATTAACATGTGCATAATAAGACAGGAAGACGTATTGTAGAGGGGAAGTTGATGTTTCAGGAAAAAGTCAATCATAAAATGCAGAGTCAAGTTAGTTTGACACTGTCTTTCTTTCATTTCAGATTTTTTACCATTCATGAAAAGTCTTTTTTGCAACCCAGTTTACACGATTTTTATGCTAATAAGTGTGATACAGTTCAATGCATTTGTTAATATGATGTTCTTCATGCCTAAATATGTGGAACAGCAATATGGAAAATCAACCTCAGACGCAATCTTCCTAATTGGTACGCTTGTCCTCTGCATTACTAGCCCACTGTCCCCTCCCCCCCAATGAAATGGTAAACAGAGTGATGATGGGTGTAGGAAACCCCTCAATTAAAATCTGTTAGGATATTTCTGTCTCTGGTACATTTCTCCCTTCTGCTCTCCAGTGAAATCAACAAATGGTAGGTGAAATCAACAAAGCTTGGCTTTCTTCTCTTTTCTGCTCCCTCTCAAGTCAGAACACAAATTCAAAATATTTGTGAAAATCTTGAGGGATGCACAAATCAGATACAATTTTCAGGTGGGCAATCCAGAAGACAGAGTTAATTCATGAGGAGTCAATAATTTACTCAGATTTTATTCTTGGCTCCCAGTCATGAATTCCATGGTCCCCCTGGTGGTTTCAGGTGTCTCTGCAGCCCATATATTCAGATTTTCTTGTGACCACACTGCCCCCCCCCCCCACGCCCCAACAACACCTCCCACTTTAGGTTTCTCTAGGGATCTTTTTACAGTTTTGAAAGTAAATTTCCTAGATTATCTGCATCCACATCACCTGGAGTGTTTGTTAAAAGTTCAGATACCTGGTGCCCACCTCAGACAGACTAAATCAGACTCTCTGGTGCGGGACTCTGGAAAGGGATTTTGAACAATCTCTTCCAAGGATGTGATTCAGGGAGCAGACCCTGCCTGGCATGTAAGAATGCACCCTAAGGCTGTCTCTTCCTTTTTCTTCTTTTTTTCCTTTTGTGTGGGGAGGAGTAGGGTAAGGAGAGTACTGGGCAGTAGCAAGACATGAAATGGAAATATAGTTGACAATCACAGGCTCAGCAGTAATCTTTTAAAGTACCTTAAACTGAGTCAAATTCTTAACCAAAGTGGAAATAAACAACAGCAAAATCATACAAATCATATGTATATAATAACACCCCCAAAATGGGATGCAGTAATTTACAAGTGGACTTCAACTTGTCACTCCTACCCGAATCCTACAAAAAATTTACAGCCTCCTGCAATCACTTAAATGAGTGATAATAACAGCCTTCAAAATATACTTTGACAGTGAGGGAAATTTAAAAATCTCATATAATATGTAACAAAGTAGGGATAAAATTCAATCAGCCATCTTTACTGTGAATTGTCCTAAATAGTTTCTTATGCAAGACATGCTAGATAAAAGTAATATATTTGTTCTTTTGCTAAGTCACATTGTAAATAACATTTTTCTTGCATTTATAGGTATTTACAACTTACCTCCAATATGCATTGGATATATATTTGGTGGTTTAATGATGAAAAAGTTCAAGATTACTGTCAAACAAGCTGCCCACATAGCATTTTGGTTATCTTTCATTGACTTTATTCTCTACTTTTCATGCTTTTTCATGACTTGTGATAATTCTTCAGTTGCTGGAGTAACCACCTCTTATAAAGGGTATGTTTTTTATTAGAGAATGTTATACACCTTGAATAATTAATAACATATTTTCTCCAATGATTATCCATGACCTAATGCCAGTAATCCATGGTCTTTCATCTTTCCTCCATCTGTCAGTTATAACCTAATGCATTCAGGCTCCAGGTTTATGAAATAGGTTGGGAACATATCACAGCGTTGGTAAGTTTATGATTGCACGTGTGTGTGTCTTTGTGGTATCCTAGTAGATATCAAAGTGAATATCAAAAGAAACTACTTATAGATTTATAGTTTTAGGTTGCATTGGGATATGTTATCAATATCTTTTATACTCTCATAAATGGGTAAAACTAAGAGTTGAGCATACAGTCTCAATCGCTTTTATATGTTTTCGCAATAGGCTTAAATTTAGGATAACCAAATCCTAATACATGATGCATTAATTCATATATAAGTTCATGTATTTCATTTGCATAGTTGTGTCTCATTGTTGAATACTTTTATATTTGTATTTTGAGGGTTCTCTGGGTCTATAGGAAGGTTGGGTGTGCTAGAAACAGTGCTCCCTGATTGAGCAAGGTCACTGTCCACATTCTCTCATTGAGTGAGGTTGTAGGATATGCTCTATGATTAGGCGGGGTCACTGCCTAGATTCCATGACTGGGCAAGGCTGCAGATTGTGTTCGGCCGTTGGGTAGGGCTAGAGGCTGAGCTCTGCTGCTGGGCAGTGCTGTAGACTTGGCTCCACAGTCTGGCAGTATTGTAGGCTAGGTTCTGAGGCTGCCCAGGGTTATTGGTTATGCGGAGTCAGAAGCTATACATAACACTAGAGCAGGGCTGCTGGCTTGGCTCCCGCCTCAGCGAGGCTGTAGCATGGGCTTGATGGCTGCCCAGGTTCCCTGGTCAGGCTTCCTGGGTGGGTGGTTATCAAGATGGCAACATTGGTTGTTCCTGATTTCAGTTCCTGATACATTTTTATACTAGAAGAATATATTTGTTTACACATGTACTTATGTTTCTAGAGCTAAATGTATTACCTATATTATGCGTTGGACTTACAGATTTAAAGTGAGCTCTTAAGATTGCATTTATAGGATATGATCACTCTCCTTACTTTCCACTATATGGATCAACCATAGGGATTAAGTCAACTTTATTTTCAAGTTCTATTAATACCTGCAAAAACACCTCCCATATGGTAGGCACTCAAATAATGCTTATTGATTGGTTGTTTTTTAATCTGAAATAAATCATTGAAAAAGTGGCTGTGTGGTCATGGAAGCAGGTATCTTTTATGTCATATCTATAGTACCTAGGCCACACATTGATGATTAGAAGATTTCTGTTTTTATTTTGGGGAGGAAAAAAATTTAACTGTGGACTGGGATAAAAAAAGAGAGAAAATGCTCTAACAGTCTTTCAGTATTCATGGTATTATTTTAAATCATTTCAGAATGTCACAAGATTTACATGTTGGAAATACCATCCTTGATGACTGCAACATGAATTGCAACTGTCCAACTAAAACATGGGACCCCGTGTGTGGTAGCAATGGTTTGTCATATATGTCAGCTTGTCTTGCTGGTTGTGAGACATTCGTTGGAACAGGACTAAACATGGTAACATAACGTATTGGTCAAATTTTTTTTTATTTACTGGAATTTTGATTTATGAACTGCATTGGCACTTGCCAACTGTGAACTGGGCCCACATTTGGTACAATTAAAGTCTTTCTTCAAAACCAAATTATTTTTTTTGTGGAAAAAATAAACATTTTTTTCACATGCTCACTTGATTTACCTTTTATTTCCTAGATCTTATTTTAAACCTTTATAGTGTCTGAGCATTAATCATTAATTTTATAGCAGTTGACATTATTACTCAGATAATTTGTTTAAAAAATACTCTCGACTGCACAGCTGGGCATGGCTCAGCGGTTAAGCATCGACCTAGGATCCAGGAGATGGAGGTTCGA